>NC_138569.1:2500-1252500 GCF_947561715.1 Ascidia mentula
TAACCCTAACCCTAACCCTAACCCTAACCCTAACCCTAACCCTAACCCTAACCCTAACCCTAACCCTAACCCTAACCCTAACCCTAACCCTAACCCTAACCCTAACCCTAACCCTAACCCTAACCCTAACCCTAACCCTAACCCTAACCCTAACCCTAACCCTAACCCTAACCCTAACCCTAACCCTAACCCTAACCCTAACCCTAACCCTAACCCTAACCCTAACCCTAACCCTAACCCTAACCCTAACCCTAACCCTAACCCTAACCCTAACCCTAACAACTAACAACCCTAACAACCAAATTTTATTTATGCTAACACGGCATTTCAAAAATTTCCTAACCCTACCCGGCGTACCAAAATTTTATTTATGCTAACACAGCGTTTCAAAATTTCTTTTCTCTCACACATCGTTTCAAAAATTTAATTACCCGCCGGAACAAAGTTGTCTTCTCAAATCTGTTTCAACTCGCTTTTATCCAGGACACTCTAGAGATCACAACGTTTTTCCCAAACCATACAGATATGAATTGTGTATAAGCTGCAGACAGATGACCAGCTGGTGTGACTATCAGCCGACTTTGCTGACCAAACGGCCAAGCAAAGACTTCCTATAGATATAATTTAAATTTAGCAAGGACAAGCAGAGCACGGGGATAAGCAATTTTAACAAATGATATTTGGGACACACCTCCAGATTCAAAATCTGGTAAGACACGCCAGCATCTGTGGATGACCATGTGTTGGATGTTCTCAAGAAAAAGTTTGAATGGAAACTAACTCCTCTTACCAATGCCTTTGTTCTTTAGCAACTGATTGATCCACATTGGTAGTTGATGCCAGTTTTGAGCAAATACTATCACAGTACCATGAGTTGATGCTTCGATTCGGATCGGACTAAACTCCTTGCTTTTCTGACAGAACGGCATGGAGGAAAATTTTGTGACAAAAAACCCTAATGACCAACTACATGACTAGCATTTACCATCCTGACAAAATATTTCAAAAATACGAATTGTGAACTAAATACAACAAAAAGCGGTTAAGCAAATATAACAACTGTTGCCTACTGGAGAGATTTTTGTAACAAAATTTACCTCTACACCATTTTATCATAAAAGTTAAGAGAATTTTTTTTTAGATAGATATTAAGGTTTATGTGTGGCCTGGAAACCCTTCAAGTTTGTTGATAGCAAAAAAAGTTAACTCCCAAATAAGCACTGTACTGCACATAACAATTTAGTCACTTATTACTTATGGTACTATGAAGAAAGTTTTTATAATTGGCAAATACTTGAAGAATGGAGGCCTAATGGTTTTTATTTTACCGGTGGTATACAAAAGGCACCAAGGTAGTACGCAAGAACATTTGCCTACAATGTTTTGCGCAGAAAAACTTACCTATAACCTACATTAAAATTTGAAATTATTTAGAATCATACATGTCATGGTTTAAAGGTGGTTTTTCACTTATTGTGCCATAATTGTTTGTTGATGAAATGCAGGTGGTTCGTCATAACTGTGCAGGACTTTTTAGTGGCATGTGATATAAATGGTTTGGAACAACTGATCTATAGCAACTAAACCATAAGGAACCTAAGAATAAAAAGGCTGGCCCAATACTGTAAAAAGCTTTGACACATTTTATTTATTGCAATCATTTTATGATTAATAGTTGTAAACATTATTAAAACTGATGACAGCCAAAACATTTGAAATTGAATCTGAAAAGGTTTATTGCTGAATACTGCTCTTCTGGCAAACTTTATTTTTATCGATGTTTCGGCTGTTAAGCAGCAGTCTTTATCAGGAGGTATAAAATGTAAATTAATCAATGCGGACAATGTGGTGGCACATAAACAAATAAAGTTTGCCAGAAGAGCAGTATTCAGCAATAAAATATGCCTGGCAGTGTCAGTAACAATTTACTGGAATTGTTTTCTGCAATATGAGTCAGCATTTTTGTTTTTAGAATTATGAGTAAATCCATTAAGGCCGCATCTCTGTATTTCTATGGAAAAGACTTTCCCGGTTGGGAATTGCCCTTCTCGAACTCCTGCGTAACAGAGTAAAATTATGTGTAACAATGCAATGGGCGCCAGTGTTTTGGTTGAATGAGCGCAGATGAACAGGCTGTTGCCAGGGCGATTTTCAGCGTGTTTGGGGCAGTTTTTGTTTGTTTTTCAGGGTTATTAGTCAGGCAGTAAATTGGTAGAGGGTGCTGTTGTACATGTAGCTGAAAAACTACCCAAATATTGAGGTTGATTTTGTGAAAAAATGAATCACAGAAAGTATGTTCAATTTGTGATTTTCTGTCAGTGCGGACCCTTGGCAAGGAATTGTGGCCAAATTTATAATCGAAATAACTACTTAAACTGCTCCCCCGGGGGCATTTTGACCCTCTGTTGGCCATTATTTTGGTCAAAAAAGCAGAAAAAAGTGTAGGTTTGTTTTGTGAAAAAATGAATCACAGAAAGTTACCTCCATTTGCGATTAAGTGAAGCCACCAACCCTCCTCTACACAATTCATGAAGAATTAGATGTCTTGTAATTGTCTTGGGGCCCCACCGGGGCTGTTTGTACACCCCCTAGGACTGACAATTTAGCAGTTAGCCTTTGCAAAACCCCCCAATGTGCTGTCTTAATGCAGCTGCAGTCAATTTTTTTTCTGTTCAGCAATAGTAGTCCCCCTTCATGAGTCATCAGACCCGGCAATTGTTTTTGGCAAACAAGAGAAACTGTAACCAGGTGCACAATAACAAATGACTTCTAAAACTCAATTTTTGGGATTTAATTGAGAGATGCGGCCTTAAGAGTTTTCCTAAGAACAACTTCATAATTCAAAAAACAAATATTATGACTTGACTATTGCTGAAGATTTGTTCCTGAAAAAAAATCAGGTAAATACAAGGGGTTTATGTGCAAAAAAGCCACAATATTGGAAAGCTGCCAACACGGCATGTAGCTTTCCAATATTATGGGTTTTTCCACATACATTGCATTGGTGTTTTTGCCTTTAGCACTATCGGTTACCAAGCAGATCCGTTTGGCCATGCGCTCCACAGTGGTTCGTCGTCTCTGTTGTTCGGTATAGAGTACCCAACAGATCGACGTTGACCGAAAGGTACCACAAAGTGGAAATTAGTGTACCCGCTAGTGTAAAAGCTAGCACAGTGCCACTGTCAACAGCTGCACTAATGAGACCTTACAGGTCGAAACAGTGTGTGTATAAGAGGTTTGTTGTTAGCTTTCTGAGAATGTATTACATTTTTAAGTATTTATACCACACAAACTATTTTTATGCAAAAGAGCTGAACTGATGTGACTTATATGTCGAAACAATGTGAACATCTACAGCTTTTGGGTAATACCCAAGCCAGTAACACTATCAGATGCCAAGTAGTCAGTTGGTCAACCAATGGAAAGAAAGGTACCACATAGTGTAATCTCCATGCTTGCTTGTTTTAAAAATACCACCTTGTAGGCATTCCACATTTATTTGTTTAAATATGTTCTAAGAATGTTTATTTACTGTTGTTAATATCCCAAATCTTACAAACCACACAATTATGTCACATTTTATATTCATAGTTTGCATAATAACTGTCTGATGTATATTGTTATTGCTATACATGTAGTAGCCCATTAATGCAGAGAACAGTTTAAACACGAAATTTTCCCACATTATTTACATGCTTAATATTTACTATGCTGACCTCACACAAAAACATTCCTTTTTAAGAATTACAGGTGACGATACACTGTTTTAACCTTTACGAACGGAACAACCAACAACAGAAAACAGCGGTGATATAATTTTGTGAAAAACACTTTTTGAAATTATTGATTGTTTTAGGAAACTGAATAAACCTCCACAGCGATTTATTTAAAAACATTTTTTTCCAAACTGGCAATAAACAAAAAAATAATAGTATTGATGTTATTTATTCTGTACATCCTTTTCTGCAGAATGCAAATAAGAAGGGGGAATCTCATCTTAGTCTATTAAGGTAAAACGGACCTTTTTACCAAGTTTGAAAATGAGGTAATATTTTCCAAACTAATGTACGTAATTGATTGAAGATTTGCCACAAAAAGCAATGGCTTTTTTCAAAACCTAATAGTTTTAGGTTAAAGCGTGCAGGTAAAACCTAAAAAATATATGTTTTTTCCATCTTACCTGAAACTACCAAAAAATGTAAAATACCAGGAAAGCTTTAACTCACAATGAATGTACTTGAAAATAAAGGTTTGTTAACTTTGTTCACGTTAGCCTGCCTACAGTTAACAACTTAACATAAACTTCCACTTGCACTGGGAAAACGTTTCTCTCGGCGCCAAATTATCGAATGATAATTGGTTGTGACGTCACGATTTAATCAAGCGTGTCCACCTGCATGTTAACTGTTGTTTCAAATTGGGTTTAGATTTATTGTGGATAAAGCAATGACTAATGTTTACCAAACTTTTTGACTACTCTTTTCTGCGGTGTTTGTAAGTGGCGAATAGTGTATGGGCACTGTGGAACTTTACATAGTGTCAAGTCTACCAAGCCAGTTTATCTTTAATTCTCTCCATATAACTTGCACAGTGTAATCATTGGGATTAATCATCTCCCAACTTGAAAAGAAACTACAATGATCTGTGGATGAAACTGCACGAAAACTCCATCCACAGATTCTCGGATTTCCAGTTGGATTTCCCTTGAAGGAGGGATGTTTATGTTTTATACCCAGAGTATAAATCTTAAGCCCATGAGTCCAACAAGTGACAGTCACTGCTGCATTTTTATTGTTTGGCAAAGTTTTTGATAATTCCCCCGAATGCACGTAAATGTATAATTATATGTACACGGTCACTCGCACAAGGCAATATCATGTTTCAAAACAAAGGCTGGAAACTTACTATAGCAGCATCCTCACTTGTTCTAGCTACGAGCCGCCACTGGTGTTGGCAATAATTTAGAAAGACTGCTTTACCAAATATTTGCAACACACGCTTTCCCTCCGAGCTCAACCCGGTGAAACTAATGGCGTAACACACTGAAATGCGCGCAAGGTGGGAAAAGAAGAACTGATAAGCCGTCGGTCAAACCCTTGTTTCTGTGAAGAACGTCGTTAGTAGGATTAACCAGGTTATTGTGTTGTCCAGTAGTTTCTATAGCAAGTCTTGATGTCCCCTCTCTTACAACATCACCATGACCGTAAAACATGTTTTTATGCAGAGGAAGAACGCCATTGCAGTTTCCTCATCACTATTACAATGGCACGCAAACAATCATTGATAAATTAGTGCAGATTTGTATGCAAGGATTGCTGGCACTTTGAACGTAACGTGCCTTCCGTGTAATTACACCCTTGATGTTCTTGCCTGCGCCTTGTTGTATTTCAGCTGTTCAATGTGCGAGCTTTAGTTCTGTGTTCCTCAACAGGTATTAACTTACATTAAGCTCCCTTGAACCCGGATTCCGTTTCAATAAAATCCATCCGAAGGTTTCGACTATTCAAGAGAGATAAAATCCAAGCATGGAACAATATTTACCTCGGACGAAGGATGTAACAGCTGTTCCAAATGCAGCCAAAGTGTTCAAATTGTCACGGACTACCTTGCTTTATTGGAAGACTTCAAAACCGGATTAACAAACTACGTGTTATACAGAGCTTAATGGCTTGTATGTGGTGGAAAATAATGGTCATGACTTCATCGTAACCGCGTCAAATGAACTCTATGAAAAGACGCCAGGTATCTGCTGGTCAGAAGACAGCAGACAAACGGCGCAAGTGTGCATGAATATTTCCGTGCATCAAAGCTTGTGAACCCGAACCTCAAAGTTTGAATAATACAAATTCTTGCTTTGACTCAGTTTGTAGAGTTTCTCAAACTGTGCGCTGTGAAGCGGGCTGCAGTGTTCCACGAAAAATTTTATTTCCTTATAGGCCACCATTGTCGTCTATTACAGCACTAGTTACGAACGAACAACATTCAGAACCAAAGCATCCCTGAATCAAATCCATACGTTCACCAAACCAGGGCCACCTGTTGTTTCCTTTCACCTTAGTACCCTCACACGGCGTTTCAAAAATTTGCTTTCGCTTACCCGTCGTAACAAATTTCCATTTCCACCGTTCAAAGCTGCCTTCATCACGTTTCATCTTTCTTATCAATCATGTTGTGATCATTGCAGGATTTCTGGAAGACCCGTATCTTCAGAAGCTTTTTCCTGTATGTTATTAAACCCCAGACAATATTTTGAAATGTTATAATTTTGGAACAAGTCTTCCTTTAAAAGTTTTTTTTGAAATGTGACGTATTTGTCACACTGGTCCAGTTCTGAAACAGTAAAATCACCTTTACAATTGGAAAAATGTTATTGACAGGCAATTTTTACAAGCTTTACTTTTTAACCTTTGTACTACACTTATTGATATAGACCTTTGAGTTACGTAACTATAACATTTTTATTTCTGTTCCACACCCATGAAAGTTACGGAAACTGATAATGCAAAATATAATTTCTGTGTGTAAACATCAACTGAGCTATCTGCATCATCGTTGTTTCGACCTGCTGGCATAGAAATATAACTTGCGATACCGATCGACAGCCTGTCAGGGTATCTTGGTACCAACAGATCCAAATGTGTTTCACCAGTCTGCAATAGTGATCAAATGTCGCGAGCATATCAAATCCGGATTAACCGAAGTTTACAGTTCAGTAAACAGAAGACTCAGCAGATGTAAAAACTCAACAAAATCTTTAACACTGACGATTAGGAAATTATTTGGAATTGTTGCAGTGGTTTCTTCCGCTTCAAGACCATCCATGGCGAAACGGAATTGGTTTCACAAACTGTGGAGGAGGTAATGGCTTTCTTGTCACTGAAGGTGAAGTTTGTTCGATCTAATAAAAACAAACGTTTTATAAGGGCTGAGTGATCGTCAACTTCACACATTGTCTTCTTTATCAACCTAAAAGTTTTAAATCGTAATCATTACAAATTTTACTTGTTCCATATGTGGCGTGGATAGAATGGTTTGTATGGTTGCGCTTCTGTTGTTTGTATCCTTGTTTGTTTTGTTATTTTCCTAAAATAAATCTTGTTTTGGGGTTGGTCGTAAAAGCAGCGGTAAAAATTTAGAGGCCAACATTGTTTCTTTAAAAACAAAACAAAAACACAAATGAATTTAGAAATCAAAAAAACTTATTTGAATAATTTCTGAATCTTGACGTACAAGGTTCGGATCGGGAGAATCGAACTTCCTAGCAAGCTTAAAAGTATTTCTGTATCGACGGCCAAGGGGCTTTCCCCATGCGTTCCTCACCGATTCTTGCCGAACACAGAACAACACGAATAAAAATAACCCCTGCAATGCATAGTACGTCACAGTGGTTAAATCATTCCATTTTCACTTAAACAAATAACAATAACGACACTATAGAAACTTGCATGTTACCTGGAGGGAATTGAATACAGTAAAGAGCAGGGAAAAAACAAAATTGCTTTCATCATCTTTGGTCAAAAGCATGGCAAAACCAAAGACCCAAGGCAGGCCTAACACAAAAATCATACACATGGCTCGACGACCCGCCATAGAAATCCGGTGAAGGTTGACATGTTGACGAAATACCTGCAAAGGTCAAAGGTTAAATTCAGTTAGAGAAAATAACGTATGTTTGATAACTTTGTGGTAATTCACCTTGGAGCGAAAAGTTATATTGTACATGATGGTGAAAAATATTACAAAATTAATGAGCAGAATTAAGGCCACCGGAATGACGACAGAATAAAGAAGGGAGTCCATTGCGATCCAGCAATATCTCTCGCTTTGGTAGAGGTTGCGATCTGTCACGTTTGCTAATGTAGCTACAAAAGCAGCAGGAAGCACTGAGAAATGAAAGTTGCCACTATGAAGAAATATATCACGGTTATATCACTGGCGAGCAAGACAATAGAAAAATCCCCGTTAGCGTGATTTCCGCTTCAGTTCAATCGGGGTCACGTGACAAACCGTCTCCTGGCTGAATCACCGCTGACGTTTATCGGTTAGACTTACACGAACCTTATAACAAACATTACTTCCCCAGTAGGCTGGTGGTTACATACTATATAGAAAACAGTATATACTATATTACATAATTAACAACATTCATGTAACAGCAGGTAAGGCGTTGCGGCTATCTTCCAAACCTCACCATAACACAACACACAGGCTACGTAGATGAACGTTTTCTCGTCTCCACTTCCAGTCTTGGCGAGTACCAACGTCCGGAAGAGGAGAACAGATTCTGCCAACATCCAAGCCCACGAGAGGAGGACTGCGTAATGAAGGATTGTTGTAATAACAAAGCAAAATACTGGAAGATGTGTTCGTTCGATTCCGATGAGAAACGATGAGTTTAGCAGCACAAGAGAGAAGCAGAGATGGATAAGAATTTGTTGTGGGAGTTTGCTTCTGAGATGTCTGCGTCACAACAATTTAAAGTGACGCGTGACAAATAATTAACATTTTGAGAACATACTTGAAGTAAAGGTAGGTTACGATTGTGGCTAGCAGGCATGCGATTGAAACTGCGCAGCCCGTAATGGTCAAATATGTCAGGTAGGGTGGGTGGTAGTACTCGTCTAGACTCTGCAAAAACCAAACTTGATGAAGTTTTCGCCTTGAGTACAAATCGAACAGATCAATATATTTAGAGGGACTTTGATTGATTTTTTTTATTCAAAACTCTAACTTGTTTCCAAAATACCAAAACTTACCAAAATAACTGCGAAATGAGTCATGTGATTGCACGAACATGTGATCAGTGATTGCTCATGCGTAACCTCTTCTTTTCCCTCTACTGTACAGCCTTCATCGGACCAAACAATGTTGCTCGGATCCCAAAACACACATTTTATTGTTGGTTTTAAAACCTTTCTCTCACCCGAAAGTGCATAACGACCATAAGTAGAGTTGCTACCGCTGGAAAGCGACACCTTGTGGTTCGTAACAACTTTATTTCGTAGATTTTTCAATTTGGCTCCTTTTACTTCCAACGAAATCACATGACTGATGACGTCGTTTGCCATGTGACGTGAAGGGCCTTCCCCGAATTTGCTTATTTTTGATGGATCTGAATGTTCCACAAACAAGGTTGATGTTTTGTATAAAACTATGTTGGCTTGGACGTTGCGCAGATTGTAATCCGTCATTGCTTCCAAAAGTAATCGCGACGATAGAACGGCACCGCTCGCTTTCTTCGATTCCTTAACGTTCTCTCCCACCACAACAACACTGTCGTCTTTTCTGGCATCACATGTCAAGTTTTTTATCTCGATTCCGATATTCTTCTGATCTATTTTGAGGTTTCCCTGAAAATTATAAACATTTACGTTTTCCGCACACGAAAGTTACAGAGTTAATTGCTAGCGTCGAAACATTATTTTATAGGAAATCTTTTATGGTTCCGAACCTGTGACACGTTGTATTGATTAATAACCGTTTCCACGGCGACGATGACGTCGTGTGATGACGTTGCATCAAGTATATCAGCGGAAACTTCGAGAAGATCGTTAAGTTTGCTGGATATCTGGTTAACGGCTTTAGAATCAACACAGCAGCCTTGGTATTGAAGGGTGACAATCCGATGCACCAGTTGTTTGGCTTCTTTGGTCGTGTAAGTTCTTGGGTCTGCATACAGTTTGAACAATGTGAAGTTTGCAGCAATTCCACGAGTAATTTGCATGTTTGTTTACATTAAGTTGGCATGTTTCTAGAAATATTTTTTAACCTGTAAATCCAAATACAAGTAAATAACCGCGATCGACCGAAACAACATGCATAGTTTGAAACATCCTAGAATGCAGCACAGGAATAACCTTTGTCTTGGCATATAAAGTGCTTGTTCAAATCACAGTAAGTATCGTCCCACTGCCACTTGTATGCCCGCCAAAGCTGGATACAAAATGCGTCAGGTGTATTCGGTTCGTTCGTAACCCAGTTCGTGTAACTACATGAAAAGGAGTTTGGTTAGATTCGAACGAAACCATCCAAAAATGTAAGCTGTTGTAACTTTAAACCGCACCACAATTTCGTTCTTATGGCGGGTTATTATAGTAATATTTACTTCGTTGCATTAAGCTGTGCTGAATTGCTGATCCAATATACCGGTCTTGGGTGCGAAGTATTTTTCAATTTCAAACCAATCCATACTCCCTCGTTTACTTTCGATCTGTCCCAGGGCATCGAGCTGTTTTGCAAGATTTTGTACAAAAACAAACTTGTTTTCTGATTTCGAGGCTCTGTGAGAATGGAACCAGTTTGCGCGCAGATACTCGCACTTTCCGTAAAAGATTTTGGGTCCTTGGACAACCTGTATCTCATTCCTTGGTTTGTAGCAAGTAATTGAAAGGTCTCATCTGGTCCCAAATCGATGCAATTTGCTGCAAATGAAAGTGGATTTGGCAACTGGTGACATATCGTCTGCTATGACACTTTATTCAAAACACAGCTTCAGAACGATCGAATATAAGAGAAACATTGGCTGTCGGACGAGTTCTACACTTACATCAAAACACTCAAAACACAAAAAATTTCTTACCGGAAATTCCAAATATTATTATGGAAACAACCACACTCCTTGTATGCTGCATGTTTTAATTGAGTCACTCCCGTGTAAATGCCAGACTTGAGATTACGAAAATCTATCGCCTACTACAGCGAAGCCATGATACAATCAGTAAACCTGCCACGATCAAATATAACAGCGTGCGCGACAGTGACGAAAACCCAGTGCACATTCATGAAATCACGTTCTTAATATATTTATCACCTGTCTTATGACGTCAACATCCGGGTTACCTTCCCAGTGGTTTAAATGTGAGTTGCATGCAATGACTCAGCACCTAAACTAAAAACTCGCGCGACCCTAACAGGTAGTTTTCCTTTTATATAAGTCTGGGCTTTTCATAATCATGTGGTACATTTCTTATATTGCTTAGTATTTTAAATCCCGAAAAAAAGACCCAAATTAAATATTCACTTTACTTAAAATAATAAAAGGAATAAGTTTAAAGCCCATGTTATAACTTTAACATGCAAAAAAAACAGGCAACAAAAATTAACATGGATATTTTGCATTGCTTTGTTTTAAAATGAAATAATAAACGTATTCTTCTATCACGGCCTGCAGTTGATTCGTCTATCAGCGGTGCACAACCTGCGGCCGCAGACGCTATTTTTTGCGGCCGTGCTCATTTATATAAAAAAATATGCATTGGCGGCCGTCGTTGCTTCTGAAACTTGTTTTTCCAGCGGTGTCAAGAGTTAAGCTTTTAATTAGGCCCATTTCCATACACATTCGTTCGCTGTAGCGAGTAGTAACTGGTGCAGCCACCGTAACTTTTAAAAAACAGGCGAGACAAAGCGCAACAATACGGATGGTGACGTCATAAAACATTAATAGCATATCGCTAAATTGTCATGTACGGCTACGCATGTTCAGTTGCCAAAAAGCTAAACAGTGGAATCACTCAGTCATGTCGCTAAAACGCAAAAGGCTGTTAAAACAAGAGAAAAGGGCGTTTAATCCCAAATGGGAAGTGGATTATTTTATGATGGAGACGTGAACCTAGCGTGCAAGAACAAGGCAACCATTAAATACTTTTCGACTCTTCATTACATTGTAATACACGTAATTTGGCAAATGTAAATAATAAATAGTGCACATTTTTCATGTATTGAATCATTTTCATTGTTTTCTAATATTGCTCACGTCAACTTGTCGTAATTATCAGGAGTATATCGTTGGTAAAGCAGTATATTAAGGAGCGGCCGTTAGCACACAGTGGTGTGTGTGATGCGGCCGGCAACAGTAAAAAGGTTGTGCACCCAGCGCTAAATTCTCAGTAAGAACCAACACGCCCTTCTATCGCGGCCAATCACGTACTTCTGACAAGGCAACGCCCACATTTGCGAAGATACAGTGTAACACACTTGTTGGTATTATTTGCAACGAGAAATAACCCACTTTACGTTGATGAGTCTGATATGTATTACAACAGTTTTCAGCAGCTCGTCTACGTAATAATCCTTCCCAAATGGATGAAAATGTATTGACACAAATGTCACGTGTTAACGACAAGCAAAGAACGATCCAGAAACGTAAACAAAATCTGGTTTTTGCAACTCAACATTTTGGACCAAATACAGGTAAACACAGCTGGGAGTTATGTAGCTTCGTCATGGAACGTTTAAATACAACCGGACAGTATCGGCCGAAAGCGACAACAAAAATATTTTTCACTGGCCTGATGTCAAGTTTACTTTAGTCGCGGATCATTGTACCGTGACGTGTTCATCGTACCGTGACGTGTTCACCATACCGTGACGTGTTTATCGTACCGTGACGTGTTTGTCGTTTTGATAGGAAGATAATTAACCTTTCGTTTTATGTAATACCATAACCATGTTCTGGTGCTGGCGGCGAACTCGTGGCACTTTAAAGTTTTGTCGAATATTTAAAACCAATCTAATGCAGTGGAATGCGAGTATCCACATCTTCAAACAAATCTATAATTACACAAAAATACTTCCCCACAGAAACGTAATGAAGATTACAACTTAAGCGGGTGAAATCAACGCTGGAGGCTTGAAAGGAAATGCCGAGTAACGTTACGTAAGAGCGGTAACGCCATGTAACGATGACACAGCAAATACGCTTCTCGATTGAACCGTTCAATGGTAAAACCAAAATGCTCATTCCTTCCGAACCACGCGCCCGACTTCGGTGTAAAAGGCGCTTGAATCGTTTTGTATAAAAGCAGTCGCGTTCATCGCCAGACCGTGCCGGAATTCAGGTCGGTGTGAAGGACAATGCATTAGTTCTCGAACCGTGTTTTCTTGTTTCAACTCAATTGTGGATTCGCTTGAGTAGCTACATTTATTAGTGCAGTGACTTAAAGTTGACCCACGTACCAGAAAAGAACTAAAGTTTGTCAAAATAACGTTGTCCTAATGTTTGCTATATGGCAGCTGCTCCCCATAATTAGATGCGTTGATGTATGTAGTTTTATGATGCAATGTAGTGCGAGTTAGATGTGCTGTTGTTTGCTGTGTGCGCACTGTTATGGTTCGCATTTACCCAATAACCAATTACACTTATTTTATAAGTCAGATGAGTGAGCTGAAGAACAAGATCAGATTGAACAGACGCATATTC
This sequence comes from Ascidia mentula, assembly GCF_947561715.1. NCBI lineage: Eukaryota > Metazoa > Chordata > Ascidiacea > Phlebobranchia > Ascidiidae > Ascidia > Ascidia mentula. The sequence continues at coordinate 15,699 of NC_138569.1, forward strand.
GCCATAGAACGTAAAACTTGCCACTGTACGTAGGTAGACCGGATAGAGGTAGAACATTGTAAAGCCAACAAGGCTCATACGCGTTGAAATCACACCATGCCCAGAGGGCTGAGCGAGCGAGACGGATGATGCAACACTACGTTGCCTATATCACATCATACACTGTTATTGCTTCCGATGCGTTGCAGGGATCTAGGGCTTGTTTGTTTAACTTAAATCAGGTTGGCAAAACTTCTAAAAGTATGGGAAGCATTGAAGCAGAACGACCTATTGTGAAGTAAGTCGAAGTAGTGTTTGGTCAGACTGCCTTCAAAGCTATTCGAAGGCGGAATGGAGTCGTGAGCTTTTACTATACTGTTTGGAGTTACTTTTTATGTTCTTTGAAAGTTGAATGCCGAAGCAACGTAACGTGTAACAACTCAGAAACCGTTATCTTGTTCAGTTGTACTTTGGCACAATCTACAGTCGCCTGTGAACAACATTTAGTCTTTTTAAAAAACGGCATACGTATTCCGAACGTGTTTGCCTGTAGGTTGCATATGTATTCCGAACGTGTTTGCCTGTAGGTTGCACACGTATACCGAACGTGTTTGTTGGCCTGTAAAATTGTGTAAATGCTTTTATATAATGTTTAAAAATTAAAACTTGTTTAATTTACAGAAAAGGTTTGAGCGACGTGGACGATATGACGGCAGACTCAAGTAAGCTCCATTATATTTAACACTTAGTTCAAAGGGTTTTGTTAAATTTAAACCATGTGATTGGTCGTGTTTAAACCGTTATAATACGTGCAAAAATATTGTTTGAAATCAGTGATTACCAAAGTCCTACTCTTATCCACGTGTCAGACATGTGACCAATCAAGCGTGACATCCAGCGTTTTAACATTGTTCTGTTCTATTGTTTGGTCATAAATTGCTATTGTTTGTATCCGATTGATACAGATACAAATGAAGTTCCAGGTGGACCGCAAAATGCAAAAAAAAGTGTTTCAGATTCAATTGCATTGTATGCCTGTAATTATCTTCCTGCCTGCCTTCGCCAATTCCATCAATTCGTGACAATATCTCAGTTATTTTAACAAAACGGAGGAATTATAGAAGAGTTTTAAAATGCAACGTCCGAAAAAAAAATGCAACGTCCGAAAATTTATTACTGGACCATTTATTATATCATCAGCACAACGCATATGCATGAGTGTTGTAATTTAAAGGTAAGAGCCTGAAATTACGGCGTGAAGTTAGTTTGGTTGGAGGAATTAGTTTGATCGTTGGAACAATGATTGGGTCGGGAATTTTCGTTTCTCCCAAAGGAGTGATGAGGAATGCTGGTGACGTAGGGACCGGCTTATTGGTAAGAATTTAAAATATTTGCTGGTTTGGGACAATTTACAAACTCCTCTAATATCTTCAATTAATCAACGTCCGGGGAATTTAATGTGGTTGAAAGTGAAACTAGGGGTTTCCCCAACACACACATTAATTATCTATGGGTTTCACTGTGTTTGGAAAGTCTCAGTTTGGGTTAAAACTGTTCTGTGATATTCCCAAACCACAAGCTTAACGCCCGGTTGGGGATATTTGCTAACTACCAACATTTATTTTGTTAAACTGTGGTTTAAATATAGACCTGTGACCAGTCACAAGAATTAACAGGTAAATATTCACCACAATCGTTAATTTAGATTTGGTTTGGTTGCGGAATCCTCGCAACGTTTGGCGCACTTTCATATGCTGAGGTTGGGACGATGATCCCTAAGTCTGGAGGGGAATTCCCAATTTTGCTTGAAGCTTTCGGTCCAATCCCGGCCTACATGTTCGCATGGACTTCAGTTGTTGTTCTTAAACCATCCTCTTTAGCCCTTCTATCTCTTACGTTTGCTAAATACGCACTCGCTCCTGTACAAATGGGTGAGTTCAGAATTGCGTACGATCGTTGTGAGTGGACAAAATAAAGAAAAGCTACGGGTTGATTACAATATGTGGCAGAGCTACCACTAACGTGTGCAGTAAAAATAAAATTGTGTTCCTATGTTCTTAGCAGATTGTGATGAAACTCCAACACTGGCGGTAAAACTCACAGCTTTGTCTGTAATTCTGATCGTCGTTTTTGTGAACTGTGCAAGTGTCAAACTTTCAACACAATTCCTTACCTTGTTCAGTTTCGGAAAAGTCCTGAGTCTTTGTATTATAATTATTGCTGGGATTGTGATGCTTGCTCAAGGTAGGATTAGGATTATGGTAGTATTCTACCAGCTAACAGGTGCAATACCAACGAAACGATCGCTCTGGCATTATAACTCCTTTTCCACTTTCCGTGGATTTGTTAACGTTCCAAATAATAATTGACCACATTACCCGCGGGAAGCATATTAAAAAGCGTGTGACAATATCCTTACAGATCAACTAATAACAATATCTGGAATAATTTTGTCCCAGAAATTAATTTGCTTTAAACAATTTATGTTCCAGGGCACACAGAACACTTCGAAGCATCTTTTACTGGGGATCCACCCGGCATTCGGGAGGTGGCTCTGGCTTTTTACCAGGGTCTTTGGGCGTTTGATGGATGGAACCAACTTAATTACGTCATTGAGGAACTTAAGGTCGTCTAAAAGTCCCTTATCGTTAAACTAAACATTCACTAATGATATGATAGTGGGGTCAAATTACGTTATCGGAACATGTTCATTACATTAACTATAGTTTTCACCAAACATTTCTTTCAGAACCCATACGTCAATCTCCCAAAAGCGATTATCTTTGCCATGCTGCTGGTTACCGGTCTTTACATGCTAACCAATGTGGCTTATCTCAGTGCGATGTCTTTAACTGAACTTCTTGCTTCTCCCGCTGTTGGGGCGGTAAGTTTTTCGCGTTGTATAGGTTTACTAACCGTTACCTCAGCATTGCTATAATTTCAACTCACCATCTATGTTACCTTACATTTATATTACAACAACTTCATGCAAAGTCAACTCTTAATTTTCCCAATGTGTTGAAGTTTTTTAAACTTTTCCAGACTTTCGGTGAGAGAGTTCTGGGTGTAATGGTCTGGATCATTCCTCTCTCAGTGACGTGGTCAGTATTCGGTACCTGCCTCGGTTCGTGCTTCACAGCTGGCCGTATTTCGTATGTAGCCGCAAGGGAAGGACATTTTACGCATGTTCTTGCAATGCTTCATGTAAAACGTTCAACCCCAGCCCCAGCAGTGATTCTTAATGTAAGTTGACCACATTCAAGATGTTTAAGTTGTGGAACCTGCTGGCGGTTGTAGTTTTTCACTCATCCGTTTGTTTTCAGGGCGTTTTCGCTTCTTTGATGGTAATTCCAAACGACTTCGATACTTTACTTGATTACTTCAGCTTTTCTATGTGGACATTTCATGGAATGACGTGTGCTGCTTTGTTATATTTCCGATACAAAAGACCAAACCAACCTCGTCCAGTGAAGGTTTCTTGCTGTTTTTATTGGGCTATTGGTTCAGCAACATTTTATGTAACTTGTAGATTCCATTCCTTAAAGAACCAAGCCTGTTTCGAATAACTTATGTGTAACTGATTGTCGGTGGCAATCCCACTTATGTTGGTCGCTTCCGTTTACACCACTTAAAAACACATTTCCACGCACGCTGGAAAAAGAATCCGCACCATTTTGTGGAATCAATAAAGTATCCACGAATTAATCACAATTTTAAACAATTGATTGAGTCCATGTTAAAGCATTGTTTTGATTCCAGATACCGATTGTGATCCCGATATTTGTGTGCATTGCGTCTGTATGTCTGGTGGTTGCTCCCATCATTGACCAACCAGAGATCCAATATCTCTTTGCCGTTCTATTTATATTGGCTGGATTTACCTTTTATATCCCCTTCGTGTGCTACAAAGTAAAAAGTCCGGCAATAGGTAATGTAATTTACATGAGAACTTTGATATGTCAGTCATAGAACGATAATAAAGTTTTTATTTGAACAGCGCGATTCAATCGGTTCCTTCAAAAACTTCTCTTCGTTGCTCTCCCAGATGAAGAAAGTTAAGGTTGAAGTCATAGTTTGATTTTCTACAACAATCCTCTGTATATACAAAGTTCAAAGGATTTTGATTTGAAAATTTCTGAGTTAATTTAAATGCTTACCTAACCTTATTATTAGCACACAGCGGCAGCTGCTAGCTTCACTGTTATTTTGATAAACCGAAATACACAACCTGTACACTGTGTGTTTTACTTTTCACATGTTAATGTAACGGAATTTCATTTGATAGCTTTTATTGAAAACAAAATCTGGTCGTTGTTGGTTTGCTTTGGTCGGAATTTGAGCGAATGCCAAGTTCTCGTCACATTTATGAACGAAAACCTTAACGTACTGAGGTTATTCCGGGTCAGTTCTGAGGTTATCTCGGGTCAGTTCTACTCCCGTCTGTTGTGTGGTCAGACTATATTAACAACAATACATTGGTGTTTAAATGCTGTTGCAACCTGGTGTTATGCAATTGTTCTTTTTCAACTCCACAACAATATATTGAGCTTCTTCCATTTACTATCTTTGTGCATGTTTTGTTCAAGGTTTTTGCAAAATATATTGTTGTTCGATATCATGTGCACATGCATAACATGAAAATCGTTATTCACTGCATTAATGTGGAATAAAATATCTAAACATACCATTTAAAAACTATTTTTTTACCACACGGGGATTTGAACCCTGGATATCCTGGCCACGAATCTTGATCAGGTTTACATCATGGCATTTGAAAACAGGATATTTCGATCATCGCCTCTTGTGCGCCCTCAGTGGCAAAATATGTATTTAAGACATCCGTTGGAGGGCGGAAGTACAACACTTTTGATGAATTTCCTCGGCGGGCGATTGGTAGCATTGGTCAAACGCCCGACCCATATACAAAAACCTGATCGGAATTCGTGGCCAGGATATCCTGGCTTCAATCCACAGTGTGGTCCAGATTTGAAGAATTTCTTGGAAAACTATCTCCAGTCAAAATCAACATTTATTATTGTTGATATATATTTTTTACCAGTTAACATGTTGAAAAAGTACCACGGTAAAATAACTGTGCCTTGATCAAGTGACGCTCTGTGTATAAGTATCGACGGTACGGATACATATTGAAACATCCCTAGAACAGCCATAAACTGATTTGTGTAAATCAGTTCAACCGGAGGTTAAACTTGTTGGACCATCGCAGATCTTATTGTTGAACACCGAACATAAACGCAATCAAAACTTGCCACGTTCTTCGGCGCAAGATCAGATCATTTACTTCCGTCTTATGCGAGTTTCTTGGTTGGTTCTCTCAATGTTTATTAAACAATATCGGCGAAAACAGATTTACACTGTGCAGTACCTTCAAAAATCAGATATAAATTTTAATTTTACGAAATACATAAAAGTAGTAGAAGGCATTTGGATGCGGATTAGGGTTGGAGGTGATTAACAGATTTGAGGCTGAGCATTATTGACGAAATTAAGATAAACGAGGATTAATTAAGCTTCATTAGGGTCGCTGTGTTGTTTTGAAAGTCAAATATTTCTTCATATGTTGCCTTATCCGCTACATCAACACCAGCTCAGTAAAATCTCACGTTTTGCTTACAACAATATTATCTTATTTTTGTGTTATTTAAATTACGTTTCTTTACAAAGAGCAACATGACCTTCATCAGAAAGACACACCTTGTAATTCAGCCAAAGCACCACCTTCACTAATTCACACCAAGCGCCAAATCACGTGACACTGGATTACAAGCCAAGCTGTTCAGGCATCAGTCGCGCTTTCGTTCCAAACCGATTGGGAATTTTGTGACGCGCGGCGTGAAATCGTGCTCCTGACAGTTCGGCTCCGGAACACGTTTTAACTCGCCCGCGCCGCCCAGAAGATCGTCAAGTCTGCTGGCAGCTCAAAGCGTCGTTAGACCCGCTTAATTAAACCTGTCGTTGAAAATGTGTTCGCTCTAAGATTTTGACAAACTTCGTGACAGGGAAAATCAACGTCGGTCCTTTCACAACGATTCGTTTGCCTTGCGTTCATTGGAGGCTTGGATTAAAGTGATTCAAAATCCAAACGCGCCCTTTTGGTCACGTGTCAAATGCGACACAGCGTTCTGCATCAGAAAATCAATGACGACTTGAGTTGGCGGAGCCGGCGCCGTGGCGTCCATGAGGGTTTAACGCCTCCGTCCCTAACCCATCCTGCTGCATCAATAATTAAAGAACGTTTGTCTTTCAACGTGCTCCTCCCCACAATCTGACAGCGGGATGCGAGGGGGACGCGTATTCCCGCCATCGCAAAATTGGCTTCATTTGTGATGTCATAGACGTTTGCGCTGCTAATGCGTTTGGCTTGTGGCATCTACACGATATTAATGCGCATTGATGTGAGTGGAACCGACTGCAATGCGGCAGTCGCCCCTTCAGTTGATGCTGTATGTTGTGCCTGAGTGGATGCTGGTGATCCGCAGTTGCCATGGCAGCAGTCTGTGACGCGTTTCGGAAATTTGTTTCCAGAAACCAAAAAAAACGAGAAAAATCAAAACCCTGTAAGGTGCAGTCAAGATACAACATATTTACCTACTTTTCCAAAAATAATCAAAAATCGTGACAGGCAACAAAAGTTGCAGAAAAACGAAAAACAAACTAACGGATTGAGAATACAATTAAACTTCGCGGTAATCGCGTAACCAGCATTAAAAGAAATTCGTTAACACGAAAGAAAGTGAAACCCATTTTCTTTACATCGCCACATGCAAACTGCTGGGTAAGTGGGACAGCTTGTTTACTGGGCGTCGGCATTCGCCATAAACCCCTTTTGTAAAATCAACAATCGTAAATCGGGCGTGGAACGGTTGACGCGCGAGTGTCCCTTCCATTAAATTTATGTTCCAAAAGCTTTTACAGCCCTGCACACAATAACGGTTGGAATTCTGATAGAGGCCGGTGGCGCGTTGCCAGTTCGGGCCCGGTTGTAAATATGGCGCTAAAATGTCCGTTTAACGCACCCGCGAGTGCATAAAAGCTCGTAAACCGGGCTTGCGGCGTCACTGGCCCTCCACATGCAGCAGAATTTACGAGTGGTGGTCGATGCTTCAATACGAATTGAAGGCCTTACGACTGGTCCCGGTCATTTAATGGGGCAATGCCCATTCACCCACAGATGTTCGGTAAACATTTACTTTGTAAAGGTTTGGGATGAGTCAAAAAGTTCAAACAGTTAAATTGGCATGTCCGAATTAGCCACAATGGCAAAATAACCTGGACGACCTTTTCGGAAATGGGTTTTCCGCAACTCAACCAAGTACCCCTTCCCAAAAAGATCTTCTTAAGAGTTTCCGGCCACGAAATACCACAGACAGGAATGATTCAAAATTACCTCCCCTCAAATCCCTTAGCGATAATAAAGGTAGGGATGCTGCTATCAAGAATGCTGTGTTACGATGGTCGGTCGAGGACCAAAAGAACTTGGAAAGAAAACTTCAGCGTATACTTGCAACAAAAAATACACAAACCAATGTTCAACAGTGCAAAGAATCCTAAGTAGAGAGTTGCATTTTGTTCCTCAGCTCTCGAAAATGAAGTCAACTGACAAAAAAACAGGATAATTTTCAACACACACACATCACTAAGTATAGAGATGCAACCGAGACCAATTAGAATTCCGCATTTCTTTGCGTGAAACTGTGCTCGTCTGGGCTTGAAAGGTTTCTCACATGAATCAGAAACCGAATGAAAGTTATCTTATGTTAGCTTTACAGGCGACAAAGCTATAGTAACAAGTTGTATTGAATGTAGGGATTATGCATACAAGTAGGCGACGTAAATATCAAACGACTTGTTCAAACAAACCCCTTGTTTAACAATCGACTTACGATTTTCAAAAAAGTTGTTTAAACAAGTGATAAATTTAAATGTTTAAAATTTTTAAAAAAAATGCATTTTCTGTGGCTACAAAGCAATGCAGTCGCCAAGAAACTCCTGTATCTTTTTTTTTTATACCAAAAGGCCGCGCGTTCAAATTATTTAATATGACGACAGGAATCCCACAAATTCACAATGTTGGTGTCTATTTGGTCCAACTTGCAGAAATGTTGCAAAAGATTTCTATCTTTACAACATTCCTAATAACAGGATTATAAAGAAAATCATCGCTTTCTGAAAACATGTTCTGTAATGCAAGCAATTTCGACACACAAAACCATAGGGCTACATAAACTGTTTATTATCTAGACGCACGGTTAGCCCAAATCTATAACGTATAGTTTATGGATTTGTTTTTAAAACAAGTATCATCACATTTTTCTTCAGAGTTTATTGGTGAAACTTAACTGAAAAATTTAAACGTTACCTTTTGACCTGAAATTTCCGAACTTTACACGGGATGACGTCACGCGTACTATGCTCACAGCCGATGGGTGGCGAGTTAAAATGAAGGTTTGAGGAAAATTAAGATCCCTCCACTTTACAAACGGCGCCAAATACGATTAGCTCTATCGTCACACGTGACTGCTTTCTGGAGTATCTGAGAAAATGTAAACCATCTGATTACTGATGGTTGCAGGGTTTAGGGTTAGGGTACAGTGTTGTCACATACAACGTCTGACAAGGTTGTGTTAGATATAACATTTGATATTATCATCGAAAAGCAGTTAAAATGGGTAAAATCTAAAGAACCGCCTCAACATTTGACCATGCTGTGTGATTTTGCACACAGCAACCGAAACATTGACACTTAGAAATATGTTTACCAGAAAAGCCGGTTGTAGTAAAAAAAATACCTGACTGCATCTGCATTCAATTGTCCTTTGGTACTTCTCAATCAAAAACAAAGCCTTTCCGGTACGAAGCGTTGTGAAAAGTGTTGCGTGTATCTTGTTACTCTGCAGGGTTAAAGGTTACGATTACATTTACCTAAGGCATTGTCCTACCGCTGTTGTCGACAGACACCTGTTTGTGACGTCACAATAGAGCGGTTCACACGATTTGGCTTTGGTCTACAACAATTGAACTGGGAAACGATTTTCGAAACTCCAGAGTTCATAACTGTGATGAACGTTACAAGTTCTTGTAATATTTAGGTTTACTACAGGTATTGTTTTCTAAGCTAATGTTTACAGCATTGTAACATAGCGACGTCTGACTAACTTAAATATTTTGACATAATATCAATAAAAATTAGTTGGTTTGCTCTAGAAGATCCCCCGTGCATGCAATGTCACAAAATTGCATGTTAATTAAGAACAAAATGGCCCCGAAAAGTAAGAAAAGGTAAATCTCCAGTTTCACACCTCTATTCAATAGGAAGGGCGCCTTAAACAAACTTACCGGCGTCGGACAATAGCGCGTTCGCACCGACCATCGGCGTCGAGTGTTCCCTGTTACAACGAGCGATAAGAATTCGACATTTGACGCCTACGACTCGTCGGGTGCCCCACAAGAGACAGATAAGTATGTTGGGTTGGGAGATCACATTTCTTCTTTCTCGACTCGACACTGAGTCCGGTTTTAACGCCCAATCCAACCTCTGTTTACTTTGCCTGTTGAAGGCGACAACCCTTCACAATTGCCGCCACTTGACCCCAAGTAACCTTGGCCGTTACGTCACAATTTTAATGTAAAAGAAACGTAAGCTTGTATTGCTTGGTTTATGTTTTGTTATAGGCAAGACTGACTAGAATGGTTTACAGTAGAACAGAATTTAATGGAAAATTGTTGCGCTTTCAAAAATAGAGGTTTCACAAAGTAACAACTTCGACTGAAATCGGATTTTTATAAATAAACACAAGTAAGCTTAAAATCTTATTTTCTAAATAATTCTTTGTTTGTAGATCACGAGAGTCGCGTGGCAGCGCAATGGTATTGTGACGTGCGCGAAACTCGCACATACGTCATAATGCGCGACGAAAATTCGCTTCTTTGTGGGGACGCGCGAGTTGGTTGTTAGAAAATGCCGCACCATGGTGGCGCCAAGAGCACTTACTTGTCTGCGACGCGACCAGTGCCGCCTCACCTTTCACAGCGGATCTCTACTACCTTGTTTGTTGTTGTTTGCTTTACGTCCACTGTTTATCTTCTTAAGCCGAATCTAATACGTGTCGACCATACAAGGAAGTACCCCTAACTCCACAGACTCCGTAGGTAGGGAATTTATGCACAGTTCGTGTAGGGGGGGAAGGGGGGCATAGTCAATCATCCCGAAAAGATCGTGCAGGTAAATTGTGATATTATTTTGGCAACACGAAATGATTTACTCTCGTTAACAGAAACACTTGAACGTGAAAAAATGCCACAAACACGTGGAAATGGACACCTGACGTAATCAATACGTATGACGTCGTACAGTGCGTTGTTATTCAAGCAAACTCTATTCTTCGCATTCGTAATATTTAGTCTCCCGCTACATTTGTTGATGATTTTGTTAGATATTCGTTAACGCTAAACCTTGCATTCCAAAATAGTTCATAAAATAGACTTATACAACCTAGCACTATGTAATGAATAAATTGCGTCGATGTTGGTCAGGAAATATTTTGTGGTAAAGTTTGTGAGGATTTAAACTTGACAAAAACCTACATCCTTCAGTTAAAACCGTGTAAAAAAATATTACGTTCTAAATCCAGGTAGTTGTAACAAAGCAACAGCACATATAGGCAGCAAGTGTGGGAAGGGATTCAAACCCATCGGCTTCCAGGTCGAATTTCTTCGTTTAAGTGTTCGTTGGCGCCAGAAAAACTCGTGACGCCAATTAACAAACAAAGGTGTAAGGTATGGGTTGCCTAAGATAACTCTATTATGCAATTGGTGATACATTCCGTGTCTGCCTTCTACTAATAAAGTTATTTCAATATATCTTTAACCACTCCGGATCAATTCACTGTGCTGATATTTAATAAAATAAGTTCTTTTGATAGGTTCTTATAATACTTTGTGTGAAATGTCTTCAATCAGTTTTAATCATAAATTTGAACATTTACCCACTGGAGGCGCCATCTTCATCATTTACAGTTTGTGGTGGTGGGATTCCATCCTAGTTTTGACAGCTCGATGTTGTGAACGAATAATGTGCGGTATTCCGAAAACGACTGAGCAAATGTCTTCCAACACACAAGACAACAGTTAATCGTAACCCCCCTTGTTTAACCGTAAGCAACCAAGCACTGCCGAGAAGCGCGCTGCTTTCCACTCGAACGAACATGGGTGCAGGGTCCATCATTCATTGCTCAGCAAGCTGGCGAATTATAACGGCTCAGCAAATCGCTTGATTTGATTAAAGCACGAGAGTCAGGCTTCGGCGCGGGAGCCGCTTAACTCGGTCCAAGGTTTTCGCGTGTTTAGAAGTTGCCAAAAACCGTTTGTTCCTTAATTCGACTCGCCTCCAGATGATCTATGTACATAACGCGGGCGCAACAAGGCCCACAGTGACCTCGCGAACTCCTAACCTTATTAGAGGAGGGCTATGGTTGTTGTGGACGAATGCTCGTGCCTGTCCGGATACGATAACAATCGGGGGTTCGCGCGAACTCCTTCTGCGCCGTTAATTTGTTAGAAGCGAAGCATGATCGACCGACGGCGACTTAAAAGTTGTAGCGTTAATTGTATGTGTCGGCAAAAGGTTAATAGACTTTCCCTTGATTTGGTTTGGAAGTTAATTGGCATCAACTCCTGGTTGTAATCCCTCACGCTTACGTAAAAAGTAGTTATGCTGGACGGGTGCTTTCCCTAAAGGACAAAATACGTTGTGTTGGATTAATGGAGGTGAATTTGGAAAGTTTTAAAGGTGGTTGGAAAAGCCTACGTGACCTGCTCTGAGCATTGAAGTTCAGGACTCGTTTTTGGCCAGAAATGTTCTAAAGCTATCACGAGCAGACCGGCAATATGCCATTCGGCGGTTTCTCGGGTACCCTGGGACACATTATTGCGTCACAATTGAAATGCATGCCAACGGTAGCTCCGGTGATTGTTGTGGTCGATGTGGGTAGGAGATGACGCCGAAACGAACCTGCTACGTGCGTGGTGAAAGTACGTTATGGAGACACATTAATGTTTAAAGGTCGAAACTCGTTCGTGCATTTTCTACTGATTTGATTCTTTTATTTATTTCGTCCAATGGCATCCTCAGTTCACTTAAACAGGACAGTAATCACGATGTCCATAGGCGAATTCCATATTTCCTTCTTTCCTAAAGGATCATACTGACGATATTCGTGTGTTACTCTTTTTAGAGTTCCCGGAATATTTCTGGCATAATTTGCGAAGTTTTTTTTCACAAGTTAGTACCACAGACGCTGAAAGTTTCCCAAATTTCCTCACTATGTGTTAACAGTAGAAACTTTGTCCTCAAACCTGCCACAGCATATCGAGACACATTAGCTCCTTTCTACAAACCGTCAGAAATTTTTACGTCATCAGTACGTAAGTGAACTCGTGACCCTGGCAACGACACAATATTTTGAGGTGTAAAGTTCGCACCTTTTGAAATTTGCCGATGCGGTCAGCCCCCCTAATATTGGCGGCATTCAGGAAGCAATATGCGCGATTTCCTCGTGACCCCTGTGTCTTGTTCGACGTTTATGGTCGATCGTGCAACTAATCGTAAGTTCGTTTATGGAATATCGTGGAAAAATCAAGCAGGAAAAACTTGAACTTCCGAACTTTGTGTCTTTGACAACTTGAATTTGACGCCGGAATATAAGGGAAAATTTCACATTGGAAAGTTACAAAGAATCTGTTGAACCTGAGTCTGTATATTCGACATTCCGGAGGTTGACCCACGCAGTTCAGCAACCTTAGGAGCAAGAAGTCTTATCACGCCAAACTTAACGCTATCTCACCGCCTACCAGAGTCCATTACACGCATTAGGTGTTGTACATGCACAAGTCCTGTACTACGCCCGATAGGAGAAGGTTCGACAATCTTGCCATCAAAATTGCGAGTTCAACCTATGGACACGCGACCTACATAACACGTGTTGGAATCACTGATCGGTTTTATTGGAAGTTCGCGTCACCATTGCCCTTGATGTTATGTACACAAGTTAAGGTTGCTGACATGTATGTGTCAAGCAACACAACGACGCTGCAAGCCTAAATAAATTTTGCGCAGTAATGGCAATATTGGTTGAAGCAATCCTACTATGTTACAAATAATGAACTTCATTTCTTTCCGGTTGAATTGTTCAACAAAGCAATTTAAACAAAATGAAATTCCAGGTCTTAATATTGCTAAAAAATCTTGGAGCTACTTATAAATTTAAAATAAATTTGAAGAATGGAAATAATTATTCCGCTCATAAGCGCCAGCAAGCCGTTGCAATAAACTGTTCACTTTAAACCTTCCCGGGTACAAAGAGAACAATGAATAAAAGGTCAACGAACGAAAGACTGTTTATGACGTAATAAATCAGTTCGAGCGAAAATTAAACTGAGCTGGTGAATATGGACAGAGGTCAGTCGCCAAACACGTTTGATCTGCCGTAAAAATTGAACCAATCACGTTGTATTTGTTCAAAGCACGTGATATGGTTGACTGCTGATATGAGCCAAAACAAGCACAACGAAGACAAGTTGGCAGTAAATCTAATGCTGAACACAGGTATACACAGTCGCACTCTTACATTACTTTACGGGTCTTTGCATAATATTACGTCATTTCTCAACTTGATTGACGTTTGCTTCGCCTTTTGTTGTTTCAACATTTTTGTTGTAAAAAATCCCAAACTGCTGGACGGTGAATAAGCACAAATATTATGAGCAAATATAATTGTTGCCTGCTGGGCCACGAACGACAAAAAAACATCCAAAGCTTAGCCATGTAACAAAATGTTCGAAGAAAGTTTTTAGTTGCCCACAAGTTACTGTGACTTAACCGTGCAAGCGGAAACAGAGATCTCTGATAAATATTGGAAACGATTTTATTAAAACCATGGATGATAAGCCTTGACCTTTTGCAAAACCTTTGGCAATTCACTTGCTTACCAGAAAGGAGGGGCTGTAAAATAAGGTCGTTCGAACTTTACAACTTTCTCCGCTTCACTTGTTTCCAAGTGTAATGCTGGAAGACAATTTGCAGTCAAGTAAACAAAAGTTGTTAAATATGCATCCAAGCTTTTAGAAGTTTGAACTGCTTCTTCAAATGTAAGAAGACAATTGATTAAATTATTATGGATGGAAATCCAACAATAAATATCCCAAGAAACGAATTTGCAGATCAATACAATTTTTGTATTTTGTGCGGACAATTTTCACGTAGTTGAGCTTGGAATAGCAGAACATGCAAACTCGACACTGACCAGAATGACTTTGCTTGGTGACGGAATAATTGAGGCCACATCTTCAAACAGGGCCGAATGATATTTTTAGCTGAACCAATATCTCGGGTGTGGTGGCAACGGGTGGTTGTGTAAATCAAACGAGCCAATGGTGCAAATGGCTTGTCCACATATGGGATGGTAATTACAAATCAACCTGCGTTCGGGATAGCTATTGGATACCAACACCACACTGGGTTGCCTGGTCACCTAACTGTTTACATATGAGTGGTTACCTTGTTCGCTGCGGCTTCGGCCACTTTACCCGCTGACACCTAACTCAACAGCGAACGGCCGCTTTATGACATCACAAACAACGCGCGCCTTTATGTCGCGGCCGAAATCGAACGTCGGAACCTTCGGAGGGAGGTTTACTGCCCTCGCTTAACGCATTCGCAATCTTTTGTTCGAAATTTACGACATCAAAATAAATGCTAACTTTAACGATATTTGCCGCAGAGAAAGAGGCCGTGGCAGTCGTGGGGATTTCGGGTAGTTTCAATTTCACAATATTCAGCATTTATGTAAACCTTGTTTTGATCGGGAACGAGTTCAACATAGTTGATAAAACATTGTACATTATTCTGCATTCCACCTATAGAACATATATTCTTGAACGTTGTTTTATTCCTGTTATGCATTAATACAAAAAATTATAATATTCCTGGCATCAAGTAAAAGCTTGGATTAGTGCGGCAAGTTGATTATAGACGTTATTTCTGCACGCCTAACGACATTCAAGGATAAGGCACAGATTCCAGGGTTTATCAAATGAGACAAACGAACAAGTGTTAATTGACCGCTCTATTATGTTTGGATTGAAAAGCTCATTTCAACCGAGGTGCCCGTTCCATAATGTTTACTGATTAAATGAAAAGAGGTTTTGAAATGACGAAAAAAAATTTTTAACCAGTCTACAGCAATCCACCTAATTACCACTAAAACAAGAAAAGCATCTTCACCCATAGCGTGATGTTCAGGGATTTTCAAAAGTAAAAAGACCGACTTTCGCCGATGAACAAAAAAACACAAATTTAACCACAAGCCAACATTTTGTGTGGTAAGGATATTTTTCTGATTTTAATCAACCCGTCGTGTCGTTATAAACTAAACGTAGTGCTATTGTGCAATGTTGTTCTCGCTATCAAAGTGAATTAACAAATAAAAAAGTTGTAAAACTGCTGTACAATGCAAGATTGTCTTTCCACAAAAACAACCACCTTGAGACCACAAAGCACTCGATAGCATTTGCCTGAATGTGAAACCAGCGATTTTATCACCGACCAGAGGGCAGTTAAGAGCCTAACAAGACGCCTGAGTGAATTCACGAATGCAACGACCTTAATTGAATCTTACTTGATTTACGTACGCCAAACTACAGTAACACTCGTTGGTCAAAGGCCGGAAAGGTTTGTTTGAAGTGAGCGCTCCGAACAGTAACAGGTTATATAAGTTGTCAGTTTGGTCAATGGGCGTTATTGGGAATTTATTGCTTTGGGGAAGATTTATCTTCGGAAATAACTTGTAGATTAATTGTGTGTCGACCAAAAGTTATTTTTCCTGATATTGTGATAGTGTAGCATGCAATTGTTGACCTTGGTATGGTTCAAAACTCGCAACAAATCATTCCAGGCGATAACATAAGCGTGAGGAATATTTTAAAAAGGGGAAACCACTGACATTGTTGAAAGGGCGTCAACGATGCATGAAGGCGATTGGCATATGGTGCATGATCCATTTCCACCGGGAGAATAAAGCGGCCACAATAGCGGATAGATTGAGGCGATTACGCAAGGAGCCAATGTCTTTGGCAAGCTTGAGACTCGCCTTTGCTCTTCAATGGATTAACCGATGGTTTTACTCCCCTTAATCGCTCCGTGCTAATTATTAACGACGGTTGGTGGCATTGTACGCATTGTAATTACCTCCGTAAGCACTAGGATTAAATCCCGATCTTTGGGGACGAGTCAACATGGGTTTAATTACCGCGCCAAGAAGATTCTTCCGCATCGGATTAAGCCGGTACATTTGCCAAGGATGATGACGTAGTTGAAACCTCTTCACAATATTGCAATCAGTTTCAATAAAGAGCTTTCAGAAAGGCGCAAGATATAATTGCACTTGTCTTTACAATCAATAAAAATATTTGAAGTCAGTGGAAACAGAATTGTGGAGAGTTTCTGATTCTGACGCTTCGAACTTAAAATGCGATTGAAGCAGTTCGGGTATAGCGGCATATTATATAATAGTGGTCGTCATTTCCACGTGCATTGCGAACCCGGGCATTAAGAGGAAGTACGGGTGAATATTGGGATGCGTTCTTGACTAATCCACGTATTGGCCACGTTGGAAGCTACAATGCGTCGGGCAGTGGAGGATGGACCGCACGGTCTTAATAACAGGGGCTGTAGAGGAAAGTAGTGCTTGTGGCTGCAACGCAAATGCTTGCTGTCCAGTTGGATTGTGGTGCAAGTCTTTGGATTTAGAAAGCCTACCTACACTTAATGCGGATGTGGCAATAGTCAATACCACCCTACACTTCCGGTGGGACTGCAGATTATATGCAAGGTTCATGGCACCGGTCTACACGCAAATAAAAACCGGTCTAAAATTGGCTTCTGCAATTAATTGTGTATCAATCTACGATAACGATGGTCTGTTGTAAAGGATTTCGACTGCGGGGAAACATTGTTGAACAATTTCAATCTCACGTCGTCGATATTTTGCATTTTATTTGGAACTCTGACGTCATTTTCCAAGTTCACAGAATTTATCCACTAGGTGACGCTAAAGCAACGTGCACAATGAGATGGTTTTAAATAGAAATCATATTTCATTAACCTAAGTCAAATATTGTAATCTGAATTATTATAACAAGCTGTTGATTCGTATTGTCATGTGTTCAATGTTAACATGACAAAAGTATTCACTATTGAACAAATCTCAAGTTGCTCAAGGCTGTCTAGAGCCGCCTTATCACCGGTATACAGCCGTCGCGTAATTGGGCGCAAAAGTGCAACCTAAACTCTTGTCGCCACAAACGGCCGAAGGTGACAAAATATCTCCGTCTGATCGCTTTGGCGCCGATCTGTCGACTTCAAACACGCGTACACGGGAAGCCTGTGATCGAAAAAGTCAACATAAATCCACACACGTCGGCACCCGTCCAACATCGTCCAGCTGACGATCGTTCACGAACAACTTTGCAGCAGAGTTCACAGAATTTTGTATGATTGCTCACAAGTAAACTCATAAAGCTTAAACATGTCTAAATATATAATTGCGTATTTAGAAAGCACGTTTGAGCTTTGAAATGTCCCCTTCTCAAATGAAATATTATGTACACTTGAAGAAGGGCAAGAGGTACAGTTTATTTCCCATCAATTATTTCATGTTGACTTTGTGTATCACAAAATTAGCAACGACTTTGAGTCACCGCAGAACAAGTGAACTCAAAAACAAAAGAAGGGATAAAATGGCGAGCGAAGAACGTCGGCGATCGGCGTCGCGAGGGCGCTGGAAAAAAAGGCGAAAGTGTTCTGAGCGCAAAGGCAAAGTCTGTGTGGATGGCCGACATATCGACAATTCCACACCAGTGGTCAGGACTACAGATCACAAAACAGTTGCAACCAGGGAAATGTCTCTAGTATCTTTCAGCAGGTTATAATTTATGTGCAGAATATGGTTTGTTTGCTTCCGCATGCAAAAGTTAATTATGTGGGAGTTGGAATATTTTTCGATGGACGTAAAGTCAGTGGGCACTGGTTTCAATGGTTTAAACCGAACTACACAGGGTAGGTTTTTAGGTGGCGCGTCACTCGCAAGCTTTGTCAGTATCGCCTTGGCGGCGGGGATGGCGACGGCTCCGGTGGTAGACAGAGTGAGAAACTGTTTGAGGAAATAAACGATGAGTTTACTTTGCAGGTTGTTTCTACATAGTTGGCTTTCACTGTGCAAAATTTGTTGTAAATTTCAATTGTGATTGAAAATGCAAACAAGCTAAAAATACTTGATTAATAAAAAACAACTTCAAAGTGAATATCTGACACGTAGTTATGATACAAGAGTCAATGAAGCCTGGACCAGTTTCACCTCTGCAAGCAGTCATGTCGGCTTATGGTCACAACCCCTTGTTGTCATCGAGGCACGGGGCTGACTTACCATTCTTTCCACCTTCATATCTGCCCAACCCCTTGTCACTTCCTCACTGCCCATCATCGTTGATGTTTACTAAAAATGCTACTTCGCCTTCGTGTCTGGGATCGGCATTCGAGCGTGGAATCTGCGGAAATCAAAGCAGCGAATTACCGCCGACAAAGCTCGTCGACCCTGATGACAACGAACCGGACGATCCACAGGTTGATCTTGACAACATGGATCTCTGGGAGCAATTCCACAAACGAGGAACAGAAATGGTTATCACAAAGACAGGAAGGTTTGTTAATTTCTTATGTTTTTGTTACCAGATTCGAAATTTGTAGTTGTATTCCACATAAAAAGCCTATCCAATAATGCGCCAAACGTGTTCAAACGTGTTTGTTACAATAATTGCGAGCAGTTTCAATTTAAAAAAGTCAAAAACCTTTCCTCGGGCACGTTAAGCAAACATCTACGTTAATAAGGCGGTCGCATCTTCAGCGAGTAACGGAAACGCGTCGGGCCGATGTTCGAGTTTGGCCAAGGTGGGTAAACAAGTAACCGGGCGCCGTAAGGTGTGAGTTTCGTGCCTCAAAGTCTCTTTGCTGCACGCCGACCAACAACGCACCTGTTGCTTGGCATGCGGTGTCAATAAGGGTATGTTATATATCGCGGCATCTGCGTGTGTATTTGCTCTTTGTTTCTCCCATAGTGTGAGGCTGGGCGCTGGGACGTTTTGATTATAACTCTCTTTCTCGAGTCCCACCTGAGCCACCTGGGGGCTTGGGAAAGGGGGATTAACACTCGTATGATTCGAAACGTAGCTTACTACACACCCAATATATTCGGATGCGACGCCATTTTAAACTTTTTGCTGGGGTATTGACAAGAGTTTTGCCAGGTTTTAGAAACAATGTTCCCGCTGACATAATGTCTGGGCACTGATGTTAAAACAGGTTGTAGTTTGCAACACAAGAGCGTGCCGCGAATTACAAGTCCTAGATGGAATTAAAACACATTAATGTGTCCCATTATCACGTACATTTATCACAGCGCCTGAACGGACACGTCGCCTACAACAGGTAACATATATGTTGGAAGCCAATTACTCAAATAATTGGACTGAATTACAAAGTTAAAAACAAGCCATAGAAATATTATCTTCTTAACCAATAAAACACCTTCACCATTACAAAATATTATGATATTTGAAAACATTTACCCTGTGTTGTTCTGTTAGGGTTAGCGCGAAAATATTTACAGCAGAATCTCTAATCAGACAAAAATAATTGGCGATGAATTGTGGCGTCTGCTAACATGGTGGAACCATAATCACCCTAAACACTGGCGCCAGTAATTCTGGCGTCATTTGTCAACAATTACTGGAAACTCCAGGCTGTTAAAAGGTGCGAAATAATTACAGCGGAATATGAAAAGCCTGATGGCCGAGAGTTTTAAGATGGGTTTGGATTACAGAAATTACAACAATAATTTTAGGGTAAAATGTTTTGTAATCTTATTGATTTTCATGGCAGCTGATAAAACATTTCGAAAATATTCACATTTTTACTTGTACAAAAGTTGCGCATATTATTGCGAGTGATTACAGGAGGGCATTTAAACGACTGCATTATGACGCAAGCGACAGGACGAATGTAAAATGCCCACTTGGAAAACGGCGCCCATACACTCCACACTTAATTGCGTTTAGCGCCGTTTTAATGCGGACGA
This sequence comes from Ascidia mentula, assembly GCF_947561715.1. Lineage (NCBI taxonomy): Eukaryota > Metazoa > Chordata > Ascidiacea > Phlebobranchia > Ascidiidae > Ascidia > Ascidia mentula. Next base: position 35,885 of record NC_138569.1, read on the forward strand.
ACCGCTTAACACTAAGTGCTACAAGTTTACAAACTGCGTCAGATCCATCAGTAGCATCCGCCATATTTGGGACAGAGGGAAGATGTACGGATAGAAGGGGGTGCATGGCAATCACAAAAAATCGCTGCACTATCAACCAATCAAAAGTCGCCTGGCGTGGCAACCAATCGTCACCAAATCATCAACTTTCGCACTTTTGCGTCAACTACAAACAATCTCAGCGGTCTCATATCCCACGCACATGTGAAATAAGGATTCCACACTTAAGAGATGCCTTTCTTTTACACTTGAACAACGTAACATTGCGTGGTGCCAGCATTGCGCAAATCGAACGGAAAACCCGAGGGTAGTTCATTATACAACATTGTTACAATCTGCAACACATTAAAAGCGCACTATTTCCACAACGTACCTTCTACAGCCATGGCAACATGTGAGTTTGGATAAATTGCCAGCATAATGTTGCTAGTTATATCAGCACAGAGTCATCTCAGCCGCTCTCGGATCAAAAGCTTTTGCACTTTGGGTCTCAATCACATCGTATTATTGTCGCGGCGACGAACGAAACAAAAACTAAGCGAGAGGAATTAGATGTGCGAAAACCTCCGGTCTTGTTTGATTTCACACTCGGTCCATTGTTAGTGTCGACGAGATTGGCGCCACTCAGGCCACAAAGGGCGGGGCGCGAATCGGTGAACTCAACATCGTCATCACCAACTTTCCAGCATAAATCTACCGCTTTCTAGACTGGCAGATGATTGCAATGTTATCAAACACATGTGGGCCAGTTGTTTGTCGTCCACCATTGCTGTCACTGCGCAAACATTTGCTTGACACGACCTAGGCATGAATAACTACCAGTAATTGGGTTGGGGTAGGAAAGTAACTGTCCCGAAAATTTCATTGTGTTTTCGCCCTTTGAAGCGCACAAAAAATGACTGTTCGGAAGATATGCGCGGGTTTAGCAAAGTGAAGTACGGCTTGTTAGTGTGACACCTGGATGTAATGGCAGAATCCTCGCGTAAAAATTCCACAACAAACACCACCTGGAAAACCAAAACTCCATGAAACTCGACTTCGTTGATTTCGGCGCAAACAGCACAGGAGCAGACGGAGGTACCCGGCCCTATCTTCCAAAGCGCTACTTTTGCTTGGAAGCATGAACGTGTTCCGTTGCGCAATACCTCGAACTAACCAAAGATTTTAATGGTCACGTGACATTTTAAAAGAACTGCGCCCGCAACTTTAAGCCAGAGAATAAACGAAAATTTGGTTGCTTTAACCAACTGTTACACACACACACACACACACACACACACACACACACACACACACACACACACACACACACACACACACACACACACACACACACACACACACACACACACACTATAGTGCTGGAGTTATTTGCGCCTCCAACGGTGTCACCCAATCTTTTAATCTAACCTTTAATTTAACGAATGTTTCCACAAATGAGTCAGATATGAATTTTCCACTATCCACGCGTTCAAATCTGTCGGCCAACAAAGCGGCGGATTAATCGCAATTGAAGATTAAGGTCGGCTTAACGCATTTTTGATACTCTTCATTCACACATTTGTGGCGGGTATTTGCTTAAGGCGTATGTGGTACAAGGTCAGCTTGCGAAGCATCAATAATATTGGAGCAATCGATCATTAATGTTCGGGCCACGTTGAACATTTGTTTATCCAACTTGAATGCGGCAATTTACAGATGCAATGAGATGGTGTCTTCGGGCACTTTTAACACTTCCACTCCCAACAACAAATGTGACCCAAAAATCATCTCCTCAGTATGGGTCTGTGCTGTATTTTGATGAGAGAACCTAGTCGCTGGGACTTTTTTGAAACCCAACCAATAAAGAGGTTTAACAATTAATACAGGAACTGACCAACTAAAAAGCCCCGAACTGTCGCTATATCAATAAACTGTACATGTGCACCCAAGCATGACATCGTATTACCACCACCTTTACTGTGAGAAGTTCACGCGTCTTCGTATTGTGTAATTATCACCCGTTTCCTATGCGAGTTTCTAAGCGTCTGTTCCCATGCACTTTCTGGCGGCGAAAGGGTGTTATTGTGTCCGCTTTCGATGTAACAGACCCTGAATTATGACGACATAGACGCGAAAAGGTGCGTTCTCACAACTTTTCCAATAACGTAAAACACACAAACATGAATGATGGGTTGACTTGAAGTGTACAAACCGACCTAGCCTGTAACCAAGCCATGTAAATTTCCCACCTTAACCCTTACACTCCAACCCTTTGAAAGTTCCTGTCTCAATTTTGCCAACAAGCATCCATCCGCGATTGTGACGTGTAGCACATTGTGACGTAAGTGGTCAATTAAAGATCTTGGGCTTGTCGAGGAAGCATTGAATAGGTTTTGCCACCGTATAAGCGGTAATACGCTGATACTGACGATAATGGCTATTACAAGCTCGACCAGAGACTAATTGTAGTAATTACCGACTCATTGGCTATCAAGTGAAGGTTGGAAATGTACGGACTCCACGACCAAGTCGCATTTATAGAGCTTAATTATTTACGTCATAAACTGCAGCAAGCTGCCGGGTTAGTGGACAGTAAGTTCAATATGGTGGGGTGGGCAAAGCAAGGAAGTGACGACCTCCGTGATTCCAGCGTCCTCCCAAGCGATTTGCAAGCAATAACTCGAACAGTTTGACGTCGCGGGTGTTCCAACTGCCGACAAATCTCAATGAGAAACATGCCACTTTCCTCGCCGTCGCCGTCAAACACTCGCGCTCAAACCGCTTTTAATAGCGACAGTTGGCAATTTGCGACATGTTAGTTATTGAAGCGGGCAGCGTTAGACTCTGCAGGGAGGGCGAGCGATCAATCGTAATGGAACAAACCATTAAATGGGCGATGCGTTGCATTCTTATATTGATTCAACCCGGCATGTGTTTTAATCAGAAGAATCTGCACACGAGCCTTCCACCTAAAAACTACTTGAAAACAAAACACAAAGATATTTTAGAATTAGGCGCTGGTGGTTCAAATTTGATCACAACGGATGTGAATAATCCCAAACATCCCGATCCGAGTAGTAAAAGGATGTGTCACGTGTCATAGAGAGTTGTTCCAACATGCGCGAAATGTCTTTTAGTCGGGGGTAAACAAGGCCAGGATAGATATTCCGTGTAGAAGGGATGAGACAAAATGGCCTACGTTAGAACGAAGAACACTTTCCTGGGGTTTCAGACGAACACTTACCTGTAAAGGACGGCAATAGTTTTATGGTTTTTCGCATTTATGATAAATACTGACTCCGATTCGTGCTACTTAATTTTCTGTTACGTTTCAATGATTTTGTGAAAACTAAATTTTGCATCGAAGTTTGGCATAAAATCATATTCACGTTTGTTTATAAAAAATTTTATGAAAAAATTTCATTAAATTGTGTTTTTTCCTTGTAAATATGGGCGCTGGTCAATTGTGCAGGTCGTTTATCCACCAAAGATGAAGGTTGTCTAACTCGAGCGTGCTAAACCCCTCTGTACCGAATATAAGAGATAATATTTCGGGTAGATAAGATCGTCTGCCCCGTGACCGAATCCAACACCTCACCGATAGAAGCACAAATCAATGCTTATGAGGTAGCTGAAGCTCGGAGATAAAGCGTTAAACTGAACCGACGTTGGGTTAAGTTACTTTCTAATGCGTCAATCACGTGTTGTCGGATCGCAAATAAGTTGTCTGCCTTCCCTGCCCACCAAACCAACATGGTTCTTATGACAAGGTTTGAAAGGTCACCTTCCACCGCAATACGATAAGGTAACCAACATTTCACGCTAAATATTCCACCGTGCAGATTTTGATGATAAGTTTTCTACGGTCGAGTAGGTTGGGGATGATTGACACAAACTCTTGCAACAAAATGCACTCTAAACTTAATTTCTTTTTTTTTAAATTGGATATTAAAAAACTAATCATTTCTGCTTGGTAAATATTTAAAAAAAACAGTTGCAATGAACTAAGTAAGCGAGAGGGTTGAGTAGCAGGCAATGGACAATTGGTATGTCATTCATCTACAATTAACCCCGATGGAAACCATGCTATTACACCGTAATCACCAGTTTGTGTCGAAACAATGACTCGCTTACTGACGTAACAGCGCACACGTACACTTCAGAGTGTTCGAATCAAAACATCCTCTGCTAAGCTTTGAAGTTAGCAATTTTAACTCGCCTCAGGTACGAGCAACTAATGGAAAGGCCACACACACACAGTCTCACCGCGACTTTGCGGCGGTTTCCTTTCGTAGTTCCCAACTTCATTAAGGGTTAAAACTTAACTTGACCGTTTCCGGTCGAACTTTTGCCCGGATGTGACCTCAAAACCTGACATGGGCCCAGTTTACCACTTCGGTAACAATCCAGCCGCCTTTGCTCCAAGCCCTGAAATAACTGGTAGTGCAACTTGTCGCCTTAAGTCGCCAAAGGAAATGTTAAAATTTAACCTTGGGTCGGGTTTGCGAACCTGAACGAAACGACATGCTACTTGCGTTTCGCCGAGGTCTGGCATATCAGGCAAGCCATCGTATCTCAACACCGCAGGAAATCACCCATCCCAAACCACTCAAGTGCCGCATATTCCACTAATAGCCTCTTTAAACACCGCCCGCACAAGCTACTGGCGATTCAGTTCGGCGGGAATCAATTCTTGGGCCTGACATTTTAACAAAATAAGTCTGAAGTTTTAACAAGATTTTATTTCTTCTGGCTTTTGCCGCAAAATTATTGTACAGAGATTTGTTCAAAATGGCCGTGAAGTAAAACCTGTTTCCCATTGATTATGTTGCAAACTGTTGGAACTGAGCTTTAGGAATTAAGTATGATGTTGAGTTATTATGAGTTGTACAATCGGATTGTTTGAATGGAGTCACTGAGAACAACAATAAGTTAATTTGCCAAGACGAGGGCCAACTGATTGGGCAGAGAGTTAGCCTAACGGAAAACAAAAGAAAGTAATCACGCGTCATCCTGGAAGGCAATAAACAGATCCCAACCCAAGCGAACAAATAGCACGGAGTTACAACGAGACTTTCGGTATATTGTGTCTCATTGGACGGCCATAAATCACCCAACGCGTAACAAGTTGGTTAAGCGGCTTCGAACGCTTTCTATTATTTCTGGTGGAGATTACTCAAATCCTCGCCACGTGCGATTGTTTCACAAAACAATACTGAAAGAATAAGGCGATTTTCTTCAGCGCGAATTCATGGAGAACAATAATTTCGAGCGAGGTTTGTTTGTTCTGTCACCATCGCGATTGTTGCGAACTCCCCAGTGAAGTTTTGTAATTGCGACAGGTGCGTTTGTCCGCCCACAAAAATCTTAAATCAATACTAGAAGTCAGTTGTATATTACGTAGGGAGTGACGTCACGGTGTAAAATGGAGGACGGAACGATTATTGCAATGGTTCAGAATACTGCTGTGATATTCTGCTTCTGGGCACTTTTTTGTTTCGGCAAAACGACCTTGTTTCACTCTTGTTTGACGTTTCGGTTCACTTGTCATGTTTCACCTTTGGTTGGATTAATGCGACCAAATATAGGGGAGTACAACCCTAAACCCTGTGGGAAATACGCCACGATCCCTTCCTCAATGTGGCGGGGCATTAAATCAGCTTAACGTGGCGGCAGATTGGGACTGGGAGGTTTGCTTGTAAACTGACTGAGCAAGGCGTGATTATAGCGATTTATTCGTCTCGCATCACCCCGTAAGTTTGTTTGTTTCTAACACGGGGATCGCATCCCGCTGCAAATCGCTTTGTATCTCCGTCACGGCGCCACTACGCGATCCGATAATCGAGCTCTTCGATTCCACAATTCCAATCCACGCTGCAGGGCCGACAAATGGACGTGGTGACGTAAAACGATTAGTTTGATGATTTACAGCTTTGTCCAACCGAGAAGTTTCCAATAATATGAACGCGTAACAGTTGTAGCTTTGACCTTCTTTCGTTGCGTGATATTCTTGGTCAAAAAGTGTTTAAATGCCTGAGCATGAATTTTATAGTCTGTGTTTTTGCAATATTCTAATCGGCAAGTAGTCTATCCCACTTTCAAAACACATAATTAATTATATTTTTTTTTTGTTTTTAGGCGAATGTTTCCGTCTTTCAAAGTCCGAGTTCGCGGTTTAAGTAAGAATGCAAAATACATCATGTTGATGGACATTGTGGCAGCTGATGATTGCCGCTATAAGTTCCACAATTCCAGGTGGATGGTAGCAGGTAAAGCAGATCCCGAGCTACCGAAACGTATGTACATCCACCCAGATTCACCAGCTAGTGGCGAGCAATGGATGAATAGACCTGGAGTTTCCTTTCACAAACTCAAGCTAACTAACAATATCGCGGACCCTCATGGACATGTAAGTGAAACCCTCAAAAAAATGTTCCTAAGCTCGTCGCGGACCCTCATGGACATTTAAACTTTTAATGGACATTTTAGGCATTTAAAGTGTATATAATGCATGCAAAAGGATGTCGGGTTGTAAATATAAGAGCATGGCGCCATTTTGTTTGCATCTATTATGACGTGAACAATGCAGTCAATCAAAGAGTTAAACGCAGCAGTAAGTTGTATAATTATGTGCACTGCTTATAAGTGTTCGTCTGCTAATGATATGGAAGGGCATAATTCCGTTGACGGTCCAGCAATTACGGCGAGCATTTTTGCTGAATGCGGGTTGCTGTCAAAAGTCTCTATTTCACTGCACTTTCCCTATCACATACATCACACCTTGATGGGGGTTCAAGGTCACAGCGAAAACCTTGAGTTCTGGTGACTTAAAGTTAAAATTGTCGTGTGGACGTAGATAGATTGGAATTTGTGTATGACGTGTTCTGGTTGAATTAGACGCATCCGCGTATGGGGTTTGGATGCCAACGCTCCCTGAGGCGGTGACTGCTGCTCGTTCTGAGACTTTCTCAATTGCAACGCACATGTTAGAAACCCAAGTTACAAATTAATTCGTTTAAATTTTTGAAACAACCAACAAACAGATAACTTGTTGTGTTCAATGTTGCGGAACGGGCAAGCACACAACGCTCAATCTTGTCTCAAATATGGTCGGAAATATTGAAGGGAACTTGTTTTAAATTCGAATGTAGGGAGTTTGCGGATATCATATAACTGCCCACAATCGTTGTGGGAGGGCGAAGTCCATCTAGCCAAGCGGTTAATGGATTGGCTCCCAACCATGTACTCCCACTGACCAAACCTTTTAACTGCCAGCATTTGTAAAGCTGTAAGCCGCTTTGTTGAATGTGGCCGAGAACACAAGTCTCTCATAGCTAATCTCCAGTCCTTCGGCGGCTCTGAGCGAGTCTCCAGACGCCTGGTAATAATTGCTTGCCCTTTTTATGTTCCGTGATAAACGCCATGGGACAGTGAAGACGCTCGACCTGATGTAGAACAAGTCTCTGTTAATCGAGCCGACCGAAATGAACTCCACGTGATCCCGAGTTGTTCGGCGCCATAACTTGCACCAACTCTCACCACCGCCCCGCGCATTTAGGGGAGGGCCGACGTTCTGTAGGACAAAAGCCTTTGGCGAGGAAGCGCACTTTTGGCGAACCGAGGACTTGACTTTGAAATTCGTCCAAGTTTTGGCCGCGTCGCGTCCTTGGGTGGCTTTTTGCCAGAGAGACGGAAATGGGGGGGAGGTCAACACCGGGGTCGGTGCGAAAGGGGGGGGGGGGGTTGATGACGGGCGGATTTTAGTTGCGACCACATTTCTTTTGGCAAGTTGCCAAATATGATTTTCAGCACCCTTAAAACACGAACAAGAGGGTTAATGCGAGTGGAAAATAATTTACATTGTTAAAGACAACCAAACTAATGCAGTTGTTTTGCTTTTAAAATCAAATGAGTCAATCGTGTAACTTTAACACGCCAGAAAGCGGAAGTTGTATATGAGGTTAAACATACGCCGGAGATATCGATGTTTGATGCTAACGCTTCTATCTTTACTTGCAGACTATCTTGAACTCGATGCACAAGTACCAACCTCGCTTTCATGTGGTAAGGTGTGGTGACATATCCAAGCTGCCCTACTGCGCCTTTAGAACGTACGTCTTCAAGGAGATGCAGTTTATCGCTGTAACAGCTTACCAGAACGAAAAGGTTGGTTGAGGGTGTGGCATCTGATGCAAACATTATCATAAGACTACAGTTTCAACACGCTTCACAATCGTCGAAACCTTTTCAAAGTAAACTATGCACACCACAGATTGCGCACAACGCACTTAAAACAGTGGTAAGGAGGCATCTTACTCGACAACCACTGATCAACAAGATATAGGTGTAAGGAACCGTGAGAATATTTCCATTCGCAAATATCCTGGCGACAAAAATGGCGGGAAAGGGGAATTACAGTACAAAGGCTTTTGTGTGTACTAACATATCAGTCATTCCATTAGTGACGAAAGTGTCGACTCGTGTACCTCGCCGGCGACTGGACCAAATCCCCAACCGGCTCCACATCCACAGTAGAATAGTGCCCGGTACTTACGACATGGCGCCTGAACAAATCGTTTAAAACCCTTACAAATAATTGCGTTACGCAATTTCTACGTTTTAGGGAAGAGGTTTTTGAAGGTTTACAATTATTCTACTTCGCTGTGCTCAGTATAGATGTTGATTCGTTGCAAGGTTTTATTGGGTCAGGTTTATTTGGGTGGTGAATAACCTGTCAACACTGTGGAGCCGAGTTTTCTGAGAAAAGCTTCAACCAATACTGCTTTGTGGCATAAAAGCGATCTCGCTCAAAACAAGTCTCCAAATTGTTCCCATTAGCGGATATTCAGTGGCTTGGCGTTGAATGTTCTCTGGCGACAATGGGCGCCAAGGACGCGGCAAAGAAATCGCCCCCGATTAAGCGACAAAGCCCCTGGCTGGCGTCTCCTCAATGTGTCAAACGTGGAAAGCGTCGGACGCCAGCAGAGACAGGCAACGTTTGATGTCGCGTAAATCCAAACAAAAAGTTTGAGAAGACTTTTCAAGCTCTGGTTGGATTATGTCACCTCTCAAGTCGAACTTGGCTTGAAGCCCAACTTAAGTAAACAAAAAACTTCATTTCAAAGTTAAGTGTTGTGGTTGCATCATTAAAATAAATGCAAATAAAGTGACCAGGTTGATGTGAAGGTAATTCATCTTGTTTCGAACGCCACTATACCCCCTAATTAACGAGGTCGGGTTAGTTAGGCGTCAGTCGGCGACGCGTTTAAAAGTTAAGACCTGGCACAAAAATTCCGCCGCAACAAAGATGTTCTGCTGATAAGCGATCCAAGCAAAACAAGTGAACCCACGGTTACTTGTTGCTAGATCCTATCTCACACCATGGCGTCAGACTCGTGAAAGACTCTCGTGAACGGCGGGGACGCAAACTTTCACTTCTAGTCTTTGTTAAGGTCGACAAGGAAATTTGGAGTCTTAAAATTAAGCAACTGTATCTCTGCCAGCATCAACTGTTTGAATCTGATTGGTTGTGGGTTTAAGCAAATTAGTTTGATGTGATTTTCTCATCGAGTTCCAAATAGTCGTTTGAGTCCACCCAGCTTGTCTTCTTTGAAGAATGTTGATGGACAAGAGAAACAATTTCACGGTTTCTGGGTCGCCACGAGCTAACGCGCCTCTAACCTTCAAAGCAAAACTTTGTAAAACAAACCGAGCACGGATGGTTGTTGTAGTTCGGCTCGTGAAACGAAATACAAGCAGTTTTGGTCAAAACAGTGTCGTGAGCGAGTGTGTGTGGGGGATGGCTGCTAGGTTAAAGAGAGCGTTTCTTCCCAATGAACCGTAACACTCCACACACCTCGTCGCCCCATAAATAGGGACGTTTCGAATCCTTACTAATATTCGCTGCGGGAGGGACGTAGAAACCAATACCACGGTAGAGTTGGAGCCAAAAAAGTGACAGAACCCACTTCAAACAACAGCAAACTTTTCACTTTCTGTGTTTAAAAACGGTTTGAACTTGTTGTGACAACTCGTGATTTCACCCGGGGATCAAACGAACGCCTTAATTAGATCCGCCAGGTGCCACTACCATGAAAACAACTTGCGACCTTAATCATATTTGCCTCACGCCAGTGTAAAAACTAAACAAAGCAACATGTTAAAGAGGTCTTGAAAGTTAGGACAAAATATTACGAACCGAAAATCGCACAGAAGACACAGAAGACTTTGCTACTTTGCTGGTGTTTCAACTTTTCGGTGAACAGAGAAGTATTTTGTGAAAATAGAATCAACAATAATGTTGTTTGGTTAGGGTGTCGAGGGCATTGAAGGCGTTGCGGTGTTTCGCCATTTTGTCTCCGAAACATCTCTTATGCTTCATGCATAACGCGACTGCCCCGAGATTAGATCGCTGTGCGTTTTCGCGCTTCGCCAAACCCGTCGCTCAAATCGCGCGACACGCAGGCGCCGAATTCTCGCTTGGCCATCGCGGCGTGAAGTCTTCCAACAGTTGGCGCCTGGGCTGTTGCGTTCGGAGGTGATAGTAATTGGAAAATTGAAATTCTCGTCACTAAATTGTCATCGCACTTTATGCTTGCACATCTTGTGCTTTCTCGCAGAATTTTTTGTGGATTTTAATTTTGCGCAGCAGCAAACAGCCACTAATATCTGCACCATTTGAGTTTCGACAAAAACAAATCATTTTTTAACATTTGCACTCAATGAGAAAGGTTTTTGACACAAATAAGTCGAAATTTCTTTTACCATTTTTTGCAATCCGCGTAGTCCTTTCCTGAGGTCCCATGAGGTTTTATACATATGACCTTGAATACTTGGCAAAGTCACGTCTTCCACTGAATCCTTATGGTGACCTCGCCGACTACACATTGGCGCCCTATTTGGCGACAGGCGGCAAATATTCATCGAACGTGGCATCAAGAAGAGAGCAACCGGTTTATTGAGTGGATTCGACCGTTGCGGTTCACAAAATTGCCGACTATTTCCGTCGGTGGAAACAATCCGAACTATTCTTGGTCGATATTCTATCACATATGACCAGCAAAGTCACGTACACACATCACTCGATCAAAAACCTTTGCGCTTATGGTAGCTTGTACAACAGAAAATAATTAATTCTGTAAATGTAAATGATTTTGTGTGTTTTTGATTGCAGATTACACAGTTGAAAATTGACCACAATCCATTTGCTAAAGGATTCCGAGATTCTGGAAGTGGAAAACGCGAAAAAAGGTTAATTCAATTTAGTTGCACATTTTAAATTACCAGGCTGACACACTCTATCCACCAGCCAAGACAAGACTTAAAAGGTCGAAGCTGTATAACTCAACTATACCATGAATGGCTCGGTTGCTATTTTAATTGACGTCTGTGCGTAAAGCGCATGTATTATACATCTGTTGTGGTTTCAGACGACAACACTTCCACCTTCAGCAACAACTGATTGGAAGCGCAAAGAATGAGAACAACAACGAACTGAATAAAGCTGCTTCTACTTCTAATAACAGTTACTCAGACAGATCAGGTGAATGTCATAGAAACATATTAATGTAACTAGTTGAATTTAAACATGAATTCGATCAAACAAATGTTGGCCAGCCGAATATTGAACAAATTTATTTTCTCAGATTACACAGGTTCCACGGATGAAGAGATGCGACCGATCATCAACCACGGAGGAAAACAGAACAGATCTCCCGACCTTGGAGAGAAGAACAAATGTGAAGACAACGATCGTTTCGCTAAATACAGCAGCGCGCGCGATTGCAGCGACGATGAAACGTTTGATGAAAAAATGAATTGTGACCTGTCACCTCGAGGGAAATCCCCCCAACGAAACTCGCCACGGGCGAAAAATTCTCCGGTTTCAACGATTTCACCGAAACAAACCAAGGACCAACCATCCTCATCCACATCAGGGACCCTTACTTCACCGATTCCTATACACCCTGGTCTATCTGGATTCGGGGCTTACCCAAATTCGTTCATGCCACATATGTCGGCAGGCTATCCCTTTCTTCAGCCTAATCAGGTGAATGCCCTCAGCGCAGCGATGAATCCCTACCAGCAATTTGGTGCTGGAATAAACCCAGCCTTGCTTCAAGCTGTAGCCAACGCTGGCGTAATGTCAGCTCAGTCGAGAGGGCACACCCCCAACCCGGGTCAAACACCCCCCTTTATTCCATCTGCCCCGTCCCTTTCAACCCTCTTCAACCCTCAGTCGATCTCAGCGTTCAGTCCTTACGCCAACTTGTTCCCGTATTCACAGGCGGCGGCAGCAGCAGCGGCAGCAGCAGCAGCGGGTTACCCAGTTCCAACCCCATCCATGTCAGGTTTATCAACACCGGCATCAGCAGGAGGTCGTTTAGAATCTTCACACAACCGATCCTTGTCGCCTTTTTCAATCGCCAGCCGCTTGTATCGCCATTCTACAGGAGCGAATACTTTCGGAAAGAATATCGCAGCCACGTCATCACCGACAGAGGGTATTCCCCTACAAGGTCCTACAACGCCACCCAGTTTTCTGAACGGATCAAAGTCACGTTTTTCGCCGTACGCGATGCCTCCATTCAGTTTTGCTCAATTTCGTCCCCACCATGAACATCTCACAGGAAGCAGACTCGATTCTTCTCAAAACCTGGTGTCGGAAAGACAGAGAAAGAGATCAGAGAGTGGTTCTCCTTCAAGTTCTCCTTCTACGTCAAGAGTTCGAACAGCGTCAGAATCATCTGAAGGTCAGGGTGGGAAAGCCCCAACTTTCCATTCGGCCGTACAAGAACTACGAGATATGGAAAATCTTGTTTCAGGAATTCAAAGATCACGAAAACGATCTTCCGAAGTGAAATGTGAAAAAGATTAACAAGGTTTTTCCAACGTGTGCTCTTTAATGCGACATTTGGACTAAGATCTCTACATTGATACCTCATAAGCGATTGTTTGTGACGTACTTGCAGAGCGCGAATCTTCCTTCATCTTCTTCACACGACTTTCGCGGGCGTCATTGTCGGAAAATTACGTCATCCGATGACGTCTACATTGGGCGACGTCATATTTATGTTCCTGTACCTTTCGTTTGAATGCGATTTTATAATAAGGTTCTTGTAAGAATGCTTCTCGGTCAAGTATTACTGTCGTATTTACATTCTATCCCTCGTCACTGGTTCGTGTATGTGTAAACTTTGCACGCAAATACCCTTCAACGACACCGATTAAATCGCCCAATCTTTTCTTTGCGTTATAATTTTTATGTGCAGTACATCGTGACCGTATTCACTTTATTTCTTTTCTTACTCCGGGCAATAAACATCTACAACCACACGAGTATGAAATGCACAAACCCCCAAAGAAACGGTTAAATGGAAACCTAGTGTTTGGAATAGAGATGATGAAAATGAACCAAGACAATAAAAAAAATCAGCTACAGAAATTCTGGACCTAAAAAATGCTGCACAATAAAAAAAGAGAATTTTACAGAATTTGTATTTGCAATAAACTACAGATCCCGTAGAACAGAAACTAGTGATGTTCTGAAGCAGATGCGACGAAACCCAAAATAACAAAGCAGAGAAATTCAAACTAGAAGGAAGTTTAAGACAGATTGCAATGTGGCCAATTCTTTCAAAGATTTATTAAAATTACTTGAAAAACTTTCCCGTCTCTTTTTATTTAAAGTTAAGAACCGATTGATTTGTGTTAAAAATGTGTTTCACAATAGGTCGTTGCTTTTTTTTGTTGCAGAACATGACAGTAAAATATATAGAGAGCCCCTGTCCCCCCCAGCATCCAACACAAAGCAGCAACCTTACAGCATACTTGAATGTGCCATACGCTAAATAGATTACGCACCAAATCGTTTGAGTGTCTTTATCACAAATCTTGTTGTCAGCGAATGCTCGTTCATCCAATATGATTTGCGTTAAAATAACAAGAAACAGATTTTTCTGACGTATGGCAGCTATTAGGCGAGGCTGTGATATTGGCCCCAATCTGTCCCTGGCAGTTACGATTATCGCCCAAATGGGACTAGATTGGAAATATATTGATCGTTAAACGATGCCACATTGTTAAATAGAGCCACAAGGACGGGTGGGAGGCGCCTAGTTTTGATCCCACATACGGGGAATGGGAAGTTTATCAATCCCCTCAATATGTCGCCTCCTGTATTCCTCTTGCTCGCCACAAAGCAACATATTTACCAGTGGATTTAAGCAATGGTGCAAAGGTATATGAAGCAGGCGCCTTAATGTCGCGGCAATTTTGATTTGGATATTTCACCGGGAGCGGGCAACCCTCCCTGGGAAACACGTGCCAATTTATTTAGGCGCCTGTGAGGAGAAAAGGAATCCGTCTCCCTTCGCACGGTTTAGGTCTCCATCATTCTGGAACGTTTAAATGCTCACCTTTGCAGAAGTGTCAGGCCCAGAAACTTCGTTTTCACTGCGATGGAAAATTCGTAATATATCACAAGTGCAGGAAATTGAAAGAAGGTTCCAAGTTCACCGCAGTCCACCAACAAAAGGTTTATATGGCCGACGTTGACAGACGAAATAGTAACTATATGTGAACCCAATACAGGTGAAATGTACACGTTGATAACAAGAACATGTTTCAAAATGTTGCTACTTTATTTGAAAGCGTATTTGCATTAGACATTATTTCGCGTGCTGTGAAAACCACCCAGTACATCCAGAAGTAACGCAAATATTTCCCGCATACTTTACAACACAATAAGTCGTCGTTCATGCAAACAAGGTGATAATGACTGGTCATGTTTGGAGTTAGGAAGTCAGGCTTGTTAACATTTTTATATGTAGACGCCTGAGTGTGACATCAAGCACTTAATTACACAGAGCCACACCTCCCGTTAACTGTTTTGCCGCCGAAAGGTAAGGACCGTAGTAGTTGGTTGTAAAGTTAAGTTGGCTCAGTAAAATATATCAAGTTCTGAGTCAACTTCACATCAAACAAGTGATTATCACAGCTTTAGTGGCAGGTTACCCTAACCCCCGGCAGTAGCACAATAAATAATTATCATTTCATGTCGGTTGGTCCACACTTTGCCACAAATATCCACACTTTGCTACAAATATCAACACTTTGCCATAAATATCCACACTTTGCTACAAATATCCACACTTTGCCACAAATATCCACAGTTTGCCACAAATATCCACACTTTGCTACAAAAATCCACAGTTTGCTACAAATATCCACAGTTTGCTACAAATATCCACACTTTGCTACAAATACCCACACTTTGCCACAAATATCCACATTTTGCTACAAATATCCACACTTTGCTACAAATATCCACACTTTGCTACAAATATCCACACTTTGCCACAAATATCCACAGTTTGCTACAAATATCCACACTTTGCTACAAATATCCACTCTTTGCTACGTATCAAGTTTGCAAACAGGAAGCAAAAATGCAAGAAAAAAACTGCGGACTAATCCAACAAAATACAGAAAGTTTGTGTCACAAGATGTGCGTTTATTGCATTGACAATATGCCTGAAAGACTCGCAGTAGCAAGTCCCCAAATAGTCTGATATGATTTGTTTTATTTTGGAAATCCGACGAGTGAATAAAATACAATTCTTGTTACAATTTCATTGACCCACTTTACCAAGCATCCGTTCATTCCACGGAGACTGAAAATCATAAAATAAAATATGCTATGCGTTCAATGATATTAACTAATTAGAGAAGTAACCGTATGCATTTGCTCTACACCAGGTTTACGGAGAAGACTTAAAGTGTGATTGGAACCACCATCGCTGGGGTGGAAGAGCCGACATCAGTAAACAATCGACGGCGTCAATAGACAAGTAGGACACGTGCGGTGGATTGGAGTGGACTCTCATCTCTCCTTCTGTCGGACGATTAGGGGTTGCATACGACGCTCAAAGTGTCGGTGAGAGGCGGCGAGAGGCCACTCAGGCAGTTTAGCGCCCTAACACGCAGACTTCTGGCGCCAGGGTGTCACAGGCAAGTCCGCTCAACAGTACGCCATGCATAACCTTTATCATTCCCGGCCAATTCCATTTCAGGTGTGAGGCAACAGCACAACTGGACAACGAATGTTCAAGCGAGAATGTTTGAAGTTGATTAGATTCGTGGTTTCATATCACACTGCAATAACATTTACTTAAACCACGTTCTACTTGTTGAGGAAAAGCTCACAGCAACAAAATAAATCTCCGCTGTGAATCATTCAGTTGATTTATTCACCTTTAACTCAACAAAGACGCCGCCGTACACGAAGATTTACGCCGGCCTCCGTAAGGTTACGATTATTTGCTTGTTCTGTTCGACGTTCCCTTGACACGACCGCAAACCGATATTAATTACAGCTGCAAACATGTGGGCGGGGGTCGACGTTTAAAACCCGAGATCCAACAAACGAAATGTAGGCTTCATAACACGGCGCACGGAAGAAGCGGCCGATGTAATTCTAAATATTTGTCCTGAGCCACGCCGCGGTGTTATGACGTAACAGGCAGTTCGCGGCTTGGGCAATCGAATTGTCTGTGGCGTTCGACAGTTCGGCGCCGTTCTGCGTTGACGAGAGGCAGCAGAGAGAGTAACATTGACGAGGAACGCTTCTGGGTATATTTGCACACATTCTGTAAGATTCTATCTGTTTTGCGTTGCAGTCCCTTGTGAACCAGGATTTGTGTTAAGTTTCCAAATTGGTGACAAAATACATTTGGTCAGAACTCAAGGACCTGCAAACAAAGTCCAAGGAATCCTTTTTGTAGACATTCTAACTCTAAACATTCATTTTTCTGCAAAACCCAATTGCATTTAGTTGCTTTCTTGAACAAATGCCTCAAGGAGTCCAGCAACCAGTTTTGACCAGAATGGAACCACAAATAATTATGGGTTCCTAAACGATTTATGTTTCTTTAAATACTGCCTGAAATTTTTGCTGCCTTTTCGACTTAATTTTCAACAAGACCTACAACCAAGTAATTAAGCTGACTAAATACGCAAAAAAAAAACTAATTCGCCTCAGTAACCGCCCCATACATTCCTGCTCATTCAACAGAAGGTTTGACCTTCATGCATTCCTGGAATTTTAAGTCACATGTTTATTGCGAACAATGCATATTTTTCCTTTAAATCTATCAATTCCTACACAGGTTAAACTCACCGATACAAAGATGATTGTGCTGGTGTGGCGTAATTCCACATCACAGATTCAATAAGCATGAATAAATTAAGTGAAATTAAAGTTGGAATTGGCGGTTGAGGGTGTGTTTGATCACCGCGCGTTTATTGAGCCTACTTGGCGTCGTTGAGGCAGACGTGGCGTCCGGTGGGATTCGAACCCTAAACCTAATGATCCGCCAAAAGTCGATGTTTGTATGGGGAGTGCTTGGCACGTGGGAAATGTGAACGACCCTTCACTTGATTAAAACCGACGATGGCTGTGGTTGCGGCGCCAAACCGACGCCGATGCGAACACTCGACGGACGAGGTGTAAAGGAGGACCCTTGAAGCGAACGCGCAAGCGACGATCAGTGCAGATTATCGCCTCTGGATCTAATATTCGCGTTCCGATATAACGAGGTGATGACGGGAGAGAAGCACGCTTGTTGGTCTACCAAGCTTGTTTACACTCGTTCGAGGGATCCAAACGCTCTAGTACTGCTCAATGGCACTTATTTACGACAGCCTATGAATATCTGTGAACATTTCCTAACTGAAGGGTTATTAATGGGATAATACGACGATGAAATTGGGATCCAGGTCATTTAATTTATTTAACCTTCCCAGAAATATAAAGTGTTCGGTTAAAAATGTTCTTTGCGCACGAAAATTTTTAAATTTATCTTTAGGTGATGTCAATTAGGGACAACCGGTGAAGTTCTTCTTATGTAAGACTGCAGCCACCACAAAAGGAAAACTCTTTGGAAACGATAACGAATGAAACTCTCATACGATTAGAGATAGGAAAGAATATAATGATTATTCATACGTTTTTATGCCCGTGTATAAAGTTACATCAAAAGAAAGTCCGTCATTGACGTTTGTTCATGGAAACAGTGGACAAAATTTCACCCAACATGAATTTTTTATGCAAAGATCATCTTTGTCTGATCACCACTGGGGAAATGTTTCAACTCAAAAGGTTGGAAAAACTTTTATCAAAACCAGAAATTGTTCTCAAGTCCAGCGCCCACACAATAGAATTCCTTCAAATCATTCTTAAGTTAGCTAGAAAAATATTTGAACAAAATTACCCCTTAACCCTACCTGAACGCCGGTAAGCCACAATTACAATTCCATCATGATTTATTCCCGAAGCGAAACAAGTCAATGGAAAATTCACATCTGCAAATAATTTTGTTGAAAAATTACAATTAATAATTCCACAAAGTCTGTTGGTTATCAAAACAAGCAACCATGCAACCATTTTATAAACGTGGTAACGAAGCTATATTTCTAACCCCCCAGCAAATAGAATACGGTAGCGATGAGCCCACAACTATGACGCTAAAATGACGTAATAATGAGTTGGAATGTTGAAACCAATACCAGGCGCAACCCGCGAGCAACAGACCGTGACGAACAACATTTTAAATATTACCATACCGGGATTCGAACCCTTGTTACCAAGGTTACCAACCACGGTCAAGCTATGTGTTATAGACGGGTCGATCGTCTTCACCTGTGTCGGAGTCTCAACACTTCTGCTCTATACCGCTCTCTATTGAAAGGTGGCCATTACATAAGTAGGTGGTAAGCTCGAAAAACACAATTACAAACAGAGTACGGTGGTTTTTTCTTAAATAAAAAAGCAAGTTCGCAACCCCTGCTATATAGACAGCATTGTTTGAACACAAACATCTACATGTAAATAATGGCGCGTTAGGAGCTAGGATAGGAATTTTCTGCTTTAGGAATTGGAATTAAATGTTCCTGTGTTGTTTAGCCATGCATGACTGCATGCAATATTATATTTCAGTAGCATATACTGGTCAGGCAAGTGTTTAAACAACCTCAGTTAAACCTCAGAAAATAAAATGTAGCATTTCGTATAATTTGTTAAGTGATTTATGTAAAGCTATTTTTGTCAAAAAGCAGCCACAAACCATTATTATCATGGAAAGAGTAATTAGGATTTAAAAACTTATGGGTCTACACGATACGCGAGGCATTTCAAACAACTGCTTGTGCTAAAATGTTTCTTCGTATTTGTTTAGTTAACATAAATAATGAGAATTCAAAGCATGAAATAGTTAAGCGTGCGATTTGCATATATGGGGCAGATCTATTAAAGCTCCGGGATCTACAACCACCACACACCCCTGATATATTGTTTGTTTGTTAACCAATATCCTAACCGTCCAAAAATAGCATAGATGTCAAAATACAGCACACGGTTTTGAGAAAAGATTGATCTTGACAAGAAAAACTAAACTAACAAGGAAACCTGATTAGGGATCATTTACACAGAAGTTCATGGAACGAACTTTGTGACGCCTTAACATGAAGAATGGTTAAAACAAATAAATTAAACGGGTTTCAAAATCAACAGGAAAAGGTTTGTTGAAATCTCTAGCCAGACTTCACAAGAAAACAAACGTGTGGTGGAAGAACATCCACTAGAAAAACACGCACTAAACGACTCGGCGATTTTACAAGGAGGTCACGACCGTTAGGATAGAAGCTTGGCGCCACCAGTAAGAACATAATCGTCGGCTGGCTTGATACGGGTGCCGCAAATTACGTTTAATCGCGTGCCACAATTGTCGCAACCACCACCGGAGATCTACCACGTCTTACGCGCATCTGTTGCTAGGATACATTTATCATTTATCCAAATTCACGCATTTATTGATAATCTGTTATATCGCAATGGACGGGTACACGACAAGCTGCTCCACAGTAAGTTTTTTCAGAGACCCATGCTTTGCGTTAAATACGTCACTAAGTGAAACTAATTTAATCAAAGAGACGTTTTGAAGTGGAATCTCAAAAAACATCAAATGGGATTCCCATACCACCAATACATATCAGTATTTTCAAAATACAATAAATATCAGGTAAGCAAAGCGTAAGTAGACTCGAAAATATCGAGTTCGCATAAACCAATAACAAAATTAAATCACATTTTAAGTGACGCAGCATCAATTGCGTCAAGTGTAGTTTTGTCTCTCATCAATTATGCAAAATTAGCAAGATGGTGATGTTTAATAACCCGCAATTGGTGGCGCAAATGCAAAGAGGGGAACTGCATATGTCCAGTGCCACATCCTGTCCTTGTCCTTGTAATTATGGGGTTTTGTCACAATGGCGGCGACCTTTTAAATGCAATCAGCAACCGAGTGACGTCATGTGAAATCCGTTACGTCAGAAATTTCATTTGCATGAATTATTGAAGTTGTGAGCAGAAAGTACAACAGGTAGCTGGTAATTTGCAAATCTTTTTAACGCCGACTCGGATCTATCAAGTCCTGAACCGTTTTAATACATCCACAATTTCAAACGTTGCTTTTATTCGATATCGACCTTAAAAGTTCATAGAAATGAACGGGATAATGTTTCCACATAAATAAGTTAACCTCAATAACTCTGTTTTTAAAGAATAAAATATATGGTGTTGCATACAGAGGCCATAACCCAAACACGAACCCAAGCATTAAACGTCAAAATATTCGCTTCAAATAACGATCTTGATGTTTGTTAAACATTAAGAAGTAAATTGGTTTCGCGGATCCATAAACCTTATATCATGCCAAGTCCTATGAAAAGGATCAAGCAATTCACACTATTTCTGGTAACTTTCACGTTGAGATAAAGTTTGACCTTCAAATCCAACATTCGCCATTTTGTTTTTGCAAACGAATAGTAATTGCTTCAAAATTAGTGTTACCTGCAATATATTTGGACGAATCATTTGTGCATTTAAATATGTACTTGCGATTTCACTACACTTTAATAAAGGTTTTAGTCATTAACATGGACTTACAACCATAGTAGTATAACCATAGTAGTACAACCATAGTAGTACAACCATATAGTATAGTATTACGTCGTAATTTTAACCAGCACACACCAAATCGAAAAAGGAAGAAATCAATTGTAAGGAACTCTCTTTCATACAATAAAAAAAAAACTTTACAAAACCGATGATTAATTTGAATGTTTTTAATAGGAACTATACCTTAATAAAAAAATACAGTGAATATTAAATCAATATATCAGATTAAGTAAGAAAACATGAAATGATGAAAACTACATGCACCAAGTCTGTTTCCCTGTAGCAACGGAACAACAACGGTAATTCAAGAATAAGTAAATGGTTCAATAAAAATTAAGTATGTGACCGCATTTGAAAGAATTTTCAATAAACGTTGGGGAAAAAATCCAAATCCATGTACACTAACTTTTCTTTCATTAAATTAATTTTCGATGCCCTGCGTGGAAACAGCGCCACCGCCCGGTAAACACAACATATTGTTTTGCATTTTCAATCAAATGAAAAACCACCAAACATTAATATTTCAGCCCCCCAAGTATCGTCATTATGTGCGTAAGACTTCATCAAATTACTGTAGCCAGCCATACAACTACGTTATCCCCTCCTCAATATAACAAATATTACATTGTGTCAAGGTTGGCAGCCGTGTGGTTTCAGTTTGACAAATTTTCCAACTCAAGACATCTCATTAATAATAAAAGTAACTTTTACAATAAAGTGAAATTTAAATGCTTCAACTCTTGTGATGCTTGCGTGAGTTGATGAAAGCGAAGTTGACAAAACAGTTGGAAAATATGTTGATCAAGGGTTGGGGTCAAATTTGCATCAAAAGCACAACTCGGATACAATCGGTTTCAATAATCCCAGTGTATATTCCAACACACATGAATAGATTTTCAAGGTCACCAACACTCTGAAGGATACAAATCAACTCACATTGAGATGAACAACTTTCCGTACCCTCTTTCAGCTACACGTGTAAATTCCTCTACATCACAACAGATAAAAACACACCACAAGCTTTTCTCTTACTCTCACTTTGTACGAAAATCTCGACCGATTGAATAAGTTAATGTAAAACCTTCTCAACAAAAGTTGTCAGAATTGCGGAAGCATCAGCATCAGCCTGTTGAACATGTGCTTCTAAGAATCAACAGCTTGCGTCAGAAGAACTCCTGGAAGCGTTCGGTTGCCTGACAGAATCCAACCAGGCCAAGGCTTGTTTCGTTTCACAACAAAACGCAAATCCACAAATTTATACCGGGTTACCGACACGAGACAGTGAAAGGTTTTCACGCCTCCAGTCCTGTCTGTCAGGGCATTGACAGCTCGTATCGGGGAAAGGATAGATTACGAAACACCAACAATAAACATTTGACGCATGGAGACTGCTGTATGAATGCTGGGCATTGAGATGGTAGGAAGACTCTTAAAGTGATCGACGAGATGTTGCCGAAAAATCCAAGCCAGGATTTTTGACGGCTGTAGAAAATCAACTTTTCAAAGTTGTCCTATAGTTTCCAGTTCCACAATTAATTAGACCGAATAAATTATTGTTAATTTCTCAAAATTAAACGAAAAAGTGACAATAAGGTTCCAAACAGCAAGACAACAACGTGATAGAAACCAACATAATCATCAACTTTTCTACAAAACATACCCAAATAGAAAAGGTGGTAATTCACAAAGTTAATTATTAATAATTTACCGTCCCCCCGTTGCATATACCAGGGCGTTTTTAAGATTAAGATCTGGATTTCGGCGTAGCTGAAACGTCAGTGGCAGTTAGTCCGCCAAACCATCATCTCTCGGCAACCGTTCATTGTTTACATGTTTGTGCAAAGCGTGCAAATGTCGTACAGCCAAGTGACGCGATCTTCTTGGTCGATTAACTTTTGAATCGATGCCGTCCCGTCGGCGCCTTCTGGCCGTCGTTTTTCGGTTATTTAATATTGAGATTAGGAATATCGTGAGCGTCATCTTGCCCGTGCTTACCGTGGATAAAGTAGTATGTCGTCGTAACACAAACACTAATCACAATATACAGGCGACATCGCCACTATTTATGCAGACATTACGACACTATCGGTGTCATCGAAGCTAGCCCTGATTCCGGGGATTTGTCGCTGCATCAATAACGCCAGGTAGAGTTTCTTCACATAACAAGAACAATATCATGGAGGCGTCGCTCAAAGTGAAAGCGATGGTGACAAAATTGCTTCGTATTTTCTCCGGCGTTTCGCCTTTGGGCGCCGAAATCCGTATGACTGTAATAACAGCCAATATACGACTTACTTGGAAATATACGACCCGCTTACAAGTTTATGATATAAATCTACAGCAAGAAAAACAAACCCCCTGGTAGATAGTTGGTGAACAACAAAGACCACACTTTCAGAGGAATCCCAACCAAACTTTCCAATATCTTGCACTTTGTATGATAAAGTTTACATGTTTAAGTTTTAATCTCACGTGATTTTCAAACAAAACGTTTTTGCACTATCCGACAAGTGGGGTCAATCAAGGGTCACTCAAATTTACATGAACACAAACCAGCCACTAAAAATAGCCACAAACAACCGAATAATCCTTCTCACACAAACATTCCTTGAAGTTTGATACGATTTCGATTGAGAGTGCTGACAGCCGAGGAGATAGTTATGACCAAATGTCGTCTGTTAAGTAATCGGCTTTTGTGGGCAACTAATCGTAGAAGTTAAAAGTGCACGGAGCCTTGACTTTTGCCCGAGGTGTAAATACGTTCGTTGCAGTTCTCTACTGGTGGCAACCATGCTAATGTGGCACCAAGACGGTCGGTTAATGAATATTACATTGACATCCAGTAGAGATGGAGGGCACATAGTCGCTCCTTGGCTTGAAAACGTGATCTTTTTTACCATTTAATTCTACCAACCCAACTTTTACTGACTGATAAGCATGTCATGTTAACGAACTTCTATCTGGCCTCAAAACCTGATAGCAGCTTGGCAAGCTCGTATCCTTGCTCTTTGCAAACAAGCCGAAACCATATATTTATGATAATACTCTTCCACAGCTGAAAAATACAAACTAATTTTTATCCACGAAACAAAATAAACTCGAAGTGAAACAGATGAGTCAGGAGGAAGCTTGCACACAATGCAGTGTGAGGGGAATCTTGCACACAATGAAGTGTGAGGGGAATGCTACAACAAAGGTCACGGCCAACAAAAAATATTTTTCGTTTTTTTCGTTATCCATAAATCAGTTGTGTTTAAGTCATGCTGTATCAATCGCTAAAATTTACGCAGTCTTTCTACCAGAAAGATCCGAATTTACTACACGCAAAATAACAAGCAGACATCAGACGAAACTTCGTAAAAATGTAACGGGAAAAGTTTGGGGGGGAACAAAACATACGTGACGTCATCTCTAGTTAACAGGAATCAAAAAAAAAAATCAACGCATCCAACGGGTTGAGACTCTTCCTACACACAAAGTATCCATGTATAAGCACACGTAATAATCACCAGCTGACCATGACATTTCAGCATTTACATGTTTTTTCCCAAACACGCTCCAGGGCGCCCCCACCTGAGTGAAGTGATTTCAATGAGCAGCAAAAACATCAACGGAACCGAAAAGGGGATGCACCATTTTCAAATTGGTAAAAAGTTTTTGTACAGGAAAGCCTTAATTTCTTCAAGGTTAAATTAGACGAGATAAATTATTTTAGCTGCAAGCCAAAGTTTTGAAACAAGATTTTGAAAGGGCGTCACAGAAAACAGGTTGCTGGATATTGCACTGAAATGTTTGGAAAATGCGTTTCGCTTGTTGGAATGCAGAGTACCACTGCGCCCTCGTGCGTCCAAATTTTCTGGCGTTACATTGTTTTTCTTTTTCTTCCTCAAATTTGGGTGATACATCCACCAGCACAACAGCACAAAGAAAGAAACCACCGACACCATTAAAATATACTCAAGGTTTTGTCGCCTTCAAAACGCTAAAATTACAAAATATTTCTACTTGACAATATTTATGATGACAAACAATAAATAAACAACAACATTCCAATATTTGTCAAGACATGTAAAGTTGAAATTTCGGCGAACAATCGTCGATCAGTCGTAGGTCGGAGGTTGAACCATGCCATGGTTTTCGTTGTTGTTGAACTCAAATCTTCCAGGGACAATTCCCAACGACTCAAAATCATTTCCTTCTAAAGAAATAAACTTGAAGTATGGACACGCACCGACTCTAGCACCAAAACGTTATCTCCAACGTATTAAAATGCACAGAAAGGCTCACCTGATACACTGCGGTTTCTAGTAACAAGCTCAGTGGCTATAGGTTTAGTGTTGGTTTTGCCCCTGTTTAATTCAACCATTGCATCAGCAATCCTCTCCTTCAGTTTGTCCTCTACAACTTTTTCGGTTGGAAAATTCCGTTCCTCCATCGACTCCAGATTGCTCACTTCCAGCATTTGTGATGTTCTGTCAAAATTACCTGGAATCCAATTTCATGTCAATAAAAGTTCCACGCACATTTAATCATTCGCCTATTCAACAGTCTTAATGTTCTGCATCGTTTGGGTAAAGTTCAATGTGGAGATGAGGAAGGACAACTATTTCAACGGTTGTAAAAATAACGTAAGAAACTTTATCTGGAACTAAACCAAAAGGGGAGCGAATGAGGAGAAATTAATTCACATTTTCTATTCCAGCTTTTCTGGGCTGGTTCTTAAAAGCTAGTGGTCGTGACCCCCAGCACAAACAAAATGGAACGTAAAACTAAATACGACAATTGCACAGCACTGTTGCGTCACACTTCATTTGGTGACGTCATATTCTTTCGTCCCGGTGCGTTTTGAAGAGCGTTGAAGGGTGAACAGGCGTGGGGTCACGGATACTAGATAAGATTTGAGCGTAAAGGGCTGCGGCATTTTGAAATGGAAAGTGGCCTCCCTCACATGCGGTGATTATTTAATTATAGACGAGCAGCGAGGAGGACAAGGTGTGACCTTAGTGTGTTGACGTTACGCCTCCTCGACACCGACACAATGAGACCGACGCTTTGAAGCGACTTCGGCCGGAAACAACGCGCTCTCAGGCGGCCAAATTAAACATCTGTGCCCATGGAGGCCGGAACGGCGCGTTGTCTTTTGAACATTAGCGCCAACCGTCTGAGGGCGACCTGAATTTACATCGAGCAAGCTAATAGGGTGGGCTGGCGGCTTTACGTCACTTCCGGTAGCGAAGTAAACATTCGCGCGGGGTCGAGTCTTTAATTTCCGGTTCGATCGTGACAAGTTCTACCGAAATTTGCTTCGCCAAATGAGATTGGAAGAAGAAAGTTCGAACTGTTCTGTACAATTGGGGACGGGGGTGAGGAGTTTATTGTAGAGTGGGTGGAATTCGCTGACAAAACTTTCAAAAGAGCAAACTTATCAAATGAAGTGATTTCGTTACTAACCAAGCATGGAAGCCGAGTTGTTTGCAAACACGTGAAAAAGTAAATAGTTGGTCGGTATGAACCGTAACACCTACACTCAGGTTTGCCACCTGTCCAGACAAACTAAGCAGTGACGTTGAAAAAGTGACGCAATTTAATTACAACGAAATTCTTTCATTTCTGCCACAGGTAAATCAACAAAAAAAGAACAAATCTCAGAAGCGGAAGACAGTAACCCTGTTTATAAGATATGTTAGAGCAAAACAAACAAAAAGTTTTAATCTCATCGGGTAAGAAGGCCGGTAAACGGAATGTTCGCGTGCGCAGTAGTTTCGTGGCGGGGGTAGTGTGTTGTATCACCGAACTATTGAGGATTGAAGGCATGCTTACAAAACCAACACCCAACAAGACAGCTACTTGATAATGACAAGCGTACAATGATGACTGGATCGAGTGGGAGACAGCATCGAGTAGCGCAGGCTAACAGGTGTTGTGTCGAAGGCAAAGCGTTAACTCGACTATTACAACCAAGAAAAGTAGAATCTATCGCGTCGGCATTAAAACAACACTCCGCTTGGTGAAAAGCGCATTCCCCTTGTCACGTCATAATAGAGGACGCGCGGCAGGAGAGGTTTGGGGCGATTGTGAAGTGATGGAGTCATTTAGCACGAGCTAAAATCAAATGAGACCGCATCCGGAATATATCGGGAGGGGGGTCGAGACAGTTTGGTTGAGAATTGGTGACAATCACGGCGACTGAATTTGTCGACAGGTAAATTGTGATGTCCGGTTGACGCAGGGCGGCTAAGGGTTAGGGTTAGAAATGTCAAACTTAATAACAAATGATGTCAAGCGCGTTTTTTGAGTTTAGTTTATCCCACAGTTGATCGTCTTTTTACTCCTTTTGGAGTTCTAGGAATAGAGTTTATTTCAGATTAAAGTTTCAAACGCAACGCCAGAAATTACCTAAATCAAGTTGGTTTCACAGAAGACGGAACGACGAAATTTTGATCGAATGTTTAAAAACTAAAAATTGTAAATTAGCAAGTATTCTGTCCTCACATTACATACAAAAAATGCAGTAATCCGTAACCCAACAACGCCACCTTGCGGTTAACGCACCTGATCCCGCTTCGATCGTCACGCGGGACAAACTACTGCAACAACCAATCAAGTTTCCGTTGTCTTGGAAACCACTCATCCGTGGGCCTGGTGTAGGCACTGGATCGGAACGTGTTGGGTGAACTCTGAACGAACAATGGATAAAATATAAAAAAACGGATGAAAAATAAAAAACTGATGAAATATAAAAAAGCTGCCTTACGAACTTTCTTCTGTTTCCCTGCTCTGTTTCTTTGGTACAATCTTTCTTGAACATATTTCCCTGACACAATACACCTTACTGCTTGTACTATGCTACCATGAAAACGTATCGGAAGGGTAACCCCCGACCTCAAAACCGTCGGATACCGTTTTGCTCAACACAAATTAATCCCGATGTAACCGACAGACGACTCGCTACCTCACGACGCTAAGACTGCATTAGCGCTGCACTAACCGGAGTATCTTGCACGATTTTCCAACACTTACGGCAAGGAATCGACGTCCAACTCTTCGTCGTAAAGATCTCCCATGTTCGTGCCACCATGCGGTAAACCGTTTATGTACGTCGAATCCGCTAGGTGCTGCTGATGAGACAACAGGGCGCTAAACAGTACAAGATGTTGAATGGCAGATGAGATAAAGCAACGCACTCGGCATCTACCTCGATAGCGAGGATAGAACATGTGTGTTCCCGGATGACTGGTGGGTTCTAAAATGGAATTGCGGTCCCATCCAAAGCCGTCGTGCCGGCCCATCGTGTGTCACCATCTCAACCTAAACCAACACTCAGTTAAAAAACACCTGGAGAAATTATTTGGACAGTAGAAGGGGTACCTGGGAGGGCCAGTCTTCATCTGATAACGCAGTCCTTGAATCTAACCCGGAAAACTTGGAAACTGCTTTTCCAACTTCTTCCTTCTTCGTCTTCCCGCATCCGTTGCTCTGCCCTCCTACTCCTCCAAGCTTAACATCCTTCTTATTGTAAGGTACAGCGCCACCAGGTGTCGCCTGTCCTTTGTTTAGTTGTTTAGTTTTCAAACCACGTGACTTTGGTTGCTCACTGCGCACCCCTTTGCTGCCCACTGGTGGTAGCGCCGCTTTATTATCATCTGACACTAAAGGGATCGAAACAAACCCGTTCGATGACGTAAGAGCGTGAATGTCCGACTCGTGACGTGGCTTGTGACGCAATCGTATCGACTCGTGGTGACGTCGTAGGAGGTCATCGGCAAGCAGAAGAGGGTTACGTGGGGAAAGGGTTAGGGACACAATTCCCCACGAAGCTGACCTGCGACCGACACCGTTAAATTAATCACAAGTATAAAGTGACGTAACACACCTTTGAAGGGGCCAGCAGACGCACGGGGTGGCGACCAGTTCCACTGGAGAATCATCCGAAACTTTCGGGAGGCCATGTTGGGGTCGAGGGTCCAGCAGATATTCGGTAAGGTACCCGGATGAACTGGTGATGAGGAGGCGTTGGCACCCTCTTCTGTTCATCGATTTCTTCGTCGATGCCGAACCTCCAGTCCCTGAGACAAACCAGTAAGGTTGTGGGAATTTGGTTACTGTAGATTGAGTTTACAAACCGATGGGCCGCTGTTAAGTAATCCGGAGTTACCATGCATAGCTAACATCCCAAATTGTCCTCCTCAACAACACAGGAAAACGTTGTTAAACATTATCATAATTTACGCACACAAAAAATAAGCCGGTCGGTTCTTGTTAGCTAATGCTATTAGTACCGTAGAACGCCATGTGCAAAAAAAAATTATTAGGTGTTTTTTGGCACAGAGCGTTTGTATTCATCCTACACCAAAAAACAATATATTCCTTGAATTGAAAAAACACTAAATATACAAAAAACGTTTAGTTAACTGGCAACTGTTCGCCGGGAACCATCACCGACCAGATCCACGCCTAATTGTTGCGTCACAATGTGGCGCCATTCAAACCGAGCGAGATGAATCGAGTCAAATGTCAACGCGACCTTTTCCCAATCACCATTGTGACGTAACAACGTGCATAGGCGTGGGAAAGAATCAGGATGTTCGAAAGTGGAAAAAAACAAGGGTTTTGTTGCACAATAATCACATGGGAATCAAATTTCATTTGTATTAACCAAAATGATCGAAATTATTCGTTAAATTAAAACAAGGAAAAATAAGCCTTAACTGTAGATTTGATGTGAAACTAATCTGTGTTCTAAGCCTGGTAACTTAATATTATTCCGTTTCCTTCAAAATTCTTGAAGCAATCAAAGCGTAAACAACACGACGTTTAGAGACCACAAAGCATTGACAGCAGATTCGTCATGACAACAGTGGCAGGGGGTAGGGATTGCGATGATTGACAACAGTCTGAAATATGCGCTTGCTCGACTGTGTTTTCGCACTGCACAATTCGCATGTAAATTACACACTGCAGTTTAAATCGTTGGAATCGATCCAAGTCTCTATGATCAAAAGTCGAAAGCCGAAATTTCAATGTAAGCCGGTTAAGGCGTCCACAACTTCGGAAAGTAGCTTGGATTAAGAGGGAAGTCAACGCACCGTTAATAAATGACGCACGCCATGTACAGCAGCCTCTTACCGTCAAAGCAAGTATGGGAGATATCTCGCGTACTTAAACCCACACAGTTCTAGTTTCAATATAAGAAACATACTTTGAACGGAATGCACACAAACATATACAGTGAAACCCGCAACATTAAAAATATAACCATAGCTAATTAGCCTGTAGTCCAACCAACAGGTTTTCTTCTTGTCTGCGCTGCGTTCATCTCCCATACCAAGACTTCATGACATTTTATTGCTTTTTAAAAGATATCGACAAAAGTTCGAAATTTTACATAAAGCGATCAGCAACGAGTGGGGATAAATCGGAGACAACAGTTGGGTTGAAATGTAACTGTCATGTGACCAACTTACGAATAAAAACACATTAATTACTTTTCGGTAATTTCAAGAATTTGAAACGAATTCCCTTTAAATTTTTACTACTGATGGGGAATGAAAGATAACAATAATAGAAATAGTAGCGACAACAAGAACAACAGCAAAAATAACGTGAGTATTTAAGTTACGTCCAATGCTTTATATTTGGAGTCGATGGCTGAGTTTTACATCATGTGATTGTCAATGCACAGCAAGCACGCCCCGGTACGAAGTTAAAAATAACTTAAAAAGCAAAAACGTCAAATATAAAAAATGCTCAAGTTACAGATAAAGGGTCGATTGCTTCCATTCATTGGCCGTAGAGCGACGACAGATTGTAAAATCACTAGATAGAGGGAGATGCAACCTCTTGCTGAATACAACATAATCTCGACACCACACTGCGTATCAGCCAATTCACTTGGTGAACGCTGGTCGGGCCGCTTACACAAACTCACAGCAATGATACTGAAAATGAACACAAAGATAGCAAATAACTCTCCAACAACCGAACATGAATATCCGCTTTTAATTTGGTTCAAACTTCTTCTGAAATTTTCCGCGGCGAATATTATTGTCTGCACCGTTGGTAAGTCGGTGTGAATTGAGAAGGCACGAGAAGGGTCCCATTCTTTGGCCCTAACCTGACCCGAACACCGTGTCGAGGATCTTTCGCATGAGAACGTCCGAAACTGCATCGAACACGAATCTGACATTGCCTGTGTCTGTGGCACAAGTAAAGTGGGTGTAAATTTCCTTCTGGTCCCCGTGCTTGTTCTGATTCTCGAATTGCTCCCGAATGTACTCTGATGCTGGGTCGTACTCATCCTTCCCCTCGTACTCTGGGAAGCAGATTCTGAGAGGGGACTTTTTGATTTTCTCCTCGAAGAGGTCCTTCTTGTTAAGAAAGAGAATCATTGACGTTTTGGAGAAGAACGGATTGTTGCAAATTGATTCAAATAACTTGAGGCTCTCGCGCATTCTGTTTGTTTCTTCATCTTCAGCAAGAACTTGGTCGTAAGCGGAAAGACCGACACAAAAAATAATGGCCGTGACATCCTGGAAGCAATGGATCCACTTCTTACGTTCAGACCTCTGTCCTCCCACGTCAATCAATGTGAAATTAAGATTTTTGTACTCAAAGGTGGTTTCAATGATCCCAGTTGTTTTCACTCTTGTTCGTAGAACATCTTGCTCGGTTGGGATGTAACTGGAATCGCACAATCGTTCAAGTTCGTCTAGGTAATAAGCAGCAGAATCGTTAAGTTGATATTCTCTTGACCGACTGTAACACTCCTTCACTCCGTCGTCATCCCACAAAGCCTTCAGTGATCTTCCAATGTCGGTGGTTAGATCGATGTCATCCATCTGGGAAGCCGAAGCCCGAACCTTCTTCCCATCCTCGTTGCGGTCGCTGCTCCCAAACTCGATTCCCAACGAATCCATGGCTTTCAGTATCGCCACCATGGACTGGACCGTGTTCGCAAACACAACCGGCCTGAACGTCTTTCGTTCAGATTCGGAGAAACCGTCTTGATGGAGAATCTTCATCTGTTTTGCGATTGTGCTTTTTCCTGACTCTCCAGCTCCCAGCAGCAGGAGTTTGACTTCCTTCCGCGCCGCGTCCGCATCCTTTTTCAACTGCTTATCAATTGCATTGGAGGCATTTTTAGCGTCGCGGTCACCTTCGTTTTTGGAGGCAGCGCACCCCATGTTGTTATTTGCTCGGTTAGGAGTTTAGCCAAAGTAAAACACAAACAGATCTTTCCTAATAGCTGCATTTCAGATGAAAGAAGGGCAAACAGTTAGTTTTAACATACATGGGCACACAAAGTACATCGTAACTTGCCTTAAACCTTCTTTGAATTCTGTTCAACTATAAAATGCCTCCCTGTTAAAATACATATCTGGCAAAGCAGGGAGTAAACTCCGCCCAATAAATGCGCCGGGCGTTGCAATAGCTGCTCCTGGCTTGTAACGAGCGAGTATGACGGAGTGGTCCACACACACACACGCTAACGTCAATTAATAGGTGCATGTGCGGAGAAACCGCGCGAGTCGCGTGGAAGAGCAAAACGCGTGCGACTTCCCGTCTACCAGTTTCCTGGCAGAGAGAGCTACGTCAGACAAGCCTGTTGCCAGCAGTCGGCTTAACAACAACAATGCACGTTCGAACAATGATATTTTGCTGACTGTGCAGCTCAGGTTGCAGATGCACGTATGACAATTCAATGAACTTTAATTAGTTGGTCCACTGTTTACTGTTTGTGCAGAGAAAAGGGTGACAACATTTTAATAAAAACATCAACATTAATTACCTTGCGGTCAATGAACACAGGCAGGCCGCTACACACACTTACAACAAACCATGCCATACCAAAAGCGAAACCAACTGAAATAAAATGGGTCCATGTCGGTCGCAAATTCTACACACACGCAGGAGCAACAGTGAAGACTTTTGTCCAAGGCCAGATTCAACTATTATCAAATTACTCAAACTCTAGTAACATTCACTGTAGAGGCTTGTGCCAAACTTTGACTTGGTCAGTACAAAAATTCCCCCGCTTCTTAATGCATTGCATGCAAATACGGTTTGGTAGGACGCCACCAGCAACTCACATCTAAATTCAATTTTTGTTATTATGTTTTTTGCAGTTTCAAAAACATCTTAAAGTAATGAAAGATCTTAAATAACACGAACTAGAAACTATTAACTACAAAAAATCAAATCCCAAATCACACAGAGACGGCTGACAAGGGTTGCGCCGAACACGAGGCCGACTCCCCGCAATGAACCACGTGAAGGTTTCCATCACAATGTGGAAATCATAAAATCCACACCCCAGAGACCGTAACCATGGAAACGTGCGAGGCAAGATAAGAAAGAAATTGGGAGGGAGTTTCTCTCCGTCCACAGGGAACCAACTATGTTTCTTGGGACTTATAACGAAACATGATTGTGTAGAGTTGTACGAAGTTGAACACAATGTGTTAAATATCTGTTTGTTCGGTCACTACGTCCCTATGTTCCACATGGTATCCAATCAGGGATTTGATTATAATGGAGAAGGTAATGTGTGACATTTGTCCATCACAAAGACGCAACAATGATGTTCTTCTAATAGTGCGACCATTGTCTAGATTAACACAACACAAAGTCAACTCGAACATTTTTTCTAAAATCAAACCTCATGTTGAAACATTCTACTTGCGACGGCTTCGCTTGATCGTAATTATCAGAACCATGCAATGTGAAGTTGTGGTAATACCATAAGAATCACAACCACCATAAACTTAAATTTGCCAGTTTGTCGGCTACTGCAAACACTCCACCAGATAATACAAGCCACACAAAACGTAAGTGTTTGAACTCAATAAATTCCTATCACATAATCTGGAAAACACTCTCAATTCTATCCCCTGTGATTTCCTTACTATGGACCAAATTGATGAAAAGTCATCTTTCTAAGGTTATCATCTGTTGACTTGACAAATGTATTTGTGAACAAATATATTAAGTGAGACAAATATATTTCGCTTAAAAGCATCGTCCGTGTTCCCTTAAATGTCTCACTGGAAAATCACAACAACAAAAATGAAGAAGTTTTGGATTTCCTTTGCATATTTTCAAAAGGATATATTGAACACCAATATGCAAATACTATCGAAATATCTCAAAAATGTTGCGATTATAAAAGTAGCACAGATAGAAATCATAGATTTAAATCTTTAAACCAACATAAAACCAATTTATTCAACATTGATATACAGACACCATGTGAGTAAGAAACTGGGGTTGCTGTTTCTGCGAATTTTATTAAAACACTGACTGATTTTTAATGCTTGTTCTCCTACAACAACAAAACTTCTTATAATAACGATCAGCAGCCCGAACCACGGGTCGCTATAATCAAAATTATTTGTTAAACTCCGAGTCAAGCAACCACGCCCATGTTCACGCTGTCTGTCTCAACCTCAAGGGGGGATGACAACTTGATTCGAGACATACTGTGTTCGACTCTGGCACGTCAATGCATTGCTTTTCCAAGTAACACTAATTAGCCCCAGTTGCTTACGGTGTGGAATGTTACGCAACGTGTTCAAAACTGACAATCATCAGGAAATTGCGCATCTTGAGCCAAACGATAACAGTTCCAACCAAATAAGTTGACAGTTTTGCTACAAAACAAATGTTTGGAATATGGACAAAACCGGCATCCCTTCAGACTCTTACTATTTTTATTCATGAGAGCTTTCCATTGGATCGTTGCACATTTATAACCATGCGACAAAGCTGTGCGATGGAGAGCGTTCATACATACACCAATCCTACACTGCTTACATTATTAATGAGCAGACAGACGCGCACCGATCCAACCACTCGATAACGTCCCAGATCTGCTGAAAGCTGGTGGTTGTCTTCTCAATTCAACGAACAACGCAGGCTAAGGCTTTCGGTAATGGGCAGCAATTAAAAGCCTGGGACAAAACCAGCTAAGTACGATGAAAGAGAGTAATAACGAAATGCTTCGGGAACATAGAAATGTCACCAACCTCTGATGGCCGCTCAACACTTCCGCTCTGAGTGTGTGAGCAGAGCTACAATGCACGCGTTGCAATAGTGCACACTTTGTTTAAGACTATAAATGAATCATGTTTGAGCCCCTCTCAACCTTCATAGTCCGAGTGAAACACGATTCAACGGGAACCATAAGCAGGAAGCCAGCGTTTACCAACAAAAAGATAAGAGATTTGTTTTTGTAGCAAATCGGGGCAATTTTGTTTGTCAACATTAATTAATATAATTCAATCAATAATAAATGTTTCAGTTTTCAGCAAGGAGAAAATCAAACTTAACACAAGGCAACATCACCTTTTAGACAATTGACACCAAGTCTCATGTAACTGAGGGTATATGACGTAACAGGAAGGGTGTTGCAGGTTTGCACGCACATGGGGAAACGATAGGATTTGTTTTCATCCATGCCAACGGTTCGCAGCCTAAAGTTGTGGCAATGCGAGACTTTAAACTATTAAACCCTAACAGCAATTTACATACATGGTTAAACACAATGGTTTGCAAGCAAATATGCAAAACGGACCCGAGTGAGCTTGCGGACCCGAGTGAGCTTGCGGTAAACCCCAATTGGCCAGTCTTTAAAATAACTAACCCGGATGAATTAAAACTTCGTTTGATTCCATTCCTTATAATAAAGTTATCGACTTAACATGGGACTGGTAAGCCAATGTACGGTTTGTAAGCCCTACGCCAAAGACTTGAGTCAGACAAAGAGTAAACGGCGTATTAGTTACAACATATTCAATTTATATTTAGGAAGAAGTCCTAATGGGGTTTCCATCGCATTATGAAACCATCGCATGATTTTAACAAATTTACGAGGACAAAGTTTGTCTAACCAGTACATGACGATGGAAACCAACAGTAAGGAGTCAACATATTTGGGCAAGCAGTTCTGCGAATCATAGACACAGAAAGTGTGTTCCATAAACTTTTAATTTTAGTTTTGGTGACATATGAAGAAACTTATACTTAGCTTTCAACCGCAAAACATTTCAACACAAGGTTTCAACTTGGGATATCTAAAAACTGACAAATACAGCAGGAAAGATGTCCTCCCGGACCGACTTCTGATAGAATTACAACAAAGTTACGAACAACATTTCGCAGTAATATTCCCACAGACGCGACCTAACTCCAGTACCAGGTGAGCATTTATAAAGATTGCAATGTCATAACTCCGGAAAGATGCTTGAAGCAAATAATCTCCCAAATCAACATTTTGGTGGAAGTTGCTGCACCTTAACATGAAACAGACTGACCTACCAAATATGAACACACAACCCACGCCCACTTATACGTCACTGGTCACGTGATTTGACGACACACATGTTTTTACTTATTATAGATAAAACCTCGTTAGGGAGGCCCACTAACAGCATGTGGTATAAACAATACCAACACAAAACATTCTTAAAATAGGCCAGATCTCAGTAAAATGACAAACATTGCAACTTAAACGACTTTTTTTTTCAAAAACACAAAAATTGAAAAACCATTGCTGATTATTTTCTAAACTTGTCAGACATGAGTACAACAAAAGCGGCATTACCTGACCAGATATACTATAGATTGAAATGTACACCTCCAAATTCTAACTGGAACATGTTCGTTACATAACCCGCGTCGAATCTCTTCAATAATCGGCCTCTTATCTGCACTTTACCATACACCGCCCAAGGCATAATGTAACGACCAATCTTGTGATGAATGCCAAGCCGCGAGAAGACACATTTACTTTTTTTTCAAAAACATGAACTGTGTTGAAGTGGCGATATTAAATTCGCCCAATTCCGTGCAACCTTTTCGTGTCTTTCGTTAAACAAGAATCTCACTCGCAACCTGAATTAAGCTCTCGCTTTTTAAAGAGAACATCGCTTCAATTATCATGTCATTACCTCTAGAGTAGGTTTGTTAACAGTTTGAAGTAAACAGACTCCGAGAACTTCACACCAACCAACCAAACTAATGCTGGCCAGCATTCTTTAAACATGAAAGAATATCTGAAAATCTGTTCCTGCGCCCAATCCCTTCGACAATCAAGTTAAGTGTTACGTCACAAGGGAACGTCGCGAAATAATGGAAACAGAGCGCAGAAAACACCTGCCTTGGTAAGAATTCAACAAAAACATATAAAGGATCTGATCGATTGGGCAACCAAGAGTACACGAATCAAAAGAAGACAATGGAAACATTCCACCTCTTTAACAAAATACGAATAAGTTGAAATCAAGAAAGCTAGTTTATAATTTATTTTTTTGGTTTTTCCGTCCGGATGCTGTTCAAACGTTTGCTAACAAAAACGTACATAGGAAAGGTTTTTCTGTAAACACTATTAAATTATTTCTAAATGGAACAACTATATTGTATTTATTTTTGTCACCCCGCATAATTAGATGGAGTTTATGAGTCAGTGGTGTTCTGTTCCACAAATACACCATTGCCCCACAATGATTTCATCAAGTTACAACCCGTACGCTGCCATCCATGTCATGACGACAAGATACACAATGCGCCTATCAGTTTATAGGTTTCAATAAATCGCTTGTACAAATATAAGCCCCTGTCATATTATACGTTGTTGGGGAAGCTTACGTACCCCATAAAGTTGCCTGCGCCGCTATTCAGTGACAAACCAAAAAATCATCAACTATTTTGCTATTTGCATTAAGTCCGCTGCGTATATAACGTTATTCTTTATTTTGATTGGCATAACTTTTAAATCGTTTAAACCT
This sequence comes from Ascidia mentula, assembly GCF_947561715.1. NCBI lineage: Eukaryota > Metazoa > Chordata > Ascidiacea > Phlebobranchia > Ascidiidae > Ascidia > Ascidia mentula. The sequence goes on from NC_138569.1 coordinate 73,706, forward strand.
TGCATGTATTTATTGTGTTTTGCGCTTTTGCATTTTCCCCAGGGTTGTAACTCCGACCGGTTTCCGACTTGGAAAAAGGTCCCCAGCATGCCCACTCTAACATTAATGTCATAATTTCCTCACATAAATTTGCATATGGTGGCGTCAGTTTAGCCACGCCTTATAGACACAGAGCTTGTTACATCACAATTGGTTGAGACAATTGAATTTTCACTCGGCTCATTTGCGTCGTAATTTTGCTGTCAGTCAATATTTAGGCTGAAGGCAAACGTGTTTTGACAAATTTTCGATGACAATACTGACGATGATAATATAGACTGCACTCTCACCAATGCAACAACTGCAATAAATAGTTTTTTTTCTTCAGAAAAGCCAGAGCCTCAAATCCCTGGTATTTTTAGACCAGGTAAAAAAACACTCAACTAACCTGATCTTGAGGGGATATCGCACCCGTTTCTATTAAGAAACCTCGTTGCTATGACGACATCGGTATGACGAGGTGATGACGCAGTCGTTCCATCGCCCGAAATAATCTGGGGGGTCGGAAGGACATTGGCGGGTGAGGGACGGACGTGGGCCAGGGCGTCTACAACCACTGGGTGGGGCAAGGGAGGGAGCCGAGGATTGGAGGAGGAGGCGGATGAGCGGGAGGTCAATGTACGATGTTGAGCTGTTAAGAAACCATAGGATGAGACTTCCACACAAGAATCATCGTCAAAACTGGTACACTTCAATATTGTCCAGAAGCAAATCAGTAAACATAAATGTTGCCACCGTATCTTGGCTCCTTATAACAATTATCAACGTCCTGGGTTAATATTCTTGTGTTCCCACCGAACTAGAACGCAGTGGACAACTGATAGTAAACCTTACTTTGCCATCCAAGGACGCCTTGTGGAAGCGATGGAGGGTTTTCCACTAGAGGGCGGTGTACAGGTGTGGTCTGAGTCTCTGACAATTCCATTTCGTCTAAACCGGCGCTTTTGTGAAATCGGCTTGAACGATTTACAACCCTAAACAACACAAAGTGTGGGGGGGGGTTACAAACCACCCTATAGGACAGGGGTCGACAATCCCTGTCACGCACAAAGCTTGAAAGAAGTGATTTTCAAACTTCAATATTTGACTATAGGATTGTGTTCAGGTAATCAGACAAACATAAATTAAGCAAAGTGGAGCCAATAATATGAATTGTGCAAGCTGCAGACAGATGGCCACTGTTTTTGACCTAAAAGGTCTCATCAGTGAAGCTGGTGTGACTATCAGACGACTTTGCTGTTTGGTGCCCAACGGATGACGGTGATTGTCACCACAAAGTGGAAGTCTTTGCTTGGCCGTTTGGTCAGCAAAGTTGTCTGATAGTCACACCAGCTGCACTGATGAGACCTTTTAGGTCGAAACAGTGGCCATCTGTCTGCAGCTTATACAAACATAAATTAGTCTGCTCATATAGGTTGACACGTTGTGTTGGGTAAATCCCCTCGGTTTGGACCAATCACAGTATTTACGTCATATTATTTTTAAAACATCGTATTCACCTCTCGGACGTGTGGGTTCTAACACAGGGGCTTCCCCCGTATGGAGCCACAGGAAATATGTGACATGTTCCACGTAGTGTGTTGGCCACAAGCCACCTCCGATCCCAGCTAAAACACAGCCCTTGAACCTGCATGGACAACAACAACATTTATACGAAATAGGCTTGAAAACACGTTCCTTTATCGTAAGACAGTGGCTAAGTTCCACGGTTATTCGCCTACAATCACATACTTTACCTGTGCTGACGTCTCCCCGCGCTTCAAGGTGTACAAGTGGTGGACAGCACCCATCGGGGAACCCCCAGGATGGGGATAGATGGAGAAGACGTGGAAAGAATGACCGAGTGTGTCCGCGGTTGCTAGGATACGGCCTGACGAACAGAATTCGAGGCATGTGATTGGTTGACCAACGTGTGCCATGAAGTGTGCGATGACCACAGAAGGTTCGGGGTCGGATGAGATCTCTACCGCTTCCGTGTGGCCATTATGATCGCTCTTCTCCTGTTGCAGAAAGAGCAATGTTAATATTCATGTTTGACCCCATGCACATTAAGCTATACCTTGGACTCGTACATCTTGGCAATGTCTACAATTGTCACCAGCCCTGGCACTGGCTCACCACCTCGTTCGGAATTACCAAGCGTTACCGAAGACTTACGAGATCCCCACAAGCGGTCACGTGAGGCGTTGGGCGACGTGTCTTCAGTTGATGGGGCAGTTGCAATGTGACTTTTTGCAGCAAGCCAGTTCATTGTATCGCCGAATGTAAAAATCCCTTTGCTGATTGTCTGAAGAAATAAATTTAAGCAAAATTATGTTTGCATTTTCTCTGGTTGGGAAAGCAAAAATCAATTGTTGGACATAATTTTGCCTGAAAGCAAAGGTTATGTCAACAGTAATTTTCAAACCTTTGCAGCGTTTATCACTGAAGAAACATAAGACTGTGCTCCGTCCCCAGCAACGCCACCTTGTGACTGACAACTGTTGGCCACCTAAAAATAACTTAATGTTGTATGTTTAATTGTAAAATATTTGCCTACAATGTTTGTGGCACTTACTGATGAAGGGCTATATGCCAGCCATCTTCTACCCAATGCTGTCGGGTTGGGGCTGTAGAAAGATCCATTAAAACATCCTACAACAAAAATTGTTCAAATTCAGGAAATTAGGTAACAATTTATTTGTTGACTAACCATTTATCACAAACATTTTTTCTAGAGTTCGTAAATCAAACCCATGGATTGAATGTTGGAGAGCAACCAGGAAAACTGGTGCAGGTCCAGCACACATGCTGACTACATCAGATGGAAATTGTAGTCTCATCAGCTGGTCTCCATTTCGCAATGAACGAATGCTTACACTTGCATACAACTGTTTACTAAAATACACAAGTTGAACAACTGTACAAAATATATGTTTGTACAACTTCATAACACAATATTGAGTAAGGAACTTTTATTCTTAACCACTAGTACATGAGAGGAACACAGGAACATTATATAGAATGTTTGGTGTGGACAAACTAATCAATACATTATAAAATTGCAATTATTTAGGTATCATACTGGTACATGTATATATACTGCGACCAAAACAATGTTTAAAGTTGGTATTTCACACATTTGTGCAATAATTTATATTTGATAAGACGTAGGTGGTTTGTGGAAGCTGTGCTACACATTAAAGTGGGGTTCAGATTGAGGGCCATATAGTGTTCAAACTAATTAATTGAAACTTTTAAATTAGAATTGGTAACTTACCATCTACTTCAGTAAACCATAAAAACAATTAAAGACTTTTACGAAAAATTAAATTTTTTTTTTAGTTTTATTCAAGACAAACACCAACAAGAAAAATACCTGTCAGTCGCAATGCAAATAGCAATGAGTGGTCGAGATGTTTGTATAGCATCAATCAAATCTGTATCAAACATTATATCTTACACAAAGTTCAAGTAATACTAAGTCTAAAACAGAATAGTGGTTTTGAAAATGTTGTGCCACCAAATCTAGACTTTCAACAGAGCTGCCGAAAGGAGCGAGATTAAAATATTTCAATAGTTTTTACTAACTTGTGGGGGGTGGGGGTGGTAAAATGCACATTGTTTTAACTGGGCCCTCCCTTACAGAAAAAACCTCTTGTGCCTCACCAGTGTTCTGGAAATACAAGTTTCAATGTTAAACTTTGATATATCACATGCAAAAATATTTTAAACATTTCTAATCATTACTGCTTTTGCTGCAGAAGCATAAATACTTCCCAATGAATATTTTAACCAAGGACGGTAATAGGCAAAAATACTACAGGCAATTTTTCAGAAAAACAACGGTATTTAGAAGGGTCCTGTGTGCAGGTAGCTATGCAACGAGCGACACTAACTATCTTAATTAAAGATAAAAAGATGAAATGGCGAGTAAGATTAAAAAAAAATTAAAAATATAATTAAGTTTCAAAAACAATAATAATAATAACATGGGTAATTAAATATTTATTGTTCAAAAATTATAATTTACATGGGAGTAGCAATAAAAAACAACATTCTTTTCATATAGAATGGACAAAAATGCTGAGATTGCATTCATCACCATAAAAATTTGTTGTGTTACTCATTAATTTCATATTTTTAATTTTCACCTTCGACCTCAGACTTATATTATTCACTTTTAATATATTTGTTTGTAGATTTTCTGTATGTGGGTGGAATGCATACATCATATAACTTCCAATAGCATGCAAGTAAAAAAAATTTGGAATCAACCAACCAAGAGATTCCACATCTGTATTCCATTGGAGTAACCCAACACGAGCAGCAAAGGGCGTTCAGACAGCTCGTCAATTTCTTCATATCCCAACATATCAGGGTAACTAAAGAACTTGGCCGATGTTATCACCTCCTTCTCTTCCACTGCCGTGGAACTCCTGTATACCTAAACACATCACAGTATAAAAGTTAACCAACTGAACATGATTAAAAACAAATAAAAGAATTATACAACTACCAAAAAAACTTTATATGTGGCCCTAAGATTTCCACAACAACAAGGTTATGTGCCAGAAGTAAGCAACCTGTGACTCTGGAGATGTATGCAGCTATTTCATCGGTCTGTTTAATTATAGAAACAGAAGGCTCAGTGAAAAAACAACAATATAATCAACTTTGATAATGCTTGGTTGTTGCATGTAAAAGGTCAAAATCATTATAGCAAACTTCTGGTTTAAGGATTCCAGAAGTTTGTGCAAAAATGGGACTCGGATTTCTGCAAGAGATTGCCGAGATGCTAAAGGTTACTTTATACATATCTGTCAACATCTATTAAATGTAAGAACTTATTACCTGGCTCCAGTCATGGATGAAATTAAAGACACTCTCCACATATGATTTGCCACTATCAGAAAAATAATGAAACATCGCTTAAAAAACATGCAATATCATGACAGGACTAAGAATTTATGTTATTCATTAATGCATAAGACAAATTAAATGCACAATTGTATCTTTAGAAACATTTGGGACTTACTTAGCAGGCTCTGGGAGCACCGTTCGACCACCACTACTATCAAATCTTCTTCGGACAGCCATCTTTTCCAAGCTAACTGCAGAGCCTGACATAATTCCTCCAAGAAAATTCTACTAATATTGCAGCATAAAGGCTGTTTCATAAACTTAGGCAGTAAGAAAGCTAGTTACAGTCTTGTTTTTCCCAATAAAATAAAATACCATATTCACATCATATTGGGTAACACAATGCTTTCGTAAAAATTTTATATATATCCTTCTATTAGCATCTAAACCAGGTTGAAAATTAAAAGCCTGCCTGCTCATAAAAGCTAATTTTCAGAAAATGTCTACAACAACTGGTATATTTTGGGAAATACACCCACACTAATTATACGGCAGGCCACTTAAAACAGCCCCGAGATCAGCGGGTTCGGCTGGCCTGGTTACATAGGCATAGGCCTACTTGAAGATAAAGTCAGATTTGTTTCAAATACTCTTAAATGTTTGCTTGAAGCATCCAGGCAATGTCTTTTATATCCAAAATGTACATAAAACATCCCTTGTAATTAACAGTCAATAACTAAATTGACCAATATTGTAAGCACTAAAAACACCAAAGAATAGGTTCTGTCATTGCTGCTGAATCAGCTGTTTAAGTGAATAATTTCTCGTCTGAAATAGTAAACAAAAACCTTAGCAATCGTTCAAGCGTGACAACTTCTAGGTTACACCACCCCTTTGTTTTGTGACGACATAAAGCAGCAAAATTGTTTGCAGTTCTCGAATCAACGTTAGGTAACGTATTGTTTGTGCAATCAAAAATATTGATGACGATTTCGCTCTGCATTAAGCGGAATACGCTTTATGTTGATGATATAGTGATAAATTATGTTTAGAAAATGCTCCAAAAAACTTGCAGAATGTAAAGCATCAATCTGATCAATTAATCAGCAAATAAATTTTGCCGATTGAATTGGAATTCTTAGTTTCTCCAATATTGAAATATATTCATGTAGGTAAATAAGTCTGGGGCCATTAATGAAAGAGTAAATTGGTTCTTCTAAAAAGTAACATTGCTGGCATTGTGTCAACATTAATCCTCAACTAAAGCCCATCCCTGGTAATCTGTCCCAGGTTAAATCCCCAGCATCCCAATTGTATGTGATAGGTTTTTTCACAATACTCACAATCGGTTTTAGGTATTTTCGGAAACGGCGTGGTCGCTGACCCTCGACGCAAACTTAGTTGGTTATTCTTCATTAGATTAGGCATGATTGGTCCGTTATTGTCGCGTTTTTACTACTGACAGTCGAACAGCCATGTTATGTAGCTAGTAAGCAAAACTATCAGGAATTACGTGCGGTGTTAATGCAGCCAATCACCAAGGATAATAAACAATCATAACAGTGCGATATTGTGACGTAACATGGACAGCATTATTCAATAGAATGACAAAAACTTTGAGACTGTGTTTACCTCAGCACAATATGATGGAAAGAAATTTACATGAAATTCTTGGTATGAAGTTTATGTATATGCCGATATTTAGTTGTGTTCTTGGCAACTTCACACACGTGATATTTTAGAGTGGATTCCCCCATTTCAGCAGAAATACGAGGACAAACATTGAAAGCAAATCTATGCATTTTATATAATTTTATCTTCACGACATTACGTATTTATTGTGCATTGTCGCATCGCCTGTAAAAACGACTCTATAAGAAACGCCTATTAAACAATGGTTAATGATCAAGTTGATTTTAGTAATGAGTAATCTTCAGTTTTTAGAGGCGGGTGACGTCACCATCATAAGCTTTTGGAGAAATGTGTTGATGGAACCTGTAAGTACATAATTCAAAAAAACAAAAATTAGAATAGACGCCATATCCGTGAAGTAATTATTATCTTCTTGGAAAAGATTAACGTTTGATTTACTAATTATTAAGTGAAAACAGTTTTTAAACAACCTTTAAGTGAGACCATGGCATCAACGACACCCGTTGTTTGTAAAATTAAAGTTTTGTTGAAAATCTGATGACTTACGTATAGTTTTGCTTTGTATTTTCATGTGAACAAAGGGCACGTAAAAAACGAGCCCAATAAACACAGTGCATGTCGCGATTAAATACTGGATCTGTGGCTCGTCGATGATGGGAGCCAAGATGAGGTAAGCGCAGAAAAGAACAAATATTATTGGGACGAAGATTGGAACCTTTGGACGACGAAAACGCAAATAAAGCATGAAAAAAAGTTAGTTGTAAGTTTGTGCAAACCTTTACTGGGCGATGTGCGTCAGGTCGTTTGTATCTCAAGTACAAGAGGGCTACCGCCGACATTAAGTAGAAGAACCAATTCGCAAAACTGTAGTAGTTGATTAAAGTGTCGAAATCGTTTGGAACAAGCATAATAAGAGCTAAACATCCCTGAAAATTACAAACTGGTAACCAGAAGGATCGCAATTCGCTTTTTAGATTTGGAACAAAATATTCTCAAAACGAAAGTACAAGAAAACAATTTAAATTAATATTCGATAAACTTGCGTTTAGGATGACGGAGGGCGTGGGTGTACATTTCTTAACATGAATCATCGACAGAACTTGGTTAAAATGTCCCTCCCTTGCGGCTACATACGAAATACGGCCAGCTGTGAAGCACGAACCGAGACAGGTACCGAATACTGAAGATGTCACTGAGAGAGGAATGATCCAGACCATTACACCCAGAACTCTCTCACCGAAAGTCTGGAAAATTGTTGTCATGAAAAAATAAATAAGCTGTGTTTGTTATTAAACAGCAGAAAACTGCCAGAAGACGAATAAATTGTTTCCATTATTTTATAAAGGTCGGGATAGTTTATTGCTTTAACGTTTCAAAATCCTGATAATATTTTAAACTGGTAAACACGGGCACCTGTGGAGGGTAACTGTGTATAATAATGACTATGCTTACAGCGCCCACTGCTGGTGACTGTAAAAGTTCCTCCAACGACATCACAGAAAGATACGCGACATTTGTGAGCAAATAAAGACTGGTAACAATGACCATTGACGTAATAATCGCTCGGGGAAGTGTCTTGTAGGGATTCTAACAAAAGGAAAAATCGCATAACAAGATATTTGCATTTTGTTTACATGCAAATTTTACTCCGTTCACCTTTAGTTCTTCAACCACGAAATTCAGTTGATTCCACCCATCGTAAGCCCACAGACCTTGATACAAACCCAACGATATTTCGCGAATTCCTGGAATTGTGCCGCTAAACGCATCGTTAAAGTGTTCGGTGTGTCCTGCGTAGTAAAGGTTATTTACTTTTGACTTTTGATTAGAACAACTGTGTGTTAGAGGTAAAATCAAATTTAATTCGTTCGCTTTCGCTGTTCACAGTCAGATTAAAACCAGGGCAGATCTACAAATTATTTTACGTAACTTTAGCATTTTAATAAAAGTACCCCGAGCAAGAAATGCGATCCCACCGCAAATAACGATTACGAGGCTTATGACCTTGCCCACGCTGAAGAAGGTCACGATACGTGTTGAAAGCTTCACGCTATAGCAGTTGATGAAGACCACTGTGAATATGACCAATGCAGCTACCAGCTTTGACACAATTCCAGTAACATTGTCGCACCCTCCTGCAACAATATTGTTACAGTTTTTTTACAAAAACTTTTACAAAAACTCTGAACAGTTAAATGCTTTTGCTCGAGTATAGTTTCACATTAAAGCATCTAAAATATAATGACAATGTTGCCAAGCAACTTGTAGTGGTCTTACCGTAGGCTGGTGCAAGTGCGTATTTGGAGAAAGTGAGTGCAAGTAACGTCAATGATGATGGTTTGAGTATAATCGTTGCTGTCCAAGCGAACAGGTAGGCAGGGATCGGACCAAAGGCTTCCAGTAGGATGGAAAACTCTCCACCAGATTTAGGAATCATTGTACCTAGTTCACAGTAGCAAAGCGCACCAAACGTGCTGAGGATTCCGCAAGCAAACCACATCTAAATTCGATACATGTTATAAGTTTGGATGCCGCAGTTGTAACAAGGTATTACCGTGACAGGGTGACAAGGTGTTGTACAATTTTAATGCATGATTGTGCAATTGCACTTCTGTAGCTTAACATAAATAACAGTTAACTCACAAGCATTCCGGTTCCTACCGAGCCTCCATTTCGGAACACACCTGAAGGCGATATAAAAATTCCAGAACCTATTGTTGTTCCAACAATCAGGCTAACGCCACCGACAAAGCCGACTTGACGACGAAGTTTTACCGAACTTCCCAAAGAGTTTTCATCTGCAAACAAAGCTATTTCAAATAACTGCAAGATTATGCACAGCAGTTTGTAATACTCATCATTTTCTACCCAACACCCATTTTATGCAGCTCTTAACCTTCTGAATTACTTTTTACAACCAAACATATTTGAAACGCAAAATGATCTTGCAACCAAACAAACAGAATGCACTCAAGAGAAAGTAATAAAAAATGGCGGCGCAACTAATACGATATGATTCAGCTATTAAAAGGAAATGGAGTTTCCAGGACATTGCAGTAGTGTTATATGCTGCTTGCGGTTTTTCAACTGTTGGTTTTTCATTCTCAGTTTAATGTCTGCTCGATATGCCCAATGTAACTTAACTCCTTGAATATTAAACCCTTACCTTCATCTTCTTGAGAAACGTTGTTGTGGAACTCCATAACCATTCAATTATCATCAAAGCAAGCAAGCAAGCAAGCAAGCATGTGCTTTTTATTCAGAGCCTTCACAAAGAGTGGCCCACTTTACTTGTGAGCGAACAATTGGTAGCTGCTTGACACTTTTGTTACATCACACAGTGTGGGTGCTGGCGGGAGAGCAAAACTTTATGGTTAATGATTGTTCAAAAGTTTGTAATTGTATGCTGTCTTAAACGAAAACTGTTTGCACTGTCAAGCTTCGAATATTTGGTGCAACATCAGGTATAGCCTACCTACTCATAATATGCCAAATGATGTTTTTTCGTTCAACAAAATAAAACTATCCCTACACTCGATTGTTTGAAAACGTGACGTGAACGCAACCGCGTAAAACGCGTCATTATACTTTGTGGGTTTACAAAACTTGAACTTTTGCGTAAGAAGGTTTTGTTGCGAATCTCTGCAAAGTTCGAGAGACGCAGTAACGGTTTGACATTTTTTTATTTTCGCCATTAGTGAATGATAACCAATATTAGTACCATACGGCATCTTACAATAGAACATGTATATCACGTGGTATCTGATGACAATATGTAGAAATTTAATGTGAAATGTGGTTTATTACAACCTGCATACATAAAATCTCAAAAACATATACAGCAAAAAGCAATAAAGTTAAACAAGTGTCAGCCAGGGTTTAAAACTCAACGCAGGCGACCGATCACACGTACTTAGGTATCTCTGATGTTTTCAAACATTGTTATGTAAACACTATAATGGGGCCCTGGGTAATAATTATGGGATTGAACAAATAAAGTTTTAATCAACTTGGGAGTCAGGCAATGTAACCAGAAGAAGTTTTTGAAAAAAGACGTTTATGCGACCTGAAAAATACAAAAGTTCCTTGTTGTGATTTCTATGGATTTTTTAATATTATTGGAATAAAAAACGTCATCGTGACCTTGAAAATACTTACGGATAATTTTGCTTCTGACTTTAAAGTGAACGAATGGGAAGTAGAAGCACAAACCCAGTAGAACAGCACATGATGCTATGAGATATTCTACATCTGGTTCATCTATAATTGGAGCAATCACCAAGAAAGTCGACGCAATCACAAATATAATCGGGATTGGAAGAGGGACCTGTGAATATTTTCGTTACATGCAATGGCTAGAGATAATTGTTGTGTTTTTGGCTTAAAACACTATGTTTGGGCTTGTTGGGTTGGAATTTAGCAGGTTTACCTTGAAAGGTCGTGGAAGATCTGGTTTTCGATATCTTAGGAAGAGCAAGGCAGCAACAGCAAGGGAACGAAAAGACCAACTGGCAAAACTCAAGAAATTAAGAATTGTATCAAAATCGGTAACCAGCATCAAAATAGAAATTGCCGCCTGAAAATAGTGGGATTCTATTTACTATTTCCAAGTAACAACTTAGCATCGTGACATTTACAAGAAGTATCAAAGAAGGTGCAGGTGTTAGGGTATGGATGTGAATCATGGCGAGGACTTGATTGAAATGTCCCTCCCTAGCTGCTACAAAGGATGTCCGGGCAGTGGCAAAGCAGAGAGCAAGGCAAGTTCCAAACACTGAACACGCTACTGATACTGGGATTATCCAAGCCATAACGCCAAGTATATTAGCTGCAAATGTCTAAAAATAACAAACGCATGCAAAGATTATTAAATTTTGTCCTTCCAATAAAATACTTTAATATTTTGTTAAATTTTGCACTTTAAATACAGAGCACCATGTACAAACAAATAAACAAGCTATCATAAACCAAAACGTTTTTACCAAGAGTCGGACAAAGCGTGAATTTACTCACCGCTCCTACAGCTGGAGACGCAAGAAGGACATCCAATGACATCACAGATAAATACGCCACATTTGTGAGGAAATAAAGGCCGGTGACAATCAACAATCCAACAACAATCGCTGAAGGAAATATTTTAAAAGGATTCTAAACAAATAACGAATGAGGCTAAATTCAAACGTTGGTGGTTGCCCAAATTTTGTTGCGGGCGTTTGGATGAATAAACGTTTGAAAAACGTCAGACGGGATACAAGTTGGACAAGGTTACTAACCAAAAAATTGCATAGTAATTTGACAGAGTCTTCTTGGTAAAATTTGGTGTAGGTTAGACAGATGATAACGCATGCATAAGGCTGTAACATATTTATATCGACAATAGTAAGCTACGGTTGAAGAAAGTTGGGTCACCTTTATTTCCTCGATGATGTAATTAAGGTTGCTCCAACCTCCAAAAGCCCACAAGCCTTGGTAAAGACCAAGCGAAACTTCTCGTATACCAGGTGGTTCCCCAACAAACGTGTTTTGCAAATGTTCTGTGTGTCCTATAGTCAAAAGGTTATGACTCTGACGATTAAGGATACTTTGTATTCACATCAAATAATAGACGTTGAATTTATTTCACAAGACATGTTGTTTGTGGCACATTTAAATGACCTACTACCCCAGAGATAGTTTAACATCTACTTGCGATTTTGTTTCATACAAAAGTTAATTTGCCCCCAACAAGTGACTCATGCTTTACTAAGTTGTGATCTGCGCAACCATAATGTAAGGTAATAACCTTTGTGTAATGGATTATTGACTAATGATGAGATGGAAGTGTGGCTGACTCACCTCTTGCAAGTTGGACAATGCCAGCAACAATGATAATGGCAAGGCTCAACGTTTTCCCGACACTAAATATGGTGACAACTTTTGAAGAAATTTTGGCACTGTAGCAGTTCAATGCAACCACTGTAAGGATGAGGAGGCCTGCCACCAACTTCATCGCCATTGCAGGAGAATCTCCACAACCGACACCTGGGTATTGACACGTGTACGAAATCATAACATCTGGCCCAAAATTATGTTGAAGGGTTTTGTATGTTATAAAATATATTAGGTTATTTGGTCATCATACAAAATGCATTTAAAACACATATAGACCAAGAATTGGTTGCTTGGGACTGAATGCAGTGATGAAAGTGTGGCTAGTGCAAGGTTACCGAGTGGAGTAACTGTGTACTCAGCAAAGGTAAGGGCAAGTAGGGCGACAACTGCTGGTCTGACAATGAAAGTTGATGTCCACGCAAACAAGTAAGCAGGGATTGGACCAAAACCTTCCAGCAAAATGTAAAACTCTCCACCAGATTTGGGAATCATTGTTCCAATCTCGATGTAACAGAGCGCGCCAAACATGCTGAGAATCCCGCTGGCCAACCACATCTACAGGAAACGCATTGAATGATTAATGTTTTGCCAAACGGCAGATGGATGACAAGTCTTCTTTTTCTGTCGTATGGTTGTCGGTGGTAACTTTTAGGAAACGTTAAAAAAACATTTTATGATTAGGACAGCGTAACCACCCACACCTACCATCATACCGACTCCAACCGATCCTCCATTCTGATAAACTCCTTTTGGTGAAATGAAAATACCAGACCCAATCATGCCTCCAACAACGAAACTAACAGCTCCAAAAAAACCGACATGGCGAGGAATTTCAACAGTTTGTTCTTCTGGTGAGTCTGGAGAAACAAACAAATATGTAAAATACATTCGTGCGGTGACAACTTCGAATCATGTAAATTATTCTATTGGAAAACCGAACATTGTAAACAGTTGTATTGAAGCAACACATTAAGCAGAGCAATATACGCAGCAACAAACATGGTCAGCACCTCGTGTTTGCATGGTGATATGACGTAGCAATAAAAAGCTAAACTACATCGTCACCGTGAATCGTGGCTTGCCTCGGGCAAATATTTGCAGCCATTATATATTGAAACTTGGTACAAACAAATGCGCAAATTGTTTCCAATTTATTAAAATAATTCCAATTTATATGATTTTCATCCTGACCCTACATAAGCAAGACAACCTGTGCCAGAAAGTCGCAACAAATGATTTTACCTTCGTTTCTCGTGTCCGACATCTTTCAACAGTTTCTGACTGCAATGAAAACTTTCCTTCACTTCGGCCTGACTCGCCCTTCTTTCGCTTCGTGTTAATATTTCTATAGTTAGGGTTAGGTTTGTACAAACTCTCGCCTGTTTTCAGTTCCAAATTGTCTCAACAAGGGGGAAGACACCACAGGTGAAGTTTTTTATTTTATGTATTTTAATGTCATAAATGCGACTTGGTGCATACACACACGAGTCACGCTCCGCTGCACAACGGGCATCAAAGGAAACAGGAAACCCAGTGTTTACTTAACGGGCGGAAACTCTCATAACGACTTCCACCCTGAAGTTAGTAAAGTACCATCTGTCTACTTTATGATTACTTGCTGGGATGAATGCGACCAACAACGCTTTCGGGCATGATTACAAGGGCTTCCAGTTCAACGTGGCCCTTACAAACATGTTCCAATGTGTTGTGACCTTGCTGTGGTTGCAGGAGCAGAACGGACAACGGGGCTTGCACAGACAGGTTTCTCTTTAATTCCAAGCCTGTTCAATGCAAGTTCCTAGGCCGGTTAGCCAATGGGCGACAAAGTTGCTCGAGGCTTATTTGGAGTGAACATTGGCGAAAACAGCCGGTAAGTAGCGCTTGCGGCCTGTTTCCAGCAAGTTTCAAAACATAAAACCCTGATCTTTGTTTAACCTTTGTTGCTTTTTTTGTCTTCTTGTTTAGCCCTTTCTTCAATTGTACGCATTTAACGTCCTTTTACAATAATAAAAAAACCCTGATCGTGGTGCGGGATCTGGTGGAGTCGCTGATGGTGACGAAGCAGACATGGGGACATGAAAGTAAGGACTGAATCGTCATCAGCCCTTACTCACATGTTCCGACGTCGGAATCACGTGATTTCATAGCGTGTTGAAGGTTGGTCGGTGCTGCGTGGATCTTACACGAAACGGACAGGATGTCGCTACGTCCGTTCTAATAAGTTCCAAGCAGCAGCACCCAAGCTTTATCTGCAGCCATGTCAGTAGATTCTTGCCCTCGTGCACTACGGAGCACGATGGTTTGGACTGTTTTGTGACAGCCCTTACCAGAATGTTCCATCACACACTGGGCGATTTGTTGCATCCGTAGGGTGGAGCTGAAGAGTCGCGTTGTGAATGCTTCCCGCAACAGCCGAAGCGTGACGGCCTGTTCCGAGGAAGTTTCATGACGCAAACACCAGAAACATCACAAATATCACAAGCAGTTTTTGCAAAATTCCGAAATATGGCGACTTGCTGTGATTGGTTGCGAGTTCAGGCAGCCAATTCATAGCAAGTTCCAAACTTCCGAACGCGTTGTTGGTGAACACCCACGTTATGCCCACAGTCCGATAAACTTGCAGAAAATAATCCGTTCACCTTGAATCACGCCTTGGTATTACTCGAGTTGCTGTGATTGGTTGCGAGTTCAGCCAAACTTCCGAACGCGTTGTTGGTGGACACCCACGTTATGTCCACTTCAGTCCGATAAACTTGCAGAGAATAGTCGCAATATAAAAACGCGGCCCGTTCCTTACAAGTTTCATGAGCTGGGTGGGAATGATCGGGGTCACATTCGTTGCCGGAGAAACATTCGACAGTAACAGAGGAATTTGCAAGGAGGGACTGCACCCCAGCCCTTACTTGCATGTTCCATTGCTCACAGCGAAACCTTCTTGAAAATGTCGAAATTTACACAAACACTGGAAAACTGACTGAATTGGGCCCACTTCGTATCCTGGCCCGTTCCAGTAAGTTTCATGGCGTTTATGCTACTTCTTGTGGTTTAGTTACACAAGGTCTATGGAATCTACAAGACTAGACTGAGTAGAAAGCAGCCTGTTCTTGCAAGTTCCACCAACCCAGTGTGGATGCAATGATTGAAACTCGTCGGATGAATTAGTGGACGCCCAATGTCGGTTTAAATACCTGAAAACTTCTTTCCTGGACATGAGATAAAATTGGAACTCTACAGTTCTAAACAAAAGTTCTTATCAACCGACCCGATGCAAGCCGCGCGAGCGTTCGAAGTCAAACAACAGGTTTCGACCCAAGATAAAGGGTCGCGACAGTGGAAGGCGCAAGCTTGCATTGATAAAGTTTTTCGCAGGTGTGAACACAGATAAGGGCGCTCTAACCTGCACAGACCGACTTGCGCGCTGCAATAGTTACGTAACAAAGTTTAGGATTGTTACGCAACATTTTAGCAGGTCTTGAACGTTCTGACTTTTCTCAATGTCCATGTTTTATCAAATATTTATAGGTTGGACGATAGAGGAGACCCAATTGTTTCATAATCGGAAAAATAAAGTTTTACGCCTGCTTTTATGTGAAATGTTTCCCCTTTTTTCGGACATTTGTGAACTATTTTAATACGGGGCACAATGGACCAAGTGAATGGAATCCACATTATGTTAAGTTTAGTTAACAAACAGCTGCCTACATTCATGCATCGAAGCAAGTTTGTGAGATTTACAACTTGCAGGTGACGTCATTCTTGCTTGGGGCGTCTCATCAACACCCGCGCTTATTTGTTCAGGTTGTTCGCGGTCAGTCGTAAGGTGACATTTTCCAAAGCATTTCTGCACTTTGCGCCATCAACAAGTTGACGACATTTTACAATCCGTCCGACAATTATACGACCTCAGAGTCACAACACGATTACCAGACAGACATTAAGTTGGCCATTTCCCCTCATAACGACCCGCGCTCTACCCGACCAGGTGTTGCCTTACACTTAACTTGTTCAAACCATAATTAAACAAAGGCAACATTTGGGATTTCACCGTGCTTTGGCTCCAAACACACGAGAACACTTGTTGTTTAGTTGACCCCATCTTCCGCTCCTGTTACAAAGTAAATAATATATTCATGTCTTTGTAAATACCATTACTGTTGTTGTGTTGAAACATGCTTAAATGTGATCCGGATCCGAATCTCAACGTCATCAGTGAAGCAGATAAAGAAGAACTCGGCAGTGGAACGGATTTAAAACGACTCCTCTTTTTGGTTTAAAACGTTCCATCTATCTCACAAACCACCCATAAATTAATTTGCTGGTCGCTTGGCATTAACCTGCACCTGTCTAGGTGGATGACACCCCTGAGTGTTGGTGAAGTTGGACACATTTGCCCCCTACTAAGGGTGTTTACATTGGGTGAAATCAACTCTGTTTCTATATTTGCGAAGAATGCTCGGTTTAAGGGTTTCAAACCAACATTGGCTCGCTTTAAAGGAAAACTAAACATATTAATGCCATGAAATACCCGAGGAATTTAACTTGGTAAGGTTCCTTGAAGCAGATATTTACTTTATTGTGTGTTTCGGTGTTATTTCATGATATAGAATAACAGGAAATACAACAGACAAAACAATATTTAGGTTTTCCTTTCAGTCGAGCAAGCAACATAATTTATCACAAGTAGTCGGTCGGGAAGTTCAAGTTTAATCCTTGTTTGTAAATGCGCGGCTTCCTCCACGCATATTTGCTGTTCCGTGTTGTGGGGTTCAAGTTTTGGCCACGGTTCATTGCAGAAGCTCAGAAAACTACGACAGCATCAGACCGTGACGATTCTCCACTTCCACTGGTTTAATGTTGAGGAAGTTGATTGTTTTTTATATATTTTATTATTATTCAAATTTTATAAATTTGTTAATTTTGTGTGGGGGGAGGGGAGGGGAACGAATCGTTGTGAAGTTGGCAAACTTTTCAAATTTTTGTTATGATTCATGACGTCGGGGATCTCCCCTCTTGATGAAAATGTTTGGTCACCGCTTAGGGTAATCCACTCTCAGAGGTTTATCTCCTATATTACTTAACGCCGTCCAAGATACGCCAAGCATATGTTAAATGCGATGTAATCCCAAAATCCGTATCATCATTACAAGTGCATTTCACAAATTGCCGCAATCTTGTCCATTTGCCCGCTATTAATCACCACATATTGAACCCTTCGCTACGAAGCGTCAATATAAGAAGATGAAAATGACCAGACAAGCTGGCGAAAACTAATTTAAAAGGCGCGAATTAGAAACTGATTCAGATTCTGTCGATAAATCAATCGCGCTTCGGTAATTTGTTTTAAAAGAGGACGCACAGGTGGAAACATTGTGACGACATAATGCAACGCGCGAAGGCCAATTTCACGCAAAGGAGTCAAGATGTCAACCCCGTTTATTGACTTCATTGTTTGACGATTTTCAGCCGATTCGAGAATAATGTGAAGACAACAGATTGGATTCCGTTCCTCCCACTGTCTCATAAATACACTTCCCTCATGGGATTCAAATGACGGTGTGACGTTTTCAGCAAGAAAAGTGTTTTGAAATTCAATCTTCCTCTCCTTTGAACATGGGGCGGTTTGTCAAAACATCCAGTGGACGTTTGAAGTCTCACATTTTTGCCCCTTACTTTTCAATCAATCTGTTTTTTTGTTTAAATGTAAGTTGAGTGCATGTATCATGTGGCAATGACGTTTAAGCAAACGTGTTTTGTTAAAGAGCAGCAAAATATGACGCGGTAGATTTACGACGCGTAGCAACCGTAAGTGGAACTAAATGCAATAAAAGTTTATTACTTCAAAGGTCAATATTGTCTTTGTTGTAATGAAATCCAAATAGAAGCATTCTTACTCTGACCAACCTGCCCACAAATCATAAACTTACATAACTTGGTGCCAATAAAACTAATTGAACAATAAATCGTTGCATATTCGATTGATTTTCTCATAAATGTCTGAAGCCTTTGTGTTGGTGTGAGTTGTTGGGTTAAATAATAAGGCGCCAACATTGAGTATTTTCTCTAGAACCATCCGCGAAACACGTAGAGTTTCGAAATTGGATTAATGAAAATTTTACCAAATAATTGTCGCTAGATATTTGAAAATGTTTCCTTCCTTCCAACAGCTTTGTTAAATGCAAATATGAATTTAACGTTTTATAAACTGCAAATTTAAAAAGATATATTTCACCACGATTCCAACAAAACAAATTATTTACAAAACAAGTTTCGCAATGGAATCATCATTAATTAAATAAAAACGTGTGAATACAACGAGGGTGAAGCAAAGGAACGGACAGGAAACTAACTCCACCTTGGTCAAAACAGATCACGCGATAGAGAGTTCCAGTGAACAACGATAAAAGAACACCGTCGCGATTTATTTGGATTATCGCGTTCACCGTTGTTGCGTCACAACAGGTGTGTTGCTTTCGCGAGGACTGTGTGTGGTTGAGAATATCGGGGTTTGTAAACATGCCATCCCGCCCGCAGTAGATCAGAGAGAGGAGATAGATCGACTCGACAGCTGACCACGCCCGAAGCAAATTGTTACGTCACAATTGTAATAATGCTACACGTTACAATAAAAAGGCGAGATTTTATGTGAAAAGATTTTGACAAATTTAGAAAAATTAAGAAACTGCTTCTTCCGATTCTCCCATCCCAAATCTCGCTTTCACGCAATTACCGTGAAAATGGATTCTGGGCCGTCAAGCTCTTCAAACAATTACCGCACGGAAGTAGCGCAACCATCTGAACCCGTTTCACCAATATTGGTGAATGTATGAACATTCCAATCAAATATACGCTCAGAAAGCGAATGGAGTTGTTTGTAACGGAATAAGCCATTGCACGCGTCTGGCCCCATATTTTAAGTGCTATCATATTCTCATTCCGGAAGCTTTAGTCAGAGATAGGCGAAATAATCGGTTTTAAACGCGAAACTATCGACCCGAGGCGGGCTGGGGGTTTGAACCTTGAACCTCCAGCCCGACACGAACTGAGGCCAATATGTAAAGCTGGCATAAGCTCGATGGGAGATTTCGTGCGAGATAATCATGGATTTAACACATTTGCCGATCATTTCACGCGCTTTAGGAGATTGTTTGAATGAGATGATAAAAAGGATTTAACCCCATAACAAAGATGCCCTGGATTGCCGCTGGTAAAAGATTCTGCTGTTTGTCAAACGAATAAATGTGATTATTTATGTAGTGAACAGCCCTCAGTTCCATGAATGCTTTAAAGTTTCAATTTCCCAACAAAGTTTAGGATGCGAAATTGATTCCGGGGAAAAATTCACGAACTATGAAAACATTAAAAATCTGTGGCCGGTTTAAATACTCTGCTCGCAACAGGTGTGGACACACCGATATTGAACCGGAATCGTTGACTCATCAAAACATACCAGACAAGTTTGAGTAACATGAGCTGTACCTGGAGGCTTGCTCGTTATCTTGCTTAACTTTTGCGGCATTCCGTGCGTAATTCATTATTTCACCAAATTATGTTTCCTGTTTTGTTGCATCAAGTATTAGGTGTTCACCCTAATCACACTCCATTACAGAGGTATCTTCACATATGATGGAGCCGATTTCCATGATGCAGAATTTACCAAGACCGAATAACCGGAAAATCTCACTTGCAGAATCTCACAACCGAATCTAGTTTAATCCATTTATGTGGACAAACACAATACATGATAACAAAACGGAAACGAAGAGGCGCGGGAACAGATCGAGGCCGTCTCGTCCATCGGGTTGGCGCCTCAAACAAAACTAATAAAAACAGGATTTTCGCACCCAAATCCTTGGTGTGTATTAGAGGCATGCGAACAATGAAGAGGTTTGATTTGACGTAAAACCCAAGAGGGCAAACCGGCTTTCACTCCTAATGGCGTTTTTAAATGAGATGTCAACTCAAAAAACAACACATGCATCTGCATGCGATCAATTCCCGTGCCACAATATACACAACCACGAAAAGTTTTATAAATTATTTTCATCCCTAAATTTTAATTTACCCAAAGTTTTACTTGAACTTTTCATCCATGCGTATGTTTACATTTGTTTGACGAGGTTGGAAGAAGTTCCAGAAAGCATGTTTATCTTTATAACGAAACCTTGATCCTAATTCTCTCCCGCAGGCTTAAAAGGTCGCCAACAAGTTTACAAAGCATAGAAATCAAATCCCCTTTGTTTTAAAGGTTGAACAGTTGCTGCTGATTGGACGTCACCTGCTACTCACATGACACCAAGTTCACACATGAAAAATATCACGTGGAGACGAAATAAGAATAATAGAACCGCGCGATTGATTCTTGATTGTCATTAAGTAACAATGGGTCGATTGTTCAAATGATTGTTAATTACACTTACCGAGGTTCAGTTGGCAAATTGATTGACATCTGTGTTAAACTGCTGAATCACATTTAAATTTTTGGTTTGTAAGTTTTACTTGGCGTTGTGATTAACATGGCTGCAATGTGAATGTCAATGATGGAACAAAGTAGGGGAAACACCGAGAAGATTGGTGAAAAGACGTCCAGTAAAAATTTATTGTATTTCATACAGAGTTTATAAGAATTCTGGATATAATATTTGTTGTAGAGGTTTTGATGGATTTCGCCAACGCCAATCTGTTTTGGAGCAAATTAATGAGCGTTTGTAGAATTTCTCCTGCGTAAATAATCAAACATGGCAGTCGATGTTTGCAAGGCAGAAATTCATCAAAACCGCTTTGTCCTTAAATAATCACGCTGTGTCGCGTCACGTGACATGCAGAGAGGGGAAAAAATGTTGGTCCCTCATAACCGGCGAGTCTGGTGGAAGTTCATTCAGTTCGACAGCTTCGAGCGAGGCGACGTGTAAAATAACACAATATCATACGTATGTTATGTGGATAGTAGAAAGATAGTAGAAATGAATCAGGTTGAATCAGGTTTTGTGTTTTTGAGATGAAAGTGAAAATTTCTAGTCAGACACAATTGCATGCGGAAGTAATTAACCATAACAGTATCCAGTGTTTATTTAATGTCGGGAACTCCGTCAACTTCTCGATGCAAGTTGATTCGGAAAAGAAGTTGATTATTAATTCACAATAGTTTCGCCTAGAAGTAGATTTCCGGCGAGACGACTGAATCCTCAAACTTTTACCACAAATCTTTCAGTAGAAAGTTCAATGTTTTTACCTGAAAACGTCAGATCGAGTTAACTTCATTTTTGACATTAAAACGTTCTGAAACCAAAGCAGATTGTTGACCCCCCCACATCCGGATCCAAATTATTACAACGAACGCAGAAAACAAAAAGCGTAAAATTAACAAATTAGGAACAATTAAAGCGACAGACTTTTGTCTGGAACTCTCTCTCTCTGAGTAAAAGTAGCGAATTAGTGAAAGTGCCGAGACGTTTCACAACGCGTTGAAGGTGTTAAAGAGAGAGCGAATGTAAACAATGGGTTGCAGAACAGGTGTTTGTGTCTGATGTAATATTGAGGTTATTCTACCCGAAGAACCCGAACATTCTATTTGTTTTGTTTTAATATTTCTCTTTTAATTTTTTCCAGAAACTTTAGAACTTAAAGTAAAAAGAAATGCCGCGTCCTGGAAGAGATTCGTACGGCGACCAAAAACCTCCTTATTCTTACATCGCATTGACCGCGATGGCGATCCAATCGTCCCCGGATAAAATGATGAGTTTGTCGGATATTTACCGATACATCATGGATCGTTTTCCATTCTACCGGAAAAATACGCAGCGTTGGCAGAATTCATTACGTCACAATCTCTCATTTAACGATTGTTTCGTAAAAGTGCCGAGACGTGGAGACCAACCAGGAAAGGGAAGTTTGTGGGCGATGCATCCAACATGCGGGGAAATGTTTGAGAACGGAAGTTTCCTCAGACGAAGAAAAAGATTCAAAACCGAGGATTCCAAGAACTACCCCCCCACATTCCAACCCGGGTTCCACAATCCACCAAACGGGGCGGGGAACGTTCCATTGGTCAGCGAACGGTCTATGTTTCAGAGGGGGTTCCCCAATCACCCCAGTTATCCCGTCTTCTCCCATCCAAGCGCCCCCATGTTCCCCCAAATACCACCTTCCGGTAGTTCCCCCAACACAGCGGCAGCGGTTGCTTACTTCCAAACCGCCATGATGGGATACAGGAATGCAATGGCGTCGCTCTCCATGAGGGGGATTCCCCCTCATCCTATGGTTAGGGGGTTTCCCTTCCAACATTCAAACGCATTACGTCGATATTTTGCTCCTAGAGACGACGATCCGAATTTCCACCCAAGTGTCCGATGTGGCAGCGACACGAGCAGTGAAAGCAAATCTGTTTCATTCGATTCTGGACGCTCTGGAACGGGAGAGAATTATCCCTTCGGACAAAACTCTTCGAGCGATGAATCGACCGACAGAACAATCGCTAATTCCAAAACTATCAACTTTTCGATTGACAACATTATCAGCGGCCGGTATTCCCCCAAACACACGAACAAACGTGGAAATTCTTCATCAACTCGAAAGCGTGTTGCAAGCATCGAAACCTTAACTCCGACAAAAAAACTTAAACTCGAGAGCGGAGTTAGTTCAAGTGACGTCACAAAGGCGATTGATGATCAAAATGGGGAGGGATTGTCACAATTGGAAGCTCGATTGAAGTTTGGGCCGAGGTCGAGCACTCCGAAGCACGAACCACATCCGGGCCAGCAGAAGCAGGGAGACAAAATATCAAATCTGTCTTTAGCTTCAGGAAGTTTCGCTGCTTGCAACTTACCACAACCTTCCAGAAGTTCAGGAGTCGCGACGAACGCGGGCGTCCCCTCCCCACATGCGTACACAGCATTCGCGCAACTCAAACGTTTCACTGAACTTCAGGTCCAGTAATAAATCCACCACATATTTCGTTCCACAAATTTTTGGTCTTTGTTTCGCGTATTATCGTTGTGGTCGTTCGTGCATGCGTGCTGATGACGTAATACATCTCTGACGTAAAATACATCGATTGGTTTAGGGGGGGTCGGCTGAGGGGCAGGCAGCGATAATGCAACATACCCTTGGTGAGGGTTAGGCAAAGTTTAATCCGGAAATTATCGATCAGAACGTTGCCATAATTTCCTCAAAACAACCAAACTTGCCAAGAGTTGACGGACGTTCGTTAACTTTGCGCGATATTTAATACGTTTGACCTGACGTCACAGTTCAACCGAGATGAATTCGTCTGTGACGATGGAATGGGGGAGTTGTTAGTTCACTGTTTGGAGGTTCAAGGGAATCTCGAGAGTCACGTGACGAGGTCGAGTCGCGACTCACGCGATTTACCTACAGTCACGTGATATAATAATGACGTAACGCACTTGTCACCTGGCAACGCACTGCGAACGATTGTTTTGGCGCTTTCTTAATATAGAATGGTAGAAAATCTTCGTCTTCCCCAACAGAGCGCTCGAAATTCTAAATCTTTTTGTTGTGAAGAACGTTCTCAAATCTTTGCATGAAACCATTCTAAAATATTCAGTGTCAACACTCCGCTTTGTGACACCTGATATATTTGTTATAGTTTGAACAAGTTAACGGATCGGTAGCGGGGGGTTTAACAGCTCGTGTGCTGGCAGACATTTACATGGGGAAGTTTCGTCTCAGTCTTCAGGTTCATTTGCAACAGTCAAGTGTAAAGGACCAATCCACCCCAGAAAGGGGGTTATGACCCCCCCTCTCCTGTTGGCAGATGAAACCGCATACCCCCACCGGATACGTACAAGTGTCGATTGCACAGTTGACACGTTGTTTCTAATCATGAAGGTGACCTCCCTCGGGGTTGTGGACGTAATGGATTTTTGAGTGGGGTCGCTTTTCATATTTTATTATACGACAAACCGTGATTACGCAAAATGTTACATAATTAAATATTTGACATCTAGAAATAAATCAAGCATCAAATATGGCTTAATAAGCAATAAAGTAAAACACGTTTGTTGCCCTTATCAAAGTTTGCTAATTCACAATTCATTTTGTGACCTTATTTTCTGTAAATTTATATTGAATAAATCACGCGCAATTTTCCAACATGAGAATCCACTGACAGCTGGTTCGCCACCACGAAGTTGGTATTTACATTAAGGAAAACCACTTTTCAGTCGACATCAAACGGTCGATAATCCATACTTAGCCGGTGGTCTCACACCAGCAGGAGATGAAGTCAATTCGTACCCAGCTGGAATTCTTTGATTTCGACCTCAATGGCGGTATAACCTTTGACCCCGGCACCTCGCGTTTAGCCCGTTTAATAGAAACCTTGTTTAAGATTTTTTTGTTAAGAGAAACGCTTTGCTCTCAGCTGGAAACAAAAATCTTTTAATTTCATTCCGTTCACAAACCTCTAGAACCCCTGGAACAACTGATAAGGCGAAAATACAATATCATTTTCGAATGCATTTGGCATCGATTCTTTCTTTGTGACGTAACAAGAGCCGAAAAAGCATCCGTGTGGGTCACGAGGTATTTCCTATATCTGTGTTTGGTAGATTTTGTGGCACCTGCGGTTGAAAATGTCGGTATTTCATTTTAACCTTAAGCAGTTGACAGAAAGTTAACACTACGAGAGTGCAGGAATTGTTTCCAAACCCGAGAGTTGATGACAGGAATAAGTTGATTTATGCGGATCAATTGCTTCTGAGCAGTCAGCTTTCTATGAAGATGTATTAGGTGCGTATAACCCGCCATCTAGTGACTACAAATACCATACTTCTTAGCCGCAAGATGGCGCACAGTGGCGGTAGTAAAGGTAACATGAAAGATAATGAAGAGTGGAAAATAAATTGAATAAAATATAGAAATGTTGGATATGAAGAAGCAGTAGGTAACTTTACCGAAAAACATGTTTTACTCCAATAAATATTGTCTCAATTATTTACATTCAAAGAAACGGCGATAAGTTGAAGATTATAGAGTTTGCATTGGGCGTCTCAACTAACCAACATATTTGTCATGGATACAATGGGAATTTGTACTTTCACAAAATTCCTAATACTTTAACGCTGTATTGCTACTAGAAATAATATTTTCGGTAATAATTGCAACAATGTGTTAATTTTCTTCCCAATCTGGAGCGACCATTTGTGATGTCACAATCAGCAGCCTTCAACTTGAAACTAATGGCAACAAACTATTGGCACACAACAAAAATCACGATGGTGATCTTTTAAGGGCGCGTTTTCTGTTGCGATCCGTATCCTTCCTAGAAGAAGAAACCAGATTTGAGATCAGATGATTGTTTGGCATTTCTACGGCGTTTAAAGTCCCTGATTCCCGCTGAAGAACCAACCCAGACTCAAAAGGTCTCGGTGCCGTGGCTTTTCTACCATGAAGATCTGAAGAATATTCGTAACATAATAACCTCCCAGTGTCTGGAGATATCTTTGCTGTTATAACAGGAAGCTGGGCACGGGTGGCGGAGGCGGGGTCACCCGAGGTCATACTGATCCTTACGGGGTCATTGACCTCGAACTTGCTGATAAGTCCACTCGATGTTGTGCTTAAAATTGGCTCGTCTTTGGGGTCATATCTCCAGAACTGAAGGTCAACTTTTGATGACGTCGGTTTGTTGCCTGGCGACGTGGATGACGCAGTGTAGTGGTTTGATACGTCATCGAAACCAGGTAGAAAGAATGACGTGTCAACAGGTGATAGGTCATCTTCGTCAGGAGTAAGTTCAGCATCTGAGTTGACGGGACATCCGGGACTCTGATCCGGGGGTTTCCCCGCATCCTCCAGTCTGTAAAATTCACAAAAATCGCACGCGAAATTTTCATAAAAAACAGCAAGTTATTTTGTCTGAGTGCAAAAAGCAGCATAAAATCATTAAACATATTTCACGAATAAAAAACAACAAAATTACTTCATGTCTTCGTCATCAGTATCAAACACGGGTAATCCCCTAGTTTTGTTCCTAGCCTTAAGATGTAAAAGAACTTCACAGAATTTTGACCCCATGTTCTCAAGGTCACTGGTTGAGACTTGCTTTCCCCGCAGAGAACCCTGGTCGCATCCACAATAAGTGCTTTCCATCGTGTAACTTCTGGTGACCCCGAGTTCACGCCAAACAACAACTCGGGCAGTTGAAGCCTTCGCTTTCTCAACGACAAAACTGCAGTTTTTGAATGAGAATGTTGGAGCGAAATGGTTCAACAAACGTGGAAGGGTCTGTAACATCTAACATTGTTTACCAGAAAACTTCAGATTGTTACCATCCTAACCCACCTTACACCCAACGTCGTCAGGGCCGTAAAGAAGCGACGAAGATTCCCCAGCTGCCACCGTATCCTTCCGCGAGCAACCATACAAAAACACATTCATTTTCCTCGAATGTCCGTGGTAATCACAGTACACTAGAGGCGCTGTGGAGGGAATATTGTGATTCAAATATAAATGAAGAATTAGAACAAATACTAAAATATTCTGCTTACATTTCTGTATTGCATGAAGATATTGAAGCAAACCTTTTGTGTGGTAAATAGTGGGGAAAAGGTCACGTGATGGGTCTAGCCAAGTTCGGTTTAAGTCTTCCCCGCTCAACGAACATCGGTGGCTGAAATAACGTAACCACTACAATAACATAATATTGACCCGGTGTCGGTCTTGTTATAGATTATAAGAGAGGCCGCCATTTGATAAACATTGCTGATCCACTGCTGACATTAAGGACATTTTCTCTTCGTTTAAAATTCATCAAAATAGTCGCTTAAAACTTACTGGCCATTTATAACTCCATCCGGATTAAGCATGGGGACGATCTTAAATATGTAGGATCTTCTTAAATCCTCCGCAATAACTGCTGCGGCGCTCCCAGAATCTAATCCTGCATCTTCATCCGGAGGAGGAGTAAGTAGGAGCTTGAGGGTTCCTTTCATCGTCCAAGAGGCGTTTGATTCCCCAGGATGAACACGAGCAGTAAGGAAGATGTAAGGACGGGATTCTGCGCAAGCATTTCGATAAATTCATGACTGTTCACTGAAATAATCGCAGGTTTTACGACTGTTGAAGAAAGTTCCGATAGAATTTAAACAAATTATATTCCGATATCTCCAATATACCAGGAAACAGCTGTTTAGTGACGTAAGGCTTACTGTAAAGTTTATTGGAATTTACAATCACAGGTTTTTAGTCCAGTTTATTTTGGAAATAATTTCTGTTTTGACAACTCACTCATTTCCTCCATCGCCCCCTGGTGGTCGGTCGTCGGCTCGTCTCGTCTTGGTTGTGACGTTATGGTAAGAACTGGAAGGGGATTCCCCGAAAGCGTGTGACATAATGTCTGATGACGTACAAACATCGACCTCTCATCCACTCGTTGAAGCAAGTTCCGTAAATCCATCTGGATGAGCGGAAGGTTTGTGTAATATAATAATATTGTTGAGTTACGTCTCGTTGGGTACCTGCAGCGTAGTGTAGGTGTACGGGTAATGGTAAGCGAAATAACAAACGTCATTTTTGTGTTGGAAGGTCACAGTGAAGGTCAAGGTAAAGTAAGTTCGATTGCGACTTCCTCCTGCCGATATCGAATTCCTCATGAAGTGGTTGCGGTAATAACATGTCTCCTTTCCCGCGCGACGCCAACACGGACACCCGGCGTTAGCTTCGGTCATTGAATACATCACAGGTTGCATACCTTCGGCCAAGAGAGATGGGTCATAAGAATATTAATCGCAAGGTGAGTTGTCTACCTTCATTGAAAACACTTCCTTTCTTCTCGCAGTTAATTATGTTGAATCTATACGGATGACCCGGTAACATCCGGGATACTTGGAAGTAGAACCACTGATGGTGATTGGTGGAATTACAATCTGAGTTCAGGACAAGGTCATATTCAAACTTTCGGATCTGTAAAGTTTTACATGCAAAGAAATCGATGAAATTGGACATGGGGTTATGGTGGAGCTAAAAACATACCCTAACTGCGGTCCTCAAGTTCCCGCTTTCAAATCTTGAGTCGAATTTAAGTTGAGGAGCAACCTCCTCCTCCTCCCCATCCATCTTGATCTCTCTCCCCTCCTCTTCGCTTCTCATCCCACATCCATTAGGAAGATCAGGAAGTTTGTCATGGTAACCATTATCATCCCCATCCATCGATTTCGACCACGCGTGGTTCGATGCAGAGGTCGAATCAAGGTCATTACTTTTTGCATCATCTTCTCGCCCAGTGGGTATCGTCACGCCTGAATTCACTGCATACTTGTCGCTAGGTGACAGTAGAGCGCCTTGCAAGCGTCCGTTGCACGAAGCGTTGTGAAGATGAGAGATTTGGGGTGAGGGGTAAACGATTTCATTCATAAGTTGCCTGGGGTAAAGAGAACGCGCGACATCTTCCAGTACCTTTGTCTTAATCAGTCTGTGAACAAATAAATGAGCCTCTGTTATCAAAATAATGACCGCATGGAAGTTTGGTACACAAACTACCTTTGAACAGTTTTCCTGTTTGTTTGGGGCTCGGGTTTCATAGGAGGGTAACTCCCCCATTGATCGGCTAAAGAAAGTCGGTTTGTTTCTTCTTTCACCGAGAAAGTTTCGGTTGAAAGTTGTTGAATTCTTCGGATCAACTCACGATGTTCTGTGTTCAAACCTGAAGGAAAAGTTGGTTGTATTTGTGGGTTAATTGTCAGAGGCATGGAATCACCATCTAAGAATCGACCAACTTCATCCAATCCGTTTGAAATGTGGGGAAGATTCAAGTTTTGTGAATGGAACCCATCTATAGAAAAAACGCCATCCTAAGTATTCGCCAACTACGATGTAATTCTCCCCACCTACCTGACTGACTTCTCCCCCAAGCCATAGTAGGATGAGGTCTCTCTTCGCCACATGTGAAACTTACGTCACAACCGTTCCTGGGAGACGGTTGCTTGGCAAGTAAATTCGCTGAAACACCTTGAACTCCTCGAAATGGCGCCGAGACGGCCTGAAAGTGGTTGTTGGAAAATGACAATCGTTTCAATACACACACAAGTATACGAACCAATAATATCACATCATCATAACCAAGATGTTTATTGAAAAATCCTTTGCTAAGAGAAAAAGAATACAACAGGCGATTGTACGTGGGATACTGACCTCTCGTGGCAAAAGTCGCTGCTTTTCACTGACATCCAACAACTTAAAGTTACGTGACACGTTGGTAACGTCACATGGCACTTCCCACGAATGGCATGTGCCACTTGGTTCACACGTGTCAGTCCTGTTGAGCTTGGGAAGAAGGTTGCTAAAATCAGGGGAACTGTAGTGGCCTTGTTGACCGGCAATTTCACCGCTGGAATGAGGACGATGAGGTTGGTCGCCATGGTCACGGTTAGAATTGTGGGTAGAAATCTATCAAGGGGAAGAAGTGGTTTCAGTCCAACAACCATCTAATTAAAAGAGGTCTTTCCTTGCTGATATTTCGTTTACTTTTACTGCTATGGAGCTGACCTTGGTTAGGAGACTATAGAATAGCTAAGATATCAACTTACTGGAAACTCCGAATGCTCGGGAAAAAATTGTTCGTACACCTTTAACTCATCGTGTGTTCTCTGCAATGGGAAAGTCCCTTTGTCTGTGTTACTGAATTGTGACGTTTTGACAGTCTACAATAGAAAAGTATACCTTCCATTACGAACATTGAATGCTGGGCATTACAAAAATATCAATATTTGTTTTTCTGCATCATCTCACTGTAAATCCTGACCCTCTCCTCCTGCATTGTACACCTGTATCCTCTGCATCTTCTTGTTCTCCATGATTTTGTAGGATGTTGTCATCTTCCTCATCTTCAAATGATTCATCATCTTCACTTTCATCATCTGGTGGAAGGAATATTAAATTATAACAAACACTCCACATTAAACCTTATTAGAATAGCAACCATAACAAAACATACGTGACAAACCTGCTTTTATTTTAATTACTTTCCGCCAATTAAATTAACAATCTAGTTGAAAACCACTTTACCAAAACAATCAGTGGAACTCGATGAATCTGATTCCCTCCTTCCAGGTAAACCAAATTGAAATGTGCAGTGGGAATTGTGAATCGGAAGGCGACTCTTTTGCTGGCAGCGACGTAGTATGAGGGTTGTGACACACAGCAGCGACTCAACAGGTTTGTTAATAGAACAGCCGACTGCACATGCAACCAATCATATGGTGATTGCAACACACATTGTGTTTCTCTGCTGTGGTTTTAGTGATAATCAGGCAAAACAGCTGATTCTTTACCAAGAAAATATTACAAATAAAAGTTTCTAAACGTGCAAAGCCGCTTTGTCTTGGTAAATTCCAAGACAAATAATTTCATTTTTAATAATGACAAATTGCAACAGTGCAACATCAACACTTGATAGTATTTTGTATCAATATAGATTTTCCAATCAGCAGCTTGTCATGCAGTCCAATGCAGACAGCTGAATGGTAAACATGCAATTGTAAACAGAAAAGTTTTACCGGATAAATATTCTTTGCATGACGAATACAGAATTTCCATCCCATTGGCTTCGATAAAAGAACGTCGGCCGCATTCTAAAAAACATTTCCATCAGCAGAATAAAAACTTTATAGAACAAGAAAATAAATAAAATTCCAAAATAACTTACTGAGTACTGCAACATTTTTAACTATATTGAGAAGTGATTTCCTGATCGCAACATGCCGATTTGTTCGAAAATCAACTTTATGGTAATCTCTATGCATTGCAAGCATATGTATGGTAGCACCAAGGGTAACGGCCCGTGATGCGTTGGCTTCTGCAAATGTCAAACATTTATTTGTTAATTTTTATAGTGAGCTCCAGACCATTAGTAAGTCTAATCAGTGCAGCTATGCTGTGACTTGCAATGACCTTGTCAGTTAAATAGCCAAGTAAGACTTCCACTTTGTGGTGACTATATATGGCAACACACTTAAAAAACAATATTGGCTCTGATGCTAGAACACTTATGTGACGTTTGACCCATAGTTACAACATCCAAGTGCTGACAACACTTTTATCATCAAACTTTTCACCCAATGGTTTGTTGAAGTTATCTGGACATTGAACAACAAATATTTAACATGACTCTAAATTATACCCACTTACTTGAGTGTCGTATGAGTAGATTCAATGCTGCCAATGATGACCTGGAAGTAAATATTTTGTGAGAAAGCATGGTTTGTTGCACGTAGTCAACCTACTTGAGTGGGATCGGATGTTTCCGAGTTAAACTTGTTGCAACCTTGAATAAAACGTTCACTCCTCCAGCACGACCCAACAAACTTGCATTTGTTGATGCTGGACAATAAAGTTTTGTGTTAGAATGCACTTACCTTTATGTTTTTTTGTGATCAATTTGTGATTGTTGCAGCCGATTACTTACAGTTGTTGATGCAAAGTTTCAAAACGCTGAGTGAAGCAGGAAGCATTCGTGCATGGGAGTGATGATTATGTGACGATCGTACAGCGGTCAACAACATTGGAAGTGATCCAGTTAATCTGGCTCGCAAAGCAAATCTACGATCTGTGATGAATAACAAAAGTACTGTCAAAGTTACCGCATTAACATATTTACCGCATTAACATATTTTCTTCAGTAACTGCACTGGTTCATTCTACAAAGTAGTGTGGAACTGTGAATACACAAACAGAAGGCTAGGAAGTTTTAGTTATAGAAATAACCGGAAATGTTTTTTCTTTCCTGACGCCACCAAAGGACACATTGATAAAAGTGAATAACAACCAAAAGGTTATTTATAAGATTGTAAGAAATGGTTATTTTAATGTGATTGACACATAAGAGTGTTTTTTGTCAACATTTATGCATTATTGGACTTTTAATCAAGTTGCAGTTTGCAACTTTTTCTGGCGAAAATTCATTAAATGCAGGATTCAAATTAACGCGATTTGAAGCAAAAAACAACGCACAAACATGACAAAAAAACGAAACCTTTCTGTCCTAGCTTTGCAAGCAATGAAATGATAGCAGAGAGGAGCCTCCAGTCCATATCAGCACCCAGATATGACAATGCGTGGAGGAGGACTCGTGTTGTATCATGTGATACCAGGCGTTTCATGGCCATGTGACCATCATTGGCAATTTCAGCCAGAGTACTTACAAGTGCCAAACATGCTCCCTGGTCGTTACAACTCTGCATGGTGTAAATGTGGTTTGAAAAGTTTATCACATTATAAATGAAGAAATCTTACTTCTAAAGTTGACAAAATTATATCCAAGCCTGCCTTGCTTGTTACATCTTTCTTGGATGTTTCTGCAAAAATGTGCAACAATCTGTTTGAGTTTATGTCCAGTAAAACATTCACAAAATTTGACATTTATAAACAAAACAATAGTTGTTGTTAATTGAAAACACAAAAGAAATCCTAATGAATCCAAAATGTTAATAACCAAAAACTGAACAGAAAGTGTTGATGTGTTTTGATCAATAATAATATAATATAATGCTACAGTGACAGTTGTGTTAAGCTTAAACATTCCTCACAACTTACGATAGGTTTTCCACATCACCACGTTTCTAGTAAAAACTTATTTTACTGCAAAGAAAGTTAGTCTCAATTTTCGATAATGTTATAAATAAGCAAACGCACACAACAAAGCAAATTAATACGAGGCACTGACCTTGATTATTGACTAGTTGAAGCAGTTTGTGACATAGATATCTTATTTGTTCCCGATCTGGGTTGCTTGAACCGCATAACTTTTCCAATGTTAAAAGAACAGATTTTACTCTAGATCTGCCAATGTAGAAAAGAATATGAAAACATTTGTAAGACGTTAGACAAATTTTTATGCCAACAGCTATTGCTGGTCTAATATTATAAACCTGTGCTGTTCAATAAATTTTTTGGTAATTAATCAAGAACTAAAAATTATGGCTCTGGCAGAATTATGTAAATAGCAAGAATTTTACCTAAAAAATCACATTAATTGTACAGCAATTGTTTCATCTTAGCATTAGAAAATATAAAAAGCTTGTTGGCATAATAACTAGTTGCTGAGATATCGTATTACAATTATGAACAATGAAAACACCGGTGACAACATTGCTGTGACAAACAGAAGGACGCTCAACATTGTCAAACAATAAAAGACCATTCAAACTTGTGTGCACGAATGTGTCCAGACTTGTGAAAATGCTGCAAACTTTTTAAAGTCTTTTTAAGTAGTATATACACAAACCATTGCCTTTTTGTGCATCTAAAGGACCAACGTTGTCATTAAAGATGTTAACTCCACAATATAAAGTTTCACAAACATGCTTTAGGTTGTATAGATTCTTATATAGACTACTGTAATTTATTCACAGAAAATATTTGAATGAGAAATGAATTGGAATTTAAAAAAAAACTTACTTTGTTTCAGCTGACACTTTGCTTGCCCTTGTGGATGACATAACATATACCTTTCACATACATTTAAATTTCTGCATTGAAAAATCAATATTAACCCCTTGCAATCATCAGCTGCAAATTAAAATTATTAACAGAAAAAAAACTTAGCCAACAAACACTTCAGGTAATTCTTTTCCATCGTATGACAAACCTGTCCGCTGCCTTAACAATGTTTTGTGACAATACCGGTAAATCGCACAAAGGAGTAAAATGGCTAAACGAGGAAGGTTTCAAATATCTTGACATATACATCTTTTACATCATAAATAATTACAATTGGTTATTATATGTAAATAAAATAATAACAACATGACACATAAGACAAATCATGATTAGCCACGATGTCATGTGATTTCGCTGTTACCAGACTCCAGACACACCGCACACCCACTTTGAAAGTGAAATGGACTCAATTAAATGCAGTGTGCTTGTTTGTTTTGGCATAACACATTCCATAATATGTTTATGAGGTCATTGTATGCGACAAAATGGCTACCAAAAATAAAATTAATTTGGCACATCATAATATATTTATTTTGTATGATTTTATTTTGCAAACTCATACTATTGATTTGCACACGTCTCTTATAGAAAAACAACGAATAAATAGCGCTTTCAGCGGATAAAATAAATTGTCATGACGACAAAATCTTCCCAGTCTACCAAGCGAAAATGAGAGGATGTTGTTTTTATAAAAAGCGTAGTGTTAAAATTTTCAAGTACTTTGTATTTTAATAAATCAATAATTGACACAAATGAGAAATATATGCTAAAATTTTCTGCTAACTAACATTTGTTCCAATTTAAACAAGAAACGTTTGCACTCCAAAGCATTGGATTAAACATAAGCTGCAAGTTACAACAAACTTTGTTTCAAGTTAAAACTGTTTTCCAAATTGTAACGGAGTTTTCTACTTTTCAAATAATGTCGAAAAAACGTGGAAAAAGTTCCTCGGCTGCCGGCCAAGGAAGATGGGAAGCGGGACTAATGGCTTATTCATTTGAAGAGGTTTGGTTTTCAGAGATTTTTTTAAAAAAATTCTCATTTATTTTTAATTTTCCTATAGTTTGTCAAGTAATATTTTTTGTAGGAAATCAGCTTTTATATTTTTTCATTCTTGTGTTTAATCAGGATTCCTGGAAAGCCAACATACAGTTTATTGTGGAGGGAGATGTACTTGATGAAGCTCACATTAAGGCTCTTCATGACGTTGTAAAAATTCCACAAAGAAGATTGTTTAGCTATCTTCACAAAGATGATCTCATTAATTTGGTATATAGTTTTTTTTTCCTTTTTGTGCTACCTGCTATATTTTTCAAATATTCTGTCATTATTAGGTTAATGAAATTGGAAACCCCAAAAACAAAAAACCACCAAAGCTTCCACAGTTTTATGAAATAACAGAAATTGTATTTGGTCTCCAAAATGCTGGCCAGGAAATTCCTCTTCCATTGTGGGCAAAACTGATAAAGTTTGGCTTAATTAACATCAAAGAAAGTGATTTGCACAGAAGGGAGGAACAAAAACAAAAAGGCGAAAAGGATAAAACGGGCAAAGGATCAGGTCTGATTAGGAAAATTCATGTTTTTTTTACTAATATTCTTATAGTAACAGCACTAATTACTATGTCTTTCTTTTACCTTTACATAAATATGTTAAGGTTTATCACAAATTGTTAATTGTCAATTATTTGTGTATTTATTTAGGGAAGAAAAGGGCAAGAAGCAAATCCCCAGGAAAGACTAAAGGTAAAAAAACACCAGAGCCACAACTTCCAAAAAAAGACTGGAGTACTTTGAAGAAACGCGGAGAGGACAATGACGACAACAAGTTTATCGGTAAAACTCCGAAAGAAATTGTTGAATAATCCCTATTTTCTGACATGTTTTGTATTGCTCCTAAATTAATAATTCTGTTTCATATTTGATTTCTTCCAGATGATGAACCCGATGACGGACCAGAGCACTACATATTTGTCAGTGGATTTAAAAAGCCACAACTTTTCCCCATTCTTATTGAATTGGGAATAAATATTAATGGTGTCATCAGAATAGAATCAGAGTCGTATGACGTGTTGGCGAAAAATGATGAATCACTCAAGGCTGCACTAAACCTTGATGGTAATTGTCAAAACTAATAATGACAATTTCACAACATGTCTTATTTTTTCTGATTCCCAATCCTGTTTTAAAAAATTAAATGTTTAATTTATAATTTTAACTCTTGTCCCAATTTGTGTTTTTATAAATTTTTATTTTGAATCTTGCAGAGGAAGGCCAAGCAGCTGCCATGATGAAACTGGATTCAACGACGAAAGAACTTGGATTGTTCTGGAAGCTGCTTCCTGTTGTACTTGAGCGAGCATCTCCAACCTCACGCTTACAAGATCTCAATGTTCAAAAATATGTTGTTGCCAATGCTGTCCTTCCAACAGACTGGCAAGATGCAGAAAATATGGTGAATATTTAAACTAACCGCTGTACTCATGTGTTTGAGCTATGAAGATGTATTGCACATTGTTGATAATTTTGAAATTTAATACGTATGGTTTGCAGGATGGATTTGGGACAGCATTGTTTGAAGAGCTTGCTTGCAAAGTTTATGACTCCCTTGATGCCCAACGACAATATCTCAACTATCTAAAAAACTTATGTCTCATCCACATTCCTGTGCATGGGGAAAAACCTCAATTACAACAAGAAGTTCAACCAAATGAACAGAGGAACATTCCATCAGCTTCAGGTGCCAATTCAAATCTAAAAATATTTTTTCTGCTTTGGTATTTGCAACAGTTTTGATAAACTTTCATTGTATATTAGGTAAGAGTTTGTTAAATATAAACTAAAATGAAGGTAGAAGAAATAATTTTCCGCCTGAAGCCGCCTGGATGAATTACAGACAGCCGATAAAAATACAGCAAAATTGAGAAATTTTCATCGTTTTTCATAATTTTAAGTTGTTATCGGTTACCCATTTAGATTTGACAAATTTTTACTTTCTGACAAATCAAAAACTTAAAAAAAATGACTAAAGTTTTAATGTAACTTCAGGAAAGCGAGATAAAGGAAAATCAACACTGGAACCTCCTTCAGGTCCTACAGATGAGGTCATTCCACCAGTTGTTCCTCGTCTTAAACAAGAAGTTGATTTGAGGTACTACCAGGATCTGATGGATTGCATTCCAATGGAATCCGTTAGTGTTCCACTGGTAATGCACTGCATGCTTGAACAGGTAAATGGGCCCTGTTAGGACAGAGGTCTTGATGTTACAATTTATAATTAAAATAAGACTTGTTCCTGTGGCAACACTTGTATTGAAAGCTGCATTCTCATTTATTATGTTGAAAGTAATCTTTTGCGCAATTTTAATTTAGGTTTTAGCAACAGAAGTTGATAAAATCCCCCCAAGTGAGAAGGAACCTGAAAGTCGGTCGGATGGAATTCATCTCGCACTTGCTGAATGCATTTCAGATGCTTTGGAAAATTTGTGTCTTTCTGAAGAGGATGAAATGGTGACATTTTGTTTAATTAACTTGTTACTGGCATTATACCATGAAAATTTGCATGGAATAGCAACCTTGATTAACCTTGTGGTCACAGTTGTCCATTTTCCATGCAGATAGTTGAAAAAGATTTTCCATCCTACAAACGCAAGAAAGAAGTTTTCCTTGAAAAGAACAGGAAAGTTGAAGGACCAGTTTTGCTTCAGTTTGGCGATGAATCTGCTGTGAGGACACACCATCTAAAGGAGGTGGATGGTTTCAATCCACAAGAATCGGAAGAACACGTTTTATCAAAACTCTCGTATTCCAGGTGAAATATGTGTTGCCATGGTAAAAATTTCCATGCTCAAAAGCAATCGAAGTTAAAAAATGTTGTCACAGATTCATGAGGGACAGCAATGCACAGCATCACGTTATAAATGAAAGACATGCACGTCTGCATGAATTTCTTCAGTGTATTTCTTCTGGAGACAAACCAACTTCAATAAGCAACAATGAAATCGATCGAGCATTACGACAGTTTGTTTTTGAAAACATGGAAATTTCATATGTTGATGAAAATGGAAATATTAAACCACCTTCTCCGAATCAAAGTAAAAGGTTTTGATTATTTCAAAAACTATCAAAATTTTTAAAAAAAATGTCCAACCCCAACCCTTTGTTATTTTAACCTTTAAATAATTTTGTTGATATTTTTACCATGCAGAAAATTTATGGGATGATCCGTATCATGAACTTGTAAACAGATTGAGGACAATGGATGAGGAATTGTGTCAAAAACTTGATGGTGGGAAGAAGTAGAAAACCAACCCCCAAGTTCTCCTAAATATGATCTCTATTGTTTTAGCAGACTCGGATAAACTTGATGGAGAGAAAGTTAATTCGGAAAAACTTCAACGAGAACTTGATCAGTTTGTTGCTCCCAGAAGAATTTTAGATAATTATTGTTTTCAGGAAACCTTTAAGAGAAACGTTCTACTTCAGGCAAGCAGTTTGAGATATTTTGTCTAAATGCAGGATTAAATTGTTTGTTGCTGATGCTGCCAGGCATATTACTTGGTAATGTAAGGCTATTCTGGCAAAAAAGAAAAACTAGTTCGGACTAAGAAACTAGTTCTTTTTGCCAGAAGAGCCTTACATAACCAAGCAGGATTAAATTTATTGGCATCTTGTTTCCAAACCTATATTTCCTGGTTTGTAAAAACAGTTCAATGATTAATAATCTTGCTCAGAAGTGAACTCTGCCAATTTAATGTTGGTATCCATGCACTGGTAGGAATTGTATTTTATTATCATGAACTTACTCAAATGTTACCAGGTACTTGAGGAAGCACGACATTCGTATCCATGCATGGATTCTTACCGTCACAAACAAGATAACTCAACTCTGCTTGTATTCCACCACCCAATGACTGACGGTTTGAAGGGAACGATACAATGGAATTCCAGTTTGCATTCTGATGTTGGATTCAGGTGAAGCAGCAATTTAATTATTCAGCCGTGATATGAAACATACCAATCACTAAAGATATTATTTTGTTTTTTATTCAACGCATTGTTTGGGCTTTTTCATTGAAATATGGACATATGTTTAAAGAAAATACAGATATTGCATCTTGATTTCTTAAACAAAATTGCAGAAATTATTTGAATCATGTTGCTGGAGCAATTGAAGATTGGACAAAAGTTGAAGAAGACAGGCACCAAGCAGACCTGGTTACCATGGAGATGGAAAGAGCACGCCAGTCAGCTGAAGCACTGGAATCGAGGGAGGGTGGAACGCCTCCTTCAACAGCCAAACGACCCAGATCAAAAAGTCCAAAAAAAGGAAGTGAGCCCAAAAGTCTTATCTTACTTTTATTATAATTAACTTTTTGTAAGGTAATTGCCAAAAACATTTTACATTTAAAAGTATGAATAAACCTGACAGAAACCAAACAATATTTGCTCAAAAACCAACTGGTGTTGATATTTAATTCATGGCTTTAAGGTCGAAGGGGGAGTGCTTCAAGGTCATCCAGTAAGATCGGAAGTCACGAAGAAACCCAGCAATTTAGTTCCCCGTTCATCCACCCCAGATCACTCAAAGCAGAAACTGAGATCCAGGTCAAACAGAGAGAAGAAGATGAAAGATTGAAGAAGGATAAGGAATCCAAGCAATCGCAGAGAGCTGACTCAGCAAAACGTGGAAAAGGTGCAAAGTCAGCAGCAAGCAAAACCTCCCAGGATGGCAAGAGACCTGGTGACTGCCCTTCGATGACTCGATTTACATAAGTTAGTATTGGTGACGTACTAATTCATATTCCGCTTTAGGTTCAGGAAAACGACCAAAGTCAGGTCGAGGGTCAAAGTCAAGGTCAAGGTCACGATCAAGTAGCAGAGAAAGACAGGAAAAACCTGACGCGCCAGTTAAAGAAGAACCAAAGTTACCCTTCACAGGGTAAAGGCTTCCACGAGTTTCCCTCTTTATTGTTTTAAAATCCATGATGTTTATTTTTTAGTTATGACGTAGGCAACAACATCATTAACGTCACGGGAAATTCGTCTTTCCTCTACCCGTGCGATGGCGGAACGATCAAAAGTGAAAGAGTTGAATTCCAGCAAGGTTAATCCGTCATAGGAAGTCACCGTGTATATTAAAACTAAGCAAATTGATTCCAGTGGCCGTAACATATTTCGTATAAGCAAAACAGCGTGAAAGATGCAACGAACACATTACAGTATATGTTGTTTATGTTGTTCCAGGCCAGGTGTTGGTGAAGACAACTATTTACAAGGACGGTCACGTGTTCGTGCTTCATATAATTGACCCAAAAGATCTTGCTTCAGATGCTGAACTTGATGATCTTTTGAAAGAACCCTCAATAGAGAAGGCCGACATTGAACCAACAGAAAAAGGTTTTGAACTAAGTGAATCTGCATGTATGGTGTGATATGCACAGATTAACCGCAATGTTGGTGATTCGTTTCAATCAGACCCGGGTAACGATCGTCCAACCAGTGCCGAATTGCTGCAAGGGAAAAAAGAAACCGATCAGGTCAAAGGTCAAAGTTTGTTCGGGTCATGGTCGGCAGCGATGTGCGATGGAATGAATATTTCACTGAGCGCCCATGGACCTGACGGCATTTGCAGGGCTGCCAGTAAGCTGATCCCATTAATAAGTTATTTCTGCTTGTTGTATGAATGTCCTATGAATAAAACCTCCAATATTGTCGGAACAAATCGAAGCAATATTTGCAACTAGAATCAATTCTCAATCTTTTCAGGCCGCGCAAACATGAAATTGATGAAACTGCTTGGGGAAATCCCCCCGGCGAGTACTCCCACCCCTGTACCCCCGGGCATGGAAACACCCAAGAAAGGAAAGAAGTCACCGAGATCAAAATCACCTCGAGGAAAGAGTCCCAAAGGAGGAAAGAAGAAGGGGGATGCGGCTGACAAGGAGGCTGAGATCCAGAGGTTGGAGGAACAAAAAACTCAGGTGAAAAACGCGGGAAAATTTACATGAAAGAAGACCTCGTAAAATAAATGGTTTTCCTTTTAAGGAGGAACTTGAGAGGAAACTGCAGGAAGCGGAGGAGGCGGCGGAAGCTGAGAGGAAGAGGCAGCGGACTCCGACATTCCAACAAATCTATGTATCTTGTCCTGATGGTTTGAATGTTAGATTCCAACTAGATCCAACATCAGTGGGTAAGTTCTCCACTATATCCAGGATAACTCGAAACACGATTTATTCAGACAGCTTTTATTGCAAACTAACCACAAATTATCAAAACCATGCAATATGTATTGAGGCACGCAGGGCAATGTTGTACACCAAACTTGCCCAAGTTACTTCTGCTACTCAAACCACCTGGGACATTTTTACTGCGGTTTAACGAACAAGACAAACTGAAAAACAACAAAAGCAAACAAACACAAAACAACAAGAATTGTGTTCACCCAGGTTGTGGTTGCGGTACTTCCCCCACTAACCCGAACCCGTATTGAAGAAATTTCAGTGCAGTCAAAAGTTTTGAAAACTTTCATTGCATCTTTTCCTGTGTGATTAGTAGGTGACAAGCAAACGATTGTATCAAGAAGAATGCCTTCTTTGTCATTCCTTTGTTCGATCACACCCAAGGTTTGGCACAATGTTGTTACGTCACAATTCCAGTGGTTTTGGCTGAGGAATAAGTGGGATAACTTTGGCGACTGTTGCACGAAACTGCCATCTAGTGTCTTAAGTTGGTTGTTGCTGAGGTCGAGAGTTTTAAGTTGTGGCAGGTTTACAAATGTGGATGCATCGATGTATTCGATCCTGTTGCTTTGCAGATATAAAAGTTTC
Source organism: Ascidia mentula (assembly GCF_947561715.1). Lineage (NCBI taxonomy): Eukaryota > Metazoa > Chordata > Ascidiacea > Phlebobranchia > Ascidiidae > Ascidia > Ascidia mentula. Next base: position 115,396 of record NC_138569.1, read on the forward strand.
AAAGTTCGGCGAACGTGGTTGAAAATATGGCGGTGGAGTATCTTCAGCTGTGGAACATATTTATTGTTCATAACTAAAATGTGTTTAAATCATTCAATAGTTTGATGGACAGAGAACCTGGTTGTTGTCAAGATAAATTCGTTTTATTGATTCCAACCCGACGAAAGTTCCAGCATTGAGATTTTTTATTTTGTTAGAACTCAGGAACAAGGAATGCAAATTTGTCAGACCTTTAAATGTGCCATCTTCTATATTTTCGATGTAATTTGTTGAAAGCTGGAGTCCAGTAGCTGTTTTGCTGAAACAATTTAAACATTATGAATAGTTGCCCCATGCCAGGTTGCACGTCAGAGACCACGTGGAAGCGGCCAACCCTAAAAAGTCGGAGACATAGAAATCACGCTCTTGGTGGGGTTCGAACCCACGACCATGTACACACAGGGCTACTAAACTATGACAGGTGTGCTACGGAAGGTTGTCAGAGCGGGTATAAGTGGTCAAGATATACTTGCGGGTCATTCAACCATGACATCGCAGAGTTAATTTTATTTCTACAACTTTTGTGACGTGCTCTGAATGATGAGACCACTTACAAGTACGTGGTTTGGAACTGGCCAGTCTTCAATCTCCTTATTTTGTTGTTCGCAAAATCAAGATACTTGAAGTTTTCATGTGAAGGAAACTTCCAAATGTGAGTCAGACTTTTATTGAAACATCGCAACTGAAATATGATAAATATATTTAATTTAAGCTTGCTTAACTTGTATCACACAGGTGATTGATCAACTGATATCCACAAAATCAACTACACGATTATTATTTCAAATTTAAGCAACTTCTATCATCGCAGATAATAACTAATTTCATACATTGTTCTGAAACAATTGAAACGGTTGTTGCACTTACGTCATGCCTGTAGCATTGGCACGGACATGACAAAGCTTCGCAATGAAAACTACAATCAGCATTGCAACCAACGAACAAACAGAATATTAGAAAAACACAAATCATGACCTGATAAAACTGAGACCACCTCCTGACGCCTTCCCTTCTACATTGTGGTTTCCCCGCATTCCTGTTGCTTGTAATACAACCCTACTTCACCACTTGTGTGAGTCACCCAGCTTGCTGTTGTGACTGCTCGTTTTCTTGAAGAGAAAGTTTGTTTAGTTTGCGCAGCTGCCTATGTAAACACTTGATGGGAGAGGAAGAGGCGTCGTCTTTGGTGTAAGTGGCTCTGGGGCGCACGGCCGACACATGTCACCTATACTTGGGCGGACACATGTCTCTAATACTGGGCCGGACACATTTCACTAATACTTGGGCGGACACATGTCACTAATACTTGGGCGGACACATGTCACTAATACTGGGCCGGACACATTTCACTAATACTTGGTCGGACACATGGCACCAATACTGGGCTTGATTTTTTCACGGAAATTTTTTTGACCTTGTAGAGTAGAAGATTTATATTTTTTTAGCTTTCACCAGACTACAACCTTTGACTTTTGATTTTCATAATTTTCCCAGTCAAAGTAAAACAAGCCGAAGGACTTAATTGAAAACATTTTATTTAAAAATATAAAAATAAAGTAACATCATTCATTGCAAAATTTGCAACTCATCTTTTTTCACAAGAATATTAACTTGCACTTCTTAGTTTAAATAAAAACGACAGTGTGGTGTCACACAGTGTCCCAATTGGCACCTGGCTGTGGCAGGTGTCACACAGTGGCCCAATTGGTGCCTTACTGTGGCAGGTGTCACACGTTGGTTGTGTGGTGTCACAAGGTACCAGTTGCATAGGTTTTTCTGCGAACTTCTTGTCTTTGTCTTTCTCCTTTGTTTAACGCATTTTCAAGAAGTTTAAACATTCCATGATGTGATTTATCCTGTGTTTTGAACCTCTTTCTTTTACTCCGTTGCTTAGCAGCAGATTTGCATGGAGAAACAAAACATGCCTCCTTGTTTCTTGATATTGTCCTTATCTGTGGCTGCTTTTTCACCACCTTTAATTGTTGCTTCTTGGAATGACCTGATTTTGTTTTGTGTTTTTTGTGTCCCTGATTAGGTGGTTTACCCTTCTGAAATGCTTCTGTGTATAGCGTCATATGTCGGTTGTTTCTTGTGGCATTATCCCAAGCATGCCTTCTTTGCATGGCAGCAGCTAGAAGCTCTGGGTTGATGTTAGATGTATGTTGAGGCATTGCTGGTCCACTTGTTATAATGCCACGGGTGCAAAGCAAACCAAACACCATAATGCATAACAGCAGGGTGACCACTACACCACTCTGTGCTGCAGATACAAGTCCACCAATGTATTCCTGCCTTGTAACTTTATCCTCATCATCAAACTTATCTTCTTTGTTTATTTTCTTTTCATAGTTTTTAGTTGGAATTGGTTGAGGTTTGTTTCTGTGGATGACTTCATCGACCTCTTGTGTTATTTCCCATCCATCTGTAATGATATCATACCCACCTGATCCTGTTGTCTGCATAGAAATATAATCTGATGTAGTTTGCTCCAATGTTGTTGATTTCATGGCTGTAGTGTGTGTTGTAACTTCTGGGGTGGTGACAGATTCTGTTGCCTGAGTCGTGTTGTTGAAATTATCAGGTGTCGTTGTTGTCAAGTTGGTGCTTATGTTTCCAAAATAAAATTTTCGATGAAAAATGATTTTGCTGAAAAGTCCTGAATTAATCATTTCGTTTAGTTTGGGGATGTGTGAAGGTGTATTGTTTCTATGTGGCTTCTGTGGATTATCCAATTCTGGTGAATCTGAAACAGGATTATGGGTCAATGCATGCTTTACACTGGGCTACTTTGTTAAGAATGTTGGTGAAATTGAACAAACTTACTTTGTTTAATTGAACGAATTTCCCTTTTCCAGTTATGATCTAAATTTCTCACTTTGTGATCCACTGGCTTTGAGAAAGCACCAACAAACAGCAGTGCCTCCACAATAATCCACCATAAACCTATTTCCATTTTGTTACTTCCATTTATTTTCACATCCTTAGTTTCTTCTGAAACATAAGAAACAAAATCTTAAGAGAAATTGTTGCATGCAGTCCAGCTGTCTATTCTTGTCATGTACTGTAATGCGAAAATAACATTTCAAATCCACTGTGTTTTCCTCCACATTTGAAAGTTTTCCAATTACTTCCCTCAGGGAGCAAACACAATGTACTCAGCTTGTCCAACCCTTTCAATAATTTGGGGCAAGCTTCTTGACTCTATAACTGGTGCTTGAACAAATCAATACACTTAAGACTGGGACCAAGTGTTCTGTGGACATGTTTCCTTATTTGGATCAGAAGGAAGTTTTTTTCTGATACTATTTTAAGAAATGTTGTGAAGTTCTTCTACCAAGTCTTTGTATTGCGTAGACATCACCATGAATTCTATGTTAATTATGTTGCGTACTTCACATTTTTAAATAACACAAACCTAATGTACTTGACAGGTATCTTTATGTTTTAAAATAGACCCAGCAATTTAAGCAACGAGCTTTGCACAGATGAGAAAACATGTGTTTTTTACCTCAAAGTTTTCCATCCTGAAGCAACCACTGATGAATACAAGTTGATGGTGAAGCAAAGTTATCCGTATAAGACTATGGGAAGACAAAACACAGAACAAGCTCGGATGAAACCGGCCATGGATGAGGTTTCCAGGACAATCCTCTCAGATGGAACCGTCATTAAACTTATGAGAGATGGAAGTAGCAAAGTAAGGTCTTTTTGTCCAATTTCATAGTAATTTGTGTTTGGGTTCAATTAAATTATTACTTGTGGCCAAATGCTTTCTATGGTTTTGTTTGTAAAAATGTCCTACATCAGGTGTATCGTGAATGTGGAGTGAGATGATTATACAAAACAATTGTATTTTTGGTTACCTTAGAATCTCATTTATGTGAAGGTGTTGTATTGCAATGGAACCGTGTGTTGCAATCCTGGGTCTGGGCCATTTGACCCAAAGATCCCCAGCACCCCCCACAGCTTGCCGTCTGCAGTCAGTCAACAAGCTCCAGCTATCGGTGGAGACCAGAGGACGGCAACTTCAGCTGGGAGTAAGAAAGGTTGGACTGTGTCCGGAACGTTGGGTACAGACTTCAATAAAATCAAATTTATCATTCCCAGGGTCACGTGGCCGGAAGTCGAGTGGGAAAACAAACCCGGAAGCGACTGCTACCGATCCATCGGTTGCCGGGACAACGGCTGGTCAGGTTGCGGGTTTGGAAGTCGACGTACAGGCGAAGTGAGAAGTTCTTCATCGTTGCGGGTTCGAATCCCACTGACGATTTAATAATTGCACAAAAGGCCGATATTTGAGGCAGATTCCACCAACCTATTTATTTAAACGAGGGCCGCCAACTTGCGGGGGGTCACATTCACCAATATCACAAAATACAACATTTAGCATTCATCTCCACGCCTATGCTGGGTTACTTATTGTCACAACGGGTCACGGAATGTTTTATTTAATGAGGGGTAAGCCCCGGTTTAAAGGAAAACAACATTTTAGGTCAGAGATCGAACAGGAGCTCGCTTCTTCCTGGTTTACAACTTTCATGTCAGGAGAAGTTACTGTGACCAAACCTAACGGCTCCGTCCAGGAATTGGATCCGCTGCTGTGTTATGTAGCTACAGACCCTGTTACTGGAGAGGTTTGATGCCATGTCCCCTGGTTCTTAACATCCAGTTAACATTTGTGAATGCAGATAATGTTTTCGCGTGAAGACAAAGTAGTTCGGGTTGATCGTGCCGATGGAGGGGGGTCTGTCTGTGATCACGTTGACGGAACCAGAATCACAAGATATTGCAGGGAAAGGGGGAAGTCCCAAGACGGCGAGGAAGAAGAACAAGGTACAGTAACGAAGAAGTTAAATGAGGTACAGAAGCGATTTAATCAACTCTTGTATGCTTCCCAGCTTCAACTGCCCCTGTGTGGTACGTCAAAGTTGAATGTCCCGGCTTTGCAACGGTTACGTTCTGTCATGATGATTACTCATGCGTGACAAGTTTCGGTAGTGGGACGACTTTGCTAACCAACATAGACGGAAGTTATCAGGTAAGCTGGAGGTGGGTGGGAAGCAACTTGAATTAAACTTGTGATTCCACAGCTCTCACACTGGAACGGTGGAAGAATCGACATCGCCACCGACGGCGCTGTCGTGTATGTACCAAGACCCGATAATGACGTCATAATGGCAGCTCTATCTGCCGCCGAGGTTGGAGATTCTGGAAAGGAAGAAGTTTACGGACAACTACCTCTGCCGGGAATCCAACCCGTAACCTTCGGTTCTTACCTGATGCGACACGATGCCGAAGTTTGCTGTGAAGCTGTAGACCAAGAGGGAAATCTTTTCCAGGTTCACAAATATTTCACTTGACATATTCATTTTGCTTGAAACTTTCAACATGTTATTTCTTCTGCCGAATATATTTTACGTTGTTACCATAGCAACCCTGCTGTTTCAGGTAAAGAAGACAGGCGAGGTTTATGTTGTGGAGGAACCTCATCCTGAAGATGATCTTCCCACCAACGTTCACCCGACGAAGATTGATCCAATGGAACATCACCCACCAAGGTACCCCCCCCTTCTATTCAACCACGTCAACCATGACGTCATACGTTTTTTTTCAGGTTGTTCGTGGTTCACAACGATGGATCAGGCACGGAGTTACTCAGGTTGAAGGATGTGCAGGAATACATAGGAGACGCTCATCTTGATCCGACAACTGCGGTTATTAAAGAAGAAATGCCAGAAGATTCCAAAGTCATCGGTAAGTTCCATCACCACAAAAACCAGTTAAAATGTGTCATATTATCTCGAAGGGCTGACTGTCATGAGACCACATTACGGGAATAGTGGTGACGCATGGCTCATCCACAAAGAGGATGAGAGTATCGTTCCCAGGAATATCAGAACACGTGACCTCACACATTTCCCGCCAAAGTAAGATTCACGTGATCAAGGTTTTTACTGCATTGAAATTTACCCTTTTCACTTGTCCATCACAATTCACTTTTCCGAATTACGATTTGTTTGTTTAAAATCATGATGATTGTTACATCACAGAGAGGTGAAGACGACAGGTCCCCCTTTCGCCACAACACTTGGTAAAGGTTTGTCTGTCGGTTCCGCCCCAATGCCGTATCCCCCCCCGCAAACTCCGTCGTGTCCAACTGCGCTTGAACTCCGTCAACTTTTACAACACGTACCAATATCTAACGGTAGGTGGCGCTGTATATTGTGGCGATGATTTATATAAGTTGGTATATAAGAATGTTCGCATTGTGACGTAATCGAGCATGAATTGTTGAAACTCCAGACTCTCGCCAGCATCTCAACACGAAGTTAATCGAGTTCAGCAAAGCAACATACGAACATGAGTTGCAGAAAAACGCAGTGAAAGTTCAGGATCCAAGAACAAACGAAGAACAAATGAGAGCAAGCGACCTCCTCAGCCTCGTGCTGGAGTTTGACGATGAGGTCACTTCCGGTTTACTTCAGGAAAACTGAAATTACCTGGAATTCTTTCTTCACAACAGGGGACTCCCCGATCTCCCGTTGCGCCCCAGCCCTCCGGAACGAAGCATGGACCAGCAGCGCCGTCTGGTGCTGACCTTGATAATCAACTGTCGGTGTTGGTGAAGGTCAAATATGAGGCGGCGGTTGCACCCCCATCCCCCCCGGTGGTCCCCCCTCCAAAGGAAAAACTCACTCAGGCGGACTGGGAGAGAATAAGGTCACGTGATCAACTTCTTCTTCCTTTGGTGGTTTGTGAAGTTCCTCCTCCTTTGCAGGCGCGGGATCGAAGAAGAGAAATCTGGGAGAGAAGCTTTGAAGAACCGTGATGTCCCGGATTATTTCGATAGCGAGGCGGGAAGAGCTTGGCTTTTGTCACGTGCCCCTGACATGAAAAGTGCGTCACAACAACTCAGCAGCGACCCCAGACGGGACGGAACCGAGGCGCGCATGTTTCTCAACAGGGGTTCTTCCCCTACCCTAGGTGTGATATGACGTCATGTTGTAACAATCGGAATTCGCTGAAAAATTCTTGTGCGCTGCTATCTTGTGGTTACTTAAATAATTCAACACATGCTGCAAACTTATTTGCCAGAAATATTTTTTTTATTTATCAGATTCTGGGTCTTCTCATCAACGTGGGTCTGGGGCAGGAATCGCTTCTGAAACTCCGTCGAAGACCCGCCCAACAAACCCAACCCCCGCCCATGCAAGCGGAGGGGGAACCCCCACTAAAGTAAGGCCTGAGAACCCGACTCCCATCGCAGCAGCCGCCGGAGGGCAGCAGAGGAATGTTCGACCGAGTGAGTTCGGTTGCATGAAAACCCCGAGACATTTATATTAAGGTTGCAAACCACCCATGTATCCGGTTCGTGTTTGGGATGTGTTTTAATCGGAAACCCAACTTCTCCGTGATGTTCACTTAAACTATTTACCACCATGTTCATGTTGCCAGGTAACCCCACCCCGAGTAAAACCGCATCAGATCAACCTTATTTATCGCAACAATACCAACCTTCTCCTATCCCTGAGAACCCAACATCAGCTCAGAAGAGGGAAGGTAAGTTTGCACTTTTACCACTAGATGTCACGAGTGATCATTTTCTCTCCAGCGGGCCAAGTCACCCCCCCTCGACAAGGTTCGCAATCCAGTGACAACTGTCGCCATGACAACCTGTTGCCCCTGGAAACGGAAGCATCCGACATCGTGTTGACTCGAAGTCTGATGTACGACGCGGCCGGTCAACCGAGACGAGATAGAGTCCGCCTCCCCCTCTCCATCATGAGCGACAAACCCGCTTCAATCCCGAACACCAAGGTAGGAAATATCCCATGCTGCATCTTCCCCTCACGTCATCACGTCATTCCGTGTAGTTTATGGAGGTTGAGGATCCGGTCAGGAGGAGGGTTAATACGTCATCAATAGCCGGAGGATTGTCGCTAGGCAACGCAAAAGTTGCAGACCGTGGATTCCAACTTCTTCCTCCTGAGGTTAGTTTGTCCATTCATCATAGTTTGTTCACATTTGTATCACGTGCTTACTTCCAGTGTTTGGTCGAAACGTAAACCATGCGTTCAATATATTCCGCAATACGCCACATTATCATATCTTGCAACCCGACATTCAGGTCGTGTTTGGAGTGCTGCGGGAGGGAAGCACTTACACCTTTCCTGTCAAGTTGAAGAATACAGGAATTGACCTTTGCCGCTTCAAGGTCAAACAACCCCCTCCAGGGACAGGGATGAGGGTCCAATACACGCCAGGGCCGGTAAGAACCAAGTGCCAGTTTATAAGTTATCGCGCCTTCAACCGGAATAACTTTTCAAACAGCATGTGATTTGTCCGCCAGGTGGCAGCAGGTATGGAAGCGAACATGAACTTGGAGATTTATGCAATTGCCGTCGGTGTTGAAGGTGATTCAGGGGTCGGTGGAATCAGTCACATGTTGGAAATTACCACAGAAACAGACGTCTTACACCTCCCTATATCAGCAGATATCCTTAACACTGCAGAGTTGTTCGTATTTATTATAAGGTGTAGGATATGTTGCCACCTCTCCCATCCTAGTTGGTCGATTTCAGATTTCAAAGATTCAACAAAATGAACGTTTAACGATCAGAGTTAAAATATGACGTCAGTAATATAGAGAAGTTTTGTCTACACGCAAACTTGGATGATCAATCTTGTTGCATAATTCAATTTCAAAATCTCGTTCATTCTAATCTAGAAAATCTGATAATCTGCAATTTTAGTTCTGTTCTAATTTCTGGTTAAACTATAGTACTTTGTCCAACTGGAATTTACATTCGGGACAAGTTTTTGCTAAAACATAAATATCTTTGCAGTGGTAAACGGCCTGAATTGTGATGTAGATTTCAATCAAATGTGATATTAAGTCTGGTCATTTGCAGGGAAACACGCTGTCTCTATTTTGTCGCAATATTAACGCAAGGACAAATATTATCCTTAACTAGGTTTATTTTCTTCCCCACTGGTTCTGACCGCTTACGACTACGACAACAGAACCGATACCATGCCGACAGGCGGGAAAGCCCCTGGTGTGAGACTATGCTCAAACAAACCTCCTTCCAGGGAAGGAATTGTCCGGCCCTTGAAGATGGCGGCAAGATCGTAATGAGAAAAACGCTTTCTCTGGCAAACTCAAACACCTTTTTTGTGCTGTTTAAAATTTATTATTTTTGTGAAACAACGTTTTGGCGACCGTCAGAAAATCGTTTGATTTTTATTTGCTTAATTTTGAAATATTCAGATTTTCTTCTCTGTTTCCATTGTTTGTTTGTTTTCCAACGTAATAGTTTTTTAATAAACATCTTTTGCAAGAAAAAGTTATTGGTGGTTGTGATAATTTGGTCATCCTCCACAGCAAGATTACAATAAAATTAAAACCGATCGTTTCTATAATGACCTTGCCGCCATTAAATGATTTACCAAAGAATAACCTCATACCAAACTATGTTGGTTAAGTGTTTATTAACAATTATTATACAAGTTATAACCAGTGTACATTAGAGACAACACAAAAATAATGAATGCACATTGCCTGCCATGGAAAGCACCACCCATGCATTAAGAAAATACCAAGCTCACATTAATTCTCTGTTTAAACCACTGGCGATGTTTCCAAACAAGTTTCTTTACACAGGCCACAAAAAACTCCCATAACTGCTAACATACTAAATTTGGAAATAACAACTTAAACCAGGATTTAATCCACGAAGATTTGTATGTACAAGTAGAACACATGCGATTATTTCATGCAAGGTTATCAATAAAAACAAGGCTCTTACCACCAAGCAAGACATTGTGAAAAGACCAACTTTAACTGAATCTGCCATCGTAATACCTTGTGTTGTGAACACAACTCTACCCTGTTCTATATTTATGCTGTTGACTGATTGTGTTAACAATTGTGAAGCCAATGGGGATATAAAAAGGCAGAATTAGTATAAATTTAGGCATTAGCAGTATTAAAAATTATTAAAATGTTCTCTAAAATCACAAGAAAACAACAGCAACAATATGCAATATGAAGTAGTGCTCAAAGTATTCAGACATTTGGTCTCGGAGCCACTTGGTGAAATACATTTTTAATCTGTGAGGTAAAATTTAACCCACGGTTAGTGAGTGCCGTTGTATCGAGTGTTTCTTGCATATCTACTTGGCTCCGGGAACTTGCTTCAAAACCTGAGGATGCAAACATTAATGTCAATTTTGGTCAATTTGCAAAACACATGATAAAAATGGGTTATTATGGAATTATGTTGAAGCAACAGTTTTTGTTACAAAAATCCAACTGCCATGGACCAATGCCAGTCTGTACAGAAAGAACAACTTCTTTGCCTCGGTTCTAAGAATGACGTAAATAATATTTATTTCAACATTTGTCAAAAGAAAAAATAACATATTGAAATTGAAACCTTGGAAATGTCAACCCCGGTAATAGCTTGGACGGCCGGTGGCAACTCAGACAAAAGCTTGGTAACTTCACTCGTTGTTCTGTCCTCTCCTCCTCCAAGCAAAACAATCTCATCCACTCTTGACAATGGTGCCGATACCTCTGCTGCAATCTAGTGGCAAAAACACGATTTTATTCACACACATACCAGATTTTGTGAAGTTTGCAATAAATTGCAATACACAAATACACCCACATAAAGAATTAAACAGTAAGATTAGCCACACAATCATAGAAAAATTCACAATGTATTTCAAACAGCTGGTAGATTCCAAATGCATGTTGCTCTCTTACGCAATCTTAAAAATCTTACCTTAGGTAGGGAGTCAAGTACCAGAGACATCAAAGCAGCGTCCCCATATTGTTTATAAGCAGCTGCTTTTTGTCTCATACTTTCAGCCTCTGCCTTTCCAATAGCTTCGATAGCTGAAGCTTCAGCCCCACCTATTTGTTTGATGTGTTCGGCATCTGCTCTGGCCGCTTCAACCACCTTTGTTCTGACATCAAATATTTCCATTATATATATTGTATTTGTTTACATGGAGTAATTCAACTGGGGTATAAAGATATCCCATTGTCAATATTAATAAAAACTTCAAAAAAAAACATGTTTGTAAAAGGGTACAAAAAATAATCGGAAATTGGAAAATTTTCTAAACAAATAACTTGCACAAAAAAATCTTAACTATATTATGCTCTAAACACAGACAAACCTTAATGACAATTTACAACTTGGACAAGTTTTTTCGTGTATGAATTGTCAACTATCAATTTGTTACAAAAAAAAATATCAATAATAAAAAGTTTACTGTAAGTTTAATTTCTCATTCAAGTTTTATGGCCTGGGATGTGTGGCTTCCGTGTGTAGCAACTAATATTTATCAAATGTGTGAACTGGAAGCAGCGGGGGTGGAATAATAATGACAGGATATAGAAATTTCCTCTTAGCAGGAAACAACAATAAGAACACTATGTGTGCGACATCATTGAGTATTGATGCTGTGTTCAGCAATATAGAGGTAACTTTTCACACATGCGATTATCACAAAGACTAATTCCAACACACACATTTTTCGAGACGTTGAATGAAAGCCACTTGCTAATACTTTTTTGAAACTTACCTTTTTCCCTCTGCAAGAGTTTTGACTTTGTAAGCTTCCGCTTCTGTTGGTCTTCTTACAGTCGCCTCCAACTCACGATCTTTACGTTCTATCTCACGAGCTTCAACATCAATTTGTCTTCGACGTTGAACAACCTCAATTTCGATTTCTTCCTTTCTGATTTTTTGTTTCTCCTTCGCAGCTTGTAGTTGGTAAGCCAGTTGTGCCTCTGCTTGCTGTTATATAAAGATATCTTGTTGATACTGACAAACCAAACATCTCTTAAAAAAGTATGGTTGATTTAAAAATTTGTTAATTGCAGCATGGAACCTTCTTCCCAATTTTACACTTAAACATAAAAATAAACCACAGATTAGTTTTGTACTTACTGCTGTGTTAACCTCCTTCTGATACGCTGCTTGCGACATTTTGAATGCTCGCTCAGAATCTGCAATTTTCGTGTCAGAGTCAAACTTAACATCCATAAGTGCCCGGTCACAACGAGCTTCCTGCGAGATATAGTTAAAACACATTATTTATTACTAGAATTTAAATGTTGTGGATCACACCAAGCAAAGAAGCGTTAACCCTTAAAAGTGTAGTTTCAGGAGTTTGTAATACAAACTTACCACCATGCCAGAGTCACGAGCTGCCTCTGCAACACCAATCTGTGCATCCCTTTTCACCGTTGCAGTTTGAGCTCGGCCGATAGAGTTTAGGTAATCCACTTTATCAACAACATCCTTGATGACAAAGCTCAGAACTTCAATACCCATCCTACCGACGTCAGGGGCTGCAACTTCTCGTACAAGACTTGCAAAAGTTTCACGGTCCTGATAGATCTGCTCCACCGTCAGTGTACCTACATAGCATGTTAATTTATGATGAAACAAGTAATTCTAAGATTATTTAAATTCCCCACAAACATTTGTAGTTACCAAGAATTGCACGAAGATGTCCTTCCAAGGTCTGAAGAAGGATTTCTTCAATTTGCTGAACTGTTTTGCCGAGAAACTGTTCACAGGCAGAAGAAAGAAGGTCTTTCTCCGTCATAACTTTTACCTGAAAATTAGTTTTCATTTTTGCTGCCAAAAGCACTAAGAACATGTAATTAACTTTTTAATTATGTAAACTTAAGTGAAATACTTTAAAATAAGAAGTACTTTGCTATAAGAAGACTGAGGATTTACTTATATTGCATAAATACAAACATTGATCTTACTTGGGCGACTCCAGTGACGGTCAGAGGAACGCCTTCAGCTGTTTCAACATTGTCGCATGTTGGATTCAAAGTCATTACTTCAAGCGAGATGCTGAAAATTTAAAACAAACAACTTTGCAAAAGAATTTTTAAGTGGCAAATGCCAGCCAAGATAGAAGCTTGGGAGATTCAAATGTTGTTTAGATGTAGCTTACTTAAAATTTAAAACAGAATGTTTTCAGTTATTACCGTTGAACTTCAGTAACGCAACACCAGGCCCACGCCCAACCTCCGATAACATATTTCTTCCCATCAGCACCACAGCAACCACCTAAATAGGATCCAAATGTTATTGGACAAATTACATGCAGGTTAACAAAAAAACAATTGTACTCAAAAAGCAACCGTTAACTTACCAGAAACAACTAACGCTTGGTTAGGACCAGTTGTATGACAATTTCCCATCTTTATAGGCAAAGCTAGTTATCACGAATAGAAAACTACTTTTCTGTGAAGTAATTGTTTTTGTAAATTTTCAGAGATTATTAACTTTTTAGGTTACTAATACTATACTAATACCTCAAACAATGTAAATGTATTATAAACTGTTCTTCCATAAAATACTTAAACAGTATTGCCAACAAGAATGAATGCAAGCCTACATATCGGATGGAGCGCGACTAAATTTTTCAAACGTGACTGGAGGCAAATTATAAATGTCACATGTTTTCTGCACGAAAAACACCATTTTCAACCCGCTTCCATCTGCAAACAATAACATCACAACGATTCGCAATGCTGTCGTGAATAATTAACCACGTGTTTATCGATACGAGTGAATTAAATTAAGGTTGTGGTCGCTCCTTCGTAAATATCACGTGACGGTTGCGCATGACAGTAGAACGGAATTTTTTACGTAAGTTTCGGGACAGTTTATTCCCGATGATGCGTGTTATGGTTATGGTGGGTGTTATTACTTTCGTTTTCCCACAAATAAAAATTTTTGTTACAACATCTACGGAGCATACAATATGAAAATACATATCCGGTGTTACCCACAAGGTGTACTTACAACAACAAATCTCTACTGGCAATAAAGTGTATTTAGTGTCCCATCACAAAAATCTTAAAAAATCTTTATTTGAAACGAACTACATTAGTATTTGTCCGGTGAAATTGAGGATGTTAATCATTAATTTTTTTATGTTCTGTTCCGTGTGGGTTAAAGACGAGCGCAAACAGTTGTACTTGATTGAGTCTGGCGTACGGAGTAACATGTAAATGTGTTTTCTCCACCCGTTTGAGGATCTATGCAAATTAGATAACGTGTCTTTCATTCATTTCAGTGCTGTTGGTTCATCATGGGTAATTATATTGAAGCGTTATTTTAAAATGTAATATTGCTATATTGCTGCCAAAAGTCTTGGGTTTTAAGCAACTATTAAGATGTTTCATCGCAAAATAGTTGCTGCAGCTGCTGCTTGTTCGACCTTTTATGCATGTGCCAGTTTAAAGCAAGAAACCTTTCCATCCTGGCATAATGTCAAACTTAACATTGGTGACCGTCGCGCACAAAATTTGTTTCTTCAACACGCTTCAAATTTTCAATGCATTGCACATTGCAAGGCAGTAACGGCTGTTGAAACTGAAGGTGCAACTTTTGAAACATCAAACAGGGAGTTAGCTGAACAGCAAGTGAATGAAGATCTACAAAAGAGGCCTAGAGTTGGGTTTAAGGTATAATTTCTTAAATAGCAAAATGATTTCCAACAAAATGCAAATAACTAACACTACTTTATCGCCTTTAAAACATTGATCAAGTTGAATATGTGGTATTTTAGGATCGCCGTTTTATTGAATATGAGAATCGAATTCGAGCATATTCAACACCGGACAAAATATTTCGATACTTTGCGACGTACAAAGTTGTGTATGAAAATGGTGAATCTGAAACTTACATGACCCCAGTGGATTTTCTTCGCTCGATTACTCCTGGTGAAAAACAACCAGAAAATCTTGGACTCGACCAGTTTAAGGTGCTTGTTTTGCTAATTTGGATAAAATCTTGTTGGATTAAAATGTTTCCAATGGCAAACATACCTAAAATTAAATTTTGATCTGCAAATCAAACCAGGTTGTGAGGCTGTCATCAAACCACATACAAAAGGGATCGGAAATATTAAAGGAAATACAGAAGATAGACTCGTTGGAGGAAACAAGTATATTCCATGCCCTCGGAGAGTGTGGATTCATCAGCTTTAGTGACTATATTTTTCTACTCACTGTAAGAAAAAACTTTTGTATATATTGGTTTCGTATAGTGATGTTCCCAGTTCCAAATTATCCGGCCCGGCCGGATCCGTTTGTTAGTTATCAATCAAATCCGGCCAGATAATTTGGATCCGGCAGTTTGTTTACACCGATTCGTGTATTTTATCGGTATGGCAAAAATGTTTGATTCCCAAACAGAATGCTATGTTAAGGTTAACCTGTCATGAGTGAAACAAATAAACGTGGGCATTTATTAATATGGTATAACATGTCACGAAAAACCTTGATAACAAATAACAGAAAAATCTTACGTCGGCGAGTATAACAGACTGGGTCCCAAAAACGAGTAATTTGCGAAATGTTTCTCCGCTTTTAGGACAAAAATGCTTTACAAACTATCCGGTAAAATTAAGTGTATTATCCGGCCGGGTCCGGGTACCCGGATCCGACGCAAGACATCACTAGTTTCGTAGGAAGATATTGTCTAACTTTCAGTCCATAATGGGATTTAAAGGGTTTTACCCAAGGATAGCAGAGTGGTTGACATTAGATCACAAACCATTCCCAGTGATGGGTTCTATTTTGCCTTACAGAGTTAAACTGGAAGTGCCATTTTATTGAAAAGAAATGTTCGAGGAAATCTTGATTTTTTTAGGTACTTTCAACCCCGCAAAGGAACTTTGAGATTGCTTTTCAAATGTTTGATTTAAATGGAGACGGTGAAGTTGATATTGAAGAGTTCCAACAAGTAACAAACACAGCTCGCTCACAAACATCAATGGGGATGAGACATAGAGATCATAAGACTACTGGTAAAGTTCAAGTTCTGCAAATTTTCCTTTTTTTATTATTTTATCAAACTATTACAAGTTTTTTAGAATACTAAGCATGTCAGCTTTATTAATAATAGTTATATTTGTTTAAGCTTGGGATTGTAATAGAACTTAGCAGTCAGTCCAGCTTTGTCAAACCATAAAAGTCATAATATAACTTATTTTTTTACTATAATCTACTGCAGGAAATGTGGTAAAACCATTTAAAGAATCAAAGTCCGCCATCACATCTTACTTTTTTGGTGAAGATGGAACAGAAAAACTAACAGTTAAAAAGTTTATTGAGTTCCAACAAAGGTTGCAGGTACCTGTTTAATTCAGGCAAATAATGTTTATGTTCACCATTTATGATATTGTTGTACAACTTTTATAGGATGATATTTTAAAACTTGAATTTAACAAATTACAACCAAACAATGGTGGGAACATTAAAGAAACCAAATTTGTTCGAATGCTTTTGACCTATTCTGGACTGAACCCAAAGAAACAGAAAATTATCATAAAAGTAAGTAATTTAAATGTATGACACTATGACATGAACTCTTGAGTGCCAGGCTGTCAATACTGAATGCTTTTTTTTACCTTTTTAATTAAAAAAATCAAAACTAAAGTTAAAATTTAGATTTTCGTCAACGATTTATTGTGTTTTACTAATAAAAGCAGTAATTGTTAAACCAAATAAATTGGTACAATATTATTTCGTTAAGATAACGAAGTTTAAGTTGTTCTCATCCAAGAGAAAATGTCAGCCTTTGTTTGTGCCTTGATTTTTATATTCAGTATGTGACAGCTATGAAAAGCTAGCATCGAATAATGTTTCTTTCCACCATAAACTAGTTCCCTTTTAACTCCCAACACTTAAACCTTTATTCATTTCAGAGAGTTAAACAGGCCTACATGGATGAAGAAGGCCAATTTAAAGGAATTTCTTTCCAGGAAACAAAATCATTTTTTCACTTTCTGAAACACATAAATGATGTCGATGTTGCATTCGATTTTTACCATGTAGTTGGGGCAGATATTGACAAGCACACGATGCAGCAGGTGGCAACTCATAGTTTGTATATAGTATATAACATGGCCAAGGCTAATGATGATTAATTTGTGATGTCCATGATGTCATTAGTCATCAACGACAATGGTTGTTGAAAATTGTTTTCATCAAGCAAAGTATTTGGCCTGTGATGAAATCTGTTTATGTCCATTCACCGGCTTGCATCTCACCCAAGAATTTCACCTGTTTCACATATTGGTGTATGCTGTATCTATGTTGATTACTTAAAACTTCAATCCCACAAAAAAATTTACATATTTTTTCCATGTTTGTATATGGAGTTCATCTTTGTGGTGTTGTTGCCAGGTGGCACGGACAGTTGCAAAACAGGAGTTATCTGATCATACTGTTGATGTTGTTTTCACCGCATTTGACGATGACGGCAACGGAACGTTAAGTAACAAAGAATTTGTGGCTGTGATGAAACGGAGGCTGATGAGGGGTTTGGAGAAACCGAAGGACACCGGTCTCTTTCGATTGGTAGATGCTGCATGGAAATGTGCAAAGGAGACATCCTGGATCTCTTCTCAATCCAGCGGAGAAGTTTAACTATTCACTGTGTTGAGTAATGTATCGCATCATAGCTTGCTGCACTTAAACAGCATTATTGCAGCAACTATCCTGGTAACCTGCACTAACGCACAGGCAATATTGTACTGTGTTACTCCCTATTACAAGCATAACTGGTCAGTTTATGATGCTCCCAGGGCCACGCAATATGTGGTTTGTGGAGTAGGTAAGTTAATATTCCGGGGTTCTTCCCGATAGTTTTGGGAAACAAGGGTCATTGGGGAAGCGATCCATGTGTTTTACATTAAAATAACATAAAAATTAGCTTTACTGTTTGCAATATACTTCTATCGCACTTGTCTGAACTTTAGTGTGCACGAAATATAGTTGTTGTATGTTCGTATGTAGTTGTGTGAGATTGTCCAAGGATCAGGTAGACGAAGGTTCAATTGTTCGACCAACTATTCAATGTTTACAATGACATTGTAGAAAAGCTTTTTACCAATGTTTGATTAAATTATCTCAGCACCTGTGGCCAATAATGTTGTCCTGACGTGGTTGTCGTTGCTCTGGCTGTGCATGTATGGCTAGTTTTTACGTCTCCAACCAACATACGCGTCAGCGAAAGTTCTCTCCGCTTTTGTACAAGGACCAGTAGCCAGGTCAACTGAGTTCATAAGATTCTGCAGTTGTGGTGAAGCATTTTAATTTTGTTTGTTTAAACCCGATATAAAAATTAAGCCATGTGTGTTTAGACATATTACAAAATGATAACACTATTTACATGTTCGAATATCAGAATACAAAAACAGTATTCTGTTCTCTGCTTAGCGTATAAAAAATATGGTGAGAAAAACTTGCCGCTACCTCGTAAGACGACCGAGTTGTCTGCGTTCAAAGTTTTGTTTGCTCACGTGAGAAAAATCATCCAAATTTGCAACATTTGTGTGTTTAAAATTTGGTTGACTGGAAATAAGTTTTGATCTTGAAGTAATGACGGAAAGACGGCCTTCGTGCCTAGTAATTTGTAGCAGTCATAAAGAAGGTGTGTATCTTTGGATTACATAAAATCAAAACCATAAACTTTTTGGTTGATATGTCTTTCCCTGCAGGCGTTTGTTCTCAATCGTTCATCCACGCCTTTACTTTGACAAACTCTGCATTTAATCTCACAATTGCGACTCCCCAGGTTTGAATTTCACAAATTTTTGTCGCCACAAATGTACAGAATCAATTGATGGTATGATCATATGAGGTTTTCTTTTTTGATATAGGGAGTTCCCATTGATTTTGTAAATGTGGATGACAACAATAGAAAATGGATTTCTGAGTTTAGAAGTAAAAGTTATGCATCACCCTTGAAACTGGAGTCAGTTGACGCTTCACAATATAATGCATTGTTGGTTCCAAGCACGCCAGGTGCTATGTTTGATCTCATGAAGCATGATTCAGCCATGCACATCATACGTGCATTTGTTAATGATAAAAGTAAGAAGCTGTATTTTGTCATAATAAAATATCTGTGTTTGTGAGTGCTGCACAAGGCTGTTGAATCCTTCTTGATGAATTTGTTATGTCTTTTTTATGAGGTTCATTGTATAATCAACATCCTGTTTTCAGAACCAATATGTGCGGTTGGGTTTGGGGCTGTAGTTTTAGCAGCCGGCCGTTTTGAAAACAAGGAATGGTGTTTTAAAGGCTACAGTTTGACCGGCCCATCTGTGATGGAGTTGATTCAACGTACTGATTTTCCAAGCTTACCAATAATATTTGAAGACTTTGCCAAGGACAATTTTGCCTCATATGCAGGTATGTGTTTATGTTTCTTTGCATTTTTTTGATTATAATAACTTTTCAGTATTTAAACAATAAATTCAAAATGAGATTATAACCTTTTAGACACGTTTTGAACTAAAACACTTTTTTATTTTTAGCTAGTGAAGTTGATGCTGTTCATGTGGTGATCGACAGGAATTTAATCACAGGACAGAATTCACAATCTACACTCACAGCCGTCCAGAACCTAATCCTCGCAACAAATGCAAGATAGAATATTTCAGATTATGCTTGTTTGTTTTTTATTATTTTCAAACCAGAAGCTGATCCAGAAATTTTCTCCAGGAGACGACAAACCAAAACTCATTGTGATGTATTAATGGCGATGTTGGTCGCTAGACGAGTAGATAGCAATGCATGCACCAGAGCAGTAATGAACTAAAATCATTATTTTTTTGTTTTCAGCATTGCTTTCAGTGTTGTTTTAAGGGAATAGATCTTCCCTCCTTTCTGCATCTACCCCAGATTCATGCCAGGTTTTCTGGAAAATATTTTCCAGCAACCGACTTGCTTGAACAATTCTTCATGTGTAAATGAAAATATTTGGGAGTAATCACCTCAAGGCTTGATTGTGAAACTGACACACCAAAACTCATGCAGTTGCATTACCAATAACATTCCACTTTTTCCGAATATGTTTATCAAAAGTGGAATTGTTTGTTAAATTGTTCAGCAGAATATATTCAACTGAAACCGATACTGAATGTTGTTAAGGGTGGAAAATAACCTAACCTAAACCATTTTGTTGGTTGCTATGGCAATAGTGTTTCTAACTTCAGTAAAAAAGAGGATTTTTTGCGGAAAATACTACTACACCAGGTCACAAAGTTTTTCGCCAAACTTGATCCACATATAAGTATGTGTAAAACAGAAATCTGTGTGAATTTTAATGATTATGCGTAAACAGGGCCACCGTATTTTTGTTTATAAATTTGAGTTGAAATACTTCACGAAATCGTAGCGTTAATATTCGCACAGATTGCTATGTTACATAGGCTTGTATGTGGATCAAGTTTGGAAAAAACTTTGTGACCCGGTGTAAAAGAATCTTCCCCTTTTTGCAACGCAGCAGCGCCGTTGGTGGAGGTAATGTCAAAAGTAATTTACTCGCAAGGTGTCGGACAGGAGCCACACAAAAAAAACATTTCTGTGTCGGTCGATAGATTCAGCAGCTAAACCTTTCATCACAAAACCCTTGTTGTTGCCAAAGTTTTCAAGGCAATTCACTTTCCACTGAGAAAATCCACGTGCCTGGGAGTTACCGCGAAGTCTTCATACAAGTTATTACAAATTAATGTGAGTCGGTGAAGCGTGAAGGTCAAAAAATACATATCTGCTGTCGTAATATTTGTATTATGATGGGAGCAATTTAAAAACAGAAGGAAGTGGTCTTCTGTATTATCACAATACATTTTTTAAACCTGTTAATTTACAACTTTTCACAAATTTAGAAAAAAATTTGTTGGCAAAAAATAGTATAGTTTAAAGCTTGGTTTGTATGTCAGTCCACGATGGTAATATGTGTGGAAGAAATTTTTACAATAAATATTTAAAATAAATCATAATAATTCTTGACTTTATTGAAAGCACAGATAGCTATTCACCATACACACATGAACTTTTCGAAAGTTTTATGTTATACATCAACCTCTTCTACTAATTTTTTACCCCAAACTCACAAATAATTTCTCGCCAGTTGGTTAAGTGGGCCTAGGTACCCGCATTTCCGCCCTAAATGTTGACTGCATGTGGAAATAACGGTTTCAGAAATTTACAGATGACTCATAACCTCAAATTGACATCGGGTCACAATTCCAACGCTTCACTAACAAGCAAACAAAGCAGTTTCCCCGAATAAATTCCTGGGAATTTTCTTGTTGGTATCCCCCTTATCAACTTTTCGCAATATTTACATAAAGAAAGTATTTGCAGATCAATTGGATGATAGGACGACCGATTGAAGAAGATGAATGCCTCATTGTTTACGTAATAATTGAAAAGTAGTTACATTTCATTGTGACAGCTACAAGATTATTATTCACACACTAAGCTATCATGCCTGTCTTGTGTTGCGTTAAAATACACCAGGTAAATATAAAATTGTAAATATTAATCGGAAGTCAAACTTTACGAGTGACAATTAGCATTAGGGAATTTTCCATTTTAAACTTGGTGTAAATTCGTTTTGGCTGAAATATCCATTGTATATTGTTAGTGATTGCGAAAAGACAATCCCACTTATAATATAACTCACATGCTTTAAATGTGCCTTGAGAGGCTATGTTTAGGGGCAGTGGTTTGTTGCTAATAACAAGGTTTAAACAGATCAGGGAATTCTAGAACACGGATGACGTATAGAAACTGCCTCACTGTTCGAAACTTTCCGTGATTTTACAAAACACTTGTTTCGTCACAAAGAATATTTTTCGCAACTTGGAGGCTGTGAAATTGCTCGTTTCGAATAAGAGGTTGTCATTGGCCGAGAGGGTCACGTGACTGCAGCTGGTGTGGCGGCGAAATAGTTTAGGGAAGAAGTTTTGTATATAAAGGCTCGCTTTGTTGTGATGGCAGTCAGTGTATCGCCAAGACCGCAGTGTTATGTGGAAATTTCTTTAAAGTAAACACTTTATGTTATTTCGCCAGATGCGCACATTTTTGCAAATAAAAAATATCAGAAAAAATACAATTATTTTTAGGTCCCAACTAAATATCTAAAAAAAATTCTAAATTCTAATAAACAACTTGAATCAGAAAATATTTTGTGAAACACTGTAATGGCTCCTGGCTCAGAACCATGCAGCATGAAACCGACGGAAAAACCCGAGATTAAGGATAACTTTACAGTAAGGAAGGAACTTGCCCTAGCTTGTCGGGCGTTGGATTGGTGAGATTTGTGAGATTTGTGTAAAAGGAGAATTTAAAGAAAATATTTATTTGATTTTTCGCTTGAAATCAACATGCAAGCAGCAAGTTCGAT
This sequence comes from Ascidia mentula, assembly GCF_947561715.1. NCBI lineage: Eukaryota > Metazoa > Chordata > Ascidiacea > Phlebobranchia > Ascidiidae > Ascidia > Ascidia mentula. The sequence goes on from NC_138569.1 coordinate 137,694, forward strand.
GCACACCCCGGCATTACAACAAGAAACACATATGCATGTTTTCAGGTACAAGATCGGAATAAATGACGGAATTTTTAACCATGTGTCAGCTTTAGCTAGATCCAGAGATGGAGGCGGGAATGTCATCCTTTTAGTTCCGTACGGGATATTATGGAAGGGTAAGTTCACATTTAAACAACTTTCGTTTATATACGTAAATAAACCTGAGCTGTTCTAATTTAATAACCTCCACTTGTCCACGTAGATGTAACTCCCGAATGCCTTGCTGCGATTGACCCGGAAACAGGGAAGGTTGTTGAAGGAAAAGCTCATCTTACTCGGACTGACCTGGGTTTCCATCTTACAACATACAGAAGAAGACCAGATTGCACTGCCATATTCCACTGCCACCCGACACATGCCACAACTTTGTGTAAGCACCATTTTATCCTCACTATCACAATGCATTAGAATACACACGTGCTTCACGAGAGGTTATTCGTAGCGGTAAAAGAAATAATGTCCGGATTGAATTGTGTTTTTCCGCAGTAAAATCCCTCATTAGAAAATAGATATTTGAACAAAGAAACCTCAGATGTTTGCCTTGCCTTGGTTTTGTTTAATATTGACTAACAACGAGGTTGGTTTAAACCACGTTGTTTGCGGTGAGACATCTGGTTGGTTTGTCCCCAGCAGCAAATATTCTTTCTTACAGATACATATAAAAGTTTTACAAATACAATTAGTTTACATTTTAACTTTCGGTTCAACCACCTTTCTTCGTTTAGGTTGCCTCAAAGATTTTAAAGTCCTGTGTATCAGCGTCAGTTGCATAGAAATCATAAACGAGATCTCGTACGACCGAGATTTCAGTGAGGCAAGTCAAGATTACAGCAGAGAGTTCGACCGTTGGTTCGACGCTTTGGGAAGTGAGATTCAAATTGCGCAATAATTTTACCATGTCATGTTCTTCCGTGTTGGCTTACTGCATGGACCGCTAACACTTTGACTCTTGGTTTGGTGACGGAAACGGTTTTAATAGATTATAAACGGTGTTTTGGGAGTTTCTGCGATTTAAACCACGTGCTGTGATGCCTTAATAATAAAACTTTGCAGTGAGAAGGCGGATTTTGATGATGGGGAATCACGGGGTGATGACGGTTGGCAGTTCTGTCGCTAAAACATTCGACCTCATGACTTCCCTGGAACAAGCATGCCAGACTCAGGTATTTGCTAGCGGTAAACATTGTGACGTAACACATTGATGATGGCTGATGTCGGTTGGGGGATCTGCATAATGTGGACACTGACTGGGTAAAAATTTGCCGCCTATCATGGTCAGTTCTACTTGAACAAAACTACACAGAACATTGTGAGCAATTTCTAAAATTCAAACAAACTTGGTCTCGTGAATATTACCCAAACAAGTCCATGCAAACCTCTGTTGCGTTTTTCAACAAAAACGGAAACATTGTTAACTTTGCGAAATATTTTTAATCAATTTTCAGATCATGGCGATGACCACAGGAGGGGAATTGAAGGAGATTTCTCAGTCTCGGTGCGACCGCTTCAACAGCTTAGTGGATGAAGCTTACTCAGACCATGCACAGATGCACCTTGATGCTTTTACCAACCTTTTACAGGCACACACGTGATTCTATTACGGATTCGACCCGAGCTGTGTAAATGTTTGTGTGTAATATGTAAATAAATTCGCCGCGTGCTTTGGGTACGATTTCTATTAATGTAAAACGTATTCACCTTTCGTCGCTAGCAGATATGTCGTCGTTTATTTCGTTCCATTAATTTGGGTTTATGAAAATGTTGGTTGTTTTGTCATACATCGCTTTGTATATACCGCGTATCGTTGTATTGAGAATTGTGTGCCAAACGTGCGAGTCCTCTAGAAATGAAACAAATTAATATTACATGAAGTTGAAGAACGTTGTGTTGCTGCCAAGAATTTATCTTCCAGAGCAAATTAACGAATATATACATATCGCTTAAACCTGTGATTCCCAACCTTTTTATGGTTCCTTCCCACTTGGAGGTAAAACAATTTCGACGCGTACCACCTATAGTTGAGTGTTACAAAGTAACCTAGGGGATGAAGTAACGAACATTTTGAGATCACTTACGATTTTTTAAATTCGAACCAGATCCGCATATTTCGGAAAGGTGCTCGCGTATACACGTAGAATGCCGTCGCGTAGTACCTACACGTATACCACCGGTTGGGAAACACGGTTTAAACCGACGTTTCGCCCGCTGTATAGTAAGCTTCATCAGGGCTGTGACGTATGTATCACGTGATTGGGCAAGTAAATCGTTTTCTTCGTGGCTGCCATATTGTTGATTTGTGACGTTAGTCCCTTAAATATTTGTGAAATGTAACAAACCTTGCGTTGACACTTTTTGTAAACAAGTAAACCGTTTCTTCCATTCGGGGATTCATTTCTCATTGAAAAGAAAGTTCACGTGAAAGATAATAAACATTTCATTGAACATCATGATTTTGTCGGATTTAAAAATGTCAACCGACCTCCACAATTCCCGTGACCTTGGTGACGTGCGGTGGAGAACGCGAGCAAATAAAACCCTTCCAGAGAATTACTTGTGGAAAACCCCAATAGCTTCGATGTCGACAGAGATTGGCGAACAGCAGTCATCAAACTCTTCAACTGACTTTTGGAAAATCTATTATGAGCTTAAAGTTTGTTTAAAGTTTTACCTAAACTTGGGTGCGGGGAGTTTCGTTCGTCCAATAAACTTGGAAATTCCCGCCTCGTGCCCGTATTTCGGCGAAACTTTTTATTTGCTGGGTTCCTTACGAGCTCCCTGGCTTTGTTAATTATTTGTCAGTCCGAAGTAATTCTTACTCCTGAAATTAAAACTACCAGGGGTTTGTAATTCTTAAACCAAATGTTGACACCGTGTACTTCCCGTTACATCGGTGCTTTCTGCTAATTTATATCAGGGGAAGAACCCAAACACTCACTTTGTCAATAATGTTTACACGAACTATCAGGAAGCTCCCAAAACTTTTTCTCAGAATAAATTTGTTGTGGGCGAATCTCGCGGAATTCTGAGAATAATACTTAACATTCGTAGGTTAATATTTTGTTTTTGATAAATTGATTGATTGTAAAGAGGTTTTTAGCAAACAAAAGCAAGTTTACTTGTTATGTGTTTGTGACTACATGCGTAAAGAAAAGACGTGTTTACGCGGAAAACCCATCACACACCTAGTGTTTTGCGGGGGTGGTGGCTTATTTGCATAAACTGAAACAGCATTCAATCATCGGAATGTTTTTAACAAAAGAAAACTCCCGAGTTTGGGCAAAACAACTTGTCACGTGACACAATCGATCGGTTACGATTGGTTGATACGCCCCTCACCCTGTTCTGAAGGTCGTCGGTATTTACTGAATATTTGTTGGTTGCTTTAAACTTCCTACGCAGGTTGTGTACGTCATCATGGTTTCGGTTACGTTCCCCACTCACACAAAAGTTGATTTAGTGGAGTACCTGTGGCTGGTGGAAGTTCCCGGTCATGACTTACTTGTAATTAATACTTGCTTATGTGTCTGGGCTTTACCCCATTGTGGTTTTACTAAAACCGTTTCTTTATTAAAACGTGACCATTGGAAAACCTTGGGTGATGTTTGTTTGCTGAACACTGAACCAACCCCCTCACTGGCATGAACGTTCAAATAACTTTGCAATAAATTAATAAAAGTTGAAATGGTTCTGCCTTTAACCTGACGGTGACACGTGGATAATTTGAATATTTGTTCCTCTCTCGTTGCTCAAACATTTTCACAGGTTTTCTCTCAACGTTGTGTTTTGAAATATATTTTGCGAAACCGACATGACGAAAAGCAACAAAAATGCACCAAACTTTAAGCGATGACGTCATGTGCTGGCCAGTCATGAAAAACCATTATCCTAAGCACTTATTCCAACAACTTGGGTTATTTGTACAGAATCTCTGTATGTTGTAAACCAGAGGTCGGGGAAACTTTTTGGCCAAGGGAGCCATGAAAGCAACTTATTTTTAATTGTATTTCAGTGAGAACCATGTAATATTTTTCAACACTTAATAAACAAGTTCTAGCAACCAAATAACGCCTGGCATTTCTTAGCACGATTGTTACGTCATAGATTGTGTACGTTATAGAAAATTACAAGAATAGTTTTATTATTGAAATATGAATCTGACGTTCTTCTGATGAAAAACAACAAATATGCACCTTTTGTTTAAAAAAGATTGAACAAAAGGTGTATATTTGTTGTTTTTCACCAGAAGAACGTCAGATTCACAATTCATTACGATACCTGGTGGTCAAAACCTATTTTCAGTTTTCAGTTTTATTATTACCAATCGGTTTCAGAAATGCCAACATAGATTTATTTGCGAGCCAGATTCCGTCATCAAACTTTGCCACATCTAGCTCGAGCCATGGGTGCCCGACTTCTATTGTACAATGTCCGAAATACGTTTTCTTAAGGAAAAATTTCGCCAAATTCGAGGAGCGGGAAAGCACGATGTATTTTATTTTTACAATTTAGTTGAATTTTCTTCCTTCTTGGCCGGAGAAACATCAAATAACTCCTCCTGGTGGAAAGGATGGGGTAATTGTTGATCCTTGCATATCCCGCTGTCCTCCGACCTCCCACTCATCTCTGACCTCTTCTCAACACCGGGGGAATCCCCCTTGTCGTTACTCTCAAGTTGCTTGGGTTTCAACAGAAATTCCGCAATCCCTGTAGAAATGAAAATTGCGTTAAAACCATTCGGGTCTAATGAAGGTTTTCGCATCTTGACCAAAAAACACTGGAACATTATGACGTAACACTCACCATAGCAGAACATCGATACACACAGCAGGGCGATCTGAATGTAGATTTTGTATCTTACACACAAGCTTGTACTCCAACCAAACTGGATCGCAAACCCAGATAAAACGAAGAGGTTCCAAACAGTGAAAGCCGTTTCCTGGTTTGATTGGAAATATCCCGCGTGCATATCTGCGTGGAAATGTCGATTTACCTTTACATATTACTAAACATAAGCGGGGATTTACCGTTTACGAGAGGATTCCAAATGCCATCTGTGATTCCGTAGGAGAAAAACAGAAGATAAACAATCCACGTTGTTGAAGGGGTCGGGACCCAGAACAGGCACCACATGTAATTAGCGAGGTCAACGCACAAAGCAAAGCCTAAAGGAATATTCCGACCGATGCGACTTGAGATTTTGCCGATGAAGAAAGAAATAAATGCGTTGATTGCACAGAATATGGCCATGCACAATCCAACCTGTATTGAACGTACTTGGGGTTTAGGCTTTGTTGGTTTAAATATTAACTACAAGTTGGTGACATGAATAAGTTTGTGTAAAATTTAACTTTAGATTCCTGACTGCTTGCTGTTTTATTGGTTTCCGTATTGATAAAAATTTCTTCCACGTTTTTTTGTTGAAGAAAAATTGTTAAAATTTCTCATTTCAAGAAAGCCCTTATTGACTTATTGGCTGTTGTACCTGATCTACCCCGAGGATGCAGGAAGCAAAAGCTCTCGTTAGCTCGGCGAAGACGAACGATGAGTAGATTCCACTGTACAGTGAGAACGGGATGATTAGTAATTGTCTTGGAGTGAAAAGGTGGACAATGGTTGCTTTCACGATGGAAAATGCAAGTTCAATGTAACTCTGTACGATAAAACACCAAAAATCAATTCGTCATTATTTCAAATACAACCTGAATGACGAAAAGTATTAAAGGAAAAATAACCTTGTCGTCATCCGATCTTTCCAAATCATTCGTTGCTCCTTCGAATATACTGCTTACAACATCAAATTCATCATCCTTCTCCAGCCCACCACGAAACTTCAATTCACTGACGTCATCAGCCCCTCCCTCGAATACTGACGTCATCTTACCGTCTGCCTCTACCTCGACTTCATCCAAACCCCTATTATCAACCCCTGTGACGTCATTTGGGGGTTTCACCTCCAACTGTGGGTTGATTTTTTTCACCAAGAAGATGTGAATCGTTATAGCGATTATGACCATGCCTCCCATGACACCGTACACGATGTAGAGCGTGGTCTCGGCCGCCGGGACGTACTGACCGATGTTCAAAGCAGTGATGTTTGGATCCTGGCAGTCATTTGACCCACACACGGATAGACCGGGGGGCGTGGCAGTGGGTGTGGCGTCGGTGGAGTTGTTAAGAAATGTGGAGTTTGTGGAGATCGGACCCTTACCACCGAATAATATTGCATAACTGATGAGGTTCCCAAACACCTGGGGTGAGAGTAAAGTGCAGGTAATTTACTGCTTGCCTCCTTAACATGGTAAGGATTTAACTCAACTCTGACAACATGCGATGTTTGGTCGCATATATTGCGTGATCAGTTTCACCGTGAAACCGAACATTGTGACGAAGATAATTAATGCCCCAATAGCAAGTTATCTGATGGTTAATGAAAAAACTTACAATATTTATTTTATATCAATATTTTTCGTGATTAATAAATTTATGAAAATTTATAACCTGGCAAAGTTGGAAAACGAAGAAAAAGTAACCGATGAATTCTGTGATGTAGAAATCCGGGTGTTTTCCTCCGAAAGTTGCGAATCTTTTTGCGAAATGAACCGTGAAAAGCATCATGCATGGCCACATGGTGGCCTCACCCATCCCAACTATGACTCCGCCAGGTATCAACGTGTATGTTTCTGACAACACGAATTATTGGATTCTCACCATCCGAACTCGAATAACTGAGCACGACTAGATTAGAAACCAATTAATCACCGATCAAGAAAATATCAATTTTATTTTGGAGTTGAACGCATAAGAGGTTTTAAGTTCACAACGATCCATGTCGAACTTACTCGGGTAGAAATTCACTGCGACGTAAACCAGGTAAGTCACGTGACACATGATCATAGTTGGTTTGGTGCCGAAAGCTTTTAACACAATCGGTGTGAAAATAACTCCGAACACAGCTGAAGTGCAATAGATAGCAGTGGACGCAGCGGCACCTAGTGGATATAAAGGAAGCCAGTCAGTGTTACGTGTCATTATTAAGCCTAATTATGAACAACCAACGTAGTATTGACGATTATTTTCCTAACTATTCATAACTTAACCATTCATGACTTAAATTATTCAAGCGTGACTCACCAACGCCTTCTTCAATGTTCACGCTTGACTGGAGATAGAGCAAGGTCGTGTAAGCCCCAAACGTGAGGAAAATACCGGACATAAAAATTGCAAATTTTTTTACAACCAAATGTCTCAGCGATCGCTCGCTTCTTACATCCGGGACTGATAAACTATTTTCTGTCATTTCCTTTATCGAAAGTTATTCCCTTGGAAAAAAGTTTTTGCTACAAAACAGAAACGTAACAAATAAGGTATTGTCATCATCATGTGGACACGATCAAATACATCATCATCATCATCATGTGGACACGATCAAATACATCAACCTCTCTTTCTTTGAAACTCTGCGACTTCCATTCGGTTCCGCATGAAAGTTTTTATAAATGTATTTTATCAATTTTTTAGTGGAAACTTTGGAAAAACCCAAACTTGACTCCAAGCTGTTTACTATGCTGACTAGGGGAACCACCTTAAAGACAAACCTCACAATAAACCCTGACACACAAGAGAGGTTGGAGGAAGAAGTTGAGTTGGGAGTCCGACCTTGCTTATATAGACCTCCGTCCAATACCAGAGCCTTCTTTCTTATTTGGAAAACCCCGAACGCGTCGTAACTTGCCTGCTTTCTCTCTCTGGTTTGTTTGCTTTCAGGCCGGCCGACAAACTGGTTTCACCGAGATGTGAAATTCGTCAAATTAAATTCATGGGGTTTACTAACATTTAGTATTTTGATGAAAATTAAACCTTCCTCATGAAGATTTTAAATACTTTTTTATGCGATTTCCAAGTTAAAGTAAACTTGAACTTGACAAAGTGGAATTCTCACAAAAATGAAGGTTGTAAGTTTCGCATGTTTCTATCGCTTTGCGAGTTTAACCTGGGCCGATGCGAGCATACAAGTTCGATCACGTTTTTATGGCTTTCATCAAACAAATTTGTTTACAATGTTTTGGAAAATCGTCAGCAAATCACAACTTTATTTATGTTACAATGACAAAAGAATATGCTTTTTGCATGAACGAATGTGACGTCATAATAGTAATCACTGCGTCACCGTCGCCTACGTCGTGTAAAACTTTCCAATGACGAATCGGAAAAATATCCTGGTGTGGACAAAGAACTCGAAGCACGGCGGTCTTTGGCTCTTGACGCTCTCTCGTGGTGACGTGTTTTAACCCGAGGTGACCGCTGGGGGCGCTTATGAGCTCTGTATGCGTGAGACGTTCTGGTATTCCGACAGGAATCCGTGGGGGAAGTCCCTTCACCAAAACTCTTTCGACGTTTCTTTGCTTTGGTTTCAACTACAGATGAATTTTTATGGGTACTTTTTTTCTTTTTTTGTTTCTCTTGTGCTTTCCTCTTCGTTTCATGATCTCTTGGCTTTGTTTTCTTTACTTGTTGGCCGTTGCCCTTGGCAACCGCATTATTTTTTTTCCTCTTGTTTATTCTTTGACGTTCATCCTCTACAAGAGGTTTTTCTGTCTTCCTCTTTTTGACTGTTTTTGTTTCTTCCTTGTTCCGAGAAGGATCCGATCCTCCTCGTCTTCTCTTTCTTCCAGAGGATTTTTTATTCCTTCCCTCGAACATCCGGATGCCAAACCTTCCTCCTCTCTTATCCATCCTCTTGATCGTCTTCAGTTTCTGCATTCTTTGAACAAGGTTGAACTTCTTTGCCACCAGAAGAATAATGAAGGCACCCACGATGATGCAAATCACTATGACAACGGCCTTCATTTCGTTGGAGAGAGTTTTGGCTCTTGGTGGTGGAGGGGAGGGAGGAACATAGGGAGTAACCGCTGGAAACAATTTCTAACTTTCAAATTTCCCGCCTATTTCGCGCCACTAAACCTGTACTACATTAAAAAACCCTCAGTTCCCAAGCATTTCCCAACTTACGTTTGGAGGTCGTCCTTTTCATCTGCGGGGGTTGATTCAATAAATTCCCCTCAGTATCGAACCCTGGGTTACTTGAAACATCTTGACCCTGATTCCTCCTTCTGTTCAGAAGTTCTATTCGTTCGTTCTGCGTGAGTGGTTTCCTTTTATTGGAGTACCTACTACCGCCACCTGTCGGTATAACTTTCCCTGTTCGTTTCGATGGAACGACTTTATCTTTTTCAGGTTTATTAACGTCACCTGCAGTAAAATGACAACGGTTCTGTTACTAAACAGCAAGGGAGAACGTTGTCGAATAAATATAGTTGATAACATGTGTAAAGTTTATGGAAACCACAGTAAATCCCCAGCAATGTCTGACTCAAACCTGGTACGGCGGCAGGTTCGTCAGTCATTGAATAACTTGCTTGGAACCCCATGTACTTAGAACCGACAGCGTCTGAACCGGAGTGAAGATTAAGCAGCAACACACTGCCTGCAAAATAATATCCAAACACTAGATGTCGCCTTAAAACTTAGGACAGACAAGTTGATGAACATCTGATAAAAAAGATGACAACAGAAAAACTGTTTTCTGCAAAGTCTCGTACAATAACCTTCAGCATCCTGTATCCAAGTTACAAAGGTACTTGTAATATTGATGCTGAACAATAAAATATGTTGGCAATAAGTCACAATGCAAGCGTCACACTTGAATGGAAACACAGTGAGATGAATGAAGCCATACCTGGAGAAACTATCGTTCCCAGACTGTCCCGACCACATAAAGTGTAATATCTTGTCGGTACGTCTGGGTTTTTGTCCCGGAACTGAATATTCAGCCACTGCCTCGTGCATTTTCCCTTCGCATTCGGCAACGCGAGGTTGAAGCCAGAAAACTGAAGTTTAACTCTGTACCCGGCTTCCGTCGAAATTCTGTGGAATATTAAGAGTTCACGTGGGTTCACACGAATATTTCATGCGTGTCATGGTCACGCTTCGTCGCCTCACCTCCACGAGCACTGAGTTTGTGGCGGAAAAGCATTCGGAAACCCTGGACTTTTGATTGTCTGCCATCGATCAACCGCTTTCAGATGGTCGTGGGTGCAACCTGTGCATTAATTTCACATATTATTCTCACACTGTATCAAGCATGACAACTTACTTTTGGAACTCAGAGCGGTTTGAATACAGATGAGAATGAGAAGATGAATTAGCATGGTTTAAGGTTTACAACATTTTCACCAGTATTATTTGCAGAGCAACTAATTTAAATTTAATCCCTAATCGATTTATATCAATGGAGTATATTGTTGAAGGCGCAGATAATCTGTTGACAACTAATAGTTAAATCCGAGTTCTTTCCAGAAATATTCACTCTTCTCGTTGTAAATGATGGCTTTTTCCTTCAACAACCCAAGAAGTGAAAGAAAAGCTAAGAAAAAACTAGACTCAAAAACTAACAACTGTCAGTAGGTTCACTAATTATCAACAGCCCAAAGCTTAACGGATGACTGGTTTGACACTTTTGTCGAAATTCTGGGCCGTCGAAACAGAACAACTCATTCTTTTACCGCCCCAGGCATTGTGACGTCAGGCACACGTAACAATCACTTGGCAAATTTGATTCGATAGTAAAACGATGGTAAAACAAATTAGTTTATTTTAGGTTTTGAAAATAAACTTCGATTAAAAAAATACGTTTACGTAAATAAAATTAATTTTTGAACAAACACATTTTGTGAATGATTTTTGGGAAATTGATGAAAAAATGTCGAAATGATTTAGTGAGATTTGGAAAACAGAGAAACTCTTTCTTTAAATTTACCAAAATATTTAACCGGTAGGTAGCGCAAAAGGGGTCCGTGTTACAATTATAAAATAACTGAATAAAAAACAAATAATATACACACATTGTGTTGAATAGAGTTGATTGTTTACAAAACCAAGTACCTTTTTATTTGAGTGACAACATCAGACCATGAACATTTCACTCTCTATGCTATTTCGTTTTATATTGCAGTAGTTTTGACATCATGCTGAATGGTTTTCTGCGATTGATTCAGCAAATTAATATGTTTTCTATGTTCCAGAATGCCTTTATTCCAAAACAATGAGGATATTAAGTAGCATGGCATCCATTGTTTGTAACTCCGGTTCGTTTTACAATCTGTGTCGGAGGTTTATTAATAGACACCCCCACATCACGGCGCCGAGCTATATGCCCTGCTGCTGCTGCTGCTGCTGCTGCTGCTGCTGCTGCTGTTACTGCCTGCTTCCGGCCGTCTAATCAATATTGTAAGCTCTCAAATCAGTTGGGTTTCAAGCCACAGTTTCACTGTAATATTAAGGTCAATTATCACGTTTTACATACATGATAAGGATATTTGTACACTGGAGACGTGGACGCTTGCTATTGCAATTTCAAGTTGGCGTTTATTAAAACGATAAATGAAACCCGATGCATTATTTAAATATACAACATAACCCAGGGAGCTGTTTTGCAGTCGCAGACTCTTCAAATAATTACAGCAAAATTTAATAGAAAGTTTAAATTTTTATTACAATCGTTACCGAAGTTTAGAAATTGTAAATGCATCTTCTAATATTTTAAAATAATCGTTACATTTGAGAATTACAACAAGGATTAGTTTTTATCGATATATTGATCCAAAACCTGAGCGCCCAAAAGCGAACACGTGGGGTTACTTTAGGTCTTCGGTCTCCCGGTGGACAAAATCAACCAATAACAGAGCTTCGTTTAGAAACGCCTCTTTGAAGGTACAACCCGCAATAAAAAATAGACTGGTTTCACACCTTTTGACCGTTTAAATTGGCAACACTAAATTATTGGGACTGTAAAGGCTAATACATAAATCAGGTTTAATCAATCTATTTTATAAAACAATATACAATGCGTTAAAATACTTTGGTTTCAAACGAGTTTGCAGTGCATTTAATTGTTTGTAACTGTACCTTCATTGTTCCTTTAAGCGTGCTTATGACGTAACAACGCTCTGTGTTTAAAACGTGCGTAAGCGTGACGCGCAAGGCAGATGGAAGTGACTGACACAAATTAAGTGTTGCTGGTCTCTTTTGGATGGAAGTACTTGATTGTCCGTGCGATTAATATCCCAGATAAGCTGTTGTTTTGTCTCTTTCGAGTGCTGCCAACTATATGCAGAAAAGCTGTAGATGTGGATGTGACTTTAAGTAGTTGAGGCTTCACAAAGACATCGGACGATTTGTATAAGAGTTTGAATATTGGTGAAAGATGTAATTCCTGTGGCCACCTTTTCATGGCATTTTGCAAGCTTTACAAATGTGGTGGTTTATGATAATAATTATGTTAAAGTTTTGTTGACGTGCTGCCAGGCATGATATTAGTTTGCTGACGAGGATACAGAGCCTAAAACGTGCGGCTACCTTGCGTTAATAACAGCAATGGTGGAAATTTAACAGCGGCGCCGCCGGTCTGTTATTACCGAATAAAGAGCGTGCGCGGCATTTTGAGAATCGCGCGCTCTGTTGGTTTCGGCCGCCGTGGAAAATGACGCAATATTAAAGTAGGTTTTTGGCTAGTGTTTGTCATCGTGTGTGAACTGTGACGTGGTGTATAAGGTAAGGGGGGTGGACAGTTGTGGAGACGCGATTTACGCTAAATGTATCGGCAACCAAATTTGCTGAAAGAGCTTAACCCGAGTGTAGAACTGAAAGTCATAAACGCCAGCTACATCTAAACCTTCTGTCAGTGGTGAAAGGCAGACAGCTGCAAGAGTGCGTTATCTTTATTTGGGCCAGGCCTCGGGCGAACAAGGTATTTGCAGGCGTCAAAATTGCATTGTCACTAGAACAAGAACAACAATTTTGATCAAACGCGTTTCCCTCATGGATTTGAGTGTGTTAAACCAGGAAGTGTAAACCAACGGTTGCAAGATTAATAATGGGTTTACACAAATAACAGCAATTTAGCTGTGATCGATTTGACTTCTCGCATGGCGGAGCGTATGCTGCTGTCGCATCTAGTTTTCAAAATGATATTTTTTACAGAAATTTTTTACACATAATTTTTTGGTTAATTCTCTTGCCAAGTTACGTCATAATGGCAACATGTGGCAGACTCCGTTTGATCGACCAAGGAATTAAAACCGCAACTTTTGTTTCGGTAAGTTTTTTACACAACATAACGCAACATTTGATGTTGGAAAACCATTAAAAAGTTAGGTTCTTATTTATAAAGTTGTGTTTTTTAAACTTTGTTGGGGCTTCCCCGCGCGAAACTTCACCAGTAATTTTCCACAGTGATTTTGAAATGTGGAGTCGATTTTCACCTTTAAGTGGACGCCGGTATTTGAAGGGTAAACCAACAGCCGACACATTTCAGAATAAAACGTCGAATTGCATTGATAACTTCTTGGACTTTGTTTGATTCGCTTTATGAGAAACAATGTCATTTCACAGGAAATAGGCCGGGATCGCAGATGATGTAAAATACTTATCGTGATGCATTTGGACTTACCATGTTTGTCAATCTATTAGCATATGTAATTGATTTGTCTGGTTGGTACAAACATGCGGCTAACACACCCGATGCGTCAGTACCACACATGCACAACCACACGCTAATGTTGCTCACATCCGTTTATGCGACGTCATAATGCGTTGGCTGTTACGTCACAAAAATGCTTTGTAATATTCGCTATTGATGTGAAAGTGGCCCTGCCTCGAGTTCATGGATTTGCAAACGTAGATTCGCCACAGAAGTAGTATTATTATTATTATTATTATTATTATTATTGACGTTGTGAGTGACCTTGTACTTTGTAAACATGGTTGAAAATGATATTTTATTGCAGATTCAACGGTTCTCTTCCAACACTTCGTTTAAGGTTGGTTCCACTTCAAGCGGCGATTTCATTTCAAATAGATGTTAGATTTGTTTTTGTTTTTTGACCACACCAGGATAGTTGGGGCGGCACCAAGTGTACAACTTGCATCGTTACGTACAGATAACTTTGGATGGTGGTCGCCAAGCTTCTGCCAGTTTATAAATGTCAGAGCTATATTATACAAAGTTTTGGCTTAGCACTGATGATATGTAGCACTAGTGTTGCAGCGTACGTGACACATCTGCAATAGCTTATATTGCATCAGCTGGTTGCGCAAACTTCTTGTTATGCACACCAGACATGAGGCGAAATGCCAGAAATTCGCCTGCAGGCGCGGAAAGCTTCCACGAATGACCAGTTTAGCAACTCCTGTTTAACCAAGCGTATCATTACACATATGCTCCATTATAATGTCAGTGGCCTTTTGATTTATACCAAATATGGAATCTTTAGCTGTTGTATTCTGTTACTCCATGTTTTAATTTGTGCCATATTTACAGGCTAGCGACCTGCAGTTACGTTACACAAGAAAACCAAACGGGAAACCGGAGGATCCTGACAAGTGTTTGTTTGGAAAGCATTTTACCGACCACATGCTCGCCATCAAATGGAGTAAAGATAATGGTTGGTCCGCGCCTGTTATTAAACCAATTGAGAACATCAGCTTGCATCCAGCCACATCCGTCTTCCACTACGCAACAGAGGTAAGTTAATGGGGCACTATTTCCTGCCCAGAGTGGGGTTCGAACCAGTACCTATTGACTCACTACCCCCAACGCTCTCTGCAACAAGTTAACAACAATATTTTCGCGAATCAAGTAACGAACGCGATAGTTTTGCGATTTACCGACAATAGTTTTTACGAAAACCAATTTATTTGTCCAGCTTTTCGAAGGAATGAAAGCTTATAGAACGGTGGACAATCGGATCGCGTTGTTTCGGCCGATGGAAAACATGAAACGAATGAAGAAGTCTGCAAAGCGAGCTTGTTTACCGGTAAGTTGACGCCCCCCGTGGAAACCTGATGAACATTTTCAGTCAAGGTCTTGCACAACGTCGGTCACGGTTGAAATACGCTGCTGCTGGTGTTTTGGAGTTGCTGACAAACAATATCCAAACGTATCTTGGCGCAAAACCCCTGACCATGCGTTGAGCCAGTGAAACTTATCAGACTAATGTTCCAAATGTTACTCCAACGTTTTAACTTGGGTTGATTTTTATGGCCAGGAATTTGACGAAGATGAATTGTTGAAATGCATAGCTGAGTTGGTTCGTGTTGAGCAGGAATGGGTTCCGTATTCGACCAAGGCGTCGCTCTATTTGCGTCCCACTATGATTGGAACTGAGGTTCGTACACAGATCTCACAATTTCCAACAGGGCGCTTTTAATGTGAGAATTGTCACAACTTTCCAGGCCTCGCTCGGTGTCAATATCTCAAACTCGGCCTTGCTCTACTGCATCACCTGTCCAGTTGGTCCGTACTTCACAACAGGAACTTTCAACCCCGTTTCACTAATGGCCGACCCACGATTTGTGAGGGCAGCCAAGGGTGGTGTGGGATCGTACAAACTTGGAAGGTAAAGCAGTTTAACATTTGAAAATTCCTTTAGCTTGGTAGTTGGAGTTGCGGATGAAACGCACCACAAAGATTCATTAAAACTGGATCGATTCTGAGCCCAATAGTTTATTAAGGTTTAGTTTTTCCAAAATTGCAAAAGACTTTGTGAATTCACCCGTGCATGGATCGTTGTATCCACAGTAATTACGGACCAACGATCGAAATCCAGGAGGAAGCTTTGAAGAGAGGTTGCCAACAAGTGTTGTGGCTTGCCGAAGATGACCACAAGGTCACAGAAGTCGGGACTATGAACGTCTTTATTTACTGGATCAATGAAAACGGAGGTATCCCAGTTCAAGAACATCGTATTTATTCTAAAACACAAAATGATAAACATGGCATTGTTTCGTCATAGAGAAAGAACTTGCAACAATGCCCCTCGACCGCGGAATCGTCCTCCCTGGTGTGACACGGTCATCGCTCATGGAGTTGGGAAGAGAATGGGGTGAATTCAAGGTCGTTGAGAAGGTCATTACCATGGGTGACGTCGTGAAAGCTCTCAACGAGAACAGGGTCCGTTGTAAGGGTTAATCTTGGAATATTATTCACTTACTTTGGAATTCATCTGCAGTTGATCGAAATGTTTGGAGCTGGAACTGCTTGTGTTGTTTGTCCGATCAATAGGATTCTGTACATGAACCAGGACCTCCACATTCCAACCATGGACAATGGACCTGATGTTGCATCAAGATTCTACCAAGAACTGACAGATATTCAGGTATTTATATCAAACATGAAACAAAATGTCACAAATACGCACCTCGTTACTTTTTACATCACTTTGTGAAAGCACATAATTTAAAGTACAAAGTCTTATATTCTTTGTTAAACAAAGCAGTTGCACATACAACTGTTGGCCACGATTTGCAACTCTGCCAATAGGCAAGCAAATAGTTCGTTGAAATTCCTGCAAATCCCGACCGTGAGGTTTTGCTTCTGTCATCACATTGTGTATGTTGTAGTACGGGAGGACTCCACACCATTGGTCTTATACCGTGGCTGACGACGTTGAAGCCGTGAACGCAGCAGAAAATCAAATCTAAACTTATTTATTTCGATTCTTGCGCAAATATTTTTCATACAAATTAGAAAAACACCTAAAGTTTTTCGCCTTTTTTGTTTAACACAAAAATGTGTCTGCTTTTTTTTGCACTGTACCTAAAGTTGTTTACACAAAACCTGAAAACACAAACTTCTATTTATAAAATACACAACGTGTTACCGCATACACCGGTATATGTGGGTATGTTGTGGTGTCAATTATCGCTTGCGTAGTTACCTTGCCTTGGGGAATAACCTAGAGTGAAAGTCGGTGGTCGGGATAATGAAGCTTTTGGAATGTTCCTTTGTGACGAAATAAGTTCTTTCACGTTTATATTTGTTGTTTTTGGCCGAAAAATACGCGATACACAACTGACACATTTACACAACACTAAGTTAAGTTCCACTAATTTACTGTGACAATACAAATTGTACAGCGATTGATGTTTGCCTCTTACTTTTGCATTAGTGTTTTTTTTCTTCCAAAATCTCAACGGTATCATTATTTGACGTAAAAAGTTTTAAACGACATTTTGGTGACGAAGTTTTTTGTTCGTTTCGTTTTTGAATTTTACCAAACCTGCGTAGCTCATACTTGTGAAAAACTATTGTTGGTTATCACTAAACTAGGGGATGCACCGAAAGTTCGGGCGAAACTAAGGAATTTATAATTATTCGGTTTCGACCAAATATTTTCGCAAAATTCGGCCGAAACCGAAACTTTTTTACTGCATGTAGCGAAAATACGCAAAGTTTAGAATAGATTCATTGTTTAAACTGTACGAATGTGTTCGTTTTGTTTGTTTTTGTCACCGAAATAATGAAAATCAACTTTAAGCATTTGGTACAGTAGAGGTTATTCTTTAAGTGCCAAAAAGGCTGTATGATAGGATCAGTTCCAATCCTGCACATGTTTTGTTCAAGTTTATTGCGTTTAAAGAGATGGATACCAAAATTTGTTTCGGTTTATTTTGTGCCGAATATTCGTTTTCGGCCGATTAAAAAAAAAAGTTTCGGTGTATCACTAGATATCACTAAACCACAGTAGAGAAATCTCTTCTTGAGTTAATCCAGTAAAAGGTTTCCAAACCACGCCCCCTGTTTTGATTGGGCTATCTGTAAATCACGTGACCGGTTATTGAAAATTTCGATGCTTGGTTTTCAGAACGAAAGTAATTTTCATGGCATTTTTTACAAATTCAGAAGTTTGGTTTATTAATATAAAGAATTTAATTCTCAAATTTTATGTTTCGTTCTATAACCGAAGCAAGAATACTTCTGTGTGTTCTAGTACTTGCTTTGTTTACAATAAAACCCCCAACCATTCTTTCCATTGGTATGAAGAGATTTCCAGTCAGACAACAATAATTTTCACACAATGTTGTTATTTCGTCGCGAATATTCGGCTAAAGTGTAAATACGACCTCCTATTCTAGATACGTCTTGAAATATAAAGGACAGGTGAAACGATAACATGCTTTAACGTGAAGTAAGTTAAATTAGATTAGGAATTCAAGCTGTTGTTTTGAAATGCCTCGTGTTCGGGCAAGCGTGACGTTATGATATTGAGGTTAGCAAACTGAGTTAATCAGCATGTTTGCCGGCAGAGCATTGCAAATAAGTCCATAGACTGCCCTTCTCGCCATCACCTCAAGGACATGACCTAGGGTAACCCCAAAAGTGGCGTCACCCGGAATGTAGGGGCGTGAAGTGGGCGTGACAAGCGTCCACCAAGTCAAAGCAATGTTGAACAGAAAGTTCCCATGTTGACGTGGTTGGAAGAGATTGGTTGACATTTCCAAGACAACACAAAACCAACCGGATTAAAAAGAAACGAGAGACAATCTTAGACTGGAAAAGTGAAACAAGCAGATTTACAACTGAAGGATTTGAAATAACCGTTGCATCAATTAACTTCGAACGAAAAATCGACTCTAATCCTAATGCCAAGTTCTGCCGCTCTCAGCTACCACCCCACATTAAGTGTGCAAATAGTTTCTCAACATTAATTTCCGTCAGATTAATTTGTTGTAAAACCTGTGTGGACAACATCTCTGGTGACTGTGTTTACTCAGTCTGTGCTGAAACAAATATTTTCTGTCTGACCACCCGTGTTGACTGTCGCCCGTCAATACATCCTTTCACCGCATCTGTTGTGTTTCATGGACAAACTGACTAAGCCTAAGTCGCCCTGTATCGGAATGCGGATTTAAAGCGCGTGTGTATTTCAACCATAGAAGGTTTTCATAACAACAATGTTTCGGGTTGGGTTGAACTTTACATTATTTTAAGGCAAGAGGAATTGTCTGGGAATTAAAACCGTATTTTTCCGAGGATAAATATGATATGTAAATTATTACTTTAACACAGACTTCCACCTGAGTAACGAAACGTTTACTTTAAAACACAAAGTCGAGACGATTGATTGGTCTAAAGGTTCGATGAACGCACAGTGCACAAAGTTAACGCGGAGAAAATCTTTCACAAGAAAGTTGGTTTGCACAAGAGGCTGATGTTAAGATGATTCCAACCTCTTAATGGCCTTAACGCTAAATTTACGCAATTAAGCTACACTGCTTGCGAAAAACGCAAAACACAAAGTAAACTTGTGAGTACCAACAGAAATAAACATCAGCCAATATCGAATATTAGAGGATTACAAGAAATTATAACCCTCCAACAGAGAAATAATATTGCAATGTTGGCTATGTGCTCAGGTGCGTCATCTAGCGAATACTTTATGTCCGCTTCCAAGAGCCCCGACGCAAGCTCGAAATTTGTGGTCGTTCCTTTCAATATATTCCCGCGCATCTTCAACCATCAAATTCAACTTTTCTTCTTGGAAATCGTCAAGTTGTAAAGGTTCTAGAATAAAAGTTAAAAACAAACATCTCAAACCTCCTGCTGAAATTAGTGATGAAACAAAAACGGTGCTCGTTGCATTCAAATACTTTCACATCCAAATATCTGTTCTGTTAAGCGTTATAAGCTGTTAAACCGGTAAAAATGTCAATAGAATGTTCAACCAACCAATTCGAATTTTGACACGTCCTTTCTACTGTGACGTCACAACTAACCTCGTATAAAAGGGTTGAAACGGAAATACGTTGCATCCGGTAAAAGATCGTACATCACCGTGTGGACTTCTGTTAAAAATATTTCACACAATAAGTTAATGAACAGAAATATGGGGTAGAAATGATTTGTAGGTGGAAGGTTTGATAACTAATCTATTCATGTCCTGTCTGTTTAAGGCCGTAATTCCCAAGAGAAAATGCGGAACTTGATAGTGATGAGGTCATTACATTAATTATCTGTAGTTTACGTTATTGATGGAAGTCTGTGAAAATCCTGTTTTCCAAACAATGTTGTGGGCGAAGCTAATTTTAAATCAAAATTCAACTTTAAGTTTAGACAAAACCGGCCACCTGAAACACTGGTGGCGCTGTCGACCACTTTTAAGAGTTTGTCTTTGAGGGAAAGGAATTGTTCGCTGGTCGGTCCAACTGTGGGTTCGTATCTACCAGTGCCAACTGAAACAACGCATTGTATGGGAGCATTCGGCCACAACAAACTGCATTCATTCATCGCCACTCCAGCTGGATTGTTTGTCAGCAAACCTCCATCCTGAGTTGAAAAGGAATTATTAAACTCAATCCCTGTGTGATGTTGATTCCACTTTGATCCACTAAATGTGGGGTTATGAACGAAGATATTAAAAAACCAAGACAATGGAATCATTGAAACAAATCAAACTTTGTACCAACCATAAAAATAACAGATTTCAGGCACAACAAACACCTAATCTGAGAATCTACATTATGGAAACCCACCCCAAGCACCACAAGTGTGAAATTGCTTGAGTGTTGTACCTGATGTATGTTGCTGTGCTTCTTAAATTCCTCAAAGTAGCCTGGAGCAGCAGAAGAGGCTCGTAATGCTTCCCATAGCTTGCCACGACATGTACCTGGCCAATGGGTAAGACGGGTACCAGGTACAATGCTGCAACACAAACAACACTTTTAAGCCAAGTGCATTTAACAAAAACTCACAAACAACAATAAAATTAAAGAGTATGTGAAAAAAACACATTTTTTACACAAAAAAATCCTTGCATAACTATTAAATATTTCCATCAGTAGAAACCTGTAATTTCTCCACACAAATGGTTTAAGCATCATTCTGTTAACCAGTGTTGAAACGGCACAACATTTCGGGGTGTCCTCGTCTGCTGCTGTTTCAATTAACAATCTGTTGCCTACAAACACATAGAAGTTATCTCTAAAATTAATTGATTACATATTCCCCAAACTCTGGTCAAAATGAGAATTTTGCTGAAACTTTAAAGATTTAAAAAGAATTTCTTTAAAAGTTAATTTTTTAGGTTGAATATTCTGCCAGTGGTTACTAACATTTAAAATTAATGTGTTGATTTGATCACCGCTGAAACATCACGCAACCAATACATGTTCAAAACCAAAAAAATAACATGAAACTTTGCTTACCAAAGACAGTTTTTAGTATTTTTTCAAGTGTCTCCGAATTATAGTAAGCGTGAGCTGTGACAAGCTTGCGAGTTCCTTCCAATCTACTTTGGTTGAAAACTTCTGATCCGAGTTGTCTGAAGTCCACAAATAACAGCATTAAAATAATACATGGCAAATATTTAATATCAAACAAGACATTTCTAATATTATTGACAATTAGCTGCATGTTTTTGTCTGTTCACCTATAAATAGATTCGATGTCAGCAACCGGAAGTTTCTTTATTCCAAGTAGAAAAGCAAGTATTGCCCCCGTGCTGACCCCACAAATATAATCAAACATTTCATGGATGTTTTTTCCACTTAACTCGGACAAACGACGAAAGATTTCAACAGAGAGAACACCCCTGTGTGAGACAATAACCTTTAAGATAATACTCACAATAAGTTGCAACTGTAAGGGTTGAATACAATATGTTCAAACTTAAAGAGCGTAGCATAGTAACATGATGTTTGATTATGATGGCACAGCATGTTCATGCAACAAAATTCTTCACATTAATTTGTAACATGGGATTCTGCTTCTACTGGAAGACATATTGTGAAACCACTGATTAGACAGCTAGAAAGTATTCTTACCTACAACCACCTCCATCGATGCATAACACACGAATACCTCGTTGCTTAGGAGGGTCAACAGAACCCAACAATGCAAGAGTCATCCTCAACGATGGAAAAATATCTTTGTCAAATGTTGTGCGATAAATGTGAGTGATTTCACGGATTGCATTTTCCTAATTTACAAAATGACTCACAGATAAATCATGTAGTCCATGTATGTTATACGTTATAAGTACCTTGACGGCAGTAATTCTTGTGTCTGGGTATTTGAGCAGATGATTTTTAAGATCTTCAAGGTTTTCACAAACTGTAGTCAGACTGTTTGCATCTCGGATACTCTGGATTAAACATCTCGTCCGATTGTTTATTTCAATCTTTCGTGCAATTTTGTCTTTCTGGCTCTAAGTTGTAGCAAAAAAATAAAAGCAGGTCTATGAAAACATAGTAAAAAAGTTACCTGAATTCTAACCGCTTCTTTTTCTTCTTCATCAATTTTAATTTGTTTTAATTTTTCGCCATCATCCAAAGGTCCAGTAGATGATAGGTAAGGAATAAATTGATACAAACTATCTAGCAAGGAAAGTTGGCTTTCTTTTGGTTCTTTAACTTCTGGAGGTTTCATAATCCCATTTTCTTCATCACTTGACATCTTCACAGTCGACTCGGATCCTTCTAAAAAGTTCTTCTGAGAAATAAAGCTGAAAAAAGTGTTTGCAGGCATTTCTACAAACTGCTTCACAGATGACAACAAAGAACTTGTTTGCGAATTTTCTTCCTTGACTTTCTCTATGAGAATATCATATTGTGAATGTGGTCTTCCCTCTCTCTCATCAGATAAATCTGATGGTTCCATATTTCCTTTCTCTGGATTTTTTTGTCCACTTTTATCTTTATTATGGCCACCACCACCGAACTCAGGAAGTCTGTAGTCTTCATCACAGCTTTCTGATAACTCCAAATGTGAAGATGCAAAATATACAAGAGGTTGTTCAACTTCTTTGCAATCTTTCAGTAAAACTTGATTTTGCCGAGGTTGTTTTGATCTTAGTAGAACAGCTTTGGATGAGTTTGATACAAGAAGTCTGGCGAAATTAGATAGCGAGGCTTTTGATTGTGAAATGTGTTCAGGAACAAACATAGACAATTCCATACAGTATTTGCACTTAGTTTTAACTTCAACGTATATAGTGTTTAAGAACATAAATATTCTTTTTGTCTGAAGGGAATATTTATGTTTCAAAACATTCATCACACTTGGCTGATGTCTTTGGTTTCTTGCTTCTCTGGTGAGGACAATACTTGGCGCCAGGCATTTTCTTATGCATGAACTTGTCAACTTGGACTTGTGCAAGGAACAAATATTCCCATGGCATAGCGTGGCAACAACCATATTATTTCACTGCAGACTTGGTAATAAACATCTGAAAACATGTTGAGCATATTTAAATTCTAAACTGAATACCAGAGGATCAAACACAATCGAAAAATGTCCATTCTTGGCCCAATTTAAAACTCAAACAAATTCCACTACTTACCACAAGATATAACAAAATAACTCAAGAAACCTCAAAACAAACGCTGTTTAGTTTTCTTCCGTTCAAAGAAGCAGGTTTATTTAGGACTTATTCAAGCGTAACGTGTCAGCTGATTCTACGCCCATACTTAGGGTTACTATAGGTCAAACTGTTTTTCACCTTACATTACAATGCACGACACCAGCTTGTCACACAAATACTGTTTCACTAAATTCAAAACAGCTTTACCATCACCCATTTTTTGAGTTTATTTTGAAACTGTATTTATATTTAGTAAACAGTTTACAAAATTAGAAAAAAAATATGCAAATGGGTGAATAGAAGTGGTGGGGTTCATCTGGTTCGTGCAAAAACCGGTTTTTGGAATTTAACGACCTTCGCGAACCGGTTGTTAACAAGCTTATGCCTATGTTTACTTCAAGCTTGGTATTCCCACATGCTGCTAGTTAGAGAAACGGATGCTAAAAATATTTGAATCCCACCACTGGTACCAAAACACCCAACATAAAAGATTGATACGAGCACAAGTTTGTTGATAGACAAAAGGCAGATACAAAAAAATTGCATATATGATGTTATAGCATAGGTTAATCACGAAAATCATGCTGCATCATACAAGTTTTCCACATTGTGCAGATTAAACCAAGTCTTTTAAACAAGAATTTTGAAGACATACTGAAGAATACGTGCACATAGCTTCAGTGATTGAGATTAAAGATTAGATTTGGATGGAAAACGTGACAAGGCAAAATGTTTTACATCGTAGGATGGTTGTTTAAACATTGAAAGTTCTCCAAGAATTTTTCCCACAACCGGGGAGAGTTTGAATCCATGACCTAGAAAATTTCACAGTAATAAGAAAATCGTAATTTCATTCTGCCAACAATCAATTGGTCAATAAATCAAAAATCATTTATGGATGCTTTCATCACCCTCAAGAAATACACAAAAACATAGAGGGTTTAAACAAAATACCTGAAAAACCGGTACCGATAACAATGTTTTCGTGTCCGGGTAAGTTATCAATGATAAAATCCCTGTCAGGCGTCATCTAAACAAAAATATTATTTCAAATTAAAACAGGCATGCAACTTTACCTTGGTGCCAAACAAAAACCTTGCTGTTTTATTTGTACATACTGAATAAATGCATGTTTCAACGAATGCTGGAACAGGAATGAGGCCTGGATAACAGTTCTTCACAATTTCTGTCAAAGTTTCCATGTTCTTTGTTTTCTCCAGTTTAATATTTTTGCTCAAATTTTGTCGATTTTTATTCTCAACCTCAACCCCCTGATGCAAACAAACCTAGAGAAACAAAACGTCATTCCACACCACACAATAAACATTTCATCTGAAAAAAATGTCACAAAATTTAACTCTTTGATCTATGTTAGATCATATAAGTTAAAATGAGGCAAATTTACATTTTGTTTAGTCCATCCCAGTTTACCTTCATTAATCCTGGGTACTCCATGATAGGTGTTGAATAAACCTTCATGGTGTCGGAGAAAACAATGTAAGTTGATGGGAAATTATCAATGGAGTAGATTTCTGGATGCCTTGCTCTCCAAAAAACAACATCAACTTCCAACGGCTGTTGGCAAGATAAAAAAAATTTAAATCTAAAGCTCAAAAACGTTTGTGGCATCACAGGGCTCAAACTTACACAAGCCTTCCATAAAACTAGAAATATTGTGAAATTACATGTGAACAAATGTAGTCAGGCTAAATGCAATGGGTAAGTTTCACAAATATTAATGTTTACTTAATGTCTAGGGCAAAATACACTTAAAGTGAATGATCCTAAACAGGTCTTGTTAAAATAACATCATTGATTGTAAACAATCAAACTTATTTAATAAACTTATTAAATTGAACTTAAGTTGACTTTGATTATTCGTGTAGGGCACTCACACACTCTGTACATTTACCTTAACTGGAAGGGTCACACCATGTTTGGAAACAATCTTGTTGATCCACGATCCACAATTTAGAACAACAGACACGCTCTCATACATTCCTTTATTTGTGTGGATTTTAACCAACTTTTTGGAAACAGGCTCAACATCCAACACTTCTTCATTGTCTTGAATTTTTCCACCCAAATGCAGAAGTGATTTCTTAATAATTGTAACTTAGTAAGTGGAACGCTGGTGAGCCATATTAAAAGGCCAGTTTTAAAGGGGTGTCATTTATTTTTAGTAACATAACTTGAAGAAATACAAGCTGGAATATATTCAGGCAAGAGTGGGAATAAATCTTCCATGAAAGGTTAACACTCATAAATGTTCAGTGATTCCCGAAATACAGAAGAAATTTGGATGTCGCGATACTCAGCAACGAACCAACAACAACATCCAATACTGACAAAAACCCTATTTCAGCTGATTTAACAAATACAAAAAAGTTTGACTTCACCATAATAAACTCACAGCGCAAGCACATGGCTTAAAGTTTCATCGGGACAAAATCAACATCCAGCAAAATTACAACTGAAGTAATGGGAGCTGCAGCACCCAAGTTGGAGACCACTGGTTTAATTAATGGGCTATTTTGTTCTATATTACCACAGCGTACCTACCTTCAGTGCAATTAAACAAGCATTGGCTTTTAACACTCCCCCAGATAAATCCAAAATACCATTAAATCCATTTGGAGAAAACCCTGGAAATTGTCTTCTTATCTCATGAAATGTCAGTTCTTTGTACTCGACACCAATATTTTCAAGAACATTAATTTTTCGTTGATTGTTTTTTGCTGTGTCTATATATTGACAAGGTCTAAAATATCAAGCAAGTTGTGCTACATAAAATTGGTCTGCATCGAAACACTTGAAAGTTGCAAAATTAAGAGCAATAAATCCACGTCCACTCACACTAACAGTTGTTGGCAGGATTCCTTCTCCAGTTGATTCCACTTCAGAGTGGATTCTGGCATCAAATCTCCGTGTTGTTTCGTTGTATATGCAGAGCGGAAAATTCTTGAATAGCCTTGAGAACTTCCATACTTGTGGCCAATCTTAAACTAACAAGAATTATCTGCTACAATTTGTCATCTTTTCGATTTGTTTACAAACCTGTTCAAGTAGTAGAACTGATTTATTTTGTTCTGCTAAGTGGCAAGCAGTCCACAGACCAATAATCCCTGCACCGCATACAACAACATCATATGGCATTTCCTACTCACAATACTTAGCACCTTCACACAGAATAAAACTAAATGTAACATCCAATGAAAATGGAGCTGACAAATTGAACTGATTGGTATTTGTGGTAAATAAACATGGAATTGCAACATGGAGGAATGTAAGAATGCAAGGTTGATGGAGGAAATTATAAATTGAAAAATAAAAACAACAGCAACATGTGCTTCTAAAGTATTGGACGGCAAACATGACAACTGTGATGTATTGTATGCAGAAATAATGTCGGAAAGTGTGTGATTGCGATATACTGGATCACAATGCAAGAATCCAACTGTCAGATGAATATTCCACTAAGCTTTTTGTTAAGAAAAAAACTACAAATCCTTTGATTAAAACTGAATTTAAAAATAACTGACGTATATTGTAAGTTAAACTATGAGGAAATTGTACACAGAACAACTGTATTGCAACAATACACCAATTATCAACATGACAGAAAGATCAAAGAACAGATTTCTTGATAAATCTAGAAATTGAAAAATGGTGGATTGGAAATGATGGATGTTTGTTCAGTGCAAGATTCCCAAGGATTTCACCAACCACTGGAGACAGCTTAAAACCATGACCTGGAAATTATGATTCAAGAAATTTTAAGCTTTTTAATAGTTTTGCATACCAACATTTATGTGGGCAACTATGGTACAGAACAATATTATGTACAAAAAACACAAAGCAAAATATATATTAATATCTTTTACCTGAAAATCCAGCCCCGATGATGATATTTTTGTACACTGGGTGGCGATCAAGAATAAAGTCCCTATCAGGGGTCATCTGAAAACATTTAAAAACTCACATTCTGTCCACCCATGTGTGACATCATAGGATGCCCCTTGTGACTTACAGAATAAATACAGCTTTCAACAATAGCAGGTTTAGGGTTAAGGCCAGGAAAATATTTTGCAACAAATTTCTTGAGCTCCTTTTGAATTTTTTCCTTTTCGTTCAACATTTCCCCGTTCAAAGCATCTCTCCTTTCTGCGTTTATTTCCACACCTGAATGGCAGCAAACCTGTGATGAAAAATTAAATATATTTCATCAGGTTTGCGAATATTTAGCTGTATGAAATGCCTTGTTAAAAGTAAAATACAAACTTTCATTAGGCCAGGGTATTCGAGGATTGGTGTGGAATATCCTTCCATCTCCTGGTGAATGATGATACATGGGAAACCATTCAATGCTTTGTAAATGTCCGGTGACTTCGCCTTCCAGTAGGAAACGTCAACACGTTCAGACTGAAAATAAAGTTGTTTTTTTTCAAAGAATTCTACATTTAGGTAAAGTTGGGATTACTGCTCGTCAGAACTTGTAGTTGATTGGGTAACAGTTGATGTTGTGGGAAGATTAGCACAGGACATTAATCACACAATTGATTGCACATATATATATATATATATATTTAATTTTTTTTTGCAACTGCTAGTTGCTTATATTTTGCTGAAACGTTCTGAGTCCCCAAAGGTCTTTCAAGTCGTCATCATATAAACTGTACCCAAGTAACATATACAGCTTCATTGATCAAAACATAACCTCCAGGAAAAAACTAAACCAGAGGTTTGCGTTATAACAAACAAACCTTACCCTTATAGGAAGAATTGTTTGCAGGGAGCGAAGCAAATCATTAGCCCATGAGCCACAAGTTAATACAAGTGACTTTGCTGAGTATGTGTCTTTGTTTGTGAGAACTTTTACCAAACCTTCGTTCACGGGGTCAATAGAAATCACTTTCTCACAATCTTTGAATGTTCCTTCCTTCTCAACGAATACTTTCTGAAACAGAAATTCTGCATAAATACTTTTTCCAAAGTTTAATGTTGAAATGAAAATTGTCTTAAAAAATAAAAAGACAGAAATATGAACTCAATAAAAAATATTTCCAACCTTCAAAGCAAACAGGCAATGTTTAGCTTTCAAAACTCCCGCAGTTGATTCAACCAGTCCATTTAATCCATTGCTTGCCAGACCAGGAAACTTTGCATCAATTTGGGATGGGGTTAGACATTTGTGGGGGACATTTCTGCTTTGAAGGTTGTCCAGGGTATCGTGCATTTCAGCCTCACTTGACATAGACAATAACCCACAATTTCTAAAGTACAAAAATTAAATTGCAACAAGGTCAAAAGTCATCTTTACTGAAACATTTAAAGTTACAACATCTGGATGTTCTTAACTTTAGACCCTACATATGATTTGTAAAATTTTCTCCAAACACAAAATTTCACATTTTTGGTTGAACAAAAATTCCCACTGTTGCAGAGAAGATGAATTAAAACTCACACAAATAACTTAGTGTCCGACTTCTGCTCGAGCTTTTCCCACTTCCTAAAAGCTTCTGGCATCATATTTGCATGCTGGGAAGTTGCATAACTATGACGGGTTATACGGGAATCACCATGTGAGCTCCCTCTAGTGTGCGGCCATGGAAACTTAAGAAATATTTGTGTTTTTAAATAGTTTATAGTTATGTGTCATGGTTGATTACATCATGGTATGAGATTAGTTAAAAATTAATACCAAATTTTATTTTTATGAATCGAAATTTTTTTAGAAATTGAATATTTTCCAGACAGACCTGCTCAAGAAGAAGAACTTTTTTTCCTTTTTCCACCAAATAATTTGCAGTCCACAATCCCTGCACTCCCGCACCACAAACAATTACATCGTACAACATCATATTTTATAAAAATATATCCTGAAACATACATTGTCCCAATTACAAATACCTTACATAAAATATGCAAAACTAAATTGCTGGTAGAACTAATTGCATAAAATATGAACATACAACTGACACCATGCACAACAAACAACATTAAGCAATGTAGGATTCCATATGCCTGAAGCTGCAAATAACAAATAAGTGGTTTGAATACATTTTGCATGACGATAAAAATTGTAATTTTATTATTTAAAATAATTAATGTGGAAAAGTTGGTTCTCCAACCAAGCTCAAAAGTTCAATTGCAACATAGTTTTCTGCAAACTAATCAAATTCCAAGTTGTCCACTATTTTGCACAAATTAAACAGAAAATCTTGAAAGAGTAAATTTGGCCACAGGATAATGAGGCTTTTCATTAAGAGCTAATGAACACAAAATATCTCCAACCACCGGAGATAATTTAAATCCATGCCCTGAAATAAACAAAACATCATGTTTCAAAAATAAAAGTAAACAACAAAATTACATCTATAACATGGCATTCCATAAATAGCCTAGACTCCACCTACATTGTAACAGATACACATGACCAGTTAACTTTCTAGTTGCTACAAATACCTGAGAATCCTGCAGCAATGACAATATTTTTGTGGTTTGGGTGGAAATCGAGGACATAGTCTTCGTCGGGAGTTGCCTGGCAAACAAAC
This sequence comes from Ascidia mentula, assembly GCF_947561715.1. Classification (NCBI taxonomy): domain Eukaryota; kingdom Metazoa; phylum Chordata; class Ascidiacea; order Phlebobranchia; family Ascidiidae; genus Ascidia; species Ascidia mentula. The sequence continues at coordinate 167,488 of NC_138569.1, forward strand.
TTCTTACTTTCTCAGTCAAACACAAATACAATGTTTACCATCTGCATGCAGGGCTCAACAACCACTGGTTCGGGAGCAAGGTTTGTGAAATGATTTTGCACAAGATCCTTAATCAGCTGACTCTTTCCACCACCATACACAAGAGGATCTTTGATATCTGAATCAGGGTCTACTTCTATACCAACGCCATGGTAACATACCTGGAAATTATTCACAAATTCAGGACATTTAGTAATTTTTGCCAAGTTTTTATTATTTAAATTCATCTACACACGTTAACACAACTCAAAAAAACTTGCACACTAGTTTACCATATTCTTGTACATTTACGTGGTAACAGCTGGCAATGTGAATAACTAAACTGCAAATGTGGAATTGAATAAAAACTTTTATGTTAACCTTTATGAGGCCGGGATACTCTAAGATGGGGATGCTATAAAAATGATCACCATCCTCATTCTCAAGAATAGTAATGGGGAATCCATTTTCCTGTTTATATAATTCTGGATTTGTTGCTTTCCAATACACACTGTATATTCTTGTTATCTACAAAATGTAATTATGTGATTATTTTTAAGAAAAGTCATTTCAGCATATTAAAAAATACATAACCAAAGAATTAAAAAAAAAAAAAAATTAAGAACAAATACTTTCACAAACCTTTGCAGGAATTTTTACACCAAGAGGTTCCAAAACTTTATTTGCCCATGGTCCACAAGCGACTACAACACTCCCACATCTGTATGTTTCCTTCGTTGATGTAATTTTCACATTGCTACCATCAAGTGGTTGAATTTGGACAACTTTTTCAGAATCTCTCAAAACCCCTCCCTCACTTTTGAATAATTCCTACAGAAAATTTAATTTTTTAGGTGAATTGACAAATTATTCTAAAAAATTCTTTTAAATCTTTTATTTCAATTTATTTGTGTCGTGTGACAGAGAAAAGTTTTCCTCGTTCTCACTTACATTACCTGCACAGTATGAAGACATTCATCCGCTCTCAGTATTCCAGCACAATTTTCAACAACAGCATTTAGTTTGGGAGAGCAAAGTCCAGGATATTTTCCTTCAATGTCAACATTCTTAACAAACTCGTGGCACACTGAGGTGGAATTTAAGTTGTCAGAAATTTTTTTAAGTCCGTCATCAGGGAAAATGCTGATCAACTCAGAATCACTAAAAAATGCAACAAAGGTTTTTGTAAATCTTGGCCATAAAGAAGAAGAAAAGTTAACACACAGATTGCAAAACACTTGCAAAAACAAAATACAATAAACTGACTTTTAATTCAAATATGCCTCAGGTCATCAGACTTTCTCCAGTAAAACAATATTCTTGGTCGTTCCTTCCGACTAAATTATGTTTATCCTTTTAAGGCCTTGTGAATCCAAACAGTATATGTTACAGAGTTAGCATTGCATGGAGTCACACATAGAATTAGAAAAAAACTAGAATAAGAAAACGCCAGACTGCAAGCACAGGCAGCCCACAGCAGAGGAAACAATTTACGCTATTTCATGTTCACATGGGAAACAGGATTTCCTCATCAATTTAGCTTCATAATTTTAAGTTCAAACTCACACTAGAAGAGACTTGTTAGTTTTTCTTTCAAGTTCCTTCCACATTCTGAAAGCTTCTGGCATCATTTGAACGTAACATTGTGATTGATATGAGTTTAGAATAATCCTGGACTTTCCTGTGGAACATCCATTCCTGTGCGGCAATCCAAACTATGGGACAAAACAACCAACTTAAGGATTTCTTTGGCACAAATCTATATGTGCTGCAGTGTTGAAAGAATCTCTTTCAGAAATTGATGCCATGAAAGCAGGGCCAGCCAAACATACAAAAAAACATACAAAAATACGCAAATGTTGAAACAATTGTCAAATAATTGTGGAAACCACAACAACACCAGTGCACACTTATCTCACCTGTTCTAAAAGCAAAACTTTTCGTTTTCTTAATGCAAGTTGCAATGCTGTCCACGACCCCTCAATGCCTGCACCAACAATAATGACATCATAGTAGTTAGCGTCCATTCCTCTCCAAGTTACGAACAAGATGCGTTCGTGCCGTGCATACGCAATTGATGATTGACTGTCAAGTTGTTTGCACAGACACATTTGCACTGTTCACACGCACATAGCTTTCGGCTCAAGCTAAATAAACAAAAGCTATTTTTCACTAAAAACTGGTCGTTTTTGCCCTGCCAATGTATGAACCGTAACGTAGCGGAAACGTGCACTATTCCGATAGAAAGTCCAACCGCAAACGTTAGCGCTCAAAGCATTGAGTACTAATCGGCATAGGGTAAATTTTGACAAACAACAACCAATTACCGGAGTGTTTTCCTCTGTCTTGCAGTGTTTGTTGTGGTTTCGTAGTTCGTAGAAACAGCCTTGTTGAAAGGGTTTTTCGATATCCCATCTTCTCGTAATGTGTTGAAACTTTATGATCTGTTCCACAACCTCTCGACATTCAATTATTTTACTTTCAACACGCATGGAAATATCCCAATCACGTGTTCATTTATTTTCGGGACATTGCAGGCAAGCTGGATTAAAGGCACTTTTTTTCTGATACGTAAGAAAATGAATCCGGCGAGATTCGAACTCACGACCATGCGCACAGCGAGACATGTTTTGCAAACTAAGCTTCGGAGGCTCAACGCTTGAGTGGACAAGCTGTGGTCGAGTTACAACGATGGATCGAGCAATAGACATCCTTTTCTGCAAACTTGTAGCTTTTAAATTGATTCTTGAATAATCTTCACTGAAACAACGTCTGATTTCAATGGCGGAGATTGCGCTTACTGTGCAAAGTGCACGAACGTTTAGGTCGCAAGTAATGCGCTTGCATCGTTACCATGGTACGAAGCCCATTTCTTTGGTAAAGGTTGTTTACGATGACGTCATTTTCCACTGCAGCGCTGCTCTTCTCATCACGTGGTTTCATGGAATGACACAACTTCCTGGGGAATCACCTATTGCGAATTTATAAATTTTAACGTTTATCAAGGACACACTTGCGGTATGACCTGATATATGTTAGTTGGCCTATGTATATTAACCACACTGTCAGGTACACGGGCTGAACGTCATAAATGACAAATATCTAAATAAATTCGTTTTTTGATAAATATTTTTTCTTTTTCAACACTTCTAATCAGTTGTGGCATCAGAATTTTTGAGAATAATTCTTTCATAAGCATACATAGAACCAGTAACATGGCCGCAATGTTTAACAACTTTCAACCGAAGAACTGTAATTAAATCTGTCCACGAAAAAGATAAAGTTGTTTTTCACATTTCTTTGCACAAAAACAAACCGATGGCAACGTATCTTTTTCTGTCTCAAAAACTTTATCTATTGTAGCATACGTTGAAATGTCGTATTTTGATCAAGCCAGGAATATACAATACATTTCATAACTAGGAATATACAATATTCAAAACGACTTCTCCTCAGGAGCAACCAAACATGCTCGTGGTTCATAGAATAGGCCTATAATGTATTTTTCATACAATGATCAGCTGTGGTTGTCGCTGGCTTCGAATGCGCGCATTCATTTTTGTATTCTTTACGCGTAAACATCCGGGTTATCTACTCACTAACTTCGCACAAACGAATGCAACCAATCTAGACCGCACAGTGGGGAAAATGATTGATTTATTAAACGAACGAATTCAAGCGTTTTCTCCAACTAGCGTCAATTCCATTTCGTTACGTTTTTCCTTCCCCCGTAACACTGCAGTCTTAAATAATCTAAACAAGAAAGTTTTCGTTACATTTGTGAAAAATGTTGTGAGCGACAAAAAAACATCACATTGGAACTTAAAATAAAATTAATTCACCCAAAATCTTCCACCAATTTTAACACAATAAATATTTCAAAATTTTTGTCACGAACTAAAAAAATGGAATTCATTTTACTGATAAACTTGCCTACAGAAAAGTTGAACAGATTGTATGGAATCGTCATTCCCGGGTATAGGGTAGGTTATCAGGGAAGGATTGACGTTGCTATCCACAAGTCCAACTGTTGCCATACTCATCTTAGCGGCTTCTGCCACAGCCTCGTGGGGTTTCCCCAACCGATCAACCAATGAGAGGAACACACAAACATCCGGCAACCGAACTTCAGATGCGTAAGTGTGGAACTTTGAGGTGAAACAGAGTTAAAAAACTTAAAATGCAACCCAAAAACTTTAACACAAGTTTTGGAACAAAAGATTTTTAACAGAGGGTTTGGACTTATCTATACTCTTTGTTAAAGTGTGGGTGTTGTGTTTGTTGGGCCTAATACTGATAATGAGCACAGGAAATATAAATTGAAAACCTTTTTGTAAAATTGTAAAACAAATGACATATTTTTTAGTTTAAAAAAGTCTTTGTTGTCCACAAAGACATCAGTATATTTTCATGATGTGAACTCTCATCTGAAGGTTTGGGGAAAACAATTTATGGAAGATCTATTATTATTCATGCAAAAACAGTAAACATTTAAACCATATACTCACCACATTAGAAGCATTGGTGAAAATTCCTCGATGCCAGAACCTGGTTTGAGCGTATTCCCCACATTCCTTTGCCATTACTTCAACATTATGACCATGGATCGGCGAACGACAAATAAACAGAATAATCCCTTTACGGAAAGCCATGTGGGCAAGAAAGTTAAGAGCTTTTTTTGTGTGTATCAGGGTTTTGTCCAAGTCAAAAACATCTACATCCATTCGACAACCAAACAAGAATTCCTTCATATTTCTGCAAACAGATTATTTAATATCCCACAGTAAACTCCAGAAGAATGATTTATGCTGTAACCTTGCTAGTCGGTCAACTTTCAGCATAAATTTTACATGTAAGAGAAAAGCTGTAAGATTTGGCAACGATTTTAACAAGTTTCAAACTTACTCGTTCCTGGATCCAAGCTTGTGTCCGTAATGAACTCGCGCCTTGAATAAATCTTCCACTGTGACAAGATCATTTAGACCAAAAAAATCTTCATGCTCCAGTGATTTTTTGTATAATTCCTTTAGTTTCCTTGGATCAAAGTCTCTGTGTGTTTCAGGTTTTTTATCTGTCGGTTCCAATTCTATTACGCTCTCAAAACTGGCAGGTTGGCTGAAACATCGAGCAAGTTTTTGGGAAAAGTTGGCGGTTCCAGCAGCAACATGTTGGAAATTGGGTTTTTGTGTTATTTTCTTCCACAACATCAAGTTGGGGCAGAACCGAATGCATTGTTTCATTGCAAACAAGATTTACATCAAGACCCTATGACATGACTTTCCTGAAAGAAACACACAATTTATTCTAACAGTAAGAAACAAAAACTGCACAGCGATAATGAAACACTCCGTGTCTGCGATTGCTTATAACAAAGAGTAAATATATTGATTCTCCTTAGTCTGCACAATGGATGTGTTGTGTGCTGTGATCAATATTTCAAAGTAATTCCATTAAAAATTCTGAAAACAAATTAATCTTTTGCCAGTAATTGGAAAAGGCTTTTTCTGCTACACTGGTGTCATCATCTCGCGTTCTTTCCGTCACCGATAACTTGAAGTCCGTGAACTTTTTCTGGTATCAAAAGTCACCCTTCAAGTTGTTTAACAAGTGCATCTCTGTCCCGTAAAGCTTTCCATGCATATTCTTTCTCTTTTTTCATTAAAGTTCTTTTCTTTTGCCGAGCTGCTATCACCCTTCTGTAGTGTTCCATCACCTGCGAAAAATAAACACAAAATATCATTTCAAGTTGAAATTTGGCAAACAACCTGTGTTGATGGGAAATAGCTGTGATTGTAACTGAGATCAGTGGCGCAACTAGCGGAATTTAAAGTGGACAGGCAACGACCACCGATATCATTTGTTTCAACTAAAACGACGCTTAAATAGGTCAAAACGTAAAAATAATAGTTCCATTGTGAGCCAGAAATTACATTTTTATGGAACAGTTCCATTATTAGAGGTATTGTTTTGTAACAATTACACTTTAGCACGCTTGAGCATATTTTCTCGCATGTCGTTCTTTCGACGTGTCTATATAGGTTACTATAGTATACTCTGCTTGACCAACTTTCGCGTCAGTTTCTTCTGTAACTACAACAGTTAGCCTCAATAACAATGTCTTGTCCACCGAAGAAAATGAGAAAAATTACGTCATTTTTTGTGGTGACGTATGGAGTAAATCCTTAGTAACAATCGAAAGATTACCGCCGTTTAGTAAATGCGAATATGATTTGGCGCTCAAAGGGACCTGGCATGCCGACAAACCAGTCCCCCTAGTTGCGCCCCTGACTGAGATAATTGTATTTAGATGGATTTGAAACAAAAACATGCAAACTTCCGTTTTGGGACTTCAGGTAAGTGTTAGTTTGGTGCAAACAAATGTGTAAACAGCTCTTTTCCTGCTAAAGTTGCCAACATCTGGTATAATTATAGAAGTGCACAGTTTGAAAATTATGTAACAACCAGCTGCGAAGTTGAGCAGAAACAAATCCTCCAAGCAAAGACTCATCAAATTTCAAGAATAGTTGGTTTGTGAGTTTGATCAGGAAATGAAGGAGTTGATTCTCACCTCCGTGTTTAGGGAATTGATTTTCGTCCTCGTCTCTTCTTTTTTAAACTCCTCCTGTGCAACTTGGAGGAGTTGTTTGAGGACTTCACGATTCCGAGTGCTCACAGCTTTCAGTTCCTGCTGACTCCTCATCAATTCATTCAAAACTTCATCCTCTTTTTTCGAATCTGATGTGTCAGGTTGTAATATACCTAGGTGCAAAATGGTGGATTTAAAATAGATTTTGGATGTCCAGACAGGGGTTTCCTTGCAAAAAGCAGGAATCAGGCAATGTCGAAAGGTGTCTGTTCTTATCCTAGAGTTCATGTAACAATTTTTAATATTAACTGATTAAGATCAAAAAGTGATACAAGTGCAAAATATCATATAAGTAACAATGTCGCATAACTAGGTGTTAAATTGGAGAAAGTATTCAACATGAATGTCCAACCCTGTTCTATCAACTCCACTCTTATCCTGGACTCCAGCTTGTAAGCATGGGAGAGAGACTTGGATAATTTGATGTTGTTTGAGGAAAATTTAACCAAGCTGGTTGTCAGGGGGTTTCCGTTGTTCCCATGCTTTGCTGTATAGTTTCATAAGCTTGTCACTTAAACTTGGACCATGTTACAAACTACACACATATGTACGTTATCACTGTGAGGCCACAAGCAATTATTAAAAACAACATCATTGTTAATACTGTTCCCTTAGTTTTTTCCGAATCTAGCCCTCTGGTTGGCATTGTTTACTAATCAGCGACACCAATCTCCTATTTAGTATTAAGAATTCAATGAAACTAGCAGAAGTTTCGAATTGAGTCAGCTGATTTATTAGTAAAAAATCGTCTTCGCCTGAACTGGCATCCTCAGTTTCTGCAAATTCGAATTTGCAAATAAAACACAGAAAGCTATACGGTAAATAAACCCAAGAATAAAATAAATTAAAATGAAATATAATAAAACATAATAAAACTGCTAAAGTTAAAAAGCAAGAAACCCTGTACTGCTGCCTTCCCTATGCACTACACTGCAATGGAAGGCGTTCAGACTTCAGAGGCGCAAAGATAAGCCGAATGACGTAACACGCAACGCAACGCTACACCACCTGCAGCACGAACGTGCATAAAGAGAAAGAATTGAAAAGCCAAGCAAGAATTGTTTACAAACGACCGCCATCTTTGGGAAATATCCTGACCAACTACCGGCAACTGGCATTGCAAACAGACTGCAGCAGGACTGCGGGGAGTTACGCTTGCAGACGGTGCGCAATGTGCGGACACCATGGCAACCATAAATCCATGGTCATTGAAACCACCAATTTAACGACAAACACAGGCAAAGAATACCAACTAACGCAACACCTAACCTGTGCAAGTTATGGCATTTACGTTGCAACGTGCCAAATCTGCCATGAACAGTACGTTGGTCAGACAAAAAATAAATTCTCAAAACGATGGACGCAACATAGGTCAGATTGGAATATGACAACATGCAAAACGGGGAGTACCGACAAGACGGCCCTGCGCCACCATTACTCAAGTGCACACCCCTCGTCAAGTCAACACCAGCCCATTGAAAGCTGTTTTACAGTGACATTTGTTGAACAACCGATGGTCAACAGGCTGGATGTTTGCGAAGCCAAATGGTTAAACCTTACGCAGGCCTCAATAAACATTCAAAAAATGATCATTCCCAGAATTAGGTGAATTATATCTTGTTGACGGTTTATTGATGTGTCCCACGGTTGCAACGCATTTCTGTTCATTGGTTTTTATCATCGCCCTTTCTATGTCCTTATGTGTTGTGTTTACGGCGTACGTTCGTGCTGCAGGTGGTGTAGCGTTGCGTTGCGTGTCACGTCATTCGGCTTATCTTTGCGCCTCTGAAGTCTGAACGCCTTCCATTGCAGTGTAGTGCATAGGGAAGGCAGCAGTACAGGGTTTCTTGCTTTTTAACTTTAGCAGTTTTATTATGTTTTATTATATTTCATTTTAATTTATTTTATTCTTGGGTTTATTTACCGTATAGCTTTCTGTGTTTTATTTGCAAATTCGAATTTGCAGAAACTGAGGATGCCAGTTCAGGCGAAATCGATTTTTTACTAATAAATCAGCTGACTCAATTCGAAACTTCTGCTAGTTTCATTGAATTCTCAACATCATTGTTTATTTTTATTTAACTAAGACTGTTTCTTAATTTTAAACAAAACAGAAACAATTATTTATTTCAGCATAACAATATGTAAAAAATTCACCTGGATCGGTCATAGTGGCTGCCTGGTCTGGTGCAACCATAATATTTTCTTCAACAAATGCAGATATGAGCTTTTGTGTTAAAGACCCAAAGGGGCACGGATCAGAAATTTCCCTGTGACACAACATAATGTTTGTGCAACACTGTGACACAACAATAATGTTTGTGCAACACTGTGACACAACATAATGTTTTGTGCAACACTGTGACACAACAATAATGTTTGTGCAAAGAACAAATTATCTGACATTTCAACACACTGTGACATCACAATTACCTCAAAACTTGCGCGAACAACACCCGATACATAATATGGTTGTATAAAAAACTACACTGGGATTATATTCAACATGAATCTGACCCTTTTAACTACCAGGGGACATATGCATTACACACAGCTTACATCATATCTGAGGCTTTCTTCAGAATCCCTTCAACACTTGCATCCTGTTTCTCAAAACTCTTCCCAATCGCTCGACTTCCTTCGCTCTTCTCCTCTCGCATATCCTCTAGCGCCCACCGCTGGCTGAAATGAACACCAAGCTCTGGAATCTGAATAGAAAAAGTTTTTTTATCTTAGCAAGTTTAAAACTCTAAGTATAAAGTAAAATGACAGTTGAAGAGTGCAGCATTATTTTTGCCATCTGACCTTAAAATAATCGTCATCGTCAGTAACACAAGCTTTGTACAATTTCTCCAGAGTTTGTACATTTGCTGATGTGATCGGAGAACAATACGACTCAATCGACTGCCAGAACCTGTTGGGTGTCTCATTCACGGGGACTCTGGAAGTTTGGGTGGTGTTTGAGTCATCCAACATCTCATAGTCAACAAATTTGGGCTGGAATTGAACAGGAATGTCAACATGAGACAAAACAAGCCTTCTCCATCCCAGGATAAAAAATATTTCAGCAACAAATTTGTTTCCACTTCATTACAAAAACCTACCACAGTGGTTTTTATTTTAGTTCTTCCACTTGAACCACTAGATGTCGCTCCAGGGAAGTACTTGGGATGAGCAGGTGAGTCGGATGACTTTAACTTTTTATTCGGTCTCTCCTCAGAAAGTTTTAATCTCTTCAGGTTTTTCTCCCCCTTGATAAAAAACTTATTCCAACTGTAATCTTGCAACAAACCAATCTGCTCGTGCTGTTTATTTTATTTGGAGAGTTGTAAAATGAAATTAACCTGAGTTACTTTTGGCAACTTATGTAACAAAGAAAACTAAAAATAGGTTGTGGTACAAAAAATAGGTACAATATTTTTAACAAAAGGAGTATATTTGTTGTTTTTCACCCGAAGAACGTCAGTTTCATAATTCATTATGCAATAAATCCAAAGTTGTTTGTTTAAAAAACAGATTTTTGAGCAAAATACTTATGGACACAAATTTTATCAATACTTTTTTGTCTTTTTTTCCTTCTTGTCCATCACTTAGAACTTGAATTTCCTCAGTAAGTTGTCTCATTCTTCTTGTGGCCGCAACAAGCAAGGTTTCAAGATCCATTTGAAGATTATCTATTTCATCCAGCTGGATTCCTTCATCTCCACGACGATTAATAACTGAAACAGTTTTGCAACTTTATTGTTAATTTTTGCCGTAGGATTTTTTATGAAGCTTTATTCGAGTGAAAATCCTAATGAAATTTTAAATGTTAAACGATTGATAATATCTCACTGTTGGTGTAAGTTGGGCAGTGCCTTGCATGGTCAACTGGAGTAAGATCAGGAAAGTTGAGTCCTTCTTTCATATCTGCCATCTTAACATTTCTAATATTACAACTGAAAGAGTATTACATAATTTATCTAAAGTTCTAAACTGCACATGAAAACTTCCACCACCAAGGTTAATATATAGGTCCGAATAAACCAAAATTACCAGAATTATCAACAAAATCACATCTATTTAGTCCTTTTTGTGTGAGCCAGTTTATCTCTTCGCTTTTTGACATGTTTTGGTGTTTTGTCCATTCTTCTTTCTCGATTTTCTTCCTTAACTTGTTTCTTGTGCTTCTTCCTCTCCTCCTTTGTCATCGTTCTTGTTGAGATTGCCTGGGTGTTTGTTTTGATTTTCTCCATTGATTTGTGATCCTGCATTTCTGATTCATCTTCACTACTTTCAGGATCCGACACTTCACCTTCGAGGATGTCAGGTATTTCTCTGGCACCAGATAAACTTGCGTTTAATCCCGTAATGGTTTGATACAAAACCTCACTCTTCCCAACCTTGGCCTCCTTCACATCTTTTTCAAAGTGTTTGACCTCATCTAACCTTTGAGGAATGAAACTCTTCTCAAAAATTGCGTCATCGTTATCTTCCTTTCCTTGATTATGTGCTTGAGAAGCGATATCCATTGCTTTCTGCAAGTAACTGTCTATATTTGTGTCGTTGATAGTGACGTCCGTCACAAAATTAAACAATCCACGCAAGTTCATGGAAGGAACGCCCTTCCGTCTGAAATAATCATTAACATTGCTGCAGTCTTTCCGAAGAAAGTCGAGTGCCCTTGGATGGTCGTGCTCCACTGACTGTGATACATCAATTACAACTAGGTGGCCTTCATGGTATAGAAGGTTGAACTCGCTCAAATCACCATGGACGAGACGACAGTCATTATAGATTTGTCGAACCATTAACACAGCCTCCAGATACAACTCCCTGTATTTTGAATAGGACAAGACTGTGTCTTTCAGTAGAGGCGCTGGCCAACCATCATTTCCAATAAACCCCATGACAAGAACATGGCCCCTAAGCAAGTAAGGTGTGGGGCAGTTAACTCCGCAATTAAACATCCTCGTTAGATTCCTGGTTTCCTTTTCAGCCCAAGTAGCCACCATCTTTCTCGGATTTCCTTTGCAATAACCCCGCCTGAAGCGAAACTCCCCACTGACATATCGATCTCTATCCTTAAAAGTCAGTATTGAGGTCTTGTATATTTTCACAGCCCTGTGATCTCCAGCAGAAGTAGTGGCGTGATAAACATTAGCTTCCTTTCCAGTGCTTATCACTCCATTTATTTCACTGATTACATTCCGACTCAACATCTTAAACAAAATAATTCTGGTCCGTGGGTCCAGCACCTGTTCAATGGTTGCTCGGTCAGATTTGTCACGGACTCGATTACCCGATGCATTCTTCCTCTTATCCATCACACTTTGATGGGACAACTCATAATTGTCCAGCTTTATTTTGTTTTCAAACTTTGAAAGAGCTTTGCTATTGGGTTGGAACCTGCTGTTACTTTCATTGTTTAATATTTCATCTTCCAAAATATCCAGTTCATCCTCATGAAATTCATCGGATTCTATAACTTTTTCTACAATTTGATTATTGTCTACCACTTTAAAAGACTCAGTGTTGACTGAAAAACCACAATCACGACAATCACCTTCATCTTCTTCTGCATCATCAAACTGCCCAGGAACAATTATATCCATTTTAATAACACAAGGTTTTTTTTCCTAAACCTTGTCTAAAATAAAAACAATGACAGTAGTAGACATATATGTACAATAAAATCAAAATTCATGTCAAAAGTAGTTTTGTTGTTCACAACAATTATCTCAAGTTGCAAAGAATTTCAGAACAACACTTTCTATGTAAAACTTAACCCGAAACGAACAACACGCTCACAATTTACCAAATGTTTTTTGGGTCAAGTTATGTTCTGTCAGATCATTGCATTCCCGGTCGCGGTCCCATCATCATTACCGGACCACCCATCATTGGGGGGCCCATCGGACGCATTGGCATCATCTGCGGCCCACCCATCATAGGACCTCGCATCATTGGCCCACCCATTGGCATTGGACCCATGGGACCATTTGGACCCATCATAGGTGGGGGAATGGCTGCACCAGGACCAAAAGGATTATTTGCGATTTTGCCTTTTTGAAAAGCTTGGGTTGTTTTGTCGATGAGTTCTTGAGCTTGTTCTTCCATCCATGTTTGATAATAAGTTCTCACGTTTTCTTTGTGTTTCCTCCCAGAGCAGTGGGTTTTCCTCACCGAAGGCGAGTCGTGTGTGAGGTACGTATCACAATAGTCACAAAAGTACTTGGGCATTCTACTGTTATTGTTTTTCACGATTTTGCACTGGTTCAGTGTCTATAGAGGGAAGATGCAATTCTGTGTAGCAAAAACGTTGAGTGAATCACAAAAGCAAAGTGACAAATCAAAAGAAAGACTGTCAATTTTCAAACTCGGCAATCTTGAACACTAACTTCAAAATAAATATTAAGCCACTACTTCACAAAAACATGTTAATTTGTTTCTTCTGTAATTACTTCTCTGCATCTTCAATTAAACGAAACCAAACTACACTGGAATCGGCGCATGCGGCAATATTACGAAGGATGAGATGTATGCCAATAAATATGTCCTAGCTTATATAAAAACATAAAAATAAAAAATGGTAACTTTAAAACATTCTTTAATAAATCAGATTTTTTTCTTATTTTGAAGAAACTTTCTCAAATGTTGGTTAACAACACAGCTTGTTGACAAGACGCCATTTTATGAAGTTGATCGATCATCCAACAAATTTATCGAAGGGGCAACACGCCAGTAAAATATTTGGAGTTTACCACAACAGTGTTTAGTAAAATATATTTGAAATTAACATTTTAAAATGTACGCTGCAACCTTAATATGAGTTAGGCTTGTTTAACTAACCAAAAACTTATGTATAAAATTTTTGGCGTTCCAAAAAAATAAATTATTTTTAAAGGTTCTTACTTTTATACAGAATGGCGGCTTGTTGCAAAGATTTTGTGAAACTTAAAAATCGTCATCAACACAAGTTGGTGTGAATGGGATTTTACTTGTATTGTACCAGCTGCTGAAATGCTCACCATATTTGAGGGTTTTCTGTTTTCCGTAGTTGTAGTAAATTTGTTTGTGTGGATGTATCTGATTGAGTAATGCGATTTCGTTTATTACTTCATTTTTTGTTCAATGCCCATCTTCCTTTGGTGGTGTGGTATGCAGCCGATGGAAAACGTGGTGGTTTTATTTATAAAGTCGTGTTATTAAACTTACAAACCATTACATAATCCTTAAGTACAAAGAGTAGTTTATGTTGACCGAACTATGATATGAATGTTTAACAATGTTGTGTGTGTTGCAGCTTTTGTTTCATCAGAAACGAAAACTTGACATAATGGAGATTGGAACAGATATTAGCAAAAATATACAGGAGGCTATAAAAGCAAAACTTATTGAACTTAAATCATATGTTGACGATGAACTTCCTGATTACATCATGATAATGATTGCGAACCGTAAAAAAGAGGAACAAATGACAGACTCATTGTCCTTATTTCTCGGAAATAATACTAAAGTATTTACCAAGTGGTTATATGAGTTATTGGGGAATCTCAACAACAAAAAGGAAGATGTCGATGATGCGAAAACTCTCGAACAAACTAACAACGTAAAAGAATCTGTCGCACAAGAGAAAGAACCAGAAACAAAAAAATCAAAATGGGACGTCAAAGGTGAAGAGGAAGCAATTGTTGGAAAAGAAGCAGAAATAGAGATTTTGCCTGAATCTGATCTTGCCCTTGACTTGGAATTATATGGAATGGATTCTGGCACTGATTCAACCAAAAAGTTAACTTCAACTAATGTTCAATCCACTGATGCAAAGCATAAAAAGAAAACGGATAAAGACGAAGCTCTCAGAATTAAACCAACAACTAACTATGCTGCAGCGTATCTAAACCATAAAAAAGGCATTTCAAAGCAAACCACAGAAAAATCAAAACACAAATCTCACAAATCTGTCAGCTCAACTCTGGAAGAAAAAAGAGAATCATTACAAAAACGATCAGATGATTCTAAGGAGTATTCTCACAAAGATAAAAGTAAAAAACGGTCAAGAACGTCAAAGGAAGAAAGTGTTTCAAGGAAAAGAGCAAATTCTTCGTCAAAACCAGTAAGAGATTGGGATAAGCACAAGGTAGACCAAGATGCTTGGGAAGAAGAAAAACAACTTAAATCTCAGCCCAAGAAGCATTCGGCTCCGAAACTATCACGGAAACCTGACAGTGATGATGAAATTGTTGAACCATCAGCGAAACGATTTTCGTCAGTTGTCCAATCTTCAATTTCAGCCGTGAAACGTGGATATGTGAGCGAAGATAGTGATGAAGAAACAAAAAAATCAAGCATTGTGAGTAAAGTGGCTCTCCCTACTCGAAGGTCTCGTCTCCCACCTCACAAGCAAGCAAACAGATCTCTCCTCCTGAAGGCTGTCTGTGAAGCTGAGTCCAGTGTTAAGCAAAGCAGTAAAATATCATCTTCCATTGATGAGAAACAAATTGTGAAGTCGGTAAAACAAAGGTTGGGAAGAGTGGAAAGGCGTGAGAAGTTTTTAATATCTTCTGCTAACCGAGAGGAGGGTGGGGGTGATGAAAAACAAGATAACAAAGTAAAAGTAAAAAAAGTTCGCATTATCAAGCGCAAAGGCAAAGATGCAATCAGTAAAACTATTAGAGACGAAAACATACAAAAAACTGTTAAGAATGTTTATGTTGAGCGAGAATTGTCAACGTCACCGAAAGTGAAAATACCAAAGATTCTTACTGACAGCTTTGATGTAAAGGAAGACATTAGCATAACTCATCATAAAGGTGATAAAAGAAGATTTATATCCAGAAAAACTAATAAAACTAACAATGTTTCATCAAACTCAGTTGTACATCAAGATTCAGAGAATAATGCAAGAGTTAAGTTTGATCAAAGAAACTTGAAACTAAGAAATTCAACTGTTCAGAATGATGATGATGAAATTTCTCTGCCTGGAACTGGGTCTTTAACTGATGACGTCCCAACTGAGTCGGACGCTCAGAACAAGAAACCACGTTCGTCCAGCCCTTGCTTCATTGTTACTTTGGATGGAAGTGTAGCAAAAGACAAAACTGAAACGGCATCTATTCCAAAACAACAAACCAAACAAAAGTTCAAAGCTATTCCAGTAAAAGCGCCAGCAGATTCAAATGAAGATGCCTCGAGCAACCAAGTAAAGTCCGAAAAGTCCTCAAATGTTGTGACTGATGACGAACTGATCAGCATGAGGGAAAAACTGATTAAAATGCAGAATGAAAGTAGAAGACTGAAGTCACTTCAACAGGAGCAGCTACCTGCTATCAAACACACAACAACTGTGAAAAACATATTAACTTCAGCTAAACCAGACCCGAACAAATCTATTCATATTGCCAATGTGCATTTTTCTGCAAATGAAAAACAGCTGACGGAACACTTTGGTATTTGTGGAAAAGTTAGGAGAGTTACTTTGCTTAAAGACACATACACAGGACACCCCAAAGGGTAAGTTTTAGAATTTTTACATAAAATTGTCCAGACTTTTATACAATTTAAACTATGGTAAAGTTTTTGGCAATTACTATTTATTGCTTTGTTTAAAGTGGGTCGTTTTCAAATGACGACTCCTTATTATCGTATTTGACCTTTTTATAGTTTTGCATATTTGGAATTTGAAGAACAGAGTTCAGTTCAATCTGCACTTGCATTGGACAACACAACATTTTGTTCTCGAGTTATTCGTGTGACACCGAAAACATCACTTTCTCCGTCAACTTCACCTTACAAGAAGTCAACAACGTTCACGTTCAGAAGCCGACCACTCATGAGACCACGGTTCCGATACACAGCAAGATCTGCCATGAAAACTTTCCGTGCAAGATACAGAGCTATTCCGACCCGCAACAAAACTTGGGTCAAACCTGGTTTCATTCCAACATAAATGTTTGAAAAATGTAACTTTTTAAAATACTCACATTTATTGTGTTTTGCCAAGATAAACAGAGTGAATATATGATGAAACTACTATGGTGCTGGAATTCACAACATTTTGGAGTATATGAATAACTATGTGGTAATATTGAGCACTTGTATTACTTGGGCGAAAAATTCTTGGTGCAAATAATGGAATCCAAATATATTGATGCTGCTTTAATGCGTTTGGAATGTGTGTTTTTCTCTCTGTTAACTTATGATGTGTCAAACTTTACTTGCGACACTGAAAACTGTGTATTTCTGCTCGTTGACTTTACTAAGTTGATGTTTTTGCAGATTGCCAGCTTTGTTAGGGAACCATTGGAATAAACTTTTGCATTTAGTTGATGTAAAACATTGCCTTATATTTGATGCTGTTCATTCAACGCACATTGAAGCTCATCATCTTTCTGTCCCTTATGATCGGGACAGAATTACTGTTGTCAAAGTCCACAGTAACCGGTAATTTAATTTACTGTCTGTCTTGTTTTTGATTTTATAAAATCCAAAATTTATAAATGCTACTGAAATTTATAAACAGACCATGGAACAATTGTCATGATGCTTAAATTTAACCAGACAAGTGTGCGGAATTATTTACCATGATGTAGGTGGAACTCACCTTTTGTTTGTTCTTTCACCAGGTTATGGATTAAACGAGCAGTTGTATCTTGATGTTCTTTACCCCGAAGACGTGGCGTACACGTACAAGATCCGGCAAGCTCGTGATTTCAGCGATACTTTCTCAAGCGAGCTGAAACGAGTCCATTTGATTGCCACCGAACCCAGTCATGCATGCGGTCAGGTGATTGATAACGGACATCTGCTACGAGGGCAGGTTGCTCTGATAGAGCGGGGGTACGTATTGCTTGGTAACTGTTGCAACACATTCCATCATAAACAAAATAGTTATCTTACTTCAAGTTAACCAGACATCTCTTCTACTGTCGCCCATGCAGAACCTACCTCAGTTTTCATCTTCTTTTAGTAGACACAAGATCAAATTAAACTTTGTTATAATATATATTTTAATCAGTTGAATAGTTCCTTTCCACAACTTCAAACCTAAATGTGTTTTGACAAAGTGTGTTTAATCAAAATTTTAAATTGTCATTAACTGGGTTTGCCACTGTGTGTGTTTTGTAGTGAATGTTCGTTTATCACAAAAGCGATAAATGCTGAACTGTACGGCGCTCTTTCTGTAATAATAATGGACAACAAGCATGACGATATAGATCAGTGGATAGATATGATCGGGGATGAAACTGATCGCGTTGTCGGCATTCCTTCATATTTTATGCTAGGAAAAGACGGGTGGGTAGAGATGGAATGTTTGAAACTAATAAATTCTGTGATTACAACTATTATTTCCTAGTGATAACTGTGACTCCACAATATTTTAGGAACATGATTCGGGAATCCCTTAAAGCTCATAACATGCCAGCAGCCATAATAAATCTCCCCGTTAATTATACAAACAAGGTTGTTTCCCACCAACCACCGTGGAACTACTGGTGACGTTGTGATTGCATTGGTTCACGTTAATGGTGCCTTTATTTTCTATGTTTCCTTGTAGCAAAGTTAGTTACTATAGATTTTATGTGGTTTTGTAACAACTTTCACTGATATTATTTTTTATGTAATTGAATATTTCAAAACATTAAGTAAAGTTTGGTGGAATTTTATTGGGTTTGGTTGGTGCTAAAAAACTACATGGTAACTTGTATTATAACTTTCTTTGATTCATAATATTTTGATTAGAATAGCAACCAAATCTTTAAGAAGCATTTTGTTTCTGTGCATGTGAAGTCATCAGTTCCCAACAAACTTATCAGAATTTACCAGATTGCCTTTATTTTACCCTGTGCAATTATTCAAGTGGCCAAACATATTTATTTGCAATTGCCTAAACTTTTTCGAGTGTGTGTGTTTTATTTGCTGTGACCACCCTTGCCTTCCGCCTTGTAAACACGAGATATATCATGCGGTTCAACACCAATATTCGGTTCCAAGGAATTTCCACATTTATTTGTGATAAAATAATTTTTCGGGGTAAAAGATCGATTTATTTTCATATTGTAAAGATTGTAGAATCGGGGATATTAAAGATATCATAAAAACAGGCACTATTTATAAACGGATAATGCGAAGTTAAAGATACGAACTTTTTTAATTGAATCGTTCCTGCTTTTTGGCACTGATGAACTTGCGTTATTAAAAGCTTAATGAGCTTTCTGGAAGTTGAGTGTTCAAACGTGTCGCAAAGAAATGATAAAAAAGTGCCAAATGTCAGGGTTTAAATTTTTACATTCTGTGAACAACTAACGTTGACCTCCACGAAGCGACTCTGGTGCTGTGACGTGTTTGATGGGGTTGGATTGATACAAAGTGCAACCAAACTTGTTGAAAGTAGGGTGTTGCGCACACCAATCTCTACAGGTAGGGTTTCACAATTTCTTGCTTGTTTCTGTTTGTGATTACTCGTCGGCAAATTTAAATATGCTTGTTTAAAATAACCTACCTGTATAGTGAATAGGTTTTGTTACAAACTGTGGAATAAGAATTTCTTTGGAAAGTTTTGAAAGCATTGCCCAAGAATGCCAGCGGTCACATTTGCTTAGACATGGAGGTTCCAACATCTGAGTATGTAATTCAGTTTCTCGGTCAATCGGTTTCAAAAACCTTAATAATCCATAAATATTACTCAGATAATAAAATGTTCCTGTGCAAACAAATAAAACTTTGAAAATCTTGGTAACTTTCTCATTTTTTCTTAAAATGGCAAAAAACATTCCGATAATCGACGAAATAAATGAAGCGTGACGGGCTCTCACGTGCCACCGCGCGACGATAAACCCGCAGGAAAGAAAATGGCGAAAGGCAATGATGCGGAACTTAAAACATCGGCAAGCGCGCTTTTCGGATAGTGACGTCACAGACAGGTGATTGGCAAGAACTCACAATCGCGAAAAATATTCGTTTGTGGTCAATTTGGAAGAATTATTTAGGGAAATGGTGCAGTTTTTTTTCTTCTAAAAGTTATTTTTTCAAAAACTTTTGTTTCATATGAAACCAATTTCTAGTGATATGTCATAATTACGAATATCTCACCATGATTCACAATCATGAATATTTGTGATACAAAGTTGAACAAGAAATGTTTTGGGTAAACACTGCGATGAGAAATGACAGGCAAGGAAGGAGGTAACACTTTCAACTGGTGGTCAGCAACCAAAAGTTCACTAAAATAACTTCGTCTCCCGACACCATCAACTGAAACCGGTTTGAACCGGTTGAGACTCGCTTATCGCCGTCTTGGGCAGTCCGAGGCTAACTCTTGAAGTTGGGGACTACGAAAATTTCGTTTTCCAATCCAGGTTCCATGACGCGTGACGATTTTACTGTATTGTTTCCAAATTCATTTTCGATTTCTTCATCGCTGCTCTGTTCCGCTTCACCGCCCACATTGTGGATCGAAGGGTCACGTGACGAGAGGGGAACTTCGTACAAGGATTCATCACTTTCAACATTCTGACTTGTTCTGTGTAAATAAACAACACCTTATTGTGTGTCAACATTACTTGCACAAGTAACATTAGGTCATTAATTATTTGTAGACGAGCTACCTTTCATGCATCATATTCTTGGCTGCGCTGTTAAGTTCGGGGAGGGACATATCGCAAGCCTCAGCAATCTCAATTGCAACTCCCTCCACAAAGTTTTCATCTTTCGCCAGGGAACACAACCCCTCCGCAGCAAAAACCTGAACAAACAACAACAGTTAACAAACTAAGTTGTTCCACATCACGTGGATCCGACCTGTTCGATCAGATTGACGCAACTTCCTCTCCTACTTCCGGAGTTCTCGTATTTTGAACGATTCCAGCCATCGTTGATTGCGTACGAATCGCTGCAGCATCTTCAACCAATAAATCACAGGGTTACATGGAAGCGACGATATTTTGGATGATGCCGTATCGCGATAAAAATCCGCGGAACGATAATTATCAAATGTCGTTACTATTGGTAACAGTTTGTTACTTTACCGTTGGTGAGGTCGAAGTGCGTCTTCTTCGTCAGATGAGGGGGCGGCAGATTTCGAAATACTTGGTATTGACAAACGTGTGCGGCGGGGCGTGACGGGGGGCGTCCTGGGCCAGTTCGGCACCTGTGTGACGCCACAACGCTTGGGGAGGGGCGGAATAGGAAGCAGACGTCGATGTTCGCGTTTCGTCGGCTTCGAACAATGGCCATTGTTTGAACAATGGATGTTATTCGGGAGTTTTGGAAGATTCCGCTTCATTATCTCGTTGTCATGACGGTTATTATTTGTAGTCCTGTACGCATTCGACTGCGGAAGTGACCTTTGTTGTATATTTGTGACGTCACTATGCATGGGTGGTGGGTTGATAAAGGAAGTGGTTGTGACCTCATTATCCCACTCACAAGAATCCTCACTTCTCCAATTACATCTCCTCGCCTTCTCGAAATAATCACTGTTACTGTGACGTGGTGTGTCGTCACAACCTTCCTGTGCTGTGACGTAACAATCTTGACTGTCCTGTCTGTGGAGTTGATCACGTGTGTGGAGTTGATCGGATGAGAGGAGGGGGCAGTCTTGGTCATCACATGGGTAAACATCTTGCCATGATTCTGACATTTGTCTGAAAAGTTTGTCAGAAATTAGTTTCGAGAATCATTTGTTTTTCCGGTGGAACTTATATGGAACACGTGCAACTTATATGGAAAACGTGCAACTTATATGGATCACACGCAACTTATATGGAAAACGTGCAACTTATTTGGAAAACTTGCAACTTATATGGAAAACGTGCAACTTATATGGAACAAGTGCAAGTTACATGGAAAACGTTCAACTTATATGAAACACGTGCAACTTATATGGAACACGTGCAACTTATATGAAACACGTGCAACTTATATGGAACACATGCAACTTATATGGAACACGTGCAACTTATATGGAACACATTGAACTTATATGGAACACATGCAACTTATATGGAAATCGTGCAACTTTTATGAAACACGTGCAACTTATATGAAACACGTGCAACTTATATGGAACACATGCAACTTATATGAAACACGTGCAACTTATATGGAACACATGCAACTTATATGGAACACGCGTCACTACGATGACAATTTTGACAAGCTATCTTACCTTTTCACCGGACGTCTGTAGTTACGTAAATACTGATGACGTTGTTGGGGTCGGGGTACAGCGTAATCTCCCCCCACCGAATCGAGTTCACAATCACTCGGATAACTCGAGAAACTGTAGTTTGACGACGAGTTGTTGAGGTTGGCACTTTCACCATGGGTGAGGGCAGATCTACTGTGGAAGGTTTGTGACTCGCTCGGTGTCTCTGAACCTGGACTCGCCATCTGGGTTGCGTCTGTGGTGTTTCCCCCGCTCGAGAAAGACGACTTCCTTGAAGGGGTTTTCCCGTCGCCGAGGGGGGTCAGGTCTCGGTGTTGGGGACTCCCCCGAACCGCGGATACGATGTCATGGAGGGATCGTGGTTTCGGTGTAAGTTCGTTGATCATAGGGCTAGAGTGCAATGTAGTTGTGGGGGCGTCACAGGATGTTACGTCAAACATAGAATGGGTATTTTCCCTCTATGTTAGTTTAGCGCAGTGTTTCCCAACCTTTTTTGGGTTCCTTCCCACTGGGAGGTAAAACAATTTCGACACGTACTACCTAGTTGAGTGTTACAAAGTAACCTAGGGGATGAAGTAACAAACATTTCGAGATCTTTTTCAATTTTTTCAATTCGCATACCACCTGGAATGCCCCACTAGTGGCACGCGTACCACCGGTTGGGAAACACTGGTTTAACGAACAATGGGTTACCTCTGCGATGAAAGAAATCTTCCGCTATACCGTTTCTTGTGGTCGTCGTTTGCGACTTTCAAGGGACGTTTGGATGCAAACGATGGAGAAGATGATCCACTGTTCCTCCTCAAGATCCCAAACAAACTATGGCGTCTCTGGAGAAGAAATTATCGTTTTGAATTGTATCGCAGTTCATGTTTGGGAACATAACTCACTGTTTTGTGCATTTTTAAGACAAACAATACAGCCTATATAACTGATGTTGAATTCATTAGCAGACTTTTCAATTCTTCCAACTCACCCTGTGATCGGGTTCCACTTCTTCATCTTGTGACGTATAAGGTTCACTATCGGGCACCAGGTTCCCGGATATCGCTCGTTTTAATTCCGGACCGACATCATGGAGTGCCCGCAACCCGGCCTGGAAGTATAACGGGAAACATGGGAATTAAATTAGTGGATGATCGGTACACTGTCCGTTTCATAATAAAATCCATCAGATAGAAATCCGAGAAATCTCTGGACAGCTTTGAAATCTACAAAATGTATTTGATTTTTTCGAACTAGTTGATGCCGGGATCTTCCCGTATGTTACCTGTAAGTTAACCACATCCTTCCTCGTCGCCCCCGTGTTCAACTTCCCTCCCTTCAACTCAGCTTTCTGTCGAGCTTTCCGCTCCTTAAACTTACGGAAGTAATCTTGAATGAGGTAAGTCGCGTAGAATTTTCCCACTGTTACGTCATCATCTGTTGGACAAAGTTTTTTTGATGTTGAAATATTTTGAATGGAAATAATGAAGTTTTGAAAACATTCAAAACAAAGCACGTACTTCCAGCAGGTGGCGCTATCTGATCAAGCAGCTTCATCGATGTTCGTTTCCATATTTTTTTGATGACAGCCCGAAGTTCTTCGTTTGCTTGATCGATGTTACCTGGTCACGTGACATTAAGGAGAAAGTCTCTGTTATTACCACGTGTTTTTACAGGGGAAGTCCAAAAAAGAGCCCACCTTCCGTCTTAATGTTAAGTGAAGTTCTGATTAAAGCGAACAACGTAGCGTTGAACATGACAGTGCCATCACTGTTTAGTGGCATGTTCATCGTCACCAACTTCCTGCATGCCATCCTCTGTGGACAAAGCTTTCCGAAGCCGAGTGGGGGTTGAATTCTCCTCAATAACTTCACCACATTCACATGTTTAATTCGACCCCTATACAAACATTTGGATGTCACTGATTGCGATCATGTCGTATATTTGACTTGTTATGTCTCAGATTAAATAATAACAATTGGAAAATAGTGACAAGTAGCAGTGGAAAATGTCGGTTCGGTGAAAGTACTCGTTTCCACTTACTTAGCTTCTGGGTCGTATTCTGACCAAACAGTTTTAAACTCATCAAGATGGTGAGGTCCAAGAATCGACCAATCCCGCGTCAGATAATCAAAATTATCCATGATCACAGCAACGAAGAGGTTGATGATCTGGAGACATAAAATTACTGAAAACACCATTCTGTGCTTTATCTATACGTTGCTCAATTTTCATATACTTGCTTTAAAAGTCAACTAAATTAATTAAAACGTTTACTGTGCGCTGCCTGGCGTTTTCGGTTTGCGTTGTATTTTTTGTCCGAGCAACAGAACTCACAAGAAACGCGCAGAGCATGTAAAAGGTGATGAAATACGCATATGAGAAGTTACTCCCACACGCGAACTTTCCAGTAAGTTCCCAATCTGAATTGTCATCACATTCCTTGCCAGCCGTGGCAGCCAACATCACCTCTTGCCACGCTTCACCGGTCGCACATCTGCACATTAAGTTTGCTCGGTTGAAATTATTTGACATTCTGTCAACCAAGCGTCAAAATATTCTTTACGTTTTTGATGAAGGAAGTTTTAAAACCTTTCATTCTCTCTACGAACCTGAACAGAAGGAGAACGGCTTGGAAGAATGTTTGGAAGTTGTTGTTCCTGTTGATCTGTTCCCCATCTATTGGCTTCACTTTCCCGAAAACTTGCATCCCGATCACAGCGTATATGAAGAACAGGAGCACAATGAGAAGCGCGACGTACGGGAGAGCCTGGAAGGTTGGACAGAAAGTTTCGATGAAAACGTGAACTTTTACGTAAATTCACAATTTGTTGTTTAACTTTTCAAGATTGTGGGGGGAATTATGAAAACGAACCTGAAAATAAATTGTTACTGATGCTGCCAGGCATATTTATTGCTTAATACTGCTCTTCTGGCAAACTTTATTGTATTAACTTATAGAACCTGAAAAGATTTAATGAAAGTCCAGAGGAGAGTCCGGATTCCGTCCCCGCGACTGAGAAGTTTGACCAACCTCAGAACGCGGAAGAGACGGAAGAAATTGATACTGAATGATTTCGAGCCGTCCTGGGCCTGAAAATATTTCCGCAAACGTTAAAGAGGATCGAGGTGTCAGTTTGGTGGTAATGTTTACGCGATTACACCTCTCCACTTTAAACGATGTTTATAAAATCTGTATTTATACAAGATTTAATCACAGTTGGTTTTATGATAAAAATTTCATAATATTTACACAACATTTCGATTGGCGGCTAGATTAACTACTTAAACTTAAAAGTTTGACACAAACTACAAAATGACGAGGAAAGAAGGCGAGATAACAACACAAACATTCCCAAGCCTTCACAAAAGCATGCAGGGGAAAGTAGGGGGGGGGGGGGGGGGGAGGGTAAGCTATCGTTAGAATAGTTAATTATGTACTTTTTAAATTCGGTGACACCCGGGTCTTGATGTTATTTGGTACAAAACATGCAGGTGACATGCCACCAGAAGCACTAACCGAACCGCAGCCCTGTGGCATGTGGCAATGCCTAAAGTTTTCACGCGTGGCTGACACCAGCAACCATGGTAACTTGAAGCGCTTGTGAAGATTACGTGGCATGTGGTAAATAATATGTGCCCAACATAAACATTACGTGACATGTGGTAAATAATATGTGCCCAACATAAACATTACGTGACATGTGGTAAATAATATGCCATACAACATAATGTGTCTTAAACGCTTTTTAAGTGTGTTTCTTGAATGATGTTTGCAAACCAACGCGACAGCTCTGCCATGCTCGCAGATTTTGTGGCGTGTTTTTTGACGCATTCACCGGCTGTGACATATGGCATATGCCCATGGTGACAACTTACAGAGGAGGAATTGTAGGCAAATACAATGACGTCAGCAATACTGCCAATAACGATTAATGCGTCGAATAGATTCCATAGGTCGGAACAGTAATGCTGAAGGGGAGGAAGGAAAAATCAGGAAAAGATAAAAAAAAACGTTCGACATTTGTTACTACGACGGTGACATGCATCTACGGCAAGACACGTGGCAACAGAAAAACGACTGAAACTTAACAGTGTCTTTCTTTGCCAAGGTGCCATGTGCCACCTGTAACTTACTGTGTCTAGTTTTGAGAGTAAAATGTCAACAATACTTCCAACTACAACCAGGAAATCGAAAACGTTCCAGGGGTCGCTAGCGTAACCCTGTGTCCATAGATTGTTTGTGAAAGGGTTACATTTTTTACACGATTATTTATGAAATAATAATCTACATTTAATATCGTCCCAGTTTCAACTACTTTCTGTGTTTTAATTCTGGTTGATTTAAAGAAAAACTTTAATGAAACACGAATTTTACAAAATACCAACTGTTGCTTTTCTCGATAAATAAAATTATTCGAATTGTAATTTATTCCACAATCCATAGAAATCATACTCTTGGTTTGAATGCGATGAGTTTGAAAATCATCTCCAGGGTGAAAAGTGCAGTGAAGACGAAGTTCATGTAGTTCAAGATCACGGTCAACTCATTGGGTTGATCATAATGCTGTGGAAAAACCTCATGGTAACTCAGTAATTTAACCCGAGGAAACACAATCACAACGTTCTGTCTTATTTTGGGAAATATATTTCCAATTATTGTTTGCATTAAAACTACATTCCCACCTGCACTGCCAGACACACAGTGTTGAGTAGAATGAGGGAAAGCATGAAATATTCGAAGTAAGTTGAATTGACGACGAACCATGCTTTGTACTGCCAGGGATTTTTAGGGATGTAACGACGGATGGGTTTCGCCTTCAGCGCGTATTCAACACACTGTCTCTGTATAACGAGATAAAATAGATTATAATTAATTACAGCCATCATACAGGCATTAACACCACCTCTAAACCTTTATCTAAATCTTGATAATTTTGAAAACCCCCACGGAGATTCACCTGGTTTTTGTCTAATTCACAATTTTTGTATTCCTGCTCCCCTTGTTCTTGGAAGGTGACGATGACAAAACCGACGAAGATGTTCATCATGAAGAACGCGATGACGATGATGTAAATGAAGTAGAAAAGTGCAACAGCCGGTCGTGCATCGTACCTCGGTCCGTATCCCTCCCTCCACGAATCAATCGACTTGTAAAGTAGGCTGGAATAATATTTTTCATGTAAAATATTTGAACACGATTGTAAGGAATAGTGGAGTTGTGCTTTGGCCTTAGACCCGTATATAATTTAAATTGTGATGCGATTTGTACCAACACAGAAATATTACAATTCGCATCGCAGGACAGGACAGGACAGGACAGGATCGCCTTTTGTATTTGGCGATCTAATAAAGTAATTGTTTGAATGTTGACTTCCGTCACCATCTCACCCGGGCCACCCTTCAAACGTGGCGACAACGAACAACGTCAGCATCGCGTTAAGAACGTTGTCGTAATTAAAATCGTTGTTTCTCCAAATTCTTTCTTCGACAACTGGATTTGACGCGTCCTTCGGCCAAATGTAAAATTCACCCCTAATCGTAACAAGACTTTTGTTAATCCTAGTTTACAGAAAACACATGTTCAAGCATGTTAACTACACGAGATATTTAAATCAAAATCATAGAAATGTTCAACTTCTGGCAGTTTCGTGTTTTTTAGTTTTTATGTGATTTTTTCTGTAACATTGTTTTTACCTTTGCTAATTCTGCATTTTTACGGAATTACTTTGTTTTCGAGGGAAATTGTTTCAAAATCTTGGATTAAAAACTTAATTTTTTTTAATGAATTGTTCTGGCAAACTTACTTGCATTCCTCTGGGGTCGCTTTCGATTCATCCGTGCAGTAATAAAGTCTCCCCTTGAACAACTGAACCCCGATGCAAGCGAACATAAACTGCAGGAGGGTTGTGATGATGATAATATTTCCCATCGTACCTTGGAGAATGTTTGTTTGGGTTTATATGAATGCCTCATTTCTAGGGGATTCTCCTCAGATATGTGACGTCACACATCCGGGGTAACACGATTAGAAAGTTGTTGTAACTCGTCACGTGACTTACTTATAGCGACAAACACGCACTGGACGACATGCTTCAACCCCTTGGCTCGGTTGATGGCACGGAGAGGTCGCAAGACGCGGAGAACACGAAGGATTTTTACAACAGAAAACCCCTCGGAACTGTTGACAAAATTATTTGTGCCGTTTTACTTAAAACGGAGTAAGTATTTTGGGTACAGGTGATAAAAGTTGGTTCTATTTTCAAATCAATCTGGCTACGGATGAAACGACATGGTTTCTAAACCACAAAATATGATTAAATTTCTCGATACGTGGAAGTCTGTGATTGGTAGAACTCACTGTCCGATCATAGATATAAGAGATACGACGACAACCAGGAGATCGAGCAAATTGAAATAATTCCGACAAAATGATCCTTTGTGGAGAATTACTCCATTCGCAACCATCTTAAGGAGGATTTCAACTGCGAATACTCCGGTGAAAACGTAATCGAAATATCTGAAGAAAAATGATCAGATCACAACACATGTCTTTGTTACGAAAGAAAACATAGAATTTTTTTGCTCAATACTCGGTAGAAAACTGTTATCATGAGTTTACTTGTATCGGGATTTAATGGAATTTACTTTAAAACTTCGTTGAGAGTTGACTTTGAGTTGATTGGGTCCTCGCACGCCAAGGCAACACTGCTTAACATAATGCATACAAATATCCCATGGTTGAAGTAATTGTTGCTTGAAAGGTTGTAACACCAAACCCGAAACCTGGGTTAAAAAAGTTTCATTGAATTCCTACAAGCAACTGAGGAATGGAAATTGAGTCGTTGAAGAAACGACCATAACATCAACTTAAGAGTTGAGGAAAGTTATCAAGAGCAGGATAGTGCGGGTTCGAAACCCGGCTTGCATAGACTTTTAATAAGTAAAATAGCCTAAATTTGTCGGAATTCATCCAACAAGAACATCAAAATACAAGTTACTCTCACAACGCTTGACACTCACGGGTTGGTCGGTGTGAATATAAAGAAGGATGTAAATTGAGGCATCGGACTCTTTGTCTCCCTCATGTGGAGTTCTGAGATCCTCCGCGGTCTTGGGCCGGCTGGGATGTCGGGTTCGCATTCCCCATCACTATCATCCGGTAGGTGGCGATCTGAGTTCGTCTCTGAAGCATCAGTTACTTCAATCCTGAACACAGAGAATAAGTTCAGGTATTTATATATTAAATATAACTGTTGGAAGTTATAATATAGAATTATTCGGTGGTAATTCTTACATTGAAAATTAAACCCGATCTACATTTTGTTGCGAAAAATGTATGATTTTCATGAGAATACATGGGGAACGAACTTAGGGAATATTCCACCTTATTTCCGGAAGTTCCTCCTTCTCTGGAATCGAATCGTTTATTTCATGGAGATCAACTTCATCTTTCTTCTCGTCCCCCTCATCCGATCCAACAGGCCCGTTTGTTTCAATGCTCGTTACTTCTTTCTTCTTGAAAAGTTTTCTGCCAAGAACAAAACAACGCTTAAACTGTGTGGAAATATCAATACTTTGACCACTTTCACATCAACCCATACTTTGTATGGTTTTGTTTTCTTTTTGACAAAGAGGCACAAATAATTTACTGTAACACAGGATCAGCCAGATGTAATGCAGGAAAATATATTTCGCCCCATGAGCATCAAACAGAACGGGTAATAGCAGGGGCTAACCCTGTATTAAACCAAGTGCTATGTGTGTTATTATGGTAAGACCTGTTTGAAGTTCATTTCAACACAAAGTGGAATATTTACCTGAGTTTTTTCAACCTCATCGTCTTTTTTCTTTTGATTTCTTCCTCCTTTTCTTTCTGAGCAACGTTTAAGCTCTCGGCGTCCGCAAGGTTGTCAACAGCGATAGCCAAGAAAACGTTGAGTAAGATATAATTTCCACACACAAATAACACAATGAAATAGACGGATAGAATCAACCCCACACTCTTAGCACCGCCATAAGCTTGCACACCATTGTACATCACCACGTTCCAATCCTCACCAGTCAAAATCTAGTGAGTAAAATATCGCCAGGTGAATATTTACAAACGTGAGTTTGAGTCGGGGATAATTAAACAAACATTGTTGACCCCAAGTTCACGGACAACATTTGCGCCCCCATACTTGGTAGAAACGTGAATATCCCACTGAGCTACAACAACATTTGATGTTGGTTTTAGATCAGATGAAGACCCCAACATCCGAGGAGCAATAGGACTGCTGCCCACCACAGGATGTTGGAGAGCAATCACCTGGAAGACGGTGAGGAGGGCGGGGAGGATCGTGTCGAAGTTTGATCTGATCTTTTCATCTCCCTCAGCTATGGAGTTGAATCTTCCTCCGAAGAGCTGCATTCCGAGGAGGGAGAATATAACGATGAAGAGGAAGAGGAGCAGCAGGAGTCCCGCAATCGAACGGATTGAGTTAAGGAGGGATGCGACCAAGTTACTCAACCCCGTCCAATACCTAGTGATGTAAGCAGTGCGTCATCTATACGTTATATAGTATTGGTTACTGCATTAATTTCTTAATTAACTATTTTTTAACGTCGTTGTCATGCAAGTGTTGAAAAAAACCTCGTCATCTTGAATATTCTGAGAAGACGAACGCATCGAAGCACTGAGATGCCGAGAGGTTCCATGACCTAAAAAACATTTCATCACAAAAATAACTCGTCTAGAATATCGACCCCAGGTTCCTAATTAGTTTTATGACGTCAGAAACGATCAGCGTATTTTTCAATTGTGACGTATAAAGTTTTATAATCAGAATTAAAACCACGTGATTATTTGCAAACAAAGAATGTGGGGGAATCACCGCATACCTCTGCACTTGTTAAAACCATTTCCACAATTCCCCCGCAGACGACGAAACAATCGAACCTATTGAATAGGGAGACGAAATAAACTTGCATTCCCAGTGAGTACATCTTCAATAGCATCTCCACCGTGAAAACGGCCAGCAATATTTTGTTTGAGAGTTCTGGAATAAAATTTATATTTATGCAAAGTCTGCATAACGTTGCAGAAGTTTCATCAGTTATCAACTTTCACTACTTTTTTTGTTGAAACCAATTTCTATTTATGTTGGAATGGATGAGGATAACTCTGTTGGAATTTATCAATCCGAGCCATCACCATGGTTACCGACCTACAGGTGGGAGGGGATATCACCTTCCTCCCCCCCATCTCGCCCATGTGTAAATGAAACGGCTTCAACGAAGAAACTTGACTCAAAACTCCATTGTTTGCAGCACTTACCTTGAACTCGCGTCAGCCAATCGCCTTGCAGATAGTGTTCCGTTGCTAATGACAACGTGTTGAGGAATACGAGAACAATCACCAACCAATAGAATGTCTGGGATTTCACAACAAGTCGGAATTTCCGCCGCGTTTTTCTGTTCCATCTTTTCCACCGACGACTTTGGAAAACAAGGAACGTTTTACCTCTGTTGTGAAGGGAATGCGAGGAAGCGATTTACCGCAAAAACTATTTTAAATAAAACAGTTCGAAACAGAAAAAAGAGCCACAAAATATTCGTTTGGGACAAAATGTATCGCGCGGTTTGCGATTTTGACAAATGCAGTGAGATTCGTTCTGAACAACGTTCCATCCACTCATTAACACACGTTTGCCAAAACATTCCAACACTACCTCACCTGTAACTCGTCTTGCTTAACTTCTTTCTGCGTGACGTCATGCACCGTTACGACATCGAAAATGACGTATGAAATAACCCGGATGGAATGTGACGATGTGAGATGAAAAGAAATAAAAACAACTCAAGCGTAAAATCGTTCAACCGTGAAGCGATTTTGTGTTTTTAGTTCAAACGTGAAAAAAATGCAAAATTTGATTAACTATCACGGTTTGAATCAACCAATCAGAGCGATGGGCGGGAATTGGGTATTTTTTGCCAAAACGGTGGTATTTACTTTCAAAACATTCTTTGTCTAAAATGTTGATTTTCAAACCGATTCTCGCCAAAGTACAAATAAGAAATATTTATTTGTACAAAATTCAAACCAGCATTGATAAAAAAACATCTCAATCCATTCACACACAAAAGAATTAAAAATATTTTCCCACCTCTGACGTTGGAACCAGGTTTCATCCGCTTGAGGCGCTGTGTCGTCACTCATGTTATCTTCATGAGCTTCGGATGTTCCTGAAAATATCAGAAAAATTATTACGTCATCAACCTCCAAATACGTCATCAAACTTAAACAATTGAGTGGATGTTTCCCGACTTTGGTTGTCATAATCCAACCAACTGGATGTTCTTGGTAAAAACGCTGATGGATTTGTGTTGGAACTAAGGATAATACGTTGGGGTTTACTTTGGAAATCCCGTTAATATGGAAAACAATTTTCGGCAAAATTAAGGGCTTGTATCCAAACTCAACTGTTAGTGTTGGCAGCAGTAAACCCACTTAACACCATCAAGGGATATTGAGACACTTCGAGATGCAACAACACCAAGACTGATTGACCCGACCCAAACTTTCCCATACATTTAATCCAACCGCCTCTATTCAGTCTCAAACAGCGGAACCGACTCAGTATCGGATTTACCCAAAGCAAATCTGTTCGCTTCGTTTGGTCAGTAGAGTGATGTTGAAATAATGCGACCTCAGCCAAACACACGTAGATGTTCAATATTATTTGTGTGGAATGATTGTTAAACTCAGTTAACATACAAGCTCAATGCGTTGATTCAAACAATTTAAAAACGAAAATATTAGCGATGTAACCAAAGTTGGGGGACTTCAAACTCTGCGGGTTATTTGAGGATGCATTTCGAAATGTAAATAAAATATTAATTTAACGTAAATCGAGATAAACTTTCAAGTCGGGTATGGGAATGGAGATGAACTTACAATAGTTTGGTTTAAAACCTTCCAGGTGTTGACAGCTTGTCGTCACGTGGTGGCTATCATATTAACACACTGTGACGTCACAATACAAAGACGAATTCTACTTCTTTAACTTGGACTGAGGCTAAAACTGACTTAAAATTGATCAGAATCCAAAATGTGAGGAAACAGAAGATCCCCAGTTCACCAGGGCGCCCCCACTCACAGTATGACACGGTGACGTAAATAGGGACTGAATAACGTCATTGGCAGAGCGCCAACTCTGCAGCAGAGGTGCTTCACCGGTGAAACTTGTAATTAGATTATAATCAATTAAAACCTTACAATGCTTGCTTGGTGTAGTTGAGGGTGCGAGGGAAGGTCTGAAGTTGGTTTGTCGAATAATTTACAAACAGGTTTAGTATGGGGGCACATGGTAGGTGTTATGGAGGAAGCATGAAAGTTTGTTTTGTCGGAATTCCCCAATAGTTTTATGACAACAAACACTCCAGACTCCTTATAACAGGCATGGGTGAAATATACAAGGGAAAACCTTGTTAAACAAACGACTACGGATTCTATAGAGGAGTCGTATAAGGAAATTTCCCGGCCATTGAAACAAGGACAGGTGAAGATATCACACTTACTCCTGTCATCCCCTTCCATGTCCTCATCAACAGGATCAACATCCTCAGCTTGAGTGATCCATTCCATGTAGCCTCTAACATCCTCATCAATCTGTTGCTTCTCACGAAGTTTTTGAAATTCACCTCGCGCGTTCGCTTTTTCGCGTTCTTTCGAAAATTCTCTGCAGAAGTTGAAAAAATTTAAGTGTTTTTAAAAATTCGATGTGGAAAAATCTCACACAAAAAAGTGGGAGGGTTTAAATTCCTAAATCCAGTTTGTTTACAAGATCCAGAAGAACAAGATGCAGAAGAACAAGATCCAGAAGAACAAAGCATCCGAATAAAGGGACTTACCCGCTTAAGACACCAAGAATCAAGTTCATGACGAAGAAAGATCCAACGATAATGAGGGAAACGAAATAAATCCATGGCAGAAAACTTCCCATCGCGTCGTTCGTCTACGAAGGTAATATTTTATTTGATAATTTTTCGTGATCAAAAGATTTCGTGATTTAGCTCACAAGGCGATCACGGAACACAAACTCACGTAATATAAAACATCTGTCCACCCTTCCATGGTTATGCATTGGAAAACCGTAATCACAGAAAAGTAGAAAGTGTCAAAGTTAATGATTCCGTACGAGGGTCCCTCCCATCCTTCTCTACAGAATGTCTCCTCTGGACATTGGCGTCCAATGTGACCCGGAAGCACGCAAGGTGCCGGATCCCCAGGAGCCATTACTTCAACCGGTGTTGATCCTTTTAAAAACATATGAGGGATTAAATTGAGGTCCAACCGCGTTGATATCAGGGGGGGACATTCCCATACACCAAGCTCTGACGTCACCTCAAGTTTTCTCTAACAGAGGCGAAATATTGGGGCAGGATTGTGAAAATATCGGCGGTAACGTGTTCGGTGGGGGGGTTATGCGGGTAATTCACGACCAAACTTGTAGGCGGAGAACAGATGTTCGACTTTGTGATGCTTGTTTTACAACTGATTATGAGGAAACCATGTTACAAAACCCCGCTTTCAAGTTAATTTGATTTCTTAAAGGATTTGAACGATCCCTCATTTTAAATTGTTCCACTAATATGACACTGTGGTTTCTTGGTTCAAGGTACAAACGCCAACGTGATGGATATAGATTATTGTTAGTTAGGTGGTAATTGGTGTTTCCAGGATAAGAATTCCCGGTGATTTCCATCTGTAACTTGAGCTATCCCTCTACAGAAGGGGAGTCAAAACCGAAACTTATTTTCCAGTCAATTTGTTTCTGTATTTCAAAGTTAAAATGGAGACTTCTCGCAGTTCTAGTGGTTTGGGAAATTCAACCAGCGAACAAACTTGAACTTCCAACTGACCAAGTTGCACTGGGTGAATATTAACTCTTGCCACATTTCAAGGTTTTGTGTAAACCGCAACTAAACTTGACTCGACCACATATTCCCCACTAATATCCGATAGAAGGGACAGGATAAGAGAATTTAATTTCACGATTGAAGGGATTACAAGAATGCCGGACCCGCTCTCATGACGTCAGCAATATATACGTAGAATTTCTCAAACCACAAATTTTCCGCCACGTGATCCAGTTTGCACGCTTCACCGATTACGCGACCGACACGCTCTCTTGAACACACTTTACGCATGTGACTCACAGTAGATGGTCCATGACCTCATATGTGCTGGCGGACCAGACATTGTTAAAAACATGACAGGGTTTCCAATGGACCATGCGCATACAAAGTGTATAAGAGTTTACCTTTCTAACCTATTTTACATTCTAATGCTGCAACCGTAAAGCATAAAAGACGCCTTAAAACTACAATGATTAATGGTGGCTGTATAAACACCACAAAGTGAAAGTATTGCCGGTTATTTAGCTGACAAGAAAGTCACGTCATAGCTGTCTGTCTCTTAAGCAACACAAATTTGTTCCAACATTCGACGAGAATCAGCGGATCGGCGTTTGCTTATGTGTGTTTTTACTCATATCAAGGTATTAGGATGACGTCATACCTGACGTGTCGTTGACATAACAGGTTTTGTGAAGGATTCCCTTGAAAAGTTCGAGTCCGATCACTGCATATATGATGATGACGAACATAACAAGGAGCGCGATGTGCAACAATGGAAGCATTGCTCGAATAATCGCGTTGAGAACAACTTGCAGACCTGCAACAGAAGTGTGTTAAAGATACGAAGTGGGGACACATGCAGAGCTTGATTTAGAATAGAGCAGAATTTAAATTGATTAAAAAA
Organism: Ascidia mentula; assembly: GCF_947561715.1. Taxonomy (NCBI): domain Eukaryota; kingdom Metazoa; phylum Chordata; class Ascidiacea; order Phlebobranchia; family Ascidiidae; genus Ascidia; species Ascidia mentula. The sequence continues at coordinate 203,092 of NC_138569.1, forward strand.
ATGTGTTTTACAGACGAGGCTGGCGCAAAAGTCCCACTGATAATCAGTTGTGTAAAGTTCCTTAACTCTTCAACTTGCAACATGCAAATAAGGAATGGCAACTAATGCAAGAATCAGCTCTATTTCAGACCACATCAAACACTCCTCGACCGCATGACCCATGACCTCCTACTGACGTCACAGGGTTCACTACAGGGCGATGACGACATACAGTTTATATAAGTTTACGAGGTCAGAGGTGGACCCTTTCGGACAAAGCTTAAGTTGTTCATTCAATTGCTGTTTCCTGAGGGCTTTTATGAGCACAAATGATAATGCGAGGGTTCCGGGTTCAAATCCCGTACAAGCCGGTGTGTTGTATTTGAGTATTTGTTTGTTTTTCTTGGTAAATGGTTTGAATTTTTTCATCCAACCAGAACAAACCAGATCGCCAACGTTTAAATTTGCTGGAAAGTTTATGTAAATTTACTTGGAACTCCCGACACAAGTCTGAGAGGCCGCAGAACCCTGAAGGCTCGGAGAGCCCGAACTTTATCCGTGCTTCCCACGTCTGCCATCTCAAACACGATACTGAACAACCTGTAGAAAGGTGAGGACGTTTCAACAAATTCAACCAATCTATCCGATATTACAGATTTTTTCACATTTACCCCACAACAACGATGATGAAATCGAGAAGGTTCCAACCATTTCGGAGGTAAGCATTCTCGTGAAACACGAATCCGAACGCGATGATCTTCATGATCGATTCCACAGTGAAAATAGCGAGGAAAACGTATTCCACTTTTTCCTGCACGAATAAAACTTGTTTGTTGACGTCACAGTCTCGACGCCACCGAAGTCACACATTCTACATATTAGAAATCCCAGTGGGCATTCCCTCAAGTGAGAAAGTTAATTGCAAATAAAGCGGTTTGGTAATCTTAACTTAAAGGTTTTGTGTGTGAGGCAACATCAGTGTTGAAACCTGTTGTTCTGGAGTCAGTAAGCAGAGCACGCGGGTTTAAACGCCTCCCGGCAATTCACATCTAAATGTTGGCTGAGGAGATTCGCACGTCAATGAGACAACCCAAGGTTTAGAGAAAATACGAATCCCCGCTTAATCTTGTGTTGACGATGGTAATGATTCAACCGACAACTTGTATCAAATAAACATGCCAATAAATCTTTCATAACGAATCGCGTACCGTGACGTCATCATATACTTGCTAGCATGCTTGTACGCCTGCATACGAATTCCTATCCAATAAGTCGCAATAGCCGATATCAAGAAAAGGTCGAGGGTTTAAGGCATGGCAGACTTACCAATATCTCATTTGTGGCATTCGAATCCTCACCAGGGAAGGGGACGTAGATCGCGAGCGCCACGCAGTTCGCAAATATGGTGAGAAGAATTAAAACATCGAACGGTCTGAAATAAACAAAACCAAGTTAAACTTGAAGTGGAAAAGTTACGAAGTGGTCGGTATTTAATCGGCAAAATGCCCTGGAGGGCGGCTTCACGACCGCCGACGCTAAGAAGTTTTGTAATTTGAGCCAAGTTCGTAACTTCATCCTCAACAGTTTATTCTGTTTAAGAAGGTTTTCATTTCGATAGTTTTTCAGCTGCAAATATAATTGAAATATTTCAAAAAAACTAAAAAAGTGGCAATGTAGTGAAATTTGTTTTAAAATAATCACAAATTACAACCACATTAACCAAATATGTGGGTATTTTTTTTTGAAAAGTATTTTTCATTTCAAGATGTGGTCAGAATACGACCGTGGAACAGCAATGAGATATGAATCATCCCACACACACAGCTGTTATTACCGTCATCTGTGGAGGTGGCAGTGCAAGATAGAATGTGATAAAACTGTGACATGTGGCAGCTAAACAACTCACCTGTTAGTATACTGTGGCATGTGGCAGTTAAAGTGTTTATGTCCCTTTGATATGATAAGAACCAAATGAAAACGAATATTTAGAAATATGTCACAAAATAAAACAACAGAAGACAACCTGGAAAGTCAGAGAAAATATCGCGATCGAATCCACGGTAAAAAAACATTTTGGCTCCAAACCCTGACCCAAGTTGCGGTTTCCGACAAAGGGGTTTTCCCCAATATCAAGGGCAAGCCCACTGCAGGGTAAGTTAAGCGCCACCCGGGCAGGCTAGGCTATTTAAGAGGGATTCAAGAATCAAAGCTTAATTTGTTATTCCCATGTGTATTACAGGGTACCAGGGGTTCAAAGTGAATCAACGTGTTTGATGACGTAACAATCTCCTGGCATATTGTCACGTGACCAAGTTCCTACTGATTTTGGATGAAATTGAAAAACTTTTACTTTTCAGCCGTGGTGAAAATCTCTACCCTTGTTTGCTAAAAATTAACATTGTATAATTATATAAAGTGCAAAAAATGACATTGATTTGATATTACACAATCAAATGTCAAGGTATGGCAGGAAGAGGTTGGACTTTTATATTCGTTTAAGAGGAACCATCAATGCAGCTTACATTGTGATGTAACAATTGCCCTCCGTTGCACGTCACTGCCTGCAAGAGGAATTGTGGGCATTTATTCCCAGCGGGGATTGAAGTAAAGCGTGGAGTGGAGGAGGTTCGCATACTGTGTGGTTGTGTGGAGGCAGCTGTTGCTTAGGTGTCGTCCCACATCCACACACGCCACTGTTGTGCGTTTCTACTTTACCCTAGAATCGCTTTTGTTTCTTCGAACCTTGGGTGGACATTGGTCTGGGGTTAAACTGACAAATATTTACATCAGGTGTCAGATTCAAACCCTGTGGAGATGACGGTTTCATGTGGAAACCGATAACACAAATAATCGACTCTCTTTCTCCTCGTGTCATTTTAATTTTTAATGCTAAGCGGAAACATTTGGACGATGTTGAAAGATTCTCTTTGCTTTGAAATATGCATGGATGAATTCCATGTGTGGGTCGGGGCAAATCAATAACCTTTACTCAGAAATCATTTCAAATCCCGCCACAATAAACGGCAGATACAAGAAAGTTGTTAAACTTGACTGATTGGTGCCAGTGAATTTTAAGCTGTGGGATTTCGGCGCACAAATTGCTACCAGTTAAGCCTAACATTGTAAAACTTGAAGAAGTTCTTACCTCCATTCGACAATCTTGATGCAAGCTCGCCGGAAGGGATTTTTCAGTGAAAGACACAGCAGGGAAGTCTCTGCTCTCCCCAAATCCTGAGCAGGTTTCCGCTTTCGACTCGTTCCGTGCATTATTTTGTATTGTTGCCTTGCTGCCAGGACAACCTTCGACCAATCGACGTTATTGGGTCCTGTCCCTGGTGGGCCTGTTGTGGCCCCTGGGCCTCCCGATGCGGGGTTCCCGGTTCCACCGGCCGCTAATGGGCCCTCCCCGTGTCCCGAAGTTGGGTGGCTAGTAACGGTAAGGGGGCCGCCCCCAGTTCTCGGTTGAGGTAGTAGAGGTTGACGACCGGAAGCTTGATCCTGTTGATTGCCTTCAAAATCCTCAGAGCTTTCCTCGTAAATGACAGCAGGGCTGGGTTGGAATCCTTCCTCTCGCCTCGTCTGGTGGCTCCTCGAGCTTGCTTGTCTCCGCTGTGCGGTCTCGTCGCTTTCCCCAACCAAGCACTGATCATTCTTCAACCCTGCGAGAAACGAGACGAAGGTTAGAACAGATGACGTCATATCCCATGGGGAGTGTTGGCAACACTTGGTCGCTCACCAGGATGCGATGGAATGCAACCATGCTCAAACCCTATCTGGACTTCAACGAACTCACGACACAAATTATTTCTACTTTTTTTGTATATCGTTACACAACGTGGCATAGTGCATGGTTTGGAAACCCCAATGTAACGATCACGAGTTTACCCACAAAGGGACATTAAACCAGCCCTTGACCAAATAAAACTGAACACTTTGGCAGTGTTTCGGTCGCGTACCTTAGCGAAATTCTTAACTAACACTAGCGATCAACAACGCAGTAATATATCATGCAACGGCATGATTGGAAGATCACAGCTAGCGTATCAAGATCATTAGGTCTACAGGCTTCGCAGCCCAGGAATTGATTGCAGCCTAGTTGGATCGGCCATGCACTTTTCCAGTGCAACCACTGAGCTCTTGTAGCTCAGTTGGTAGAGCGTTGGCCTAGTTAGCCCAGGATCGTGAGTTCAAACCTCACAGGGGGCTTGATTTCTTAAATCACGCTCCTACTTTTCGGGTGGTTGATCCAGCTAAACAGGGGAAAATATTTAACAAACATAACTGTCTTCCCTTGAAAAACCCGAATAACCACCACCACCATAAGGTGCTGATTTTTAGTGAATCACCGACCAACTTCCAAAACAAACATGATATCATATTGCAAAAAACTTTTGCTGCTGATTTTGCTGAAATGTTGCGATAAAAAACTTAAACCACGAAACTTCGAGGTTCGAAGGTCAGTTTGAGGTCAAATGTTGCCCGCACCCCGAGACACTTTTAACGAATGTAATGTTATGGTTGCAAACTCTGTAACGGATTGTTTGAATTCCGAGCCCACTCTACACTTCAAAGGTTACGTCTCGGTATTACGCCTGGGGCAGTTGATTCTGAGAAGTGAGCTGTGGACTGAACATGTGTTGCAGAATACATGAAATGTAATTAACCATAAATTAACAAATCAGATTAGCAAGGTCACCAAAACCTTGTTTTGTGAACAAATGTAATTACTGGAATCATTTATTTGATTTTGTTGTGTTTCACACAGGCCTAATACTTATCCAATATTCACAGCTACATGGTCCATATCTGTTACGACAGGGGTTCTTCAATGTCGTGCAGTTTTAATAAGAAAAATTTTCTAAACCATAACCCAATTCCACCCAACTACAGGCACCGGTCACGTGACGAGGTGTCACGTGTTCAGTGGCAAGTTTTACCCAAATAATTCCCCGAATTATCCAAAACTCCATTGAAGTAAATTAAGGTGATTATACACACCACACATGACCCCATCTTTATATTGTGACATAACAAAAGCCGCGCGGACCCCGCTGTTAAGTAAGGCGAAACATCTTCATCAACTGCACCCCCCTCTTAAATATATTTAAACCAACGCGCAATTCAAATTCATCACCGTTTTATTGTAAATCGTGTAAACCGACATAAGGCAGATGGCCACCCTTCATAATTCATAAAGCGATCCTTTAATTAGGTTTTCATCCGATTACAAACAACCTTCCCCTATGTCACGTGTACAACACGTGGTGAACTTTGAACCCCAACGGCGCCGTTATGACGACACAGAAAGTTTATTAAAAACGTTAAAAGATCACGTGGTTCCTCCCAAGCCATGTAACCGTGAAGAGTTCCATGGGTGGTTTCGGGCTAGTCAAGAATACTGTTTCCAGTTTAAACCCTAATATTATGTTGATATTAAGCAAAGAATGTTAACCCCAACAAGAACAAACCCCAACAAGAACAGACAACTGGATGTCAGTGCCACATAATTGTGTTAATATGTTGTTGTTTTTAGCCAACAACCCCAAACCATGGAAGAATGGTTTCCAATTTCCCAATTTAGCTTTGAAAGTCGGGTTCTGCCTCCTGCACCGAAATCACCAACAAATCAAACGTTACCAACACAAGACACAGCCACCAACCCAACCAGTGACGCAGGTTTGCCTACTGACGTCATGCATCGTTGACAGCAACTTCTGTGCCTCTGCTGAGTACGTTGAAGTAACAAATCTTCCGAACACCCGAAAAGTAAATTGCTTAAATTTAGAGTTGCCTCAAAACCTGTAGCGTCAGGTTTGACAATAATCAACCGCACAATTGTTGGATACTTATCACTGCTTGGGATTCAGACGGTTTCCATGTAGATCAAATGCCTTCACTTCAACATGGGTTGGGAGGTAACTGAACCGTAACGAGTCAATGTGAACTCACAGAAGAAGCTTTATTACGTCACTAACATTACCGTCCCGCCCTTAAAACAGCGCACAGGGTCCTGGGCAATGATCAATGGGATTTATTCCACCAGTTTATTTTCATTGCAGTGAAATTTCTGCCAAACGTGGAACAAGTCGACCGTAACCGCTACCATTACCAAGTCCAGGGAACCATATTTTAAGCGGAATCATCAGAAAATGTCGTGGAGTTTACGAACCACCAGAGATTAGGACGTATTGGAAGACACCTCATCACCAGTCAACTCAAACATACAACATTCGACCTCTAAATATTGTGTCCTCGGCAACTCTTCGTGAACCATGTCGTAACACTGTGACGTAACGAACGCAGGTGGCGAACCCCGCGATCGAATTTCGAATGTTGAACAAACGACGCGTGCAACAAACACTTGCGTTTGAAAGGGGAGGGGGGGGGGTAGAAGTTGCATGAAAACTTTCCAAGGCACCCGTGGTTCAACTTAAAACGATCTTTAACATAAAAATCGTAATCACATGAAACCGACCAACTTCTAAAAGCAATTTTCCCATCGCAAGGAGCTGGGGGATGGACACAAGTTTTATGGTGAATTTATTCTTCCACTAGGTTGGTGACGTACAAACAACGTCACACTTCAAATGCAGCCTCTCACAAACTCCATTCATTATATTATATTAAATACAGTTTTCAATGGGTGTGTGACCGAGCAAAGTAACCCGGATGTTAAACGTGAGAAATAAAAGTTGAATTAAATCCAAGCAACCGGTTTACTGCGATAAGAACACAAAACGAGATATCTGACAACTAGAATAACTCATATGTTCGACAGAATGAGAAGCCACGATACGGAATTCATTACATTTAGATTCTCTTGTTTCAAAATCGTTTTGCTGAAACTTGATTGGAATGCAGTAGGGTTGGTTCAAAGTGAATCACATTTGCTGTGTTTTCAGCAAAACAAAATACCTGCCTTGCATCACAATTATATGTGAAATCAAATTCATCAAACCTTTATTTAATCTGATGATCAACGCACGCAGCATCGTGGATTACAACCAATGTCGTTTCAACAATATTTCCTCGCAAGGTTGAAATATTTACTTTCGACAACAGCTGTAATCTCTCACACTTATGAGTTATCATCTACATTGAAACCATCAAATAATTGGGCGCTTGGAATGAAAGGGAGTGAAGTCGCGCGGTCATTTCTATCACAACAATCTCATCCAACCCAACACAATAGCTTGGAAGCTGTGTGAGACCAACTCCCCGCCCGCTCATTCTCGGCACCGCAGTGCTGTCATTCCACTGCCGTTTTTTGTATAATACACTGTTTTTGTCCGAGAAATGACATACAAGAACAGCAAAGCAAAAAGAGTCCATTTATTCCAGTGTATAATCATCTCTACCCTCCCAGTTATTAATTCTCAAGTTACGCACATGCCTTTGTAAACAAGCAAATGACCACAGCTGACGAAGCAAAATCAGTTGAAACCAGGAAAACTCACCAGATATTGGAGTCTTTCCGCTCCATCCTGATCAACTTCAACATTTGTTTAAACTTAAACGTGGCATCTGCAGTTGACAACAGACTTACAACCTCACAAACACGACTTGCCCCACAGTTAAGTTGTTTATAACCGTGATCCGGCAAACATTAGGCTTACAAACCACTCAGTAGCTGGCGGCATTATTATTACGGCCGAACCTTGCAACAAATATTAAACGAACTATCTTTATTTTGACAACAGGTTATATTTCCTCGTAAAAACCCCTCACAACCTCACCCACAAAACCTTATCTCGGTATCAATAAGCGGCAGTCAAGCAGCTTGCTGGAGATAACCTGTCTCTCTGCGCGACAAAATTACATTTCCGACCCGTTTTCTCGAGGCACAAGTGTGCTTCTACGTCGCCGCTCAAGCGTGGCGGTAACTGGACCGTGTCGCACGTCATCGGGCACTTGAGGTGTCGCTTCGATGGGAGGACAGTTTCATAACAGCGGGAACCTAATTATATTTGTCGGTTGCCAAATTTTCTGTCTCTGCATGTGAACAAACGACCATAAGATGGAGAGAATAATGTAAAATAAACCCTACGTCCTGCGGTGAATAACCTCCGCTACTTCTCAACATTCTCATGGCAAAGTAGGGAGATTTCATGAACCAAACCTTCCAGCGGATAAAATAACAATTCATAGCCATCTGTTGCTTTCAACTAAACCTCGAGTGACCCCCGATTTAAAAGATATATCTTTTCACACAAGGTAGATAGTGTGACGTATCGGTGCAGCCATTGTGACGTTGAAATGTATTTTCCGTTTGACGAAAGACCGCTGAGCGGGAGGGTGAGGATTTGAACGGGTTGTGTTGGAATCGATGGAAGGTGTCGGGGATTCCTCTCCAGTGATTGATCGAAACCCGACAGAAAACATTCAATCTCAACAACAACACAATGTCTTTGATTGCCTACGGTGGCTGTGGTTGTGTTTTCCAACACGGCGTTTCAAATATAACAAACGAACTAAAGATCATCAAATTTGGAAACTCCTTCACTCCCGTTGATATTTCGACAACTTACGAAAAACTTTGTTGAATCCACGGAATGGAAAAACATTTTTCCTGTTGTTTGTCTTTGAATTCCCCTGCTCGTTTTTGTGGGCCCTTTGTCCCAACTCAGTCAGTTCCAAGCACTGGTGATGAGCACAACTGTGTTTTGAATATTTGTTGATAAGTTTAATGTAACCCCGAATTTCCTGTTGCTGGAACTGTAGCTGTTCTCAATGAAGGGAAAAATCATTTATTTTAGCAGGGTTGTGACCTGGACCAACCCAACATGAATATTAAATGAGAACGAGCGACGCGTTTAATTGCAAGCTGTGGCATTTGCAGCATTTGCTCCTGCTACGATGGGTGTTCAAGCTCTTCAGTCACAAACAATAGAACCAAGCAGATTTGATTAAAATCCCAAGGAAATCTGTGTGTGATGAAACAACAGAGCCCTGTTCACCTGGAGTTTTAAGCAGGTAAGTTTTTATGGTTCCAGCAGCTACAACGCAACATTATAGACAAAGTTTCCCCGACAACTTTCCACTGTATAACTTCCAACCGTGTTAAATGTTGGTGCTTGGTTGCAATGTTCTTTATGCAAGAATAAAAACTGGTAATTTTGGTAAAAACCGCTGCTAAGAGAATTATTCGTCATCACACAATACAAATGTATTACACCTATAAACCCTTTTCATGCTGTACATGGACAAATAATTCTCATTTGCGAAGGGCGCCACCAAATTAATGACAAATTCAACTCGAAACGAACCTTCGTGGAGAATTAAACAAATTAAGTGTGACGTCATCAAGCCTCGGCCCAACAATTATTTTTTGAAAACAAATAATTGTTTTACCGGCAAGCCTTGGTTTATTTGCTTACCCTGAAAAAGATTTGAAATTCAACTTACTTTCACCCAAGTTTGATGAAGTTCTTCTTCCAACCCTTGGCCGGAATCTTACCGACATAATTCTCTGCTGTGTTAATAATCCACTCAATTCCACATGTGTTAAGTAAACGACACTTTTCCTACATCGCAACCCTGGTTAAAACATTCATAAAATACAAGGTCTGAACAGGCACCTGTGACCAGTGCGTATATTCTCTACTGCTGAGAGAAGAAATCAATCAACGGCAAAAGGCAGTTAGCTAAAAACCTGGGATCGATAGAACGTTGCCAAAGGATTGAGCTCTCGTTCGTAGTAATAGAGGATTATTGATGAACCAAATCGCAACCCGAAAATCGCTTGTTTTTGTGCCGCGATCCCACCTGGTCTCCTGCACCTGGATTTTTGTGCGTCTTGTAACTGATTATAACCCCTCCCCCCTGACTGGCAATTACACATTCGCCACCTGCAAACTTCCGGCCGAATATACTCCAAGTGAAACGTTTACGAATTAATTTGGCGCAAACTGTCTATACATCGTCACAAATCTGTACAGATATTTAAAAAAACCTCAACTCAAGAAAGTGGTACATGCCCAGTAATCTCATCAACGGGACAGACGCCTTCTTATCTGTTGTCAGAGTCGCGCGCTGTTTTATCACAGCGTTCGTCGCTCGCTTCTGCGGCATCAGCAGCCCCTCATTCTTTTATGCAAGATGAAAATCCATATTTGCTGGCAACCAACAAAGTTATTCCACCCAGATACACAGCCGAAAGAGGGTTGAATTAGTTTCAAGGACACGAATATTGTTAATTGTGTGCTCACATTATTGTAGATCGCTGGCAAATGGTTTTGGACAAACACCGCATTTAACGAGTGTTCCAGAATGGTTGATTACGGGAAACGGGAAACATTATTACATCATAAACGCCCGAACTACGTATCGTATATACCGCGATCTAAACAATGAGGTTTTACTTTGACAAAACAATGCAACCGAATTCCTTCATCGACTTCATCGCAATTTTGATTGTTGGGAATAAAATGTGGCGAGTGGCGTTATATGGATATACCGAGGCGGATTAAACGCATCTGTAGCACGGGCTTGCGGTCGTCAGGTGTGAAGCTACAATGTATCGCGTCCGTAATTCACGTATGGGAGCCGGAATACAAACAATAAACCCACGATTCTGTGGATCCATAAACCACTGTGCGAGAGGGGAGATGGAACATATGGCAAAATGCGAAATTGATTTTGTGTCGCTTGGGATCCAGGGGCAGTAGAAAGGTTTTTAAAATCGAAACGTCGGGTTGGCTGCGAACGTCGACCAATACAGACGGTAAAAGTCGCAAAATTATTTCGAAGATTTCGCCACATATAACCGTCACGCGCCAGTGACTTTGTAAGTGTTGTGTTCAAGAGCATGGTTAAATACTAGTGATGCACCGAAACAGCAATTTTTTTTATCGGCCGAAACCGAATATTCGGCAAAAGTTGCCGAATAAATTCGGCCGCATAAACCGAAACTAATTTTGGTATCCATCTCTTTAAACGCAATAAATTTGAACAAAACAATGAAAACATGTGCTGCATTGGATCCATTCCTATATTGGCACTTAAAGAAGAACCTCTACTGCTGTACAAAATGCTTAAAGTTGATTTTCATTATTTCGGTGACAAAAAACAAACAAAACGAACACAATCGTATAGTTTGAACAATGATTCTATTCTAAACTTTGCGTATTTTCGTTACATGCAGTAAAAAAGTTTCGGTTTCGACCGATTTTTACAAAAATATTCTGCCGAAACCGAATAATTATAAATTCCTTAGTTTCGGTCGAATAAATTCGGCAAACCGAACTTTCGGTGCATCCCTAGTTAAAACGTACGAGTAAAAGTTGTAGCCAAGCAACAAAAGGCCTCGTAGAGCATCTCCGCAGTTTCATTCAATCTGGTTTGAGGATATTTTTTGTGCAAATATGAAACCGCGCTGTAGTTGAATCAAATTTAATTTTAACTCCACTGCCGCAATGAAGCGGATATGACGTCACAAACGTTTGCATCACCAAAAGGTGTTTCCCCTCATACGTTGGGAAGAATTGTGGTTCACAATCATCGCCCTCATCTCTGTCCGACACCGAAACACCTTCTCCTACCGTAAACCCTTCAAGTCTTTTCGATCAATCATAAATAACAAGCAGTGCTTTACCGTAGCCATCTGTCTGTTTGAAATTAACCCGAGATACGAGAAAGCGTCTGTGGTAACGTAGGCTCGGGTTGACCCAACTCATGCACAAGATACACGCGTCATACGAAGCACTTGAAATCCTTTCCTTGTTTGAAATCTCACGAAACTTCATCAAAACCCAAACACATATTTTTTTCTCGTGGAAGCATCAGAGTTTCTTAAAACAACAAACCGCTCGGGTTCCATAATTCCGATTTCCTGTCCTTCAAACGTTTGAGAACCCCCAACAATAAACATCCATCCACGTCACAATCGAGATAAGGCTCTCGAACGCCGGGCGCCCTGTGACGTCACAATGCAAACAAGAGCCACCGCTGAAGAAGCACGGTTTTATTACGTCACTATCGCCGAGACACACATATTTTTGTAAGATAGCGATTGCGACTCTGATCACTCCCTGCAGTGCGTCTGTTCTGTGGTGCTTGGAGCAAGTTTGCACACAACCTTAAGTTTCATTGAGACGAGTTTTTCCACATCCTGTATGGGATCCAATTCCGTTCAATGAAAATCGAATCAAGAAGTCGATACAAGGGGGGACACACAAAGAAAGCTGATGTAAATTACCTGCTGGTAAGCTGGTTGTACAACTTTCAGCAAGGTTAAATATTACTCGGTTGCAATGGAATATAGTCTGGTATTTTGAGTGAACATGTGAATGGCTCCATACCCCAACCACAATCAAGTAAGTTAGATAGTAAGTTGTTGTAGAAGATTCGTCACCGGATATGATTACGTCACAATTGTTTATCCAAATATGACTTAAAGCAGGTATTAATAAACTATCAGAAAATATTACAGAGATGACAATAATCCGACAGACAGAATTTGTACTTTGCTGGGAAATATCGGGACAGATTGACAACTCTCGCTCTTCGGATTTGAACATAATTCCCCACCCAGACCCTTAACGCCACCAAACGGCGAACCATACAAAATATTTATTACCACTAAGCGCCGCTGCAGATAAGATCTCGGTCCAACGCCCCTTTCACGTACTTGGTACAAAACCTGATCGGGATTTTTGCCCAAGATATCCAGGGTTCGAATCCCGCTGCGGCAAAATAACATACACTGTATCACATCTAAGCATAAAGCTTCAGGAAGATATTGTTGTTAAGAATGCGCAGAGAACTAATACTTACCCAAGCCAACACTATAGCGAGGTATCGCCGAGTCAGCACATAAAACAAACGGTTTTGTAACCATCCAACTCGCCTGCACTCCACAGCAAACAAAAGCACATGGGACAAACTATTTTAAAATTTCATTTATTCAACAAACTTAGTCCAGTTAGTGTTTTGGGGTTAAGTGGAATTGCATCCCGAAGTTCCGCCGAAACCCAACCTTCCTCAATGCGTTTTGTTTAAAGTTTTTCTTAAATATTCTACCATGATAACTCTCACGATAGAGTTAGGGTATTTTGAAGGACAAACTTCACATTTACAGAAATTAATTGAGTTTTTGATCATGGAGCCGGTGATAAATCCTGGCGGTAAAACCACATCAAGAGGGGAACCCCCCCTTATTAAGGTTGAAAGGTGCGGCCGTAATATCACTAATCGCCAAATTTCGTCGAACCTAATCCCACTTTCATTTATCGACCCAAGCGTTTAGAACCAAGTATTTCGTCTGCGCAAATTCGCTGACCGGCCCAGGCAGCAGGTAGGTGTCTGTCTGAGTGCAGGTTGCACAGTTAAATTGCTGCTTCAATCTTGGATCACCTTCATAATCCACCCACAATTAACCCTAGAGAAATTCTCCAAGAAACATTGGATAAGATAAAATTTGGAAATTTAAAAAAAAAGAAAAAAAAAGATGAAACCAACTTCCAAAAATCCTTTACAAGAAGGAGATCTTGAGTGAAATTGGTGAAAACCGAAGTAAAAGGCACAGATTTCAACGCATTAACCGCCACATACTAATGTTCACTGCCAGTGTGGAAAGTGCAAAGTGTGGGATGGTAATCGCATTGGCACCCGAATCAGTACCAGGTCACAGACGACACCCGACCGATATAACATACAGCGTTTAGGAAAGGATGAACAACTGACAACACTGGAGTCATAATAATCAACTGCATGAGATTGCCACGAATGCGAGTTTAATCACTTTCAAACTTTCGCTTATAATTCTTACCAAAATCAAATTACCCACCAGCGTTTAAAAAGGAGTGTTTCTTCACATTTTAACAGAACTCATGCAACGTTATAGCATTCTTGTTATAAACACAAACATCGTACTCACCGAGTTGGAACGAAATTCCTGGCAATAACGTCCATCAGAAGTTGAACTTGTTGGCTAACTTGGTTCTTTGTTTCAAATAAATCCAATATCCAATTAGATCGTTTTAAGTCAAACTCAATCAGCACAAAAGCTTATGGAAGTCTTGCAAACTGAAGTATTAAATTAATGTTAACAACACAACCAAGCAGAATGCGTTGCAACATCACAAGTTTCCACTACAACTACAATAGGTGGTGATACCTAAACTAAACCGTCTACCCAATCACAGAGTACATTAGTAGCCTGGCCACCTCTGCATCTGTTGTCCTTCCAGCTTCATTATTCCAAGTGCTTCGGAATCGCTGTCTCATGAAATCAATACAAATAAAAGCCATCTTCTGTCTCTTGCACGAGCCTGATCGCAAAACCGATAAAAACAATCAGATCCTCGCATACAAATGGTCTCAAGACGAAGCCAATCAACAAATTCCCAAAGCGTCCCAATAATATCTGCGGTTGGATTCCGTGTGAGATGTGGAACGCTTCAAACTTTAATTATCGTTTTATGATTAGAGGAGACATTCCATTGGTTTCATAAGGAATCGTTGGAAATAATTAACCTCGAAAATTTGTCACAAACTCAATGTTGAAATGATCGCGCCCGTTTTCATAGTTAACAATACTAACATGTTTTTACAACTATGCCCTGCAATGTCTCATTATAAACCTACCAAAAACGTTTCCAGCTAATTAAAACCACCCAAGCTAATGGTGCCTACCCCATACACGGCAATCTGTTCCCACGACTAATTGTACAAATGCTGAGGTCTGGAATTCTCACTAGTAATTCTCTAGGCGATGCAACTATTTTATCCCAAGTAACTTCGAGTCAATCTTCACCAATAAAACTTCTGTAGTTGAACGAAACCTGTTCGTCTATGCAGGAGAGACAGTCGCTCTAATTAAAATACGTACGCCATACGTCAGAATTCGCTTACTGCTTGTCATCAACAATGTTGTGATATATGACCTGAGATAGGGTGGCAGAATCCACGCTTGCCAAAACTTTATCTTCCTTAATGCAAAAAAAAACACAAAGCGACATCCTTACATTAATGTCAACACGATTCAAGTCAAAAATTGCCTGGTTGTGAATAACTATGTACTTTCAATATAAGAGGAAAGTATTCAGTATTTTACCACGAAATCCATTTTGTTAAATCCAGCCGAGTTTCTCTTACTTAAGTCAGAAAACTTTGTTCGTGCATAGGCTTCCCCACTCCCATTAGCTCTCTGAGTAAGTAGCGCGGCTGTGATTGTTACGTAGCTCGAACGTAAGACAGGTCGACACATTGTCGATATTTCTATTGCTCTGCTTCGCCCCCAGCGGCAAAATGGACAATTTGGGTCCAGATATAGGAAAGCGCTTTGTAAAACAAATAAAACGTCTCTACCTTGAATCGCCATCTTTAGTGTTTACTTAAATCATTTTTGGCTTTTTGTTAATTATTGTGCAGCAGGTGCTGGGTTAACTAACTCTAATAAACCTTTCGAAAGCAAAACATGGTATTACATTCAACATATACATTTTTGTAGCAAAACAATCTTCGCAGCGATAATGGGTTGTTTAGTTAATCCGAAGTTTTGGTTAAATTTTATCAAAAACCAAGTGAATGAGCAATTACTGACACCGAACGAGTTCGGAAAATTTTGATCTTTAAGATTCGCAGATTTTTGCAAATAAATTCCCGCTTTAACATCCCAAAGCAACTGTTTTAATAGAATTCACTGCCAGGTCAGTTTTTGAGAAAACGCACATTAGATTAGAAACCAAGCACTTACCCAGCAAATGACGGATGTCTTTCGACAGAAGTTTGTTGCAAACTGTCTTTCCCTTGTATAATGTATTGGCATCACTCTTGTTATTAATTTCCTCTTCTTCCAATATTTTGTACATAATCTACTTAAATTGACCGCTGCTGATGTTTAACAATAACTCCACACGTTACCTAACAAAGACAAAACAGTTACCATTGTTGAAAGTTTTAACTGAGATTCTATTCAATAGTTTCGCAACAATGAGCATTGTTTACTCGAGGGTTTCTTCCGGTTAAACAACTAAAATCCTGTAACATTTTCCACATTTATGTTTCACGCCCGAATCAATCTTTTGTACATCTTAGTGAGAAAATGCGATTATCTCGTACTAACAGCATTGACTTCCAGCAGTGACATTACAGTGTTTTATTACAAGCGTGCCCCACTTTCAAGGATGTTAGCCACTTATTGCATTAGATCGATACAAAATAGGCGCAGTGTGAACCCAACAGCTGATAACACGACTGCTGGAGAGACGACTTTATCTGCAAAGAAACTTTTTGTAATCAAGACTTGATTGACAGAAAATAAAGCGTCTCCTGCAAAACTTTAACCCCAGGTTTTCAGAAACCATTGGTTAATCAAGTGCGTACAAAGATTTTTTATGTGGTGTCGACTAATTCCCTCAGTATTTCTTCACGTTAAGTAAAAAGAAATATAATAATACTGGCTTTCCATGAAATACCTGTCCCCCAATATTATATTCCCCTTTAATTAAATGGATTTTGTTCTGGAGCGAAGTTAATACTTAAACCTTATCAAATACTAATTTTTATCAATATGTTCTCTTCAATATACATTTTTTACTTTCCTCATCATGGAATAAGTTAAATAATCTTTAGACCTAAGTTAAAATGCGTGCCCTTATTTTCACTAACAAACCTTGCCAAATTCTTCCTGGAGGCTTAACAAGGTTTAATCATGTTAACAAAGGTTGTTTTCTATTCGACCACTTTGCTTGTCATCACTGGATTAGCACGTCTGTCTGGATAACTAATTTGAACGCAAGGCTTGCAAGACTGCGTTCCACAAGACTTGTGACATAACAATCGGGACTAAATAGTGAACTACCGTAAAATTGCACTTTTTTAACGAGAACTTTTTACAGTGTATTATTTAAAAAGCAGTTGACATATATAAAATTATTGTGCAAAGTTCACATTGCAATTAAACAAGAATGACTTTCGCCAAATTTTAAGATGTGGTACTGTGTAGGTTTGGTTAATTAATGTAGCGGCGTCATACGTTTCGGTTGAATGACCACAGATGTTTTGTTTTGTTGGAAAATACTACTACACCGGGTCACAAAGTTTTTTCCAAACTTGATCCACATATAAGTATGTGTAAAACAGAAATCTGTGTGAATTTTATTGATTAGGTGTAAACAGGGCCACCACTTGTTATTTTTGTTTATAAATTTAACTTGAAACACTACACGAAATCGTAGCGTTAATATTCGCACAGATTTCTATGTTACATAGACTTATATGTGGATCAAGTTTGGAAAAAACTTTGTGACCCGGTGTAGTAGTATCTTCCTTGTTTGTTATTGGATAAAGTGTTTCTGATGTAGGGAAAGTTATTTGTCGCGACTTTATGTACTTTGTTACTTTTTTTGTTGACAATTGTAAGACAAATAATCATGTTCAGAATGAAAAGGTCAAGTGACGTCAAGGATGTAATACATATCAAAGTAAAGGTAGGCTGATCTGCTCTTCAAATGCAACGTTGTTTAAAAACAACAGTATTTTCTTATTGTATTTCTCATTACAATATCCAGCTGAATTTTTTACAGAAATTTGCCGGATATTTTAATCCAGAAAGTAAAAGTTTTGCGGTTGATCCGCACTTAACAACTTTCGAAGATCTTCAAAAGATTTTGGTCGAAGCTTTTAATTTAAACGGGTAAGCATCAGATTCAACATTGAATTAATTTCCTTACCCAGAATTGCATGAAAGGTGGTTTGGGTTAAAATGAATATGCCAGTTTTCTATTATTGAACTTTACATCATATATTGTTGTGCAGACCTTTTCATATTACATATTTATGTCGTGATGATGTTGGAGAAAATGTTTTTCTTTCAATGCTCACTGACTGGGATCTCGACGCTGCTTTTATGACATCATCAGATCCACATTTAAGACTCAAAGTTTGTTTTGGTAAAGATATGTTTTTGAACAAAATGTTACAACTTTTTCTGTATGCACAGCTTGATGCTGAACCGTATAAAGATGGATTGATGTCGAAAATGAAGGATTACGAGTCTCCAGAATCATCCAAGTTTTTTTCAAATACGCAATTGATGAAAAATCTGCTTCAGCCAATGTCTGAAAGGTGAATCCCCTAAATAGCGGTTGCTACTTGGCCTACAAAGAAACATAAACTTAACAGTTAAGAAAATCATGAACTGTTCACTGAAATCCCCTAAACCAAAAATATGTTTTCTTGTTTTAAATTACTTAATCTGGCTTTGCTTATCTTCTAATTTGAATATTTAAAACTTTTTTGTATAAGGCAGAAATTGTTCCCCTCACTAACAGTTGTTTTTGTCTGAAGCGTTAACAACATTCTTACTCTACCTAATGTACAAAAACCGTGGATGTCTTCACTTGGAAGTGCTTTTAATAAGATTTCTATTGGATTGGGTTATCCAAACCCAGTTGGTAACGAGCAAAGTTTCTTCCCATCAAAATCACCACTTGGTACAAATATAAAGATTTACTGAAATTTAATTTTAACTTTTATATTTTTTAAATGAAAACTTTCAACATTCATGAACCAGAAAATGATAAATAATCCTAAGTCGTCTGTCTGTTTCAAGTTTTTACGACATATATATTTCGCCTGTGTGTGCAGGCATCATCAGTATCACTTAAAACAGACAGACGACTTAGGATTATTTATCATTTTCTGCATTGATCTGTTACTGAGTCTCTGTCAGCCATAAAGACTACACAGGCGATTCATAGAAATCAAACTATCATTCATGAACCAGAGCTAATTTTGACTGTGTTGTTGTTTCTGCAGATGATGTTGAATTCCGCATGTACCTTGACGAAAATGGAAAATTAAAACGACCTGAAGAATTACGACTTCGAGTTTATCATGGTGGAGTTGTTCCAGCTCTGCGGAAGGTCGTATGGAGGATGTTGTTGAATATATTCCCATCACACTTAACTGGGGAGGAAAGGATGGCTTACATTAAAAAGAAAACTGGTAACGTTTATATTACTTGCTGAAAAATGACTGCCAGTCTGTGACAAATTTTCAGTTTCATAATAACATGCATATGCATAAAATAATATATCGTGTATGCTATAACTAATTATAGATTAAGCAGAGTGGCAATTTATGCATACTATGAGTTTAATTAGGGGTTGAATTAGCTAAATAAATGAGCTGCATGTTCCAAGTACATAATACCCAGATGCAATTTATACCAATTACAACCCTGAATAACAGATGTTCACACTATGATTTAGTCTGTTGATTTAATCTAATGTCTTTGTGGAGTTTTGTTACAAATCAACGTTGTTAACTAATGTTGATGTTTGTCTGATAATTCCACGACTTTACCACCAGAACAATATGAGGAACTGAAGTCAACGTGGCAAGCCAGAGCAGATGATGAACAAGTTCAATATATTTCAAACATGGTCTGGAAAGATGTTCTACGAACTGATAGGTAACCTTTATGTCAACATGCAACCAGCCTTTGAATTACCACATACTGTGCACGGCTCATCCACCACACACATTTGTTAATCTGACAGTTTATTATTATTCCAGGTCTCATCCATTTTTCCAGGGAAGTGATGACAACCCGAACACCATCTCCCTTCTCAACATTCTCACAACATTTGCTTTAAGCCACCCCAAAGTATCATACTGCCAAGGTTTGTATCTAACTTAACAGTACTGATTTTATTTTGACCAACACCAATATTAATGGTAGGCATGAGCGATATTGTCTCTCCAATATTTGTTGTCATGAACAGTGAGGCTCAGGCCTATGTGTGTTTCTGTGGCATTATGGGAAGGTTACAGGAAAACTTCTTACGGGATGGAAGATCAATGTCAACCAAATTTAAGGTAATTGAAACATAATATTTCCAAACATCATATTAAATGTAAGTTTTTTATCTTGTCAGTGGTGTCAGTGTATTTCGATGACTCATTTGTTTTTATAACCTGAAAATGTTTTAATACAACCCGTATTACCTTTGTCTTAAATTATCAGTAGTTAACTTGTATAATGTCGCTATTGTGCTCTATATAATTAATGTATCAGCAATTGAAAGTGTATGTGACACGGAAATCCTAATTAAAAACAATTAAACTGTATGATAAACAAAATTTTTAAAATAGTGTTGGATAAAAGTCCTCAAAATGGCCATTGGTGTTCGAGATGCAGCTGTTGTTGGTTGTCATTGTTAAGCTGTATCCTACGCTATGTGCTTGTGAAAATTCAAGCTTTTTAAAATTTAGAAAGTGGGTTTCCACCAATTTGTGTTGATTAATGATATCAATTAAATGAACTCCTAACTACCTTTTTGTGTTCAGCATCTTTCATTGCTTGTAAGACATCATGATCCAGAGTTCTTCGTCTACTTGAAATCGATGAGCGCAGACAACATGTTTTTCTGCTACCGATGGATTTTGCTTGAGATGAAGCGTGAGTTCTCGTTTGAGGATGCCATCACTGTGTTGGAGGTAAAAATAAACAGAAATATAACAAATAAACAAAGTGAAAAGACAAAAATGTTTTGGATGAAACCAGCCAGACAACATCACAATTCTGATGTGTCAGATGTGGCTTTTTCAAATTTTTGAGCATCATATTCCCTGATTTTTGTGAAGCAAGTTTTACTGAACAGGTGATGTGGAGTTCCCTTCCACCGCAACCTCCTGATGAAGATCTTTCTTTGGAAGATTACAGTGGGATGAGTGACGATGACCTCAGGAGCAAAGAAGATCAAAGTAAAATGAATTCCTCCCCAACCAAAGCGATCTCTTCTCAATCCACACCAACATCCAACCCATCTGAAAAGATCGATTTTCCTGGATCACCAAACTCATCTTTTGAAGATGGGGATCCTCCACCTGCTGACACGATAGGACTTAGTAACGTTGAAATAGTGGATTATTCCACGGAAGATTCTGCACATAACTTGAGGGTCCTGAATCGCAACAAGGTGTCCCACTTTCCAGAAAACCTTCCCAAACTAGAACCTCTACCTCCTCCTGAAGAATTTGGATGCGGAAATCCTTTCCTCCTATTTGTGTGTCTTGCAGTTCTCCTGGAGGAAAGAAACTATCTTGTCAACGAACGGAAAGAGTATGATGATTTTGTGATGCATTTTGATGGTATGGTTCGAAGCCACTGTCCTAAGAAAGTGCTCTCGAAAGCCATGAGAC
Source organism: Ascidia mentula (assembly GCF_947561715.1). Lineage (NCBI taxonomy): Eukaryota > Metazoa > Chordata > Ascidiacea > Phlebobranchia > Ascidiidae > Ascidia > Ascidia mentula. The sequence continues at coordinate 224,224 of NC_138569.1, forward strand.
TTTTTGCTGAATATCTTAAATCCAACGCGATGCCATCCTTGTAGTGGAACAAAAATTATAGAAAATTAGTTATTTCTTGACTCATTTCCAAGAAAGCATAAAAGTTTTAGGTATTTATTTGTTTTGCTTGGTGGGGCGGTGTAGTTGCCTAGCAGTTGCTCCAAGTGTGCCTTAAAAGTAGCGTTTCTCTTTGTGTGACGTCATACAGCCCGTTATTTTTGCAACATTTAAGTCTCGTTCTTAAACTCTCGTGCAATGATTGTTAGTTTTTTGCACTATTATGTTCTATAAAATTTCTTCAAGTTTTGCGACATTTTGCACAACCCCTCAGTTCCCTTATGCACAAACCCCCGCATGACTGCCGGATAATCTATAATACCGACTAACACGCGTAACCTCATGCTGATACTTGATGTCTATTATTCTCGCATATGTCACACAACTCATACACACTTTTGTGTCCCTTCTCATTTTAATATTGCGTTCGCTTGGTGGCGTTAGTAAGCTGATTTATTTTTATCAAGTGGGGTCGATGTTTGTATGCAAGATAGAGCACGTTTCATAATCTTCAAAACCCTTCGGAATTTATTGAAAGACTTAGTGTAATATCCAACATATACTGTAATATTATACAAGTTACTGTACTTGAGGTGTTGCGTCATCGCACAAACGTGGTGCGTCCGAATAAAGTGCTATTTTTCCTACACCCATGTTTTATGTGACTCCAGACACAATAGAAATGCTAGGTAAGATTTTACTTTGCAGCTGACAACAACACGTGGTTATTCTTCTTTTGAGTGGCGAAGATTACAAACTACTGCCTCGAAAACTTCCAAATACGTTTGTGGACAAGCTTGAAGGGATCGAATGCATTGAAGAGTGGCAAAGTTGGAAGCATGCCAACCTCAATCCCATGAGAAAGATCATCTTCCCACCTTGCTTGTTGTGAATTATTAAACAGTAACACGATCGTCCCAACCCCCCCCAACTTCTAAACAATGCAGATATCTTTGTGAAAAGATTCACTTTGTTTGCGTTGTTACTGCTATATGACGTCATGTGTCCTTAACACGGATGACGTCATTGTGTATTTGAGAATAACGACATGTAGAATGCCAACTTCCATTTTCTGCTGACAAGATTACGTCATAATTGCGTGGGTGTTTCTGACGTCATCATACTGACAAATAAGCATTTGGGCAAAGAATATTTCAAGCTTTTTAAAACAAATCTTTAGTTGAGGGAGTGAACTCGTTGAAACTTACATCAACGTTGCGATAATCTGGCGCCTGTGGTCGGCCGAGCAACAAAGTTTGGACCAGATCATTTCCAACATCTAATTACCTCCGATCAGCCTCCATGACTCAGCTTTAGTGATTTGACAGCAGCATGTCTCACTTGATGGATCTGTCGTAATTCCCATGCAATCATTCATAATTAAGCGAACCCACCGCCCTTCCCATGTTAAAAGTATTCGGTATCACCCACCATTTTTTCTCGCTAAATAATATATAAATATCCCTTGCTTGAGTTGGTTGTGAGGTTGGTTTGGCGGCTGTCGTGCTCGTCTTATCTTAAGAGAAGCAACACATTGACAGATAGGAGAATCAAAAATTTGCTCTAAAACAATTGTTTAAAACTTAATTTGTTTCTGTTTTACAAAAGTTTTTTTTTTCAATGCAGAGGGCGAGCCACGGTCTTGCTACTAAACTTTGTATTGTGAAACAACTGAAGTTCGTAGAAGTTAAGAGTGGTGATTTGTGGTTGACGACATGCATTCCTTGTGTATCATGATGTGTGCTTTTCTCACCTTAGCTGTGGCATTATCCCCAAACGAATGTTGCACCGGTGGAGCTCTGGCTTCGACTCCACAGTGTGTAAGATTCTGCAAGATTATGAGCGTTCTTAACAGCGGAACAGAGTCTGGAGGAATTCCAACAACCGGGAAGCGCTCGTATCCAATCGGTCCCAAACATTCGCGAAGTTGGAAGGACGGAAAAAAACGACCGAGCAGGTTGTGTCAGAGGAAACACCCTATTGTGATGTGCTGGCAAACTGACAACTGGGCACCTATTGGATATTTTGGAATAAAATAAGTGACCCATATATAAATCTATGAACTTCTGCAAACCCAAATGAGTGAAACTTTCATCACTTATTTTTCTATTGTAACGTACAGCTCTGGTGGTTTCCCAATAGGTGGTAGTTTAAACTTGGATGACATGTACAATTTATTTAAATAAAGATTTTTTGTTTCTTCCGTTTATGGGAAACAATGTTTATCAAGTAATATATTATTGAAATTTATTATTGCAAAAAGTGTGAATTTGGAAATTACTTTTGTGTATAACTTCGTGCTTTTGAATAAATTATCGCATGAGTGATGGAGTAAGGGATGTCGGTTGCACGTGAATTATTGCGAGGAAGGCTCTAGTTATGGGTTAGAAAGTTGTTTGTTGGCCGCAGAAATGACGATGTTTCAACGAGCATTGCAGGGCCGCATGTGGCGTTGTAATTCCAAAACAACCTTACAGTTCGTCAGAGGTATTTCCTCCACGGGAATAAACGCTTCAAGCGCAGAAACCAGGAATATTGGTATCATGGCCCACATTGACGCTGGGAAGACAACCACAACCGAAAGAATGTTATTTTATTCCGGATTTATTAACAGAATGGGAGGTGAAAGTTATAGAAGAATTATAGATTGCAGAGATTTTTAATTTATCAACCGATTTCTTGAAACTAAACTAGCACTTGGTAGAAAACACTTTTGATAAAGATTAAAAATAAAGTATTTTTAGACGATTAAAATTTATTCAATGACAAGATGTGTAAAAGTTTTATTCCAAACTCATCTACTTAGATATTGATGCTGGGAACACAGTTATGGATTATCTTGAAAGTGAACGCTCAAGAGGCATAACTGTTCAAAGTGCAGCCATTTCCTTTAAATGGAACAAATCAATGATTAATCTCATCGATACTCCAGGACATGTCGACTTCACCATCGAGGTTGAACGATCGCTTCGTGTTTTAGACGGTAATAATTTTCAAACAATCAAGCATTTTTTGTTTCCAATTAAAGCAGTGCATTTATTTTAAAATGGCTTAAAAACTGCAGTAAAACAAATAGGTGTTTGACTTGTGACCCTTGCAGGATTCTTCACACCATGTGTTTGTATTCCTAGGAGCAGTTGCAGTATTTGACTCCTCCCGTGGGGTTGAAGCCCAAACCAGAACTGTTTGGAGGCAAGCGGAGCAAAATAAGGTTCCCTGTATTGCGTTTCTCAACAAAATGGACAAAGATGGATCAAACTTTGTTGAATCTGTTAAATCAATACAAGATCAGTTAAATGTTAAAACTCTCATTCTTCAGGTATTTCTGCTTTGACAGTGGGTCAATCACCCCTACTTGCCAAATTTATTTACAAAATTTTAATGTCCCCAAATTTCTGTGCCCAGCTTCCTTTGTTTGCAAATGATCAGTTTTGTGGGGTCATAGACACCATTAACTTGGAAACAATTGAATGGAACATGGAGAAACAAACTAACAACATTGGAAGGCCCTTCAGCAGAAACATTATGAATTCCAGTCATTCAAGATGGAATGAATGCATGAAGGCCAGAGAAAACGTCATTGAACAGGTAAGCTTTAATGTCAAATATATGGGAAGAATTTTTATTCGTTCTTGATGATTCATTATTATTAGTGAAGCTTCAGTATTGTTAAATTCGAACTTGTTGTTGTGTTTTTAATGACAAACCTGCTCCAATAATAAAGATCACATTACAGAACATAGCAAAGTAATATTAAAATTTTATTGTAGTAATTTTGCAGTTTTGTGTCTTACAACATATAAGTTTTACAAAGGATACATTATAACCTGTTTTGCTGCTAACACCTCACAAAAATTTGTTAATCCAAGTTAGCAGAGCTTTATGATGAAGTCGCGGATACTTGGTTAGATGGGCCACTAGCTGGCGATGTTGCTTCATTTCCTGCTGACCAGATGACTACTTGGATCCGACGAGCAACGATCGGAAACCATGTAGTCCCAGTGTTGTGTGGTACTTCACTCAAAAACATTGGAGTCCAACCATTACTCGATGCAGTTGTTAATTACCTTCCTTCACCTTGTGATATTTCACACAACTTTATGTGAGTCTGCTACGATGATTTTTCACATGAATAAGTGCAACATAATGAAATCTATTAACTTGAAAACATTTGGATTGCTTCATCTGTTGAAATTTTTTTTTAATTTGCTTTTAAAACAGAAAGTTTTATGAAGGAAGGTTGGTAGCGATGGCTTTCAAAATCATCCACGACAGAAAATATGGAGTTCTGGTTTTTGTTCGAGTTTATTCAGGAAAATTAAAAAACAAAAGTCAGATTTTTAATGCCAACAAGTGTTCAAGGTTTGTTTAACTTCTGACTTTTTCACAATACTATCTGCAAACATTTGTGCTGCCTGCTCAGTCCTTTATTACCCCGACGCTTTTCTTGCATGCACTCATTGTAGTACTGATGATGACTGCAGTTAGTGTTCGAAACGTTTACTAATGTATAACAGCATTTTAGCTTTGGCTTTCATTTTCAAAGTTTTGCAAATACTTGTTAAAATTTGACTTAATATTAACCTAGTCATTAAACCAAACAACTTTGTTTAAATATTTTGCTTCAAGATGTATAGTAAATTGTAAAAAAAGTCAATTATGACATCATAGTGAAACAGTATCACAGCTTCTTGCTGTGTACGCGGATGAATATAGAGAGGTATCGGAGGTAGGAGCTGGAAGTATCGGTGTGGTTTGCGCTCTCAAACGCACAATGACTGGAGATACATTGATTGAATCGGAGGAGGTTTATAACGAAGCTTGCTTGAAGGCAGATGCGAACGACAAAGTTAACAGAGGTTGGTTTATGTTTGTTTTAATGTTTTGGATAAACTTGACGTTTGTGTCGCAGGTTCATCTTCTGCTGTTCTGGCCACTGTTCCTATTCCCGAACCAGTTTTCTTTCGATCAATTTTTGCTGATTCGATGAAATTTGAAGAACGTGAGTTTCACCTCAGACAACTCTAGAAATCTCTAAATACTGTTTTTATTAAGCAACACATTTACCAAAATCCTCTCCCAGCTCTGGAGAAAGCTTTGTCAATCATATCAAGGGAAGATCCATCAGTCCACGTGAAACCTCAATACCACGGTGGTTTCCTGCTATGTGGGATGGGAGAGTTACATTTGGACATCGTTGCCGATCGAATAAGACAAGAGTTTAAAGTGAAAGTTCTTCTGGGGGAAGTCCAAGTCGCCTACAGAGAAATGCCCACACTTTCTTGTAATGCCGAAGGTAAGTTGGAACCAATTACAAACAAATCAATTTTATCAAAAGACATTTTGGCAGAGACTGTTGAAAAAACAATCATGGGTACCAGCTACGTAGTGTCTGTGCGTGTCAGAGTCCAACCCGCCAACGAATACCGAAGTTTTTCTGATTTACATTCGATCGGAGAAGTTGCTCACGGGCCCCCTCATGTGGTGCACGCCGCAGCACTTGGTGTCCACCAGGAGTGCCAGAGAGGTAAAAAACGCCATGGCTGTGAGTTCGCCCCATGTTCATGCAAAACGCAAAAAGTTAAAATCGTTGCAACGGGAATCGACCTTTTGCGTTGTTTCATCACAGGCCAAGTGAAATTTGATCAATTTCGCTCCCACTGAGATTTGAATTCACAACCCTGGGCATTCCGATCCGCTTGTTCTGACGTGAGTTACGAAAGATTACAGATCGGAGTGCTGGTGGAGTTGTTAGTAATGTCCGTGAAGTTGTATTGCTCCATAAGGTGGAGATTATTGTGATGCTAACTCCAGTCAATGGTTTTCGTTGAATCGTATTTTGCGCTCAAGCTGAATTCCTTTTTGTTCTAAAAGATTCAGCACTTAAGCTGAAATTCGTTTGGTGGAGACAGAATGTACGAATAAAACTGTCCATTCACAACGTTCAGCTGTTGAATGTTTATTATAAGGTTCAATGTATGGCTTCCCTATTATCGGAGCAAGGGTAGAACTGGTCCAAGCCAAAGCTAAAAAAGGTTGTCCAGTCGCACTCATAACTTCCATCGCATCACAATGCACGAGGAAAGCATTGGAGGAATCTGAATGCCAACTTATCGAACCAATCACCAATATTGAGGTAAGGTGGTCACGTGTAACCAACCAAGACGTTTGTCAGATGGATTTTTCTTAAGCTGGAAGATTTCGGTTTTATTTTGCGAAGGTGACGACAACTTCAACACAACTCCAACCGATTCTCACCGAATTAACAAAATGCCACGCGACCATAAGGAACATTTCAGAACGAAATCAGATGACCTTGATAACAGCTGAAGCTGCTCTGACCGAAATCAAGGTCAACCATAAAAACTATTGACTGCTTTCTTGGTCTGGCATAATCTCATAAGTTAGGTTTAGATTGTGTTGAAAAAGTTTTTTTTTTTTTAAATCTTTACAGTTTCCACGGGTATTTATGATTCTTTTTTCTCTTCGTACACAGGATTTTGCGTCATCTCTCCGCAGCGCTACCTCTGGCAGAGCAGACCTCCATATTCAAATTTCAGGTTATCAGCAGGTGTCGCCCGAGAGGGAGCACAAAATAAAAAGTAAAATTTCTGGAGGAAGTTTCCTCTCCTAGCGACTACCAAGCTCGGGATATTCCGTACTCTGTCGCTCTGGATGATTTGAAATCACGATAAGGTTCAAGCACTTGAACAATTTGTTTTTTGCTGAAGTTTTACTCTTGTATGTTCCATCGGTTTTCGGCCATCTTGTAGTTTTTTTTTAAAAAAATAAACAATTTGATTTTTTTTGCATTGTTGAAATTTCCTTTGAAGACCATCGTGTACTTTCACAAAAAATCATCTTCAAAATTTTTATTGGGGACAGGAAAACCATGAACAACGTTTCATAAACAGGTGGTGAAAAAAAAATATTGACAAGAATTGTACTTTTAAATACGGTAGCAAGTAAGTGATTGGCGAATATAATTTACGTTGACTCGAACATAAGCAAGGTTGAGTTGCATTGCTGGGTTTATCCCATGTTCTTGCGTTCACTCCCAAACTTACTTGGGATAACGCAAAAGCACACACATTTCTCCATAATATTGTACGGCGTGTTGTTAGCAAAAGCGTAAACAGCGGCAAGTTAATATCTTGTCATATGCATGGGACGGAACCCTTTAAAGCAACAGCTGCGTTCACCGTGCCACCGCAACTTGCTATTCGTTCTTACTGCAAGTTAAAGCTGTTATTTCTACTTGTTTAAGCTCTAACTGCAAGCGCTTCTTGTTACGTTTTGTAACATCTGCGCAAATTGCCTTAAGATACTTCTGTATGAACTACCTCTGTTTTTTGTGACTGGATTCTAAGACCAACAACCGAGCCAAGCAATGCTCATTGCATCAGTTACTGACGTTTCGTTGAAAACAGCTTTTACCTTACAGCTGTATGTTGTTCGAAACAGTGTGAATCGTATCTTGACATAACCGTTTAGGTGTTATGACGTGTGTGCCACAGTTTTGTCGCAGGGGCCATTTTTCCTGTGCCGCTTCTTCAGTGAGGCCCTAATTTGGCCCACTGGGCCCAGAATCCTCTCCTCACCGGTGATTGTATATAGATGGGACGTACATTGAATTCGTCTTGAAAATAATTACAAGTTAAACGCTGATTGTTGAGGTTAACCTTCCCATGCATATACAGAGGCCCAATCTCAAATTAACCGACATTAAAACGTTTCAGAGTAAATTTTAAACTGTGTAACGCGGTTTATAAAAAACAATGTAAAAAATATACAACATAAAGTTTTCCGCTGGAGGTCGCTCTTGTTTACCGATCTACACGAACAGTAAAAATGACTTGAGAAATGACAAAACTCCCTGCAGTTTCTAGGGGCAACACCGCCCACATTTCATCTCCGGGGTGTTGACAAGGCATCCCAGTATCTATCCTCAGCCTCAATGTCAAATACCGCTGTTTCGGGAGTACCCGTTCGGTACTTCCCCCCTTTCGGAACCCTCGCGGAGGAGAGCAACATAATCGTGTTGGGGGAAGTTTTTTCGGTAACAGGGGGGGTTGGTTTGGGGGTGCTTGTCTTAGGGAGGGTCGAGGGAAAATTAAATCTGAAAGTTGGGGGGTCTCTTACCGCGGCGTGATTGGCTCTTCGGCGGGGTTGCAGGTGTGGTCGCCTCCCCTTCCCTCCCGTCGACTGTGAGGAATATATGTGAGCCGGGGGTGCCGCCCTCTTACTCATTATGGGAGGAAGTGGGAGTTGATCGCGTTGAACCGCTGGGGAGTTGAACGGGTTCGTCTGGTTGTTTGTGAGAGAACTTCTTCTACCAGGGTACGGATAGAAATTAACCGGCGAATAATTCGGATTCTGCCACACTGACTGACTCTGCGGTTGCGGATTTATTGCGTGTGTTGGATGCTGCGACTCTGGAATATAAACGGGTGCTGGGTGGTCGCGAAAAATTGTCGATTGTTGGAACTGTGGTTGGTTATTGACGTTGTTGGTTCCAATGAAACCGTTCTGTGACGTCATCTCAGCTGGGCCGCCAAGATTTAAAGCCATCACGCTTGTCGTGGTTGGTTGGAGGAATTTGGTGACCGGTTGTTGAATAGGCGTAACTATCTGTGGTTGCGCCACCTGTTGGTCGGTATGACCGTACATGGGTTGACCGTGAGGTGGCGCCATGACAATATCCGGCCCGAAAGTGCCGATGTTGGGGTTGTATGCGGTCGGCTGAAGGAGCGGCGAAGGTTGTTTCTGGAAGAACTCAGCATCCACAGAAATCATATGCGGATTTTTTGTGCTCGGGGAGTGTTCATCCAAGTCACGTGCTAACGTACGAATCTGTGACTCCAGATATCTGGAAATGTAGAGTTGTGCAGATTACATCACAAGAATCTAAACATGACCGATTGATGTTTTTATGTCAGGATTTACAAGTAACGGGGTCACCAATAAAGCAGAATAACACAGCTTTTGTGATATATTTGCGGAGTGTTCATGGGTATACCTGCAGCAAATCGATATAACTCCCCTCACTTGCAGAAACTTGGCTGCCGCTAAAATATCGTGGACGACGGTGGAATCGAGTTGCAACTTTGACGTGTACATAAAATCCAATATCGCTCGGAAGCTATCGGCTGTTACGTGACGAAGAAAAACCCCGTCATTGTCGTTAGAGAGGAGGGATTTAAAGTAGGAACTGCTGGAGGAAAGAACGCATTTGTGCGCCGTGAAACGTTGGTGTTCGACCAGCACTGTGATGTCACAGAACTCTCCATCACCACGCTGTCTGTTCAGTGCCTGTTCATACAAACCAATGTAAAAATCCGTTTTGTTGCTGACTCAGCCAGGCATAATATTTCATAAATTCAAAGTTCTTCTGGCAATACTCATTCATTCGGTCGACGTTTGAGTTTTGCGTACTTTGTCCTGATGAAGGTCGGCTGGATAACGAAACGTCGACCGAATCAACAAGTTTTGCCTGAAGAATTTTGAATTTATTGATGTAATATCCCCTTTCTATATCTTGCTTTACCGCTAGTAGGACAAATATTTTTATCAGTCAGTCTTTTTAAACCACAAAGTTGTGGCCAGTAAATTTAAAATCACCTGCAGTAGATTTTCACTGTGTGATGGAATACGGAAAGTTCGTTGGTTGGTTCCGCAAATGTTGGATGTTTTCAGTTTATCCGGGACTTCACTTTCTCCGCACGAACTTGAGCTGTTGCTGCTTTTATCCGACATTATCATTCTATTATTGGCTGAATTAAAGCTGTTTCATCCTGATCACAGCAATAACGAATAAAATGTATTTATAATTAATCGTTGCCGATTTACCGAAATCAAAAATATTTGTTGCACAATTTTGGCTTCTTATACGTGCCTTAAAATATCCTGTGGAACCAACGATTTTGTAACTAATGTGACACCTTGTAAGCAATCTTTTTCCGTGCTTATTGAATTACTTTAAAGACCAACCTTAATATTTTTTCGCCATTTAATAATTGTATACCCAGCAAAACTAATATTCACCCCCCTGGCTTCACATGGGACCACAATGACGTCATCAGCAGTAAGTACATTATCTTATTCCTGTTTATATTTTGCTTCAAAGCAACTGAACCACATCACACGGTATCAAATACGTTGTTTGTGCGGGAACTCAACATGTGATGGCTTATTAAAAGGTTTGTTAGAAGTTGGACTGCAATCCACGATGTGACACCGACGTTTTTCGAGGGCCCTCGCAACAACTTAAACCGCTTCACTAAATTTGTGAAGCTCTTCTCGTATTGATTAAAACCACTTGATAGCGGGTTATTAAAATGCGACTTTTGCCAGACGCTCCGATTGTTTTTTCAACACATTTTAAACTTCAACAATTTGTAAAAATGATCAGTTATCGAATAAAAAACTATGTTCGCACATTAGTAAGATTGTTAAAATGATCCAAGAGGCAAATGTAAAAAGTGCAAAACCTTCTCGTGCGAGGTGTAACGTTCTTTAATACACTATGACGTCACAGGACATGACTGGTGTCGTTGGGGGGACAGGGGGGAGGGTCACGGATGAAAACGTCTGATAGATTGATGACTTCCTTACCAGGTTGTGGACAACGCATTGCCTCTGCAGCATGCGATGAGATGATGGCTTAGACTGATGGAAAAAAACTCCGCTTATCGCCGGTTTGCGGTCAATAGTTTAACAGAGAAAATGTAACAGCACAAAGAACGCTGCCGCCAGTTGTAAAAATATTATTGGGTTCAGAAAAAAGTTGATTTATTTTTATTATAAGTGTCATCCAGAACCAACAGGAATTAGTTTTAATGATGAACACTAAAGGTGAAGATCTTTTTAAAGGTAAAGATTTTAGCCGAGGTGGAAGCAGTCTTACATTTCATCCCTGTCTTCAGGCCACCAGATAGAGTAAAATATTGCGTAGAGAAGTTGTGTGGTTTGTAGAGAACGCTGTTTATTACACGACAATGGAATTGGAACCCGACACCCCAAGTTAGTTTAGCAATGTTCGATTTGATATTTCCTCCTAAATATAAACTAAAAGAAAAAAATCTGTAACAGATCCATCCAACACCACTCAACCGTATCCATCACAAGACCCGCTCTTCTGCGGAATTCCAGGGTTCTGCTCTGCTGATTCCAGGATCTCGTGCGCTGACGTTATAATCTCACAATGCTCCTCCTGCAGCATCGTAGGAGGAGTTTTCCTCCTTATGGCCGTCTTCCTTCTATTCTTTGCTGTCGTCATTGGCAACGCGATCATCCAGGCTTGCTTTGTGTCTAGCTCCACCATGCGGACGAAGATGGACTACGTGAGGTTGTCGTTGTCAGTTTCCGACATGTTAGTTGGTGAGTGGGTTTCATTCATTTCGATAAAGTTTGTAAATGTCACTTTGGTACTTGCAAATATGTGCGCGTTACTCCGTTGGCCGCAAACTTGCAAAACCAGAGGAAAAAGTAGATTGTGGTTTGCCTCCCTTCGTCGTCATTATAAAGACCCGGGAAGCCCCAACTTGGCTTGTGACGAACTATGTGAATAAACTTGTGGTGAGAGGGTCATAATTGTCCACTTTCCAGGTTTCCAGATTGTGGCTGTGATGATTCCAAACATTATCCGAACCTACACAGTGACACAGTCCCAACTCGATCTGATCACGCTTGAAAGTATCAACAGCCCTGTGGCGACCGCTAGTGGATGGCTGTTTACTTTAACTTTTATCAGTTGCATGTACCACATGGTGGTGCTGTTTGCTCTGCGCTTGGTGGCAGTGATGAGTCCCATTAAATATCGCTTACTAAGCAACCGTCACGTGTTCGGAGCCATAGCAGCTTCATGGATGTTGGCTGCTTTCTCCGCAGCGGCACCAGGTGACCACTTTGTTGTATGATTTCTATTCTTACATGAACTTTTGATATACTGGAAATAGTTGTGAAGTTATTTGGAGCCTCGAGCATTTTTGAAAGATGGCTTTCCGAAAACTTTAACTAAACAAAATAACAGTTTCGCAGTTGTTCCAAAATAACCCCGGGTCATGTTTTGTGGTTGAAGCCTTTACAAGAGAGATGTTAATCACGACTTTCTACCGTGTATTCATTGCAGCCATCCCGTCTTCGTCGGCATCTTATCGTTACTCCCAGGCAACCTTCGTTTATCTCTCCTTCAGGAAACATGGAAATGCTCCGGATAACCCGGATGTGTTGATGATTATTGCAATCGTTGCACCCTACATGTGCACGGTAAGATGTGGGTACATGTGCACGGTAAGATGTAGGTACATGTGCACGGTAAGATGTAGGTACATGTGCACAGTAAGATGTGGGTACATCTGCACGGTAAGATATGTGGGTACATCTGCACGGTAAGATGTTGGTACATATGCACGGTAAGATGTGGGTACATATGCACGGTAAGATGTGGGTACATATGCACGGTAAGATGTGGGTACATATGCACGGTAAGATGTGGGTACATATGCACGGTAAGATGTGGGTACATATGCACGGTAAGATGTGGGTACATGTGCACGGTAAGATGTGGGTACATATGCACGGTAAGATGTGGGTACATGTGCACGGTAAGATGTGGGTACATATGCACGGTAAGATGTGGGTACATATGCACGGTAAGATGTGGGTACATATGCACGGTAAGATGTGGGTACATATGCACGGTAAGATGTGGGTACATATGCACGGTAAGATGTGGGTACATATGCACGGTAAGATGTGGGTACATGTGCACGGTAAGATGTGGGTACATCTGCACGGTAAGATGTGGGTACATGTGCACGGTAAGATGTGGGTACATGTGCACGGTAAATGGGTGCATGTGCACGCCAAGATGTGGGTACATATGCACGGTAAGTGGGTACATGTGCACGGTAACATTGGAAATGGCGGAATTTTATTATACAAGGTAAGAAGCAGAACGGAAACAAATTTCATTTTTATCCCACAGACGTTCCTTCTCATAGCAACCGTGGTTGTCTTGAAAATGAAGCGAAGAAAATCCGATCTGGCCTTGAACCGAGACCAGAACAATTCGTCATCTTATAAGCGTGAAATTCGGATAATCAACACTCTCACTATCATGTACATCTTATACACTGGATCAGTTCGTAAGGAAATAAGTGCTCCATTATGTGAATGTGTTTTATGTGGAAGTTTCAAGTTAAACACATTAAGCCACCGAGTGTCGTTGTGCCCTGTTGTACCGAATTATAACCACTTGATATTTTAGTTCCGTTCGCTGTGATGATGATATTGGTGAACACAACCCTGCGAAGTTGTTCCTCGATGAAACTCAACACACCTGCAATGTTGTCTGTACTCCTGGCGGTCGGGAACAGGTGGAGTCAAGTTGCATGTAGCTCCCAACACTTTGGCAATAGACATAAGTTGATCGTATTTAAACCTCCCTGGCACGCATCTTGAATCCATGCCTAACTTTCAAAGCTCGTAACATTGAAAACTAATAAGTATGCTTTGTTTATTTTGGCGTTAATTTATATTGAGTGGATAATCTTAGAACATCCCCCTGGTCACAGTCGTGGAAATTATTTAGTAGTAACTGGTCGGTCCGAACACGTGAGTAAAGTGAATTATTGCTGATTTTCAGTTTGGTGAACGTCATTGTTTACAACTGGAGGGATGATCACTTCCGGGAAGTCCTGCGTCATCTCCGCCGGAAATGCCCTTGTACTTCATTACGTCACAATGTAGACAAGCAAACATCAAAAGTATTCACAATTCGTTGGTTTCGGAAATCGGAAATGCAATTAGCTGAAACTAAATAAACCTGGGACTCAATGAGTTGTAAAATTAACTATTTGCTGAGCTTTCATGTTTAACATTGCTGTGGTGTTGGAACCTTGATGGAATGTTTAGTTTTGGCATTTAAGAGTGGGACAGAAGCTCTTTTATATTTTGCAAAATATCTTAACAATAAAAAGGGGAAAATCATCCTTTGTTGTGAGAGACAGAAAAAAAATAAAAAAGCTCTTTGCCATTTATTTACAAACATTTGTTTGGATAAACAAATGCGATTAAAACAGAACAACACAAATATAAGTGCATGATGAAACAGAACAACACAAATATAGGTGCATGATGAAACAGAACAACACATATATAGGTGCATGATGAAGCAAAGTTATTTCTGGACAACTGCGTACACCGGTTCTGTTAAAGTACTTCTTGCCCCCAGAGTTCTGCTTTTGTAAGAGGAAATGTTTCCGGCTGCGAAAATCAAATAAAGATAAAAAAACAAAACTTTCTGCTTTTTAGATTTGTGTCAACAATGAAGTCAATATGCAGTGAAAGTTGTTACCAGGAAGAGTTGAACTTTTTGAGATAGATGAAACTTTTTGAATTGGAAGGGTGGAGTTTGGACGGAGGGTCTGGAACAAAATACCTCAAATATTTTAGTGTTTAAAGTGTAGCAGCATTGAGAGCTGTAGACAGTAGCACCACTGTTTCGATCATAAGGTTTCATCACTAAAGCTGTTGACTGTGGAACTGGTCTAGCTTTTAAACTAGCAGAGATAGAAATTTCTCTTTTGCGGTCCTTTGCAGTAAACATTAATACATTGGGTGCCCAGCTGATGTCTAACAATAAAGACGAACCACCGTGGAGCATACTGTGTCTCTTTTGCATATATTAGATTCATATTCTTTAACTGAAGACATTTTGCAGCAAAACCATCGCACACATGATTTTAAACCGTGGTTTCAATAAAACCTTACATGCAAGGGTCCGGCGGCTGATAACTCCATGTATCCTTTGTCTAAAAACAAAAACAAAACAACTACACGTCATGGAAGAGTGATTCCCAATATAAATGACCGGGATATCGCGGGTTCAAGTCCCTGTGTGGTTAAAATAAGAGCGTTTGATTCTTCCGAATGTGTGATAGTTTATATTAATTTTTCTGATCATTTCTACAGATAACTTTAATCCTTCAAATGTTCGACCGCTTTAAATTCCTCCTAATTCGTAAGATTTCTATGGTTATGTAAAACTTATGCAGAAAACTCACCAATGAAAACATTGACATTGTTTTCGAAATTTTCGTATTCGGGGATCAGCTGAAATACAAATTATTCAAATATAATCACCTCTTATTTACAAATTACGAATCAAAAACGTTTATAATCATTAAGGATGTTTGGTAACAACTTAGCATTGTCTGGAACAAACCATTCCACACATCAATTTGTGCTTAATCCGTTACGTTACCGTCGAGTTTGTTCTGTCACCTCAACTAACAATGATTATAATGTTTGATATAAAATGAACCAAAGTCCCGGACAATGATATTAAAAATCTCACAGTTAATCTTGTGGTTGTCCTTGGCCGTGGAGCTGGGTTTGGGATTTCGTAAATCTTCTCTTCTTCAGCGTTAACACCTTGAAATTATACAGTTGTCGATAGTTAGGATGGCTTATTAGATGGATCTACCTGAGTTATTTGAGCGGCGTGTTTTGCACTTCCTAGCAACCCAATGGCAGGTTAGGAAGACGAGTAGCAAGATAATCCACCCACTAAGGAAACCAACAATTATCTTAAAATTCCTCGTCTTGACTCCCCAGCAATCATCCGATCTTTCCGGAAGCGTTGTTGGGATCGTCGACATGCTTAATATACAAGTTTCTGTGCTTTGTTTGATCCAATTATTAAACCCTTGTTCCAAACGGAGGGTAATCCATGGACATCAGACTCAATCCTGGAGTTTCACACGCTTTCTCTCGCATATAAATCTACATCCAGACTTCTCCCAACAGTGCGAACGCAAATATAAACTTTCATGCAAAACATGTGATATAAATACAAACCAAAGGTAAGAATTCAATTGTTATTTCGCATCAAATGCAAAGTAGATATATAAGAGGTTCATTAAGGGGGGACCATTGTGTTGCTGTCAACTGTTTGTTACAAATTTACATAAACTCGCGTTGAACGTTTGACTCTGGGGAACGCTTAATATAAGTTTTGTCAACATTCTTTCCATATGAAACACTTTTTGGGAAATATTCTCTCAGCAAACAAATGTTTGATACAAATTTATTGACCAGTTTGCGGTTTTCAACTTTTCACCAAAAATCCAAAACCACAACTTCACAAATGAATAGTAACTGTTGTACAGAGCTACGATTGCTTTCGCAACCTAAGTTGGCGAATATTTTTGTCGCATGGCCAAGTTCCCCACTCAGGACTTTTATCTGACAAACATTCCTCTAACTATCAAAAAAAAAAATAATTTCTTACTCAGATTCGACCATTGAAAGCAAAATGATTGACATCATGCGTACATGGACATGTGATAGCTGTCGCATATTTGCAATGCAGTATTTGGATGGGTATACCCAATTGTAGCAAAGTCTTTTCGGCAAATTGTCTGTATGTCTCTCTCAACTATTTCTCTGCAGGATTCACCGGCAAACTGTTTATTCCGAAAAAGATGTTTATTATCGGGTTTATGGGGTAAAATCCCAAGCAACGATGGCCGTGAACACAGACAATGTAACAGTAGATCACGTAAAATGTTGGTGTGTCTGTTCTTGGCGCAACTTCTACCCGATTACAGTTGAAACTGGTCTGCTGTTCATGCAAGCACGCGTACAAACCGGCGTGTTTTCGTGTGGCGTTCGTCATTAATTCGAAATCTCCAAAATATCTTAAAGCTGTTTTAGGGACGTGGTTTTATTGTTTGTCGCAACTTCTTGCTCATATGAAGCAAAGTAGGCTACAAATGATTCGTAATATTATTTTTTTTAATTTCGTATTTGTTTGTTTTTTCCTGCTTAGGCAACTTGTCATACCGAGGTAAATTTTAGGATAGTCAGATTCTTGCATAATTGCATTGTGCTCATGAAAATTGTTACATCCATCCATTGACTAGCGGGCAACAAGGTATCTTGAAGGCGGAAGTTGTCACAGCGGATATCATGAAAGAAGTTGGCGGGAGATTAATTACATGAGTGTTCAAGAGTTGTTTACAGTTGTTGTTAAATTTGTCCATACATGTGTCCTGTAATCTTCGTTAAAACAATAAAAATGTAACATTGGATTACATAAAAATCATAGGGTTATTTTGGCGCCATTTTTGAACCGCCTGAAAAAAATTCTTGTGTTTGAAGGGGTTTAAATCCAAATTATTTGTGCTTGTGTTATATATATAGCAAAATGTTTAATTTAATCTCTGTGGCAAAACTTACATCAATACCCTGACCCTGTGAATAAATGTAAAAGTTTTGAAGTTTGAAAATGTGACAAGGTACTTACTCCCTAAGTAAATAGAGTTTGTTGTACTTGTACCACACAAAACCATGGTCCAATTGTGATGTATTTACATAACATGAAAATAAAGTACAATTTAGATAAATGACAAAACATTAAAGACTATTTGACATGCTGTAGTTGGCATAAACAAATATTATACAGGCATGGTTTTGTTGAAATTCCCTGTGCTGTAAAGTATATACACATAAAGTGAAATCGAAACACCCAACTTAACATTTACAAAACAGTTTGCTTGATGTTTGAGTGGAATTTTTTGACATGCCTGCCACAGTTTGACTGCAATGAAAACTTCTTGTTACAATATTTACACATGTAGGGTTTCTCTCCAGTATGACTTCTCATATGCTGGGATAGTAGAAAGGAACTTTTAAACTTACCATCACATATTTCACAATGGTATTTACTTTGTCGAAGGTGCACAGACCTTGTGTGGTTGTCGAGAGTTAATCTGCTGGAAAAAGTTTTGTTGCAATACACACAATTAATGATAGTTATTACATTATTTTGTAGGTGTTTACATAGATTGTGTACATATGCAAAATCCTTTTGACAAATTTCACACTTTTGCGATTGTTTGAGTTCATGTCTCAGTCTTTTGTGTCGACGAAGACTTTCATAAGTTATATACTGCTTGGTGCAAAAGTCACATTTAATGGGTTCCCGCTTTACATAGTGGTTCAGCATGTGGCGTTTGCATGAAGGCTTCGACCCAAACTTCTTATCACATACATCGCATCTGTATGGCTTTTCACCAGTGTGCACAACCAGGTGATTTCGATATTTTCCTATGTAGCAAAATGTTTTCTCACAAATGTTACATCTGAATGGCTTGTACTTTTCGTGTACTCCTTTGATATGCTTTGTTAAAGATGCCCTGTTTGAAAGGGTTTTTCCACAGATGTTACACTTGGCTGGGCAAAGTGATGGCCTCTTCTTGCGTAAAATAACCATGTCTAGCAGAATGTGCAGAATTCTAAAAATTTGTGTAACCCAACTTGTCACTAACAAGATCTTGACCTAAAAAAGTATAATTTATTCGTTACATTCTTAAAAACTGATGCTTAAAATTTACTATGTAACTTTCGACCTTGTTTCCACTGAAACTGACCTTGTCTCTTTGTTTGTGATGTAAGAAACCATATGGAAATCTAATATATGCTATTATTTTAAGCCAAATATTGGAGACCCCTTCAAATGTAACGAAGGCTGTTACATGTTTAATGATCTGGTTAGTTTGTGTAACCAGCATTTTTAAACTTTTATATTTAGACATGCGATATTCCATATGAAATGCTTAGCGTGGAAAGGTTTAGAGCTTTCTCGTCAATCAACTGTTTCACACCAGTACATTGTTCGCACTGCGGTTGACTTGAGTTGCATCCGCTTGTCAAACTGGAAATTGTCATTACTTGCATTGCATCAAGACAATGCAATTTCCCATGTATGTTTGATGCGAGGATGGAAGTCATCAAGATACAATCACAACCCCCTGCGAGTTAATCTTTATTCTCAATCATGTTATCAACGTTGCCTTCTCAACCAAAATGGAGTAATGAATTTGTTTATAACTGAAACGCAAACCGCGCCTTCCACAATCTA
Organism: Ascidia mentula; assembly: GCF_947561715.1. NCBI lineage: Eukaryota > Metazoa > Chordata > Ascidiacea > Phlebobranchia > Ascidiidae > Ascidia > Ascidia mentula. The sequence continues at coordinate 243,212 of NC_138569.1, forward strand.
CATATTTCCTATTCAGTATAAACGCCCGTATACTTAAACCTCACGGTAGATTTGGAGCGTTTATGAGCCACAGACGTAATCAAGCTTCCTGTATAAGAAACGCGGCGTATTATTTAGAGCGGCGTTCTTTTCATTTGGAGTCGATTGTTTGCAGCCAGAAAAGACGTCACAAAGCTATTATTAGAGCCCTTTGAAATTTCCAATCGAGCTGGTTCTGCAGTTATGGCCGTTACACCACTGTGTTAGTGGAACTGTACAGACGCATGTTTTTTTTTGTGGAATGTAAAACAATTTACATTTAAATGTATTTAAAGCGAATTAACAAACGTATGAGTTTGAAACTATATTTTTCCAGTTGTAATATCCTATTTGTTCAGACAGCTTAACGTTGCTGTCAACCCCACAGTGCGTAATCTCCACAACATAAAGCGAGGCACGCCTTGTCTATCTTGATGGGGGCAGATTTTTCTAAAACATCTGCGTGTATGAAGTTTGTATATTATTACTGCAGGGCACCAATGCTGATGGTTTCCTTCAATTTCTACAAGATTTTGGTCACGCTCCACAATCGCTTTACGTAAAGAAGCAAGACATGAATTACAATCAGGAAGTCACGGGGTTGGCGCGGAATCGGATTATTGTGACTTATTCACAAGTAAATAAAGGAACATAATCCTCTCCGACCCGCTATATATTCGCCCGATCCTCACACAAGGTCATGGTTTGTTAGGGTTGATTCGACCAGTCAAGATGCCACAGCAGGTTTCGAGTGTGGATATATCGTTCGCTACAGCCGACGATAACCTTGGATCATTTCAACATAGACCTGTGACCCCGGTTGACGAAGTGGTTCGAGAGGTTTCTTACCATCAGGATGGAGTCGGAGCAAGGGAAAGTTTTAAACAATCCCCGAATAAAACCAACATTAGGAAATTGAAAGTGGGAAGCCGAACCTTTGAGGTTCTTGAGATTGCGAATCAACCAAAAGTTGAACAAGAAAGTTTTCAAAACTCGAGCTCCTTCGACCAACACCGCATCGTTGAAAACACTCAAACATATTCGGAAACAGCTGACTATGAAATTTTAACAAAATCTGGCAACGAGAGAAGGATTCGGCGGCGCCGACGCAGGGATTCGATCGGTTCTTTGCCCGCGTCGACGATATCCGCTTTTTCCGCATTTTCCCGCCGAGCAAATGCAACTCCACCCCCGAAGAGAAGCAAGTTCCAGATGGTTATGAACAGTTGTATTATGTTCGGAAGGGAGTTCTGTTACGCCGTCGAAGCAGGTCTCACGACTCCTATACTACTGAGCATTGGTCTCCCATCCAATATGTACAGTATGGTCTGGGTGATCAGCCCCATTCTTGGGTTCATTTTGCAGCCTATCATGGGAAGCTTCAGCGATCGGTGGAGAAATAAATAATAATATGTTTTTGTTTACGTAATTCAATCAAGCGATTTGAATTTACTTAACAGCTTATAACACGGCTCATTCTAAAGGTCACTGTTTGACGTCACAACGGCACAGAAACCAACTTTAACAGAATCGTTTTATTTCTGTTGCAGATGCACGTGTCGTTGGGGGAGACGTCGTCCATTCATTCTAGGTTTAACCTTCCTACTGCTCGTTGGGATCACTTTGTTTTTGAATGGGGAACACATTATCTCCTATTTCGCCGGAAACACGCGGAGGGGTTTGGATACAAGGTACAACAACCATAAAAAATATGTTTTCAAATTTCTAGAAAGATAATTACTACGTTTAGTGACCAATATTGGGTACAAAGTAGTGAGTGTCATTGGATTTACTTGGAACCACGTGCAAGTTTCATTATACGTACATCCCCTAAAGTACCTTTCCTTCCCAGAAATATTGTGATCGCGTCGATAGTGTTGACCATCGTAGGAGTGGTGATATTCGACTTCAGCGCAGATTTTGTCGAAGGCCCGATACGCGCCTACGCGATGGATGTTTGCAACGAAGATGACGTCAAAATATGTCTGCTCTATCAAGCTATATTCACAGGTTTATTAATTTATCGCATTTTTTATAAACTTGGTTTGATTCAAAAAGGCGTTTCGTAAAACAAATGCAATAATAATTGAAAAATATCTCGTCCTGAATCAGAGTCAAGTGATCATTTGTGGCTCGTTTGTCTGTAGGAGTTGGAGGAGCTTTCGGTTACGCGAGCGGAGGAATTGCGTGGACGAACGACACAATGCTGGGAAGATACTTTCCAACCGACCGTCAGGTTGTGTACGCAGCTTCTGCTGTGGTGTTTGTGGTCTGTTGTATCATGAACATCCTCAGCATCCCGGAGGAACCACTGGTAAGATATCTGTGTCGGTGGTTCGACCCACCGTGAATTATTTTGCCCACAATCTTGCTTTTTACCTCACAAGTTCGTTGGGGTAATCTGGTGAACTTCTGATAACTTAACAAATTGTTGAACTCAGAAACCGAAACAAAACAACCCTCGACCCACGCGCGCCATCATGCGGAGCTCAAGCTCCAGTTCGTCCGGGCAGAAGAGGAAGCAGAGAAGAGATTTGAACCAGAACCACGTGGAGGGTAAAAGCTTGAACCCGGATGAGGATGCAGAGGGAGCAGTTCTCCAATCTCTCATGAAGAGCAAGAGGAACAAGCTCTTCGAAGAGTACGAAACCATGGCAACCGAGAAAGCAACGAAACAAAGTAAATCAGGCTCTGGTGCGCCTCGAAGCGGAAAATCACGCAACAGAAGAGTTTCCACGTCCAAGAAGCACTCCAGTAGAGTGATCTCTGGCAGAAGACGTTCAAGTTCAAGCAAACACAAATCAAAAACAAAAGGAGCCAAGAATCCTGCTTACGGTACTTTTCCCGCCGAAGAGCGATACCCAGTGTTCGATGCTTCCGTCGAACCGTCCGCCCCCCCTTACCCTCACTTCTTACCGGAATATCAACCGCTAGGTGACAGCCATGTGTCTGACGTCTTAGCTGCAAGAAGGGTATTCCCCAGCATCGAATATGAGCGCCTTAAAGATGAGGAGATTTCTACGGGTTGGTGATAATTTCCCCCTGGTTGACGTTTAGCGCTCATTGTTACATTGTTTATTTATTAAATCCAGACTCCGATTACTCGATGGACGGGATGATGAATCGGAACAGAATATCCCCGTATGCCGAAGCGGACCCAGGGAAAATCCCCTTTTCTCACCCCAGCCAGGGTCAAGGGTGGAGGGGAATTGTTGCGAAGAGGAAGATTATCCCGGATTACAAAACAGCAACGGAAGATGAGGAATCTCTCATAGATTCGGAACATTATCAGAGGAAGATGCAGAGGAGGAGGGTTGGAGGAGAGGAGGGCTCTTCCCGGGATGTTCAGAGTACGGAGGTTGGAGGGCTTGGGAGTTTGGTGAATTCCATCAAAACTATGCCCAAGGAACTCAAGTGAGTTGGAGGACGCGATTTGCTTCAGGATGGCGTTCTGGAATAATTTCACCCACTTTTTCCCTCTCAGATATTTGTGCGTTTGCCATTTTCTTGGTTGGATCGCTTTCCTCTGCATGGCTTTGTTCTTCACCGACTTCGTGGGGCAAGTTATCATGCAGGGGGATCCCCGTGCCCCCCGTAATTCCCGCCAAGCTGAACTTTACAAGCGGGGAGTGGAACTCGGCAACTGGGGTCTCACGATCAACGCGGCCGCCTCTGCATTGTACTGCGGTAAGTTGAGATTTGTTTATTATTGAGTGATTTTCATATTCACCGTTGCTGCATGTTAAACAACTCGGCTATGACCTTAACATTGGGTTAAGTTTGTCTCTGAACCTTCGTAACTGAGTTAACTTTTATTGCAAATTGTCCAATTTTCAACAAAAATCCTTAAGCCTAAAGTGAGATTCAAATATTATGTGCAGCCGCCCTTAAACCCATGATACGAAGATTCGGTTCCAGAGCGATGTATGTATTCGGGTACCTCGCATTCGGTGTTGGATCGGGCGTTGTGGCAATTTTCCCCAATATATACGTGGTCCTATGTCTGTCATCTGCCATAGGAGTGATGTCGGCAACTCTCTACACCCTTCCATATTTACTCGTCGCACAATACCACGAGACGTACAAGGTATCACATATTTACACGATGACTTAACGTTGGGTAAATATGTGACAAGAAAATGTCGACCAGAAACTAATCACAAAGTGAAATTGAATCATTTCCTTTCTTTATTAATAACTGACTTCTCACCACTGAATAGAGACTTCCTCACCACTGATGTATTTTATTGTATAGGATCTGGTTGGAACTCCAGATGAGCGAGGGATTGGAACAGATTGTGCCTTGGTGACCTGCATGATTCAACTTGCTCAGATTGTAACTGGATTAGGGATCGGGACGCTTGTGGTGTTACTTGACACCGTGACCGTTACTGTGGCAACTGCTGCAATTGTTGCTTTCTTGGGTACAATATGGGCAGGCTTCTTTGTCAAATACTGATTCCAGTTAAAATGTATGTGTTGTAGAAGTGTGTGCTTTGCGTATAGGAAATTATTTGTATGTCGTATGGATGCTGGACGATTTATTGGGAATAAAATGAGAATCAACTGTATGTGTTTACTCCTGGTAGCTTTCGGGTGTGTGGCATGTAGGGATTTTATGCAGTTGATACACGAGCACTAATGGGCGTTTCTTTGCGCATATAATAATATTCAAGTAACGATGTTTTTTCTTTGTGCTGACGCAAAACTGTTTACTACATGACAATGTTTGATTTTTATGTTTATAATTTGTCTCGCCTTCGGGAGTTTCCCAAATGACAAAATAAGCAAATGCTCAATTTTTAGAAAAAGCGAAAGTTTCTTAGGCTTGCAACGTGATTTAACGAACGTTATGAAATTGGTAAGTAAATTGTTAATATTTAACTGATGGCAAAAACTTGGAACAAGTAGACTATCGCATGTTTTATCCGCAGTACAACTTGTCACCCCGGGATACCTCGCCATGCATTGTTGTGAAATTTAAATCATGTACAATAATGTTGGATTGCTGCTTGGATTTTTCTTCACTCAATAATTTCCTCCCTTTGACGATTGTAGACAGGTAAACACTTAGTGGTAATATTTCCCATGTTACATTTCCTGCACAATTCTGGTCCTACAGAATGCAAGGTGTGTGTTTCACCTAAAAAACGTGCAGGGCCCCCCCCAAAAAAAACATCAGGACTTGACCAAGTTCATCAAATGCGCCATAAAACGACCCTGATTTCCCTGATGACCCTGATTTCCCTGACGACCCTGATTACACACAGTGTTATTTGTTTTAGCACAAAATGAATATGAAACATCTAAGATGGCGAAATATATTTTTCTCTAAATAAATCGATCTGAGCTGTCTGAAGATCGCTGTGTTTGGATTTTGAAACATCTAAGATGTAGTTTTTATTTAATAATCAACTATAAAACAAACTTAATGTAATTTTCAGTCCTCGATTGCAAAATCTCCCAAAATGGAGGCTGACGGATGAAGATAACAAACTTGTTACAGACACTGTGGGTTTGTTGGGATTCACAGAAGTTTACAAAAATTAATAGAATATTATTCAGGAACTAAAGGAATGCTCTGGAAAGGTTTTCGTGGACAGTTTACCCGAGTTCTCATTCCCAGAGGTTTGGTTCAAGATTTTTGTGTTGTTGTAAATTTTAAACATCTGAATTGTTCAGACTGAACTCCTGGATTTATCGACAGTCGATGCCATTTTGCTTTCAAACTCTGCAAGTATGGTTGCCCTGCCATACATCACAGAGGTAACAAGATGTAATGGATGGTTTGTTGCTAAATAAATAATAATTCTTGCTTTTTAGTACACTGGTTTCAAGGGAACAATATATGCTACAGAGCCATCTATCCAAATAGGACGGTAAATTAATTGTTAGATATTTATTGTAACAGGTTTAAATGTAATGTTTTGCGACTTGCAGATTGATAATGGAGGAATTAATTGAATATTGCCACCAGCGTGTTTCAAAAACTGCTTCAGCTTGCAAATGGAAAAACCACAAATACCAAAAGTTAGTTTGTGAAATAATATCAACTTTGAGAGCTGCAGACAGGTGTACACACAGTTTTGACCTGTAAGGTACCACAAAGTGAAAATATGTGTGCCTTCTAATCTATTAGATAGCCCAGTGCCACAGTCACCAGCTGCACTGATGAGACCTTACAGGTTAAAACAATGTTTATACCTGTCTGCAGCTCTCATTGATTGTTATGGCTCTTTTGCACATATAATATGAAGATGTTTGGTGATTTAAAAAGCCACAAAATTTTATATTTACTGAACCTTTTTGGAGAAAAGTTTATCGGAATTTTAATTTCGTTAAAGACAACTTCCAAGTTCATTATCACATTGTTGGGATGAAGGTCTGCCATCTTGGCACATGTGTTATAATTCTGAAGATCTCAATAAATCATTGTCCAAAGTCCACATTGTTGGATATGCAGAGAAAGTGGTAACATTTGAACCATTTATCGTTATTTATTCACCATCTACAGTCAATTTATTATTTGTTAAAGAGTATTTTTGGTGCATTGACTGTCACTGCCTCAAGCTCTGGGTTTTCGCTTGGAAGTTGCAACTGGACCATTTCGTCCGATTTTGAAAAAGTATATGAGTCCTTTTATTGGCAAAACATATGCATGTAACTCTTTATGCAACAATGCAGATAGGTTACTTGTCAGCAAGTTCAAACCTCACAACGCACCCACAACAACTTGATGCAAAATCACTGGCGAACAGTGATGTTCTCATCTATACTGGACTAACACAAGCTCCAACACACAACCCCGACAACATGCTCGCTGAATTCTGCACTTGTTTAAGTTGGTCTTATGATAATTTGTTTTTTATCAGTAAACAAAATTTCATAATGTTAATTCATCTTTAAATCAAATTTAAATATACAAATCTGTTTTGTAACAAAAAAAAATAATTATTTATGTTCACTTAAACTTCGTTTATGTGTTTTAAAGATTGTATTTTTACTTTCCAGACAAAACAGTGAAATCAGGTGGAAATGTGTTAATCCCATGCCTTCCATCTGGTCTGTTGTACGATCTGTTGGAATGTCTCCTTTCATATATGGAACAATCAAATTTCATTAACATTCCAATATATTTAATTTCACCAAGCGCGAAAGCATCGCTCACTTCATCACAAATTTACTCAGAGTGGTAGAAATCCGGAAAACTGTTTTGTTTCATGATCTGCATTTACCTGGCAATATCCTGCATAAATTGCTGTGAATAAGATTAAACTGTGTTATGACACGGGGCTTTCAAAATCATGAAACTTACTGCAATAAAGTGGTTTAATCATGAAAACATTTTTAAAATTAAATGATAGTTTATCAAATCCTTAGCTCTTCAGTGAAACATTGTGTATAAACGTTACATAACATTTTCTGTCTTAAAGGTTGCATCCGAACAAACAAAACAAAGCTTACCTTCCAGAAGCTCCATTCCCTCATGATGAGTTAATCCACCTTGGAAGACTTAAGGTTTTCTCCAGTGTTCATGGTGAGATCCCACTCTGTGTCTATGTCTACTTAACCCACAGTCAACTCGTGTTACAGACGGTTTATCATCAAACTTTAAGAAACCATGTATTGTGTTCGCTGGCCACCCATCTCTGAGGTTTGGGGATGCTGTTCATTTTATTGAGTTGTGGTCAAAATCTGCTGCAAATTCATTCATTTTTGTTGGTAAGAATCTGTATGAAGGTTTCCAATTTTCTTTACAAAACTTTTAAATGTACAAATAATTGACAATGATGTATTTTGAAATTTTAGCAATCAAATGTTGTACTCCACTTAAATGTGGTATTGATATTGAAATCTGAAACAAAAATGTGGTTTTGCTCGGTTTCTGGTTTAATTCTATGATGGCTGTTGATAAGTTGTTTTCACAATTTAGAGCCAACATTTTCTTACTTGGATGCTCTTGCACCTTTTCAACCAATCACAGCACGTGTTTATCATTTTCCTATCGACACACGGTCCAATCACCAAGCAGCAAGCCGCTTGATTGACAGCTTGAAGCCTCGTAAATTAGTTGTACCACCAAGTTATGTAAAACCTCCATCAACCTCATCACACAGAAGCGATTTAAAACTTACAACTGTGAGTTTAAAACATCACAACCCTACAACTTTACAACAATATCTAGCAGTTGTTGTGATAATGAGACATCATTGTTGGAAACAGTGGTCATTTGTATTCGGCTGACAAAGCCCATATTATTGGCTCCATGTTTATTTATATGTTTTGGTTATGTTTGACATTTAAACATTCCTTCCATAACTTCTTTGTTCTAGATTAAATTTGTCTTTACCCCAACCCGTTTTAATTAATTCTAGGAATGCCAACCAACTGTGTTGGAAAGAAGTTCGGTCATCAGTCTGGACATTAAAAGAAATTCAGAAAAGGTTGATCTTGACCCAGAGGTGAGTGTCTGTATATTTATAATATTTCTATGAATGCTTCGGACATATTTACACTGGTAGTTGGCGTCATCATTGGTTCCCAGTGAAGTCAGACCTGGTGTTTTAATGGCCCAGATATCAGCTCAAGTTCACACCAGGGATAACAGCCACCTCCTCAAGGTATTTGTGAATAACTTAGTGTTATAATATTGAGAGTTGTGAGTAATTGTACTTTTCTGGTCTTGACACAGTTAAAAAGACTAATTTTTGTTTTCCGAAAAAAAACACGATAAGCTTTTGTTCAAATCTGCTCATCATAGGTTGCGTGACGTATCGACTAAATGTATGGACACGCATGGTTGCATTAATCACATGTTTATTGTAAATAGGTGAACCCCCTTCTATCACCTCCCACTTAAACCACAATATTCGTTCCCAGCCTGTCTACAAACGTGTGTCTGTTGGGAGGAAACGGAAAATTCATGACGAAGTTGTTCATCGTCCTCTGCTCTCCGGAAACCTATGTCTGACGTCATTTGTTGATGACCTCAAACAGGTAATAGTGTTTAAACTTTATGGAAATCGATTAGTTGAAACCTTTTGTTTGCAGGAAGGTTTTGCTGATGTGAAAATAGAGACTGGAAATTCTGGCAAAATAATTCTTCTGGTAAGTTGTTCTATTGTGTTTGTGACGACACAATCCCACGTTTATTGTTTGATATTCAATAAAGGGGTTAATACAATATACATGATGCTTGTACAGGACACGAATAGCAATTATAAATATGAAGGTTCTTGTTGTAATGTTACGTTTTCCGCCAAATAAAATGTTGGAAATTATTGGAATGGGGCCAAAGTGCCAATTTGGTCAGTTCTTGTGCGAGCAAACGTAATTCTTAACATTGTAAATCCTACACTTGTCCGTTTTAGGAAAGTTCGTTCTTAATGTTTTTTACAAGTGCGATTTGCGCCGCACGCGAATATGTTAGGAAACCACCACATACACTGTTTCCGCACAGTTTTGTTTCTATGTTTTATAGCAAGATACCGTGATACAGATTGACGAAAATTCTACCCATATTGTTTGCGAGGGAAGCGAGAGCTTGAGAATCAAACTACGGGATTTATTTCTCAAAAATCTGGTTACGACATGATGTTGGAGTTGATTCAAGGTCACGGTTATTTGCTTCCACGACGTCCAACGAAGCAGAACCACTGCTGGCAAGTTCGGAAATATTTTTTCTATTTTTCCACCGAGAAACACAACCCGACCTTTAACTTTTCCTTGGCATTACACGGCGTGACAAAAATATATTTTCTGTCCAACAATACACCAATGTTGTTTAAAGGTAGATGTAGAAAATATGTTTAAATACATTTCAGCGAGGATAGGTTACTGTGAGTAAAACTCTTTAATATAATGCAAGCGAAAACAATAATTATAAAACTGTTCATGGGCATTGCCAGAATCATCCACACTGACCAACTGTTATATCGACTCACAATTGTCACGCATAAAATTTTCACTACAGATTGTCCTTAATATTTTCGCAAAGGTTTATGTTGCAACATTTTCGAAACAATAAAAACATTCAAAAACTTGGTTTGAACAAAAAAACTCTTTTGTACCGTATGTGCTGGGTTGTGTATTTGAAATATCTCGCCTGTGGAATATGACCGCCACATATACTGTGTAACCATCAGTAAAGTTTGAATCGGCCCCAGTGTAAGTTATTGGGAACGAATAATTCTGGGCAGGTTCTGTTTACTTGAGATAGATTCGAGTAAATTGATTTAAATTCCCAGCTTTCTTGAACCACATGAAGTTGTTTTGCACAGGTTTTATCCCCACTTGAACTACTTACGTGGTTATAAGTGGGAAGATTTAAAGTCGCGAAGTTAACACACATAAAGGGAAGAGTATGTCAGTGTTTCTTACAATAAACAGATGGTTTGTGGAGGGCGTTTCAAGCAGGAAAGTTTTGTTCATGCATTTTATCCGCTTTATATCTTGTTATTGTGTCTCGTGATGCAGCTTTTATCATAATGAAGTACTTGACTGTGTTCGTTTGTCTGCTGGTCTCCGTGTCATCCCAGCGAATTGAACAATCATGTACCCTCACATGCGGGGGTGTGGGTGCGACCACTGAGGGGCCCATGGGACTGGGACAGGGTGCACCTGGACTTTCTGGCCCCCCTGGCAAGCGTGGACCCCCTGGCAACGTGGCAGATTGCGTTTGTTCGGTGGAAGCAGAAAGTGCAGCAAGAATTTCTCAACTTGAAGATAAACTTGGTTAGTTTTGCTGTCACACTTGTTGTCAATTCATACGATCTTTTCTTATTTCAGCGAAAGTAAAGAAAGAACAAAGGAGTTACAAAAGTTGCAAAGAGATTAAAACCTCCCAGCCCAACTCAACTGACGGGGTTTACACAATCCTATCCAAGAACAACTTCGAATATTCTGTTTATTGTGACATGGAAACAGGAGGAGGGGGGTGGACTCTGGTTGCTTCGGTGCACGAGAATAATTACGAAATGTCCGCAGGTGTGAACAAAGTTAAATCTTATTTCATAAAACTCATACTGCTGTCAAATATACATGGTTTATAGAAAGTTCGTCAACAAAACATTCTCAAGTTTTATGGTTTTTCATCCTCAGGAAAATGCACGTCGGGCGATCGTTGGTCGAGCGAACAGGGATGGAAAAAAATGGGAAACCGCGGAGACGGAAATTGGGAAAACAGAAATACATTTGGAAACATTGCTTCGGTAGCAAGTGACGATTATAAAAACCCGGCTTATTTTGAACTACAGGCTGAGAATCTAATGATGTGGCACACCCCCAACGACACCCCCCTTGAAAGATATAACACGTCCACGTTCTTAAAATATCGAACAACCAATGGGTTCCTCACACGTTTCGGTGGAAACTTGCGGAGTTTGTACGCGAACCACTATCCCATCGTATCTAACACATACAGTTGGGCATCAGACAGTGGTCCCAGTATCCCCGTGGTTTTCGATCAGGGGACTTCCCTGCAACTTGATCAACTTTTACCGCCAAATGCTCGGTCTGGAGTTGATGTTGGATTCGTGCAGGTGAGCGTGTAACCAATGACAACCAGTCGGAATATTCCGGCTGTTAAAATCTTAACAAATTAACGAAAAAACCTTAAGAGTTTTTAACAAAAACGTCTTAGTTTCGGGCCGTGAGCACCCACCGAGATGCGTTCGCCATTTGTCCTGTGAGAAACAAGCCGAGCTTCAAATACCCTTCACAGACATGCTTTGGCTCTTCTGGGTTTACAACTTCCATCAATTACTGCAGTGATTTCTCTGGACTCCGCCACGACGCCAATGCTGTAGGCACTGGATGGAACGCACATCTGAGGATGTTAGAATCAGCTTTTCTGCTTTTTTACAAGTGAAAAATTCACAATAACTTTTGAAAATGTGTAATTTCTTTTCTGCTGAATCGAAATATTAAAACAAGAAAGTCAAAAGACAAAAAAAACTTGACTTCCAACAAAATTGTTAGCAGTCCATTCAGGGGGAAAGGTATGCAGACAGTTGTCAAGGAAAATAAAGGGAAATATTTAATAGAAATGAGGTTGTTTGTCCGAAAGTCAAAACGTTCACAGAATTGACAAACAGATAGTTTTAAATGTTGGGGTTGAGGGCAAACAGGGAATAAATGTTTATTGTTGAAATTATTTATATAACTTCAGCTTTTCCATTGTGTGGGTTTATATCCTATATCCCATATGAGTTACTTAAAACTGGCCTTTAATGCGTTATAAAAAAGTTCATTAAATATTTTCGTTCTTCCACTTGTAGTTGCTTGTGCTTTCTTTAAAACTATTCCTTATCCCGATCGATAATTTCCCCGGCGAGATAAAATAACTAACTTTCCTTCTAACGCCACCTTGCGGCATTCTAAATATAGTATTTTTGATGCAGTTTCCGGCGCTTCACCACGAACTAAACTAAACTGAACTGAAGTTTGACAATTTTTAGTGAGTAACTTGATCTTAAACTTAATGTACATTTGTTTTCGTGAGTTTGTGTGTTGTAACTGTTTGCAGATGTGTTGAAATGTCGTCTCAAGAATCTCCTTCAGTACCAATGTATACAGCGGATGTGTCAAACCCTACGGTCAGTTTGGTGAAGGAATCCGTCCCAGCTCTGCCCCCACCAGCAAACACAGTTCATCAGTTTCAATGTACTTCAGCTGCTACAGTGGCGTCCAAAGTTTTGGACAAGAATTTTGTTGACCATCAACTGACTGGAACGAAAGGAACAGGCAAGTCACCATTTTTATGTCATTTTTACATAGAAAAAAGAAATAAACCAAAATCCCTAACTTACAGGGTGAATATGTAATAACATTTTTCCACAATGTCTGCAATTGTTTTTTTAGAGACCTGGTTAATGAGCACATTTTGTGCGTAGATTACCACAAATAGAGCAATTTGTTAAATCAAGTTTAGGCAACCAAGTTAACATTTCCCGGTTAATGTTTATTCAGATATTGTGTTAACGTTTTGTTACAAATTTGTGAAATAAAAGGAATAAAATAAATTTTCATCAACAACCAATAAAATTGAATATGATATTCAAAATATTTAGTGTAATGGTGATTTATTGCATCCAGACGGAATTGTTCCAGCAGCTTTAAGTTCAAATAAGTATGTAAAAATCAACGTTGGTGGTTCATTGCATTACACAACTATGGGTACGCTCACCAAGGAGGACAACATGCTTCGCGCAATGTTTAGTGGCAGAATGGTTGTACTTTCAGACAGCGAAGGTGAAAAGTGTGGGTTTGTTAAGTTAATCTTGCTTGAGCCAAGATTAAGCTATACATTTCAATCGAAGGTGATTGCTTACACAAGTTTATCATTTATGTTTCAAGTTCTTCAACATGGTAACAAGGACTGTGGCCATAAAAGTTTGTTTAGGTTTTGTGTTAAACGTTATGTTGGTGTAGGTTGGATTTTGATAGATCGCTGTGGGAAACATTTCAGCGCGATACTCAACTATCTTCGTGACGGTTCCATATTTCTACCAGACAACAGATATGAGATTGCAGAGCTTCTGGCTGAGGCAAAATTCTACTTAATCCAGGGCAAGTCTTTGTGTATTTACTTCATAACATACTAAAAAAATTGGTTTTGTAAAATCAACATTCTACTAAATTTGGTCTAATGCCCCTAAAAATCGGTATGTTTGGAAGGGTAATTATGTTCTGTGTTTAGGTGTGGGAAAAATATTTGTAAATACATTAAATATGTGTTGTCGTTTCAGGTTTGGTCTCCCAATGTGAGGCAGCCTTGGAACGTAAAAGTGATGAAATTGACCCAATATGTCGTGTGCCTATTATTACATCACACAAGGAAGAACAGGACCTTGTCCGAAACACGCGAAGGCCGATAGTAAAGTTCATGTACAATCGTGGAAACAACAAATATTCGTACACCAAGTAAGAAATAACCGTAAACAAACCAATGTTTGGTTTCTCAACTAGATAAAATAACCCAAGATTTAAAGAGCTTTAAGTATTAATATAAATTCACCTTTTTTAAATGTTGAAGCATCAATTGCTAATCATTTTACTTCATCATGAAATCATTACACTAATAATATCCAAAGAAATCTTGAAGCTTATCGTGACAGTAAAATTATTATTCCATCTAATGGAATTCGTCAATAAGTCGTTGCTAAGTCTTTTGGATCCATGGAACTCAGTTGAATACCCTGAGCTAATCTTAACAACTCTCAGCAACTTTCATCTATAATAAACTGACAGTATTTTTAACTTTCCTGATATAGTTAGTTTGCGATTACATTGTTATGTTTAAGTTTCAGTTTATTGTGGTGTGTTTTGGCAGTTCGTCTGATGACAACATGCTTAAGAACTTGGAGTTGTTCGATAAACTATCGTTACGGTTTAATGGTCGCATTCTTTTCATGAAAAACATTATCGGAGATGATATTTGTGAATGGTCATTTTATGGAAATCATCGGAAAGTTGCTGAAATCTGTTGCACATCTATTGTTTATGCAACTGAAAGAAAGCAGACCAAGGTATGAAGATATTTCAACCATTTGTATGTTGGTGGTGTGGAAAACTTCAATTGTCTGGGGTAGATACAGGGGTTTCATTGTTTGTTAAACGCTTTTAAAACTACGTTTTCTTTGTTTTAAGGTCGTTTAAAAACGACCAAGACCAGTTTTTATTAATGTTTATTGTCTGAAAGGTTGATTTCCCCGAAGCCCGGATATATGAGGAAACCTTGAATGTTCTTCTGTTCGAACCTGACCGACCAAGTCCAGGTCTTCTCATCGCACACACAGATAACTCCACTGAAGCTAGAAGGTCAAATCACAACTGCCAAAGTGATGATGACCTTGAAGAATCCTCACTTTCACACCGAGTCAGGCGGATTCACGTAAACAGCAACCGACCAGTGTGAAAATCTTCCTTATATGTTTGTTGAGTAAAACTGTTGGTTTGTTTATTTTATTTGTTTGTTGATCGGTTTTTCTGTGTTATATTTTGTTGTTTGCGTCATCAACACAACCGTGTTTCCTTCTGTTTGATATGTTATTTCTATGTCACGTGTTACAACCACGAGTAAGGAAGCTGGGATGAGAATTTCTTGAAAGGGTAAAAGTTTTTATTCTTTTTCAAGTTCATGTGCAATAAAAATAAAAAGTTTTGAAGCAAGTTCAACGAAGTTTCATCATATTTTGTCCAGTGAGGTCAACTGGAGGTGGCGGATGTTTGAGTTAAACTGACAACTTTGTGTTTGATTCGCATGAGTGAATCCAACCACTGGCGTTGTCTCAAAATTTTGGTGGGGGAAACATGGTTTCGTGCGCGTAAAAATGTTCGGTTTAAAACAACCGGACAATCAAAATACGACAACTTGTACGCGGTTACGGTTCAGCGCTTTAGTTAAAACTTAGCCGCATAATTTAATGCTTTGGAAAAATCTCAACTTGGGAATATTTTCCTTTGATTTTTGTAGGCCGCCAAACATCCTCCCCATGCGTACAGCGGGCATCGATCAATTATAATCGTAATTGTGTACGAATGGTTTGTTAATGTGAAGACAGTTTGCAACCACGATGAACATTGGCGTAACCTGATGTGAACCATTTCACACGATAAAAAAAACATCAGCATTAACTAAACCGGTTCCAGTCCACGACAAACCGTTGAGCCAGTATTTAACGTATCCACGTGGTTTACAGGCTTTTCACTCACTTGTCAAAAAGGTTGGCAACTATTTGATCCCGACACACTGCCAGAATCGATTTCATTGAAAACCATAAACTGCTTCCTTGAAGTTCACGTCCAAGTTGAGAGATGGGGGAATAATCTCGACAAACCGTCAGGTGATCAACGACCTTGAAAGGACGTCCTATGACAACGGAAGTTACAAACGTCAATCACCCGCGCGAACCTTCAGTTATCGCGTGTGTGTTGAGTGGTTGCAGTGTTTTATAGGTGTAGGAACACATACAGTTTCACATAGAAAGTAACGAGAAGTTTCACAGCAAGTTTTGAGACTAAACATTGATATTTTATTCTGTTGTGAGGTGGTTGATTCCAATAAGATTTGGAGCAGTGTTTCCTGTGGGTCGCGAATCAAAAGGTTTTTCGTCGCTTGTTGCAAAAAAACTTTGGAGGTACAAATTTATATTTAGGCGTTTTGTGGTTGATTTAAAATAAATAAGGTTGGGAATGATAGGCTACAGAGTCTGTCTGTTTATACAAAACATTCATTGGTGTCCAATCCAGTTGGCAATAAAGCAGGGGTTCAAAGTACCGACACCGAAACATCTGGAATATGTAACTTTAACAAGTTTGAGAATAAAAAAACTGACCCGTACTGTTGCTAGCATTGTCATAGTTCATGTGCGAAAAACGTCATCAAACTGATGATGGCATAAGTTCTTGCCGACACGTTTTTCGTACAAGAAACATGACAATGTTAATAACAGTATGGGTCAGTCTTTTTTTTCTCAGAATTATGAACAAATCCGTCAATAGTCTTCCTAACATATGTTTATTGTTTTATTTTTACGAAAGAAAATTATTTGTATGTAGAAATCAACCTCGGAAGTCCGACATGGCGACCACTGCGGCCATTTCCAACATCTCAAACACAACCAATGTCTACAGCAATTTCTACTTCTGTGGAATTCCAGGGTTCTGCTCTGCTGGTTCCAGGATCACGTGCGCTGATGTCATAATCTCACAATGCTCCTCCTGCAGCATCGCAGGAGGAGTTTTCCTCCTTATCGCCGTCTTCCTTCTATTCTTTGCTGTCGTCATTGGCAACGCGATCATCCAGGCTTGCTTTGTGTCTAGCTCCACCATGCGGACGAAGATGGACTACGTGAGGTTGTCGTTGTCAGTTTCCGACATGTTGACAGGTTAATTTTGATCTTCATGAATTTTTATGCCTGGGATAAACTTATGGTAATATTTAGTGGAAGTTATGTTTCCTCTCTGCTTTGATTAAGTGTTTCCAAAACTTTTTGTTGTTCCTTTAACTAAAGTCTTAACGGACATATTTAGTTTTCTACAAAACAGGTCAATTCATTGTTAGATCGAACCCTAGAGGGTTCAACGGGAACCAGTTTGGTAAACGCTTAATGTAAACCATGTATTTGAATCGTACAAGCACGTGTTTTAAGTTCTCTTGGTAAAAACATTACCTGGAAGTGAATTCAAATTGTTTTCAACCACAGGTTGTCAGTTAATAGCTGTGATGATTCCCAACATTATACGGACTCTTGCAGCCACACAAACCCAGCTAGATTTATTTGCCATCGCAAGCACAGATTTAACGAAGGCAAGGGTTTGCGGATGGCTCTTCAACCTAAGCTTCACAAGCTCAATGTACCACATGGTGGCGATGTGTATCTCTCGCTTGGTGGCGATAACGAACCCAATCAAATATCAAACAATGAGTAACAAGTTTGTGTGTGGACTGATCGCAGCTGCTTGGGTGATGGCTGTCTTCACATCAGCTGTTCCGTGTAAGTTTATTGCCAAATAATTTTGTCTAATTGAAACAAAGTTTTACTTGGCGGTTTTTGAACCCTTTTGTCTCAAAAGAGTTGGAGTTTGAACGGGGGGTGGCTTCCCTCTAGCCGATGGTAGTTCGCGCTTGTGTAAGCAACCCTAAATCAACTCATACGAAAATGTCGAATTGAAACAAAACATCCCGCGGCATTGTTTGTTTATTAATTTCCTAGTAATGTTGTCAGCGACAGTGGCGGTGTTTTGTAACATATCTGGTTACCAATTGCACTTACATCAGAACATGCTTTTCAGTGCTACCCTGGACGTCAGTGTCTTACAGCTATTTCGAATCCGCTTTTATGTTTCTTCCAACAAGGAAATTGAATTCTGCCCTCCAACCATCCGCCGTCCTTATCCTCTCACTCGTCTTCCCCTACATATGCGTGGTTCGTTATACTCTTCCGCCACAGAACAAGCGTCACTTCGAGTTGTATTTAAAATATAAAATGCTGTACGCAGATGCTCCTACGTATGTTGCTCCCCGATGGCATCAAATGTTACACAAAGTCACTTACTCTGAATCCTCCCATTTAGTAAAATTTTAATTGCCAACCTCACCATTGTGTTTGTATTGGTTGTGCATTATAATGCTGTAATGTTATGCGACTGCACTTACCTTCACACATGTTATTATACTGTGTGATTTCTATGAAACGTTTCCCTGCTGAGGAGGCCAATGTTCAGCTTAAACAAAACTGTGTTTGTCCTTTTCTCATATTTTTTCACATAAATATTTTTATCCCACAGACGTTCCTTCTCATAGCAACCGTGGTTGTTTTGAAAATGAAGCGAAGAAAATCCGACCTGGCGTTGAATCGAGACCAGAACAATTCGTCATCTTATAAGCGTGAAATTCGGATAATCAAAACTCTCACCATTATGTTCCTCTCCTATACTGGATCTGTTCGTAAGGAAATGTTTTCTTTCTCAGTTGTAATCTTTGTGTCATATCTGTGATTAATTTCGTTACAGCGAAAAGTTTAGTAATAACCAGCAGTGGAAATGATAGAAAGAAACTCGTTTTTAGTAAAGACCCCAAATATTTTCTCACTAACTAAGGTCGTTTTTTTACCAACATATAGACACATAGTTTTGTTGAAAAACAATGCAGAAAGAACTGAGGAACAGAAACTCTCCACTGTAGAACCCCATGATGGTCCAAGTTTTGTGGCAGAGTTGTGAAAGTGTGAATAAACTTTCCCATAAAATACTTTCATAAAACTGACTTAATCTTAACACAGCAGCCATTCTCTCAATCCTCCTTGTATTCATTCCAGTTCCTCTTGCAGTCTGCATGACGATGGTTAATCTCAAGTTGATAACTTGCCCCGAGATGGGTTTGCCGACAATGCTCATCATGCTTCTGGCCATGTGTAACAGGTGTGGTTGGAAGGCGTAACCTTTATTTGTATAAATCACAAGCTGCCATAGCTTTGTAACATGATGTGTTTACTCTGGGTGGCAACAGTTTACACCACTCGTAAAACAATTAAAGTTTCCACGACAACGTTTTACCGGTGAATATTTGTAGTTTGGTGAACGTGGTTGTTTATGGGTTGAGAGAGGAGCGATTCAGAAGAACTGTTCGTGGCATCAGACAGAAGTACAAGTGTTTGTGACGAAACAAAGTTCATCTACAGGACATTAAGTCACCGCTTGAGGTCGCTGAAATGTTCAGCAGTTTACCCAATGGTTATCAAAGTTTTTACTTTATTACGACAATATGAGTCTTGAAGTCACCGAGTATGTTTCATTTTCTCGATTCCACTTAAATCCTGTCATTATTTCTCTTACTTTTAAACTTGTTCTGATTTTGGATATGTTTTCGAGCAAAAGTGTGGTTTGCCGAAATATAAGCTTTCATAATTTCTGAGTTCTGCTTAGAAAGTGAGGACGAATTAAGGTTTCATGCAAAGGCATGATGGGCCTGGGTTGCGAAGCTTGTAAACCTCATGATCTTAAACGCTAGAAGGAATAATCACGACAGATCATCTAGAACTCTGAGATACCGACATATAGTCGTCGCACACAAGACGGTGCTTGGTGTACGTTTACCGACTGACCTTAATATCAGCCTTTTATAAGATTCGCCACTTGCGTGGTGTCGCGTAGACATATATGGGTACGAAGCACTTGCATATCCACGTACCATATACTGTTATACAAGCAAGCCATAATAAACATTGAAAGTCTCACAGATATATTGCTAATTCCCAATGTCTGACGTCACTCTGTTACATCTCCATTATGTTGAAATGTATTGCGTTGTAATAAGTTTAAACGTGGCAAGTAACCTTTTAAAATATTTGCAAACATATGTGCTGTTTAATCCAGCCGCCTAATCTCTACACGCAGCACTCAAAACTCTTGCACGGAACCAAATGTTCGGATAATCCCCTTACGCTGATGCAGTTAATGACCCGATTATGTTTAAACAAATACTAATTTGTATTTTCGTACTAGAGGTTGAGTATATAAAGCGACAACCCAGTCCACAACGGCATCAGTTGTAAGTTTTGTGTCTTAGATTCACGAATGCATTGAGCTCCGGTCTCGGTGTCGCTCTGTTTGGAAACTTACCGGAAAGCATGTGTCTTGCAGTTTTACTCAGTTCGCATCTGTTTCTGATTGTGTCCGTTTTGTTTTCAAACATGTTTTAACTCACCAGATATCTTGTAACATCTCCTTCTTAGTCTCACAAAGTATTTCCAGGCCACGAAATGTTGGAGAACTTCCGTAATATGAAAAGCAACGCGATGCAGCATTTAATTCCTCCAAGTCCATTCAGAGATGAGGGAAAAGTCGTTTACACGATAACTGTTACGGTGAGTAAGCTAAAAAGAACTTGTTACATGGCTGTTCCACTTAAATACCTTTGATGGCTGAGTTTCCTGGTAAGTTTTGTTTGCAATGCAAAAACTGCTCATGTAAGAAACGTTTCTGTTGTGTAAATGCAGTTATTTACTGTGACCTCTGGCTTGTGGGGAAAATTCTACTCTTGATTTGATTAAAATCTCAGTATAACTTAACCTTTCGTTTCAGACCGGTTCGATGAAATATGCGGGGACAGATTCCAACGTTTCCATCTCTATCACTGGAGCTAGCGGTGACAAGACGTCGTTGACGAAGCTGGATCGATCATTTCGAGACGACTTTGAACGTGGAAGTGTCGATCGTTTCAAGGTCAAACTCGAGGACATCGGTCAACCCGTCATTTTAACCATCAGTAAGGCTTTGAAAAACGTGACTGAAATAAATTTTTGAATTCGTATGCCGATCGCATGGTCCTAGAGACCCGAAGGTCGTGGGTTCAAACCTCACCCGGATCACCATGGCCCTTTTCTGTGGCACTGCTCCTTTTGTTATCAAACAGTTTTTTGTTTAAAGTAAAACTTACTTTGACCAGAATATGATGAGTCCGGGATGTTCGCTGATTGGTTCGTGGTTTCAGTCACCATTCAAAAAGCGGGAGACAGCGCCATCTACCGGTTCCCCATTAATATGTGGATCACTGGAACGACCGATGTCGCCATAGGAACGGGTAACTTCTGTTTCGTCATAATCGATCACTAAAATCGATCATCGTCATAATCGTTTATTTTCCATCAAACATAATCTTGGTTGATTTCACGCAAATTCTTCACACATTTCAGCTAAACTTCCACAACACGAGGAAAACCCGGTTCTCATTTCCCACCGTAAGAATGAACTTGCAAGAAAGAGGCGGGAAATCCGCTGGAGGTCGCAGGAGCTTGAAGAGGCGAAAGGGTTGCCTGGTAACCACCCGCTATAGTTGAAGTTTTATAAAATTATTCAATTTGTTCAGAAAAACGACAACGAATTTTAATAAAGATTTACCATTTGCATGATGTTGGTGTTACCAGTGTTTAAGACCTGATTTAATGAATATTTCTTAAATTTCCAAAGTATTTTAATTTGTCGACTCGTTGTGTCTGATACCAATGTGTTTCATGCAAAGGTTACATTGCTGGGGAATGCATGGAGGATCTTCCAAGAAACTTCCGTCTCGACGAAGGAATGCTGAAGGAGTTTGACGAAGCAAAGAAGAACACCAAGAACTTTTTGTTCGACAAATTTCAAGGTAAATATTAAAAATTCTGCTAACGTCTCCACCGCGGTATGGTAATGTGGGTATAAGATTTCTATGGTTTCCGTATGAAATGTTGCAGTGTTGTAACAGTGCAACTAATCCACTATGATAAGTCAACAGTTTGCACTAAAGTATTTAAACTGCTGAGCTCGGTTGAATACTTATAGGGATGTCGGCCTGATATCATTATTGTGTTTCAGGAGTTATGGAGAAATGCGACAACTTGACTGAAATTAGGAACGTTTTTGTTCATCCAAAACTTCCAAAGATTCCAGACTTCCATCAAAAGTATGTGAGATTTTGAAACACTTTTGGTCTTAAACGTTATAATTTTTTTTTAATAGGGGGATAATTTAAATTCCCTTGTTTTTGACTCTACGCCCAAACCTCCCGCTGAATTTTTTTACATTTTAAATTCTGAACACTCGATGTAGAATTTCGCATTTTAGAACTCCCAACTAACCACAATCACTACGTTGTTCCCCACCTCCCCCCCCCCCCCTTAATAATCCCCATCCTTTACATCCAGCTGGGAGCGGGATGAGGAGTTTGGTCGACAACTGATGAACGGATGCGACCCGACAATCATCAAGAGATGTGATTCCATTCCCAAGAAATTCCCCGTCACAAACTCCATGGTCGGCTCCTTGCTTACCAGGGGAATCACCCTGGAAGAAGAAATCAAGGTGACGTCATCGATTGAGTTTGTTGATCGATTTGGATCGAGATCGTTTATATGGGGGCATCAGACTTTAAACGCGTTGTTATTTTCAAATGTTTCGATGGATTACTGCCAACGTATCCCCCATATAAACAAATTAATATCAAACATGTAAATTTTTAACTAATTGTTTTTAATTCAAGCCTTCCCACAAATTGTGCTTTTTTACTTTAACATTTCAAATTTACCTTTCAACAAAATTGTCAAAATCTCATGAAAATTTAAACATTGACAACTCCTTTGTTTTGAATTCTACAATCATATCAATTATGGCGAGCTGCTCGTCCAGCTCGTCCAGCTCGTCAATATATCAATTATATTTTTTATTTCTAAATCAATTTGTCGCGCACAGGATGGGAATATATATCTGGTCGATCTGGCGATCCTTGAAGAAATTCCATGCGGACGAAATCCACTCAACAACTCTGTGTTCTTCTCTTGCGCCCCCATGTGTATGCTTTACGCCAATTGTAAGAACAAGTTGGTGCCGCTCGCGATCCAGCTCTGGCAACAACCTGGATTGAACAATCCGATATGGACCCCAAACGATACGGACTGTGACTGGATGATCGCTAAGATGTTCTTCCGCAATGCTGAGAGCAATATACACATGGTGAGGCGTCACATGGTCGGGCAGATATATAATTTATTGTTTTAAGCTGTGTTTATTTAATTACTGTCTGAGGATAAGTTTTAAGAAGTTGGCGGAACATCATAAACTTACGAGTTATTTTTTTCGGTTTTCGCTTTGAAGAAATTATATTTTGCATCTAATGAAGACTTTATTTGTTTGAAGAAACGAATGTAATATCGCTAATTTGAGTTTTGAATGTTGTCACACAGTTGTCAGAGAAGTTGCTCCTCACCCACATGATTCTGGAACCATTCGCGGTTGGAATTCGTCGTTGTCTCTCCGATAATCACCCGGTGTTGAAGCTTCTGCTTCCCCACCTCCGTTATATTTGCGGCGGAAATCTTTACATCAGAAAACACTTGATATCCACTGGTGGCGCCCTTGATCGCCTGATGTCATACGGTAAGCTTGGAAACTTTAAAGGTTATCATTGGTTTTGCATCACATTAGTGACCTGTTGCCTGCGTTGTATCTAACAGTGATGTGGCTGTTCTTTAAAACGTAGTGATCAGGCTTCTTAATTTTCGCATCATTCTCAAATAAGCGACAAACGGAATCTTATAAGCTTGTCAACTCTTCCTTAAAACCTCTGTTTTTTATTGGATTTTTCCTATTCTCATCCCACCAGCGTAAAAACACAACATATTTTGTCCGCTAGGTGGCGGGTCGCAGCAACACGTGCTCCAAGCCTCTTTCCGAAATTTCAATTTTGACAACTTGAACTTACGGAAGCAACTGTCGTCAAACGGAACTGACGACAAATCTAAACTTCCGGGTTATCACTTCCGGGATGACGCAATAATGCTGTGGGATTGCGTCAGAAGATTTGTCGACAAAATCGTGAAGATTTTCTATGAAGGGAACGAGGTGGAATGTGAAAATTATAATGTGTCAAGTGTGGAAGTTTCATTGTTGTTGATGTGTGTGTGTGTGTTTGTGTGGGAGGGGGGGGGGGATATAGATTCGAAACAATACCCATTTGGATTGGGTTGGATAAGATTCAACATAAATACTAGCATGGGAATATTTGTCTGATAATATCTTGTG
Source organism: Ascidia mentula (assembly GCF_947561715.1). Classification (NCBI taxonomy): domain Eukaryota; kingdom Metazoa; phylum Chordata; class Ascidiacea; order Phlebobranchia; family Ascidiidae; genus Ascidia; species Ascidia mentula. Next base: position 267,287 of record NC_138569.1, read on the forward strand.
CTTCTTAGGATGTCCAGTGCGATGAAGAATTGCAGAAATGCATTAAGGAGATTCGGAATGAAGGTTTCGCTTGGCAGGATGGGAAAGACAAAGGTGGTGCATCAGAATCACTTGATAACATTTTTCACACAGGAATAATAAAATTGTGTAAAGTTAAACATACTTGTTTAAGGGTTGCCAAAATTTGTTTAAAAAACAATTGTCTTCAGGAGTTCCAAACAGCTTTTTGACGATCGATGAGCTCAACGACTTTGTGGCGTCTTTAATTTTCACCGCTACATGTCGCTATGCAGCACTAACAAATGGTATTTTCGACATTTGCATAAACGTTCCCAACTCACCGTTCAGTGCCTCTCTACCGCCTCCAACACAGAAGGGAAAGGTAAGATGAGTCTCCGTAGGTTGTTGGTTCGAATCCCGCCAACGCACATTCGTGAGATAAACGTGCACGTGATCAGCCGAGATAAGCTTGGATGTTTGAAACGGTTTTACTCGCGATAAAAACACTGTCAGATGTTTTCCAAATATCCTATCTATTTTATCATGATGTTTTCGCAGACAAACCAGGACACAATAATGCAAACAATGCCCAGCAAACCCCTGAGTTGCCTCCAAGCATCGGTCGTTCATTCTTTCTCCAAACAACCTGAAGCCGAGGTAATTTCCATAACGTCAACAAAACTAAAATACTGACTCCAAACTTCCATTGGTTTTACCCAAACCTCATCTTTCAGCATTTCTTCTCACATTGTTTGTAACCGACATTATCATAACGTAGCCATAGGTTCATGAAAATACACATAAGGAATATAAATTTACCCAACGCATATGAGCAGGCATTTCTATCGGATTACCCGACCACCTTATTCACCGAGGACTCAGCTCAGAGGGCAGTCATCAACTTCCGTGACGAACTTCAGAAATTATCGTCAGTCATGAGGTCACGAAATGAGGGATGCAAATTCCCATACGAGTATTTGTTGCCAGAGAAAATCCCAATAGCGGCATCCGTTTAGTGGGGAATTACCACCGGTCGCATCACTGTTCTGTTATACATTGTGTTGCCTATCGTCCATTCTGTGTTTGTATAAAAATGTCGTGAATATTAACGCTTGGTGCTTCCTCGATTTATGTTGTTTATCGTCTTCCCTTCAACAATTTAAACTGTATGATTTCTGTGCGGCAATGAATAAATTGGATGTGATATATGATTTTTATGTGCGTTGGTAACATTAATGAGAGTGAGTGGGGGGTAGTGTGACTTTCTAGCTGTTACGCATGATTGACTACAAACAATTTGAGCAACAAACAATGATATTTCACAAATAAACCGCTGTGAGAATTGGTTTGTTGAACGGTTTGCTGATGGAACAATTTGAAAAGACACAAAATCTTGTGGAAAAAAAGAGCATTACAGTAATCGAACCAATCGAAAGCGTGCAGCAAACCATAGCACGGATATCGGTTGTCACAGAATCAATCAGTAGTTTGGGCCAAATCGTGTTTGGAGATTACGTCAGTCTGTCTACATATTGTTACGACATAATTAATCATCTTTCCGGAAACGCTTAACCACGTTTCGTCTGAGGATTTGGGTTCAAGAAAATTAAACTAGAATGTTGTGATTGTTTGAATATTGGTGACGGACGTCTTATTCTGAATGATCACATGTTTGAGGTTGGGTTCAAAGGCGAACTTTATCAACTAAAGAAACCTGCAGACAAATGTGCAGTTTTGCGCTTTGAAACAGGGTTGTTTTAAGATCTGTTTGATTGATTAAATTAAAAAGTTACAGAGACCAAGATTAAGTGGTGAAATTTTTTGGATAACACAATAAATATTTGGTCACCACTTATAACAGCATCTGTAGTCGGCAGAGTGCATGGATAATATTGTTTAGTTTCAAACTGAGGGGTTCCAACAGAAAAGAGAAAAATCTCTGGCATTCTTATTTGTTGTCCAGAAAAGGTTCTTTGCATTGAAGTTGTGTTCGATCATGCCGTTAAAAAATATCCAGGTCACTGCAGAGCAGACGAGACAGTGATTTTAAAAGTTTGGTTATATTAGAAAATGTTGTGACCAATAATGTGTAGGTTTGTTAGTATAAAAAATAGAGTTTAATTTTGTAACTTCTACAAATTCCTAATTCATTAGAATGGAACGCGTTTGTCTTTCAAGCGTGTTTGCCAATATTTCCGGATGGTTGGCATTTGCTCTACTGATTAACTGCACTGTGACGTCATATTGGGTTTACCTGGAGACAGAACGTTGGGGATTGTTTTATGCTTGTTCTTCAACTTCCCATTGTCGGTCAATAGGTAACATTACGTTTGCGCATACAGAAAGATTTATTTAAAATTTTTATTTTTTTGCAGACACTGATTGGTTGAGAGCGTCACGTGCCTTCATCATTATTGGCGCAGTCTTAACTTTGGTGGCAAATATTGTTTCTATTATCGGTTTTGCAACACGGAACAGGAAGGTCCAGTTCGCTGGGGCCGGAATTGGCCTAGGGGCAAGTAAGTAAACCTAACTGCAATATGTTACGTATTTCAAACACTTGTATCCGATTAACCTTGTATCATTAAAACTAAAGTCTGGATATCCTTGCATATTGGCTGCTCGGTTGCTGTAAGTTTATTCAAATTCATTGCAGACACTGCAGTATTTTGCTTTCATCTCAAGTCATCTTCGTTAAATTTTGTGTTGTAGAAAATACCGTTGAACCAAACCTTTGTATTCGCCTGAATAGTTTTGCTGGAGGCGATATAGCTTACAATAGCACTTATTCATTTAATATTTCTTGACAAATACTATAATGGATATATTAAAATCATGTTGGTAATTTGTTATCACTGTACAGGTGTTAGTGCGTTGATCGGGACGGCAATCTTCACTGCGTCATCAAAGGACGAAATCACCAGGGAAAATATTCCATACAGATTCGGATACAGTCTCATCATAGCGTGGATGGTCGTAGTTTTGCTCACGGCCTCATCCGTTCTAAACTTTACCTCGGCAAAATTACGCAAAAAAGAATGATTGTCTTGGGATTTACCACACTACTGTTAACATGGACGTCAAAATGTGGTTTAAAACAATACTGAAAAGCAATAAATTCCGGACTTGTGAATAACTCGCAACGTAATGTTGGTTTGTGTCCGAGCAGCAACAATTTATTACACATTCGCCGTTAATACTTTGCCTAATTTGGAAAAACGTGATCTGTGTTGAAATTGTGGTGACATGAAATCGTGGCCTGCAGATAATATGCAGAAAATCACGATTGATTTCTATTGTGACAACACGTGCCGCTTGATTTACTGCTCTGATTAGGGAAAGTACCGTGAAGTTTATATGCAGTTGCGAGACAAGAAACAGTTTTCTGAGTAGATTTCAACCGAAGTAGGAGGAAGCCATCCCAGATGGCAACTTATTTATTAAAACAAGTTTTTAACGATAGGAGTTTGACTCTTTTATGTATGAGGTCCTTGTTAAATAAATGTTTGGGAAAACGGAGTTTTTCGGCATACGCAACATTCGCACCTCCGGTAAGATGACATAACATGGGTGAATCAACTTGGACAACTTCTTAAATTGTCAGGAGGAAGAAATAATTTTCTCAGGGATCCAACCCACGGGGATTCCCCACATCGGCAATTTCCTGGGTGCCATCAGGCACTGGGTTGCATTGCAGGAAAAGAATGCAAGGATTTATTACAGTATTGTTGATTTGCATTCAGTCACCATTCCAAAGGTCTGTTGGCTACATTAGTTTTAGTTAACATATAATAATTTTGAATGTTGTTTGTTGGAGTTGATTGCCAAGTTGGACCAACATTATTTGCATGCTGTGCTTATTTCAATGTAAACGTTTAACTTGTCAACAAATTAAAATTTGCTTTTGAAAGTTTCCACCACATTTGGTGCTAAAACAATGAGGAATTTCAGTGAAGTTTTTGCAAAAAAAAGTGACAAAATTTGAACAGAACAGGTAGTATTTGTTGAATTTCACTTGTAATTTTTATGTAAATGTGTTGCAGGACAAAACAACTTTAAGAAGTAACATTCTTGATATGACAGCCTGCTTACTTGCATGTGGAATCAACCCAGATAGATCAGTAATTTTCCAACAATCTGACATTTTGGAGCATGCGGCGTTGTCATGGTTACTTGGTTGCCATGTTCCGATGAACCGACTTCGAAACTTGCCGCAATGGAAAGTAAGAATAAATTCCAACTACGTGCAGTCAAGCAGACAAGTTCGTGCACACAATAAAATCAATTGTATATCAATAGCCTTTGCTGAAACATTTGGGATAAGTTAAAGGTTGCAAAAAATGCAAAACGACTGATTTTTATCTTAAAATTAAAATTATTTTCAATAATTGCACTAATTTACAAACACTCAAACATTAATTATCTTTCCACAGGAAAAAACTGAAAGCTTAAAACATGGTGGATACTTGGGAGTGTTTTCCTACCCTGTTCTACAGACTGCCGATATATTGCTTTACAAAGCAACTCATGTCCCAGCAGGTAAAAACAACAGCATTAATAAACTGCTGAATACAATGCTGGTTTTAATTCAAATTAGTAAATAATATATAAATAGGTTGACTCAGACTTTAAAATTGTATTAGGAGCCAAGAAACAAATTCTGCAAACTTTTTTCTGTTAAGTTTCTGGTGCCAGGTTTATAACTGATGTTCTTTGATAGGTTTGCAGAAGGATTTTCTTGGTCACCATGATAAATCCTGTGCTTGTATTAATTAAATGATGTGATTTATTGGGATTGTAATCATGGTCTAACCTTGGAATTAGGAGGCACAAAACTACAATTTAACTTTTACATAAACTTTTTTCACATGGGAAAATGTACGCCATGTGCTTTTTGAGAGAGATTTGTGTTTGTTCTACATATTTACACAAAATGGTTCTTATTATCCTTGCCATAGGTGAGGATCAGGTTGTTCACCTTGAACTTACAAATGAAGTTGCCTCTCTCTTCAACAATTATTATGGATTGTATTTTCCAAAAACCTCCATGTTGTCAGGTAAACCAGACCAAATATGTTACCCTGAAATATTAAACCATATAAAAATACTCTCTAGAAATCATTTTGTAAACAGCATTAACATTTTTCTGGTGCCATAAATTTATATCATTCACGACACTTGCTTGAAAGTGAGCAGTTACAAATAATTGCATAATAATTTCAGACTCAGAGTCGGCGAGAGTTAAAAGTTTGCGCGACCCATCCGTTAAAATGAGCAAATCTAAAGGGGGAAAACACAGTCGTGTCGAACTTACTGATTCTGACGATCAAATTGCCTCCGCGATAAAGAAGTCAGTAACAGATTCCAACTCAGCTGTGACCTATGAGCCCACAAACAGACCAGGGGTCTCCAACTTGGTGCAGGTAACACGCAGTGATGGTGATTTATTAATGTTATTACGAAAAACACGTTGGACTATTCGCTGTAGAAAAATTTGTGGAGAGCGTTACACGCACATTTGTAAGTAGAGTTGTTGACTAACGTGAACTGAGTGCTTATAAGTGGTAAATATTGCATATATTGGCGATATTGCTTCTTTCCAATCCAAACGCGAATAAATATTGAAACGTATTTATCCCAACTACTGATTTATCCATCTTGTGTCCAACATCACAAATAATGTTGTTTCAGATCCACTCCTGTTTTAGCGGAAAATCACCGAAGGAAATTTGCGTTGAGGCGAAGAATTTGGACACGGGTCAGTACAAGCGTGTTGTGACCGAAGCTGTGATTGGCGCAATCCGACCAATCAGGAGCGAGTATTTAAAGCTGCGCAACGACGAAGGTCATTTGAAGAACATTTTACGGGCGGGAGGGGAAAAAGCGAAAGTTACCGCTTCAAAAAATTGGAACGAGGTTCGGGAATTGGTGGGAATGAAGTGATTTTGTTACTCCACGCCAAGATCAAACGTTTTATTTCCACTGATATGAAGCAATACAAGTTTCTGTACATTTTAGTCTGTTGAAAAATTACATTGCCAACTTTTTGCTGTGCGTTTCGAGCATATGTGCGAGTGTCTTCGAGAGAATGACCTCAAATAGATTATCGCTAGAATGCATTTCTCGAACATTGCACACAGATGATCTTAAAATCACCCACGGATTTATAAAAAAGTTTCCCAATCTGTTCTGTGTACGCCTTGTTTCAGTATAGATAGCTGTCTGGCATAAAAGTTAAGCTGCACATACATTGATCTAACAAACAAAGTTATGTTGTTGCTAAATTATCCGAGCCAACAATACATACTGATTGATTTTACGTTGAAATTGTCACAGAATATTTGTGTTATGACACCTAACCACCACTGATAAAAACATTTTTAATTTTTTATAAGCAACAAGATCTAATGTTGGCCCACAAGCCAAAATATATCAAAGATTAGTAAGAAAGAATATGTTCCAAGGGTGTTGTATTAAAAGTATGGACCGGAAAACGACAACACAAAAGCGGTGCCACGCGAACGCGCTGCGTGGATTGTAACGAACGTTTTGTCATTGTGTGTATGGGCCTGCATTTGTTTGGTTGTACAGCTAAAAGTTATCAACTAAAAGTTATCAGCTAAAAGTTATCAGCTAAAAGTTATCAACTAAAAGTTATCAGCTAAAAGCGGGTGAAATATGGAAAACGGTCACCAAGAAAAAGTTATTCTTGTGACTGGAGGGTCTGGCCTTGTTGGTAACGGCATTAAGTTTGTTGTTGAAAACGGCGAAAAACGTAAAGGTGAAACGTGGGTGTTTGCCCGGAGCAAAGATGGTGACCTTACTGACCTTGAAAGCACCCGGGGGATGTTTTGTAAGTTCAAACCTACCCACGTCATCCACTTGGCTGCTAAAGTTGGCGGACTTTTTGGAAATTTAAAGGTAAAGCATCAATTTGTTGCAATTTGTGACTGTAGTATTGGATATATTCCTGATGCTGTATCTAATTGGAAAGTTGTTATCTTTTTCGGCGATCGCTAATTGCATGACAGAGCACTGACGATCACAACATTTTTTGGATCTTAATGCATTGGCTATTTTTTTGTGCTGATTATCAGTAGCCTAATTTTTCGCTAAGTTCGCAGAAGATGAATTCCCCCTCCATCACTTTTTCCAATCTGGATGTGGTGTAGATACCGCATTTAAGCATAATTTACCAATATTTTTAACACAAGGGCATTGTTGTGTTGTTTTTTGTTTGAGATAAATTTCCATATAACTGTGTTTATGATTTAATATATTGGCACTAATCTTGAATATTTTGTAGGCAAACCTTGAATTTTTGCGGAAAAACATGATTATTAATGACAATGTTTTGAGGGTATCCCATGAAAACAATGTACAGCATGTGGTATCATGTTTATCAACGTGTATTTTCCCTGACAAAACTACCTACCCTATAAACGAAACAATGGTACATAATGGACCTCCTCATGATTCTAACTATGGATACAGGTTATTGCATAAAGTGTATTTGTCATAAATCAATAAACTGCAAATTCTTTTTTTGAAATATATAAAATTGAAGACCTAGTTTTTACGATAAACATATCAGTGTGAGCTTTAGACAAACCCTTGCAAAAGTTAAATTTTTGTAATAACTTGTGACAATTTGCTCGAAGTGGTTGGAGTTTGTGAAAGTATACATTTATAAATTACATCAGGAGATGGGATGTTATGAGTATAACTTGGCATGTGTGCAGTATACCTATGTGCTGTTTTTTCCAAGTATTGCAATGAAAAATAAATTGAAATTATTTTTAGCTATGCAAAGAGATTGATTGACATCATGAATCGTGGTTACAACCAGGAACATGGAAGGAATTATACGTCCGTGATTCCAACAAATGTGTTTGGACCGGAAGACAACTTTAACCTTGATGAAGGCCACGTTTTACCGGGTCTTATTCACAAAGTCTACAGAGCCAAGCAAGAAGGTAGGTTGGCACATTGATAATCAGGATGTGAAATTCGAAACTCATATTGTGTTTCCTTTATTGGATTGCCATCCTTGTAATAAAAAGGGAAATCCACCACATATGCCACACACACACACACACACACACACACACACATATGGTAAAGTTTTTTTAATTTTGTCACAGAACGCACTGACATTTGACCAGTTAATTGAAGAGTCAAGTATTTATTATTATTCACATTGTTATGCCCACAGCTTGTGAAAAAGTATTTTGTGAAATTAGTTTGGGCAAATTAGTTTCAATTTGATGTGTATGTGGTTTTACCAAGCACCATTTTTGTGTAGCTCCTCTTAAAGTAAAACTAGCAATGCATTAAAACAATGTAACACTCCTTACTCATTCCCAGCCTATTTTGGTTCTCGACATCGTTAACACTTTAAACAATTCATTCCATTCCACCCATTGTGTGCAAGCGAATCAACACTAAATCATAATAAAAAAGTACCATCAGCAATATGATGGGTGTGACCAGCTTATGAATTGGGGCTGAATATTCAATAAATCTCACAATTGTTCAAAAAAACTGTCGCTTAATCCGTTTATTTTCATTGTTTCTCACATGACTGTACTGTATATTCCAGCAATGACTATCAACTGTCACCACTTGCTGAAAACTGTTAAAATGATTTTTTTTTTATCTGATGACTTTATGAACGAAGCCTGGCTGAAGAAATGTTTTGCTGCTCGATCCACATTCTTTGTTATTTATTGAATTTTTTTTGTAGGAAAACCACTGACGGTTTGGGGATCAGGAAAACCTCTCCGTCAATTTATTTATTCTCGTGATCTCGGACGTCTCATTGTTTGGGTGTTACGCGAGTACAAGGAAACTGAACCAATTATTCTCTCTGTCGGGGAAGAAGATGAAGTTTCCATCAAAGAAGCAGCAGAAAAGGTTGCTGAAGCTATGAACTTTGAGGTGAGTAGATCTTGCTGAGGGAGCCATGTTTTGGTTAAAGCTCTTGAATCAGTAAATGAAGGAAATTTGCTCCCTGGATAACTTAACTGTTACTTCATAATAACAATATGAGTGTCTTTTTAATAAAATATATGCCAAAACGGAACCCAAGTCTCTGTTTTACTTGTGTAAAAAGGGGTTATGAAGTAATCACATGTATGTTAACTGGTGCTTTGTCACTTAAATAAGGATAAAGAAGTTTTATTCATTTACAAGGCGTTACGGCAAAAACTTACCATGTGTTTAGAATGGACTTGTATTTGATACGAGCAAAGCTGATGGCCAGTATAAAAAAACTGCTGACAACTCGAAACTTAGGCGTTATTTGCCGGATTTTAAGTTCACACCAATTGGAGAAGCACTGAAGGAAACATGTGATTGGTTTAACGCAAATTATGAGACTGCACGGAAGTAGTTTCGCCACATGTGTACATAATGTAATGGTTTAATAGCCAAAGCAAATATGTAGTTTGTAGTTGTTTCCATTGATGCACAGTGGTGTCTTCTGTACCACATACTGTAGGTGCAAATCAACCACACAATATGTTTACTACAATGTTATAAGTTATATAATATGTTCCTTGACAAGCATTTGTTCAACACAGTAAAGAGTAGATTCCATTGCCCAAAAGTAATTCCCCAGACATAAATGTTGAATCATAAATTCAACATTTCCACTGGAAATGTTGGCAGAATAATATTGATTATTCCTTCACAATTAAATTTAAAAATAAATGTTTGTATAGTGGAATATTGTAAACAGTTTGTAGCAGTCACTTGTAATATGTTCCATCATATTTTTCAACCGTTTGTATTTGTTGCAGTTTTTCCTTTCTTTTGTTTTTCAACATTGGTAGTCCTCATCTGCACAATTGTAATTGCAATAAATTGTTATTCATAATCACCACAAATCTTCATGCCTTACCTTTTTCTTCAGAACTTTTTTGACTCAGATTTGGTATGTTCATCTTTTACTCTGTTTGGAAGTGTGTATTGTTATAAAATACAGGAAAATTAGGATATTGCTTCATTTTTCAGTGGTGGATGATCGTAGTCAGTATTGAAAAGGGTCGTAGTCGGTATTGAAAAGGGGTTTTGTCCATTTCCAGAATAGATTTGTATTCGACCACAAGGTTTTCTTGCATGGACGCTATGGATTAATTCGCTTCTAACTTTAATGATGAATTCTTCTATTTCCATTAATGTTGTTTACAATTTAACGGGAAAACGGTCAAAAACTTACGTCAATAAAATAATTCTATTTAAAATGTTTTTTGTCTGTCGGAAAGTCTCTTCATTTACAAACAATTTTTGTTCAATCTAAGTTTTCTATGGCCAAGTTTCAGTTTGGGGGAACTCCTCCGATGTCATGCCGCCAATTTGTGAAAACAAAACAATTTGTTGAATCGAATTTTTCGTGCTGAAGTTTTGATTTTGTGAAACGCGGACAAATAAAGGAATGTAAAACGGCAAAGGAATGTAAATAACAACCAACAAATACAATATAAGTTCACCGTATGTTTACCTGCTCTGTCGTGGCGTCAAGCCCATTGTTGACGCGGAGTCGGAACAATGCATTGCATAAGAAAGTAATTTTTTTGGATGGTTTCAGAAAAAAAATGTTTAAATCATTTGACAAACTTGTGAGAGTCAGAAACTTGCTTCTTAAAGATCCTGTTTATTATTTCTGTGATGATGTCTCCAAAAATTTGGGGTTTTTGGAGAAAATGAAATCTATGAGTCACAAGTTGAACTATGACCTCCCACACCTGAGTACACTCAGCAAAGAGATGCTGATTGGAAGGTTCGTCACATATTTAGTGTTACATAAAAATCACAAAACCGGTTTTCTTTGCATGGTTGAGAGAGATTACATAGTAGGCAATAAGGAATTAGATTGGCATTTTTGTTCTATGATATAAAATATAGCTACCATTCTCCATAGGATTATAGGCCTGCAACGAGAAGTTGATCAATATTACAGGATGTTTGACAGCACAAACTTCGACGGCAGAGACAAGGTTCAATGGAATATTTTCATAACTTAGTTTTGTTGGATTTTTTTATCTTTATATTTATCATAAACTATTTTTTAATTCTTTGTTAAAAGGTGAGAATCCCTCATCCTTCCCCAGAAAATGTAATCAGCAAACAGAAAAACAGGAGTTTTCGAAAGATTGCTTTTCGTGTGATGTACCTTGGTTGGCAATATACGTCATTTGCTTGGGGAACTGAAACCAAATTACATGAAGGTATCACAAAAAATAATCTTGGATACAGTCACAGACTCAATATAAAATCCTGGTGTTCATGGCATGTACTGTATGAACTAAACACTTCTTAAAGTTTTGTTGTTTGTGAGTCAGTATAATTATGTACTTATACTACACATTTTGACAGCAGATGTTTTCCACGAGTTCAAGAAACATTCTAACTATGTTTTTATTAGTTTGTTTTAATTGAAGTTTATTTTGTGGCAGTTTGTTCAGTTGGCAATGTAAAATATTTTGAAGTTGTTTGTTGGCAGCCAACTCCGTTAACGCGATTGAGCGAGTCTTTCTTGAAGCACTTCTTAGACAACAACTTATCTCTGGCATAAAATCGGAGGTTGATCGTTCACGATGTGGAAGAACAGATCGAAATGTCAGCGCTTTCTCACAAGTTTTAACCATGAATGTCAGAAGTAATTTGAGTCAAGGGTTGGTGGAATTGTCATTTATTTCCAAACTTATATTTGTTTGGTAATTTGTAATAAAATTTCGCACTGAGTTGATCTCCTGCCATTCATTGCGAGTAGTTTTAGATATTTGACAGATCCATTGAGAATGATTCCTGTGGTCAGACATTTTCTATTTACCACAAACACATTTATTTTCCATAACAATTTTAACATGATATGTTTGTTGAATTTCCTAAACCTATTTTTTCACATTTTATGAAACTGCATAAAGTGATTGACAAAATTGTTTGTAGGTACGGGTTGTGGAAAAAAATGGATGGTGAAACTGCTGCTCCCTCTGGTGGCAATGTAAGAAAGAATTATTTCTATTATGAAGATGGATTCCCGTAAGTGAAAACATATGATGATGTCATTATGTTGAATTCCTCAGACCATGTTAAGTTTTCATCATTTATAATTCCCGCAACGATGTATTTTGGAATCTCAACCCTTTCACAATTACTCATATATAAACTTTTTGTTTTTTTAATGTTTTTTAAGTAATTTTGATGTGGGATGGTCACACTAAAAAAGTAACTTGAATCCTTTCTGACCTCATAGTCGGATTCTTGTATTGTGAATTGTGAAACGCTTACATTGACAGAAATGATGACATCTCTTTGGATGATGGGGAACTTCCCTATGTTGAAATGTTAAATGAAGCTTTACCCTTGGATATACGGGTTCTTGCTTGGGCTCCGGTCGCAACGAACTTTGATCCAAGAAGGCACTGCTTGTAAGAAATCGAGTATTTGAGTTCCAAGGCCCAGGCTGATGCCTCACAGATTTGGGTTAAAATTGATTTTAAGTTACCATGGTGTCACTCAGACCTACTAGGGAAACACAAGAATTTTGATAAGATGTTGGTTGTAAAATATGTTAGTGAACCAGGCGTTATAATATTCATATGCGCTTAATTATTGTGAGAATTTTTTAAATATTTACTGAAAAAAAATTCACGCCGCTAACTGGTAAGACGGCCGAGTTGTCCGCGTTCAACGTTATGCTAACTGGTGATTTTAGTCAAGCAACTATCCCGCTAGTTGTTTTGCGAATGGTCGGTCGTACGTTAAACTGTGAGGTGTTAAGTTTTAATTGATGATTATCTTGTGGTACAAATGAACGCAGTCTATGATATCAGTAAAGTCAACCATTTCGTTTCATTTTCAACATTGTTAAATGTCTCTTTTCAAGGTCACGAACTTATCGTTACGTTTTTCCACGTGGCCGTCTTGAGATTGATCGAATGAATGAAGCAGCTCAAAAGCTCGTTGGATTTCACGATTTTCGAAACTTTGGAAAGAAAACGGGTTTGGAATTATTTCCTGATAAAAAATTTTAAGTAGAATTGTATTTCATTCTTAAATATAACAGTTCCTAATTTTTTTCTGTAATGTCAAATTCAATTTCAAAACTCTTTGTTTTCTAATTGTTTAAGTAGTTTAATGTGAAAATTGTGTAACGATGCCAATTTAACCCTATTTACACTATAATAAGAATTGCTCGAAGTTAATATTTTTTCTTAGCGAAGAACGCCATTAAAGGCACTGATAGGGAAATCCTCTCCATAGAAATCAAACCTCTGCACGAGTCGCCTTTCCACCGCTCATTGGATGTTTGTGTGGCAACAATCAAGGGGAAGTCGTTTATACACAGGCAGGTAATACAACTTACCACCTTCACTCACTACGTTTTAAAGTTTTGTTGTTGTCTCCACACGCGCAAGTTGGCCTAGGTTAACAGTTAACACGGCCGAGTGGCCACCTTCCGTCACATGCAACCTGTCGCAACCCATCACCTCCCAGTGCGACTGGCTGTGATCCTACTACAGACTGTGATTCTCCGTGAGGAAATCACCTTTACATGGGCGCCTGACTCGATAACCTTTATGGTTTTATCGGTGCCCATGCCATTTGTTACGTTTTATTATTTATTTGCGCAGTAACTTTGCTTGCAAATAAAAGTGATTTGATTTAATCTGCATGGTTAAGCATTTGTAAATTCACCCTTGTATTTCTGTGTTATGAAGTTATCGTATGTTCAGATCCGGTTTATGATGTCTGCCTTGCGGATGGTGGGCCTTGGGACGATGTCAGAAGCATCTCTAACCGATCTCCTATCAGTGGAAAAATACCCACGTGGAATTTATCTGACCGCGGCATCTCCTCACAATCTCACGCTGGTTGATTGCGAGTATGCCGAAAGTGACGTATGTTGGAGATGGGATGAGAGGGCGGTGACTCACACAGCTGGTGTTATGGCGGAAAATCACAACGATTCATCCACCAAAACTGCAACATTGCAACACATGCTATCTGAGGTAAAATGAGACGTTTGAAAGTTTGTCGTGTTAAAAATAGGAAACGCATGACCTTCACGGTGTGAAATAACCTTCGCAAATTCCATGCCCCATTTATTAGGGCCTTGACTATTGTGCGATATGTGAGTAACTGTGCATATTTCCTAGATCTTGCGTTTATTTTGTGACAAACATTCTCATGAGTTTGTTGTTTAGTTATTCAACCGAATTGACGATAAGAGCAGGCGGCAGTGGGTTGAACAACAATTATCAACATCCGGGTTCGCTTCGACCAACAAGTTCGAAGAAAGTGAAAACGTTCTCACTGTTAAAGAGAGGGTGGAGAAAAGCAGGAGAGATGAAGTTAAAAAGGGGATGAAATGGGGGGATTATGACGCAGCCAAGACTCTCGCCCAGACACTGGATACCAACAATTGCGATCAAACCGATACAACGCCCAACAAAAAAGTCCCAGAGAAGAATCAATGACCAGAATATGTGAAAGTGGAGATATGACGTTATGTTGGATGTAAATGACGGAACATTACAACGTGGGGTTTCGAGTTTCCCGGTTTTTAATCCTACCTATGAAGTATTTGAAAGCAAAATCCTCCCCTCACTGGAAAAACATGTAAATATTATGTTTGTATCAGTATGGAAGAGAAAGCAAGCTTTTAAATTTTTTAATTCTAATATAAAAATGTCCGATTCATTTTCCCTGGTTGAGAATTCCAGCTTTCCAGATAATTCCCCCCTCATGCAAGTGTGTTCAACTCGACAACTTTTGCGAAAAATTACGTTGGAATTCCGTTTTTGTAACGTTCACAAACATTAGTCGCAATAAGTTGTTGTATTTTAGCCACAGACAGCTACGAAAGTCGCTTCCAGAAATATTATGAGCATTTGTGGAATTTTGGTCTAATAACCTGTGTCACTATAACAAAATTGAGGCGAAGTTTAAACAAAAATCCTAAAATGTTCTATTTTGTAACATGGAAGTAATTTGCGCACATTGAACACAGCAGTGACGTCAAAACAGCCCCGTTATGCGAAGAACACTCCATGGGAAAAGTTTCATCGCGGTTTAACAAGTTTCTTCCATTTGCATCCGCGCTAATTAGCGGGGTGAGTGCGGATGTACTTTGCTTGTATAAACAACTTGATCCTTGGAAAAGTTGTATTAGAACAAGGTCAGGTGACTAAGTGGCGATTATTAAGTAATTACACCTGATGACGTCATGATGGATGACGGGAAAAAGTGTTGGGAAACCTTTTCCACATTTTGAATATTTTCCTGGATATCAAGTGAGCGATTAGTTCGGATAAGGGATCGTATCGTCCAACCCCAGATGGAACCGCGTCAGAAAGTTGTAAATATGTCATCAGTTAATTTAGTGTTCAAGTTTTACTTCAGGGAGAATTGGGAAGAAGTTCGTAGTTACAACGTCATGCAGAAACCGTTTTTTTGTTTCGTGAAATGTGTTAACCCCAGCATGTATTGTTACGTTAAATCAGTTTGGGGTAAAATATGTTCGCGATTGTGATTATTTCAACACCACAATACGTTGTCGTACAAAATCCATTTCAACTTGTTTTAATCAACGCAGCTTATACCAACCTGTTGTAATGAACTGGTTCTGGAGGTTTTTCTTTATTATTTCCATCGTTGTCCGAACCCAAGCTCAAGGTTGGTATTTGGTCAACTTACAATGAATACGGAATATTAGCATTATGTGAGTTACAGATGCGCCTTCCTGCCCACTGGGTTTTCAACCTTACCCGGATGGAAGCAGATGCTTCAAGTTATTCCCGAACCCACTCAACTATGACGGAGCAGTTCAAACTTGCGCCAAAGACGGTGCGAGTCTAGCAATGGTGGGATGAAATTTGATGTCATTGTGATGATATTTTAAATGAAAATTAAATTTATTTTAGCCGAAAAGTCAAGCAGCCATCGACTTCCTGCTTCCTATGATCAAATCTTTCCCTAACAAGAAAGTTCTCATGGGACAGATCCAACTTGGTAAACAAATATTGATTTTTAATTTGAAACCACCATGAGAAACTTAAACTAACTTAACAAAAATATTCCGGCACGATAGTCTTTTTAAATTAAATTTAAATTATCAGTTTTTAAAACATACTTTTGCATTAAACGCTGTTTATATAATCTCTCCTTTTATAATTATGTAAGTTATGTGAATTCCTGTGAACTTTTAAATCTTTTGTGATCAGGAGCAAAATCTGACAAGGAGGGTCGTTATATTTGGATGGATGGAGACGAGATTGGTTTCAACAAATGGAGAACGAATCAACCCGCTAAGAACAAGTTGTGTGTGGGAATGGTTTTCACTGGACACTGGAGAACTAAATACTGCAGAAGGATTTCCGCGTTCTTCTGCCAAATAAGTGAGTGTTTACCTGTTCCAAACTTGTTACTCACAAAAAAAAATATCTTTCGATTTAAATGCGAAGATTCCCAAACCTGTTTCATCGAATGTGATTTTTAATAATAACTGTAGGATTTTGATCTACATAAAAAAAGCTTGAGAAAAACAGAAAAAAAATTGTTTTTAGATTTGAATGCGTGCGCTGGGGACCCCTGTTTGAACGGAGGAATTTGTATTTCTTTGGGGGATACAGATTTTCGGTGTGATTGTCCTGAGGGAATAAGCGGAGATCGATGCCAAGAAGGTAAAGTGCGAATAATATTAAAACTATTTACTTCATGTGAACTCGTTAATTTCATGTTTAATATATTAACGATTTCCATAATACTTCCAGTATCTGCGTGCGGTTTAAATAATCCCTGCCAGAATCGAGGTTCGTGTTTGGAGAAAAGTGATGGAAGTATTCTATGTAAATGTTCGAAAGGATATTTCGGAAAGTTCTGCGGTAAGTTGGGGGTGGTTGTGTTACCATGACGACAATCTTTGTTGGGGCTTCCCCATCGTTAGCTTCAAAAAGATAATCCAGAATTTCTGTAAATCTTCATAAAATGTTTCGGAAATGAAAATGTGTTAGTGACGAACTTGGCTCAGTTGAATGCTCGGTATTTTATGGTAATAATTTGATTCGAACACGGGCAACTATGCATTGGTGTCAAAAACTTTGCTGAATTTCTGTTTGTTTGGAAAACTCGTAATTTGTGACTTCACAATGCAGAGAAACGCGACAAAGTCCAGTGCGCAGCGAAGGGGGATCCCCACTACCACACGTTCGATGGAAAGAAAATTGATTTTATGGGAACTTGCAATTATGTGCTTGTTAACTCTACCTGTCCCAAGCTCGAACATATTAGGATTGAGGTATGGAGTAATTTCGTGATTACATGAATTTCTTCAACATTACGTGATTTAACGACCGAATAAAAATTTATTTTATTTCAATTTTAGGTTGAAAACTCTGAAATGGGTGTTCCTGGTATATCCTGGTTTCTGCGTGGGGTTGTGTACGTTCATGGCCTTACCATAAATATAGGAAGGGGTGGGAATTTCATGGTGAGAACATTAACATCATCAAATATACGATAGAAAAAACATTTTAACGTATACGACATAGATCAAAGTTTTAAATCGTTTGTTTTGAGCCAAACGTACTTAACGCAGGGTTTGAAGATTTTTAATGTGATGTAAGTGGTTCCCTTCATGCCCACAAAACTCCCTACCATATGTAAATATAACAAGGACCATTCAAGCAATCTATTGGTGTGATTTGAACAGAAGTTTATTCCTTGTGTATTTAATTATGTTCTTACACGAAAAGGTTGACGGGGAATCGATCCAACTTCCCTTTCTTCACATTCCGACTGGACTCAAAATCGTGTCACGTGGAACACAATTTCGTATTGTGACGTCATTTTGCGTAGAAATTCGGTACAATGGAAAATACAATTTGTTTGTGACGATGCCGCCAACTTATCAGGAATGTGTTGAAGGTAAAATGGTGTTGGTTGTAATCCAGAGGTTAAGGGTTCGAACCTCACCTACCGCATCGCACTGCTTGGGTAGAAGCATAATATTGGTGAAGGTTGTGGGTTCGAGTCCCGCCCAGAGCTAGGTTTGATTGTGGTCATAACCCAGACCCTGGCGTGGAATTGCTTCTGCCACGAGAGCTTATGACTTCTGCACTGATTTAATTACCGGATTGTATGTAATTAGTAATTAAGGTATAACCTCTTCCCAATGTCTTTTACAACAATTAACTTTCTAATTGCTTTTCCATATAAATGCAAAGTGACGTGGTCTATATTTGTGCATTAATGAGCACAGATAAGTTCTAAACCTATTTGCACAAACTCTCGTTTCATCTTTAATATTATCTGAATCTACCCACAGTGAATAAGTTTGGGAAGATTTTGTCTGTACAAACTAACTAGTAAGTAGTCCAAGGAATAACAATCTTCTGTGCTGAAGGTCTTTGCGGTGATATGAACGGAAATGCTGATGACGATTTGAAAGGTTTATCCGAAACTGACTTTGGCAATTTGTGGAAAACTTCAGGAGGCGGCCCCGGGTAAGAACCCACATTTTGGCGGGAATGTTGTGTGGAAAGTCTGCAAAGTAGCTTGGGTTAACTTGTGTCACCAGCATTGATCAGGTCTGTGTTCGTTGCAGTTGCAAAGATGGTCCAGAGCCGAAGGTGTGTCCCGTGTCATCGGATTATGACACAGGTGAATGTAATTGTCAAGCTTTCAACACTTGTTTCCAACCTTGCCACTTTCTTGTGGATCCTGACCCATATATGAAGGTAAGTGATTGGAGGCTCGGTGGATTAACATTGGCCGGGACGTTGATACAATTTTGCTTTCGATGCCAATGCAACCTCGAAGATATTGTGGTTATGAAACCTCGAATATTGAACAAACATGTAGATTGTAAAGATTGGAATATACTCATAATGTATGTTTGTGTGCGTTGCAGAATGTTTAGGATAAAGTATTGTTTATTCCCACAGGATTGTGAGTTTGACATGTGTGCTTACAATGGACAACAGGACGCCCTGCTCACCAACCTGGCCGCTTACGCCACCCAGTGTCAGGATAGCGGCGCCAAAATTTGTGATTGGAGAAAACTTTGCAATCTGTGTAAGAATTAAAAAAGTATTTCTGTCTAAATCTATCAACCCAACAGACAGTTCTATTGATGGTTTGGTTAAAAAATATATATTTCGCCATGAAGGCATCGTCAATTCGTGCAACTTCTAAATGTGTAAAACGCAAAGTTTCAATTAAAGTTTATTGGCCTTGCTTGTGATGTAGAGATGGTTCAATTTCTCATGTTATTGGTGGTTTGTGTTCACACAGATCCAACCTGCCCTCCGAACTCCCAATACACGACCTGCGTGAGTGAGTGTGAAAATACTTGCATAGACAAGAACGCTGCAGATTCCTGTATAAATGCATCACCTTGTGTCGAAGGTTGGTAGTTAAATAAATACTTACCAACATATAGCAAAGTGTTGCTGTGTTCAAGGTTGCCAGTGTAACAGTGGATTCCTCAAGTCAGGAAAGGAATGCGTGAAACTGGATGATTGTGGTTGCTCACTAGATGGGAAATATTACAAGGTTTGTAAATGTTTATCTCATATACACAGGGTTATCCCATATACACATGGTTATCCCATATACACAGGGTTATTCCATATACACAGGGTTATCCCATATACACAGGGTTATCCCATATACACAGGGTTATCCCATATACACATGGTTATCCCATATACACATGGTTATCCCATATACACAGGGTTATCCCATATACACAGGGTTATCCCATATACACAGGGTTATCCCATATACACAGGGTTATCCCATATACACATGGTTATCCCATATACACATGGTTATCCCATATACACAGGGTTATCCCATATACACAGGGTTATCCCATATACACAGGGTTATCCCATATACACAGGGTTATCCCATATACACAGGGTTATCTCATATACACAGGGTTAACCCATATACACATGGTTATCCCATATACACAGGGTTATCCCATATACACAGGATTATCCCATATACACAGGGTTATCCGATATACACAGGGTTATCCCATATACACAGGCCTGTTACGTTGGTCGTTTTTCATGCGTTAAAATGCAGCAAAAAATCATCTTTACTGCTTTTGGTTAATGTTTGATTCCATTACTAACTTTTCAAACCCTTGAACTCGGCAAAATATATTGTTTGAAAAATACAATATGTGGAATTGGCAACGTATTTCTTTCCCATAGAGCGGTTCATTCTTCTACAGACCTGGATGCTTGGAAATATGCGAGTGTGTCGATGAGAAATTATTTTGTGAAGCAACCTCATGTAGGGGTGGGGAGGAATGCAAAGCGGATCAGAACGGGAAACTCGGGTGCTTACCCACAAGTAAGAATCACGTGATGTTCGCTGTGGTGACGGAAAAAGTACCTCATTGTCCGCATTAGGTTACGGGACGTGCAAGGTTTGGAGTGAGGCGTTTTACTCAACCTTCGACCAAACACCGACCAACGATCAATTCACATTCACCGGAACTTGTCGCTACTGCCTCGCCCACTCCACTTCCTACCAGCAATTCGATCCAAGGTGGTTCAAGGTCACTATAGACCACGTGGTGCAGGAGGCCGACTCTTATTCGCCGAGAGTGGTCACGAGGTCTGCGGAGGTTGTGATAGGTGGAGAGGAACCCGTGTTGGTTCGGTTCTCATACCAGGGGCAAGTTGAGGTAAGGGTCACCACTTGAGGGCGCATGGTATGAACGTGACGTTGCAGGTGAAAATGGACGCCGTGTATGACGTCATATATTAATCAACGCGCGGATTATTGAACAGCGTAGCAGAGAATTTTTTTCATAATTTAAAAATACTTAACTTAAATCAGTTTTCACTGCCTGACATAACTTTGTGCTACTCAGATAAATCATGAGCAAGTGACGTCATTTACCAGTCGTTTGTTTGACGTCACTACCGAATCTGATTACATCACTTTGGTTATGATCCTGAACGGGGTCAAAGTTCAATTCCGTAGAGGAAAGGTCGTCATTTCTGTGCCGGAAAGTTACAAAGACAAGGTAAGAACCGCGCATGAAGGTCAACATATCTTTAGGACAAAGTGCGGGTTCGACTCTGTTTGAGGTCGAAACACTGCCGACATCTCAGTTAATGTTTGAACAGAAAAATATATTTCACCTTTGAAACCTTCGACGACGATTTGTTTAAACGTCATCCGATCGTTTTTTCGACCTGACATAGAAATATAACTTGCAGTACGATGCTGATCGACAGCCTGTCAGGGTACCTTGGTACCAACAGATGTGTTTTACCACTCTGCAATACATTTGTTTTGAAGTAACCGTTTCCGTAGATTTGCTTTAATTTTGTCCGAACTAACTGAAGTTTGTGTGTTGACAAAATGGTTTGTCCGCTCACAAAACTTCCTTTCTGACGTTTCAGATGGATTGTTTGTGTGGAAACTTTAACGGTGTAAAGGACGACGACCTGAAATCCCTGGATGGCTCAGTGACGTCAGACCC
The DNA here is from genome assembly GCF_947561715.1 of Ascidia mentula. NCBI lineage: Eukaryota > Metazoa > Chordata > Ascidiacea > Phlebobranchia > Ascidiidae > Ascidia > Ascidia mentula. The sequence continues at coordinate 288,810 of NC_138569.1, forward strand.
CAGTTTATTCGCCCCATCTTACCAGGAAGGAGCTTGCCTGGATTCGATCCCTCAACCTATGAATGACTGCCCTGCGAATAGTCGAGATTTGTAGTAAGTCAGAGTGGGTGGAAGCCGCTTAGCCTTGAGCGTCGCGCCCCGATATAAAAGTTTGGTTATTTCGTCACAAATATAGCGAAGGACTAATGACGTAACTTATACATGACCAATGTCCTAAATATTGTCCGCTGGTGAAAACTTATCATTTCGTTTAAGTTCCGGTGCATCTTTCTGTGGGGTTCTGGGTGAGACTGAGGGACCCCTGGCTGGTTGCCATGACCACATACATCCTGATCAAGTCGTGGGAAACTGTGTAAGTGACGTATGCGGAAGTGGCGGTGACGAAACAATGCTAGCCGAGGTGGGAATAATCTCTATTGTTGAATGACTGTTTTGTCATCATGGTTCTGTTACGTTTTAGATTATTAAGGATTATGCAAATGAGTGCCAGAAGATGAAAGCACTCGAATGTGATTGGGTGGCGAGTAGTAACGTGACTTTTAAGTGCCCGCCCAACAGTAAATTTGACGGTTGTTCGACGTCATGTCCGGATACTTGCCAGCAACCTTACGCTTCCGACCAGTGAGTTCTCAGTCCTCCTAATTGTAATTATTTCACTGACTGTTGAATCTATTTGTCTTCAGCTGCTCTCACCTGCCTCCAGTGGCCGGATGTACTTGTGATTTTGGGTTTGTGCGTGACGGTGACAGATGCGTTCAACCGGAACAGTGCGGTTGCGTGCTTGATGACGGAGCCTACGTCACGCAAGGTGACGTTATTATTAAAACAAGTTTTACATAATTAACTTTTTGAAGTAAGGATTAGTGTTCACGAAATGTAAGGTGTTTTTTCTTGGATTGTTCCCTTCGCTGGATGGGATCATTTGGTTTTTATTTTTTAACAAAAAAGGTTTATTAATTATCAGGAAATGAAAAGACCACTGAAATGCTTAAAATTTGAACCAAACTTGTATCCAGGTTACACGAAGATCACTCACGATTGCCATCAGAAATGTTCTTGTGTTGCTCCGAACCAATATAAGTGTGACGACGAACCGTGTAAAGTTGGTGAAGTTTGTGAGGAGAGAGAGAGTGGAATCACTCTATGTGTTCAGGATCCTAATTGTGAGTAGCCGAGATTATTCCTCCCATACATTTACTTGTGTTCACTCGAGCGTTATATGTTTTAGATTCGACCACAGCAGGACCTGACGTCACTTCACATCCTTGTGAGTTAACAAAGTTAAAAATTGTTACAATGTAAATCACGGCCAAATAGGTTGGATATATTTGTTAATCCCTGGATGAATGTTGTACATAAAACCACTCTGTTGAAATTCAACCAATTTTTCCAGTTCCGTGTAAGAATGCGATGATCGCGGACATCGTGTTTGTCATCGACACAAGTTCTTCTATCGGATACGCAAATTTTGCTACCGTCAGAAAGTTCATCACTGACGTCATCGACCATTATGACGTCAGCAGCACTTCTGTTCGGGTCGCTGCGGTCAGATACAGTCGCACTCCCCAGATCCTCTGGAGGTTCGGATCGTACGATTCCAAGCCCTCTCTCTTCAGCGCCGTAGAGAACATACCCTACCCCGGTGGAGGAACTAACACCGGATTGGCTCTCGCAGCCGTGTCACGTGATCTGATGGTCCAATCGGATGCGTCCGGCAAGCGGTCTGACGCGCCGGCCGTGGTTGTCCTAATAACGGACGGGCCATCACTCGATGACGTCACAGAAGCGGCGGCGATGCTTCGAGAACACGCTACCGTGATGGCAGTGGGTATTGGTGACGTAATTGAAGAGCGCCACCTGGTGGAAATAGCATCAGATCCGAGTGACACGTTTGCTGTGTTGGTTGATGATTTCTATGATTTGGAGGAAGAGGCGAGAGATGTGGCGGAAAAATTGTGTCATGCAACCGGTCAGTTTGTGACGTAATAATCGTTCACATGCTTTGTCGCTTCATGATATGAAGTTATTCAGTGACTTCATACGCGACTTATTACCGGTTTTGGTGGTTTTCAACCTTTGTTTTCACTATTATGTTCAGATGCGAACCAGAAAGCTGTTTGTTCGTCGAAAGGGGATTTCCATTATCAGACTCTGGATGGGAGGAGAATCGATTTCCTTGGCACGTGTTCCTATCAACTTCTCAAGGTCAACTGCACACACGTGGAGGACATATCGGTCACGGTAAACATTTATCTGCAATAATATCATAAATTATGCTGACCAATACTTCATTGACACATGACAGTAGTTTTTTTTCATTGGATGACATGTGACACGTACCAGAAATTTTACGTTTCTGTATGAGATGTGACACATGGCAGTAGTTTTTTTTCATTGGATGACATGTGACACGTACCAGAGATTTTACGTTTCTGTATGAGATGTGACAAATGGCAGTAGTTTTGCTTCATAGGATGAGATGTGACACATGGCAGTATATTTACTGTAATAATTTTGTGGCAGGTGATAAACGACCCTCACAACCACGTGACACCTTATTACGTGGCAAGGGCAGTGGTTGCCATAGGAACGCTCACCATCCAACTCAAGAGAGATGACGGGGTTTTGGTAAGATCTTCGTGTTATCAGTGTTGGATATTATTCTGCTGCAGTGATTTTCACCATTCAACTTACGTTCAACAGTTAACAACCTCCAATAAAATAAAGGGTTTAACATTCGTGTTCGCCGATACATTAGCGGGGCGGTTTAAAACATTATGTTTCTGTCGACCCTCTTCTAAACACTAACTTTCAACTGTTTCCACAAACCCCAGCTATATACCAGCATATTGCAGTTTGGTATAATGACATGCGTGTTTTCAGGTAAATGGGGCCACGGTCCGTCTGCCATATGTCAGTGATGACGGGAAAGTGAGGATAAGGAATTCTGGATTAACGGTAAAAATTACCCACAAAAACGGAGCCAGCATCGAATATGACGGAATTTACCTCTTCCAAGCCAACCTTCCCTCTATTTATCACGGGTGCACAGATGGTAAAAACAATGGTTGTTGTTTATTGTAAACTGTGGTATTTTCACTGTCTGTTTCGTCCAAGCGATCTTATCAATTGGTTAAATTTTCTTTCACTTATTTTTTCATACGATCAGACTTTTAATACGTTTCATGGGAATAGACTTTAGGCTGATCGAGTACAGACATATATATAAACAAACTACTTTAATCACAACCGTGTTGTTTTAGGATTGGTTGGAAATTATAATGGAGATCCTCATGATGATTTGAATGGAATGACTGATGCGGAGAGAGCGAATCAACTTAAACTTACCGGCAGTCCATTAAGGTTAGGGTTTTGATCTCCGCAATGGTTAAAGTGCTGGCAATGGTGTTTTGCCTCGGGTTGACAACACTTAAACTTTCGTGTGTTTAAATCACATATATTGCTAACCTCGGGACAATATTTGAAACCAAACCGTCCCACTTTCAGTTGCATTCCTGGGGAACCCCTCCCTGAATGTGAAGCCGATGGGTTCAAGGCGGGGTCATGCTCCTGTGACGTCATGGGTGACGCAAACTCGGTGTTCGGTGACTGTCAAAAGATCGTCGACCCGACTCCTTATGTTGGTGTAAGTGGGAAATGTTGATAACTTCGTGAAAGTTTTCTGCAGAAGTGGAAAACTATTTTCTTGTGTTCGTAGATTTTCTAATTTTCTCGTTGAAATAGAATTTCCTAAACCTAAATTTGATTATCGCATGTTAGGATTGTCGGTTCGACGCCTGCATGAGTCGGGGGACGAATTACGCGATTGAAGGAAATCTCGCTTCTTACGCGAAAGTTTGCCAGGCTGAAGGAATTCACGTGGATTGGAAAACTTATTGCAATATTGGTAGGAAATCAACTAGATTATTTTAAGCCCGGGGAAGTCACATTAATGATACACAGACACACGGTGTGGAATTAATTCTAACCATTTATCTATGCTCGTAGATATCATTGTTTGTATTTAAACCAGTCGAACATTACTAACAAGTTTGACCAACTTGGTTTTGTGGAATTTGGGAAAATTTTGGGTTTGTAACTTTGCGCCAACGACAAACTTCACAATTGCTTGAGAAACCAATTGATGGAAATGTTGGATAAACTGTTTGTTGGCGTTTGCATCAATAACTTATGTATTTTCAGTGGATAACCGCTGCCCCCCAAACTCGAAATATTCATCATGCACAAATAACTGTCCGAAAACCTGCTCAGATCCCTTTGCTGACACCAAGTGTCCGGATTTGTGCCAGGAAGGTATGGAATCACGACCAAATATTTTCCACCGAGAAAAACAGGACAAGATTAATTGTTTTCTTCTCAGGTTGTGTTTGTGACGATGGGTTTTTGTTCTCCGATAAACAATGCGTTCCCGAAGGTGAATGTGGTTGCAAGATGGGAGGTAGATATTATAAGGTGGGTTCGTTGGTCGCAGCGGTATTGAAATTTTTGGTCCAGCAACTGTTCGCATTGGTGTTGACCCGAAATATCTGCTACATATTAATCACACGAAACTTATTTTAAGCCCCAGGAAAAGTTCTTCACTCCAGATTGCACCGAGATTTGTGAATGTTTGAATCAACAAGCTGAATGCTTTGAAGCCGGTTGCGATGACAACGAGACATGCGCAGTAGACTTGGCGGGAAAACTCGGATGTCAGCCCCTGGGTTCGTTTTTAACTCAAATGCTTTAAGTTTTTTTTTTTATACAAAAGCTTTTCGTGTAGCTTGAGGCACCTTCGTGTAGCTTGATGTACCTGCGTGTAGCTTGAGGCACCTGCGTGTGGCTTGAGGCACCTTCGTGCAGCTTGATGCACCTGCGTGTGGCTTGAGGCACCTTCGTGCAGCTTGATGCACCTGCGTGTAGCTTGAGGCTCCTGCGTGTAGCTTGAGGCACTGCGTGTAGCTTGAGGCACTGCGTGTAGCTTGAGGCTCCTGCGTGTAGCTTGAGGCACTCCGTGCAGCTTGAGGCTCCTGCGTGTAGCTTGAGGCACCTTCGTGTAGCTTGAGGCTCCTGCGTGTAGCTGGAGGCACCTTCGAGTAGCTGGAGGCACCTTCGTGTAGCTGGAGGCACCTTCGAGTAGCTGGAGGCACCTTCGTGCAGCTGGAGGCACCTTCGTGTAGCTTGAGGCTCCTGCGTGCAGCTGGAGGCACCTTCGTGTAGCTTGAGGCTCCTGCGTGCAGCTGGAGGCACCTTCGTGTGGCTTGAGGCTCCTGCGTGTAGCTGGAGGCACCTGCGTGTGGCTTGAGGCTCCTGCGTGTAGCTGGAGGCACCTTCGTGCAGCTTGAGGCACCTGCGTGTAGCTTGAGGCACCTTCGTGCAGCTTGAGGCACCTGCGTGTAGCTTGAGGCACCTGCGTGTAGCTTGAGGCACCTTCGTGCAGCTTGATGCACCTGCGTGTAGCTTGAGGCACTGCGTGTAGCTTGAGGCACCTTCGTGTAGCTGGAGGCACCTTCGAGTAGCTTGATGCACCTGCGTGTAGCTTGAGGCACCTGCGTGTGGCTTGAGGCACCTTCGTGTAGCTTGAGGCACCTTCGTGTAGCTTGAGGCACCTTCGTGCAGCTTGATGCACCTGCGTGTAGCTTGAGGCACTGCGTGTAGCTTGAGGCACCTTCGTGTAGCTGGAGGCACCTTCGAGTAGCTTGATGCACCTGCGTGTAGCTTGAGGCACCTTCGTGCAGCTTGATGCACCTGCGTGTAGCTTGAGGCACCTTCGTGCAGCTTGATGCACCTGCGTGTAGCTTGAGGCACCTTCGTGTAGCTGGAGGCACCTTCGAGTAGCTGGAGGCACCTTCGAGTAGCTTGAGGCACCTGCGTGTGGCTTGAGGCACCTGCGTGTGGCTTGAGGCACCTTCGTGTAGCTTGACGCACCTTCGTGCAGCTTGACGCACCTTCGTGCAGCTTGAGGCACCTTCGTGCAGCTTGAGGCTCCTGCGTGTAGCTTGAGGCACTGCGTGTAGCTTGATGTACCTGCGTGTGGCTTGAGGCACCTTCGTGTAGCTTGACGCACCTTCGTGTAGCTTGACGCACCTTCGTGTAGCTTGACGCACCTTCGTGTAGCTTGAGGCACTGCGTGTAGCTTGAGGCACCTTCGTGTGGCTTGACGCACCTTCGTGTAGCTTGACGCACCTTCGTGTAGCTTGAGGCACTGCGTGTAGCTTGACGCACCTTCGTGTAGCTTGACGCACCTTCGTGTAGCTTGAGGCACTGCGTGTAGCTTGAGGCACCTTCGTGTAGCTTGAGGCACTGCGTGTAGCTTGACGCACCTTCGTGTAGCTTGACGCACCTTCGTGTAGCTTGACGCACCTTCGTGTAGCTTGACGCACCTTCGTGTAGCTTGAGGCACTGCGTGTAGCTTGACGCACCTTCGTGTAGCTTGACGCACCTTCGTGTAGCTTGAGGCACTGCGTGTAGCTTGAGGCACCTTCGTGTAGCTTGAGGCACTGCGTGTAGCTTGACGCACCTTCGTGTAGCTTGACGCACCTTCGTGTAGCTTGAGGCACTGCGTGTAGCTTGAGGCACCTGCGTTTCAACTCTTCTAAAATTTCGTTACAGAAATCGGAATTTGTACAAATAACCCGAAGAGCGCCCTCTTCCGGAACTTTGACGGAAATTTGACCGCGTCATTATCTGCCGATTGCGCTTACAGCGTGTCGCGCGTCGCGAAGATGTACAAGTTAGAACCGCGCTGGTATGACGTCACAGTGAGAGTGTCACGTGACGCATCGGGAATTGAAGTGATCGAATCTGTTCGAGTTTCGTTTAAAGGAGGGAATTTGTTCGTTGATTTGGGGCCAGGGTTGTTGGCAACGGTGAGTAAATAATCCTGGGCACTTCATGTGATCCAAACACGTCAACTTTCATTGAGATTTAGTTTGAATGCGGAATCGTCACCGACCGCTTATTTATGCTTTTCACATTGTCGGGAATTTAAGAAATCTGAGTCAGTCTGACCTGATATTCTGCAGTAACGGAAGGACCCGAAATATTTACTTCGGTTCTTTCAGGGAAAACAGGAACGAGGGGCGGATACACTTCAGGTGTTATAATATTTAACTTTTCTCCCAGATCAACGGAACTCAATTCTCGGAATTTGAAAGTTCGGAATTCACGATATATCAGCTCAATAGCGCAATCAAGTTGCGAACACCGCATCAACTTTTGGTGTCATTTGATAGAAGTAATTTGAAAATAGAAGTTCGGAACAATTACAAAGATATGGTGAGTTTCAACAAGTTATTTTGATGAATTTCTTGTAACCAAATTATCAGAAACCCTGGATATTAAAGAACAAAAAAATTATGGTTGCATAAAGTTCAAAGGTTCCTGACTGATAAAATTGAAAACGTGCTTTTCTGACCAAAAACAATACATTGTTACGTCACATCCTCCCCAACACACATTGTTGCGTCACATCCTTCATAACTTATATATTTTACTCAGCTAACTGGAATATGCGGAAACTTCAATGGAATCACAGTGGACGATTACGTCACGAAGGGAGGTGACGTCACCGATGACCTCACGGCGCTTGTGGAGAGTTACCGAGTGGGGGAGTGCGGTTCGAATCTTGAACCCCCCAAAAACGACTGTCCGAGCTTCATGTATGAAAGGTGTTTTAACAAAAGCTGATCGAAGCCACTCAGATTCCACGGGATTATCGTGTTAGGGGGTTTTACATTGAGAAAATCAAACCCCCATAACCAAAATGTTTATGGCTTTCATCCTTGACAACCACTCCCTTGACAACTAATTTTATTTTCCACTTTCAAAACAACTACTTCTTAGATTGACCTTTGCAAATTTAACCCTACTTGATTTGAAGAAGTTAAGCTTTTTCTTTATATGTCTACAAACATTAAACACAAAGATCTGCTTAAATCCACCAGCGAAATAGGTTAAAACGACTGGAGTGGTTCATGTAGTTACTGAGTGTTGTTTATTTCAATCAAGCCAAGAATTTTGTGTGCGTTTTTACACGTTTTCTTTCATCCTGATTTTCCACATTTTATCATTTTCTTCACAGTTCATACGGGGGAATGTGCGAAGCTGTGAACGATGTTGAAGGTCCATTCTCTAAATGTCACAAACTAAAAGACCCAAAACCATTTTACGGATCCTGTTTATTCCATTCCTGCCAAAATCAATCTGGAACTAAAGAAATTGCTCAGGTCTTAATCCACTGTAATTTGTTGAAGCAACCTAGGACCAAACTATTAAAAAACACACAACGGATATTTGATTCAAACTCGAATTGTTTTCCGCGGTTTTGTTTTGTTGTTTTATGTTTTTTGCCTTAATATTAGAAGTAAAATATGTGTAGATTTCGTCTTTTCAAGAGGTTTGCTTCAAAAATTACCAAATAATTGTCAAACGTCATATTTTATAAAGTGTTGATAAACATGATTTTCTCTGCTTCCAGGTTCTTGAGGAATATGCAGGGGAGTGTGAAAGTGTTGGTGTGAAACTATGTGATTGGAAAGATGCTACGGGTTTGGCCGAAGATTGCCAACTTTACGCGACTTACAAGCAGTGTGTCACCTCCTGCCCGAAGACATGCAGAAACCCGGATGGCGAAAAAACGTACTGGGGTGTTGCTCTAGTTGACATAAATGGTGGATTTTAATAATTTTACATTTTTAAGTAACTCTCGAAAGCTATTGTTTGAGGAGAAACCAATAATCAGACTTTACGATACTGACAACACCAAAAATGTGCATTTTAAAATAAGCACAGATACTTTCCCTAACATCGCCAACACAACTGACAGCAACTGAACCTAAAGATTTTAACCACCACATGATAATTACTACCAATGATTATTACAGTTGTGAGCCTGACGCCGACCGATGTGTGTGCGATGATGGATATTTACTTAACGATCAGAGTGAGTGTGTGAGGAAGGAGGTATGTGGATGCAATCTACCAAGCGGAGCTTACGTTGAAAGAGGTGGGTGCGGAAAAATCTACACAGAATTACACGAAATATCCAGCAGTTATTACATTTTTTCCTGTCTCTTTAATCCTCTACATTAAGTGTTTCTAATATTTTTTTTGAAAGGTTTCCGATATCTTAATTCTGATTGCACGGTTGAGTGCGTTTGTACTTTTGAGCGGGAATATATTTGCACCAAATCTTATTGCACTGCTGAGGAAGTCTGCTTAGAGACTACGGCGGGAAATTTTGAATGTGTCAACAAGACATCACGTGAGTTATTGGGATTCGTTTTCTTTGAATGTTACATAAATATCCTTGACTTAAAATAATTACAACAAATTTCGTAATATAAGATTATACAGTAACATATAACGGTGTGGTAAGTGTTCAGGTGTTGGAAATACGTTAAGGAATTTGGTTATGTGTTGTTTTTTCAAGATTAAAAATTTCTGTTTTCGTTACAGCGACATTCCAGCCACGTGAGTTATTCCTTCTTTTTCCGCATGCAAATATTTTGTTTATTTTTCTCCTGCATCGTTCATAGAATATTAAACCTGTTTAACGTCGGCATATTTTGCGTAGAGGTTTAGATTTATTTGTTAATAAGCAGTTTTGGGCAAAACAATTTCCCCAGATCAAACAATTCTAATCTAATTCATGTAAATTATTTTCCTTCGCAGAGATGACCACGGCCGGATACGAACCAGGTAACAGAGCTTGTTTTCCCACTTAAACTTATCATTACCAACATATTCTTTCACAGCTATCTGTCCTATTAAAATGAGACTCGATCTGGTCGTTGTCTTGGATACCAGCTCGATGGCGTCAGATGAGTTCGAGAATATGACGTCATTTATATCGGATATAGTGGGGAGGTTTGACATCGGCCCCGAAGCTGTCCAGGTAACAAGATTTGTAATTTTATTTTGGATCAACAATGAACCTTGGTTAACATGGATGCAATGCATTGCCTCAAACTTTGCTGATTCTTTTACGACACCTGGCGGAAAATATCAGAATTTATTGGTAAACACCAGGTGGCGCTGGTGGCAAGTAACGGAACAGAAAGTTTGACGTATTGGAACCTGAATGAATACGAGGATGAAGATTCGGTTCTGGAGGCGATATCGGATATTGAACAAACCAATACTACACTAAGCATCGACCAAACACTTAATTACGTCAACAGGTAACCATGGATTCCTGCCAACTTAGAACGGGTTGAACTGCAACCACGTGGCTACGGGTTTAAATTAGCAAAAAACTGATTTCTTTTTATAAAAATTGATTGTTGCACATATTAGTAAGAATATCTTGCTCATGAAAGAATCGACGACTTTGAAATAACTTTGCTTCAATAAATTGCTTTCCATAATGAACAGGAATCTGTCACCAGTAATTATGGGGAGAAGGTTGGATGTTCCCGTTGTGTTTGTGGTTGCGATCGACGGAAATACGAAAATTCAGGACCAAAAAATGATCGAAGCAACAAAAGAACACGGGAACATAGTGGTGTTGGGATTTAAAGTGGGTCTTAATGTTTTTTTTTTCGCTGGCAGAAATGCTCATAGATATTTTTTTACGTTCATACCCAACATTTATGATTTCTTCCTACTTTAGCTTGCAATTTAAGCTCATTGTGACTTGGTAATAACGCATCGTGTAAACCATCCTTGTCTGGTGGTAAAATAAATGTGAAAGCAAACTTAGTCAAGATTTCACCGAGTAGCTGAGGAACAAATTCACTTTCCATCATAACTTCGCAGAATCCAAACAATGACGTGACGCAGAAGATTGCGTCACTTCCGACGGATGCAAACGCTCGACCAATCAAATCTCTCCACGACTATACTGATGACGTAGATTCTGTTGTTAATCACGTGTGTGGGATGGCAGTACCACGTGACGTTTGTCTGACTGGTGGTGATTGTTCGTGTGTTCTGGATGATGGGACGGTGGTGGAGAGAGGTTGGTACAAATATATGTGGAAATGTGTTGGATGGGTATTGTAGAGAATTATCCGCACCAGGGAAAGTAATCAACTGAACACAAGGTCATGACAGGTCAACAGGAAATGAGAAAATCATTGATGCATGACATTAGGTCAAATCGTAAGGGGAGGGGGGACCACCTAACAAATATACGAATTTAATATGTTGGTAATAAAAAAATTTCCATCTAATTTTCAGGTTATACGTACATGAAGGAACAATGTACACGAATGTGCATCTGCGCTGCACCCAGGGGGATCATTTGCACCCCCACTTCTTGCGCTGATGACGAAATGTGTGAAGATTACCGACTTTTAAACGTTCAACACTGTTTCCCAGTCAGCAATTGTAAGTTGAAAAGCTGAAACAATTCCTACTATTAATGTAAAGTGTTTGTAGTTGATTCTAATGCGTTTGCAGCAGGGAGGCAGTGTTCCGGTGGCGATGTATTCATAGTTCGTGGTTGTTGGGTTACAAATATTATTTAAAAGTGAACACAATTTTAGCCCCGTGTTTAGAGCTATCGTGTGGTTTAAGTCTTAACTGTTCGCAGAATCGTTTAAAAAATTATCTTTCTGTTTACAAGGCAGTAATGTTTCATATTTTCTTGATTGGTCGCGGCCACTGCGCAGGTCCTTACTTGGCGATCACAGCTATCGTATCGAGATTATTATTTATAATGTTTAAAATTCCGTCCCATTGTGTAGGTCCCGTGGCGTTTAAATAACGTTAAATGATATGAATTTATTTCCCGAACTATTCCTTCCGTTCTGTCCACAGACAAATGCCAGGAGAACACTGTTCTCGATCTCACATTCGTCGTTGATTCGAGTCTTACCGTTCGACAACAAAACTTCCAACAATTTCTTCATCTGACGTCAGACATTGTTCGTCGGTTTGATGTCGGACCCCAGGCTGTGCAAGTTTCTTTCGTCAGATACAGGTAAACGGTTGTGATTGCGTGTATGAAGGGGAAGCAACTTCAAGTTGGATGGGTTGTCTGTATCTCAGTCGACATAGCGCAGTTGGTTCGGAAAGCACGAGGTCGTGAGTTCGAACCTCACCGGTAGCGTGATAATAAAGCCTAATTTTTTCCAACCAAATCGTGCTTTCCAGTGAAACTGCTGACGTGGCTTTCTCGTTCGGAGCCCACAGAGATGAGACAACTTTACTGGAAGCGATCGCCAGCATTGGGAGCTCGACGGGGAGACGACAACTTGGACAAGCCATGAGACTCGTCACTTCCGGGGTTCTCACCGCATCCTCATCCAAACGACCCGGAGTACCCTCTGTCACCGTCGTCATAGTAACCGGTCACGCGGACGACGAGGTGGGCGAGGCAGCAGAGGCACTGAAGCGAGACAGTCACGTGATTGCACTTGGAACACGTCAAGTGGAAGAGAGTATTTTGGATTCCGTGGCTTCGGCACCTGAGGAGAAGTTTGTGTTTTATTCCCCTGAGTTCGCGGGACTTCACGCGAAGAGCGGTGACATTGCTGACATCATCTGTGACCTTGGATTGGTCACGGATCAGTGCAAGCTGGACAACGGGTTTATCATGCCCGAAGGTGGTTATTTGTTACAATTTAGGAATTTTCTTTGATTCGATGACGGTGAAAAGTTGCTTCAACCTTAAGTGAATCTTGTGTGGATTTAAGTTTGCTTGTTGTTTTCCATCAACCCCTGTCTTCCTCCAGGTTACAAACGTTGGGATTCAAACTGTTCAACCGAATGCAACTGTGAGGGAATGAACCACTTCACCTGCGATATATCGAAAACCACCTGCGAATCGTGTGACGTCACCACCGCCGGATTTTATGTGTGCAAGTCACGTGAGTACAGTTGATCTACGTCATGGGTGACGTGGTTTATATATATGTGTGTGTATTCCTTCCCAGGTGCAATGACAGCATGTGAAAGCAACCCGTGTTCGAACGAAGCTCTGTGTGCTGAAGTAGATGCCGGTTATGAATGTGTTTGTAAAGACGGCTACACAGGGGATGGGGTCACGTGTCAAGGTTTATAATAATAATAAATACGTATCATAAAGTGCGTTGGTTTGGTTAACTTCTTGTGATGCCTGTTTTAATAATGTGTTTTTACGTTTGATTCGTAACACTTAGCTGTTGTACCTCATATATTCCCTCTGGTAGACTTTCCTGCTTCCACCAAACCTCGTTTATATTTTCAGATGTCGACGAATGTGACGGTTACGTCATCCTTTGTGACGTCAACGCGCGATGTAACAACACAGAAGGCAGTTTCTCTTGTGAATGTAACGATGGTTACTATGGCGACGGGAAGTTATGTGCAGGTAAGGGGAAATATTAATTGAGAATGTATTTGAGACGATTTTACACCGTGACAAACTCGCATGGAATAAAATCGTTTGGAATGTTTTATTCCATCTCCAGTTTCTATGTCTTGTAACAGTGTTTGTGTAAACACCCCTAGCACTGATGTTGATGTCTGTCTTTGTGTAGATTACAACGAATGTTCATTGGACGCTTTCATTTGCGGATCTGAGGGCAAATGCACGAACACAGTTGGAAGTTACTTCTGTTCATGTTATAAAGGATTTACTGGGAACGGATCAAACTGCGAAGGTGGAACTAAAAATTTTACCCACATTATTATCCTTTTATTAAATATCTTCATCATAATTACAGATGTTGATGAATGTGGCGAGGGTTCAGATAATTGTGACGAGAATGCTGATTGTATAAACGAAGAAGGATATTTCACATGCTCCTGTAGACCCGGATATAGTGGGAATGGGACGAGCTGCAGTGGTGAGGATCAACAGCAACTACTGTGCAAATGATTTGTTGCTGCACTGCATATTATTAAAAACTTCGTTTATTTTGTCAACGTTTAAGTATACCTGGTTATTCCAAGATGGATAATTATTGAAATCGGTGAACAACAGCAAGTTCTGTGTGTGCCGAACTCCCAGGCTGCATATTTTAGATTAATATTTAAATATCACTGTAGTTATGGAGAAACACTGGTTGTCCGGGCACCTGAACATTTCGGTGCCTTTACTTTTAGGTTCTGGAATTCTTGGTGAATGTGATTCTGATTCTTCGTGGAGTCGATGGTTCGATCGAAGCGATCCTGGAACCATCGGTGATTCTGAACTACTTTCACAACTGCGCAGGATATACCCAGGTATGTTGTAACATATGCGTGTGCGAAGTTTCATTTGTGAAGTTTCATTGAAAATTAATCAGACGAAAATGCGAACAACCCTCCAATGCTTTACACCGACCAACTCATGCTGTGCTGGCAGCTAAACGACCAACACAAACCAAGGAGCAAAATAAACCAGTTTCAAACATTCATTTTCCAGCCGAGTTGTGTTCAAACCCCGTCGCTGTCCAAGCGAGAACCAAGGATGGGATTCCGTATACGGAGACGGGGAATATCGTGAAAATAAGCTCCGGTGATGGGATTGTTTGTACACAGAGCGAGCAGCCACAAGGGGGCGCAGTGTGCGCGGATTACGAAGTCCGGTTCTGTTGTTCAGGTGAGCCATGATGTATTTCCAAAACTTTAATCTAATATGTTAACAATGTCATGCACAATACATACGGATTAAAGCGCAAATACTTCTTGCCGTTGGTTGTTGTAAGGTAAAAAAGGATGTGAATTAAAAAGTCGACCAGGACGCAATATTTGCTTAAAGGTGTTCGTTATGCACAGCTCAGATGCAAATCTAGTTTACGAATAAATTTCAAGATGAGTTTTCGATTTCAAGATCGACTGTTGATCGTTTTTTTTTGTACAATCTATATTTTTATTATTTCGAAGGCATACTAGCAAGCTGCCCGTCCAACTACACGTGGAGTTCCTGGATGTCAACATCGCAAAGTACAGCGCCACCGGGCGACGTGGAATTAATCGATATTTTGAGATTGCAATATCCAGGTAACTGTTGGTTGAAAACTTATTTTGTTTTTATGATTAAACCTGGACCATTGTTGCTGCAGACGAACGCATCTGCCAATCACCGGTCGCCGTTCGTGCACGTGACCTGGCAAGCAAACGGGTTTACACGATTACCGATGACGTCATCGCTATTCATCCGTCGTACGGGCTTGTGTGTAGTGACGTCAAACAATCAGACGGATCATGTGACAACTATGAGTTAAAGTTTTGTTGTCCGTACACCGGATTCCCCCGAAATGACGGTTTGTTGTGGCGTAATAATGACGTATGTACGCGTAATAATCGACATCGAGTTATCAAAAACTTTAAGAAGAACATCGTGTCAAATAGAACAAGATTATTTTCACACTGTTTAGATCCGAACGAATGCCTTGGAGGCGGACAATTGTGTGGAAGTGAATCAGTATGTGTGAATACTGAGGGAAGTTTTGTGTGCGAATGTAAGCAGGGGTATGTTGGGAATGGCATCGAATGCACAGGTGGGCGATTGTACATAGTTAATAATATAACTTAATGTTGTGAGTAAATAATTCTACTTTGGTGTTATGATAATCACCAAATATATTTGTGTAGAACTGAACGAATGCGAAGAGAATGCGTACTTATGTGCAAGGAATGGTTATTGTACAAACACTGATGGAAGTTTTATCTGTCAATGCCACCATGGTTTTACTGGGGATGGATATACATTGTGCGAACGTAAGTTCACAATAATATGAAAATTTCTTTATGGTTGCGGTCCAGTTAGCTCGGAAAATTAACGCGTATTTAAGTTTTAAACCATTTGAAATTTTCTTCACTCCGGGGTCGTATAAGGTCTGAGGTTTAAACAATTTGTTTCACAGCCATCCCCACCTCCACCACGCCCCTTACCTCGACTGGAGAACCAATTAGATGCGTGAAAAAGTGCGCCGATCAGGCATCCTGTCAGCTGATTGGTGGAGAGCAAGCCTGTGTTTGTAACCCAGGATTTAACGGACCTCCAGAATTAAATTGTGCAGGTGATTCCCCTTGTTCGGTTGCTGTTAAGGTGACGTCATACATTTTACCCAGATATGCGTCGGGTGCTTCGTGAGTTTATCGTTTAAATTAACAAAACTTACCCAAGATGCTGGACATATTAAGCAGAAGTTTCAAACATAACTGTGTTCATCATCAGTGCTAACTAAACCCCTGCATAATGTGTCTGGCATCATAGCTTTGGCTTTTTTATTTAAACCTTCACCGGTCTCAGACATCAACGAATGTGAATATAACACACACGATTGTTTGAAATCCGAAGAATGCGTGAATTCGTTCGGAGGTTACAAGTGCGTGTGTAGGACCGGTTACTCAATGGATGGCAGAGATCACTGCGTCGGTGAGTACGCAATACATTACGTCATATTACGTCATCAAACTAACGTTGTACGTTTCATGGTAGTGATGGACGCGTGCAAAGATACGTGTCATCGATTTGCAAATTGTTACCCGTCCACCGACACGCCTCAGTGCACATGCAGGTCAGGTTTCACTGGCGACGGGTTGGAATGCGTCGGTAAGAACTTGATTAAAAGGTGTTTCGAATGGTTTGCCGCAGTGCATTTAATCATATTTCAAAGACAAATTACACGGCCATTATGTACTTGTTTCAAATTTATCAATTTTTTATTCATATACTCATATTCATATACTCATATTCATATATTCATATTCATATACTCATATTTATATACTCATATTCATATACTCATATTTATATACTCATATTCATATACTCATATCCATATACTCATATTCATATACTCATATTCATATATTCATATTCATATACTCATATTTATATACTCATATTCATATACTCATATTCATATACTCATATTTATATACTCATATTCATATACTCATATCCATATACTCATATTTATATACTCATATTCATATACTCATATTTATATACTCATATTCATATACTCATATTCATATACTCATATTCATATACTCATATTTATATACTCATCAAAAACTTTTCAGATATTGACGAATGTGAAGTTGGAATTCACATGTGTTCATCCACACAGACGTGTATTAACGTTCCTGGTAGTCATGAATGCGTGTGTATGAAAGGTTATGAGGAACATTATGGGAAGTGTGTTGGTAAGTTACCACGGATGATGTTTACATAGATCACAAAACTTTCATTAATTATCGTGAATCCCCTCACACATACTTCGGATTTAATCCAACATCATGATATGATTAAACTGAACGATAATGAACAACTTATTAGTGATTAACTTCATCATAGTTTTCTCGTAAATTCATCCAAACTTTGTCTCAAACTAACAGACGTGGACGAATGTGTTTCGGATATTTGTGGAAATATTTCCAGTTGTTCCAACACCCCTGGAAGTTATAAATGTTATTGTGATACCGGATACCAGATTACTGGAGGTGGAAGTGGTTGTGAAGGTTGGGGAAATAACTGTGGTTTAATTGCTGAGTAAATGTTGAGCAATATGTTGGCGAAATATCCTCATCTATTCAATCAATATTAGGAACAAATCTAATTACACAACTTAATGCAATAAAGAATCAAAATATCTTAAACTCGTGGATTCCTCGCCAACCTAATATTCGTGGTTGAAACCTCATTGTTTCGTCATAGACGTGAACGAGTGCAAATCTTATTCGACCATTTGCGGTGATAACTTCCGGTGCAGTAACACAAACGGAAGTTACGTATGTTCATGTGACAATGGCTTCCGGTTGGACAATGAAGGAAAATGCAACGGTAAGTTTTTGAAGAAATAAAGCTTTTGTAAAATAAATAATTTCCATCCAAATCTGCTAATTTTTAGATCACCCACATTTGTTGGTATCTTCTTTAAACTTCTCGTTAATCAACTTTCGTCTTCAGATATTGACGAATGCGTCGATAATCTTCACAACTGTTCGGGTAATAAAGTTTGCGAAAACCTTCCTGGTTCTTTCCGCTGTATTTGTTCACACGGGTTCAAACCCGATGGTAGAGGAGAGTGTAAGAATGTGGACGAATGTCTGATGGACTCCACCGTTTGTGAACCAAACTCCAAGTGTGTTGACTCGTACGGAGGTTATGAATGCGTTTGTTTGATTGGATTTGAACGTAATTCCATGGACCAGTGTGAAGGTAAGCACAGTGATTTGCTTCTCGTGCGTTTGTTCCGTAAAATATAGAAAATAAATAAATGAAATTAACTTGAGTTTAACAAACCAGTGAGAGTTATTGCATCAGAAGTTGAAACAAATTGAGCCACCTGTGATGGAAGTACAAGTTGTTAATTCTATAATTCTCTCCAGACATTGACGAGTGTTCGGGTGGAACTCACAATTGTTCAGTGAACGCAGAATGTACGAATGTTGTTGGCAGTTACAAATGTTTGTGTCATGACGGCTACAGTGGGAGTGGAAGGATTTGTTCAGGTAACAACAGAATGTCGATCTTCTTTCGTGTGTGTTATTATGCAGTGGAGATGTTTAACAATTGAAACTAGATCCCCAATAAATGTTTGTCCTCCATCACAAGAAGTTGTTTATGAAGCAGCAATTTTATTTCACTGTATTTGAAGATATCGACGAATGCTTGGAGAACTTGGACAATTGCCACAGTGAGGCGTCATGCTTGAATACACCGGGTTCGTACAACTGCACTTGTCTCATCGGATTTACCGGAGACGGAGCAAACTTCTGCAAAGGTTCGAACCACATGCTCACATCTACTCATAAAAGAGTTATTAAAAATAATCAGTGACACGGTAGCATTTACCCAGTGTATTATAAACCCTGCACGTATTTTGTCCACGTCGTTTCACGTAAATAACAATTCCACTGCTCTGGGTCGCATTTAAACATCACTAAGTGGAGTGTCTTGTTTATTTCAGATCTGAACGAATGTGAGAATAGCGAACTGTGTTCAAACAACAGCAGATGTAAAAATAACCCAGGAAGTTACGTATGTTCATGCATTGTGGGATATCAACTCAATGACGGAATATGTGAAGGTGAAACCCGAGTTATTCCCACGTGCACTGATTAAAATCACACAACACACATATTTATACTAAAGTGGAATCAGACAAATCATTGTAACCTGTTTCAACGATTCCCTGTAAAGTTTTTATTCTGTGAAAATACAACAAGACAACATATTTGTGTCGTTGTGTGAAAAACATGACGATATTTCATCGGGAATTGAGATTTACCATAAAGCGTAAATCGTCTGTAGTTGCCACAGGTAGTGTATCGGATTTTAATTGGTTGTTCCCACCAGATATCGACGAATGTTCTGATGTAGTTTCACCCTGTGCTGACAAATCTAGGTGTGAGAACACAGATGGTAGTTTTACTTGTTCGTGTGATGGTGGTTTCACGGGTGATGGCGTCTCTTATTGTAACGGTGAGTTTCCAACCAGGGTGAAAATAAATATCGTAACAGTAATGTTTAAAAGAATGAAGTTTCAAAAGGAATTATTAATTTGAAACAAGTCTGTATTTGAATTATTGCCAGACCTGGATGAGTGCAGCGATGGCACACACACATGCTCTGTGACGTCACAATGTCGAAACACATTGGGGAAGTTCGAATGTGATTGTTTGGTCGGGTATAGGAAAGATTTCAGTGGAAAGTGTCAAGGTAACGATGCAGGGACCATCTTTAGAAATTTTTTTTAATTTTTTACGAACTTGTTTATATTTGAAATCAATCTTTAAATGCGTTACTTTCTTAAAACCTAAAACTAAGTAATAAATAACTCTGATTCAACAAATAAACGTGGAGCCAATAATCTGAATTATAACCAAAACAGTGGCCATCTGAATGCAGCTTACAAAACAACTAATCAGGTTGGTCAGCACTAATTAACTTTATCGTGCTCCAAACTTTCAGATATCGATGAATGTATGACACAACAACAAGCTTGTTTGAAAAACTCGATTTGTTTGAATACACGAGGGTCGTACGAGTGTCAGTGCAAGAAAGGTTTTACTGGAGACGGGATGGGGTTGGGGTGCATTGGTGAGATCTTGTTGCAAACTTGTTACAAGAAATAATGTTGAAATATTCGTTGAATATATAAGTTCATATTTCCAAATTTTTGCTTCCTTCGAAGGTTTCGAGATTTTTTTCTCCCCAACACAGAAGAAAACTTTAACCAAAAACCTCCGTTTAATATATTTACAGATATTGACGAATGCCAGTTGAGTCAGGATGATTGTGCTGACTCAGCAGAATGTGTGAACCAACCAGGAAGTTTTACGTGTCGTTGTCCGATTGGTTACACAGGTTACCCCTGGAACCAATGCACAGGTACATTCTGCAAAACAACTGTAGCAAATACATATTCCATATTTATTTCTATCTTTGTGACGCAACAGACATAAACGAATGCGAAACCGGAAGTGACGCATGTGGAAGTTACGCAACATGCACGAACACCGCTGGAGGGCGTACTTGTTCCTGCATGGTTGGCTACACTGGTGACCCCGAACAAGCTTGCACAGGTTTAAACATTTGTTTGAAAGTGTAAAGTGTCGACCGTCAACTTCCAGGCTTGTTTGACGTCACAATTTGATATTAACTGTGACGTTTTAGATATCGACGAATGCTCCGAGGGATTTTCAACTTGTGGAATGGAGAAAGGTTGCAGAAACACCCGGGGGAGTTTTGCTTGTGATTGCGGGGAAGGTTTTAAGATGGAAAGTTTATCTGAAGCTTGCATAGGTTTGTTCCCATCCCTAAACTTAGTGTTTGTCATACCACGGGTAACAACTTAACCAATAATGTGATCTCATCATTCGCTAAACTTTCTTCAAAAATCAGTTATAAGTCACTAGTTTGCTGGCTAACTAGAACAAAATATTAAAATAAAAATAATATCTTTTATTAGCAACCAACGAAATAAGAGTCAATTTGTAACAATATCTCTTCACTCAGATATCGACGAATGTGCTGGTAACACATCTGATTGTTCGGGTAACAGAAGGTGCAACAACACTATGGGTGGATATGAGTGCGTTTGTGATGAAGGGTTCAGACAGAATGATGAAGGGCAGTGCATGGGTACGTGTGAATATTATTCTGACAATTTGACTTTGTCGTCAAATGTTGTTTGAGACGTGAGGTCTCAATATCACAAGACAAAATGCACAAAAAAAGTTAAAACAAATTGAAATGTGAATAAACATGCATTAAAAACATAGAGTAATTTAATATAGGTCGCGAATAACAATGGAATGATTAAGATGGGTGTTGAGATGGCTGAATTTTCAGTGTCGCAAAACTAACAGACTTTTTCGAGAAACACAATTTTTCTTTCTTCAGACATTGACGAATGTACAGAGATGCCTTCCCGGTGTAAAGATACGGAAACCTGCAATAATTTCCCGGGAAGATTTTCATGTTCTTGTGGTGAAGGTTACGTCATCAGTGTGTCTGGGGATTGTCAAGGTCAGTTCATGTGTCCTTGAAACACATGGTTTACTTTCAAGTAACTTTTCGGTTCGTGCCATTGTTTGTCTCGGTTGCTTGGTCGGAAAACGAAAAGAATTTTATTGAAATTATTTTATTGAAATAATTTTATTTTAGGAAACAAAGTTTAAAATGTTTACTTTCCAGATGTTGACGAATGTTCATCCGGTTCATACGTATGCCCTGCATTGTCTGTATGTAGCAATGTTGATGGGGGGTACGATTGTTTGTGTAACGATGGATTTGAGTTGGATAGTTACGATACTTGCCAGGGTAAGGATTTGTAACATTGAAATGTTATTCTTTCTACGTTTTCCTCGAAAAACTTTTATTATTAAAATTTTATGCCGACGTTCCACAGATATCGACGAATGCGGGTTGGGAATTGACGGTTGTGTGATGAATTCACTCTGTGTAAACACAGAAGGTGGTTATGAATGTAAATGCAAACCTGGATACACAGGGGATGGAAAAGCGTTTTGTTCAAGTAAGATTTCAGATACAATTTCTGTCCATGTATCATGGAGACTTGCGAAAAAATCAATGGTTAAAAGTAATTTTTATTAAATTCCAAAACTTAAGTTGGAGAAAGTGATGATTTTTTCTCAATAAAAATCCATCTGAGTTGTCCACAGATCGCTTTGTGGAATATAATATGTGATTATATCGATACGGTGAGCGATCGACAACCTGCCAGGGGCCTTTGGTATTTAAATTGATCCAGTTTTTATTGATTATTCACATTGGATAAAAGTAATTGTTGACCAGAATATATTTTTTAAATGTTCCCGCAGACAAGGTTTTGGTAGTTCAGTCTTATTTAATGGATGTTAGACCAGTTTAAACGCCACACCCCAATACCCTTGCACTGTAAATTCCACCCTTCTACTCAACAGATTTGAACGAATGTGAGTTGGGGGTTTGTATCAGCAACGTAGAATGCAGGGACACCATCGGTTCCTACTCCTGCACTGGGTGCAAAGCCGGGTTCAGGGGATCACCCACTACGTCATGTGACGACGTGGACGAGTGTTCGGAATCCCTGGCAACTTGCCACGTTGAAGCTGATTGCAAGAATCTGATTGGTTCGTTTAAATGCGAATGTCGGGTGGGATTTTCTGGAGACGGATTTGAGTGCAAAGGTTCCGATGTAGTGTTTGTTTGTGATTTTTATTTAAATATGAATAAAAACTTGCAACAGTTGGAACATTAACAACTTGTGTCGAGGTTTACACGATCCGTGGGATTTTTAGAATTTTCCAACCTTAGCATATTTTTCCAGATATCGACGAATGTAACGAAGGTCTGAGCGATTGCGTCACACACGCCACGTGTCAGAATACGATTGGTTCACACGAATGCTCGTGTAACAGTGGTTACCATGGCGACGGGAGGTCTAGTTGCGAAGGTAAAACTTTAAACGTCCCACAAGAAGGCGATTGGCAAAATAGCAAAGCCCACAGTGGTCACCCAGCTTCTAACATGCTTGCATACGTTTGCAAACCGCCTTGGTCTTTTCGCAAATTTTTTAAAACCTTACAAAACTTGTATCACGCAGCTTAAATAGGAAATGTAGGTCCACGTTTAAAGATGGTTTGCATCTCAAATTGTTTGTTTGTTCTTCAGATATTGACGAGTGTTTAAGCAGAGATTCGAACAACTGTGTTCAATATTCCACGTGTTCCAACCTGTTGGGGGGTTTCCAGTGTAAGTGCGAAGACGGATACACTGGAGATCCAACTAAAACCTGTTCAGGTGATTTTCCCTCGATAAATATTCAATCTTGCATTAGAAATGTTTGATTGAGTTATAATAGAAAATCTGCTTTGACTAGTTTTGAAATTAACAAACCTAATTTAATCCGACCTTCACGTCGCCAATTCACCATTATATATTTTTGTATGTTTTAGTGATGATGACCGTGGAGCCACGGATGATGCCAGGTTGGTTAATTAATATCATAATTCCACGCCTACCATGTAATATATATTTGAAAATATCCACATAACTTCAACCTGTGACATTCCAAGCACGCATACGAACTTGATTAATTTTGACAAATTTTTAGGTAGAATTACCCTTGAACTTGATTCTTAAATTGCCAGAAGGGCAGTATTCAGTAACAATTTATTGATTCTTAAATTGCCAGAAGGGCAGTATTCAGTAACAATTTATTGATTCTTAGAGAAAGAAAAAAAAAAAAGTTCGCTTTTTAAAGTAAGATAAACACAAGGATGTTTTCAGACATCGACGAATGTTCGCTCGGCATATTTTCATGCCATCAACACGCTCAGTGCGTCGATATATTGGGAGGATATGAGTGTTTGTGTAAAGTGGGGTACACAGGGAATGGAGACGTTCAGTGCTTGGGTAATTCACCACGTTAGGGGGTGTTGTAACGCATGGTGTGGGGAAGTCACCACGTTAGGGGGTGTTGTAACGCATGGTGTGGGGAAATCACCACGTTAGGGGGTGTTGTAACGCATGGTGTGGGGAAATCATCACGTTAGGGGGTGTTGTAACGCATGGTGTGGGGAAATCACCACGTTAGGGGGTCTTGTAACGCATGGTGTTGTTGACTTGCAGTCGTCGGTGTCACTCTGAAATATTGCGTGGCAAATATAAACAGCACACAGATTATCAACGGTGTGCGAATGTGGTAGCTTCCCTTGATAAAACATGATCCATAAAATCAAGTTCCCGGTGGGGTTTGAACTCACAACCCTGGGCAAACCTGCCAACTGAGCTACAGGAGTTACGCTAGTAAACATATTAATCAAAATATGAAGCTGAGATCGCCATATAAGGACCTTTACAGTGGTGCAATCCAGTCTTGTCATGTGAAAGCACCCTTCTGCGTTGTCTTTGTAGAATTGACAGTTGCTGTTTCCAAGTGATTTTTAAAACGATTTATTTTTTAACCATGTTCTGTTGTAAATTGTTGCAGATGTGGACGAGTGTTTGGACGGAAGTGCGAAATGCGGTGAAAATTCCTTTTGTCAGAACACGGATGGAAGTTATGTGTGTGGATGCAACCAGGGTTATACAGGGGTCGGGTATATCAAGTGTGACGGTGAGATTTTATAAAGTTTGAGAGATTCAAATGAAATCTGTCAATAGAATGTTTGACCGAAGGTCGCCACAAGATAGAAGTTACCTGGTTTCCTTGCGTAAACAAATAAAATGTGAAGCTGAATGGAAACGAGAAATAACGTTTTGAAACCTAGGGTTCAGCAACCTTCACTCTCTAAATATCTGCATAAAAAAATGCCCGTACAATTACATGGACGGTTTGGAGGCTGAAGATGTCGAATTTTTTTACTATATTTTCGTCTGATAACGTCATCAAACCGTATGTTTTTTGTTTATCAGATATAAACGAGTGCATGGAGAAGGATAGGGTGCTTTGTGATGTACAGTCAACATGCAGAAACACCCCTGGAAGTTATGAATGTGTTTGTAAGACTGGTTACAATAAACACGATGGCCAGTGTATTGGTGAGTAACAAGTGGATAACTTAATATCTGCGCTTGCTAAAATATGAGTATCAGATCGTGGGGGAAAATTCCTAAACTGGACGATGTTTAAACGCACAACAGTCACTGCCGTTATAACGAGGTTATTATATTTACGTACAAATCGACAGACATGGACGAATGTTCAACTGACCACGGTTGCGTCACTTCCTCCACGTGTAAAAACTCTCCCGGAAGTTACGAATGTGTTTGCGACGGGGGATTCACCGGAAGGGGAAATGAAAGTTGCATAGGTAAAAAAAATCATCAAAATCTTAAACAAACTTAATTTATTCTTATATTTTTTATCGTTCAGACATCAACGAATGCGAAAGCGGAAGTGACGATTGTGACGTAAACGCGGTTTGTGAAAACAAGATTTCAACATTTACGTGTACTTGTAAGCCAGGGTTTGCTGGAGACGGAAGAGTGTGCAATGGTAAGATTATTCGGGGATTCCCCTGTCTTGTGTCAAACTCCCTGTCGTGAACATCTAAATGCAACTTTTTTTATTCTTTTAATTTCCATTGAATCAAAACTAAAAAGAATTCTTAAATTGTTTTGTTTTCCCAGACTTGGATGAATGCCTCGTAACAGCGTCACCTTGTGGCATAGGTGGATTGTGTCAAAATAATGACGGAGGTTTTAAATGTTTTTGTAAAACTGGATACAAACAGACGGAGGGTGGAAGATGCGAAAGTATGTGGAATATTCGCGTGTATCAAATAGTTCCAAAGTACCAGATGACTTCATAAATCGACTGAAATTCGCTGATTGACAAACTTTTAATTTGTATTCGTTTTATTTATTACGTATGAAGCGTTGTGAAGTTAGCAGAAACAGATTGAACTATCTTTAACTGTCGTTTAATCACTTTAAGACGTGGACGAATGCAGCACAGGAGATGCTGTTTGTAACCCGAACGCTGCTTGCGTTGACACAACCGGTTCCTACTCATGCAAGTGTGATCCTGGATTCACTGGAGACGGAAGGTTTATATGCGGAGGTGAGGAGTTGTTGAGGTTTTCTCTGGACATTGGGCGAGAAAACATTTCAACAATAACCCCCTCTGATATTTCTCTGTTTTAGATATCAACGAGTGTCTGAACCCGAATGAAACCGATTGCGTCATCAACTCACAATGCAACAACACTGATGGAAGTTATGTGTGCGCATGCGCAGAAGGCTACCAAGGAATTGGGACAAAATCATGCGAAGGTTGGTTGGGTTGGGGGGGTTGTTGGGTTGGGGGGGTTGGGGGGTTGGGGGTTATTCCATGAGAGCATGCACAACACCTTGGTGCTGAACCTCATTTTAATGAGAAAATAAGAAAGTTTGTTTATAAATGCTATGAACGCTTGGTCCAATACATGTGGTATCATTACCGGTGGCTGTGGGGGGCGGTCCTGTCTGTCATGTGACGTCATCGTACACTTTGTTACCAGTATTAACTTGGGGTAATTACCAGATATTGACGAATGCACTCTCGGAATTTCGTCTTGCTTCCCACCATCAACATGTTATAACGAGGTCGGCGGATTCAGATGCGATTGTGGGAGTGGATATGAAAAAGTTGATGGCTCATGCAAAGGTGGGTTTATGCTGTGGAATCGACACTTTTGCGGGATCTGAAATGTTTCAACACCAAATTCAGTGTCTCATGTTTGCAAAAAACGAAATTAGAGTAACTTTCTGTAGCAATAGAGGAAGGTAGTCGCAATTCTCGTTAATATTACTTGGAATATAACTTTATATTTTTTTTCAGACGTCGACGAATGTGCGACAAATACTGACTTCTGCCACGTGATGGCGCTCTGCTCCAATCTCAACGGAAGCTACGAGTGTTCGTGCAACAGGGGATTCACCGGCGATGGAAAAGTTGCTTGCGATGGTGAAAATAAAATTTCTTTTAAATGATTTCAGGAAAAAGTTTCGTAGTTTATGAAACTATTTCCCACCCTGTGTTCAGATATTGACGAGTGTTTGAACTCGACTTGTTCGTCGGATGAAGTTTGTCAGAATTTCCCGGGAAGTTTTAAATGTGTTTGTTCCGATGGATTCAAGAAAAATATTACTGGTGTTTGCGAAGGTAAAAACTTAAATAAAATTCGTTGCAAGTTTGGAAATAATCTTTAACATAAACCGAAATTTTCCGCATAAACTTCACACCACGTGCTTTCCTCTGTAGATATCAACGAATGCGACACAGGCAGTGCGACATGCGACAGCGACGCGACATGCGTCAACACATTGGGAAGTTATATTTGCGGATGCAACACAGGATATGAAGACGATCAACTTGGTCAATGTTCAGGTACGGGCGGTTGTTTCAAACTTGAATCTTTCCCGGAACCCAAACTCTCCCTGTGGTCACACAAAACGTAGAAACAGTTATCGAAGCTCACTGACTAATTTCTTCACAAACGATTTTCTCAGTTTCCACACAGAACAACTTTGTTCAACGACGCGAATTAATTTTTTCTTCAACTAAAGCTTGCACAGTCCCATATATCTCCATGAGATCTGCAGTCCTATTTCTCAAGGCGTAAAGGTTCAGGAATATCTCTTGCCCTGGAGTCCTGGATAAATCCCATCTAATCTCTGTACAAACACATAGTTGTCATATTTCTATCATCAGATGTTGACGAATGCCAGGATCCAAACGCTTGTGGGGAAAACTCTGAGTGTTCGAACAACTTGGGAAGTTTCGCGTGTCTGTGTCTCGATGGATTTGAGGGGGACGCCTACCGGGGTTGCCAAGGTAACGACCCATCCACTATAGCGCTCCTAGTGTTTGTCGTATTATGTTGCAATATACTTTTGCATGAGTTGAACTATTGCAAATCTGTTGATGACGTTTTAAAGTTTGAAATCTTCCCGTAATTCAAAATATTTCAGACGAGGACGAATGTGGTTTGGGAACATCGGATTGTGACGTCATAACCACCCATTGTTCGAATCTGTTCGGTGGATTCGAATGTTTGTGCAAACCTGGTTATGAAGAGGATTCGATATCGAATCTTTGTCTAGGTAGGTTTCAACATGAAATAAAAGACTTTTGGGACTTCATTACGTCATCATTTTGTGACACATGCAGACCGCCATGCTTTTATTTCCGTGCAGAAATCAACGAATGTTTGAACCCAACAACTTCCTGCCGTCCAAACTCACAATGTGTCAACACACCTGGGAGTCACGTGTGTAAATGTAACGACGGATTCCAAGATATTGACGGAGTTTGTGTCGGTGAGTTCATTGTGGAAGTTCTGACATCGAGTTGTATACGAACTTCCGACCACTCAATTCTAATTCTTTTGCATTGAAATTTTTTGTCATGAGCTGTCGGTGAGATTTGAACTCACGACCCTGAGTATTGCGGACAATCGCTTTGTCTGGAGAATGGAAATATTAGCCATGTTATATTAATGGTGCAACTTGCCAGTCGGCATCAAACCTTGAATACTTCAACAACTTACGCAGTTATCAACGAATTTCTTCCCAGATATTAACGAGTGTTTGTTGGAGGGGAGCAGATGCCCCCCCAACTCCAGATGTCGAAACATCCCTGGAAGTTATTCATGTGATTGTTCGGATGGTTTCACTGCGTTCGGACAACTATGCGAAGGTGGGACTTCCCCTTGTGTGAAACCGACTTACTTACAGTGTTTTCCATGTAGACGTCAACGAGTGTTTGAAACCTGACGTGAAATGCCAGAATAACTCTGTGTGTTCGAACACGAAAGGAAGTTACCAATGTTCGTGTACAAGGGGATTCACGGATACTGGTTATGGAATTTGCAAAGGTTGGATGACAAAATAATGGTTTGAAAATTGTATTTCGAATGCCCTTGTAGTCAAGTTTACATAAATCATGGCAAAAAACAATTCATTTTTATATTTTTCTTTTGTTTTTTAAGGTAGGGTTAACAATTTGCATCAACGAACGGCAAAGAATCTGACTGAAATAACCTGCAATTACCTGATGTATGGTTTATTTTTATTCCAGACATCGACGAATGTGCGGTTTCTCCCAATCCCTGCGCCCCCAACTCTCTTTGTGACAACACAATCGGTTCTTACTCGTGTAAATGTGGCGACGGTTTCTCTGGAGACGGAATTGCGTCATGCACAGGTGGGGAAACCCCTTGATATTATTTAGTAATTAAATTTTACACTTTATTGTAGCAAACTTTAACCTTTTCCAGTTCCCAATCCATATCTCCGTCATAATTCCACGTTTTTATTTCAGATGTTGACGAGTGTTTGGTTGAGTTTCCATGTGATGGTGAAGCTTTGTGCAGCAACACACCTGGAAGTTACAACTGCAAGTGCAAGGAAGGTTTCATGGGGACTGGGATCGGTTCATACTCATGTCAAGGTATTGCTGAATATTCTACTTCGTCAAACACTGCAACAAACGTGCAGATAATAATGTTAATAAATTGAACAAAATAAGTGCTTTGAACAACTTTAAGAGGCGACTTTTTTCCTTCAATGGAATTTCTTTGCTTCAGTGATTGATTATGAAACAGAACATTTACAAAAACACAGTTGTAGACCGAAAGTTAGAGAGGAGCTTGTTAAGTTCATTCAAAACTTTTTATGTTTAAAATACGTTTTCCTACCTCAGATATTGACGAATGTTCTGGTGGTGATAGATGCGGGGTGAATACGAATTGTTTCAACACTGTTGGAAGTTTTACTTGTGAGTGTGAGGTTGGATATACGGGAACTCCTTTCACACAATGCACAGGTTCGGGATTATGACGTCACTATAGCTATTCTGCCTTCCTGATGAAAAACTAGAATCCCTGATATTCTGGTTTATCAATTACTGGTTGATGTATCTCGCTCAGTTTTAATATAACAACATTCGAGTATTTGTAAAAAAGTTACATAAAATTTAGTTGAAAGGAAAAAAGCGTCATTTATTTATATTTATTTGTCATTTCCATGGCAACAGACATCGACGAATGTTCCGCCGCATCTTCGGGTTGTCATGACAATGCCGAATGCACGAACTCCCCCGGAAGTTTCAAGTGCGCATGCGCAGAAGGCTACACGGGCGACGGAATCACGAATTGTTCAAGTTGGTTTCCCACGAAATACTGTGACGTAACAAAATATTAATATTTCTATGTGTAGACGTTGACGAGTGTTTGTTGGGTGGGGCTTGCCACAGTTCTGCCACGTGTCAAGACGTGATTGGTAGTTACAAATGCAAATGTAACGAAGGTTACCGGGGCGACGGAGTGACGTCATGCCAGGGTAAGATTTCTGTGCTAGAAATGGACGGTGTTTCAAATGCAGTGAAACTGGAGAGTCATAAAATGTTTACAAGAGATTGATTTCTAACTCACATATCTGTGAGGGACTCCCGCCATGTGTTGGCAACTACATCAATTTGTGTTCAACTTTGGACCTGAACTTTTCAGATGTGGACGAATGCCTTCTACAAGTTGACGATTGTGACGTCAACGCTGATTGCGTCAACAACCTTGGGTCATACGAGTGCAAATGTAGAGCAGGATATCAGATAATTGGGAAAGTTTGCACGGGTGAGTGTGAAAGGTTGTGGGTTCGAACCCCACATATACCTCCTAAGATATTTCAACGAGTTTGTTGCATATTTGATTAAATTTTGGTTCAAACTGACAAAAACAAAAGGACATCGACTTTTTAAAAGAAAAGTTTGGTTAATTGAATAATTTTTTTCGTGAATTCAATAGACTTAACTTTTTATGTTATCTTGGTGCAGATATGGACGAGTGTAGTTTGGATATGCCTTGTGCTGATAACGCACTTTGCACTAATACCGACGGAAGCTACTTGTGCGCATGCGCAGAAGGTTACATGGGTCATGGGAAAATGTCATGCATGAGTGAGTATCACAACTTAACCGTGCGATTTTTTTCAAACATTTTTGCAAAATATTGATTTTCTTGCAGACATCAACGAGTGCGACAACACTTCAATATGCACAAGTAACGCTGGATGTACAGACTTGGATGGGAGTTACACTTGTATGTGTGATGATGGATATACTGGGGATGGCCGTCTCTATTGCTCAGGTAAGTTCGGGTCTGCTTCCAATTTGTTGTTTCCACGCCAACTACTTTACAAATAAATATCGGTGCTAACCTCGGGGTTAATCCAGTCCTGTGTCTTGGCATTAATATTCCTTATGAAATTTTCCACAGAAATCGCTTCAGACCGCACTTAATTTAAAACAACGTTGGTTTTTCAACCGATTTTTTCATCCCCAGATGTCGATAATTGCCAAAGCGGACGTCACGATTGTCATGACAACGCTGATTGCATCAACTTGCCGGGTTCGTATAGTTGCAGGTGTGTGGAAGGTTACTCGGGAGATGGGAAGAAGGTTTGTGAAGGTGAGTCGACGGTCACATAATTTATCACCTCATGTGATTTGGAATTTATGGTTTAATAATATTCCAGCAAATTATAATGCTGTGACTTCCCAAACAATTTAATTTGAAGAAACTTTAACTTGACTCACTTTCCAGATATTGATGAATGTCTTGACCCAACCGCGTGTACGTCATCAGCCACGTGTTCAAATTTGGCGGGAAGTTTTGAATGCACGTGCAAGGAAGGTTACGCGGGAAACGGGTTCACGTGTGTAGGTTCGTGTCACGTGATTAACCTTACATCATTACAATTTTCAATATCGGTTATTGTTGAATTTTCACGTAGATATTGACGAGTGCGTTCACACCACTCACAACTGTACAAAGAATGCGCTTTGTTCGAACACAGGGGGGTCCTTTGTTTGTTCGTGTGACGTAGGTTTCAGTGGAAATCCAGTAGAATCTTGTTCAGGTGAATATTTAATCCTCACCATGATCGGTCGCATCGTGATGTGCTTTTGCGACATAATTATTACACTGCTTATGTTTATGCAGACGTGGACGAGTGTACAGACGGTATCGATACATGCCACAAGTGGGCGCAGTGCGACAACACCGTGGGAAGTTACGAGTGCCAATGCGGAAGTGGATTTATTGGGGACGGAACATTTTGTCAAGGTTTTATTCGCTTTAAACGAGTTTTTGGACTTTTAAAGAATTTGTCATGCAATAAATTCATCACACGAAAGGAAATTTTGCAACTGTTGTTTGTTTGAGGCAACTTATGTTGTTTGAGGCAACTCATGTTGTTTGAGGCAACTTATGTTGTTTGAGGCAACTCATGTTGTTTGAGGCAACTCATGTTGTTTGAGGCAACTTATGTTGTTTGAGGCAACTCATGTTGTTTGAGGCAACTCATGTTGTTTGAGGCAACTTATGTTGTTTAATTCTCATCGAGTTATTTTGCGTCCAGATATCAACGAATGTTCAACTTTCGTATGTCGGAATAACTCGAAATGCGTCAACAACGATGGCGGGTTCGAATGTGAATGTGATGACTCGTACGAGTTTGACGGAAGCGAGTGCAAAGGTGAGTTCACAAAATTATCTTTCATATTTTGTAACTTTTACCGATTCTACTTTTGTTCCAGATATCGACGAGTGCTCACGTGATCTGGATGATTGCGTCACAAACGAGTTGTGTGTGAATGTTGAGGGAGGATGGGAATGTGAATGTAAGAGCGGATTCGAGAGAAATTCCAACACTGATTTGTGCGAAGGTGAGGAAACATTCGAAGTTGATGCTCAACCATTGAAAGACTCTAAAATATTCCGATAAAAAACTGACGGGCAACGAACAAAGTGTTGATGAAATTGTTAAAACTATTAATTGATAAAAACCCTCTTAGAAACTCTACAAAACATGTGATTGTAAATTTCACAATTATTCATGTAGATATTGACGAATGTAATCTCCCAAATAATTGTTCCATCAACTCGAGCTGCTCCAACCTTCCTGGCTCTTACTCATGTGAATGCAACAGAGGTTTCATGGGGGATGGAAGTGAATGTAAAGGTAAGATCAGGTTGTCCTGGTCAAAGTAGCGATAAGTTGGAAATATCTCCCTCTTGATGTTGGCGCACTATTTTGAAAATCTTTTCGAAATATGAAACAAAACGTTTGTTTCCACCAGACATCGACGAATGTTCGATTGGAACATCGGATTGTAAACCACTCTCCGAATGTTCGAACACTCTTGGAAGTTATTTGTGTGTTTGTGAAAGCGGATATGCGTTACAACAAAGCGGCTACTGTACAGGTATGTAACATAAAGGAAGCAAATACCATGTGCACACTATATATAGAGATGCAATGTCCTGTGATAAAGTTTAAAAAATTAACATTAACAATACATTGAGATTTGCTGTCGGTGGGAATCGAACCGGTTACCCTTTGTCCACATATAGGTTTTTATGCAGTCTTTGTGTAATAAGAATTCTCATTTAGACATCGATGAATGTGAAGTTTCGAACGATTGTGTTTCCCAATCTCTCTGTACGAACACGGTTGGGGGGTACACGTGTAAATGTGAGCAAGGTTACCATGGAGACGGAAGGAAAAGTTGCCAAGGTCAGATGAGTTTCTTATGTGTCAAATTAGACTCGCACAAGTTAAGTGGGAAATGCGAAACTGACCAATTTTCCTTTTCATGAAAAAGCAAAAAATTAAAAAAGTTAAATTCGTAAAATTAAAATTTTGCCGAAACGGACGATTTAAACCCGTTATTCCCACAGATATCGACGAGTGTTCGTTAAACGAGCTGAACAAATGTAGTGATGACGCCAAGTGTTTGAACACAATCGGATCTTACAACTGTTCGTGTAATGACGGCTTGACTGGGGATGGATTTGTTTGCAAAGGTAAGAATTTATTGGTTTTTAACTCGTCTTTTCAAATATTTTAAAATAAAAATACAACGAAAAAAAAGTTTTGGGAAAGTTTTGTAAAACATTAACTGAAGGCATTTTTTTTAAATTCAAATGCTGGATTTAAATCAATAACTTGTTGAAAAAAACCAATTACTTTCAGATATTGACGAGTGTTCAATTGGATCTGGAAATTGCCCCAACAACTCAACTTGCCACAACACAGCTGGGAGTTTCATATGTACATGTAACACGGGATATCAGCGTGTGAACGAATCATGCACAAGTACGAACTAATTCAGTCTTCTTATTGAAAATATTTCGAATGAATAAGAACTTTACATCTGACACCAATCCATAATAATCAATTCAATATCTGGGTTTAAAGAGATCGGTTGCAAGTTGCAAAAAAACTTTTGTGGTGAATTTCGTTGATGAATTAAAACACAAGATACATAGGAACACTAACAAAGAAAAAACTCATATTAATTCTGGAAATAAACAAACTGGCCCACAGTGCTGAAAACGTTGACATGTTTCACTGATGATGACACAAGTTTTTGCTGAAAACGTTTTAACTAAATTAAAACATGTCAATATTTTGAGCACTATGGGCCAGAGGTTTATTCTCACAAGTTACAGAGTTGTTCAAATTATATTTCAAAACTTCTTTTCCTCTCCAGACATCGACGAGTGTTCAGCCCCACAAGCATGCCACGTGGATGGGGAGTGTATTGACACAGATGGGAGTTATCAGTGTTATTGTTTGGAAGGTTTTACTGGTGATGGAACAAACGATTGCTCAGGTGATTAAAGTTACCATAGTAACATACATGTGTGTAACTAACAAGGTTTGCTTCGAATAATTCTGTTGAATATTCGTTGACGAAAACATTGCCGATGTCGAATTATAAAATAATTTAACGTTTCCAGTTTGTAGCTTGAACCCCCTGTTGCTAATATTGTTAAACCACAAGCAGACGATCTTAAGCTTCCGTTTTGTCGGCAAGATCGTCTATAGTCACACCAAGCTGCACTGATCAAACCTTGTTAGGTCGAAACAGTTGACATCTGTTTGTAGCTTACAGAATTCATATGATAATTGCCATGGCTCCATGTTTATTCACATGAACTAATTCCATCTAGATATCAACGAGTGTTTGGATGGATCGCACGGATGCGTGGATAACTCAGACTGCATCAACACAGTTGGAAGTTACATATGTCAATGTTCCCCCGGTTTCACTGGAGATTCAAACTCTTACTGTGAAGGTAGGAATGTGAGTATGACGTATCTGTCGCATGATATTTAAACTTTCCTGATATTTCAGTTGTCACAACTCCACCACCAGCTACAACAACACAAGCACCAGGTCAGTTTAAACTGTGTCTAAAATATTACGTGGTTATCTGAATAATATTGACCCAAGTTACGATAAATAAAACTTGGTGGGTTCCAGTCCCTTTCACACCTTGTTTTCCACCAGACGTAGACGAATGTAGCAGGGGAGATGCGGATTGCCAACTTAACTCTGAGTGTGTGAACACGTATGGGAGTTATGAATGTAAATGCAACACTGGTTATACTGGAGACGGGAAGTCGTATTGCTTTGGTGAGGACTTTTTCGGCACCCTTCGAATCAATTTAAAGTATTTGGGTGTAACTGAGTATGTGAATGTATTTGAGGACTTAAACATTAAAATCATTCTGGATTGAACCCATATGAAATCCCCACTATGTTCCGCATAATAACAACACAAAACCTAAATGGTCCCAAATTTTTTTGTAAATCTGTTTGATAAGATGATATATTTGTCAATGAGCATAGCAAACCTGTTACTTTGCCACTCAAACTGACAGATTTAATATATTTAGTTTTTCCTTTTTGTGGTCATAGATATTGACGAATGTTCAACGGGTGAATTCACATGCCAGAGAAATTCTGAGTGTCAGAACACGGTTGGAAGTTACACGTGTAACTGTGTGATTGGTTATTTACTACGGGAGAAAATGTGCAAAGGTAAGACTGTTAACAAACATCTAATGATTTTTTTCAATCTATTTGTGATAAAAATACTTCTGCTGGTTTTCAATGGTTGGAAATATGATTTCTATGGTGATTTTTTGCACAGATATAGACGAGTGTTCGAACAATACTCACAACTGCCACCCAGCGGCCACTTGTGTGAATCGGGAAGGTTCGTATTCGTGTAGTTGTGACAACGGTTACCAAGGAGACGGCGTCACGTGCTCAGGTTGGTTTCCAACTTCAAAATCATCGACCGTAAAATCTGTGAAATGTTTGAACTACTTTCGTATCTCTGCTATGTTTGCGAGGCGTCTTCGAATTTGGTTTTCCTTGTTTATTTTAATACTTGTTGTTACTTTGCAGATATCGACGAGTGTTCAAAATCTGCATCCCTCTGTACTTCTTACTCAACATGCGAAAATATTCCTGGAAGCTACAGATGTGAATGTGATGAAGGTTATGAGCTTAAAAATGGTGAAACACTTTGTTCAGGTAAATATCAACATCGATATTATTCGTCTGAGAATGTTTATTATTATTAATACAACTTGCTCACGTGTTTCTTATTGGGTAAAATCTTACAATTGTGATGGAATAATGAAGCGTTCCTTGTAACTCGTCCTTACACCTTAATACTCTTCACAACAATTGTTGTGTTCCAATTTAAACCCTAATGTTTAAAGACGTGGACGAATGTGGCGACAGTTCTACATTTTCATGTGGAGGAAATTCAACTTGTAAAAACACGGTTGGAAGTTATTCGTGTGTTTGTAAAGAAGGCTACTCGGGGATTCCCCCACATCAATGCACAGGTACACATGGATTCTACTTGTATTATGACGCAACAATTCTGAAATAAAAATTAAATTACCTCGAATAAATATTTATTTTTAATCAAAATATTCAAACAAACAACTTTTCGTGTCAGATATGGACGAATGCCAACAAGGTACAAGTGACTGTGGAACGAATTCACTGTGCACGAATCTACAGGGAGGATATCAATGTGATTGTAAGAGCGGATATACCGGTGATCCTAAGGGAGTGTGTACAGGTAAATCTAACAGCAAAATTGCATGGGTTACAGGGAGAGTTTTATGCGAACGTAAGGAAATAAATCGGAAATGTTTTTGGCGCTTCATCATTTCATGATTTTTTTTATTTAAAAACCTACACTTTGTTTTAGATATTGACGAATGCGATGCAGTCTCGAGTCCGTGCCCTCATAATTCGGTGTGCAGGAACACTAGAGGGAGCTACACCTGTGATTGCGTCACAGGGTTCACGGGAGATGGAAAGACTTGTTCAGGTAATTGTGTAAAAAGTACGGTTTAAACGTTTGTGAAGTTTCAAGGAAAAAAAATGCGTGTTTATTTTGATACTTTTCTCCTCACTTATATCACGTTTCCTCCATCCAATGTGACGTAACAATGCGGTTTGTTGATTCCAGATATAAACGAATGCAAAGTTACGCCAAGCATTTGTTTCTCAAACTCACAATGTTTGAATAATGTTGGAAGTTATGAGTGTTCGTGTGAAGCTGGTTACTGGAAATCAACTTCTGATCAATGCCAAGGTTCGAGTTTATTTACTGAGACACAAAAAAAGTCTTTGTAAAGTTTTTCTTTAAACTCAACCACGTGTTCATGTGGCTGATTGAGCGGTTCTAGAATATTCCAATGAAGCTTTTGTTTGATGTCATCTGATTTATAAATTGAAAAAAAAACGATGAATGCTTAACCGAGGGCCAGATAGTGTTAACTTTAGTCGGCTAATCTTTACATACAGAGTACATTGGTTATTTATCAAGGTTTAATGTTGGTGCAGATATTGACGAATGTTCTTCTGGGGAGGACGATTGCATGCCTGTGCTTGCAACTTGCTCCAACACTATTGGAAGTTTTACTTGTTCATGTACGGATGGATATCGTGGTGATGGAAAGAATTGTATTTGTAAGTTCCGACTTTATTTTACACTGAATAAAGTCAAGCTGTTGAAAGCAGTGGGTTAATTGTTTGGGGCAGAATATGTAGCAAAAACCTTCATATTAAATTGAAACCGTTTTGTGTTTACAGCCAAAGACTTGTGTGGAACTGGACAACACGATTGTCCGGATGACAAGGTTTGCCAGAACACAGAAGACAGCTTCAAATGTGTTTGCAAGGTTGGCTATCGGATGCTGGGAGACGTCTGTGAAGGTATGACGTCATCGATTGACCTGGAGTAACCCGCTTTTCCCTAATCACGTGACACTTTAATTGATCTTCAGACATCAATGAATGTTCAACGACGCCCTCCGTTTGTGACGTGAATGCCGATTGTGACAACACAGTTGGTAGTTATGTTTGTTCGTGTGTTGATGGTTACGTAGGAGATGGTTTAACTTGCGATGGTGAGTTTGGCTTTAAACAAAGTTGTTGGTTTTCTTTTTCTTTTTTTGTCGTTGTAAATGTTCACATTATTGTGACGTCACTGATAATAAGTTTCATCACACCTCTCATCCGATCTATACTCTAGACGTGGATGAGTGTTCCGACCCATCGTTAAACAATTGTGATTCGGCCACTGTTTGTGTGAATACAAGGGGAACATTCAGATGTGATTGTGCACCTGGTTATACCGGTTATGTTGAGAAATGCGAAGGTTGGTCCTCATTCGATAACGTATATGTAGATTGTATAAAGTGCAATATGTGATAAACATATGCCATGCTCTCGAAACCACTGCTTATTTCGCAACAATTCAGGATTTTATTACAAATATTAAAAAATTCAGAGTTGAAATTATTAAAATTTAAACG
Organism: Ascidia mentula; assembly: GCF_947561715.1. Lineage (NCBI taxonomy): Eukaryota > Metazoa > Chordata > Ascidiacea > Phlebobranchia > Ascidiidae > Ascidia > Ascidia mentula. Next base: position 327,379 of record NC_138569.1, read on the forward strand.
TTGATCCAATATTCTTCACTAATATTTTCAGACATCAACGAATGCGACGACCCTGACGTCAGCAATTGTTCAAACAATGCTAACTGTTCAAACACACCGGGAAGTTATAACTGCGCATGCGCAGACGGTTACCAGGGCGACGGAGTCACGTGTGAAGGTAACTAAAGTTCATATTCCTGGAAGTTTTTCTTCAACCCTTCCTACCGTTTGCATATTTCCTCCAGACAAGGACGAATGTAACGACAATCCCTGCCACCAGGAGGCGGTATGCAGCAACACAGTAGGAAGTTTCTCTTGTTCTTGTAACCATGGTTACACTGGAGACGGAGTTAAGAACTGTGAAGGTTTGAAACTTGTCATAAGTTGAACATCTTCCAATGTAGAGCTGCTTCATGAAACTTGTCATTTTTTTCCTGTTCAATTGATTTTGGAAATCATTCCCATCTGTTGCAATCGCTGTGAAGATTCCCACCTCTTATATTTTATAATACCACAATATTTCTGTGTCTTTTATTCCGAATTGATTCTTAACTTGTTTATTCCAGTTGTGACAACCACCACCACCGCCCCCATCACCTCGCCACCAGGTAAGCAACATTTACATCACGTGTCATGTTGATGTGATACGTATAATAAAGATGTTTGCGTGTAACGGTTACGTTTATGTTGCAGTGGCCGATCCTACGTTCTTCTGTCACGTGAGAAACGGACATCACTTTGAAACTTTCGACACAAGCACATACGATTTCGTTGGAGCTTGTAGTTATTTGCTGGTTGAGAATAATTGCGACGGATTAATTCCTGTCAAAGTTGAGGTGGGAAAATCTGTGAAAATCAAACAAACAAACTTGGGTTATAAAAATCATATTGAACACAAAGTCTTGCCGGCTATTTAGCTGCACTGATGAGACCTCTTGGGCCGAAACAGCTCACTGGAATGATATTGCTGGCTCCATTGCCTTTATAATAAAGAAAAGATTACTCAAGTTTTGTTGATTCTGGTCCAGTGTCGGGAGTTTTGTCACAATCCGTAGCACCAGAGCGAAGAAACCGCAAGATTTCCATGATTTGTTTTTTCAGATCGTCAAGTCGAACCCCCCCAGTGGAACCCTCCCCTCCCTACTGAAGGTTGTCATAGAAACGACAGGGGTGAAAGTGGAGTTGAAGAGAGGATTAATTTTCACGGTAAGTTGTTGTCTGTTCATAATTGTTGGGTTGTGTGTTTGTTGAAAAAGATAACGTGCTTTTTGGAGTTAGTTATATTTTACTGTTGGTATCTGGCAACATCTTGTGCTGGAACTGATTCAAATTCTTGATAGATCGATGGAGTTTTGGGTACTTCCCCGTACCTGATACAGTCATCAGGACTGCAGGTTGTTCAACTCGGTTCGAGTTTGAGGTTGGAGACGAAATACGGAATCGTTGTAACGATGAACTCTGACGGCAACGTAAAAGTTGGATTCCCTGGTTCTTACGCAGGTTGCACCAAAGGTGGGAGGCATGAAGTTGTTGGTGGTTTTGTTACATTTCCTGAACCGAAAACTCGTATGATCATAAATTCCAGGTCTTTGTGGCGACAGTGATTCTGATCCAAGCAACGATTTGGGGAACAAGCAACCTGAGGTGTTCGGTGAGCAGTGGAAAACTGACAGTGGACAACCAGGGTAAGGGAAGGTTTAGTTACTCCTCATCACCTCACACTCACTTGAGTTTAATTCGCGAGCTTTGTTTAAATGCACAACACTCAAAGGTGTTTCCTCTATCCCAGGTGTCAACCGACTGTTCAATATGATTCTTGTTCCTCACAAATACCGAGTAGTGGGGAATGTGATTGTAATATGTTTGTGGATGAAGATGGTTGCTTCTCAGCTTGTAATGTCGATTCCAGTGTCTACGTCGAGGTGAAGACCCCCCTTCCTAATATCCAAATATAAATATCAAAGTGGAACTAGTTTGGGTCTGCGGACCTCGCAAATTATTTAAACTCTGTAGGCCCCTAAAAATAAATCATACAAGAAAGTCACTATGGACCATTATTGTTCAATGCCCCCCTAAACATGAGACCCTAAACTGGAACTTGTTAAAATCTTTTTCTAGTAAATAAAAGTTTTACTTTTCACCAACAAACAAATCAAGAAAATCAGAAATTTTGCCAAAACCAATTTAATTCCACCACGTGAAGAATTGCTTGGAATATTGTAAACTTGTTTTAATGAAATTTCCAACCTGTTAATTTCACCAGGCTTGTCGCAAGGACGCCTGCAACAGCAACGCGGCTCCTGATTGGTTGATTGGTAATTTAGCCTCGTACGCAGCCGCATGCACTGATGCTGGGTTCAAGGTTTGTGATTGGAGGAAAAAATGTGGATTCGGTGAGTTGTGTTGTTACGGTTGAATAACTTTCGTGTCTCTTGTTCTGATCAAAATCACACCCATGTACAACTTCTCAAATATTTGTGTTTTGTGGGAGAAAATGTTTGTATTTTTGCCACACTGTATGCGAAAAAGTGTGACGTCATAATAGTTTAACTAGTTATTTCATGGTCAAGTGTAGATTGCGAACTTTGGTGACGTCACTGATTCCACCATGTTAAAATTTCTTTTTCAACAGAAATTCTTTGTCCGATCAACTCCAGATACTCAGAATGCGTTAAAACTTGTCCCGAACTTTGTCAATTTACTGATGATAGGAATGTTGTGAATTGTACGAAGCGGGAATGTGTGCCAGGTGATTGTGATTGTGTTTCGTTAAAATGTTTCGAATAAATCCCCTGTAAATGTAGAACTAATTTGTTAATATAGCGTAATGCTTGCATTCGTTATCAAAGGATTTCATTTGAATTTGAGCGGGAAACTTACATCCGGGAATACAGTAAATTAAAGTTAATATAACTTATATCTAAGGTTGTGAATGCGAGGATGGATTCGTTTTGTCCGGAGGAATTTGTGTACCTAGGGAGGAATGCGGTTGCCTGCATGAAGATAAATATTTCAAGGTATGACGTCATGTATAAACTCGAAACCCCCTGATTAGTTGTGGTCAAAACACCCAAGAAAGTGTGTAGAGGCAGAAACTTTGAAATCACCACCATCAGCTTTTGTAAAAAGATCGTGTCACAATAACTTAACAACGTAAAAAATATCTTTTCTTTTATTTCTGTGTTCATTGGTTCTTTTACGATTCCATGTTTTAATGCTGGATAGATGAAAAAATTGTGGTAAATTTTACAACAAAACTCTTTCCTGTAGTCTGGCGACTCTGTGGTGTTGGATAATTGTGGGAAAAAGTGTTCGTGTCGCGACGGATCAATGAAATGTGAAAATATCTCTTGTCCCGATGGAACAAGTTGTCTGGTTGGAAAAGATGGAAAGCTTGGATGTGAACCTGAAAGTAAGACAGGAAAAGTGCAAAAAATCTTGGGCGTAAACCGAAACGACTGAAGCGTGGATGTTTCTGACAAAATTTGATATTTCACCAAATAATTTATGTTCAGGTTACGGGGCTTGTCGTGCTTTCGGGGATCCGCATTATTTCACATTCGACCGAACCAGGAGAATGTACAACTTTATGGGGAAGTGCAGTTACCGACTTTCCGAGACCAAATTACCTCAGGATGATCCGCTCTGGTACAAGATTATCGTTGAACACGAGTCGAGATCCCGACCTCGAGTAACTTACACTAAATCCGCCACAGTTTATTTCGAGAATTCTACACAGATAATCCGATTCGAAGGAAGATTATTACCGAAGGTAAACTAGGGTTTAATGTCGTCTTTTTCTTACTTTGATAACTTGTTAACCAGTTCCAAAACCATTTAAAGAGTAAATCTTGTTTATTTTTGTCCCTTCCATGTTGTTTGTGAATTAAGGACATTCCAACATTTCTTCAGGTCAACGGGGTTTCCTACAGAAGTTTCACAGCTCCAAGTTTCACAGTAAGAAGACAGGGTCGGTATTACACCTTAAAAACTAACTTCGGGTTGAAAGTCGAACAAACCAGATCAAATGTTCGCGTCACCATTCCAAGCAGCTACAAGAACAAGGTAGGGAAGATATTCTGATGATTTGTTCATATATTTTGAAAGAAAAGGTTTTCAAGAAAGGAATTTAGTGAAGGTTTCGGGGAAGTCAGAATATCGAATGAAAGGAATTCTTTGTGGATTTTAACATTATTTTTTGAGGTCCTATTCCTATATATTCCGGAATTTGTAAAGAACTTAGAAAATAATTAGGTTCCATCCCAGACACCTGCTATAATGTTGTTGAATTCCAATCAACAAAAACAAGTTGGTTACGTTATTTTCACACAGGTGTTCGGTTTGTGTGGCGACTTTAACGGAGACGATAGCGACGAGTTTAGGTTACCCGATGGTTCCCTCACGCGGAAAGTAAACGAGTTTGGTATGAGCCACCAGGTGGGGCCATGTGTGGATCCCGTCCCACCTGAGGAGGTCGTGTGTTCGGATGACGACAGAACTTTCTAGTAAGTTTTTGTCAACAAATGTTAGAAGCAAACAAAACATATTTTTTTACTTTTAACAAATTACGTTGCGCAATATTTTGTTTCAAAGTTTATTTTTTTCATACAAAAAAGTCACGTGACGCACTTTGTCTGTTTTTAGTTCGAAGAAAGATGTTTGCGGAGTAATTTCCGATCCCGAAGGTCCTTTCGCGGCGTGCCACGATGAAGTTGATCCCACAGACCAGTTTGAAAGTTGTGTGTTCGATGTTTGCGAATATGGCGGAAACACAACAATCCTGGAAGAGGTGAAAACACACTCACAAACCCTCGTACATTGACCACACCATTACAATAACATTTGTCACGTGTTCCTGTGACACAGAAATTAAATAAAATTAATTTATCACAAGTTTTTGAGAATTTCTTTAGAAATTGTTTTAATTTGTAGTCAATCGCTTGTAATCAATATTTAACCAGAAAAGTTAAAAACAGACTCATAATATATCTGTGAATAAATATGATTTCTATTTTAACTCACAGTCAGTGGAGGCATACGCGCGTGAATGCCAACAGAACGGCGTCTCAGTGTGTACGTGGCGTTCTGTGACTGGTTTGGTGAAGTTTGATGATTACGTTCCATCCGACAGCCATTTCACATCATGTGCCAGTTCTTGTCCCAACACTTGTTCCGAACCTACAGCGTCCGATAAGTGAGTATTTAATATTTCTATGGATTTTTGTTAATTACGACTGGATGTTGGTTCTTGACACTTGGAGTGAAACATATCCCAGAAAGTGACGTCACATAGCTACGTCATAATGTTGTTTGTTACGTAGTTGTGAGGAGGTGAGTATAGAGGATTATGTTTGCAATCCTGGGTTTCTTCGGGATGGAGAAGATTGTGTGAGGATGTCAGAGTGCGGATGTCAACTTAATGGAGGACCTTACATTGAAAAAGGTGGGATATCGTTGTGCAAATAACTGTGGGTTGTAAGGTTGAAAGTTATGGCAATGAGAAATTGAAGTCTTGGTTTGTGTTTATTAACACTGAAAAAATAAAATATTTAATTAAAAGCCGTGGATGGGTTGCGTAGTTACTGAGCCGAAACCCTCACCAATAAGTTGGTTGTTAAACTTAATTCCCAACAAAACTGTTGATGTTTCTGTTCAAGGTCGAACTTACATGAAGGAAAACTGCACCAATCAGTGTGAATGCCTCGGAATGAACAAGGTCACGTGCCGCCTGACGTCATGTCCGGCCGCTTTGGTTTGTGGGAAAAACGAAATGGGAGAGGAAGATTGCGTCACTTCCGGTTGGTTGTGGTTGTTATTGGGGGAATTACCCGATTTTATGTTCCGATGTAGTTTGTGACAATTTGTCCCAAAATATATCGAGCCATGCTTAAAAGTAATATGGCGGAAAAAGTCGAATTTATTGTGAAAATGTTCCAAATATTATATCTTCCTGGATGCAGCCGGATGCAAGGGATCAGAGGTTCTTGATCTCGTAATCCTCCTCGATACGAGTTCCTCCATCGGTTATCGGAACTTCGCCGTCATCAGATCGTTCATCACGACTATCGTGGAAAGATTCGATGTCGGACCTTCAGCTTTGCAGGTGGGGCGGGGAGCTCTCAAGCAACCGACTGATCGTAGAATTGTGGAATTTAAAGTAGCATTTTTCCTGCTCAGTTAACTCTTGCTGAGATGCATTTTATTTGTTGGAGTTAAACGATTAATTTATGACAGTAAATAATTTGGTGAAACCTCCCTACTTCTGTTCCTGCCCAACAAAATCACCAAAACCCATTCATGCGTGCAGGTTTCCATGACTACTTACAGTCGTTATCCGAATGATCTGTGGGATTTAAATCGTTTCTCGAGCAAGGATTCGCTCTTGCGCGCCATCAAGGGGATACGGTATAGTGGAGGGGGGACTAACACTGGAAGGGCGATCACCTACGTCACTGACAACAAGTTCAATATCGCTAAAGGTCAGACAGGCATCTGAGTTGTATCAAAGTACAACTTTTTTAACTTCTTTTTCCAGAAAAAAAATTGTATTTTTTTTGTTTCCCGAAAGTTTTTTCCCCCAAAAAAATAAAAACCTTTTTAATTTGGTCTAAATTTCTTCTGACAAAAGTTAAAAAATCTTTAGGCAAAAGAAAAGATGCCAACACAGTTACCCTCATTCTCACCGACGGGGAATCCTACGATGACGTCAGCGCACCTTCGGAAGAACTTCGGAAAAGTTCGGTAGTGATCGGATTGGGAGTAAAAGACGCTAAGTTAAATCAGCTGCAGGAAATTGCTTCTCCCCCACAGTCGCGTTTTGCGATAATGGTTCAAGATTTTAGCGAGCTTAAGAACGTGGTGGACACGATATTGAACGCTATTTGTTATGTTAACAGTAAGTATTGCTGCCTTTGTACGTGAGTAGATTGGAGTTATTGTGTATTTATTTATCAATACGAAAACGAGGTTGTTTATCTTGATTTAATATAGTTTTTTTTATCAAGCCGTGTATACGTAGTCTTTACTAAACGTTATCTGCCGCCAAACAACCTTTTTTGACTAAAGATAGCTCTCTCTATATATATATGAATAAATACATATATCAAATTACCCACCTTGCAAACCTCCCATTTGTTGAACAGACGATCCATGTGCGAGTAGTCCTTGTGAGAATGGAGGTTCCTGCACACAACTTGATGAGGGGGGGTACAATTGCGTCTGTTTCTCTGATTTTACCGGGAAAAACTGCGAGATTGGTGGGTTGTGTTTTTAACCTGATGGCTTTCGGCTGGGATTTACTTGTGTTTTTAATCTTCTTACTAACAGCTATAACATTCGTAATTATGTTGAAGTATTAATACTAAACATACCAATCACTTCTACCTCCATCTGCTAAACCCCTACCGTTTGTTCACAGCGCCATCAAGTGTAGAAGATTGTCGAACGAACGCGCGACTCGATCTAATCTTCCTCCTTGATTCAAGCGGTTCGGTTGGTTCGAGTAACTTCGATTTGATGCGGAAATTCGTGAGTCGGGTGATTGAAGGGTTCAATATCGGTCCTGACGCTGTACAGGTCGGAATATCGCGATACACGCGAACCTGGACCGATCTGTGGCATTTGAATCGATACGACGGCAAAGAATCGTTGATTAAAGCGATAAAATCGATCCGATATGTAAGCGGAGGGACACTAACGGGCAACGCGCTTTCCAAAACCGCCGCCACGAAATTTACGTCACGAGCCGGAAGACGTCGCGGTGTTAAAGCGGTTACCGTGGTGATGACGGATGGAAAATCGTATGATGACGTAGCGAAGCCGGCGTTGTTTCTACGCAACGAATCTGTCGTGGTTGCCGTGGGGATTAAGGAGGCGGTGAAGGAGCAGTTGGATCGGATTGCATCTTACCCACCTGATGTTTACTCAAGACAAATTTCAAGTTTCTCAAAGTTGCAGGAATTCGCCCAACTTCTCTTCACAATTATTTGTCAAGTCAACGGTGAGAATGTTGGGGTTTATCTGAAAAAAATTATTACGAGAAAAAAATTTAACACGATTTTCATTTCGGGAAAACTCGAAACCAACAATTTTGTAGATTTTTTTTACGTCACCGATTTTATAAACTCGTTATGTTTAAGACGGACCCTGCACCCGTAACCCATGCTTGAATGCTGGGAAATGTACGGAGACAGACGATGGAAGATTTAAATGTGAATGCGCGGTTGGATATTCCGGGGAGAATTGTGAAACAGGTGAGAATCACGTGACACATATGTCAAGGCGGAACTCGATTCATTTTTGATTTATTTAATTTTGAAAAACATGAATAGAAGCCATAAATTTTACGAAAATTAAGAGTTCGTTTGAAACAAATAAAATGGTAATTGTTGCAGCCGCTGGCATGGATGTGTGTGAGCGGGAGGCGAAGACAGATGTCGTGTTTGTGATGGATGCAAGTGGTTCGGTGGGGAGGACCAACTTCGGTTTGATGAAAAGATTCATTTCCACCATAGTAAACCGGTTTAATATTGGTGCGGACGCCATACGCGTTGCCATGGTGAGGTTCAGTAGCTCTCCCGCCACCTTGTGGCACCTCAACAAGTACAACGACAAGGAATCACTCAAGCGTGCAATCGAAGGAATAAGGTACTGGTTTGATACGTCACAATAAGCTTTGTCTTTGTTTAATGTACGTTTTCTTTAGTTCAAGGTGTGATAACCACATATCGTTAAATAATACTCGTGATCGATCATGCGTAACTGTATCTAACCTAGCACCTTCGGCTCACATGCATGTTGCCGCTCACGTAATTTCATCTACTTTCACCCAGATACACTGGGGGAAGCACCTATACGTCAAAGGTTCTTCGTCACGTGGTCAACCAGGAGTTGACGATGTCAGCGGGTTTAAGGAAGGAGGTTAAACCCGTGGTTGTAATCTTGACTGACGGAAAATCCAAGGATGATGTCAGGTAGCGATTTTACTTAATTTGTAAACATCCAGTAATGCACTTGAAAAGTTTGGTGTGTGTAGGATTTGTTACACCTATGTTACTGCTATGAGATTCCTACATCGGATATATGTCGTATAGTGACGTAATAATCGATTCAGCTTTCAGCATAAACAGATGTCACGGTAGCATTTTCCTCAAATGGTCAAGTTTTTAAACCAAATTACGTGCTATTATGCAAATTGCTTACAGTCTGACACAATGGTTGTTCTTTAAAATTAACTTTCTTCCTAACCAACCCAGGGATGCTTCGTTTAACCTCCAACGCGTCGCAACATCGATCGCACTGGGAATTAAGGGGGCGGATATTCGAGAACTCAACGTCATCGCTTCCGATCCAGATTCGAAATATTCAATCAACGTCAGAAGCTTTTCCCAACTATCTCAGATTGTTGACGTCATAATAGGAGCAGTGTGTGCGTCACAAGGTAAACCTCATGTTAATTCTATATTTTCTAAATATAAAAAATTTGCCATTTCTTGGTTTAAATTTTGTTTTTTGCTCAGGGACGTTTGGTGGCGCTATGCCCACAAATTCACCCACGACATCTCAGCCTGGTGAGAATTTCTTGTTTATCCTATGTGTATTCTTATAACGCATGTCTAGTTTTGTAATGCTTTTATGCCAGTACTAAGATTTAGTTTCATATGATTGTTGTTAACCGCGTTGCTTGGCAACAGTGACGGACACAATCGGAATCTGTCCATCGGATGGGAGTTGGAGTGAATGGTTTAACGAGGATGGACCGTCTGGGAAGGGAGATTATGAAAGTTTGTCGAAGCTGAAGGAGAACGGGAAGGTCTGTTCCTCACCTGGAGCAATGCAGGTCCAAACCACAGATGGGAAATCTTATAAAGGCTCGGGACAGAAAGTTGCTGCTTCAATAACCAAGGGATTCTGGTGCATCAACTACAGTGGAAGACCTTGTAGTGATTACATGGTCAGGTATTGCTGCTCAAAAGCTGGTATGTTTTTGTAACAAACGTCTGTGGTATTAACAATGGAACCTTGACTGATTTATGAGTTTATTTCTTAGTTTACACAAAAAGCATCACGACGACAGCAGCGCCATCAAGTGACGGTACGTGATGAATAATTTTCCATTTTATCGTGTTGCAAATAGTTGTTCAATATCTTGTTTTGTATTCAATATGTGCTTTTTGTGTTCCTTGTATACCAATATTAAATAGATAACACATGTAAGTAACAATCACACAGTTGACCGCTCATGCGAGGTCACAACAAGAAATCAATATTAAAGTATGATAAGAAATATTAAACTTCTTCAATGTTTACCTGTGAAATCAGATGGAACACTTGGAACTTGTCCTTCTGGGGCCTCATGGAGTGAATGGTTTAACCAAGATGATCCGTCTGGGAAGGGAGATTATGAAAGTTTAAGCAAACTCCGAGACAGAGGAAAGGCTTGCTCTTCACCCAAAGCAATCCGGATTCAAACCACGGGCGGAATCTCGTACAGGAACACGAGACAGACGGTAAACGTGGATTTATCCAAGGGTTTCTGGTGTGTCAACTACAGTGGGAGACCATGCAGTGATTACAGAGTGAAATACTGCTGCGCTACCGCATCGACCAGATGTAAGTTGATGAATCTGCTGACAAACAACTTTGCATTCGATTATTATGGCTCCTTTAGGACTATAGTGCCGTCAAATAACTTAAACTCGCTGTATCTTTCAGACTCTTACACTGGCAGCAGCTACACGAGCTATTCCAGATAGGGGATGTCCCATTAACATCCAACTTTAAACAAGGTGAAAAAATGACAGGTGACAAATCTTTCAAATCATTTTTTTCAAATTTAACATGAAATTAATTGGAAACTTTTTTAGAAGCTACAGAAGAAAACTGAATAGACAAAAAAGTGGGAAACGAATCATCAAAACCTCACCCAATACCTTGATATCTTGTTGCATTTCGTACAAACATTAAATAAATTATGGAAGCAAATGTGTGTGTTGTTTAGTTGAGGATAAAATTAAAGCATTTTTAACGTTTAAAAGAGCACTTTTTCAGTCCAAACCGGTTTATACTGAAACCTGGGCCCAAAATTTTGGTCATTTAGTGAGTGATTAAAATTATTATTTTAAAAGAAAACAAATCCTAGACAACTTTAAAACCGTCGTAGACGGCGGCTAAAACTACACAACAGTGCAGGTGGAAGATCGGGTATTTCGGGGTTTTGCAGAGGAGGATCGACGTTCTTTGGCCGGTGGAGCCGCAACCGATCGCCTGATGCCATGAAACAGCTTGTTGATCATAACATAACCCATCTTAGTTGTAATAAAAACCCGTTCATCATCGGCTACTGTTATACCCGTCACTGTAGCGTAGACATACTGGGCCGCCACCAGTTCACCTGCAAAATATATTGACGTGACAAATAAATCGGCTTAGATTTGCCAACAAAACTTTTGATGTAAATCAATATATTTAATCTTTAAACTCCTAGTGTTAAAATCCCAGTTAAACCCAGTCAAGCACAGTTAAACCGACGTATTTCACACACAACTTCATTTATCCGGTATTCAGAAATATTAAGGCTTTAGAAATCCATCATGTCCATAGTAAAAGTTGCAAACCAAAATACAAATACTGTTAAAACCCATGCCACTTGTGACGCAACAAACATAACAATGCGCCGCTATGACGTAGTGAAATTCAAACCAGACAGGACAGGAGTAAGATAAATAAAAACACAACAATGGAATCCACAGCAAAAGCGCCGTTGTTTCCAATTCCTGAGGGAAGTGAAATTGAACAAGGAAATATTAACAGTCAGATTCCACCGGTGGCCAAACGACCAACTACAAGAAACGTAAGTCGTGGTAATTGTTTTTAACACCATACGTGGATACAATGCCTGATAAGAAATTGTTGTAAATTTAATGCAACCAATTTTTTTAAACATTGTTTACCAATCTCTTTAGTGTTCACTGTCATTAAGAAAAAGTGGGAAATACCCTAAAACTTACAAACTGCTGCTTTCAGGTGTGGTAATTTCCCTATAAAACACCCTTTACTCTAGACTTTGTGACCTTGGAACTTCCAACACGATTTATTTTACAAAAAGGCAAACTATCGTTTGTTTCGTGATAAAAGTTTAAACAAAACTTTACATAGAAACAACTGGTTAAATCTCACTCCCGCCAATCACTCGCATCCAGGGGAAAGTCCCGGATCCGACTCCCCTCAGATCGCGGGGGAATCACCGAAGATGATCTTACCGACTTAAATCTTGTGCTGAAAAAAACTGAATCGAATCATCAGCAAGACTCCCCCAAACCGGCAACTTTGCCAGACCTATTTAAGGTGCGGATAAAACCATGGTTGTTCAACCGCACATACAGTGTAAAATAAAATTAAAATCGAGATTTTGACAAAATATACCGAGTGTTTGACAATGGACATTTGTCATAATTCACAATATGTAAATGTGACCTTGAGTGACCCCATATCACGTGTGAACTTGTATCGGTTCCTTCAGAATCCTCGACACGTCCCACAGCGAAATGTTGAGGGTCAGAACTTTTCAGTGTTGGGACAGGACCTTGCTTTACCAGGCGGCAAGAACACGAGCAGGTTCGTCACAAATTCAAAGCGAAATTTTGACAAACTATTTGTTTTAAAATACCATCGTCGTCCCCTGCTGATTTTACGCAAATATTAAAACTGATATTTCCATTGCGTAATAAAAACACAGTAAAACGTTGGTTTCTTTGCAGAGAGACCACAAGACGGGAAGCTCGACATTCAGACAACTCTCATATCATAAGTTTGTTTCTGAAGGAACAAATTAACGACTTGTTGCATGTCCACTCATTCGGGATCCCTATAGAAGTGAGCATGGGATTCTGTTGGAGTTAACATAGACTTCACAGTAACCAAGAAAAACAATATTTCCAGACACATTTTTAATTTTACCTCCACCATCTTCTGGCTGCAAACACAACTTCCAGTTTTTTAAATCGGAAAGTTATTAATTTACGCAAACGCACTCTCAAATTTTTACACTTGATTAATCACCATTGTGATGTAACAGATAATAATCAACGTCCATGCTGATTACGTAAGCGGGACAACCCCAGGAGCGAGAGGAATATTCCACTGTCCGAAATGTTTGGCGTACTGGCAGCAAACTGGAAAGTTACCGGAAAGTTGTGATGAGGTTAGTTTGTTCCGCAACAAAGTGTAGAAATGTTGAAAGCAAGTCAATACTGCAAAAATTTAATCCGATATAGTTCGAACTGAAAAACGCAACAAAATGCAACTCGTGTTCAACTAACATGAAAACCTATCGCCCAAAAATTAGGTTGCAGTAATCATTGTTTAAAAATCTAAAATCATTCTCTTAAATTTCAACCATCTCTTAAGTGACGGTTGAAAATATTATTATAATTTAGACCTTTCATCCTTTTTCTTTCAGGCGGCCAAGTTTACAAGAGGCCCCCTCATCCAGCTTAACTTGAGCGAAGCAGCAAAGTTGGTGGAAGCAATAAAATCATCCAACAAGTTTGTTTCCCACTCAGATCTCAGTAAATTCCTTCCATTACTCAGTAAAGCTACGACCAAGGAAGAAAGGAAGAAAATAATTGATTCAATCTCGAAGAAATCGCCCCAAGTTGCATCGGAAAAAGTTGCTTTGGGTAAAATATAATAACTTTCATCACAACATTCTACCAAACGACAAACCAGGGATTTTTTTTGGAAAATAATTTACGTTTGTGAGGTCACAAATCAAAAAGGGGGTTTATGCTGTTTTCATTGAAGTAGATTTTTTCAAACATAAACTAAGTTTATGGCGGCTTCCAACATAGTGCGTTCACAGAACAGTTGCTAAAATCCCTCAAAACATTCGCAAGTGTGAAAAATATGTCCGAGAAACCAACAATTCGCTGTTACAGGGCCAAGCGAAGAATTTGATTCGAATTCAACGAAAGGTGAGGAATACCACGACAAAAACCACCAGGTGACCCTGCAACTAACACGTGCCATGAGGTCAAAGTTCACACCCACATCTGACGTCACAATCGATCCTACAACAGGACAAGAAACATCTGGTGTAAAAATTGCTTCCATCGGACTAAGAAGTGGGGACGGGTCGTTTTATCCCGGTTTCTTTGTGACGTCAAACGATGACGACACACCTATGATGTCACAACCGATAGGGGAGTTCATGTTTCAAGCAAGAGGTCGATTTGATGACGATGGTTGCTATCACCCCTATAACAAGGACGAGCCCAACGTGCTTAGTGACGTTAGATTCCCGAATCTACAACAAATGATGACGTCACAGTCACGCGGTTCTTCGGGTTCAAAGGTCGACCTTGCATCAAATTTCCACTTCGTGTTCCAGGAAGGAAGGGACTTAATGTTGAATGATTTATTCACCAGCGGTCTCCTCCACACCAAACCCGGGCAACAGTGCTACCTAGTGGGCATGTACGACTCACGAGGGCATTTCAATGCTGCTTGTTGCGTCACAATGGACGGTTACGTCATACCTGGGATTTGTGACAAAAACAACAAATTCACGGTTTTCGCTGATTATGATGAGGATGGGGAGATTGTGTTCCTTCCCCACAGAGAAAAACCCGAACTGGAAACAATTCTCCTTCGTTTGCAGCACTTACCACCTTGCCCGAACGCTTCCGAAATATCCCGAGGCGTTGTTCGGAATTGGAGGTGTGTCAGAGAAGGGGAAGGGATTGACGGCCCGATGCAAATAACAGTGTTTGTGAGAGAAGCAGGTCCGCAAGGTGGCAGTAGTGTGGAGGATATGAATGTTTACATCGGTGGTGAAGTTGGGCCTGATGGTCACTTGTACCCGTATGGGAAATATGACGCCGACGGAACATTTCTACCAGGTGGGAATGTTCACTGCATTGATGTCTTTTTTTTATTCAGGAACATTTTCAAAATCCTTGATTCAAAATGTATGACGTAACAATATTCACAAACAATTACAGCTGTGCCAACCATACCGATGGTTTGTTACTGTGGTTTTTACGAGTTAACAAACTTCATACGTTTTTCAGGGGGGCCGGCTTTAGGTTCGGCTACCGGCCTTGTAAGAATGCAATCAAGCGACGAAAGCAACGAGTTTCCCATGCAAGTTCATAATTACAAGACCGATAGAGAACCAGATGGAGGTAAAGAAGATTCCAGAACCCCAAAAGTAAATGGAAGGGAGATGCACGGAACATCTTCAGATCAAAACAATGTAAAACGGCATCAAGTTGTATGAAGGAAACCTAAGTTTAAACACGAACTAAACAAATATCACTGGTTTACGCACTCGGGTCGGGGATTACGCACTCAACCTCTACCTTCTTAACTCAGAGATCAAGCCTTGATAACGATGACGTCACGAGTCGTTCCACAGGGGAATTACCCGCACGGAAAAGATCTCCAACAAAAAGTCCACAGAAGAGAACCAGCAGCAGGAGTTTATCGAGGAGGAGTTCCAGGAATTTGAATTCACAGGAGAGAATTTATAACGTGTGAGTGGTTTTACGTCACCAAGACAAGTGCATTAGGATTGCATGGAGTTTGTTGTAGTTATCTTTAAGGTTCGTCCAAATATTCCTTTGCTCAACTTCACTTATGTTTTGTTTGTTTGACGAGTAAAGATTGGTTGCGCACAATGTTCAACACTGCGCATGTTTCCATTCAAAATACCCAGGAAGTCAGATCCACTCCAGAAGACCCCAAGTATTGTCTTCGTTCAGGAGGAGGTGAAACCACCTTCCCGACCGCCGAGCTCAAAACCTAAACAACCTGAAGTTTTAAACCCTGCAGTTAAGAACAGGACGGGGAAACCTTCGACCAAACCTGGATCACTTGCAGATACAATGATGAGTAAGTGGTGGTAGTGGTGGTGGCACACACAACATAACACTGAAGTTTGTGTGATCGAGGCAGTTAAGACAATTGCTGAATGGAAGAAATTCATAATTTTTTACATTTGTTTCGGTTTTCTGCAACAAAAATCTACAAACGCAAGTCTACCCCGTTATTAATCCCTGGCTACAACTGACCCACGTGGAATTTATCCCCAGGCCCAGCACATGGTGAAAGTGATTCAGCCAATATGAAGGGGCCGTCCCAACCGGGGAATTACCGTGACACTGTGACGAGAGCTTCTTTCATGGCAGATAAAGTTAAAAGCAAGGATGCGTTGAGATTACAAGCGGCCGCCAGAGGTTCCAGCGTAAGTGATGCAATCATTAACACGTGATCGTGCATGAATGACCTAGAGTAGACCCTGGGAATTCCCCCAAACATGCAAACAAATTTAACACAAAAAAATAGGAAATTGACAATTCGTGGGGACGTTTAAACTCCACACTGGATAAATACTTAATCAAAGATCAAATGCACACGCGTTGAACAGTGAGAGTAAACGTTTGTTAAAATGACAACCAAAGTTTGATAATCTTGATCTGTTTCAAGACATTCGACTCATCGGATCCAGGACGACCTCAAACCGAGGGGAGATCCGGATTATCGAAGAGAGAGAGTAGTATGATGAGTGATGTGGGAGAGAGGAGACTCAATACAGCTGGAAGATTAAGATCACAGACTGGAGTTGACGGTTGGTCTCCTCCATGTGTATTCCTGTTGTTTACGTAGAAACATAGAGTCTTCACTGTTAGCATTTTTTTTTAAACTTCTGTGAAACAAAATAGTCACGAACTACCAACAACCTGAAGAAAGAAACCACTAAAACGTTCAACAATAAATTCACTTTTTCCAGCTGCCAAGAGCTCGACCCCAGCCACAGTTGCTAGGCAACGGGAGATAGAGAAGAAGACACGAAAGGAGAAGGCGGAGGTGAAAGCGAAATATCAATTCGCTGCCCACCACAGTTCCGTTTCAGGGGGAGCCCCCGAGCAAGACAAGGTAACCATGGTTATAAAAAAATCCCAAAACCACGAAGTCCAGAGAAAACTGTGGGAATGTTAGATACCAACTTGTGGGTTGATGGCAGTTGTCATCATTTCAAGCAATATTATTTAACCTGCAACCACTATGTGGGATAGGAAACAATTTAACCGGGTAAAAAAACAAAACCGAACCCAACAATTGTGATGAAGCTGACGCTGGGAGGGACGAAGACGAGCAGGACGACTTTATCATCCCAAAAAACATCCAGGAGATCTCTTCCAGGAGCAGATAGCAGCACAAGCACACAACGTCTTCCCAAGATGAAACAAGTCACGGGAGCTCCTCCAGGAGCCCCAGGAATCCCGGATAAAACTTTGTCTTCAAGATCAATGAGAAGGAAATCTTCCTCTAGATTCAGGAAGGAGAGCTCCACGGTGGATGGGATCCCTGGGGAGGACGGGGTGGAAGAGAAAGGGAGCAAGATGACGATAGAAGAGGTTGGTGTTGGTTCCACATGAATAAAATATCCAGAATAGAGTAGGAAAGTATTTTCCCAATCTTTTCATAAAGTTTGATATTTTTCACAAACGTTCAAAATGGAATTCTGCCACGTTGTCATTTTTCCATCCTCAATAAACTTATCCTGAGGAATGTTTTCTCGACCAGAAATAATAAAACCTTTAAAACTACGATTTATAATCACAACAATGATCGTTTAAAGATGCAACGGATGACGGAGAAGATGCAAGATGCTGGGATCCTTAGTGATGATGAGGACATGGATTTCTCCGATCTCTCAAACATCTCCAGTGATGATGAGGATGATGATGAGAAATCGAGCAAGAGGAGCAGCTTCTTCCCCTTCCTTGATGGATTCTCGATCCTCAACTTCACCGAAAACTTCAGGTTTTCTTACTTTGCGGTACCGGGTTACATCAAAGAACACAACCAGAAAGTGAGGAAAGGGATTCTGAAACTTCCAATTATCACAGGTGACATTCTTGCTCTTTCAAAACATTCGAATATCAACGAGAAAATACAAATGGATACAAACAAAACTTTAGTTCAAATAAACATAATTAATTATGTGAGCTGCAGACAGATCGCCACTTTTTCGACCTATATAGAAAAACAATGCAGTTTGATGCAAATCTTGTAGGCAATTAAGTTTTTGCGCAGAATCGACAGGCAAGAAAAAAGAAAAGTCCAAGAAGAAAACGAAGGGTAGTGCGCTGATGAAGAGGATTGAAAAACTTAACCAAACAGGGGGAACGTGAATCTGCTCTTGTTCAAACCTGGTACAAATAATCGGGTGCTCCTGTTATTGTGACTAAGGCAGTAACACCCAAGTATTTGAAACTTAAGTCTCCACATGTCATTGGTGGATCAAACATTACAAAAGATAATAAAATGTTGGTCTTACAACTTATGGATATGTTATTACACAATTTGTAAAAAACATATTTGCAAAGCACGCAAGAGTTGTAATCTCCCAGTATTGAAACCATGACTTCAAATATGTGAATTTGTATCTTTGTATTTTCCTATTTTGTATCCGCTTTCCTTTTGAAATAATAAACTTTATGTAATAAAATGTTTGCGTTGAAACTTTTAACCAACCTGTTTTTACACTCCATACTTTTACCGAGCGTTCGTGAGAACCGGTTATGACGTAGGCGTCGTCACAGGTAAAAGCAGCGCACGTGACTCCTGCAGCCAATAGGGATGAGAAGTTAATCTCATGAAGAAGTTCCCAGTGTCCGTTCTGTATATACATGTTGAGTTTGGTTGTTTAATTTGGTTTAGGAATTTATGCAGCAAAATGTTCGGTTTTGGGAAGTTTTAAACCTGGAATGAACGGAACATTAAAAGTGAGTGGTGACAAATTATTGGAAAACATTGCAGCCAACAATGCAATTACGAGTAGTTGTACAAACTAGAGTGTCTGTTATTAGCATGATGGTGGTTTGGAAAGTATGCCACTCAGTGTGGGGCAACCAACGCTGTTTGTCGTGAGTTGGTAGCTCGGGGAATTCCTACATCTGGTGATCAACAAACGTTTGAAGTTGTAACAAGGTTTGCAACCAACCTTCCTGGACCACAACCTCCTGGTCAAGCCGTGAGATCCAGTGAATAGAAACCTCTGACTGCAACTTAACCTCAGGTAAGTGAGGGGACTCCCATGTGCTGTGAGGGTCTGGATCAAAGTAACCTCCCAAGAACCTTCTTCATCTTCTCGGAAGTTGAAGATTTTAACTTCGCATTCTTCCGTTCCAAGGAAGACCTGAATGAGGATTTAAATCACGTGACTACCCACTGTATGTAGGAGTTTTCACAAAATGTACAAAGGAAGACGGCCAACCTAGAATCCTGAATACAGAACCACCCACCTGCAAATCACCAACAATCTTGTCCCCAACACACGATGCGGAAACTTTCCCACCAACTTTCTCCATGTGTTCTTCCTTCATGGCGAGAGTGGAAACAAGCGTGAGGTGGTCAACTTCTTCTTCATCACGTGTAATGGTCAGGATGTGTTGGTCGTCGTTACTCAATGACATCGTGGTGATCCGGTGACCTTCCCTGACCTTCAACTCCTGAACCACGTGATCGGTTTGTCGAATGGAAAGCGGGTTTTCGTTTTTCACCACCGAACCTTCGGAGGTTGCGTGAAAAAAGTGTTTGGAATTATTTGCGAATATCAGGGTTGTCACATGGGGTTGGTTGGAGTCGTTCGATTTAATTGGAAGTTCAACTTGCGTCCTGAACCGTCTTGACCCGAGGTCATGTACTCTGATTACTCCGTTAATGTTGTCAGCATATATTAGGTGGTTCCCCTCAGAGCTGATGGCGTTGGTTCCGACTTCGAATGGGAAAGTTGGGGGTTCCAGGGCCAACTTCTCCAACTTTGTGTTCCACAGTTTTAAGTAAAAAACCTGAGAAAGGAAAGAGATTGTATGGAAGTTGGCAACAATTTTAAAGGCAAACAGTTGATTTAACCAAGAAAAACAAATAAATAAATATGTTGAAGGATGATCCATGGAGGCACACAAATTAGATCGAAACCCGTTTGTTCCAAAATGAGTGACATATGAAAATACCATGCTCCCTGTAAGACTTAACCCACGACCCTGGGAGTCCTGCCGATACATTTCGTGTTTGTTGAAGTAAATACATATTAATCTCGACGATATGATAATATCGCGATACCTTGGATGAGGACGATACGACGATATCTCCCACCATGAGGATTCGATCCACCTCTGCTCCCATCCCTCTCATTACACAATGAGGAGAATTCAAGTCCTCCAACATCCAGGAGGTGATCTCTTCATCCCTACTCCCAACCACCAACATCTTGCCCGTAGAATCAAACTTCAAGGAAGTGATGACGTCACGGTGATGACGTATGAACGCCTTGTGCTGCGAGGAATTTTAGTTAAATGAGAGAGTAATATAATTTATAAGGTCTAACGCTAAAAACATTGCAATAATTATTTAAGTTTTGTCTTAATTTTGCACAAATGATTTCTTTAAACCTTTGAAGAATGAGGAATTCGTTCACTCTCCATAAACTTGTAATTTTTGCACTTTTAAATCACTTTCACCGACTTCCAAAACTTCCACCACGTTTCCGAACCCGTAAGCAACCATGTCACCATTTGTCGATACACACGTCACACTGGGATGACGTAAGGTTGACGTCATCGCGTGCGTAGGGTCTTCTATCCCTCCAATCAACAACCTTCCATCTTTAAGCCAGGTGAACAACTTATTTCCTCTCATCTGGATGTTGTGGACAGGAGATTGGTTGGTCTGGCTGATGGTGGTGACAATTTTGTCTGGAAAACGTGATTTACAACAAAAACATCTCAAATATCGGTTGCAAGATTTTTACATCGTATTTGTTCTCATGAGAAACAACGCTGTATTTTAAATATAATTTGTTTCCCTGGTATTTTGTGTTTGTCTTGGCTCCATTGAGCGCATGGAATAACATCACGGAAATTCTCTACAACCGACCTTGATTGTTCGACCAATAAATAATCGACCCGTCATCATATCCAGTCAGAACACATCCAGTGTGAGTGAACATTACGTCTGTGGTTAGATTATATTTGTTTGAGTGGATGAGAGTTGCTTGGCATTGTAAACTTGATAAATTCCACACATTCACCTGAAACATTTCAAATGTTTCATCATCCTAACTCAACTCTGAAAACCTCCTCTGCGAAAATCTATTTATCGAGTTTCGTTCGCAGTGCAGCCGACAAGGAAACTACGTGCAGAGGTGAATGTACGAAAGTATTAATGTCTGGAAGCGTCAGCAACAAACTGCTTATTATCTTGATGGACAAGCTACTGAAATATCTATATATGGTAGGTAACCTTTCATCGTAAGATGAAAACTTTCTGCGTAACCTTTCATGAAAACTTTGTAGTGAATTTAAGATAACCTGATTTCCGCATGCTGACGCCAGCAAGCTCCCGTCAGATGAAAGCGCTACACTGGCATGTACGTCATATCCGCTGTGGTCCTCTTTGATGGTTGTGACGCTACTTCCGGTGTCCAAGTTCATCACGTGTAAGGTGTTGTCATGGGAACCAGACGCCAGGCGCAAACCTGGTTTGGAAAGATTTGTAAAATAAAAACGTGTCATCATTTGTATTGTCCATCCCGGGATTCGAACCCGCAACATCATGAATCCCGATCAATTTCGACATGGTCCTTTTATCATTATATGTTTGATTCAAATTTATCATACTGGAGCAATGGAGACAATGGTTTTGCTGCTTTAACAAAATTTGACAAAAAGAGTGAAACCCATTCAAATCATTTATAACCATGAAGTGTAAATGAAAGCAAAGACCCTTCAAACTGTATGTGGGATCAACTAATGTTTTAAAACCCTTTCCAGTATTAATTTGTATAAAGAAAGTTAACACACCTCGTATATGGAGGCAAGCAACCCCCTCCTTATGGGGTTTCCCCGTGTGTACAACCTCATCCTCTCCCACCTCCCACACTATAATCAAACCCTCCCCGGAACCGGCCGCTATAAGTGGGGAGGGGTCGCCCGCTGATACTAAACACGTGACAGGTTTGCTGAAACCAATCAGCGTCGTCCGAAGCGTTCCACCTGAATAACGACAGTAAATGTTTTAGATTTTGGTGGAACAATTTCCGAAAGCGGGTTGAATCGTTGTGACCGTAAATTTTGTTTAGGTTTTTGTTAATATCAGATCACAAAAATCAGCCACAAGAATACAACACAAAAAAGAACACGGGTAAGCAACACAAATCATGTTGACCACATGAACAATAATGTACAGGAAGTTAAATACAATGCAGTGTGTACACAAACCCCACCTGGTGGTTGGAAGCATCCGGAGAGAGGGATAAGATTGGGATCAGGATGATTGATGAGGATCCGGTTTGCTTCCTCCAACAACCTCCCGATAGTGGAAGGGATTTTTTTACCGAAGAAATCCAACCTCCCGATCAACTCCACACAAATGTGGTTGGTGATTCCCCCTGGTTAGAAGTTTAAGGGTATGAACTCGTTATTGAGAAAAAAAAATGCAACAGTTTGTGAGCAACGTACAACACTGATTGACAGAACAGTGGGACAAAAAAAATGAAGCAATTTCAACTTTACTCTTAACTGTATTTTAATTTCAACTGTAATTCAGAACAGACAAACACATAATTTAAAACATAAATACAAATAACATTTACCTTTGAACTCAAGAGTTGGTTTGGCGAGTTTTAGAGCATCTCGGATGAGCGCAACGCCAGGATCGAGCTCTACCGCAAGAGCGAAGTTATAATCGTCGAGAACATCTAAAACCACCAGCAAATTTCCAACCTCGTGTATAAGAAATTAACTACTTCCCTTACCTTTAATCGCAAACGCAGATATTTTCGTCATCATCCAGGTGACGTCACAAAGTACAGAATCATACAGTTCCTTCCACATGGTGGCGCGCGTGAGGTGGTAAGGGAGTTCGTCTAATTTTCGTGAGTTAAAAATTCGATCGGAAAATTTCAGAGGCTGCGAAAAATAAAAGTTTTTATGTGAAGTCGATATAAAATTAAAACTCCCCGAATTGATTCATTTTATTGCAAATTAAGATCTCTATGATCAACTTCTTGTGTAACCATGGAGTTTTTTCAGCATCCAACCTGCGAGGCAACCTGCCGATCCACTTTGTGCTTTCTGTTCTTCCAAATCTCTAGAATTAAATCCTTTTTACGTCCGTCTGACCATTTCCCACTAAAGTATTCCGCCATCTGGCGGTGAACTTTCGGTCGTACATCATCTGTAAGGTACCGCTCACGAGCAACTTCTACAAACTGCCTGCATTAACAAGTAGGTTTGTTGGAACCTGACAAGATTCGAGGGAGATCCAAAAAATCACGTAGCAGATGGGGTTTGAACCCACGACCCTGGGCATCTCTGAGGACAACTAAAAAAATTACAACCATGGAACACAATGCTTACCTGTGGTAAAATGCCAGCACGGTGTGTCCCACCGCTTGTCTTTCAACAAGGTCACCACCAAGGTCATACCGCAGACGTGTCCATAGCAACGGAGGTACGCGCACTACGTTCCGGTTGGGTGGAGACCAGTATTGGTATGATGAGTTCAGCACTTGGTCGTCGAGGGAGAGGAGATCTTCAAGTTCTCCCTCACTTATTCCGTTCCTTGGAATATTTTCAGGTAGAACAAATACGTGGTTTGGAGGTTAGTAGAGGTTGGTATCCGGTTACGCAACCAAGGAGTCTCCACTATAACCTTGAACCCACATGGAAGCGGGAATGTTTGTTCAGTTTACAATTACCACCGAAATAAATTCTTTCAGTGAAACCAAATATTCCAAATTTAAATACGATTTTACATCAATCACCAACATCTGTTTCGTTAATACGGGAGTATATCTTAGCCCAGCACGGAACTTACTTCGCAGCCACCAGATATGCGAAGGCTTTCTTCACAAAAACACCGCCGTGGTTTTCCTCGAGTCGGTCGAAGTAGTTGGAGATTGCCCCCCTCGCCGAGTCAGCGAAATGCAAGTGAGTCACGTCTGTGTAGGAATGCCAATGCCGAGCTTCATCAAATGCAAGCTGGAAATCACGCCATATAATGGTTGTGCATTTAACATTGGTGACGTCATATACTGGTTGTGTACTTAACAATGATGACGTTACATGCTGGCTGCACATATAATATTTAAAACAACAACACGAAAAAACATTTTTTACGTCCCCAACGAATTCGATTCATTTTTTTACGATAAAAAGAGGCACCTGTATGAGCGGTAGGGATATTTTGACACAACCACAAAAATTTTGCCGTAATTTAAATGAAAATAGTTGAATCATGTTGATAATAAATGAGTCATTTATACATTGGACCTTCGTTGTGAAGTTCTGTTTCTAAACATAAGTATGGGGTGATTATATATAACTAAACCAACCTTGAGAAATAAAGGTTTTGGGTCGGATCTAAAAGCTGACATCACCAACTCGTGCTGGTCACGGTTCAACGATCTTCCATCACGTGCCAACCATGTGTCCAAAATTTCCCGCCCTGTCTCGTCATCCAAACACGTGACCTCGATGAAGTTATCATTCGGGATTGTTCGCCTTAGTGACGTCATAACGGCTATTTCCGGGTTGGGGAGGGTAGTCAGGAGGACATGAACTTTCGGGGGAAGATATTTTGGCAACCAGTTCATTCTAGAACAAATATTACGTCATAATGTTGCAATTACACACTTACGTAACTATCATGAGGTTTGCAGGCTTGGCAGCCCAGGCAATGCAGCCTAGCTGGATCAGCCACTTTTTCCTGACAAGTCGGAGCAAGATTTGAAAAATCAGGTGAGGTTTGAACTCTCGACCCTGCGCTAACCAGGCCCAACGCTCTACCAACTGGGCTGTGATTGCCAAGCAAGGACATGCGCAGTGGGGCGACCCTGCCTATCATGCCATTGCATGTAATATTACTACATAGGTAACTATTTCCAGTTTTAGGGACAATTACCTGTGAGCGCCATCTTGTGACGAGAGCTGGTCTAGCGAATCGAGGAAAATCACGAGGTTACCCTGCTGGTCCGGATCGCTCAATTCCTCGCTCACTGTGTTGAGAAGTTTCGAGAATCTCTGAACGACTCCGTTAAAGTTCTGAAGTAGGTGCATCCCCGGAACTGGGAGTCCGAACGCTTCAGTGATTTGAATAATCAAACTCTGCATGAAATGAAAGAAGAGTGTACGGGGATATTTATTTACAGGCTTCGGGAGATTTGGCCAACCTGCAGTACGTTGTGTATATGAGACGAATTGGGGGATGTCCCTAAAAACCGATATGCGAACACATTCTGTGGCGCCATCTCGCGGCACAGTTTGACGGTCATTGCGCACAAAGCAGTTTTTCCTCTGCCGGAATTCCCGTAAACCACGACTGGCCGAAAGTTTTTTGGTGACAAGAGAAGTGACGTAATGTTGTCTGCAATAAATATGTTTCCTGTAACACTAGGTTATATTGCTGTGGAGACAGGGTCAGTTTATGGAATAGCAACTATGGTGTTATCTGACTTAAATAACCCGCATGAACCTTCAAGAGGTCATAGTTGAAAGTGGTTAAATGCAATAATTCTGACCAACTGCCTACCAAGTAAAAGCTTTCTCCCACAGAAAGTCTGACATTTGGTTTCCGCAAACCCGGCATGATGAAGAACTTCCTCAAAAATCCACTCGCTCTCGTCCGTACCAGTTGCACTGGTGGATTCCGACAGCACCGCATGGGATTGTTGAAACTTTTTAAATGTGTTTTCGATGGAAAGTTTAAGATCATTCACAAAATCCGTGCAAAATGTTTCCAAGTAGACCACGTGATTTTTAGACGCTGTAGTTATACCTGCGGATAAAATACAGTCATGTTTGTTATAACCAGTAGTTCCAAGAACAAATACCCCTTTGTTAGATAAGAAAACAAATGGCTTCCCTCCCGTTATATTAAGCGTAGGTTAAATAATTTCTTCAAAGTCACACTGACCTTGATCAAGGCACCACTCCACGTCATATTTCCTCACTTTCGTTGGACCTCCAATATTTTTCTCCACTTGTGACTTAAGGTTGTTCAGAAGATTCTGCAAAGCACAAAAAAACAGTCGAATTCCTACCATTGCTCATCTTAATTGACAGCAAACGTCAACGCACAAGTGTGCCAACACATATGAAAGCACAAAATCTGCGTTCCTTCTTGCGTTGAAATTGTTCATTTATGTGAATGAGCCAATTACTGTCATAAGCGTGTTTGTCCTCTCGCTGTTTCCTCACATAGCAAAGCTAACCTGCGCATCGTCATCAACTTTCCCTTCGTCATTCACATCCACGTATTTCCGTATGCTCTTTTCCGTCAGATGGCGCTCCAGGTCTGTTATTTCCCTCCTGTAAAGATAAGCTGATTCCAGGTTCTTGATGGAAGCCAGGCCTTCTTCAATCTCAAGTTCTGTCACTAAATTTGTACACTACGCTTGTAAGAGTTAAGTAAATACTTTCAAACATCAGGATGTTGGCATGCTCAGTTATCAATAGCAGATTGGTACTAAGTATACGCAACGTAAAACAACAACTTTGCACTCTTGCAACGTGTACAGTAGGTGATTAACTCACAAATCTTACAAATAACATTAATTTCATCAACATAAATAACATTATTGTTGGTACTAGAGTTTTATTCACAATGTACATGAAATGGATTCATATGTTGGATTGTAGGCTACCAAGGAACGGCAGCAAATGTATAAATGAAACCCTAACACCTGACAACGTCAAGCTTAATACCTGAAACAAAGAATGTTCGACCTTCAGATTCACCAATCTCATTTCTTTCCCGCGCAACTTTCGCACATTTTCGGAGGACTTCGGCAAGTTTCGTTGAGGTTTTATCCCATGCGGCACGGTCCGAAAGTCTCTTTTTTGTGTGTTTTGGGTTTTGATCGTCAAAGTATTGTAAAACGTTTGTGATTGGTTGAAGGACATACACTGGCGGTACGGCGTTATCGTCTCTCTTGTACCTTAGGGCAAATATAAAAATTGTCAGGCATGACATCCAGGGATATAAGTAGTTAGTGATTAACCAGGTTATACATTTAAACATTAAAACCAACATAGAGCTCCTACAGAACCTTATATATTGCTCTCATAGCACAGTATATGAAAATCATATCATTGGCCCAAAACAGTTAGCATCATATTTTAATGCTTGAGCTTACAAACAGAACCAACTTACCAGCTGTCTAGCAGTTCCTCTCCATCTGTGCGAAGCTCTGACGAAATCTTCAACAAAGTCTCAAAAATCTTCACGTTGATATTTGACGGTAGAGGGCGGTATCCGTACCGGTTTCCAATGAACGCCTGCGCCAAAAATGTTAGCAAAATTATATTTATGCTTCTCAAGGAAAATTAAGTGAAATTTAAAACCAGAATAATTTAAGTATTTAATCCCACTGTGCTTTCCTGCTTGGAAACTTAACAACTACTACAACGTCTTAATCAACGTAGGAAGCTACAGGCGACTTGCCCAAGGGAACTTGCATCTCACAACCACCAGTCTGATTTATGTTTGTTTATCAAACGCATTTTCCCTTTTATCAGCGGGGATAGCAGTTTAAAAACTGTTGACTTCCAGCCCACAGTTTACTGACAGAATTGAATTTTCAAATAAAAAAACTTAAAACAAAACAGAACCCGAATCTATTTTAACTGAAATTAAAGGAAATTCAAATCCAAACTAACAACAAAATGAGGTCCCATGGAAAGTCGTTTGCAAGTTTTGATTTCCATCAGACAGAGTTCGCACGTGGAATGGTCGACAGTTGCTGTGTCCTGTATTCCCCACCTCATATCCATCACCTTATACAACAACAACTTGTAAATATTGTTGAATGTCACAGACACGCTTGGGTGAACACTTAAGCCATGTCTTGAGCGCGTTGACTGGAAACGGCGACACATAAACACGTTGCAACTACGATTTGAACCAACCTGAAAATCCAGTCCCAGTTGTTGGCAGAATAATCTCAGTTTAGGGTAAGCTTTCTCCAATAACCAGTTTCTTTCAACGCTCATGTCTAAACAAATAGGAATTAGCATGTAATCTAACTATTGTCCTTAGTTAAATGTTTCACATATCCTTACATTGTATGCCATGTCTAAGCCATAGGACTACCACATGTTTTACTATAAAAAATAACATGTGATGAATTAAAGTGGCTGCTACTTTTGCGCAAGCAGAACCAAACGGATCCACACTGTCGAAGCATTTATCAGGCTGTATTTTAGTTTTTCTGTATCATGTGCAGACAACCAGTGGCGTCACCTGAAAACGTTGAACTGACGAAAACCCTGACAATGTTTGACTGCTCCAATGTTTTCAGGCTGGTTTCTTCGCCACGAAACAGTTTCTTCCTGTCATTGCCTTCTTGGTGTGAACCCATGTTTGAAACCTGTTGCCTTCAACAAACAGGTGTTAGACTGTTTAAAGCTGCTGATGCACCAAATTGTAGCCTGGTTCTGTTGAACTTTGGGCTACAGGCTTATCGCCAAGTTCCCATTCAAGAACAAATATTTCATGACCAAGTAATGCCCAAACTTCCAACTGTGGTTTACCACAACCTCAAAGCAGGTATATTTACCTTGGGCGACTTTTCAGTTGAAGAAATCACCAAGAACCGATGCCTTTCATTGTGTCTTGCCGCTTTTCAGCGGGGAACAAAAACAAGCTTTATTCCAAGTTAGGCTTTCAACAAAACCTTTTGTTCCAGGTCGAGCCTTTAACCTCTCACAGCGGGAAACCGGATATCCGCAGAATAAATATTCGACTATTCCGGAGATTTTACTTTTGGAAACAAACAAGACTTTCAAACAGTTGCCCGCGGACTGACAGTTTATATCAGAATCTTGCAATTAAAAAAAGGCTGTCCGCGGCAAAAACATCACGCCCAGTCAAACACGGTAACTTCCACCTTCATCTTTATTGCACAAATATACACACAATCCGCAGACGATTACAAAACAACGCCACCATCTCACCTACCCAGACTCGACCCATCAGCGATTCGGAAGTAGAACCCACACCGCTTCGTGCAAACTCAGAAACACTAATCCACACATTTTGTTAAGAACGGCGAGTGATTATTTTCATCACAGTTTGCACGAAAGCAACTGAACCCAAAAAACATGACACAAGATTTTCCAAACAAGTTTATTTTCGTGGGTTATTCACTCATTTGTCGCTCTCCCCTTTGAAGACATAGGTAAGCCCACACTTCCCGCAATATTGTCGGTCGAAGTGGGAAGCCATGAACACACCAGCCCCACATTCTGGG
Organism: Ascidia mentula; assembly: GCF_947561715.1. NCBI lineage: Eukaryota > Metazoa > Chordata > Ascidiacea > Phlebobranchia > Ascidiidae > Ascidia > Ascidia mentula. The sequence goes on from NC_138569.1 coordinate 356,681, forward strand.
GTTGGACATTCACGTCTCAATCTGGTGATCTTGCCATTCTCATCAACCTACACAAAGATCAGACTTAGAAACAAACCGTTTAATGGGACACTTGGTCAGCCAATGTCGTCTATTAAAATATGTACCAGGAGTCAATGTTCAAATCAAATGACTGAACAAAAATATCGCATCAAGGTTTGTTTTTATGCAGCTCAGAAACACTAATCCACACGATTTGTTAAGAACGGCGAGTGATTATTTTCATCACAGCTGCAACAGTTAATGGAGGTTAATATTATTTGACAAGATTACTTGTCACAAAAAAAGTCAACAAGTTGCAACTCTTGCAGAAAAGCATTGGTGCAAGCAATAGTCCCATAATTAAACTGGAGAAAAACAAAATTTACATCTCAGTATGTACAGGAAACCATACCTTGTAATACTTGAGGGTTGCAAGCTTGACCTTGACTCGCTTGTGCTTGATCTTCTTGGGGGTAGTGTAATTCTTCTTCTTCCTTTTCTTGCCTCCTCCTCTCAGTCGAAGAACAAGATGAAGAGTGGACTCCTTCTGGATGTTGTAATCACTCAGGGTCCTTCCATCTTCCAATTGTTTTCCAGCGAAGATCAACCTCTGCTGGTCGGGAGGAATTCCTTTCCGAAATAATACAAGCAAGTGTTAACACCACATGTCATCAGAGGTACAAGTAGTCTATGTGTGGATGCAACTATCTGTTTACCAAACAGTAACAGCTGCTTTTTACATTGCTCAGATTTTCAGTATAAATAATCAAGCTGGATATGTAATCCTATTCATTTGGTGTCCTAAGTTTTGGCATCATAGCAATGTACATCTACACACTTAAATTGAAACCAAATCAAGTTCAACATACCCTCCTTGTCTTGGATCTTTTGTTTTACATTATCGATAGAATCCGAGGCTTCTACCTGAAGAAACATTCAGATGAATTAAAACAACATTAAAAACTCTTAGTAATATGAAGGGACGTAGGTAATAATGACATCAAACATATAGTTGTTGCTGCTCAGAGGATGGCGGTTTGAAGCATAGATAAAATAAATTTTAACTCTTGAACCCACGCACTATTTCATCACCGCAACAACAACATGCTATATATACCAGGGGTCTCAAACATGCGGAAAGGCTTTTTGTGCAGTCCATTAAGCCTTTTAAAATTTTACATAGAAGTTATTCCTTTTAGTCGGAACCAAAAAAATGCTCTTGATTCTATTGTTTAGTCACTGAAAGCCATTGTTCCTTTGTAAGCTGGTCTTGCAAGTTGGCAATTTTACAAAATCACTGCAACATTTTAAAAAAATGTTGTAAACCGACAAAACCATCTCAGCCCACTTTAAGGCACATCATTTCAACTATAGTTTATTCCTGTTGTGCATTATTTTTGGTTAACAAAGCATAGTTTTTATAGTGCGGCCCTTTACAAAGTAAGTTTTAATTTGGCCATCCCAGAAGTTTGAGACCACTGCTATATGCAGTATATTAGGAACCTACAACTACATACATACCAGTTAAAATATCCATTTATTTTTACAAGCAATGCAGGGTATTTCTTATGATAAATTCACCATGTGTCAATGCAGACAAGCCCAACATACAATGATAAAGGCATATGCATATTTTTTGAAGGTAGTTTTGTTGCCCAAGTGTTATAGATTGTTGCCTGGTTGAAAACAGAATATTTGTGTTTGACTGGTTTTGATGTGAGACAGGAAACCCACTTGGTGATTACATGCCCCGGGTATTGAATTGGTCACAAACAGATAGAAATCAACAATCTAAGCACTTAATGTAAAACACGACTGCACATTTTAAATGAATTTATCAAGTAAATCCACTGCATTGCTTAAGTTTAAACAGAAGTACCTCAAGGGTTATTGTTTTTCCCGTTAGGGTTTTCACAAAGATCTGCATTTTGTGGCTTTCTGTAAAAACATATCATCCTCAGTTCGTAAAAACCTAGACATGTTCAAACCACAGAAACCACTCAGCAAATCTTTGAATTTACAAAACTATTCGAACAAAAAAAAATATTATTCAAGCTTTTTGAACCACCCACTATTACTGTAGAATTAATAAATATTATAACCAAAATCTTAACTTCATCAAACATATGTTTTTGCAAGATTTAAAATAAAAATTTTCACATAATACTGTTGACAGCCACGGAAAAACCCAATAAAAATTTTCACGTCCTACCTCGGCCGACGTCAAACGAAAAGGAATTCCTCGTGGAAATAATCTTCCTCGTTGCGTTTATATTCACAATGGTTGATGTTTTTTTGTCCGGCGAAATATTTTGTACGGTTTATGTATGATTTCTTTTTTTTATAATATTCTTCAACAGATTTACCAATTTTGGATATTTTAGTACCATAACTTTTGTCCTTGATGCCAGTTGGGTTCATGTTTGTAATTCAAAATGCTTTTTTAGTCTACTTTCGACTTTGTTTAAGCGTTAAAATGTTGAAAAATGCGTAAAAGGGCAACTTAATAATTTAGCAATATGTTAACTACGCGAACGTGGGAACTTGTCGCATAAATAGACTTTTCACTGAGATTATGAATGAATTTATGTTTCTCATAACTATCCGGGACGTTCCGGTTTACTTTCAGCACTGGTTACAAATCATAGAATGGTGTTCATGTTCCTTTCGACTCGTGTGCTTAAGAAGCCAAGAATAATCCCCTCCAACCGTCCTAAAATATTTCTCTCCTTCCACACATAATTGTTATTTAGAGCAGGATGCTGTGTCTCAGACTTCATGTGATACATTTTCTATTTTCTGTCACCTTTTCTAGCAAGTCACAAACAAAACCAATACAAAATTACACAAAATAAATTTTATTTTTTACATAATACAAATAAGCTGCAAGGCAAAGACATGATGATGTAGGCAATGGAAAAATAATTAGGAAAATGTTTGTATAACAAAGCAAAATATTTGATCAATTGCAAGAGAAGCACATAGCATTTTCTCCAGAACCTTCATATCTGAAACAAACACTTCAAAATTAACAAAAAGCTAAACAAATTTCTTAAAATGAACAACAATAATCTTTGTAGATTTGTATAGCTATTTTAATTTGTGCAGTTTGTTAACAAAAGCACACAACATTACCTGATAAAAGAACATCTGGTACAATATGTTTTATCACAACTTGTGCAGGTTCTCAAACATTTACAACAGATTGAATTGAGACAAAATTCACATTTAGTTTCAGGTGTTGAATGGAAGCATTTACCTGGAGGCACAACTGTACAACACAAAACATTCATAATCCAACTTTCATTGAAGTAGAAAGTGAAAACTTCACCTGTTTTAGAAGATTTTCCAGTATTTGGCTTTGCTTCTTTGCTAAAAAATTCCACGATGCTTTTTTGTTGGTGGCGATCACAGTTGTTCATATTTTCTTTCTCATTATTATTATTATTGTTGTTTAGAGCATTTTGCTCAAGCTCTTCTGTTTGTGAATAAAATTTCTTTGCTCCAGCCATCAAAAGCTGCTTTGTGTGATCTGAGACAAATGAAACAAAACTTGCAATGCATTGCGAAGATCTTGCACAGTCGCTGTTTGTGGCACACTGAACTAAAATATATTACAAATCCCAGTCATTACCAGTGGGAAAAAAATCAATTCTTAGTTAGCACCACCAGAACATGAATATTTTTACATTTATAATTCTGAACAAATTAACAAATGCAAACCTTTGTGTACATATTACAATTAAACAAACGTAAGATTTTAGAAAATTTACCTAAAATTTCATCTTTGTAAATATTTCCGTCAATGCCGTTTGCAACTTCTTTCACACTGATGTGATTTTTCAATTGCATTGGAGTGTCATCCCTCCATGGGTTTTGTCGCTTTGTCATCTTCGAAACACGTCAACAACTTAAAACTTCACAAAAAACTATTGGAAATGGTAGTATAACCACAATTTAAATACATTTATTATGTTGACCTGGTGTGGATACAGAAAAACGCTAGAGGGCAGCAACGTGGGAAGCTTACTCTTGCATGATCAGTTCGTCATGGTTGACTTAACGTGGATAATTTCCAACAGGATTCAACAAAAAACAGGGTGAACAAAGAAATACGAAACAAATGTAAATTAAGAACAAAAAAACCTTAATAATAAGAAATACATCTTCTGTTTTAACCAACATGAAACAACAAGGTAGTTGTGATAAGTTTCTCTGTTTGCTAGCTGTATTAACACCACCAATCAGCCATACATCAAAAACAACACGAGCAAAAATTTCCACTTCCTTAAACACCACCAAGTTAAAGTAAAACATATAAGTCCTCTAGGAATTTTGTGCTAAAACCCTAATATTTCGCCCACTTGTATACGTAAATTTCTCTCCACACAAAAACCTAATATATTTACTAGTATAAAAAACTTAAGCAAAAACAATGGTTGTTTGAAGACTATTACTTTTTTGGTATAAAATACCATAGACCGGTTATATTTCTCTGGTTTAAAAACGTACTTATATATCTTAGTTTACGTATTGTGTAAGGTTGCACTTGTATGTGCCAATATTTCATGGTGTCTGAAATCACCAAGGTCTGCACTGTTCAATAATGCAAACCGTGATCATCTTACCGCCAAAGTTTATCACATATTCATTAAAGTTTCTATGGGAAGGATTGAAATGGCGAACAATGGGAATTCCGTACTAGCGCAGCCTCTGTTCGATGGATGGTAATTCATCGATCGAGGAATGGTAGATGTAGGTACAGCTACTGGGCAGACATCTAACAAGCTGATGTGTTCGTTAACTGGAAGAACAGGACTCAAGACAATTGCACAGTGAGTAAAAGCAGCAGACGGTTTTCTATAAATAATATTGTGATTTACTGCCCAGCAGCACAAAGCATTGAAAACCCCGGGATCTCGACTCAATACAAACTCTGATAGGTATGGATTTAAAATCAAAACAATCTCAACTTTAGCCAAATGCAACTTTTCTTCTAATGTTAATTAACTTTGAGAGTCGTTTTTCTTTTCACATTTTGCTCTTAGATTTACGAGTTTAACAATTTGCTAAATATAAATTGTTGGTTTCAATACTTAAAGCTTATTTTTTCGAGTTTTCTGCATGTTTTAGGCGCAATCAATTTGAAAAATGCTATTTCAGTTTAGAGCAGACCAACAACGGGTTTTTGGGACATTTAAGATGAAGCACTGGACATCTCAACCAAAAACAAACGTAATTTTTTTACATCTACAACAAATTGTAAAATTACGGGTAAATCATGTGGGTGTTAGAGGTCATGGCCACCAAAATTATTCTGATTTTCGTATTTATGTTGTCAAGTTACCCAACAGCTGTACTTTAAATAAGTAGTTTGACGATCGTTTAAACGACAACTTCTCGGTGATGCCAACGAGCGATAAAAAGGCGCCGAGAAACGCCGAGGGCGGTGGTAGATGCGATATCCCGTTATCAGCACTCACCACTCGCTAGAAGCGGAACTTCGCTCGGTTGGGACGGAGTCGCTTGACTTGGCCTCGCCACGGCGCGGAGACGAATGAAGCCGGCATTTAGTCAGCACTGCGTACTTGGACGTGCGCGTTCACCAGGCCAGTCCGCTGATGTGATAAATGGCAGATGTTCCAGGTTTTCTGGCACTCCAAGTGAAACATTCGATAGGAGTCGGGTGATAGTGAGTTGATACAGTGAAGTTGTCTGGTATGTGAAACCTCACACAGTGTGGGAATAGTTGCAGGGAGAATAGCTGGGGTTGTTCCTCCATCAAGAGTCGATAGGACAGAGTAGAAAATTATCAGACGTATTTTGTTGCGTTACAATTGTGGAGTGGAAACACACGCAGTTAAAGTTTTGGCGCTTTTTGTTGACAGAAACATTTATACAGTTGTTGTGCTGAGAAGTTGTGGTTGGCATGTTTTAATGCTATCCAAAACCTGTGTCATGTGCCACCAACGAACATGTGCTTAAGAAACTCGACTGGGGTTTTGTGATAGTTGAATGTAACAACTCCAACTCCATGAGATTTACAAATAAAAACATGAATCAGCGTTAGTTCAGTGGACGACAGGACGCCTAATTTAATAAAACTCCGTCTGACGAATAATAACAACGTCCGCCGTGCTGTTTTTCAACGATCTCCTCTAATGACAAGGATTTGCCCTCCGACTTTCGTTATGAAGTGCCAATGTGAAAGAAATGTCCACTTTGCGCGGAAAACATGGTAAATTACATGCTTAATACAAGGTAGAATAAGTGAGACAGAAGCTGAAAACAACATCGTACAACGACATTGCGAACAACAATTACTATCAATAGTTTGTAACATAATGAGCAGAAAGCTGCCTAAGTTTCAACCGCAGTTAGTCTAGTATACCTCATGTGTTGTTCAGATATATCCATATTATATCAAGATTTACGGCGTTTATAAGTTTTCAGTCAACGCAACAACGAAACAGTTGGCACCGAAGTCCCCGCATTGTTTTACATCAAATATCTCAGCAGCAAGAACGACTGTAAGATATGGGTGTCAAACTTAAACATCTCCACCCCCCTGGGCAGCAAACCGCGTCCGTCGCTTTAAGTGCGACTGTGACGTCACAATGGAGTGCCGAAGTCGCGTTAGCTTCCCCTCTGCGAGTGTGACGGCATAATACCCACTGTGACATTTGCAACGCGCTACCTCCCGCCGTTCGACGGCTGCCTCTTTAGAATCCGTCCCTGTATTGTGTTTCCACTTTTGTGGTTTTCGTTGCTCGCGCGCTGCGGGAAAGAGGGGGGACCGCTGTCGCGATTCGCGATTCGAATAACGGACGACGGCGTCCGGTAATAGATTGGCTGCAGCATCTGCGGTCAAAGCAACGTAATCCATTCGGTTTGCAAACAGTCACCATGTCCTATCTGAAGTAAAAGCTGAGTTGTTATCTGCCCCGCCCAAAACACGCCCCCAGCGGACAGCCACCGAGACGAACAGAATGTGGAATATTTCGCTCGCGATAAGGCCTCCAAGAACAAGACCGCCTGCGCAGTGCCTTTGGGCAGACCTCTGCACTGCACAATCAGATTGTCATGTGTTCAATTTATTGTATTTGAATCGATTCGCAGCGGTTTACGCGGTTGGAGGACGCCTGCAGAGGCAAAATTGACCAATTGCTTGTTTGAGAATGTCACCAATTATGAAAATGGTAGATTAGGAACTTGATGGATTGTACAAGGTCCGCCTTATGGATGTAGAAGCTTGGGGTATTTCGTCAAGAAGTAGGCTGTGGTTTAACACACTGCCATGATCAGTCGTAATAAGTTCAGCTTGCAGTAACAGCGTTGTTTGCAGCAGCTTAGTCGGCTGTTGCAATCCAGCGCTAAGTCTTTCTTTGCTTTGTCTTCAACCAGCAGCCGAAAATGGTCCGGCGGCTTTTGTAACCAAACTGCGAAAACGTCACGACCTTAGCAAAAGCAAAGCATCCAGGCTTGGTTTGTCGGGTGCTGAACAGCGAGGTTTGAGTCTATCCTGTGAAACATGGTTGAATATTAGATTTTGATGATTTATACATGTTTGTTCAATGTTGAGTGTCAGCATTTCCTGTGCTACGATGAAGCTAATATTCTTGAGACAAACATCAACAGATTAAAGCGATTTATTTCACCAGGTTAGCCGAGAGTTGATATATTGTTAGTGTGCCGACCTTTCCAACTGTTTATTTTATTTCAATTCGAGCTTGTGGTCGGTTATAGTGGATCAAATGCTTTGAAATGTTGTGTCAAATAAATTCAGGAATATTAAAAATAGCGAAGTGAACTAGTTAAAAGAAGCGCGGAAGATTTCAATGCACAAATCCTCGCTTCACCAGGGAGGCAATATAGAAAGTTGATGTTTTTTCACAAACCTTAGCCACATATTTCAGTGCTTGTGATTTGCGGGGAAACTTTATTATCGCCTGTTCCTTGTCACTTGTCAGCAGGTCAATACCGACTCACAACACGGCCAGGCAGATGGCCAACTCACGAAAATCCATAAATTATGTCGTCCTGGGAGCTGTAGCGAGATTGTGACGTCACAAAAGCGACACACTGGACGTCATAATGAGCGAGCGCGTAGCAAATTCAATCCCATCAGTGAAAGGTGAGACCACGTCATATTTTCCCTGAAGAGCAGTTCGATGGGGGGATGGCGAAACGAGATATGTGGAAAAAAAACTTTTGGGGAGAGCTTACGAGCGAAACTTCCTCGTCATCTGGTGGGAGGTTTCGGGTTTTGTCGGTGGTCGTGAGTTTATTGCGTATTAACCGCTACCTTTGAAGGCGAATGTGTGGAATGGACTTCAAATAAGGTGAAATTTGAATGATTTAATTCGTTTCGTCCGCTTAGAAGTTAGTTGCAATTTTAGACTAACGCTATAATTTTTGGAGCGAAGAAACGAAATAGACGAACCTAGATTGTTTTTACGTCACAATAGCGATTATGGTATGGACGATGTATTGCCGAACGTCACGTGAGCGCGAGATGGATTAGGTCACGTGACGTGGCAAGATAATTTATCGGAATCGATAATCGTCGAAGCGAATCGGGTCATTCATTCGAATCGTGTGATTAGCGAACAGCTGTTGTTCTACATCCATTGTTCGCACACAATGAAAACACTCGGGTTGTTCGACGACTTTCTTGTTAAAATTCCTCGAACTTTTTCGTAATAACCACGTGTGGTAAAATCACGATGACGCAGCAGGGGAATACGTACATTTTTTGATAGGATATGTACAGTATGATGTACCACTGTATATAGCCGAAGTGTTGTCCAGTGGCATCGACGCACACGTTCTTCACTCATTCGCGAAATCAACCGACCTTTAAACTATTCATAATTAATTTATAAATATTCCCGCCAATATCTGAAGCTTATCTATATGACGTCACTGTGTGGTTATGCTAAGTCACTGCTGTATTCATATTGCTGGCCAACACCGGAAGGTATATTGTGAGATAATGACGTCATAATGCAGTTACATGACGTCACCAGCGGTGGCGATATTGGAACAATAGAGGTTTGAAATATTTTTGGGCGCAATCCTTCCAGCGGGGGGTAATTGTGAATCCCCCTCAGTGGTGGTGTCACCTCTAAGTCGGTTGAAGGTCGTCGGTCGACTCTGAAACCCCTTTTCTCCATGCAGTTGATTATTATTACTTCCACATATAGACGTACTTGTTACGCCCGCTCATATCACATCCGGGTGACATGTTGATGGAAACGCTCAAATGTTTTCGTATCGCCGTTAAATCTTCACAATCTCTCATCCACTTTACGACGTAATTTGCTCGTTTTGCGTTTACCTACGGAAGGTCGTTCGTTCGCCGTCCAATCCCATTCTCACGCTATTCTATGATAAGTGCTTCACATACGTGAGGTCTCGAGCCACAAGTGCTAACTTTCCAGCTTTCCGAATTCAAGTTTTTTTTGCATCTAGAATTCGTGTGAAATTTTATATCACTGTGTGTTGTGGCTACAGTCGAGGTTTAGTAATCTTTCAGTTTATATGAGGTTGCTTTGGTTACACAAGAGCAAAGTATAAAACAGGTATTGGTCTTTAGTGTGGATAGAATTTTGTTGAAAGAAGTTGCTTGATGACGTCATAGTTATCTTGTATCGGGAAATTCTCGCATCTCATTGTGGTATATTATCGGGGACTTCCCCTCACTTTCTAATCCACTCCTCGCTAACGTAAAAACCCCGAGGTCGTTCCGCGCCAATCGTTGTCAGGGCAATTTCCAAAAATTGATCCTGGTCGTGTTTTTACGTCGGGCGACAACGTCCTTTTCCAACAAGGTCGGGTTGTGGAAGGGAAGGAGGCGGATTGAAAAACCTTGTCAGGATTCTTAGTCGCCAATCTCATGACTCGGAAGCTTTGAAGGGTGGTTGTGATGTGGGGATGGTTTGGGGAGATTAGATTGTGATGAAAGATTTCAGTTCGCTGTCTGTTATAACCGCCATCGAGACAGTCGGATCAAGGATGAAAGTTACCCCACAGTATTGTGGTTCGTGTCCGGCCTGATATATTTGAAATACGAACTAATTACAAGCGACAGATGCTGGTACAATTAACTTTTTCAATGTACCATGTCAGAAACACGTGAGAAAAGTCCAAGGTCGTTTGTTTTATGCCAAGGTCGTTTGTTTTATGTATTTTGTTAAACAACGTTTGTTCGGTTAATTGTTTGTGGAAGGGTTTGTGGCATATGTAGAATTGTTTCTTTGCTTTAAATGAACTTTAAATACCTCCAGTGTCTGATCAACATTAGCCCTCACATATAATGCGTTTTGCTGTTTCCAAGTGTCACAGTTAATGGTAATTAGGAGGCTGATTTTGGTTATTAGATTTAACCGCTGTTTTTTGGTGACCTTCAAGTGACGTTCGTTTTTACATAAACAACCAACTTTTTCTGTTCATTCGGCCTTAATTCGCCAAATGCCCTGCCAGCAGACACCCCCCTTGTATGACTGGAACTTTCCAGTTCGAAAGTGCCAACCCAGGTTGTTGCAAAATCGGCCAAGACGCTCAATTGAAGGATATACTTGAGCACATATATATATCGCCCTTAGGCTATTACAGTATTTTGAAAACAACAAACATAAAACAAGCGAAAACATTGAAATTATTTTTGTGCAACGAACTCAAACGCATTTGTCAGTGGTGGATCGGTACGTTTATAAATATTTCTAACTTTAGCTCGAGAACAACTGCGGTGGGAAGAAGGTAGAGTTTAGGTTTTTAAATGGTTGCCACGCAACAGGAGCATGTGACGTGTTTCTGTGACTTTCGTCTTCATTTCAGTTGCGTGGTTTGCCAACACTTGTGTAGCTGTGTGTGGGGTGATGGACCGCGAGGCAGCAGGCTGGGTTTCAGTGTAGTAAGAAGTTGGGTCTGCTTCAATCTAGACACACTGAGATTTTGTGTCTGAGGAAACAAATTTAGCCGAAAAAAGTCCGAACCGAGTGAGTGGGAAATTTCGAAGGTTTCGTAACAACCACAGAAGAAGTTGAACATATGGGGAAATTGTCAACTGTCAGCACTTTTACTATCAGGACAATATTTACAGGAGCGGTCATACGTCAGGCAATTTAACCCTTGCTTAAAGCGTTTAACGTTTATGACATCACTATTGGAAATGCCGAAAGAAGTTAGAACAATTTCTGAACGTTTAACTAAACATCCGAGAAATGGATGAGTGCAAGCAATTTATCAAATGTTTGTTGTCTTTGGGTATTTCCTTAACGAAGTTGGAACAGTGTTGGTTTCGGGGTTTGTGAACGAATTAGGGCTAAGTTGTTCACCCAGCAAACCCAGCGGACCGTTCACACCCATTCACCCATTTAGCCCCAGCTAACTCAACCCCGACAAATTTTGCGACGCGTGAATCCGTTCAAACGGAAAACCAAACTCCAAACCTGGATGTCGGTGTCGGTTGTCATTCAAACGCATACCAGTGGAGTGAGTAAGTTGGTAGGAAGTCGAATGAGGATAAGATGGGCTGAGGGGATGCTGCTTCCATTTATGTTTGTATTTTATGATAATATCTTACTTGTGAACAAGTTTAAGTTCTTAAGTTCAGGGTAGCGATTGTTTGTGTTTATTGTCGTGAATATTACGTCACAATTAGTTTTTTCTTGCACCACTAATGGTTTGCAACCTTGAAAAAACAAACAAGTCTGAAAGCGTGGGTGTGGAAGAGAGCGCTTTATGGATCTGAGGGTGTAATTACGCGGAGTCCCACCGAGATGGCGATAATCACACAGGAAAGCGATAAAAAGACAATCTTTAAGCTGGTTTCGCCGTGAGAGGAATCTTCACACCATGAAACTTTACCACGGGTGCCAACTTTTTCTTATTTTAATAATCGTTTGAGAAACGACATAAAACCTCATTTGTATCAAATATCCCCTGATGTTTGGTCGTAACTCCAGACATTCTATATCACGTGACCTCGTTGCCGATTCCAGGAGTTTTTTTGGGGAGGAATTGTTGTGAGATATTCGAATAGATTTTATCCCCATGCAGGGAACCAGCCCACGTATATACCGACACAGTGAGTGACGTTATTAACAGTTTTTGTACTTAAACGTGACCAAGGTGGCGCAGTTGTGTAACGATAAAAAACTTTCACTGTCTGAACATTCCGAATCGGCGTACAAGACAATGAGAATCGAACGATCGTGCACGATCGTAGACATGACGTCAGGTTTACGTTATTGGTATTTTTTATGACACGCTTGTGGTAATTTTGAGTCATGTGCAGTTGATTTTAGTTCATGAAATTAGATTTAATCAAATTTTGTGTCGAAGAAAAGATTAAATTGTTGAGTTTCTTTAAATGAAAACAAACGTTAATTTTCCCACAAAAGTTCAACAGAGTTGAGCGAGTTTGTGAAACATGAATAAAAAACAACCCTAGTTCATTGTCTGACGGGTGCAGCTCAGGATTAAGTGAATAATATCAGCAGTGTAGCTTTCCCTGTTGTAAAACCCTCTTTTACTGAGATTAATTACTTGTGAAAGGAAATAGCAGACAGCTCTAATTACCGTTCGAACCTCTCATCCAAATGCCTCCATGTCCTCGGGTGCCGATTGGCCGAATGGTAATGGATGGAAAGTCAGATAAAAGATTTAAATGCTCCAAATGGGAAACAACTGATGAGTTGAAGACTCGTTAATTTACTAATTATCGAGTTTTGAATCCATTACCGGTAAACTGTTCACACAGTTTGTTATTGAACAAATATACGAAATTGCAATGTGTTTTAAATACATGGACCGCTAGTCTTTTATATAGTGTGAAGTTTTTATCAAATGTTGGCGAAATATTATATTTCCATTTCTATTCTGATAAATTAACACCCCGCCATACGTTTATTCCATCAAACCCTCATTTCCATTTAAATATCATTGGAATTGTGGCAGGTAAACTTTGCTGATGTTTCTCATATCAGTGAGAAGTTTGAAATTCGTTTTGGTGCAATTCACGCAGCAACATCAATATCAAAGACTTTGTGTGTTTTCCCTGAACTAGTGAGACATGTTTATTGTGCAAGCTGACGTAAATGCTGAGGTCTGATACATCAGAGACATCAAGACACGGAGATAGGTTTTGCGCCATTACCATCTGCCGACTCCACCCCGATCGCAATATTTATTGACTTGACCCGAACTCCTGTTTATTTTCGCATCCGCGTTTCGAAATTGCGTCGCCCCCGGGGGTAATTTAGCGACCGTGATTGTCCCTTCGTTCTAGAACGCGTCTCCTCGAGATTACGTCACAACAATGCACATCGCGGTGCAAATTGCTCCCGAAGGGTGGTAAGGGGGGTTTGCGCACCCCAAGTCGCCCATATTCCACCTGTCATTGCAACTTAGCAGCAGGTGTTATTATTCTCACATGTGAAACCACCTTTCCCCCTCCACGTCATCGCGATGACCAAAATCCATAATTCGTAATGTTTTGACGTTTTCCTGACCTGACGTTTCAACAAAATTGATTTGAGAATAAAGCTCTGGAAATACATCAAAGTACAGACGGTTGAACGCACATGGCCACCTGTTAGACTGGAACAACCCACTAAAGGTGTTCCAAAGCTCGTTGTGGTTTAGATAACATCGGTTCTCAAATCGACATAAATCGCATAAACCTGTTAAAGCGGATAATTGGTTTCAGGTCAAGTTATAACGATAAACATTATATACGACTGCCTTTCGCTCCAGCAGTGCCGTTAACATAATGGCGGGAGGATTTCGCTGTATAATGAGAACCAATTATAACTAAACTGACCAAACTACCACGCGGCAGATTTATTAAATATAACTTGAAGAATGTCAATTCAACATGTTTAATGTCTTTAAGCTGTGATGTGTGAGACGTCCGTATTCGTCATCACCAGGGTGAAAGTAGCATAATGCGCAACTGCAGAAGGTGTTATCATATGGTGAGGGGCAAGGTACTTAAACTTTGTGGGTGGTTTTGCAGTTCTACGTTTAGTTTCAAAGTTCAGTTGTAATTCAGTTTAGTTGTAACTTGTAATGAAAGCAGTTTTGTATCTTTGGTTTGATCCTGTGCAACCTAACCCTAAACCAAAAACAGTTCCACCCTTTTCAATGATAAACTCCGCAATCAATCATGCCGCAAGCTCATAATAGCTGAGTGCCAACAATAATAGCAAGGTCGTCACGGGTCACTGCACACGTTGAAAGTGTTTCACGAGAGATTTCCAGCTTTCTGTGGGGGTCGCATTGTTACGTAACAGAGAGGCCGGCGTGGTCAATCGAGCAGAAAATTTGCCATTAGCTTTCTCTGTGTGGGAATAATGCCAATTGTCTCTGTGGGAAAATTCGAACGCTGTGATTGTTTGAATGCGCAGACATAGTAAATAGAAATGGTTTCGAGTTAAAATGTTTAGCTTTTAGTAGAAGTGACGTCACTCAAGCCAAACTTTCGTTCTTGGTGCAAATGTTGTGACTCCATCATCACTACCATAGTTATCGTAGTTGTGGTGAAGTTCGAGGTAGCGATGACCACAAGACTCTGTGAGCAAACCGAGTTGTAATGCTGGAGTTTGATAATGTGGCGGAGCAAGTCGCGGCAGAACAGTAGTCATGTTGGAACTTGAAACAAATCCCTGTGTGTTTTCATCAGGACTAGCAAGTGACGTAATTCATGCGTCATATGTTGTAGAATACAAAAATTCAATGACAATTATTTGGTGAGAAGACCGGATTACAATGGATAAAAGGTTGAAATCTATAACAGCTAATTCTACTATAGTTTGTAAAACCCACAATCATGAGTTTTGTAAAATTGTTTTTCTTTGATATTGTGTATGTAAAAGAATTTTTGAAACATGGTTTTTGGAGGTTTCCATCAATTTTGTAGCAAAGAAGATAATATTTTATTTTTTTACCGTTGAAATAATTGTTTGCTCCCTCTACTGTTTTGGCCAGAGGTCAACCCACTCATCAGGTCGTGGTTGATCACGTGACATTCTATTTGTAACGAAATATTCTTCAATTATAAATCCATCCTAATGTTGTAATGTTAATATTTCGATTCACATGTGAGCTAAGCACCATTAACAATATTCTGTTGCCATTGATTTTTTTCATAACTCAAAGAGACTCAAAATAAGATTTTTTCGGTGAAATCGTGATGTTGGAAAATCCTTTGTCTAAGTTGCGTCGTTGAAACCTCAACACAGAACTTAACACTTTTCCTGATAAAGAATGAACTTCCACAAGCTCTTTTCGCCATGTTTTGGAACTTTAAACCGGCACTTTGTTCTTGTATGACGTAATCGCCTTTGTTTAATTACGTCAGCTGATCTGGAATGGTTTTTCCTGGGGTCAATGCGATTCCACTTTCCCCTCATCCGCTCAAACCATCGTTTCGTCGCCCCACTGAGGGGATTATGACGAAACAATACCACGTTCTTATTAATATTTTAGTCGCGGAGATCGCCCCCCAGTCGTCACAGCGCAAGAAGATTCTTTCAAGCCGCTTTGAGAACAGTTCGCCCAAATCTCGCGCTCCTAAAACTCTCGGCCTTTATTGCGCGCTGTGACGTAATAAACGGACTTGTGTCGTAATTATCGGCGACGTTGGTATTAGGGGAGATGCAGTCGCGAGCGTCTCGCTCTCATTTTGCTAAAAGGTTTTCTGTGTGCGATTGTCGCGGCGCGTTTAACAATGATTGTCGAACACGGCTTGTGGAGAGCTGAAGGGGGTTAGTCGGTTCTCTTCTGTTGCTGACGCGCGCCAGCTGTTTGTGACGTAATAGGTTGTCGTCGTCCGAGGATTGAATGCTGTTGCATCTTTATCAGATTGTATGGAATTGTGTACATCAGGTTATGTTGCACGATGGACCAGCTGCGTGGAAATGATTGCTGTATTTACGTCAACAAACTATATAGTGTGCAGCGTAGTGAAGTTAAGCACGATTGCTTCAGTGACGTAGGAATGATTTTACCGAATTTGTGTCGCTCAAAGTTGTCAATATCTTCCGTAATAGTGGGGGTGAGTGGAGGCAAACAAGCAAAGATGAAAGATTGCGAAACGAAAGAATTTACAGAAAGCAAGAACCTTAGCTACAAGTCAATTAGTTAAAGATTTGCTCAAGTTGCTTCCAGCCTTGCTAGAAACTCTTACATAATCATGGCATACCTAGTCGCTTTGTGGTCACACACATGCGTGTTGGTTGAGGGAGCATGTATTTCGTAACTTGAACAACAGAAGATGGATGCAAGGTCACCCCCGAGGAGCCAGACGTTCACCACCAACTTAGTTTACTTGCTATTTTTAAAAGCAGAAATTCAATTTCGCGCTAATTCAGGTCAAAAGGCGGCACGAATTTTCGAACAAAGAGAATCACGTGACTTTAGTATCTGATTCGTCACGGGCAAGGACAGAGGCTTTTATGTCGTCATAAACGCTCAGCTCTGCAGGGGCCACCCAGCCATTTTGAAGTGGAGAAGTTTTCTTGGTCGGATCTTTGTCATTTAGTTCGCCCCCCCCCCCCCCACCCCAAGGATTGATGGCTTTTCTGTTTGTTTGACTTTTCATCTACGCTGACCAACCCCCCCCCCCCCTCCGGTCCGCTATCGAACGCGCGTGGTTCGTTTGATTCGGATTGATTCAGAAAGGAGCAACAATCTTTCGCCGCTCTACGCTCGATAACCATTACCGTCCCCCGATCGAAGCTTAAGATCCGTTTAATTCTCCCCGACCCCCGGTAGCATTTCGTCGCAGAAAAGCATTCTCTAGATTTCGTCACAAAACACGAATTTCTGCCTCAGATTCCGATGCTTTTGCTTCATTTGGGGGGAATTCCAACGCCCAGAATCGCACGGACTGCGTTGTTACATGGAATGGCTGCGATTAGCTGCAATGTTTCTAATGCCGTTCACACGTATCGTGGTAACTTGTGAGGACAAAGGAATTAAAAGAGCCCTTCAGTCTTACTTTGTATTTGAGCAACATGGCCTGTTTGCGTGGCAAATAGTTCAGTTTTCTGCATGCTGTTGATGCGAATATACTGCATCCCTTGTTGAACTATTTGGTGCAATTTGCGATATATGTTTGTGTTTTGCGACTGCATTTGCCAAAATGTTTTAAGAGTGGGTTTACGTCACGTGTGAAACACGGCCTGTCGTCCCTGCGTTTCACGTAAACTACAGGAGTTTGACAGGCGAAAAGACGGCATCATATAACAGCAGTATAACCCTGAGCAGGCGGGTTTAGTAGGTCGTGTCGTCACCGTAGTTTTAATGTGTTCGCGCTACACGTACAGCCTCGTTATAAGGGGCGATTGTTATGGAGGATCACAAGCGAAACGAGAAGGACAGAAAGACACGACGGCTCCACCCTCCCCATCGCGACGTCGTTGTCGTGAATTTTTAAACGCGAAATTGCTCCGTCGGGCGCTGTCGTATCGCCGCTCCACTGATGTAGGATGGACTTCCAGCCAATTACACCGGCGAAATTGGCGCCGTGATGGCATACTGGTTCGCCGACAGCTCTCAATCGAATGTTATCTGTCGAAATTGTCGGTGTCACGGTGTAGTCTGCCTTCTTTGGTTTCACGGGAGAGGATGGGGGTAATTTCGCGATTCCGTCGTTTGATCATTAAGTTTTTAGTGAAGTTGGTCGGTTTATGCTGGGAACCTTCGGTGTGTAACAAATGTCTGGTGTGCGGAGGTTGAACCTTGGTGTTGTTCCCGTCTCCTGTGAAGCAAACTTGTGTCAGAATGCAGCAGTTCAAACCGCAGGTCTTAGGTGCAGTGAAAAATAATTTAGTGTTTGATTGTGGAAGTTGCATCAGTTGTAGAAGTTGCGTCAGTTGTGGAAGTTGCATCAGTTGTGGAACAATTCAGCTCCATTAGTTAAAGACTTTATAGGTTGGGCAGTAATTCCACCATAGTTCAACCCGTTATTAATGCAAGAAACCAAGTTGTTCATATTCGCATCTCGCTCAGTCTTGTTCTGGAATTGCTGTTTGCTTACGTTGGTTCGTTTTATGAAATGCAACTCAAATATAGGATGACAAATAAGGAAATTACTCATAATTCTGAGAATACTATGAACCATCCCCTCTATTCTCACAACTTAAATATATTCCCCTGTTTTGTTTCAATTGAACTTGATCAGCCAACATTCTTTAATCAATTTTTATTACAGCAACTTAGCAAATCCACCACATACGCAACTGGTTAAAGATACCAGGGTGTTTTAGGGGTTGTAGGGTAACTTGTCGTTAATTACGTCATCCGCCTGTTCCACTGTACGAATACCGCGCTCTCATGGTAACGGAAATGACGACGTCGGATGAGCGAGGCGAAATGTTCATGTGGGAATCGAGCGCTCATCTTACCTTACATAAGATGAGGGACTTCCTAATGCGGAGTGTTGCGCAACCCAAGCTGCAAGTTCTAATTCCGAAGCGGACGATATCAGGTGAATACACTTATACCTTAGTTTGTTTCATATCCGTGATATATTCGAGTAATGCAAGCTCGCAATTAATGCGGAATCCGCAATCAATATTATATATTAGGAAATATCCCGCTTGACCTCGTGTGAAAATAAGGTTGAATATTTCCTTTACAACAAACCTATCCTGGGGGCGACCCGGCAAACAACATATTTCTTATGTTCGGTTCACTGTTGGTTACCGCGAGGTTGTTTTGAGTAAATCGTATCGTGGCTCAACGGTTGTCGGTTGTTTAAAAAACTTATCTTAAATCTGTTGCGCTGTGAAAGGAATCCGAGATCAACCTTTGCTGAAATGTTGAGCGCATGAAAAAACACAGAGAAAAACTTGTCCGTTTTCTGTGTTTTTTGGGGTTCAATTCCGTTTTTTTTTTACCAAACGAGGCTTAGGGTGTTAATTGACCCAATATTATGATGGCTCGATTTTTAAATTTATTCAAACCCTGGTTTGGAATAAAGGTGTGAACGATAACTTTCAATGACTCGAAATCCTTCCACAATTTACAAAGGTGGGGCCACCAGTCAACAGAAATAACTTCCACCCGTTGATATTTTGGGATTTAAAACCCGCCCCGACCATAAATATTTATAAATTAATACATGACTCGCAAATGACGTGGTTTAAATTTCAAACATCCTCGCAAACTAATTGCCTTCGCCCTCTCCGTCTTTGTTTATTCATCACCGGATGTAAATCTCTTACAACTGCACACGCACCTGCAGGCTATTGTGACATCACAATGGGTCGGTTACAAATGTCGACAATGGTGTTTATGGGCAACAAACGATAAAGAATAATGGAATAATAAGAAGTTGAAACTGCGGTTCAATAGCGGTTGTTTGAGGAGACGCGTTGATAGGTTATGTTTGCTCCGGTAATTTGCACATATTACATGATGGGTTCCTGCTTTAGAACTCCTGCAATATAATGTGTTTTACTGGATGTACGGGTACATTACATTGTTATACGAAGGTCATGGTGTGCAAACGACGGACGTAATATTTCAATCCAGAATATAAATCGATAAGCTTCAAAAAATTAAAAATAAAATTTCGATGATGAAATTTGTAGCCTGCTTGTTCCTGCTCTCATTTGCATCGTTATATGCAAATCAACTCCTCAAGTGATACTAGTTAGTTGCCGCGGGCACTGAAAAAGCTCTTTTCGAGAGAATACATTTGCTGACGTAACATCAATATTAGATTGGTTGACTTTGTGTATCATTGAGATCACGTGTCACAAAGATGTTTCTTCTTTCATTGTGTTTTAAACAATCAACTAATTGTCCCAATTTCCATTGACAGTTCCTCACCATCGGTCGAAGCGATTTCATCAGCTCCAATCCAAACCACGTGACCCGAACGCCAGCCCTCACCTCCTCATGGTAGCGCCACCCAGCGACTGCCGATACAGACTCATGGCCGGCCCTCAGGGGGCGTACAAGGACGTGCCGTCGAACGGGGAGATGTTGCGACACCCAGTGACGCATTTGAACAACTCGCACACTCCGCAGAATCACCATGGCAACGTGTGGCAAGATAGCTTAAATTTTGTTCCTGGACCGGAGTACATCCACCAGATATCAACTATCGCGGCTATGGCTTGGTCTGACTGTTCGCAAGCTACAGAAAAGCTAAGAAGAATATACGAACAAACGGCATTGTTGAGTCAAAACCCGATGGTAAACCCGTGCGCTCCTCCTTCCATTCAAACCCACGAGTTCAGCAACAAGTTGAAATCGTTTCCTCCGATCCAGCCGCAAGAAATGTTTAAATTCGACCAAAAACCCGCGAAATCTTTCTACGATGAACGGACTTGGGAGCTACCCTCGGTCTACTGCGCATGCGCAGTGTGCCAGATGACAAAACGCGCGAAAAGTTCGTTGAACAGCCAACGAAGTAAGGGGGAGGTTAGCAAGCACGCTCAACAGCAAGCTTACATCAAGCAACAGAGTTTGGTGGACAGACAAGCGATTGCTGCCGGTTTGGCGTCCGGGAACACTGGACGGCGCCACCACAACAATAATAAAAGAACACATTCGCCCGAGGAGAACAAGTACCAGATGCCCCGACGCAAAACGGCGAAACACGAACATGTGACAGTTGCTAAGCAACACTCGCGTCCCGCTACCGGGCATTCCTTCTTAAATCAAGCGCTACATGGTGGTGGCGGACAACTGCTCTCGTACGTTGGCACCGGAGCCCAGCACCCCCTGCCTGACGATACGTCATACCTCACTCAGAACCTGATCATGTCTGGTTTCCAAAACCCGGCAACCGGATCTACGTATATGACGTCATCAGGAGATGTCGTCACTCCCAGAGAGTTAATGGTGACCCCATCATTCGAAAGTCAGTTTTTTGGGGCCGGGCAGAACCCTGGTGGAATTTTGAATAACTTCTCGAGTTTTCTGCCTCCGCGAATTTTGAATGCGCTCGAATAGCTGCATTAACATCTTGACTTTCCCGCCATAAACCGTCCCTTACTCACACTGTTGTCCCGCTGCTGCTGCTGTGTCCGCTGTCACAAAAGTGTAAATCCCTTACAATTGCGGTGTTAAGCTTGCTGGTAAATCCCGCCACGGTTTTTCAAGATTGCATCGTTTACGTACTGCTAGCTCTGATGTTCCACATTCAACTGCACATTCTCACAAGCGCATTATGACGTCACTGTTAGCTTATTGTTGCTTCACACTTGCCGCTGAACGTGGGTATTGTTCGTTGTAAAGCTCTTGAAACGTTATTGTGACTTGGGAGAAGATTTTCATGTCAATGTACACATTTGACGCAATGCATTTGCACCCTACGGCGATCCCAAATTATTCTTAATTCAGTTTTCATCAAGGGCACTGAAATGCCAACGGAAAACTTCAAACAAAATATTTAAAACTGCTTTTTATTATGTAAGAATTTACCATACTCGTGATAAGATCGAGACCCTGAGTAGTTGGGATGGTCGGTGTATCTCCCGCATCTGTATCGCTTTCATGCAAATCATCAGTTTGTACACGAAACTGGTGTTTACGTGGAGCGGGATTTCACAATCGGATGGATGGCTCAGAAATTATGCCGACCCGAGGTTGTAATACCGAGCGTTTTAACTATTGTGTGTCAACATCAGTTGGGTTTGCAGTTATCTGCCTTGCTGGGAAGATGGCAATTTTCGTATTTTGGTGTGCACGATTAGACGTAATCCATACATTCCCTTTACGAGATACCATCTTTCAGGCAATGGTTAGAGCTATTATAGCGTGTGTTCAGCAAAGATGGATGGATTCACGGCCTTGTTTAGGTCCAAACATCACAAGGTCTAGAAAAAGTGCTGCACGATTGTTGAAAATTGCAAGGCGTCGACCCTGTCATTATTTCCTCTTGAACTGCGTCATTTTCTCATTTCTTCTCGGCTTAGAATTGCCACAAGCCTCTCTCACAAGCAGTGTTACCATCTTCTCCGTATATTTTATTGCTTTTGCGTTTGTCTTGTGTACGAACTTTAAATTATATGAACCCGGAAATATGGAGTGTGGTCGATTAAAGTCAAGTCATTTTTTTAAAATTCAGATAAATACGTGGGGGTGCAAAAATGTAGAGGAAATACAGCAGAAATTGAAAGTCGAGATTCATGACCAATTGTTCAAACAATTATAAGAACGCTTTGCTCAGCAACACGATAAAACGTGAAAATGATCCAGAAAATTCAAAACAATTTGGAGAACACTTGTAGCATCAAACTCACTTGCGAAATATCATAGACAGCAAGACACACGTTTGCATCACAACAAGACTTACTCAGGTGTTTTTGCCAACTTTAGGTAAACCACAAAGAAAAACGTAGGTCGCGGGTTCGAACCTCACCGAATGCGGGATTAAATATTCCAACCCTTCAGCACCATCTAGTGCAGTACTTCCCAACCTTTTTCAGTTCGCGACCCACTTTTAATGTAAGTTTTATTGTTCGACCCACAATCAGATATGACCAATGCGATAATTTCATGATCAAATAGAAAACTGTAACATTTAGAAATAGCTTCGCGACCCACTGGTTGGGAAGCACTGATCTAGTATGTGAAAAAGATGAAAGTGCGGACAATTCTTGGTCTTATCGTGCAACAAGAAGGTTAAACCCGGGAAGCCTAATAGGGAATTAATTATCACAAATTATGTTGGAAAATATTGCGCTTCAACCTACAGGAAACCCATGTTCTTTTGCTATAAAAATAATTACTCGAGGCGGAAAGTTAAAATGGGGTCAAAGTAAGCAGGAGAAAAACCTAAAATGGTTTCTGATTAAAACCCAATAAAGTGTCCCCAGGCATTCATAAGCCAGCATCCACTATATTGACACACACGCACACACACACACACACACACACACACACACACACACACACACACACACACACACACACACACACGACACGCGCACACCGCGATATAAAAGCACACAGTAACTTTCATTCAACAATTGAGGTGCGGTTACAATCGGTAATATTGCACCAAAACAAAAATGATAAAACTACAACAAACTATCTCAAGGTCATTGATTACACTTCAAGGTCATTTATATTCCGCGCCTTCAGCATTTATTGTTCGTTGGTAGCCGTGGACACTGCAAGAGCTCTTCAAGTTTGAAGAGATTACATTTGCTGTGTTAAATTGGACGTTGGTTCGGTCATGTTGAAGGTCATTCCAAGGTCATAGATATGGTTTTCTTTCAGTAAGTTTGGGATCATATTTAATAACTCGACTCGTCCTTTCGCCGTCACTCGAGACAAATTCGTAACACTTCTCCTCATCCTCGAACGCCATTGGCTGGCCGTTGAAGCATTCCGACCAATCAGAAGCCTCCTCGCCGTTGTTGATGGCACGCATTTTATAGGCGAACCCCGGATACAAACCACATATCTCCAATGTAAGTTTGTTGAATCTGTGGATAGGAGACGTGGTGAAGGAGAAGTATGTCATGAACAGATAAAGTTTGTGGAAGAATTTCTTATAGTTTAACAATCTTGCCATAATCAAATGCAGACGAATCCAATAAGTCATTGACCCCAACTTTTACATCAACTCAAACAGCTTGAAGGTCATGACCGCATGGTTTATTATATAAACAACATATAGTATATTGTTTGTTGACTCACCTGACACCAGGTGGCGGTATACGGTACTTAATCCCCATCATTTTCAACCTGGGCAGTTCTTTGTAACCAACAACATTCGCGAACTCGCTCCAATCCTGGTACTTCATGTATCGCAGTTTCCGGGATTCCCCTTCTTCCCATGCGGCCTTGCGACAAAATCAAGAGTTGGAAAAATAATTAGATATCGTTGTTTGCACGATAAAATCGACCAATTAGAGAAATTTGATTTCGCTTAAAATCACCTTGTGCCACGCCCTCTCTGCAAACGCAATCAAGCGTGGAAAAAGCTGCGAATGAGCGACAGCCACGTCACGAACAAGTTCCGACCAGAGTTGTGCTTGCATTCCAACTATGTTTTCCGGCCGGTCAAGTTTTACTCGTTCATCGACTATTCTGTCAGATTCCTCAGCTGGGAGGTTAAACGCATGTAGTTATGTATTAAGACAAGTGTGCCAACTTGGCGGTACTCGGGCCAAATTAGGGCCACCACGGCCGGTTTTGTTGCCCTTGTTAATCTTGTTCAGGGAATAAAATCAAAAAATAATCAATTGACCGTCTTAAAAACCTTTCAAGTTCGGGTATTACCCTTTATTAACGTGACTTTTGAAAACATAGAAATATTATGCGAAGATAAACATAGAAATATTATGCGAAGATAAACATAGAAATATATTAAGGGCGGGGACGACTGAAGCGTGAAGACAATTTAACGACTTCTGCTCATGCGCCCCCAACACGCAACATCACGTGTACAACAACAACACAACCCGAATATAGGAGGCACCTGTGTATGGGACAGAGCTGTAGTCGAGTTTCGCGTTGGCGAACAATTCCTCCGGAGTAAACCCAAACACATTCTTGTCATCTGAATATCGTGTCGCCCAGAACAATCCAACCTCCTCTGGGTCCGGTTCCTGGGGGTGGTCGAAGTAGAAATGAGTTGCCATCGACAATATCACCTGACGTAACAATAAACTGTGACGTTATTGCATTATGACGTAAAGGCTTTCAAAGTAGTTGAAACTTGGGTCAAAAACGTGCACATGAGGTAGCGACGTAGTTAAATATTCGTAAATATGGCAAAATGAAAAGAATTCGTAATTGCGTTTTGCGACATTTTTACAAAAGTAATTGATTATTTAGAGAGAGTTAAACCATCTCAAATTACTAAAATCAAATAAAACTCTTTGCTGAAATGTTCCAGCGTTGTTTTCTAATGTTCAGGAAAGTGTTGGTTAAATGAGGGGAATTCCCACCTTGTAACCTGCATTGGCGAGTCTGTGGCTCCGTTCAGCATTTTTGCTTTTCCAGTTTGCGTTGTTCCAAGCGTACGCCATCACATCAACATCGTAGAAAGAACGTTTGTCGAAAGGTTCATTCTGGGGCATCCTGGACATAATGAAATAATTGTGGTTCTACTTCTAGCCAACTTTCGTTTCAACGCTCAATATAGCTTCTCACCAAACTGTGCCAGGGAAAAACGGATTAATTTATAACAGGGAACTCACTGCAGCGCGCCATCCTCCCAAACTCCCATGGAAATATCATTTTTTTTGCTGACGATTTGTGAAACTCTTCGGAGGAAATACTCCTGTAGCTCTGTGTAGCTGAAATATACATGGAATTAAATCTACGTTGGCCACATAAAAAAAAAGAATTAATACGAAGACGAAAAAGCATATAGCATGTAAAGAAACAAACCTAATTAAGCAGGATAAACTTCAATCAGGTTCATTAGCACGAATCAGGCCGCGCGCTTATGATGAGATGCCCATAAATTTATGACCCCAGAAGAGGTCAAATATAATCTAGATATTTTTTGAGGTTAAAACGGACTTTGCTTCACAACGAATTTACAATAACCACGATGTTTACAAACCTGTTCGGAAAATTATCAGTGGACTCGATAAACTTTCTGCAAATAGGGGAATCCCGCCACGAGTTTCTCGCGACCTCGTCCCCTCCCACGTGGAAGGTTCTGATTGGTTGAATCTCAGAGTGAAGATCAATCAGTGTGTCCAAGATTTTCTCCACAAATCTACGTCAGCAAATAGAAATCATACAAAGGTTATCAACCGAAATATAATGCGGTTGAAAACATACGATTTGAAAAGACTTCCTACATGAGGCGTTAGTTAACATACAATCATAAGAAGAAACAAAGGTATTTGTTTTGTCACAAACGCCATTGTTACGATTATCTTTATTATTATGATAACATCCGTTTATTTACTGGGAGACGTTCAATCACAGCCTCAACACGGGCCTGGACTTGAAGGCATCAAGCCTAAACATAGCCTAACGATCGCGACAGATGTTGTTACGTCACAATGGATAAGACGCAATCGAGCACCTGAACGTGGATTCCATGCAAGGGTTCATGGCGTTGTTTCTGTAATGTTGAACAGACATTGCTGGGGAGGAATCATCGAAATCACACAGAAGGAATTCCTGTGCTTTCTCACCGTCGAGTTGTTTCATGAAACGGTGAAATCTGAAAATATTCAAGTAGATTTCATACCTAAATGATGTAAACCACACCTGTAACAACACAACACACAATTCAAACAGCAAATACTTAAAACGACAAAACAGCAAGGTGTAGCGGAAGTGATTGTCGCGCTGTGTTTCATAATAATTAAAACTATTAAGGCCACAATAACAAAAGGTAACGACTTTGAAAAGTTTACTGAGAAATGTTTTTATGTTGAGTGTTGTTGATATAGGGATATAGTGATTGTGTGGGGACAGCTCGGTTGAGTTTGAATGGTCGGTGTGAGTTAATGGAGGAATTGTACTGACGGCAACCCGGCTTTAGAATATTACCTAGTTTAAAGTTTGATGAAGTCGGTTTGAAATCAGTGTTTGTCGGCCCGTGTTCTCAACTAAATACCAACGCATATAATACACGTGTTGCAAAATCATGCCAACGCCCAGTTAGTTGACATAAAAACAACATCTGATATTAAACAAATCTTGTTAAATTGTACGGTTGTTGAAGATGATATTTGGTGATATGCCCTTGGAAGTATTGTTGTCAGGATTTGCGATTAGTTAGAGCATAGAGATCATATGAACGTTTGATTAATATCAGGTGACAGTTTAAAAAAGTTTTAGAAACACCCAAAAATTTCTGTTTGTTCACAAAACAAAGTCATTTAAGTTCGTCGTATGTTTATTTAAACGATTCTTTTCACACGAAAATATTAAAATAATATTTACCAAACCTTCTACACATTGTGTGGAATATTTGTACAAGTAAAAACAAAGGAAAATTCATCTTTGTTCAATGCTTGTAAACAGATGAGCTCAGACTTAACCGGTAAAGAAAATATTTTAACCTCTGAGGATTAGACAGAGTCTCGGAATTTCTAATGATCCTTTTTTTCCAGCAGTTTTTCCCACTTTCTACGTTTGTGGAAAAGCAACCACGTCAAATTGTATTTCTTTAACAAGCAAATTGAAAACCACATTACCTTGCCTCCATAGACTTAATAGCAGCGTGGGAATGTCCGGGCATGTCAACCTCCGGTATAACTTGTATGTGATTGTCCGCAGCTGTCTGTAGAATCTTCTTGTATTCGTCAGTTGAGTAGAATCCACTACCTGTGGTAGTACATTAAATATCACAAACATTAATAATATGGTATCCGTTATATTTAGGAGTAATTTGTTAATACGAGCTCTCAAAACATTCTTGTAACTAAGCATCCGTGCCTTCACCGGTTACGTTAAGAGTTTAATACCTACCTGGTTTAGTGTCGTAAGGTCCCGAACCCAGGGCTGGGAAAATGCACTCAGCTTCATCTGCAGTGTGGCATCTATAACAGGAACATGGGAATACAGGAGATTAATTATGGGATGCCACAGATACCATAAATTCAGGGTACGGTACGTGTTGTTTTTAATTAAAACGCAAATTTTCCCAAACTAAAAACCATTTAGCAGAATAATATAAGTAGAAATATTTGCGGATCAAACAACAATGTGAGTTTTTGTGACGTCATAAATCGCCTGATATCGTGAAGACCGGGTTTAGGAAGTGGTTTCATACGAGATGGAAATTTGTATAAATGCGACACATCACAACACAATGGAAGCTACAAATGGGATCGAAACCGTGAACTCCGCAACCAACACTTCCTTGTGTGACGTCACAAACCTCCTAGATCCAACTTGTGTTAGTTCCGGTAGATCAGGAACTTCTAGCCTCCAGCCCTCATCATCGGAAAGGTGGAAATGAAGTCTGTTCAGCTTGAACATCGCCATCCCCTGCCGACAAACATCACACGGTATCTTTAATCTGAGTAATATAACCAACTACGTCACCACCTTTATAATGCCGGTGACGTCATCGACCGATAAGAAGTTTCGTGCAACGTCAAGGTGAAGTCCCCTGTATCCAAATCTTGGGGCATCCTGACAATAAAAATCAGATCGAGATTTACAAGACCAATAAGCTCTGACGATTGTGGTATGTTGTGGCATGTTGTGGTACGTTGTGGTAATTCATGACAACATTGTGGTTTCCTCTGCATGTTTCATAAGGTCATGTTTGTTTGTCCTTTACAACGACCAGACAAGCAAATAATGTCACAATGCAATGCTACTGAACAACATGATGTATTCACATTGAACCTATCTGTAGAATGCACAGATGTATCTACATGGCAGTGAACTAAAATATATTATTATTTTACAAAAAAAATATTATTACAAATACTTTAGCATCAAAATGTGAAATACATGTTGCATTATCACCAGGTTAAAGATGTACTTACTGTAAATCATAAAATAAGGAGTTTAAGAACACCACACAATGTTCACAAACTCCTTATTCACAAAACCACCACCCACATAATCCCACAAATACCCACATATCCTTCCTGTTGTACACATAATCCTTCCTATTACACACAGTGAGAGATTTTCATGTACCAAGCCAAAACATATATTTTTAATCATCCTGGATATCACCTGTCAGTGAAATTGT
Organism: Ascidia mentula; assembly: GCF_947561715.1. Lineage (NCBI taxonomy): Eukaryota > Metazoa > Chordata > Ascidiacea > Phlebobranchia > Ascidiidae > Ascidia > Ascidia mentula. Next base: position 385,350 of record NC_138569.1, read on the forward strand.
TTGGCACAAGACTCCCAAGACAGCCCACATTTTATTGGGTTATTAGTAATATTTACATGCAAACCTAACCCTTCCAGATATGTTTAACTTGCAAATCCATCTTATGCAAAACACAAATAAAATAAATATGCTACAAATAACTAACAAGGATTACCTTGATGGTAGCATGGGGCAGAGTAAGGCCTGTAATTCCTTTGCTATTGGTTGCAAGAGATTTTAATGTTTGTAGTGCATAAAATACACCAGTGGAATGAGGAGCTTGAATCGATATCAAGGGTCTAAAAAGCTCATGATTAATGTGAGTAAAATGAAAATATAAAAGTTTCACACAGAGGAAGCAAACATGAAATAAACGTTCCTTCCAGAACTGGTTTTTTTTGTGTCATTTGTCTGTCATTGACCCAATTTTTTTAGAAATGTCACAAAAAATAAAAGCCGTTTCGGACACAATGTCCCAAAGGAAATTTGGCTGGTAGATTATTCAAGTTGCTTACATTTTTGCGAACGAAAGTATTATACCTTAAATGACCAAAATTAATTGAAAATATCCTAAATTTTTGCTGGCATTTCGGTCATTTGACAGAAATTGTTTAGTGAAAAAAAAAACCCAGTTCCAGAATTAAGAATTTCCAGCTCGTGTTATATTTTCCGGTTTGCAGAAAATATTCCGTGTGTAACACAGATGCACATACTTGATGCAGTTTACTTACAATGCTTGATCAATATTTAGTTGGTAAGCTTCGTTGCTATTTGGAACCTCGTCCGTGTCTATCTTCGACTTAATAAATCGGATTGCATGAGTTGGTGGGCAAGGTTCCTTCTCAGGCAGAACACTCAAGTGGAACAACTCTACACACATGATATACTTGTAGCAGTTTTTAAACAGTACTTCACATAGTATGTGGTTTACACTTCCAATGTACGGAATAATTGACCTTATTTGCATGCTCAAAGTGGGGGCGAAACTGCACAAAATGATCAACTTGGTAACACAAAGGTATTCTATCAGTAACATTAGAATATTTCATAAATGTTCAATCATTTATCGGTAAAATTTACCTCCAAACTTGTCAATTTCATCACCAAACTCTGGCACAGATTTGCAAACAACCCAATCCCCCGTTGACAAATCGACTGTTTTTTCTCGGTCTATAACAGATGAGATGGGAGTGGGTAGTATGCGGACAGGGGGTTCCCCTCTATCCAAAACATTGTACCTGAAATTGAGTGAACTTGTGTGAGAATAAGTGACCATAGAAATATAATCACATCTAATAAATGTTCGGCATAATTATAAAAATTGATAACACTTCTGGAAAATATCATGGAGACTTTATTGCACAATAAAGAAATACAAAACTTTTTAAACTTTAGTCAAGAATAAATTGTTACTGATGCTGCCAGGCATATTATATTGCTGAATACTGCCCTTCTGGCAAACTTTATTTTATTTACGATTCTCAACGTTTCGGTTGTTATGCAACAGCTTTCATCAGGAGGAAGAATGTAAGTTTAACAAAGTGGACACATTTGGGGCACATATAAACAAAAAGCGCTACGAAAGAAAGAAGAAGTGAAAAAACAATAAGAAAGCCCCTTTCTTTTGTAGCTTTGGGCAGTATTCAGCAATTTAGTCAAGAAATTTGGGTCATATTCACCCTGTATAAAATGCATTATGTTAAACATAATATTATTCTTACTTCACAAATCGTTGTGAGGGTAAAAATGGGTTGGAATTGTCCTGGTCGTCTCTTTTCCATTTGGACGGATGATTAAAATCGTTTACAAAAGAGAGAGTTTCATCATCGGTTGATTTAATAATGAGAGGTTTGCAGTTTGGCGATGACACATACCATCGTGGTAAAACGTAACACCTCGCTGCTATAGACGGCGAATTTACATTTACAACAACTGAAATGTCTGAAGATATTCCTGTGGGAAAAAAAATAAAAGTGATTTGTCATTTATTATGTCATCTATACAGTTTATACATGCATCAATACAGTTTATACCTTCAAAACTTCCAGAAGGTGTAAGTTTGAGTAAAGCGCCATCTAAATGCTCGAGAACAAACCCCGATCCTGGTAAATGATACGTTTTACGATAACGAAAATGACCTTCCTCGGGAAGGAACATATGGTTGAAGTAAATCGACCACTCGCCCTGCAAAAAATCAAAACCAAAAGTTGCCACTTGCTGGGATAAAAATAACCAAAGTAAAAATCTGATATTTGAGATATAATTTAAATACATCTTAGATAAATAGATAAATACACCTTATCATCAAAAGACAACAAACAAGAAAATAAAAACTAAAAAACGACATGAAATTACCTGAGGAATGAAACTTGATCCTTTGTTGGTTAAAATAATTTCATGATGGTTTTTTTCCCACCCAATGTTGCTCTGGACAACATATTTCACTTCCAAGTTTTCAGCAATATATTGAAGCACATGATCACCTGAAACAATTCATACATCATTTTGTGGAATTCTGTTTTCCAGACACCTTACTAAAAGTTAATGCTGCAGAGCCCTGCAACACAACAAGTAAACCACAAAAACACAACTGAAAACCCTTGCAATTTTTAAAGTGATAATTAGGTTCCTTCACCTACAAAATATAGTAAAATATAAACTTACCAGATTTTCCTCCTTGCATTCGCTTCATCATATCTTTTAAACGAAAATTGACACTTTGCATGTAAACAACCACACAAACACACGTAAGTAGCAGCAATAAGGCGGTAATCCTTCTTGTCCGAAGAAGGATTTTCATATCTTACGTCAGCATATTTGCTCTTATTCCGGAGCACCGTAAAACGTTTAATGTTTGGTAAAAGTAGAAACACATCAGCTGTTACAAAGTCAACAATCCCAAGCAAACAGACGTTAAGCGGCTCAACTTACGCCGGCACTAAACCATATTGACATGCTTCATTGCGCACGTCGTGGATTGTTTTGTTTGTTTACAATATTTTTAATATGATGTTTGTAGTTAAGTAAATAAGACCGTCAAATACAAAACTATGCTGAATAAAAAATCAACTATATTTGCAAATACTACAAATGTAAAAACTATTTTTTGGTCTGTTAATTTTTGAATTTTGAAAAAAAAATTATTGCAAAGATCTACGTTTGTGATCATAACATAAAGAAATGAATTAAGAAAACACTTTTTGCGAATGTTCAAGTATTGGAACAAAAAAAATACTCAAAACCATTTACTCAAAATTGTATCCTACTGTAGCGGATTAAGAAATCGACTTACAAATATTTGGCGTTGATGTTTGTTGTTAAGTTACGGAACGAAGCTTCATATTCAAAAGATATTTCCAGATATATCCAATGCCAAATATTACTGAAACTTTTAAAACCTTGATAAGATGGAAGTTTTAAATTACTCACTGATACTGACGCTCCAACTTTTGCTGTTGCTGTACGATTTAGTGATTAATGCAACAATTGAATTGATCAAGCCAACCAACGTCATTCAGCTTGTATTATTTATGTAAGTACAGTAATTGTGGTTTGTGTAAAATGGAGTTTAAAAGTGGGAAAAATGTTACTTTTATTTTTTAAACTGACATATATATGGTAATTTAAATGTGGGCCCACACCATCATAAAAAAAGAAAATTTTTTTTTTTGCAGTATTCAAGACACATGCATAGTTTTTACTTTGATTATTTTGTTCTTGGAGTTATTTAACACCACTACATTCCAAGCTGGATTTATCAAAGTGATGCTGCATAAGTTTAGGGTGGCGATCATTGTCACCTGCATATACCTCGGCTTATCAATTGGGATACAAGTCTGGACGCTGGTGCTGAAGTAAGACCCTGCTTGCATTAATTGACTGTTTTGATTATTATAAGAACAATAAACAACTGAAATTCTGATGGTAAAAATGTACAAAGTATCCTTTATAATTTATTTTTAATAATTGGTGAATTGATTTGCTAAAGATGTAATTTTTTAGGTGGGATGATCCAAATGCATATTTATTTGCACTTGGTGGTTATTACGTCCTGTACATCATACAGAGGGGATGGTCTCCAGTCTATTACTATTACTACAAGATAACAGCTTTAAGGCTGGGAGATTCAAGGTTTTACAAAAGTAGTGAATGGCTTCGAAATCAGATGTCCCCCAGATGAGATGTTTCTAATGTAACCTTATCATATAATATGGTTACTCAGTTACTAAATGAGTGTGGTACTTTAATGTGGTGGTAATCATCATCTCAATCACTGTGGATTGTTTTATTTTTTTGTATTATACACTTCTTTTTCTACAATGCCTGTGTTGAATTTATTGTTACAAGTAAATGACCAACACTACTGGTTTAGGATTGTTTTGTTATTTTCCATGGTCAGAAATTTTGCAACACAACTAATTCTATCCGTCAAACGCAATTTAACAAAAACAGTTATAAACAAACTTATTTGTAGCAGAGAAGTATGTTCTTTCTGACACAAATCAGTTGGTAGTTGAACCATGTTAGAAACAGGTCACATGTTTAATGAAAGAGTGGCTTAATCAGCTAACTTGTAGCTTGTTGCACACAAACTCCACAAGTAAATGACCGAGGTATCTCCAGTTATCAGCTTTTTCCATGATATATTCATGGCCCTAAATTGGTTAACACATCAGGAAGGTATTGGAAATGACGGTCGTTGCAGCAGACGCAGTGAAACTGGTGGTGGGATATATTTTTGCATTAACTACACCAAAAACGCCCAAGCGCCAATCGCTCGCTCGAAGTCGCATTTTTAAAAGCACGGAGAGAGAGAGAGAGTACAAGAGAAAAAAGCACGGTACAACGAGAGAAGGTGGAAAAAAGGAGAACTGAAAATACATGTTGCGTTCAAATTGGAGAATTTAGACAAAAGCAAAGGTTTTCCTGCTTCGTTTTAGTGATGAACAAAACTGGGATACAAATGCGAGTTCCATTTCCTAGTGTGGAATAGACGCAATTATAGGATGTACATTACCCGGAAATACATGATGACAACTATGTTACATGCCTTCTATCTGGTTCTGGAAACTCAGCATCACTCTAGTACAATATAAGTTAGGGGCGAAACGTCGGCAAGCGTTTCCAACATCAAAAGGATAAACACGGAATACAAGGGACGTACGTATCTGGCAAAGTTGCGATCCGAGTGAGACAAGTTCACATAAACACCTTCCTTCCGTTGGTTTACATTCAATCATCCGACATCTGATCGGCAAAATTACCGAGTAAGTTTACAATTGATGAATTCACCGGATGGGTGGTCGTTGGTTTTTTTTTAACACGACAAATCACAATTCCGACATATTAAGTGTTTATGTACAAATATCACAAAGTTCCGGGAAAAATGCGGTTTTTTTGAACTTCGATAAAAGTTAGGAATAAAACAAATTGAGACAATGGTGAAAAGGTATTGCCAGAAGTGAAAACGATAAAAATAACCAGGAAACCTTCCCAATTATGTCGTAATAAAGGCAACGCGATAAAACAAACGAAAATCGAAGCGAACGCGCCGGCCGACACAATAGATAAAGAATGCGAGTTTCGAAAGGAACACTTTGATCGCGAAATAGGGGAAACACCTTTAAACCACTTCGTTATGCTGGGTGGGAGGGAGGCCCACGTGACCTTAAAGGGTAACGAAATTATTGTTTCAAGCGGGTCGCTGATGGAAGAAACCGTAAGTTAGGAAAGCCAGGATATTAAGTTATATGCTGAAGCCAAAACTCGTAACGCCCCTAGTGGAGACAGGTGGCGCCACTCGGTAATACTGATCAACCAAGGTTTTTTAAGAAGTTTAAACGTTTATGCTGAGTTTAAAATACATAAATCAGACCAAAATTAAACACGTTTTCTGATTTCTTCTCCAATAAATCAACGCCCCGTCAACAACCGGCGTTTTCGTCTTTTTAACAAAAGGTTTACCACATATTATCAGGTAAAGTAGCAAAAAATAGTTCAAACGTCAGGTTTTTGTGACTCAATTTGACGGAGCCTGTTTTGCACAACGCCATGGAAAAGAAATTGTAAACAAGGCGCTTTACACCTTAAGGCTTTGAGAGGCGTAGAAGTGAAGCAGAGAGAAAGGGCACCAGAAAAACGTCGACACCACAAGCACAAGTATGTACGCGCAACGGCGACGTTAAAGCACTGAACGTTTTTAGGAAAGCTGCTCGGCCAGGTCACGTGACGCGAAAGCGCGGGAACTTCTCGGGAATTTTCAACAAAAGGCAAACTGTGTCACCAGTGTTTTTTAAAAAAACAATAATGTGAACCAGAATATTTCCAACCACATTGAAAATACATCTCGAGTCAATCACAGAGGCAAGCTTTACTTGGTTTAAGATGAATATGTTAAAATGCATGGTCTGTAATTCACACCTTGGTATAATTATGACGTATGAAGCGCAATGGAGCACCATTGGAGGGAGGGGGGGGGGGAGTTAAACAGCGGTTTGATGGAACACATCTTATACCTTGTCGATGTAAAACTGTTGCCACGGTGTTACGCGATGCTTTTAGTTATTCAAAATCATTTTTGTTTGTTCGTGTTGCCATGCCGACCCCAAAGAGACAAACACGTGGAAATCCCACCATGTAAAATCACAAAGTTCGGTTTCTGCTTCGATAAAAACAACTTAAAATTATCTAAAGGTTGAAAAAAGTTATTTTACAACTAACTGAAGGCGTATGGGTTATCTACAGCCCTCACGTGACTTGGCACTGTGACATCACCGTCGTTGACAAATGCAGTCTGTGACGTAACAGGGGCTGTCGAACTAATGCTGTTCATTGACTGTAATCCACTGGGACCTGCAACGTCACTGTCACATGATGCAGGCGATCGCTGATTGGTCGGTGAAGATGGATCGCTCACGTCGCCGCCAGTGGTCGGTTCGGTGTCTGCAGCTTCGTCAGTAGGGGCGCTAATGGGTTCTTGGTTTTCGCTTGTGTCAGCATTGGGGTCTGAGGATACAACAGATAGCATTTCAATAAAAAACATCGATAGAACATGGAATCCAACGTAAATAATGTTTCTGATCACTCAGGTCTGTGCGGCGAACCAAAAAGTTGGATTTGAAGTTTTCAACTTATTTCAGAAGTAACTTTTATTAAGGATGTGGCTTCAGAGGTTTCATATGAAGGTTGGCGGCTAAACCAGGACAGACGGTTTTGAAGAAAAGTGGTTGCATAACACCTGTTTACAATAAATAAACAAAGTTGCCAGTGCTGTTCGTCCGCATATCCAGACAGACAGGTTCCGTTTCTTAATCTCACTAGTTATAACCGGCAGCGTCACCACCATCTCTCTTTAAGCGCCTCACGACAACTTTAAACATGATACTTTACCAAGAGACTTGACCCAGTTTGAGGCGAGACTTGGTTTAAGAGATTTAAAATGACAGATTGTGAAACGAACTACATCGTCATTATGCCGCAACACGAACGCACTCAATATATAATAGCAGATAATCCAAGACTTTTGTCTGGTGCTCCTATATATTCACATGAGACAACAGGAATGTTGATATATATATAAACATGGTCGGCATATTAGGCGTGGAAAAATAAACCAGAATAACCAGATTGAAACCAAACGAACAATTAATCCATCCGTAATTTGAAGCAGGGATTTTGGATTGATTTGTTTCAACTATTCAATAAATTCCTGCCTGACCCCAAGTAAGCAACTGTCGTCTTAAATTAAAAACAATACCCCTTGTTACGTTGCACACACGGTAATGTTAGTAAACTGATACAAGTCACAATAGAAATCATAGGTGTTTTGTTTATCAACCCCCAACATTGCATTTGACAACCACAAATTTGGTCGCGAGCCATAGTTTTAGAACCTCTGTGGTTGAAATAAAAACAAGTTCGGCGGCAAACTAAAGTTGGAACCGTAAACTTATTTCACAATTTGCTACTTCAAATCAAAAACAAACGTTTGGAAAGGATTTGGGTTTGAATGAATACGAGCACTACAAGAAGCTGTAAAACAGGATGTTCCAAAACTATAATTTGGAAATCCGCCCGTGAGTGCAGTTGCGCAACGTACAGGGTTATATAACATAAGTTTGCCGCGAGGAGAGCGATATCCTGCGGTTTGAGAAGCCTTGAGGTTGATTCTATTTTAAACTTAACCGCTAGTGACACGGGATTCCGAACATGTTAACGCATTCATGATACAAAATACCTGTGCAAAATTCGAGGCAGGACAACGTCTTTTGCTACTTACACGTGAAAATGGAAAATTTTTTCAGTGTTAAAGATTTCCAGTATTCCAAACCACAGGTCTTCTAAAACTATGGCTCGCGACCAAATTTGTGGTCGTCAAATGCAATGTTGGGGGTTAATAAACAAAAATAACCACCATGGATTTAAAATGTGACGAATATTATTTTATTAACATTACCGTGCGGGCAACCTAACGAGGAGGAAGGGGGTACGTTTATTCTTTTTAAGTTTAGTTTCAAAACAGTTCCCAAGGAGCAATGTCCAGGGCTATGTTCATTAATATTTCCCCAAACTTGAAGATTTTATAAAGGGGTTCTGTGACTATAAAAAGGTTGGGATTTATAAATCCAAAGCCTAAGTGTCTTCCACAAAACCCGTGGAGTGACAAATATTCTGTTCAAACACTAGTTTTGAGACAAAGGTTCCAACTCGTCTTTCGGAAAGTGACTTACTGCAATTCTCGTTGATGACGTAATCGGTGAGATATACGTGTGTGGAACCTCCACTTTCGAGGGGAATGGAGTTGGATCGGAAATGCTCGAGCATGTCAAGGACAGAGTTAAACTTCAGGTGTTGAACTCTGCACTTCCCTCCAGTGTCGATGGATAAACGAAGATGCTGCAACAAAAATATTAAGTAAGAACTCTTGTCAACTATGACGTAATATTTCCCCAATTTTCTTGTCTATTGTCAGGGACAAGATTAATAGTTACTTGTGAGTTAGTAAAGGGGGAAAACGGCAGGTGTTGACTGCAGGACTTCCCCGGACAATTAAAAGTACAAGTGTCGAACGCATTCTTCTTGCTATATTTCGATGTAAAATAATTTTGTGAAACACTGTCCTGACAATAATTACTTCAGAGGTGTGAAAACCGGTAAACACAATAAAGCAGCAAGATTGAAGATAAAAGCCATGTTACACATCAGAAAAGTTAGATATTGACAGGATAAGGGATTGTGTAAGCGAGTTTGCTTGTAACAGTAGATAAGGGATTTGGTTGGATGTTGAACGTGGATTACGTCACAAGTAACCTTCCCACAATGCAACCTGTTCACACTATGCAGTGTTGCATGCCACAAATAATCAGATTAAACTGCGTGCATTCTTTAACTAAAATATGTTGGAAACACAAAAACAGACCAAGACTTCAAAAGTATTAATATTAAATTATCTGATGGAAAAGTTGCTGGAGCAAGATCCTGGACCAGGTTAACAGAATGCAATAAGTTGACATTGAACAACGCCGAACAGGTCGCACAATATAAACTTTACAAAGGGACATGGTAATTCTGCAGTTTATCTGTAATACTTGCCATATTGTTTCGCAATATTTTCAAACTATTGTTACAAGAAAAACTTTGGCGGGCAACAATTAAACCACCGACAGACATCACACCATGCTGGGCGTAATACGATCTATCATATCATACTAAGTGTTTCCTATACCGGCTTGCGCAGGCGCACCCACAATACTTATTATATCCTGCCATGAAGATCTTCGCTTGCAAGGCAACAAATTACACAAATGCAGCGAGTTTGCAACGAGCGAGTGAGCGAGTGAGCGAGCGAACCCAGCCCGCAAGATGCGGTCGACTGAATTTGTTAGCGAAACCATACAGATGGATTAAAGGAACGTCAGCACGGTGAACTCGAGACACGCGAACACCCCCCTTCGCTTGATATCAAGATTAACCGTCACTTACTTTCGAATGATCGACGTTTAACAGCGAATGTATAATTACGTCGCACTGTAGCAACCTAACTCACTAAAATAAACACACTGTGGCTAATATTGGTCACCACGCTTTTAAAGGAAAACAACTGATGAAAGAAAATGAAAACTTCACAAAAACAATAGAAAAGGTTTTACTTATCACTCAAATCATGTGATATACAGAAGAATCCTTCACACATGGTGAAGATGGCCACAAAAAAAAAAGTTTTTTTGTGAAAAACACTGACCTTGACACGACCTTGTACGTTGAAAGTGAGAACATGGCCGGCCTGGCGTGTTTCAGACAACCTCATGAGGAAAACCCCCTGTCTTCCACCAAGGACGAGTTGTGTTGCCCTTATCCTCGTCATGCTCATGTGATACCACGGGAAGTTAACGAGATCTTTGGGGAGGATCACTTCACTCCTCCTGGGTCCCCCCTCCTCTTCACTTTCTTCCATGGATGTTGAGGGAGTTAAAAGAGGGGCAGTTGCCTTTGAATCCCATGACCCGACTGTAAACAATTCTTTTTTAATGGTTGCTAAGCAGTACTTGCCAATGTACATTTTGTATGGATTTAAATAAAATTGGACAAAAAAAGAAGTTATTAAAATAGATAGAGGGCTTGACAAAAAATTAAATACATCCCAATGTGAAACTGTAAATCATAATAATTTGGCAAAAAAACAACTTTACAAAAAAAAGTTGACATATATGCGTTAAGGTATTTGATCACTTTTATGACATATATGCGTTAAGGTATTTGATCACTTTATGACATATATGTGTTAAGGTAAATATAACTTTGGTAAAATATTTAATGTAATGGAGAAGGCAGTCATACGTTGTGTTGTGGAAATACTTTGTGTGTCTTCATCCAAATTATTGACAAGTTCAGCCTTCCCCAAATTAGGGGGGGTCGTGGAAAAGTCGCTCATCTGAAAATAGATTTCGTATTTCAATATGGGAACTAAACGGAATGATGTCATCAAGCAAGAATGACCGCATTAACTTGCACTAAGTCACAAAATAATGTTTACATTGATAAAAACACAACACAGCATCTTGTAAAAATCCTGCAACGCTTATTATATGCAATTTAGGGAAAGTACCTGTTGACCAGTATCATCACTGGATGTCACGTCTGTACCAGAGTTTGGGGGACTCTCCCTAAACCGTTCTGGTAGAAATGGTAGTTTGTGACATTCGTAGACGTGAAGCCTAAAACATGGAACTTGGCTTAGTTGATTGACAATGGGGTAAATATAGTTGTAAGCTAAATATGAACCCGGGTTGATCAAACCTGTGAGAAGCTTGCTCAGGTATGCGGCAAAATATATCATTTATAATGTTGTATTCTATTACAGCAATTGTTGTTTTCCCTCAGGACACGGATTAAAAGCAAACACTGTTCAGAAGCCAAAACAGCCCCGAATTAAAGCAATTTCACTTCATCTAACCAAGGCCACCTGTTGTTTTCGTTAATAACTTTAACAGACTTAAAAGTTTGGTATGCCGCAAACAAAATAAAGGGATTGTGTGCCGGTGACCTAAAAGGTTTAAGAACCCTGTTATGAACTATTAACAAACAAAAAATGTCTTCATAAATATATCAAAAATGTGTCCTTATCTCCACATGGTTTAGGTATAAATAATCCACCCATATTACTTTTTATGTCCAGCTTTTATGCTGCATTCCTCAATCTCCGATAACCATGTCGCAAAATCCAAATCACCGTTAAGTTTCACGACATATTCACTTCCACTTGCCTGAAAAATCACACAGAATTTATTCAAACATTAAAAACAGTTTTTGTTTTCAATCTACACAGAGCGGCAAGTTTTTATTACATTTGTACAAAGCACTATTATTGTCATAACAGTCTTTTTATTTCTGTTGCCTTGTAATTTGCAGAAACCAAAATATCAAAATATTAAAATATCATTATTGAAAATAACACTGGGGTTCTTAGCGTAGAAATAATGCAACTTGATTGTTTTGAGGTGTGAAACCACTACATTTACCAATGTTAATTTCTTTAAACTGGATTAAATATAATGTGACAAAGTTAGAACTTTGAAAGTGAAATAGAGTAGACATAGCCGATAACCTGTCTGGAAGTTTCTGAAATGAAATTACAGATCGTTTTAAGTGCCATACAAAACTCACAACCCATAATTACCAAAATAGCAGCCACATGCGAATGCTATTTTTATGGGCCAGATACCGCAAGTTAAACTGTACACACCATATTTGGCAGAGGGACTTGAAAATTAAACATTTTTCTTACAAAATTTACATGGAAAAAGTGTTTTGTTGCATTTGTATCAAGTTGGGCATAATTTGATGGTAGTGTATTGTGGGCAGTGACAATAATCTTTTCAATGGAGATAAGATTACATCCTATGGGCATGAGACAATAGAATTGGTCTAGTTCTGATGTGGAGAATGGCACGTAGACTAACACCAATATTTAACACTTAATATTGATCACATGTTGAATATAACATTCAACAAAAATTCTGTATCTAAACAACTGAACTTGCTGGTTATTGGCATACACACTATTTAAAGCTAAATCTCTAAAACTGTAAGAAAAACAAAAGTTTTTGATGATTAAATTTCCTTTTAAAACTATCTACATATCTACTACATACAATTACTTTCAACATATGTATTTCTATCCAGGTAAACTTTATATATTTAAAATTATCTCCTCTCCCTCTGATACCTCGGTAAATTTGTTCCTCATTCAACTCAGTAAACCACACAGAAAACCACGAGCAACCTTCATTTGAACTTTTGGCACAAGAGACTAACCTTGATAACGAACGTGTAGTCGATATCGGGCATTTCAACAGCAGTAGTTGGTCGAACTTCAGTGATGTCACAACCCATTATTGTGTATTTGGCCTTGGTGCTCTATCAGTTCAAAGTAGTAGATAAATGTTATGTCCTTACGGCAAATATATATTTGAAAGCCCTTTATAATGTTAGGTGTATATTTTATAAATACTGCGAACATGTTGCATGAAGTGACCCCTTTTGCTGCTCATGTTTTAATAATAAACTATAGTTATGATCACAATCATATTTTTCTCAAACAGTCAAATGGTGGGCTTTAAAATCAGACTGAAATATCCATTGTTCCATGATTATTACAACTCCAAACAAGGTGGATAGTATTGACATAGAGTAACATAAGAAAACACATCACTATTAACTTATATACGTAGATTTATACTTAAATGTTAAACAAATTTTGTTTGTCAGTTTGTTGCTGGTATTGGCAGGCATAATGTTAACTCCGTTCACTGGCATGTCGGAAACAAGTTGGCTGTGATGCCAGTGAACATAATAATCTAAATACGATAGCTAAGATTGCCAAGTAAGGATCCTTACAGTGGACCGATCCTGCTTTGTCATGCAATAGCATAAAACATTTCTGCAAAAACTTTGTTTAAATTATAAACCCACAAATAGTTACCTTAGTTGGAGAAAATATCTCGATTAAGTAATCTTTCTCGAACTGTGTTAAGACCATCCGGGACCTCTGGAAAGCCATATTTTCCCCCGGTAGAGTTTGCCCGATCACAAGATAGCTAGCAGGCATGTCGATTCGAACTGACACGTCTTGTGGAGGCTTTTCAGGAAAACTGCTAAAGCCCTGAAAAAAACAAGATTTGGACATTTTTGCTGCAGCTCGTCAAAAAACTCTAAATTGGAAAAACTTCTTTTCATACTTTGATTCTACTTGTGCTTCCACGTCTGAGGCGATTCCAGACATTTGAAACAAAACCTTTATTTGATGCATCCCCATTTTCTTTGTAATATCCAACATCATCCTCTGACTTCGTTCTGCTTTTTGGTTTTTGACTTGATTTCATTGAAATTCCACGTTTCTTTGGTTTCTTCTTTTTGAAAACATCTGAGTTGTCCTCGTTAATTTGCTCCAATGCACCATCATCGGCACTCATTCGTCGATTTCTTGAAACATCTTCTTTTTCCTCCATCAGTTTGTTAAGACTGGAATTGCACAATTGTTTTGACAAACCATTCACAACTGCCTCACTGTTCCCAACATCTTTTATACTTTCACCGTTATGTTGGGATGCATCGACCAAAAATCTATCAAAGTCAGATTGCATTTCTTTGCGATAGTCTTTCCCTGGGTTGGTGCTCTGCGTACAACCCACATCCATGGAAACCAGTCCATTGTTAAGGTTGTCCAGGCGATGTGATTCCCTGAGGAAGCAATCCTGGAAATGCGCCACATACTTTTCAGAGATTAAGCTGCATAAGCTAGCTTGAAACGTGCAGATATTATGTTGCTCAAGGAAAGGCTGTAGCGCGGCGATAAGGCGCCGTGCATTGATGAATGCTTGTGACTCATAGAGTTGCACAACTTTCCAGTCATTTAACAGAAGCATCGCATTGGGAGGAAGGTTGGCCGGTGTGATCCCATCCATTGCCGGTGCCCATCCAGATGTTCCTGCGGTTATGCTTTTATTGTTAAGTTATGCTGTTGTATGAATAAAGTAGATTGTCAAGAAAGACAACAGGATTAAAATAGTTTTTTAAGTACAAGACAATATGATCTACAACCAAGCAGACTTGAAAAGCTTGTTTTTTTGTGTTATGTGAAGTACAAAACACCGATTTTGGAAAAAAAAATTCTGAATAAAAACAACCTCTGGACACATTAGCGTTTTTAGCAATGCTAAAAATTAGATTAAACTAGAATTGGAGCTTACTAAATTTTTCCGAGTTAAATTAGAGTTCTGTAATTTTGCTCTAATTTGTTAAACTGGAGAACAAAATTTTCTATAATTGCCCAAATCTGCAACAAACATATGCCAATAGATATCTGTGCACAAAATGCACTGTGGAATAGTTAAAGATATGCAACCTCTTATTATTACAGTGTGCTAACTAGGGAAGAAAGCAATCAATATTATTAGATTATTGCATACCAGTGTTACGACAAGGTTTACATGCGACAAACGATTATATCTTGTATTTTATGAGCCAACTTTTGAAATGCTGATTTTCTTTGTTAACTTAGCCTATTGCGTGTGTACGTTTCTTATATAAAAAATATTTGCTTGCTACGTTTGCAAAACGAAACTATACAATAGCATTCTAACCACAGCATTACATTGCAATATGAACTGATGTTGCAACTACAACTAAAAATACAAACACAATTGCATTACAAGTAAAATCGAAACAATCCTTTGTGATATAATAAAGGCTCACAGCATTGCTGCAAAACTTCGCCAACCGGTGCATGACTACAGCCCCGAGAGCTCCACAGTATTTATGACGTCATAATTGAGGTAAAAAATCATAACAATAGGGGTAGATTGTTAGTTAATAATGGGTATCGAAGGCGTGTTGCCATCTACTTATTCCCTAATGCCATACATTTTTGCATTACCTTTATTCGAAAGCGAAAATAAACCTGTAATTCACAAATTTGTCGGGTAAGTGAAGAAGGTTTACTTAACCGCCATGGATAAGGTTTTGGTCATTGCGAAATCTGTTCTTAGCATCTTGCTAAAAGAGAGATGAGTCTTGACTCTTGGCCAAAACCTTCGATCGCAATACAAGGGCAAATCCACTACTATTAATGACCAGCGTCAACATAAGTTTATTTTCATTCAAACTTTTTTGGCAATCTTTTTGGTATCCGCGCGTGCATGGAACTTTCGTGTTAACTTTTGTCAAGCGATTCAATTTCTACATTGCAAAATTATTTCTTACGTTCAAGGAATAATTGACATTATTTGCATTTGGGCTGGTTAAATCACCGGCGAAGTATTAAATTGCTTGATAAGCATTTTACGTTTAATTTATAGGCCTAACATAGCTATGTTTTTTATACTTTCTAGAATCCGCCTCTTTTTGTGGCTGTTACCTAGGTTGTCCCTAGTACACCTGCAACATAATTTGGACGGATACGAAAATGAGTGCCAGTGTGTTTGGTAAAGCAAGAGCAAGTTCCAAGGTCGGAGTGGAGCTTGGTCAAGACGGAAAAGCGGTTACTGTGGAAACAAGAGACGATGAAGAACAAAAGAATAAATTCAAGGAGATTATTGATCTTCTGGTTGCAGCAGGATATTTTAGGGCAAGAATCAAAGGCCTATCCCCATTCGACAAAGTGGTTGGTGGGATGACCTGGTGTATAAGCAACTGTAGTTTTGATATTGACGTCAATTTACTGTTTCAAGAAAACTCAACCATAGGCCAGAAAATATCTTTGACAGAAAAAATTGTCAGTGTTCTTCCAAAGATGAAGTGCCCTCATCCAATTGAACCACATCAAATTCAGGGCCTTGACTTCAAAAGCATTTTTCTCGTAATTCAGTGGCTTGTTAAAAAGGTCATTGAAACTCGTGAAGAGATGGGTGACCACATTCGCGACTTCAGCATTTCCCAATTCAACAAGCACCACAAAATGCCTCAAGACATCCAGCTGGAGGCTAAGAAAGAAACAATTCAAGATGCAGTAAAGACGCTACATGATTTCTACAGGCCAGTAAGGAAGTACAAGCATGACGACAAAGCAACATTGACAACCGAGGAAGCGAAAGTTTCTTCCACTTTGCTGGAGTATGGACGAAAGTTAAATGTCCAGAAAAAGAAGAGGAAAGACGATGACCAGAATTCATCAACAGGCAAAGAACAAACTGGCATGAAGGAGGAACTTGATGCAGCTTTCTCAAAGATTTCTGTTAAAAATGATCAAGGAGAAGCAATTGAAGATGAAGAGGAAGCTATCAGAATAGCCCAGGAGAAGACGTTGCAAGCTGTGATGGGAGGAATGTCAGCTATGACTGGTCGTGAAATTGAAGGAAAATTAGCAACCAAGGTTATTGGCTCCATTGTTGAAATGCAGTCAAGTGAAATTAAAGAAATCAGCAGCATGTATGCCCAGAAGAAGGCAGAAATTGAAGCCGCCGTCGTAAAGAAACCCAAAAGTTCTGAAATGATTAATGAAGAAAATATTGAGAAGTTGCAAGTTAGACTGAATGAAGTACAGAAAAAATCCGATGAAATATTGTCTGATTTTAATGAAATCAAAGAGGAAAATGATGCAATTGCCACCGAACACAGAGCTGCCCAGGAAAGACAACATGAGCTTGAAGAGAAGATGAGAGAACTTGATGAAATTGAGCAAAATGCTGATAAAAGCATTCTCCAGAAACTGAGAAAACTTGTTGCCATGAATGAGAATCTTAAATTACAGGAGTTCGAGTTTAAAAAACAATGCAAAGAGGAAGCAAACCAAATTCAAAGCGAGATCGAAGAACTAACGGAGCAGTTGAACACGATGTCCACCATAGAAAATAAAAATCTTTCCGTTGTGGAGAAACAATGCATTGAGGACTCAGAGAAACTGAATAAAATCAGATTTATTTTGGCAGCTAAAAACAGACAAGTGGCGACATTGTCCAGAAAAATCGACGAAGTTCCAACAAGAGCAGAACTGACCCAGTATCAGAGATATTTTGTGGAGCTTTACAACCAGGTAATATATATATATTTACAGTATATTCCTCATCAGGGCTTTTCACTCTGGTGCTTGCAACCCTGAACAGGGTGATATGCTGAATTTCATGAGTCACAGATAGTCAATATTACACAAAGTATACACAACATTTACTTGCAGTATAAGAACATAAAAAGATAATATATGCGCAAAAGAGCCATAATAATCAATGAGAGCTGCAGACTATTGGGTCCCAAACAGTTGTTTTGGCCATAGCGCGCTCCACGTGGTTCGTCTGTGTTGATTGGTACCTAGTTTGGTACCCTACATATCGACGATTGACCGAAAGGTACCACAAAGTGGAAATCTGTGTGCCTGCTAGCACAGTGCCACATCAACAGCTGCACTGATGAGACCTTACAGGTCGAAACAGTGCGTGCATACACCCTGTCTGCAGCTCTCAGAAAAAGATAAAGTGTTATAATGCAACATGTTACTGTTAAACATGTGGGTTCGTGGAATTTTTTTCCTGATAAAATGGGCAAAAAGTTTGGAAGCTCTGCCTCAAGCTGTGGTAACAAGCATTCATGTTTGTGATATGTATTTCACATGTTTTTGTCTATTTCACCCACCGTGTTTTACTTATTACAATAAATTTTCCCAGATTGCATCAAAGCACAAGGAGACAAAACAGTTTTACACGATGTACAACACCCTGGATGATACAAGACGGTATGTTGAGAAAGAAGTGGATTTACTCGATTCTATTTATGACAACTTTCAAACTGCAAAGATCTCCACAGGGAACATGGCCCAATATTTAAAGCACTTCGAAAAGATTGTCGAGGGGATAAAGAGCAACAAACTAAAAGTTAGTGTTTGGTTTTGCAATTCACACAGATTAAAACAAAACCATTAAAGTTTCATTTTTGAACACCCAATTTCTGGTCATAGGTTAACTATTGTGCCAATGTTGAGGTTGTTTTTCAAGCAACTGTTCTACAGATCTGAGTGTATTTTATATTATTCCACACAAA
The DNA here is from genome assembly GCF_947561715.1 of Ascidia mentula. Lineage (NCBI taxonomy): Eukaryota > Metazoa > Chordata > Ascidiacea > Phlebobranchia > Ascidiidae > Ascidia > Ascidia mentula. The sequence continues at coordinate 403,854 of NC_138569.1, forward strand.
CAAACTTTACAGGTTGAAAAGAAACGTCAACTTGAAAAACTAAAGAGGGATGAGTTGACGGAGAACTATCTTTCCCTGGTTGAAAAACATCGTCTTTATGTGAAAACCATCCGTGATTTCCAGGAAGAATGCAGGAAAAATGAGATTCTGTCCAGCAAAGTTAATCAATCATAACTTTCATACATATATTACCATGTATCCTTATACTGATATGCCATACAGCTTTTCATTTGTTGTGTTTTAATTTTAAATGCTTTTGTGCAGTTGTCAGTGTTTAGTTTTATGTAAAAAAGTATTTAAAAAATTATATCAGTTAAAACAAGTTTTCATGATAAATTTGTGCTGTTGTTTCTGTTTGAGTTATGTTGTTGCTTTTTTGATTTTCTTATTTATTAAGTGCAATAATCACAATATAAATGACACAGTGTGATTAAACTTGTCTAAATCGATGAATAAATTTCACAGAAACTTATTTGATTAACAAGCTTTTTGGGACAGCCTCCAGTATTCTGCAGGTTGTAACTACAAAGATATTTTCAGAAATTTAAAATTATGTAGTTGACATAATTGCTCATCATGTTCTTGACAAATTCAAAATAATTTGGTAAAACATGCTTTTATTTGCAAATGAAAACAGTTTTGTGCCACAATAAATATTTAATCAATAACCACAACATTATCAGTTCCTGTAGTTGTTGTTGAAAATGTTTTGCTAGATTTTGCTCTATTCTGTGAAGCCTGAAACAAAATTCAACTCATTTCATGGATTGGAATGTTATGCGACAAAGAAAACAATTTACTTATTTTTTAACACACAAGTTATTAACTATGCAGTGTTATGCAACACAGCTTAAAGCACATCATAATTTTGTAAATGTAGTACAAACTTATCCAGAACATTCTAAGTTTGGACTAAAAATTAACTTCGTGAAACACTGTTTAACAGAAGCACATTCTTCCACTTTGCATGTTACCGTTTCAGAATTCTTCACATAATAAAGCCCCATCTTTGTATACTTGCTGTTCACTTTTTCTGCACACTCATCACTGTGTTGTTGGATATCTTCTATCCTATTACAAAGTTGCAGCACTGGAGTGAGTACAGATTATAAAGTGGTTTCATTGTAACTTACTTGTACTTCTGACCACATGAGGGACACTTTACCAGTTGGCATCCGGCAAATTCTGACGTGTTCAACCTTTCCTGGTATGGTTTAGGTTCTCTGTAACACATTAAGTTGAAAAAAATCTTCCTGTGCAATTAAATACCAAATAGATATAACACCATGAGCAATGCAGCCAATAATGTTTAAGTGAGCTGCAGACAGGGTAACTAATTGGACAGTGACTGCTTACCACAATATGAGAGACACCAAGCACCAAGCCACACTGACGAGTACTAATTGGTCATCAGTGGCCCTGTGTGCAGCTTACTAGGTAAGAAAATGTGATTATAACGAACATATGAAAACAATACTTAAAACACAAGGACTTGTAGATGACTCTCGTTCAATTTCTAAAAACTGCAGTCAATAAATTGTAACAGCCCCTAGTAAAAAAAACACAAAATGTTTTAATTTACTTGCTGAAGTTGATCCAGTTCTGTTGCTCTACAGAAGTGAGACATGAATTTTCCGAACAGTCAACAACGCTATCGCGGGGCAAGATGGTGTGAATTGAATTATTCTCAAATTGTGGAAGAAATGTTTGGGTTTCTCCCATTTCACCGTCTTCTTCCAGGCAAACTGATGCATGGGCCTCGACCACTGACCCGTCGAACATCCCTGCAGCATTTTACAAGTAAATTAAATGATTACTTCTCTTGTTAAAAATATCATTAGGTTTGCAGGCTTGGCAGCCCAGGCAATGCAGCCTAGCTGGATCAGACCCCCTACGTAAATGGGAAGGTTGCCTGCCAAGTCCAGTGTACCTTGGCCACAATCTACCCAATGAAACCACTGAGCTCCTGTAACTCAGTTGGTAGAGCTTTGGGCCTGGTTAGCCCAGGGTCATGAGTTCAAGCCTCACCGGGAGCTTGATTTTTCAAATCTTGCTTCAACTTGTCAGGAAAAAGTGGCTGATCCAGCTAGGTTGCATTACCTGGGCTGCCAAGCCTCTAAACCTCATGATCACAATACGATTGCTGTAATCGCCAAGCAAGGACCTGTGCAGTGAGGCGATCCTGCCAATCATGCCGTTGCATGAAATATTACTGCGTAGTTAAAAATATTAAATCTTTGGCAATAATACTGGAGGAACGCTTTTTAAAAATATGCTTTGCAGATATAGTAGTTGACAAAGCAATGCTAAAGAGGATGCTGTACCCTAAAGAGACTATTTAATAGAAAAACAAAAGAAATATTCGATACACAGAGTACATACTCAAACACAACGGGCACTGCACTTTATGGACTGAAGTTGACAATTCAGACCGGAATAACTTTTTGGGGGATTCACCATAGCCAGAACTGGAATTCATGATGGAAGTTTTTTCACACTGGAGGCTGTGGGTAAAAAAAAAACGACAAAAATAATGTTTCTGAGAATGTGTTTAACGTTTTCCATGAGCCTACACTTCAGACGACTTCCTTTTCCCACTTCCGATTTTATTTTGCTGTTGTTCTTGGATTAAATGGATATTTTTTGCTGTGACGTCGCGGAAATATTTCCTTCCTTCTCGATTCAGTTTGACATCATTCACCGATTCAAACTTTTTCCGCAAATCTAAAAAATTTTAGCATGATTTTTAAATTTATAACGATTAAAAAAAAAGTTATCAAGATAATCATAAATTATATTAATCACTCATTTAACAGGCACAGAAATTTTAATGCACACAAGATAAAAAACAGGACAAACTAATCGAATAAATCCAAACCTTTGACTTTCAGCTTTGCTAAATTCAATTCATCTTTGTTAAGAGACAAAAAGAATTTGGTGACTGCTTGTTTCAGTTTCTTTACTTGTATCTCTGTGTACTTCGGCTCCGTGCAACTCCTGCTTTCATCCAAAACACAATCATCGGAAGTAGAGTGACTTTTTCCATCACTGGCATGGTCATCGACAGCGAAATTTTGTTGTTGTGTTTTTGGTGCAGGCCGATGCATTTGTACTTTTGACAATTTGTCTTTATTCAACTTTGTCATATTTGTATCAGAACTTTGTTTGTTTATTGGTTTTTCAAACTTCTTCGCTTGGGATACATCCTGTAGGTCAAAGGTTTGTGAGGTTGGATGAGAACTTGGAGGATTTTTGTTGGCAAAAATCTTTTCATTTCTGGTTGATCTCTCGGTCAAATTATCAGCATCAATTTTATTTTTGTCTGACTGCAAAAAAAACTTTAACTAAAAATGCATGTTTTGTGCCAAGTATTAACCTAACCTAAATTTAATGCAGAACATACTGACTTGTACAATAAAAATACTGTAAACGTCCAAAACCCTTTTAGTTGTAGTAAAATATTGTGGTAATGTTTTCAACAAACATTTCCACGCTTGCATATTTTTTGATACAAAAACCTCCCGCTATAAATTGATGAATAAAAACTTGCATTTTCTCTGTCACTGGACTTGTTGAATAATTTTCTTGGCTTGTTTGATTTTGTCTCGACAAACTTATTCGAAACTTTTTCTTTGTGAAATTCATTGCTTTTTCTCATCGGCTGTTTTGAATAATAATGTTGAAATGTTGAATACAAATGCAGGAATATATCCATGTTTGTTTAAACCTGGGGGGTGGAGGATTTTGATGCCATCAACATTTTAATATTTCTTGATAATGAGGGTCCAGATTCTGATAGTTGTCTCATCTTTCCAGTTGTCATTGGCAACTTTTCATCACTTGATAAACAATTATGTATAGTCAAAAAAACACTTCAAACAGAAAAAAACATAAATTGCTATGCCTTCTAACCTGTTCTTGACACGATTCATCATTCTGAAAAATGATGACTCAGGTTTATCTGATGCTGGAGACGAGTATGACTTGCTTGAATTTTCACCCTAATCATGGTTACACAGAAACTGCACATTAAAGGAAGACAATACATTTATAAACTGTAGACCAGAACCCTTGCATTTGCACACACATTTATTATTAAGAAAATGAATCAGAAAACTGTTAAACCTTTGATTTGGGCGTTAAAGTTTGTGGTGAATTTTTTGGTGTTCCAAACCTGATGAATTCCAAACCCAGTTGTTTGTTTCTTGCGTGAGGTTGAAGCAAAATAAGTCTAACCCTGTTCCACTTCTTCACACCTGCTTCCTTGATCATGTGTTCTGCGTTAGACATAAGTTTGTCCTCAACCATTTTCATTTAAAAGTATTCCTACGCTTAAATCCCTTTGTTCTCAGACAGAAAAGGAAGCACTTATCTTTATATAAACAATCCCAATGAAAACCAAAAGTACTTTGCAATGTATTTTCAAAAGAGTTTAAAAAACCCTGAGTGAAAAAGGTTTAAACACAAAATAAAGTTTGAAACAAACCGGAAAAGTTGATCATTTTGCATCCAGTCCTGTTTTTTCCCATTCTTGCATCAATTGCGCTTTGCATCATAACAGCTGGAATTAACTGCACGTAGTCTTTCGATGGTGGCCATGATGATGAACCAACAAAAACTTCCATAGAGGAAATATTGAAATATCCTGAATAAAATATTGATTGCAACCAACCGATGTTGAGAGATGAAAACAAAAGCTCACAACTCAATAATAAAGATATGGTAAGGTTTTTATCTTCAGCTAAAATAAATAATATTAGAAATCGTAGTAAACATAGAAATGATCCAGAAACCAAACACTTGCTGTCAATGCAAATTTGATTTCTATGTAAACCCACCAACATCGATGTAATGAATCTGAACGGGAGTTTGAAAACCGAATTCAATTTCAACTTTGGAGGATTTTTCAGAGAGGCAAGTCATCCATTTCTTGTCACGAAGAAGATTTGAGGCTGGATGAGTTTCACTCTGTTGTGGGCAAAAAAAAGTAAACGTTACACATGATTTACAGAAACAAAATACTTGGGTACTTGTTGTAACATGTTCAAATAAACATTACAAGTTAAATGTTATGAGTACAGTTGTATTTTTTTTATTTTAAGGATACAATAATTTAACCTGATATTGATGAATGAAAGTTATGGAAGAAGTCAAGTTATGTTAAAACGAAATGAATAAAAGTAGTCATAGAAATCATACCTCTGAAGAAACCTGCACAATATCTTGTATGGTTACCGGAGCCATTAACAGCAGAACAAAACAAATCAACAGTTTTGCAAAAATGAATCCTACATGGAAATAAATTGTTGGTTTTAGAAAACACACGATTTCAGCAAATTGATAAAAGTAACAAATAATCATATTAATAAAACTTCAAAGTAACAGATCAGTCAAACAATGATTAAACAAAATAAAATTTACAACATTAAAGCACAATTACAGATAGTGAACACAAAACACAATTAAATCAACAATTCAAAGAATACGCAACACAGAATATTTTTCAAATGCAAAAAATAATTATCCACAAACCATAACTTTATATAAGATAACAATCCAACCAAGCCAGTAACACGATATAAATTTATTTTGCATGCAATGGGTAAAATGAAATATGGTTCTTCATATCTTGGGATCATTTGCTTGTTGAATTATTTTGATCTTGATTGAATAGAGACAGGTTTAGTCAGTTGATCTTCCATTGAACTTTCCCAATTTCCTCCATCAAACTTTTCAACTTTAACACTTTCTACCGTGCTTTTGTCCAAACACCGTGGGTTGATTCCTGAAGGTTAAAAACAACATTCTTACATATAATCATAAGGTTGATTATCTCAATACGATAGCTGTGATTGCTAAGTAAGACCTGTGCAGTGGGGCGATCCGGCCTTGTCATGTGATTGAAACAATTCTTGTACATATATAAGAAAGTATATATGAAAAACAACAATAAGAAAAATGAATTGTTAATAAAAATCAGTTGAGGGCTGTTACAGCATAATCTTAACAATTATATCATGCCCTGATGCCTTCTGGATATCAGTGCAGAAAAATTAACTACACACTCATTTGCCAAGAAAAAATCCTCCTTAGTAATTATGAACTTTCTGGCAACAAAACAACAAAATGTTAATCACCGTATCCATCAGGATTGGATCTTGGAATGTAAAAACTTTGCACGCCGCAGGTTTTGCAGAACATGTGTTTTGCTTTGTGTGTGTTGAATGTGTAAGTTGTCAAACTATCAGATCCTCGGATTAGTTTAAATCTTGATGATGGAACAATAAAATGGATGTTGCTCTTCATATGGCAAATGCTGCAGCTATGAGTTGTTAAATGTGTTACAAGTTGTTCAGAACATCGGTTAAACAACCAGACAAAAAACTGATTTATGTATTTTTTTAGTTAAATGTTTTAATACAAAAAGTGTTGTGCTGATATCCACATTGGAAAGTTTGTAATTTGTGTAATGGAATTTTTGTGGCAAACATTTGCATAAACAAAACATTTTTTTCTGTGTAGAAGATTGTCAATAATATTCAGAAAAACGAAGCATTTTTCTTCCATCTCGAGGATATATACAGCAATGCACACATTACATCAGTTACATTAGGATAATGACAAGGTAACAAGACCTTTGAATAGTCTGGTTTAAATTGTTTGACAATTTGTAAGGTTAAATATTAAAACAAAGAAAGTGGAACATAGCCTACTTGCAGTCGTACACGTACAACTTCGCCGGCGCCAAAACTTCAAATTTTACAGCTGAACAATGACAGCTACCAGTGTGAGTGACGAAAATCTCTTTATTTTCGGTCGCCATAACAAAGCCCTTTAAGTATTATTGTTTAAATTCTAAACAAATTTACTTCGTACAGAAACAATCACTTGTTCGCGCCATGATGGGGAATCCCCATTAGCACCACGCTATTGGCATTGGTAAAAAAAACAAAAATTCATTGCAAATTATAAAAAAATAAAACACTTGAATTTTTGTTGAAATTTTAAACTAGTTTGAACATCTACCTATTGCGAGCAAAATTATCTTTGTTTTATTAATTTATCCGGGTTTTCTGAACCGTTGTGAATAGTTGCTACGGTTAAAAATCAAACATTTTTGTGAATTTGTTTTTCATTTTATCTGACTTGAAAATAATGTTGAGATATTAGTAAACTTGTTCCTGATGGACAAATTGTACGAAAAAGACTTCGGTGGAGCGGACTACAGATCTAGGGATCCAATTAAAAACTTTCGGATAAGGTAAGCAATGAAAAAAACGCTTAATCATTTGACCATTGTGGATTTTGTATCTCAACTATGTGCAGAGTGCAGACTGGACGTTCAATGTTTCAATAAAATCGATTTATTTTCAGAGTGAAATTGCAACGGTTAAGTGCATCAACAATTGGCTTTGTTTCGTCACAAACTGGTGGAACCGATGGGGAGACTGTTCCACCTGTCATGTCTTCAACTAATCAGTTTGGCCAAATCATTCTGGATAATGAAGAATTGGTAGTACAATGGCAGCAAAAATACTTTTCTTTGGTTAGTAATTTCATCAGATATTGCAAAAAAGTTATCATGAATGTCGTAATTCCAAACAATAAATATTTCATCATGGTTTCATTCAATATTTGTATTTCAGAGGGAAATGGAGTTTTATGGATTTGAACCTAACTGTACGTCAGTGCTCGATTACAAATACCATGCTGATGTGGAAAATATTAAGGTAAAATTTAAAAACAAAAACAGAACAGAAAACTTACACATGTTTTAAATATTTGAGAGGTTTCTGCAACAACTCATGTCATAATCACATAAAACCATGGATCCAGACCAATTCATTGCTTTCACAAACTTGCAACAAGATAATGTTTACTTCTTGCTGTAATGATCTTTTCATATTCTTCGCAGAAGTCAGGTGGCCGTCGGAACAACCGACTCTTTACCTATCTTGACACCGACCGATTTTACGCTTTGGAGGATGCTTTTGTTTCCATGACAAGTTCACCGGAAGAAATTGGTCCAACAGTTTTGGCCAATCAGGTTACAGAAGTTCGAAGACGAAAAGCCACAGAAACGGCAAATGTGCCAACATGGAAACTTCAAAAGTACATGAAGTCTTGTTTAAAAAACTTCCCTAAGGGGTTTTACAACCACTCACACAATAAGTTTGATATTTCTGCGCCAACATCTATCTATCTAGAATTGTTTGGCATTATGCATAAGTACCAAGGAGCTTGTGTAAATATGGAGACGTGGGATCCAATCCCACTTCCTTCATCATGTGTTATTCTGACAGATGCAAGTATTGCAATCTCTAGTTTAATACCCCTTGGTGGACGAAGGCTAACCCCTTTTAATTTATTGTAATTCTTCACTGATGTATCAGAACCCCAGCTGTGTCTGGAATGAAACTGATTGAAGAAAAACCAACAAAAGAATTCCAGGAAAATCATCACGTTACAACAACACCAGTTCATACCTTGGTTGTGATGGCTGACTTAAATCCAGAAGGCCAGTAAGTACCAACAATAAACTATTAGTGAAAATTATGTGAATAATTGTATAATTATTGCATGTATTTTGCAAACCTCTTTAACAATGGGTTGAACAGTGTAGACCCCAGTTGCTGCAATTATTCCAATTTTGCTTTTTGTGTTTTAATATTATGTGAATGCTTACATAGCCACAAATATTATTGGTGGGTATATGGTAAAGTTTCTTATGTTTGTAATGATTTTGCCTTCTACAGACTTGCACATATAGTACGCCAACCATATTTTTATTCAGGTTAGGAAATGTTGAGTTTGAGAGGAGAATATGCTCAGTGCAATACAATGATAACGGTGTGATAAGAGTAACACCTGATTTCACCCGGTCGAAACCTCCATACAGGTAAATCCCCCCAAAACAACAAAATTATAGTAATTAGAGAAAGTTCATGAAACATTCTTGATTGTATATTTGTAGGATTGAGGAGGGATGTCTGGGTAGAGATGTTTGGGAATTTCAAATCGAGCACATTTCAAACGTTGTCAGCAAGATCGAGTCTAGGAGGGAGGCAAAAATTATTTCAGAGGTGAAACTGCAATGACCATCTTGGATACAAAAAGTCGAGTTTACCTTTTCACAAATATTTGTGAAGTTTTTGTTAAATAAATACCAGCATCTAGATGTGTGTTTTTTTTCAGCTTTACCGGAAACATCAAAACTACTTAAAGAACTTGGTTGGTGACGAATTTGAAGAAGTCCCCGACAAAATATTCAGATTAAGTGTTTATGGGGAAGTATTATCTGCTGAGTCATTTGAGTACAATGACTTGCATATTGAGTACTTGGTCGATATACCAGATGGGTGGACAAGAGACCCAAGTAGGTTTACCTGGACAAGTAAATGTTCAAACCACTTTTCAGTGTTTCTATTTAATTATAGCATCGCTTTTGTCTGGATGTACACAAACTTGTACGACAAGCCTCATGAACAACATTGAAAAAGCTTACTTTGGGCAACCATTCAACTTTCAAACTTTCTTTTCATTGGAAAACGAAAGTGAAGGTAGGTTAAAATTGAAAATTTTTTTATAGTGTTGAACAATTTATCTAATATCATTACACAGAAAATCCCATGAGCTGGCCTAATGTATTTGTCCACGTGATATCTTCTGATTCCTGGGGTCGGCGCCGCACAGAGGGCTACGGTTACGTCACAATACCCACAATGCCAGGTGTCCATGACATCACTATCCACTGTTGGCGACCTCTGGGAAATTTTGGTTTCGATCAAATTTCTTCTGAAAGGCGAAGATTTTTCATCGGGGGAACTCCCGAACTTGAGGACGTCACTTTCGCCGCTGTTCCCGCAACTTTCGAGGTAAGACTGGAGGTTGGTGGTTCAAACCCCGACAGTGGTTGCAATGTTTCTTGTTTTCTGCTGATTTTTTTGTGAAAAAAGGGAATTGATTTACATGAAAAGTAACAGTATTAAGTTTGTATAAGTGATGAGCCTAGAGGCAAACCATGAATAAGCATATAAGAATTTTATTGATTTCCGCTCTAAAATGCTGTCCATGTCCACCTTGCCATAGCTGCGCATTGAGCGACATTCGAGATTTTGCATGAATTCTGCGTTGTGACGTAATAAACAATCGAACCTTTGTTCAACCTTCCTTCCTTCCTTACAAATCATTTTATGATCCCGCTTTAAATCATATTTACATTTGTGGGTTTAATATTGCGACCCAACGCAGGGTAGAAGGTTGGCAAAGTACGGAGTTCGAACCGAAAGCACGGGGAGTGTGAAAGTGAGACTGAACTGCATCCAACAATGCCGAGCATTCCAAGATTCTACTTCAGCCATGATATCCAGGAAGAAATTACAGAACGCGATGCAGATTGCACGCGGGAAAGCCAGCAGGGATGCTGTACATGGAGTCATGGGTAAGTTTGTGCAAGAAACAGGAAAATTATCTTGAAATGGGCCATAATTATCAGTGAGCTGCACACAGGGGTCATACTGATGGTTTTCAGCAGTTCTTTGGTCACAGTTTGCTACACAGTGGTTCGTTGAGCAAAGCACCGCCAGGTGAAAAAATCTGCCCGGTAAAAATCAGTCAGCTTTCTACAAGTTCCTGACATTTGCTCACTGGGAGAAAATATTCGAGTCAAAATTGAAAGACAACTAGCAATTGTGAAATATTTTGTCCCAGATATCCACTCATGCATTCCACTGACAATTTTTGGGTTGTTTTACTGTGTTGGAAATGATAATTTGTTTCATTTGAACAGGGGCGTTCCAGCGAGCCAGGAAACGAATGCAGCTCGCTCGTGAAAGCATCCCAACCCAAATAAGAGACGCCGCCCAAAAAACTGCTGCAGATAAACTTACTGGGGTAAGCACCCAAGAAAAGATTAAAAACATTTTGCGGAAGGTTGAGAAGCAAGATTGACCATCATGAAGGAATCTACTGTCAGAGGAAGAGATCGTATGAAGGAAAACTTTTACCAATTTCCTATCACAAGGGTCAGAGTTTGGGGTGTTACGTGGATAACAGACCAAAGACAAAGTTATGTATTTGCTTCAACGCTTTGTCCTTTACCTAAATGTTGATGCAGGTGCCACGTATTACTGCTGTTTGTCCCTGTAATAAATTCTCTATTTTCTTCCACACACAACTTCACCGGTATATACACGTTTATATTTCTATGTACAATAGCAAGGCAAGCACAATAACAGCATAAACAGACGATAATTTAATCACTGTCGCTCAATTCTTCAAACTGGTTGGCGGCCATCGGTGGAGGGCGCTCTACTGGCACATGTTGAGTTTGGGGGTTAGGGGGTTGACCGTGGGGATGGTACGGGCTCATGTGGGGGGCGTGGACCCCGGATGGACCTGTTAAATTATATTTTGTCAGTATTTATCAACTACCGAAGGTTCATCAGAATTCTCGTTCGTTTCGTAAAGTTTTCCCGCTTATATTTCAAGATATGATATTAAAAAATTACGTGAGATTTTACTAAAAGGTTTTCACAGCTTTTTTTGCCAAAAAACAGAGATGCATTTCATGTGGATTTGAAATTCAGATAAATTTACTCCATCATAACTCGTATACAGGGGAACCACCCTACTTAAAACTTACCTGATACAACTGAAGATCTCGGAGCCAAATTGCTTGGAGGCGGAATCTGAAATTACAACAGATTTATTACAAGAGAACCAACTACACACAAGGTTGTGAGAGAACTTACAGGTTGGTTGGAAGTTGTGTTCTGTCCCGCTTTAAATGCGAGTGCACTAATGAATATCGGAGCTGGATTCACACTGGTTGGTGCAGACGTGTCTACGTAGCAAAACATCAGACAATTAACAAAAGTATTTTTAGGCAAACAAACTTTGCGAAACTGGTGCTAAATATTATTTCTCACAAATTCGGGGAGATTCCAAAAGAAAATAATAGTAACAAACTTAACAATGAAAACGTTCGAATAACTCACTACTGTATTGTGACGTTTCCCTTTTTAATTCCGCTCCTTTAGACAAAATTGGGGAGGATACGGATGAACGAACAACAGGAGATGATCTGTTCGATGAATCGATTCTACAAAGACAATCACAAATAAGAACTTCTTTGTCCAACAGTTCGTGTATTATTGTTATTTAGATGACGTCATTGTCCACCAGCGACGTCAGTTGTTGAACAGAAACTAATTTAAACTGAAACGAACCTCGAAGATCTTTCCATAATATCTGCTGGTGCGGGACTTCCCCCACGCGATGAACCCTGTCAATCAAAACGAAGAAAAACCAAAGTGATTTACAAAGTTAGTGGCGGTTTGATTCGTTTTACCTCGTGATTAAGCAGTGCAGTCCGTATCAACGTTTCAAGGGGTGTGCTAGGGTTCTGACAGGCTTGAGGGGCGAGGGGGTGCTGGATTATCGAACTTCTGTCCTGGAGGGGGATGCCGCTCATCATGGCTTGAGCTTTCTGTTACATGAAAGTATGTGAAGATAACGACATGCATGGGAACGGTGAGTGGAAGAATTAACGCAACTTGTTGGCAAGATGTAAGAAAAGCACTTTATTTGTTGGAATTAAGACATCGCATGATATTAACAGTACGGGTAAAGTGGGCAACGCTATAAAAAAACAGAACAACAATTTCAAAACCACCCACATTACTAACAGATGTATATACAGATTGAAATTAACTGCATTATTTTATTTGGAGGTTTTAGCAGATGCCGTTATCAATAAAACAATAGAAGAGTTAAGCAGTAACAACCCAAAGGTGGCTGAACACCAACAAAGTTAACACTGTGTCTTTATGTTTGTTGCGATCAGACAATATGGAATCCAAAACAATTCACTGACCAATGCGTCTTGCTGACGTTGTTCCAGAACTTTCTTCTCGTTCGATTCTCTATTTAACATAATATTGTGTGGAGCCAATAATATGATTTCTGGGTTTGTTTTCATAGAATTTGCGCGCAACACAAAACCAGTGGTGCGTGTAACTTTTTACAACTAACGTGAAAATTTGCAATGTCATATTTATAATCCCTGGTTATGAAAATGAGTTTTAAGGTAAATCACAACCATCACACATAGGCGCCTAGTCCGGGGGGGCAGGGGGGGCCGCGCCCCCCCAGGTTTTAAAAAAAGATAACGAGTGGCTATTACGCGCGTCTGTCCGCACCATGTAACTCGTCGCATTCGTAACATTCGAAGATAATAAGACCTAAAAACAATGTGTTTCTTACACGACGCACACAAAACATGTTGACCTAGTTTCGCTTGCGTAGCTGACATCGGTTGTTGCAACGTCAGTCTCGCAGTATGATAAGCCAACAGGTACAGGTACTTAATGGTTGTGTCGTATACCGATCTTGTGTGTTTATCGTTGACGCCGCCCTTTTTGCTAATACGCCTCATGCATTGAAATTCAAACACAGTTTTTCGATATTTGATGACGTCATAATATAGTCGCCCCCCCTGGAAAAATGAAAACTAGGCGCCTATGCCATCACATCATGGTGAAGTTTACCTGTGGAACATGTCGGTGATAATCCCATGAGAATGTTCCTCAAACCTTTCGAGGCCGAAAGATGATGGCGCCACTACGTGTTGACGGCTTATTGGGGGTTGCTGGGGGGGTTCCTGCTGGGTACGGGACATGGGTGGTTTCGGTGGGTGACGTTGTTCCGGCTATAATACAGAATAGTTTATGACGATAAAATAACGCCCACATGTAGTCAAATATCTAAACCAGTGGAACCGTTTATGCTTCGTGACTGAGTAAGTTTCAAGAGCAGTTACCCCCCGCTCATCCATTAAAAACATAGATGGCACACAAGAATCAACTCTAATAAATTTGAAAAACCCTATTAGTGCGAAATCCGCTTGTGGTCCCCGGAAAACGCCTTGTGGCCCGCCATGGGGCCATCGGCCACATATGAGAAACCTTGATCTGAAAAATTCCATTCAGTCCATACTTAAACGAGAGTTTGCAGTAGACCCACCAACCTCTTGTCTTTGCGAAGTAGAAGGAGGTTTTTGGGAGTGAGTGGGGGGAGGTTTTTGCGAGTGAGTTGAAGGACTCGAACTCATCGGTTTGTTGATCTTAAAACGTTGATTTGTTGAAGCTCGGGTGGTAATGTAGTGTTAATATTCACACACAATCATGTATTGTTAGAATGAAGTGAACTAATTTACATGCGGAACTGGATGGGATCCTTCATATTCTTGGTTGATGTTATGGTCGATAATAGCATGGATAAGATGGGCAGGGGTCATGGTGGCTCTCCCCTTGATGCGGAGATCGGATGCTGTTTTCACGTGCCTTGCTCCATACTGTACAACGTAATACTTATAAGTGGGTTTGTATTAACTTCTAAAATCAATCCGAAGTTGTCACAAGGCTATAAGTTGATATATTTCGTCTGTGTTTGTAGATCACCAGCATCGCCTTTGATTTTGTAGCAAGTAATTTTAAACCTTAAATATCCTCGCGTAACCACAACACTGTTTCACATTTTAACTTGGATCCGTAAATTAACTCAACAAAATTATGCAGAAAACAAACATTTTTAATCTTTACTGCTTTGTCAAATTAATTTTGTTGCATGACAAGGAAATTCCCTAACCTCAAACCCTTGAAAGGGAATTCCCCGATCATCAACTTGATCACTTCGGTCGTTCGGTTCCTTCCGTTCTTGTTGCAAACTTTCGTGGGAAGATCTGCGGATAAAATGTGGAAGGTGACGGTAATGTTGACGACGGTTGACCTCGGGCATGCGTTGGGTCATGACTGGGGCCTATATCACATTGGGCTAAATAGTGGGTCGAGGCCCAAGTTAAGCCCACCAGATTGTTTATACACTTTAGTGAAGTATTTTTTTTTTTCTAAAATTACACAAGATTTTGTGTTCTCAGTTGTGTTTTACTTACAACTATTGCTTGCATTTGCAAACCTCCTTACATCAAACTTACTAACCTGTGTTGTTGGGGGTGGGAAGTCAAGCTGGGGGTTCTTTCTCCTTGTGGGTGGGAGGGTTGTCCGGAGTGGAGCTCACTTGTGTTTGTAATATCTCTCTCCATTCCACGATGCTCCGGTTCACGCTTGACCCCTCGACCTTGGGCTAAATGGGGGCTACTGCTACTTCTCTGGGTGACAAGGGGACTTCCCGAGATTGCCCTGTCAGCACTTGGGGTTTGTCTCGGTGGGGGTGGAGTCCCATACGACGATGGGGGGGTTCGACGCGCTTCATGAGCCGCAAACTGTGTTGCGAGAGCAGACTGTGTGGCCAATGTGTGGTAATCCGAGCTTGGGATTCTGTGGGGGCTTGATGACTTACGACGCTCAACCCCTGGGTGGAACATTTCCGACATATGGGGGTAGAGCTGGGGTCCAGGTGAGGGGTAAGGGGGTTTTGTAATATGATGTGGGGTGGATGAACGGTGGGGTGAAGAGGGACTTTTTGATGGGGTACGGATGGGGTTGCTTGTTGTTCTGGAGTGTTGGGGGTTGCTGGATATTGAACTTGGGTTTTGGGAGGTAAAAGTTGGTCGACTGGAGATTGGGGAATCTGTTGGAGTTAAGTTTAATCTTAAATCATAAGTGATTTAAAAAATTAATAAAAAAAAGTTAGTTGTGAGCTCTCATAAAAAAACTTTATACAAGCTGCAGATCGATGGCAACTGTTTTGATAATTCATATTATTAACTGCATATTGCCTATGTATAAAAATCTTTGGTTTGTTAATTTTTGAACAGATTGAAATATTGCTTGAAAATAACATTTGCAGGAGGAAATATTTTCGAGGTAAACAAAATTAAAAAAAAATTGTTTAGTAAATTTAAGTCATGATCTCGCCGTACTTGGGTGGTGTGAAGCAACCAATGGGTGTAAAGGGTTGGATGACATTGAAACAACTACCGGGGGGTGACCGCTTGTAACTGGGGTAATGGTCGAGAAGGGGGATCCCCTGGGTGCGACTAAACAAGTAAGTTTATTTAATAAGTTGATTGTTTTTGTGCTTTGTTACAGTTTTTGGCATTTTTGTAATTCATTGTTAGAATTTATTTAAAATACAGAAAATCTTGTGAAGAAAAAGGTCACCATCCAGTTTGGCTGCTATTGACTCCTTAAAATATTTTTTAATCATTCTACATTTTAACTCTAGCCTTAATTATGAGAAATGCATATTTTCTCCATTTTCATCCAGGAATAAAAAACATTATTGTTAAATAACTTTTCATTGGAAGTAATTTTACCGGAAGCTGGTGATGGGAGATGTTGCTTCATCTGCATCGCTGTAGCGAAGTCGTGTGTCAAAACATTGTGGCGTGAACTCTCCATGTTTTCGTTCGGGTTGGACTGCACGAAGGGACCCAAACTTCCTGGGGGGAGGCCGTGGACCATCCCAGCAGCAGCTTCATAACGGCAAAATCAGTTTACATTCAAAGCAATAAACATTTTCACAAGTTACTGTTTCATTCGTTCGGTTGACAGCATTCAAAGAGAATTATTATCCCATTCTTGGAAAATGTTTGTATTTTACAAACGAACAAATAATTCTTACAAGCACATTGATTCATGTATATAGTGAAACAACAAGCCTCTGATTACATCAGCAGATTTTATTGTGAAAAATCGATTTCGCGTATGTAAGTTACCATAAGCAGCGTCAGTCACACATAAAAGCTGACGTTAATCTAAGACTTGTTGCTTCACTATATACACGAACCAAAGTAATTTGCTGTCGCAGATAAATAAACAATTCCTAACCTAGGGCTAGATCCCTCTACAGCTATTAAGCAAGTCCTACCATATTGATTCATAAGATAATGTTGCATGACAGCAAGTGTTTCCGCCTGTTTTCCTGGTAATGGTTGAGGGATTAATGGATATCCATGTCGAAGCAAGAGAGGGTCGATTGCTTTAAGAAATAATACAAATAATTTTAGGATCATTTAGAAACTTGAAATATGTCTCAGGATAACCTGTACCTTGTGCGTGGAGTTCTTGGGTTTGGGCTTCTGCCAAGCTTCTGCTAGTGGGAGCCAGAGAGTAGGCAGACAACGACCTTTGGGATGAACTCTGAAGAATATTTTACATAGAGAATTACATTGGAAATCACTCCAAGCTTGTGCGCAAAATTGTTGACTTTGAGGTATTGTGATGTAATAATAAACTTTGAAATCACATGGGTAGGGGTAGGACATTTTTCATCAAACTTACAGTTTGAAACATTATTCACAACATAGCAGATATTGTATAACATGAAGTTACTATAAATATGTTTGTACACAAGACAACCAACCAATGTCGATTCCATTCCACCTCTTCGGTCTGGGGTATGACGTGATGCAGAATCCGGTCGCTTCAATTCTAAACATTTAAGTGTTTAAATTGTTCATGTAATAATTCGGTGTGTTATTTTATAAAGTGTTTGAAAGTCATGACTTAATAAACAAACAATTATCCCAACAACATTATCCTGATTTGTTGTAACATTTAAACTATCGTCTTTAAAACAAAACCCAACCTTCTTTGGTAGTTCTATCTTGTGCCATGGGTGACGCATGTCTCTGTGCTGCCTCGCTCGGAACCCGTCCCGGTGTTGGGCCTCTTGAAGCTTTCCTCTCAGCCACTTTGATCTGTGGTGGAGTTGCCGAGCGTTGGATGACATGCTGCACTGATTTCGGGGATGGACTCGGTTCCTCGCTGGTTTTACGCTTCGACATTGCTGCAAGTTCCGGGATTGAACGTGGTTCCATGCCAGATGGGATGATGAAGCCAGACCGTGATTGCAGGTGGTAAGCTTCCATCATCCGAGACTCATCGAGTTTCTGCTGTATGAGTAATCCCGCTGCTCCATCACCAACCTTCTCAGACTTGAGTTGTTCTTGTAACTGTGATAATGCTGAAGTGGAGAATCTACCTCCGGGCTGCAAACCTGGGTGCCAGAAAACGGGAGCTTGGCCCGGTAACAGTGGAGCTGGTGGAAGAGATGCAACTATTTTGGGGACGTCAACATATTGTGGTTGCTTGGTCATGGTGACAACCCCAACAGAGGGGATTTGTGAAATTATTTGGCGCACTGGAGCACTGCACGTTGTGGGTTTGCTTCCTGTTGGTTTATCATGGCCATCTATGGGGTTAAGGAGGGGGTTGCGAGCAACTGGTTTCCCACTCCTAATGGAAACAAGGTTTGAAGCAGGTCTGCAAAATCAAACAGTTTCGTGTTGAAATCTTATAATTTGACCATTCAACATTTTAAAAGTTATGTGAATTTTAACTGCAAAGCACTGAAGGTTCATTAATTTGAAAAATAAGTTAACGTTTTACCTGTGGGGCAAACTGTTGATGGGATTTGGCATCGTAGAAGGTTGGGGAGCAGATGATGGTATTGGAGGTTGGAGAACGGGGGTTCCGGTGGTAATGGATCCAAACCGAGGGAGCGAGACAGTCTGGGACATTGGGGGCGGTCGGTAAGCCCCCTGCAAGATGGGGTTAAGACCTGGGGGTATTCTTTCGTCTCCAGGTTTCAGTGAAAGCAGCTGAAAAATAATTTTTCCTTTTTACATTTTCAGCATCAAAAATAAGACTTTAAGCAAACACACAAAAAATCTTGGTTTATTTTATTTCTGGAAGTTTTTTTTCTAACAAGGAAAATTGTTTTATGTCAGCCACAGTTCAAAAAAAATCATTATTTTAACATTATTGCAAATATTAAAAACAAATTTATGTATTTTTACAGAGTATTTTTTTCATGAAAACACCAGAACATGTGACAAGCTTTAACCAACCTTTTGAATCGTTGCACTCGCCTGTGCAGAAGTCGTCTGTCGGTAACTTGCTTGCGGAACATTAACACTAAATTATTGAAAACATGTTATAATTTTACATGTGCAACAGATCCTACAGAGTGATTGTTTTTGAAAGTTATGAACCCACACCCACAGACATCAAATCACGAACAGCAGTGGAACCTTACCTTGTGGTGGTGAATCTTAACGCAGACACAGGTACAGCCGGGGTGGGTGGGATGACTGCAGCTTTATCATGCATCATTCCAATCTCAGCAGGAGTGTACATACGTTGGTATGACGACGAAACAACAGGAACTGATCACATGACAAGAACATGGTCAAAACACCAGGAAAATTTAACAACAACAAGAGCATATGTGATTCTCAACGCATATTTTGGTCAGAGTCTTTCATAGAAACAATATTTTGAACAATGTGAATTTGTTTAAAACCTGATTATTGATGAAATTCAAGGTAGTATAAATGTTAATCTTGTGGAATTCATAACAATATTTCAACCTAAAGTCATGTTTTAATGTTCGTGCCACAAGGTGACAACTTGCATGTGAATTAAAAGCAAAAAGATGAGGAATTTTAAAATATTTTAATGTTTGTAGCAGTAATTCTTAACCAGGGGACCTTTCCAGGGGAGCATGGAGGTTGGATCTGAGGGGTTTCTTATTTTACAAAATACATTACAACAGAAAGTAGTGGAAGAAATTGTTGGTGATTTGAAAGTGGCAACGTCAAGGTTAAGAATTACTGTTTGAGAGAGATCGCATATAAAGAAAGTTGTGACAAACTGACCAGAATGTCTAGCATCCGGAACAGCACCAGGTCGAAAATCTTTACTCAAAGATGAAGCAACTGACATAGCAGGGGCTCGATGTTGATTGGTAGATCCTACAAACCAACATGGCGATCAGGTTATTTTGCACTCAACGACTTGCTCCAAAAGTTTTATTGACAAAAAAACATACAGGGGGGTATGGTTTAAATTATTTTTAAACCATGGCTGAAACTACCTTTAAAACAACATACACTAAATGTTAAAATAACTTCTGTGCAACCAGCTACAATCAATAAAAGCAAAAACATACCTGGTAGAGCGGAGGTGGTCAGTTTAACAGATTCCATACTGGAGGGCACTGAGGTGGTTGATGTTTTTTTATCGGCCGTTAGATCCATGACATGTGGCATAGAGACAGTAAACGTTCGTCCACTGCTTGACACGGACACAAACGGAACTGACATCTTGCCTTTAAACAAATTTAGTTGTCAACAATAAAGCCATGCAAACTAAGTCAGAGCATACCAACTTTCTTACAAGAAAATTACCCTGTTTAGGATATTTTGCAAATATAATATGAAACACAAAGCTTCACACTGGTGTTTTGAAACAACAATTATGGGATTAAATTGATGGAAACAAGCTTACCAGTGTGATAAGGTTTGCCCCTAATGTTTTCAATGACAGCGGTAGGTACAGGTTGTCTGTGGACAATGGATACCGGCTGGGTTGTTGCCATGACAACAGCTGCAACAACAATTGCTTGTTATTAACAAAATATCCAAGTTTCCATAACATAATTCTGCCCAATATTTTTGTTGGTGAAATGTCAATCTTACACAAATATATGGCGAAGTTGCAAGCTGGTTACTTTTGTGTCATTTGTCGGTCATTGACCAAGTTTTTTCAGAACTTTTGACCTTTTTTACCTGGTTCTCTGTTGGACAATGAGTTTGTTCGAGAAACATTCAGAGTTTGTGCTGAGTTCATGGAGAGGTGGGCCCCAGCCGGTGTTGAGTTTGGTCGAGAGTTGTCGGCAACTGGAATCAAGAAAATCAATTTGAAGAAAGTTTTATGCTGAAGGTTTAGACGATTTAACTTCTATATGACGTGTGTTGAAACAAGTGCATTTTAATGAGGTGTTTTTCCTCACCTGAGGTTATAATGGTGCCATGTTTTGAGGAAATGACAGGAACACTTGATGTTGCCCCGGACACTTGAGGAGGCACCATAGCACCAGGTGGTGGTAGAGACTGAGGTCTGTTTAACAACAACGAAGGAGTCTCCAATTGTCTCACTTTATTTAACCCGCTCCCTGCAAGGACAAATTAATTTTAGATGATTTTGAATTTTTTTACAAGTTTGGGTTTCAGAACATAAAGAACTCTTCCACGATTAAACATACCTGCATTGTTGGTAGTGGATGTGGCACCAACCATAACACGTGGCACACTTGGTGTGACACCTGCCACTACAAGTGGCATGCTGGATGTGATGCCTGACACAACATGTGGCATGCTGGATGTGACACCTGCCACTACAAGTGGCATGCTGGATGTGATGCCTGACACAACATATGGTATGCTGGAATTGACACCAGGCATGACATGTGGCATGCTTGATATAACACCAGAAATAACAGATGGCATGCTGGATGTCACAACAGTGGCACATGTCGCAGTGTGGGTTGCCATGTTTAGGTTGATTACAGGAGAATCATTGAAATCGTAATCGAACGCATCCTGAGGTCCCTGAGACTTTTGCTTCACTTTCCATCCATGACTCTGCATTAGATCATGTTTAAATCATGGCACTGTATATATGCCTGTGTTGATATTAAGGACCAAGTTAAACAAAATGTCTTTTAAACCATCCAAACTTGGTACTCTTGATAATGTTACAGACACAACAATACATCATTAGCAGGAAATACCTCAGTAGTCGTGTCTTCATCAGCACTGCATGTTGCACTGCTATCATCATCACGGAGGGGTGTACCCTGTTGCTTGGCAACATTACTGCTGTTAGTTTTTGTCAACGATGACTCCTGGTTGGTCGCGACATCTGGTTGGGTGCCAGGTTTAACGAGATCAGACACATTGTCTTCAGATTTACCATCTGTTAAGTGCGACAATTATACATGTATTAACTTCATAGGAACAAGAAACCAGAAAATACATATTATAGCCCTTCGGTGTAAACCAGACATTTACATTATTAAAAAATAATGTTTAGGTTATAAAATGTGGTGAGCATTATTTGCTTGTGAAAGAGAAACCTAAGCTTCGTCATCAGTAATATTTGAATATTTCGTTAAAACAATTCATTATATTGGAATGAATGAAAAGCTCTTGGGTGGGGATGTTTTTTTATAAATTAGTCAGTTCGGTTTGTCCTTATGTGACATTTAATTTTTATAAAACTTGGTATGTGACCCCCTGTGAGGTTGTGACCCCCTGCAAGGTCATGACCCGCAGTGTAATCGTTACCTTCTTTGATGCCTCCAACATCTTTAACTTCATCACATTTGGTTGTTTCTCCATTTTCATCTTTAACCTGGAGATTAAAATTAAACATGAATTCACCACAATACCGAAAATATAACATTAACATAGAAACAATATGTTATATATCAGCATGAACATAGAAACAATACGTTATATATCAGGATTAACATAGAAATCTTACCTCGTCCTTCAGAGTTTTTGCATCTTTTGTTGAAGATTCGCTTGAAGTTTTTTCTCTTCGACCTTTTTTCTCATTTTTCTTTTGTAAATAAAATATTTATTTCCATCAAACTTAAATTTATCAAGAAACTAAACTCAATACCTTCTGTTTTTTTTCGGCCGGTTCCCCTTGTGATAATACTGGGGACTTGGATGAGCTCGGACGTTTTGTGGAAGTAGATTCTACACGAAAATGTTACAAACTGTATTTTATTCAGTTGAAAACAACACTCAAAGTTTATTAGAATTAAATAAATGTATTTTCAATTGCAAAAATACAGAAGCAAGGAAAATATTTTTCGTTACAACTGTTGAAAAATCCAAAAAATCCAACGTAAGTTACCTGGACTATCTTGTCCTGTGCTAGCAGCAGCCAAAGCAGCAGTTCTCCGTGTTCTGATATGTGTTGTCGATATTGACGCTGATTCACCTCCGTCATTCCCCAGTGCAACTTTACCCGATGTTGAAATAGCAGGACTTGGTGTTCTATCCTTTCCCTTCTACAAATATTTTCCACTTTAAAATGTGACGGCAATGTTTGATTCTACAAGATCATCAAAACTTGTAGAACAAATACATGGGTTTTTTTGAACAAAAACTAGGAAAAAAAATGTTTTCAAAAATGCTTTTACAATTATTCCCATACAAAATACTTGTAGATGCTCAAATTGGAACCACAACTCTTCAGAATTGTCAAAAACATGAAACTGCACTTTCTACTATAAAGATTCAGTCTTCAACTTTCCAAAAACAATGAACTACCTGTTTTTTGTCATCGATCATCATGGGGTCGTCCATCTTGTCACCTTTGACCTTTTCGTCCATCAGAGGGGATTCTGTGTTCTTTCTCTCATCTTCCTCGGTTGCCGTGGCGACAATGTCAGGTGACTGAGCATGATGTCGAGTTCTTCGTGACTCGCCCGTCTTAAACAAATGAAAGTGTGAAAATGAATAGAAGTTTATGTCGCTGGACGCAACAACTTTACTTGAATATAATTTACTGGCTGCTATCAACAAATATTTTTGCCAACACAACCTCAGTTTTTGTATCAGAACTAGGAAGAAATTAGTGTTTTTTTTTGCATTTTTGCAGTGTATGTGAACACATTCTAGAAGAACATGGTGAATCTCTACAAGATAATCCTGAAGAAGTCTCGTCAGACCGCAGATGAAAACTTTCATTAAAATAAAATCTACATAACTTCAATGTCAGAAGCAAGGTTTTTTTAAATGTGAAGAAATTGTCAGCTGAATATTCAATTTAAACCTTTTTCTGTGTTTTCTTGATAAGTTGGTCGAGTCCGTGCTTCTTCTTGTAGTTGTGGTAGAAGTTTTTAACTTGTTGCTCTGTTTTGTTGGCAACCATGCGCGATATCGCAGAGAAATCTCGTCCATGTCTTCCAAAACCTGGATAGTAAACAAGTCTGAGTCCACAACATATTTAACACAGGCCATAAATATACTGATTGATAAGAAATGTTCTGGCATTTAAGTTTCAAAAGTGTTTATTTGAAACCAACGTTTTGTCTGCCATCCGGCGAGGCTTCTTCAGGGTTATGTCAACAGTGAAGCATCGCGCACATAAAACACTAAAAATGCAGGAAAAACGCAAGAAATGCGTATACATAAATACACTGACAAGATGGTTTTTATCGTGTTTTCAAACGACTCACACGTGAAACACTTCATAAACAAGAAATGATCAGATAAACAGGAATTTAAAGACACAGATTTTATTGTTTATGTGAACATTTTTACCTTCTTTTACAACAGATATTTCCCCCTCAGTCCAGTTCATGG
This sequence comes from Ascidia mentula, assembly GCF_947561715.1. Lineage (NCBI taxonomy): Eukaryota > Metazoa > Chordata > Ascidiacea > Phlebobranchia > Ascidiidae > Ascidia > Ascidia mentula. The sequence goes on from NC_138569.1 coordinate 427,990, forward strand.
TTTGTTTCCGAGCTCCTACAAAAAAAGAGAGGTTTTAATATCACGCTAACTTCATATCTTTCATTAAAACTTTGGAACAACAACTTTTACCATTGCTCGAAATTACCTCACTTCAAATCAATATCATTTAGTGAAGTTGAATTTTATTATTTCAATTTTGCAGAAGAATGATCAGAAATTGATTGTGATCTGGTGTCCATGAATTAACATAAAGTTTAATCCAAATATTCCGGAGACATCGCCTTAAAGTGAAATAACTTACTGGTCATCCGAGGGGAGGGTGGTTTGTCGACCCGAACTTCTTCTTGCTCCATTTCACCTTCTTTCTTTATTTCTTCTTTACTGGAAAATTAAAGTTTATGCTGATTTGTTTCATGTAGTTAACGCAAAGTAGCAGAGTAATGATTTACCATGGATTACATGATCTATGTTTGGGTGGTTGTGATGACAATTATTAAAACATAGATTTATTAACATTAATTATGATGGAATTTGTTGCAATGCACTTAGTGGAGTTGGGAACAATTTTACATAAACTTACTTTTTATCGACTACATCTTTTGTTGAACCTGGTGCAGGATTGAAATTCTAAACAAATATTTGATTTAACTGAGGTCGATAAAATGATTAAATCTTTAACTTGCAGGAACAGAGCTTTTCAACAAACATTTTAACCAACATGAAGTGTTTGGGTTTCTGTTTATGGATTTATCAATCACATAATGTTTTGATTATGTTAGTATCTTACGTGGTGCTTCCCCGACTTTAACTTCTTGGGTTTGAGTGTTTGTTTCCGGATGAGCGCCTTGTAGTGGTTGGTTTTCTTTGTGAGGTAATAATAGAGAATGCAGTCGGCAACACTCTATAAAAACAAAATTACATAAAGTTATTTACAGTTTTTTCAAATTTTATGGTTTGGCAATCAATTTTTCCAGATTTCAGAAGCTTAAAGCACTATTGTGTGTTGTGTTTAAACTTTCCACCAACCTTCTTCTCAATAAACGAAGCAACAAGTTGAAAGTTTTTCGGATGTTGGACAAATTTCTCTTTAAAGATTGATTTTTCTTGATCTGACCAAGCGTCCAACTGCTGACTTTCCTGTGATAAACGTGACAACTTTGTGTAGAACCTACAGAAATGTAACAGAAATACAAATGAAAGGTAATTTCCTACTTTAAACTCTTTGAAAGGTTCGTTGATGAAACCATTGTTGTTTATGAACTGAATTCTCCTTTGTTCTTTATCGAGCAACATTGGTGGAATCACTGCAAGTTGCCTCATGTGGTGAAGCTGATTTTCCTGGGAAAATAATCACTTTCACCAAATCATGACAATCAGTCATATTTCAAAAATGTTTTTTACTAATGTGAGTGTCAGTTAAGATTCTATTAACAGGGAAAAAAATATCTACAACTAATTAATATCTTTACTGGCATCATACCCAAGCTGGGTTGGCCACTTTTAATCGGAGATTAAAGTCGGAGACAGATTTGGAAAATCAAGCTCTCGGCGAGGTTTGAACTAACAACCCTAGGGTCTAAAAAATGTAGTTTGCGTTCTTTCATACCACAGTATGCTTGTTTGACGCCAAAATAAAGTTTATCAATCATGATTTCAAAGTCCCAACATTAAACTGTCCGGAAAGCACGCAGTGCAAAACTTTAAAAGAATTGTTGTGTAAATAAACAAATCTAAACCTGTTCAGTGAGACCATCGACTATCTCTGCAAGGTCAGCTTCACTCCGACAAGTATCCCCTCTCGTTCCGACTCGTTCAATCCTTTCTTGTTGCTCGCGTTGTTTACGAACTTCAGGGAAAAGTTTCTCAAAAAATTCTCGTGATTTCACTTCCTTCGCCCTATGTGAAATCATGAGTCAAGTTATTCCACAAACGCAACAATGAACATCTTGAGTCACAAATATTTCATAAAACTTTTCAGTTGTTTGGTTACTACATGTTCATTCATCTAGCTGTCTGAACCATGGCAATGATCCATGATATTATCTTGTTATGAGGCTTATATCTGCTGTGAGGGCAACATTTATTATCGGTAACAAACAAATGATCTAATTTTTTAAATACTGAAAATGTCAAGGACTTTTATTGCATTCCAGACTTTCTTGGTTGATTGTTTGATCACAATTTCAGTTTAAACATGATCTGAAAATCGTGATTAAAAACGAAATTAACGCAAACAGACTTGACCGTTGGGTTTTACTTGCATTTTGCACCAAGTTCTTACTTGCGTTTTGGATTTGATTCGATTTCCTCAGTTTTCTGGTGCCATTGACCCATAAGCTGATCGTACCGAGCACACAAGTACTGCTCACGAATGTTCTGCAGTTTCATTCGGTTTTGAAAATACGTCAACAACTTCGGGCGCATTTCTTCATTCCTGAAAAAGTAAACATGCTCTTTGGAAAAAAGTCTTCCTAGTACCACCGTAAAGTTTGAGTAACACTGGTTTAGTTAATATCTATTTAAAAATACATCACCAATCCAATAAAATGCATAACAGCAAAGTAATGTACTGATATTTTAGGAATTGATTTGTTTACTTCTCGATGTTTTTCTGATACACATCTGTGTCCGAGGGTTGGTTGTACAACGGCATTTCATATTTCTTGCAAAGTCCGTCCAATACCGATCTTGCAGCTTCTGCTTTTTTCTATGGAGTAACAAAATATTTGGCCAACTCTATCATAAATTAATTCAAAAGTACAGCAGTTCTATTTAATGTTATTCAAAGTTATTAATTATTTTGCCTTGCGCTTTTACAACTAAGTGTTTTGCTTTGGTGTTCCTGCTATTATTGAAGAGGAGACAAAATATAAACATGAATTTAAGCTTTTTGTTTCACTTAAATTGAACCAGAATCTTACCGTGAAATGATAATCTTGAATTCAACCTACCCTGTTTTCTGCGTATATAACTTGCCACAGGTCTCTGTGTTTGGGTTCAGCTCGTTGTGGTGAGGTGTCTGATTTTGCAGGTTCTGGGGGTTTCATCGCCGACTCCTCCAGCTGGGTTTTCTTCTTTTGCAAACGTCCGATCTCAGTTTCAACCTGGACAAAGGGAGTTAAAAAAAACTCCTTGAAACAGCTGCATCGCAAAATCATAAACATGGTGTAGAAATAACCTTTGCTATCTCCCTGTCAACTTTATCCATGGCTTGGACCAAATCCTCCTTTGACTTTTGTTCAACGACAGCAGGGGCTGGATGTACAGACTGATCCGTTTTTACTGGAAATAGTTGATGCAACCACATAATGTACTGTTCAGTTACTGTATTAGAAATTACTGGAGGAATTTCTAACTTGAATTACAAGAAAAATAAAGATAGTTTTGAGACCTAAAGGTGTTGGTGTCACTGACATATTTGTGAAGAAATGAGTCCAAAAACAAAATCTTGTTACAACTGTTTTAAATCCATCACGAACATTATAAATAGACAAAATATCACCACAGGTCTAAAGAAAAGTTCACCTTTTATTTTTATAATTCTCTTGTTTTTAGTGTTTTTGCGAGCAGATTACTGTGCAATGTGAAATTCATCAATAAAGTATGTTACCATTAGGTTGTCTGTGCAAGACTGAAGTTTGCGGTGCATGTTCGGATCCTGTAGCAAGATGTGGATGAGGATGTTTGGGTCCAACTTCCTGCTTCACTGTCACCAATGGTTCCTTGAAACGAAATAAACTGATGGAATTTGGAGCCCTTAATTTTCACTTTATTTTTGTATTTAAGATAAACTCGTATGTGGTGAACGGGTCAAACAGGATTGTTTCAATAAATCAAGATTTCTGAATCAAATCACTACTTGACAATAGTTCAAATAACAAAATAAATTTTTGAAAGTGAGCTTCATACAATGTCATTGTTTCAATGTATCATGTCTCATCATCAGTGCAGCACTATATGGCATTCTTGTCAGCCAAACAGCCAGGCAAAGACTGACTATGCAATCACCGTCATCCACTTGGCAACAAACAAGGTGCAACCAACCAGGACAAACCAATGTATATAACAAAATTTATAATTTCCAGCAATTCCCACCATTGTTGGCACACATTAAACCAGTCCCCATGAAACACTTGTTACATGAGAATTGTACTGTTTATAAAAACACAGCTTGGTACCTTTTTCACATCAGGGTGGGTTTGAAACATGGGGAATGATTGCGGAGTTGAAACAATGGAATGTCTTGTGTTGGAAGGATGGTCTTTCTGCTTAGAAATGTAAAATTTCACCAGTTATTAATGAAGACTAAAAGCTAATCAGTTTCACCCATTCAACTTTATCTCAAATTTAATCAGATTTATTCTTTTAAATGTTCTGAATGCAACTTTTTTGTTTACTTTAGGTTTTATTTTGTTGCACAACAATATCATGCATACAAATATTAGCATGGTACTAACCTGCATCTGAGCATGAGCTGGTATATGTGGTTGGTAGGCAGAATGTGGTGATGGCCCTGATGCTCGTTCCATGGGTCTTGCTAGAGCACCTTGAGAAGCTGGAAGTGAAGTTCTTCTGGGTTGAGAACTACCTCCATATGATAAGCCAATACCTGGTGAATATAAAACATGTTGTGGTTGTAGCGATTGGTTTCTCCAACATCCAAGTCCAGTAGACCTGGTATAAACTGATTTTGTCAGTGTAGATTTGCCTGTTCTTGCATTAGACAGTAATTCACTTTTATCGCAGCTAAAACATTACCAGTGAACCTAATCATCAAAATAAGATAGCTGCGATAGCCAAGTAAGCACCTGCATAGAGGGTTTGTTTTTAACAACAATGTTGCCATATGTATTGCACAATAATGAAAACTAAATTTGATCATCTGGTACAAAGATATCCTGGCAGACTGTCAATCATGCATCAAATTGAAAGTAGTATTTCTCTGTGTGGTCGAAACAATGCTTTTATTTGTGCATATTATCATGCAATAATAAAACTAACCATGAGCATCTGAAGATAGATTTGCGTTTGAACTTAAAACATCTCGATCTCGCTCCCCGGAAATTCGGATATCTTGCAGCAATGACACGCGGTGTGATGACGGTCGTTTTGCCTGGTATGACGTGGATGGATGGGGTGTTGACATTGATGCAACCGTAGGAATTTGTGGGCGAGGCAAGCTCCCCTGGATCATAGAGGCGTTGAACTGATGGTCGAGGTGATAGGGTGGATTGCCTGGTTTAGGAAGCATTGCAAGATACTGAGGAGGTATCGAACTATGGCCTTGAACATACATCTGGGGAATCACCAGAGGAGTGTTTTGTATCGATGGTGAGGGATGTCTAACATTCGATCTGCAAAAATGTTTGTTGTCACTACAGGATTTATTAATATAGCACAGAGGACTTTTTCGGCAAAGGCATATGTGAGGAGGTTTTTTGCATTGTGATGTATTTTTTTCCATTAATTGCTGATAGAATTAAAAAAACTGTTTTTTTTTTCTTCAATCAGACGTGGCATGATGAAAAAAAAATTCCTTACATTTGTTTTGTAGCCTATCTGTAATTGTTGCAACATAATATACATTGTCATGATTTTATCGATATGGGGAAAATAAAACGCACTATCAGTAAAAATGCATAACAATATAGTGAAATTCTAACATGGTAAATAAATCAAAACAATGAAGAACATAATCACAAAAATACAATTTTACCTTTGCGAATGCTGATCATCGGCTCGGGTTGCCGAGTATTGATGCTGCGGTCTTGCATTTTGAAACGGTGGTTTCATATTTGCAAACTAATGTCGATCTTTAGTTTATTTCACATGTTAACAAAATGTTACCTGCTCTGAGTAAAAAAAAGACTGTTTCTGACTACTGTGATTTCGGCGAAAACTTTTTTTTGTTTCAACAAAATATATATTTCACGCACGAGTGAACACAACTTCAAGGGATTTATTAAAAACAAAACACAGGTATATACACAAATTAGAACACAATGAATATCCAAAAATATCAAATGTAACTTTAACATCCCTATGCTATCAATTCTGACAATTTTCGTTTATACAAGGTATATTTTAAGGCAACAAAACAAGTAAATTTGGATACGTTCATACGTCAAGCTGATAAAGATGTAGTCGCTTGATATGGGCGAACATTTGAAACCTTTCCGGTGCGTAGGATTTCTTTAAATTTTGCACAGGGCTTGCCTGTAGCATGCTGATGAACGTGGTATAAGTTAAAATACCAACTCAATTCAAATTTCCAAGCGAAGTGAAGCACATTTCGTACATATAAAATAATGTTTTATTTCAAACAGTAACCAACTAAATATGTCGATTTATTTTTCAAAAGGAAAGTACGACATACTTGATTATATATTGATACAGCGACAATGAATTTATGGATGGATCTAAATTTACCATTGAAAATTTATGACAACGTATATTTTTATATATATTTTTATTATGGTATATTTTTATTATATTTTTAAGTATATTTTTATATTGGAAACAGTTTCATCGATCGGAGTAAACCTGCGTATACCTCTGTCGTCATCAATAACCGATTGTTTATGAAACAATACAGAAACAATGGGTGTTGCAAAATGAATAATCTTTATTCGTTTCTCGCAAACACAGAATCCAGTGGTTGCGGTTAAGTTCATTTCGCTGGGAAATTTAAAATGAGTTGGTATTTTAACTTATACCACGTTCATCAGCAGGCTCCAGGCAAGCCCTGTGCAAAATTTTAAAAAAAATCCTTTTGACCGGAAAGGTTTTAAATGTTCGCCTTTTCAAGAGACCTTGTCGCCAAGCTGTTAGCGGGCAATGGGCTCTATGCCGTCACAGAGCCGGTGACCTGCGGTTAAGTTCATTTCGCTGGGAAATTTAAAATGAGTTGGTATTTTAACTTATACCACGTTCATCAGCAAGCTCCAGGCAAGCCCTGTGCAAAATTAAAAAAACCTATGGACCGGAAAGGTTTCAAATATTCACCTATATTAAGCGGCTACATCACTATCAGCTTTGTTCGTACAAAATTTTCAAATATTGCTGCCTCAATATTCACCTTGCACGGAAAAAAAATAAACAGATTTTATGACGGAGGGGTGCTAAAGTTACATTTGATTTTTTGGGATATTCATTGTGTTCTAATTTGTGTGTATACTTGTGTTTTATTTTTGATAAATCCTTGAAGTTGTGTTCACTCGTGCGTGAAATATATTTTGTTAAAACAAAAAATTATTTTGCCGAAATGACAGTAGTTGTTTCTGTTGTAGGATTTAGGATTTGCGCTCATCCGTCTTTGGTGGTAAATCCGGTAAATTTTGCATCTTTTTGTAAAATATTTTTTGTGACAAAGACAAAATAAAATGCAATTAGAAATTGTTTACAAACGTTCTTCCGTAAATTTACAAGGCTTCATTAATTTACAGTGGTTCTGTAACAAAAGCGTACTATTATTTTATTGTTTTTTTTTTCGGTCAATTCAAGCAAAACTTTTACCAAGCGGTGTCACATTCAAACCTAAGGCCGGGTCCGCACTCACGCTTTGCGCCGGCGGATTCTTTGTTTGTTTCATTGTCCCGAGCGTCCGCCCGCTCGCCGGCGTATAATGAAACAAACAAAGAATCCGCCGGCGCAAAGCGTGAGTGTGGACCCGGCCTAACAAAATGCTGTAACGACAAGCCCGAAAAATGTTGACCTGTTTTTACACATCTGAAAAGCTGAAGGTAACGTGATTTGTGATAAAAATCAAATTCGCCCTCAAAGTAACGACGACCCAACATTTAAACGAAGCATTAGTTGGGTTGCAAAATTTATATTTATTGTATTACATCATTACGTAGTTTCAATTCACAATGTGTCCAAAAGCAGTTTATTAGAAAAAGCATGTTTTGATAAAACAGGATAATTTCCTGTTCAAATAGAATGATTGGACGAAATGTTCAACGTGTTCTTGTTTGCTAACAATGCATTTGTATAGGTCGTATTAGCAACAGATTTCTACATCATTGGCACCGTAACCAATGATCGAACCACAAACAGTCAAATAAAACCACAGACCGCAGTAAAACATCCTGTGTTGGTAATTTGGGTGTAATGGATTTGGCTTTTTCTGTTCGAACGAGTGTTCAAGAATGTAAATTCCCTGTCAAGTAAAGCCTGCACAATCCTTTGCAAACTTGGAAATCTTTTGTTTTTAGATGTTGGTCACTTTTTGCAAACCCATTATACTTTTGCACCAACTTTCTCAACAAACACTTTTGCTTACCTCACCTGCGATGATGCATTGTTCAAATTGTTTGAATTGTGACATCACAATGTACCTACAGAGCGCGGCGACTTTTAGGCAAGTCACAGTGCGTTTCCATGAAATTCATTTGTATGTTTTAGTTCAAGAGGTATGGCATTGTTGAATGTTGTGCACCGAATAAAAGTGGGACTCTTAAAAGCTTTCATTTCACAATCGGAAAGGAAGTTTTAGATATATGCACATTATGCTAAGCAACATTTAGTCTTTCGTATGTGAAATAAACGTTTCAGTTGGTTTATCAATAGTTTTTCCAGGAAACGACATCACTCATTTTGTGTGGCACAGGACTATTTGCATAGCGTTTACGCTCAATTGTTTAGAAAAGCCTTCCGCTGTAGAGTGAAGGACAACATGTTAAAAGAGCGCCCCAGTTTACAAAAACCTCTCGACAAGTTGCAACGGCCCTTAGCCACCCCCTCAATTCACCGTGACGCCATCTAGGCCGTAGGGACTGACAGAACGAAGGTTTACCAGTGCTGATGGTTGGTACACTAAGCTTGTAAACTTTCGCCGAGGAAGACCAGCTGAAAGTAGTTGAAAAGGTCATTTTGGAAATTTGATACTTCTAAGTCGGCTTAAACCAAGCATGCTGCAACTTGTACGTAAGTAATGAGTGCTGAGGTAGGCAAACTTTCCCATGATATGGTTACGTTGGCACGTGGTGAAAGTAGTCTTTTGGGGGCTTTGGTGTTATTTGCAGACGTGATATGTATCAGTTATGTATCAATGGAATATCAAAACCTGGTATGTTATTCTTATTTAATTTGCGTTGGACAGTTCTGTGTTCATATCGTAATTGCCACAATTGAAGTGACGTTTGGAGTGAATTTTGCAAGGTTTGAAATGGGAAGAGCACGTATCTCTATACGACATAGGAGGCGTTGTTTTAGTTGCACTAAATATCCAATATCTGTCACCAGCAGGCCTCGAACGAGGACATTTCTTTGTATTATGCGATCACAAAGGCTTTGTATGTCATAACCACTTGACTTGGCCTGTCCAAAACACACATACGCATTGTTTCGCGCAGCGGATAAATCGTCGGTATTTGTGGTTTACGCTGAACTCTTGTATTATTCACTGTGGGCTGCGACCTTCTAACATTTACAGACATTTTATTTAAACCAGACAAAGGTTTGCACATTAAAGCTTCGTGGTTATACTTGAGCGAATTCCTGAGTGATTACAGCTGTAGTTCAAACTGTGCGTAGTTTCCGAGGACGTCGCGTAACAATTTAAAAACAATGGCGGTAATTATAAGTTAGGACAGCCTTCTGCCGATCAAAAATGTTAATATAGGAAGAAATCGTTTCGATAGATCAATAATTAGTGGGTCGTTGGCATTGCCGTGAAGTACAATAAGTTTGAATCTATGGGTTCACAGTCCTTTTACGCATCACTAGATTATTTAGTTTTGGAACCTGTCCTTATGAAATAACAATGGTCGCCTTATTTGAACTGCGCCTTGTGACGTATAATAGGAAGTGTGATGTAACACATACTTCTGTTTGTAGTGACAGAGAGCGTTTCAAACCTCGTTTTTACTACAATGTAAACGCAAATGTCCAGTACACGTATTTGCCATTGGTAGATATGGAAAGAATTGTAAACTTTCAAGTGAATACAAGCATTTACATTAACTAGAAGAAAAAGAGTTTTCGTAACAGAAATATTATTTTTATTTATTATCGTTTTCCAGGAGCACATTTTCTCAGCAATCCAAAAAAATATTTTGATTAATCGACGAATCTCGTGATCTTCAAACCAGGTTTGCCAGGATACAAAATAAATACAATTGAAGTTACATAACCTTATTATGACGTCACATCAGTAGCGGTTCGAACGCTTTCCAGACGCCTTTTTGTGGACGGTTATCGATTGAGAATGTCAAGCAACAATCAGCAAAGCGCGAAGCTCGGTCGGGACAATTGGGATCGCTTTGATTCAGAATCGCGGAAAAATTCGAGAAAAGCAAGTTTAATAAGCGCTCCCGGTCATCTGGAAACGCGAAACAATGAAACAAATTCGACGACGAATTCGAACGGGGCTACGAATGCTGATGACAGCAAGTTGTTGAACGGTGTTGGGAACGCACCACAGCGCCGTGTATCAGGATACAATTTACCGCAGAGCGCGATCGTCGACGCCGTAAAAACTTCAATTCCAGGAAGAAAACGAAGCAGCCAGACCGGCGAAATGGGTAAGAAATTGTTTTGGATTTTCCTCCTATAGTTTTTACTTGCATTGGAACCATACGATTATAACAGTATTTGGATGGGCTCGCTGTTATCAAGCTAAGGGCAAGCTGCGTCTATCTACAGGCTGTGCTTTGAGGCACAGAAATGTTTCAATCAATAAAACGTTTATAACGTCATGTTTAAATCTAGAAGTGTTACCATGGAAACGTAATATCTTATATCACCAGAATAAATGGTGAATTCATGCATTACTAAAAGTCTTGCAGTAATTCAGGTACTTTACATTACCCCAAGGTTTCAATAAATATCGCAAAGAGAGCGCGATGACGAACGACAGCGTTCCAGCCCTCTCAAGCAACTACGGATTGTCACTGGTATGTAGATCGTTAGCTATCATGACTTCCCACCCCAGCAATTGCGGTAATGGCGTGGATTTACTCATAAAGTTAAAGTTCTTACAAGGGTGCGGTCGCAACGCATTTTTTACTAAAACTAGTTTGGTGTGCGCATATAAGTTGACACGCTAAGTCAAAAACATTTCACAATATTTTGTAAACTGTCACTTCGCTGGTTGTAGCGTCTCCATCAATCTGTTTGTAAAATTACAGAACGTGTTTTGAAGGTGCCTGAGGACAAACAGAGGCGAATGTTTCCGAAAGATGGAAGCAAAAGTCTAGAACGAGAACAGTGGGGAAGGAAGCTCGAGTTTTTGCTTTCGGTCATTGGATTTGCCGTGGATTTAGGCAACGTTTGGAGATTCCCCTATATTTGCTTCCGTAATGGAGGAGGTATATGATTGTTTAAAAAATGTTTTCATAGTTTGGGCAAAACTTGAATTAAACGAGGATAACTGACGTAATCTTTAACCTAGGCTTGGTTCGCCGCTTACTGGGGCTTACGACGTTTCGCAGGGATGAGTAGTTTTTAATTTTGGCAAAACAACGCAAGTTCTTGGCGTTGAAAACACGCAACCCAGATGGAGCCCTAATTAAATAGCGGGCGAACCGTCGGCAAATAAAAAGTATACGGTTGATTGCGCCAGAAATACAATATGCAAAATTGATGCCAATTAATTTTTCGTTTCAGATTAACAAAACAGTCAATAACAGAATTTGTATTTTGCTTTTTTTTTAAATAAAGTTTATAAAGATTTATTGTAAAATTATTTGAAGGTCGTGCTTCAACAAAACAATCATAAAACGAATAAAAATCGAAATAAATGCTTGGTGTGTAATAGCAACAATAATCATTCCCCATGACGGCTGGTAGAGTTCATGTTACAAACCACGTGTCGAAGAACTCGCTTTAAAACAACAAACTCATACTATTTACTATTGGGTGCGGAAAGTCGTTTGCAGTGATGTAAAGGTTATTTTGTAACGACAAAGTCGCCATTTTGTGATCACGAACAAATCACGAATTGAATCCTTTTCATGGTATTACAACTTGCACCCGATTTTGATTATTTCGAAATGCTTAAAAGAAGGAATTTGTAAACCCAGCACTGGTTACAACGCGTCTCTGATTTTGTGAGAATATTTTATATTGCATTTGGTTTTCCTTTAAAAACATTCGAAAATATAATTGACAAAATCCACTTTAATTTGGTTTCACAAGCCAAAGAAAGATGAGAATCCAATAAAATGAATCCTCTTATCTAGATCAAAGGCAACTTCTTTGGTGGCCGAATAACTGGTGACAGCCATACAGGAGATTATCCATAAACCGCTACATGTTATAAACTTTCTTTGTCGGCTATAGTTAGCAACTTGCGCCCTGCGCTGTTGTTTAGATTCCTGTGGTTCCTGGTTTTTGCGAACAAGCTTTTTATTCGAAGCTCTTCCCTCTCATTCTGGCGGGGTTAAAGCCATCGCCGTAATCTTTACTGTTGTTTGTTTAGTGATTATTCATTAACCGAGGCAAGATTGCTGTAAGAGCGCCTTTGTTCGTAACAATAGGCCATTGGTATACGTAACAGTTAAAACAATTGGTGTTTTAGTGAGGTAAAATCTCAGCCAGCATTTTTATTTGTAGAGAGTAATCAGTTTTGTGCCAATAGTTTTAAATGGAATTTCATTATACCCTTTTTGGGGCAAATGAGAAGGTTGATAATGAAAACAGTAGTTTGTGTGACCTGATTTTGTGCTCAGCCGCAAATCGTTTTGCAATGTCTAACAACAAAAACTTTTACTATTTAATATGAAATGAATTTAAAGAACTTGTTTTTGCCCCTTGCGTTTAACCTGACGTAACAGAAACTATTCTCGCGTCATAGAGAAGTACCTGTGACGTCAAAAGACGCCTACAGCTGCATTTTGCGCCCAAACCGCCAGCAATAATTGGGTTGTGAGAAAACAACGACCCACAATGCTCGAGGCTTTGTAGGTAGATGATCTGCTATCTGTCTGCTTACTGAGATTTGCAAATTATGTAGCCTGGAGTAGAGGGACTGGTCCCAAGCATCAAGTTTCAGACAATCCTGAATGACGGAAAGCAAGTGCAGTGGTGGGAGTTTGAACCTGTGTTCTTCGAAAAGCGCTTTGTCGTTGCCTACCCAGTGTTGCTTGGAAGTAACAAGTGCTGTTTGGGTCGTAGCATACCCAGTGTTGCTTGGAAGTAACAAGTGCTGTTGGGCGTGAGAATGTCTCAGTGTACAGTCAGTAGCCTATATATTGTAATGCTTGGTGTTGGCCGCCTGGCTATTGCTTCGAAGTATGTTTTTGTAAACTCGTGGCCCTTGTAGACGTGTTTCAGTGACATTTGAGCAAACCGAAGGCAACTGAGATAATGTAGAATTTACCTGCATAACTAGACCATAAGCGCATTCCTGAAAAAGCGTTAATCGCGATCTGTCGTTTTGTATCATCATGAAAAGAGCTAACTTAAAATACAAGGTCATAGAGGAAATTGTTAAATGTGTTTTGAATTATTTGTTCAACTTGTCGTTTCTGTCAATTGAAACCAGGTTTGTTGGTTGATAAACAAAAACATTACACGAGGCGAAGATCTCGCTGTACCTCACAAATATTTACTTAAACCATGACCTTATGTGTGCTGGAGGTGTTTTGAAACAAACTTTTTACTTGAGAAAGATGCAACATGGCGGCGGAATCATGCAAACGTTTCAAAGACCCGGTTTTATAAATCAATGGGTTATATCCGCGATTACTGACGAAGGGTGGTTAACGATTAGGCGTGTTCTTTTATTAAATATTTCACAGAAAAATTAATTTCGCGTTTACAGTTTCTCTGCTTATTCAAATAGATCCTATCGGTCAGAACCACCTAGCAAGAGTATAGGCTGATGTCTGATTGACATTTGTGTCCACGTGTTGTTGTTTGTATTCTTTTCGTTTGTTGAGTCAGCGATCAACGGTTTTATTTTACGAAACTTCAAAGCAAAATGTTTGATGTGATAAGTTTTTGTTTCCAGAACTTATTCAAATAGAATAGAAAGTGGGTCGGACTGCTGTAGTTTGTACCCATAACCAGCACCAATAGAATATGACGGATCCCCGTGTAAACGAAAAAACAGACGACGAGGACAAAAAAGCATTTCTAGCTTGCGACGCGAATGGAAATGGAGTTGAAGAAAGCAAAGCGCGGATGTATTTAGAGGAATGTGCGGTTCACGAATCAGCAACAGACGAAAATGTTGGGGGGAACCGGGAGAGATGGGGACATAAGTTTGAGTTCCTGTTGTCTGTGATCGGGTTCGCCGTCGATCTCGGCAACGTCTGGCGTTTCCCGTATATTTGCTTTAGGAATGGAGGAGGTGCGTTTTAGTGCGTGGTGTGACGTCACAATGACTGGTGTGTGGTGTCACAATGGCTGGTATGTGACGTCACTGAAACCTTACGCGGTTCCTTTGAGTTGTTTTTATTAAAGCGATCTTTTGGATGATAAATTTCTGGTCGATGAAGATATTTTTCGTTTTCACAGAAACATTTGACGAACAAGGCGAATAATTTTAAACTAAATTAAAAACAAATTTAACGAAACAGGGAAGCTAGTTGATTGGGTTGAACAAAACCATGGTTGTATAGTCACACTGGTTTAACCTTTCCTTGCAGCAATTTTTATCGCGGTTTTTAATATCACAGAAAACGGGTCACGTGATTTAGCCTACCTCGTTCGATACAAATGTGGAATACCATAGGAATTCTCGCACTCCGTTTCGCATAAACGTGTTTTATTTGAGAAAAATCGGATTTAAATTAATGCAGGATGAATCCAATTTAACCCTTAAACTATATTTCAACCAAATTCAACAAAAAGCGATTTTTGTACGAAAAACTATCCACATGCATTTTGTTAACACACCTCAATCGGTTGTTCGTGCCATGTTTGTTATCTGACATGTGCCAAACATTTGTTCGTGCCATGTTTGTTATCTGACATGTGCCAAACATTTGTTCGTGCTATGTTTGTTATCTGACATGTGCCAAACATTTGTTCGTGCCATGTTTGTTATCTGACATGTGCCAAACATTTGTTCGTGCCATGTTTGTTATCTGACATGTGCCAAACATTTGTGTGACAGTTTTCAGGGAATGAAGCAAAGAAGATTTAACATTTTTTGATCTGAAACAACACAGAATTAAAGACGACACTGGGAAAATATATCTAACATTGTTAATTAAACTTTGGCGCATGACATTTTTAAACCAATGCCGAATTTGGAATGTGTCCCTTGTGGACCTCGAAGTTTAACAGACGACCACAAGAATGCAGTAGCACTGCCGACCGCATAATTCTGGTTAAATTCCAAAAAAAGAAATACCTCCCAAACCCCGTAGGCACGCCAAGGGCTTAAGATAATTCTCACATTAGGTTTTATGTTACCCACAATCCTCTGCCGAATCCCTTCCATATCTCTCCCATTATAACCCCGTCCTTACGTCATCACAGGAGCTTTCCTCATCCCCTACTTCCTCATGATTGTCTTTGGGGGAATCCCCTTATTCTACTTGGAGTTGGTGTTGGGTCAGTACCACAGGAGCGGGTGCATCTCAATCTGGAGGAAGATATGCCCCATTTTTAAAGGTTGGTCGCTGGATTGAGGTGAAATCGACCACGTACTTTGCAGGAGACAACAATGTTGGTTCGATTTTCTCTTCGCAAAATCAACTTTGACAAACGACTATATACATATACTGTGAGCTGTACTTGCACTGATGAGACCTTGTATGTCGAAACAGTGACCATCTACACCATTAATATTATTGGCTCCATAAATATTTGTAAATACCTTTGAATGATTGTTATTGTATAAATAAAATATTATTTGAGAATTGTTACAATGCCTTATTGTGTTTAGGTGTCGGCTTTTCAATCTGTCTAATCGCCCTCTACGTTTCGAGTTATTACAACACCATCATAGCTTGGGCCGTGTACTACCTGTACAGGTATTGTTTGGAAATATGTTGAAAACATATCAGTTGTTAGGCCGTCAGCAACATGTATTTGTTTAGGCGTCAAGTGTTTTACTGTATTGTATATCCAACCACTAAAGGTCGCATGTTGTGGATATATATGCATTGATTATATTTATCACTGAAGTATGTTAGTGCTTTTCAACCTGTGACTGAGCGATTACATTCTATTTAAACACCTTGGTACCTTAGTGATAAACTAATCAAGGTATAGTACGCCATAAGCAACCGATCCTTTGTAGCCATGGAATCCAAACATGTGGTTTTATGGAAACTAAACTACAAGTTTCTTCGCGTCGGCGACGCTTTTGAATTTTTACCCAAAGTTTGCATTTTTCTGTAATGACTTCTGAGCCTGGATTTTCTGCTTACAAGCGATCTTTTGTGCCTGCAAACGAGTCCGTGTTCATGCGGATTAGGAACCGACTCGTTAGGATTATTCACGTGACCTTACAGCTGACGCCACTCCTAGCTTAGCTGAGTAATTAGGTACATCGGTTTATCCCATCTTAGCTGCGTGAAAATAAGATTGTTAAAATCGTGTTTATTTAAATAAGCCTGAAATGCGTGGGGCATCCCACACTGTTTAGTTATATATATATACAAGCCGTGTTTAGATATTGTCTGTTTTGGCGGATTGAAAAACCACAAGACGTAAACTGACCTGTGTGGAGATAGCCCTTTAGTCACGTTCCCAAACTGTTGTTTTGCAGAATGCAAAAATCATCATATTTTTGTGTCAAAATGATGCAAACTTGTCATTGTTAACCCATTTTCCGACAATTGGGGAAATTAATGTGAATGCTTCAATTTATATGCCCCTTTGGACAGATTCATTTTTATCGTACATTGTTAAAAAATTATTAGCGTTGGTGGTGAAGTTATTTTAATTTTCAGTTCATTCTCGTACGAGCTACCATGGGCACACTGCAACCACACGTGGAATAATGAACACTGCCTCGACCAGATTGACTCCGCGGCACACAACCAATCATGGAGTAACACGTCGGAATCTCCAGCCCACCAATTCTTTGAGTAAGTTACTTGATATTGACAGTAGCGTATGGCAGTAAGACAAAAGTTCCAAACTGCTATCCTTCTTATTTCGACAAATACAAATGGACTAACTTTCCATTATATGCGCAAAAGAGCCATAATAATTGAGAGCTGCAGACAGGGTGTACACGCACTGTTTCGACCTGTAAGGTCTCATCAGTGCAGCTGTTGATGTGGCACTGTGCTAGCTGGTAGACTAGCAGGCACACAGATTTCCACTTTGTGGTACCTTTCGGTCAATCGTCGATATGTTGGGTACCAAACTAGGTACCAATCAACTTTCCATTAATTTGGCCTGGGTTTTGTGGAGCATATATTATGAGGTAGATCAGTGGTTCTCGGGCTTTTCGAAACGAATGATAGCACTTGCGTCGCACATGTTATAACACTTATACATCACAAAATCTATCAGCACTATGTTTTTCGTGTTTATAACCATGGGGGCAGTCTCCACTTTCCAGCATTCATCCCAAAATATCTAACCGTAAAAAAACAAGCATTACTTAATTTTGTAGTTGCTACATAGTGTCTGGATATTATTGCAAACGACCCAAGAAAATCTTCCAGTTAATTTCCTGACTTCCTCGTATTTATTCGATTGTGGGTCAATGTTGAAAAAAAAACAAAATGTTTTTCACAATAGGCGACATGTTTTGGAGATGGACAAATCAACTGGTATTGGCGACTTTGGCCCACCCAGGTGGCAACTGGTCGTATGTCTCTTCTTCGTTTACATCGCCCTATATTTCTGTTTGTGGAAGGGAGTGAGGTCATCTGGAAAGGTGAATCCCCTAATGTATGACGCGGGCAAGATGATCTTGCACAAGCAAACGTTGAAACGCAACATTACGTTCAACTTAATACAAGTACCTTTCCCACTAACAAGAAGTGTTACATATATTTTGGATTTTTTTGTAACTTTTTTTGTGTTTCAGGCAGTTTGGGTGACAGCGACATTCCCGTATCTTGTCTTGTTCATTCTTCTTATAAGGGGTGCGATGCTGCCTGGGGCTTCGAAAGGAATAGAATTTTATCTCCGCCCGAAGTGGGGTCAACTTCTGGTGCCTTCAGTTTGGCTGGAAGCGGCGACTCAAGTAAGCCCCATACATAAAAAACATGGTCGCTCATTCTGCTTGAATCATGCATGGAAAAATGTTGCCTGTCATTTTGCTGCTTTGTCAGTTAAGTCCAATTAAACAAATTCGTTGATCTTCAAACTAATAAAATATTTGTTTTCAGGTATTTTTTTCATTGGGGCCCGGATTTGGAACTTTAATTGCACTTTCAAGTTACAATCGCTTCAACAACAATTGCTACAGGTTAAACTGTGTTTTTATTCTGCTTTAACTGTTACGTAACAACAACAACAACTGTAACGTCACAGAGATGCGTTTATTACGAGTGTGGTGAACTGTCTGACCAGTTTCATGGCGGGATTTGTAGTCTTTTCCGTCTTGGGATATATGGCACATATTCTCCACAAAGAAAAGATTGAAGACGTAACCACCCCAGGTACGGTTCTGCATAGGTTACGTTATTTTCCATTACACTAAACACAGCCTTAGAAACAAGGATTTTGTTTTTTTAGTAAATTTATTTTATATTGAGGATGTAGTGTAACGGTATATATGTAAGTTCAAAAATATAAACCTCTTTAAATCGTTGTAAATTGTGGCGGTTTGGGAGATTTTGTGGCTGTGTTTGATAACTTCCTGGTTGTCAGTTGTCCAAACAATTTCCTCGCATGAGTGAAACTTGCCAAATAGTTCCACGAGAAGATCACAGCCATCCTGCCTGGCGAAATCTAGGTTGAATTAACCTCAAAATCATGTTCATTACTTCCTGCTTTCCCATTGACATTGTGTAAAGGTCGCCTTGTAAATCTATCCATAATGACGTCACAGGGAAGTTTTAACAGAGTCTGTTTATTGGAAAATATCACAATTATTGTGATAAGATAATTTAAATTGTTTTTATAGGGCTTGGTTTACTCTTCGTGGTCTACGGACAAGCTCTGACCACTTTCAACGGCTCCGTTATTTTCTCTATATTGTTCTTCCTCATGATCATCACCCTGGGTCTCGATAGTTCGGTACGGATGGTTAAAATAATTCTAATCATATTTATTTTTATTTTTGCTGCGCTGCATGCAGGGCCACTGTTTTATTTTAAATATATTTTGATTCCTTTGCGTACATGAATGATTTGAGACATGGAGTCTGACGACCAGACTAGTGACCAGCGTGCGACAACATGGTCCCCACAAAATTGCATGGCTGTTTGGCTGATAAGGTCGATTATGTCGAAACAGTGGCCCTGTATGCAGCTGGAGCTCTGCTCTGTACAAAAGTCCCTGCAAAAAAAACGCTAACATGTTTCCAACTCTGGGCCTTTGAAGTTTGTTGTTATGATTTGCCACAAGCGAGCGTGCAGCAAATATTAAACCGTGTTATCCGCTGAAGCGTGACCGAGTGAAAGGAGGTGGATAAATTCCAAGTGTTGTTGACGGGTCGTTCAACTGCTGTTACCTGGTAAAAATGTCTAAACTCATTAACTTTTTGTTTGTCTATTGTATTTTGACACGCTTCATCGCACATTGTAGCACCTCACGTGACAATGGGTTCAGATATAAATCGATATAATATTTTTAGTTTGGCGGGCTTGAGGCTGTGATCACCGGATTTTCCGATGAGTTTCCGAACACGATCGGAAAACATCGGGAAAAGTTCGTCTTCGTGTTTCTTTGCATCAGTTTTCTTCTCGCTTTATCTACCACAACATACGGGGGAGCTTATCTTATTACTCTGCTTGAAGTTTACGCAACTGGACCTGCCATCATGACTGTGGTTCTGATGGAGGCGATTTCTGTCAGCTGGTTTTATGGTCAGTGCTTTTGTGAATACCAAGTTTGGCGCAGTCCATTTCGCTCTTAATGCACTCCAGGAGTCAACCAACTTTTTTAACTAAGGGACACATATACATGCTGGTAGTAATGGGGGCCGAAAGCACGTTCAATGTAGGATAATTTATGCCTACATGGTTTCCTGGTGCAGGAGATTTAAAAGCAATGCTTCTTACTTTCAGTGCCAAACAAACAAGATCTAAACAACAGAATTGCTTAACATGTGGTGATTTGTTAAATAAAATCGTAATTTAAAATCACAGTGTGGTGTAAACACCTTTTATCGTTTGGTGGATTTGACCCCCGGAACGTAGTTTGGTGGCCCCTGGTGTAAAGTGTTTGTTCCAATTTCCAATCTTTCATTTTGGCTCGTTAGTTATCATCCACGATGCCATATAGCACTTATGACAATACGGTACTCCCGCCACGTAATAAGTTTTGTTATTTTGTTGTCACAAAAACCAGGTATCGACCGTTTGAGCGGAGACATAAAAGCAATGCTGGGATTCGGTCCGGGAATTTACTGGCGCCTCTGCTGGAAATATATTAGTCCTCTATTCCTTGGGGTAAGTTTGTCGGGACTGCCCCTATGCTGAAACTGGTTTAAAATGTTGTGCTACTCTTGTTAAGGGGGTAAAAAATTCTGGTTAAAATGGTTTCTTGGTATTTGGTTGAATCAGTGAAGTGTGACCTTTCAAGCTGAACGCAAATACCGTATGTTCGTTAATCGTCTATCAATAATGTTTTATCTAAAAGTGAAAACCGTTCTGCAGAAATTGAATGGTTTTTATATCTTCATCTTAAAACATTACAAAATAATAAAAAAAAAGGTTACATGTCAAAATGCCACTAATCCTGAATACCCCGTATGAGCATTAACCATTTTGCATAGTCATAGAGTTGCATACAGTAGCAGTGCGAACTATTTGTACCGTTGAGGTCACATCAGTGCAGCTGGTGACTGTGGAGCTAAACCAGCTTTTAAATTAGCAGGGGTAGAAATTTCAACCTTGTGGTAACTTTTCCATTGGTTGGGTGCTGAACAACGTAGTTTTTACAACTCTCGTACAATCTTCCCCTTTCAATCCGCAGAATTTATTTTAAACCTAACTTGGAATTCCCACTGTGCAATTCCTTAACGCCTCATACGTAACAATCAATCAGCTGTCAGCAAGGTTCGAACGTATAAAGACACGCACAACATCAATCCCTCTTCCCTTCCGTAATCACTGACTTAACCTTTCACTGTAAGATAATTTTGGCACAAATTATCCTCTGACCTTTCGTCTTTCTGCATTACTTCGGGTAGGGCTGGAGAGAACTAGCGAAGCGTGAAATTACATCATGTTAACAAAGTTTTACCAGCCTTTATAACGCAACAATGACAAATGTTTGTGTCTCTGTAAACGTCATAATATAGCTTTCAATATTCATTGTTGTGTTTTTTCTCATGCAACGCAGCCTGCTCATAAATATCACAAATAATCATGTCATGATGTAAGGAAGCTCTTTAGTCACATGACGTTCGTGATTGCCGCAGTTTATGATCGTGATGAGCGTGATTTTCACGAGCAACATTGAGATGGGGAGTTACAAGTATCCTGATTGGTCAACAGTTCTCGGTTGGATGATCACGCTTTCATCAATCCTAATCATACCCTCTTACGCTCTTTACCGGTATCTCAACGAGATCGGGTCTCCCCAGCAGGTGGGGTAATTTTGTCAGCTTGTGTATAGATTGTAACCACACAAAGACGGACTTATAATATATGGATTTTTTGCGATACCAAAGCAGCTTTGTTAATTTTTGTGTGAAATTTTTTTTTTTGCACATTGTTATAGTGCTGTTTTTATAATTACGTCATAATGAATATTATTTCGACAGCGTTGCTTCACTTTGCTGCGCCCGGAAGTGGGGGGGCAAGGTCAACCGAGGGAATCGCTCGCCATGACGTCAGTACCAGAGTAGGACAACAATTACCACTGGGAAAAACTTTTGCCGGCAGATGGTGTCCGTGAGCGTGACGAGCAGTTTTGGTATTTGTTGTTTTCACTAAAAGTTTTGTGTTGCGGAACCGGAACTTGTACAGTCGACTCACACTGAAATTTGAACGCGGTTTGTGTAAAATGTTTTGTTACCGTAACGTTTTGTATCCTTGAGGTCCACAACTAACACAATTTCTGTTGAGTTATTAACAAGTATTGTCCTCGCATTTAGTCTTCGGCCTAAACAAACGCATTTTTCGGCAGCAAAACTGCGGAAATCTTCTTTACTTTATTTTTCACTTTCCGCTTGCATCGGGCACCAAAATTTTAGTAAAAGTGAAACTCTCATAACAGGTCAAATTTTAACAAGAAATTATAAACGGGGATGAAATTATCCTCAATACTGGTTGTTCTCATCCTGATGCCACATGTTCTGTACATTACGTCAATATTATGCTGTTGTTGCTGTAATTCTGAATCCGACCCATTGTTGTCCGATGACGTCAATACAATTGTGTATATTCCAAGGGTACAAAGCAAACTTGTGGTTGGTTTCTCAATAAAGTTACCTTATTCAAACCATTATTTAATACTTCTAATTCTGTGCCCTCCTCTTCTATGATAGATTTGACATATCACGGAATGGGCACTCTCTGTTGTATGTATTTACAGGGTATTCCCCTCCATACTTGCAGAGAAACTTATAAATTTTATTATCCCGCCTGTTTATGAGTTCACGTGATCATTGTGCATAAGATTTATTGAATGATATCCGGATAAATACGTTTGAACACAAAACACACATAAGACCTCAAGATTTAAGTATTTTTTCGTTGGTTGTAATTCAAAACATAAATTTCTTCAGCCAATGTCATTTTGTTGCCACTACACTGAACAGCACAATCTAGTTGAAATTGAAATTGGTGATCATGTCAATGATTTGTGTGTCAGTGAAATCAGCAACAGAACCAAGGAACCGGTCACATGACGTCATGCCTACACCGCAGGCAATTTGAGAGAGGTCTGTAAAAAAAATAAACTTAAACGTCTTTAACGTGGAGGTCTCAGACATGCTGTATGCACAGGGCGACGTATCAATATGATACATTTCCTCACCTAAAGATAGCTTAAGCTCAATACAAGGCTTAAATATAGATTGGCCTTTTGTGGTGTCAATTTTGCGATTGTTACGTCATTGTGAGCCATTATTAATTTGTAGATTGGAAGACGGCCGCCATTATTAGGATGAACACAAATCGTTACGGTTTCTACTCTATTTTGTTGGTTGGC
Source organism: Ascidia mentula (assembly GCF_947561715.1). Taxonomy (NCBI): domain Eukaryota; kingdom Metazoa; phylum Chordata; class Ascidiacea; order Phlebobranchia; family Ascidiidae; genus Ascidia; species Ascidia mentula. Next base: position 451,144 of record NC_138569.1, read on the forward strand.
ACTCTTGACCCTTAAGCCGGTTTGCAAAATTATATTTGGCCTCCGAGACCTCTGCAATGGAGCGCGTCATTACATTTTCTCCCTGGTTTGGAAAAAACACGACCCAAGGATTTGTTAACATTGTTTATGAAGATTGGAGTTATTACTGCTGGTGATCTCTGCGGAATTCAACTCACAATCGCTGTTGCTGGCGAATCTGCCATCTGCCGATGGTACCAACGTCATGGTAAAGAACTCAGCGTTCCATAATGGTCTTTGCGTATCAATCGTCGTATAGGCAATCGCTTAACAAAGGAAAAATAAGTAAAATAGTCAATATTAAGTAGAAAAATGTAATGAAGTTGTGCTTTTAGAAATACAAAATTACCGTTATAATTTCCAGCAACGACACTGGTTTTGTTGGAATATGACAACCTTAGTTTTACGAAATGACGTTGCTTACTTTTAAAAATATTAAGAAGTGTGGAAACATCTTCAGCTATGAGGAGAATCACATTGACGTCACTATCATTTGTACCAAGAGCATAGTGGTGTGTGACGGCACAGTTCAACATCCCCGGAAGGTTAAAGGTTTGGCATTGATATTGCGTAGCGGCAATCTGGGCACAGGGTAGATAGAGTTTACTTCAATAAAAACAACTTAATTCACGAAACTTGGCAAAGCCACCGCAATATCCTCTAACCCAAAATATTATGAAAGATATAAAATATGCCGTGACGAATTTACAAAGCAGTGTATTGCAAATAAACTAAAATCACCAGAAAAGTTCAATCTGTTTATGTTGCTATAATTTAATTTTAAAAACTTACGGCAGATGCGTAGTCCATTATTCCGAATTCTAACTCAATATAAACCGGGTCAAGACTGGCATTCGTGGGGCAACCTCCTGAATGTTGGTGAATGGCGTATTGAGAATTTGCAGCTGAAGAAAGCCAATCTCCGAGGCTGTTTCACAACAAGGATGAAAAACACTCAAACGGATTATACATAGGATATTGTTACAATTTGGTTTTGTAACTTGACAAATGTTTGATAATACGTAACTTATATTCATTGTAATGTCCTGCAATTCGCATTAGAAATATGAACAAATATTATTATTTCATTAGATAGCCTACTTGTATGTAAATTACCTAGTGGCCAAGTCCAGTTCGCGGAAGAAGTTGGGAAAATTGGTTTCATTCACAGCTCCACCCTGTGAGAACGGCGCTATTAGCGTCAATTCTTGCTCCTTACTACTGCAACCATCCACGTTCAAGTTTCCATCAAATATGTACAGGAATTTAGCTTAGAAGAAAATATGGTTTCAATTTTCGGTGGTAAAAGGCTGAAAAATGTACACAGAACATTCGACTTTCATCCTATAAGTGTGAAGAGCTTATCTTAAACAAACAGTGACATCATAAATACAAGCCCAAAGTATCAAAGTCAGAAGGAACTGCAATAATCCAATTTTGGCGCAGACATATTTTGTTGGTCTATATATACCACTTCACACTAACCAGACATACAGCTGACCAGCGTGACAGTTTGGTGTTCCCACGTGCCAGCAGCCGTGCAGGTGTTAGAGTCATCTGTACCGGATTTCAAGAAGCCGTTGTTACAGTTGTATGTAATAGTAGCATTGACCTTGAAATCGGGGTCGTTTGTGACCGTATAGTCTCCGTTTGTCAAATCCGGTGGTGGCCCACACCCTGAAAAATGTGGAAAGTTGATCATGGATGGGAAAAATAAAAAAATAATTAATCTAATCAACAATAAGTCAACCGGGCAATTCAGCCAACAATTGTGGTTCGGCACCTGAACGATAAATTGTTCTATGACAACGCGTTGTTTCCTCTTTTGAGTTTAAATTTGCAAAGAATTCTTTATGAATATTTGGACGTGGAAACATTGGAATTTATAATATGTTGATGTGAAAAGTAGACCATATTGTTCAGTGAAGGTAAAAAGTTTACCAATGGTTGAATAAATCCAAAGGTTGCAAAAAAAGACTGATGTAATATACCTGTAAGACAAGTTGGAAGGTTGCTGTCCAAACTCCACACCTCGCCGGAGCAAGTCGAAGTTACACCGCCCGATGTTACACTAGTTGGATTACTACATGTGTAATTAACTTGCTCGCCGTCCAAATATCGGGTTTTCGTTGGAGTAAAATCCAGGTACCCTCCGTCTGCTGGTTGTCCACAGGCTGTTGTGTCATAAAACGTTTTGTTTTAATCCGAGGAAAAAATCATTATATTGTTTTAACTTTTAGTGACAAGTCGCGATATTAAAATTTGAGCAACTTTACCTGAAACTGTTTTATCAGATTAACCAACATACAACCTACATCAATATTTTAGATAGGTTTCATCGTTTAACCTACGTCATTCATACAACCTACGTATAACTTCGCTCTGCAACTAAACTCAAACCACATACTTGTGACACAGGTTGGAGCAGATGCAAGATCCCATTCTCCATTCCCACCACATGTGGTTTGTTCGCCAACAAGGATGACACTGTCCGGGTTGGTGCAAGTGTAATTTGCAATGTCATTGACCTCGTAGAAAGTTTTAACGGGAGAGAATGAAACGTTACCACTCGATGGGGGAGAATCACAGGCTGTTATGGAAAAATACATGAGTAAAGCCTCAATAAGTTGTATGCATTTCTGCCACCCCTTCAGTTATGCGAAATATTTAATTTTATCGTCGTTAAGTGAGAAAGTGGACCGCGAGATTCAACTTTTAAACTGAACAACGACATTTTCTTGAACTCATTTTGAAATTTCGGCCCTCCCTGTATTGAGCTTCGGTTGTAGCTTTAATAAAAGTGGTGGAAGATTTATTTTGTTTTGGTTGACGTCAAACCCAGACATTTACAATTTTAACACAAAGTATTGACGTCAAACCCAGACAAACCCAGACAGGTGCAAAAATATTGTTATCATATATAAATACAAACAGATTTATCAGTCTTGAGTCGACTCAAAACTTTGTCAAAATTGTAAATTCATTCATAATTGCTAGAAACCGTGGTCCTATGGGTTGCACCCAGTCGTGTGTTACATCTATTATCAGTATTTTTAAAATCAAGATGTATTTTACTCTGTCTGCAGGTTGGTAAAGTTGACAAGCTCCATCCATCGTCAGTACATTCCGTCGTTGCTTCGCCGAAGAGAGTTTCAGTAGCAGTAGAACAGGTGTAATTCAATCGATCGCCTTCGCGGTACATGCCTGACACAAAAGCGAGGCCGGTGCCCGCAGGTGGATCAGAGCAAACTACAACAAAATGTGAACATATTTTTAATTGAGAGTTAAAAACGAAACGATCTAGTTGAAATATTTCTATTGCGCTGAAGTCTTAAACGTTTACAACTTTCTGCAGTGGATTAGGAACCAATGTTGGTGAAGCAAGGGTGTTTTCATGCAAGCAAGTTTACCTGCAGTGCACGTCGGAAGCACCTGCACTGACCATGTTCCGTTCAAACACTGCGTCATCATATCACCCGCAAACTCATCGGTTGGATCCAAACAGGTGTAGTTCACGAAAGTGCCGTTAGTGTATGTTGTTAGGTCGGGCGTGAAAACCAGTTCAGCGCTCGATTCAGGATCCGCACATTCTGCAGCAAATGGTAACTTTTGTAACACAAAATATAACTTCTGTTGCTACCAAACAAATTGTATATCAGAATCCCTGCTCGTCTGGCAATAAGTTTATGAAAGTTGCATCAGAAGTTTTTCCGATCAGGTTGTTGTATAACATCAGCATACCAGGAAAGTTGCAACCAAACAAGAGCTTGTGTTGTGTGCAAAGTATTCACGACTCGGACAACTTTAGAATACAGAAGTTGAACGGACAAATATCGACTCGAATTTAAAATAAACCAATTCATCAAGGTTTGTTCATGATGTAAAGGATTAATGAACAGCCTTACCCCCAGAAAACAGAGGCACACACGGAGGTGGTTCGTCCAGAGTCCATTCTCCTGTTGGAAGACATTCACTCATCGCCTCGCCAGCAGGAATAAATGCAGAGTTTGAACAGGAGTAAGTTATGATTGTGCCTTCAGTGGTGGTAGAAGGGGAGATTGAGTAGGTGCTGTTGGATGGGGGTGAACCACAGTCTACCAATTACAATAATTAAAAGCTTGGATTAATGCATAAATATAACTATATTTGCACGTAGTTTGACAATGGAAATGTTCCATTCGAGCTTTATTGTCATTTCCAGTGTGATATTTTTGTTTGATTGATTTTAATGACAGTTAATAAACAACCCTAGCTCGCAATACATTAAGAATTCGAGTTTAATTAAACAAAACAATTTGATTTGTTTATTTAAAGACCTAGTTTGATGTCAATAACATGGGGCTGTCTTACTTAATTTTTTGCGCCACAAAACTTGCATATACAAGTGCACTTAAAGAGACACAAGAAGAGGCATTGTTTCGTCACAAAACAAAGATAACCCCAAATTATCCCAAGCATTGTTAATCAGAATTACAACAATGAATCGCAGAGAAACGACGGGACGGCACTTCTACACCACTACAAGGATCGACATCGAAACGTGTTTGCGGCACACACACCACTAGAACGGTGCTACAGTGTCACTTTCGTTTTACGTGCGTGTTCTTACACAACTGGTAGTTAATTGTGAGAAGGGTTGTGTTGCACACGGAGCGTCCTTAAGACAGAGATGAGCTTTTAGTAGGTGTGCTTTTACTCATTTTTGCGTTGTTTTTATAGACACTGATGATGCTTTAGAGCGAAATATATTTGTCTCACAAGATCCAATAGATTTTAACCCAGTAAACATATTTTCCAATGAACTCTCAGATATCACTCAGTCTGTGTGCTAATGGATGTTATTTAGTTAAATAATGTTACCGGCTGTGCAGGTTGGTAGCGTCCCCCAATGTCCAGTTGCGTTGCATGAAACCATTGATGAACCAACGAGTTGGCCGTTGCTGCAGTTGAATTCCACATTAACCCCTTCGATCGCTATAGGGGGAAGATTCGTTTGAAGTAGGATGTCTCTATCCGATGGCAGGGCCTCGCAAACTTTATAGAAACGAAAAATGTTGTGAAGTGTAAAAATGTCTTGAAAGATTCTTGTTTGATGTTTCGGAAAAGTGAATTTCTGATATTATGCTAAGTATAAGTGTTGATGATGATGATTTAATCAAATCGCTTGGCAAATCCTAAATCTTCAATTAAAACAAATAATAGCAGAATCCTTACTTTTGGCACAGATTGGAGCTACTAAGTCTGACCATTCATTGTGGATGCATGTGTTTTCCTCTGCACCGACAAGCAAAAAACCATCATCACATACGTATGTGTAGACGGTTCCATTGGGAAAGGTCGTTGAGCCTGGAACATCTCCGTTCTCAGCAATCACAGGTAGATCGTCACAATCTGTACCAAAGAAAATACCAGAAAAGTATACATCACAATCGTAATTCAGACGTCATGAATGCCTGTATGGCAAAATTGTGGCACTATGAAATATTCCGGATGTTACATGCGATAGAGAAACACTTCATGTTAATCCAAACAGTTGTGAAGCGTGTTGGAGTTTTGGATGCAAAACGTACCTGTATTGCAAGCCGGGACGTCCAACCAGTGTCCAGATTCGTTGCACGAGGCATAGGTGTTACCCTCCAGTGTTCCGTGTACGCAAGTAAAAGTTACATTCACTCCTGTGGTTATGGTTGTTGGCGGATCAACCAACACCAGTAGTGACGTAGTTGGTGCAGCATCACAAACTAGTAAAAGTTTTGAAATACAAAAGTATTATTCACACAAGGACATAATGAGTAACAGTATAATGATACTAACTTCTGGTGCAACTTCCCGCCACACTGCTGCTCCATACGTTGTTCATGCAAGTGTTGTTATAGGGTGGAAGAAGAAGGTAATTCGCATTACAAGTATAATTGACAACAGATCCGTGTGTGTGGTTCCTGCCTGCTGGCTCGTTACCTCCATTTTCTGCCACGGTTGGCAAATCAACGCAATCTATGCGAAAAAATACAATTTCCCATTTATTTAAAATATGCAGAAATTAAAAACTGCTGACATTAAAGTTCGACCCAGAAATGCAAACCCATTAGAAAGTTTCAACTTTTTACCGAGTTATTTTATCACCCGCAGTGGGAATCGAACCCAGTACATTCTGCAGACCACCTATTGTTGGGGTTTCAGGGTACAAAAAGTCATGGCCGTGCACAATATGTAATGTGGGTCAGGATATCTAGTGGTGACAAGTAGATTCGTTATTTATTCTAATTTGGTCAAGTAACTTGGTTGGGTGTTTTGTAACATCTGAAATGTTGTTTTGCTTCAATTATGTTAAGTTAATGTTTAACATCTTACCTCTGTCGCATAGAGGGGCAGGGTGGACCCAAACATTATCTCCAACACACACGTTTTCCTGCCAACCGACCAACGTACCCATCTGACATGAATATGTCACATTGTCGCCTTGTACGTAGGGACCGCTTCCTTCAACCTGCACAAACTCGCCGGTAGGGGGCGCATTTGTACAATCTAAATACAGTTTTGAGTTCAGCGGGCGATTGGCAACACTAGCCAAGATATAAAATGCGTAAACATATTTAAAAACATATGAGTTTATTAATCATATGTTGCTTGTATTCAGAAGTTACCGCTGAATCCTGACAATGCTCGGCGGAACCCAACCACTGCTAGTATTTTTACCCTTATTCCCTTATATAGGGGCATACTTTGAAGCCACTTTCGCCACAACCAACAAAGCAATAATCCGGCACTGCAACCCATAATTTCATTCGAAAACTGACGCAAAATGGATTATCGCAAACAAACACAGCATATTCAACTGTATTCAAAAGCCAACAATCAATTGCCTTAGGTTAACATTTACTTGTGCAGAAGTTGCAGGTTTTCCGGCATTCCTCTATGGCGATAGGCTTGTGGCTCGGTTCGTTGCAACGGGAACGCTCAACGTACAAATCACATGAAACTTGTGACACCACGTCACGACAAACTGACAAGAAAGATAAAATAGTTTGTGTTACTGCAGATAACACGGGCAGCGCAAAACACGAAAATCTTGCAACTGCCACAAAGTTTTTCCACAAGAGCGTTAAACTTTTGCTGGTATTATAAAAGTACCTGTTACACAATACGGTGCATTGTGGCTCCATTGGCCGTTGTTGCACACGATGGTAGCTTCTCCAACAAGTTCACGGTGCTGATTGCACTGGTAAGTTGCCTGCTCGCCATTGCGGTACATCCGGGACTCGGGGTTGGTTCCGTCACCTCTTAGTGAAGGTGGGGCAGAACATGCTCGCGCTATAGAAGTAACAGCGAAAGTATAAAAGGTTTCATACACCAACAAATTTAATATGAGAGAATGCATTCTGAAACCGTTATTTTTTATCCGGATTTAATTGGGAAAATTTGTTCTTTTTCGTATAGGACTTTAAAATAGAAACGAAATCGTTCCAAAAATAATTCATGGCCGAAAGATTAATTTCTACCGATTTCATAATTGATTTCTCTATACCGGAACGTTCTGATAGATTTGAGGAAGTTATACAAGCACAACTTCCCTACATGTATCACATGTCGGCAGTGCGACCAGGGTCCAGTTAAGCGATCCTCCCATATCTTGGCAAATACTGGTATCTTCTCCCACTGTCTCAGCCACAGGATCGTTGCATCTGTACGTTATAGAAGTGCCTTCGATCAGTGGAGGCATCGAATCGATGGAGAGAATGCTTGAGGTCGGTGGCGCCAAGCAAGCTAAATAGAGAACACAGCAACAGCTCATGAAGTTAGATAAATTATGTTCTAATGATGATAAATTTAAGAATGTTTTTTAGTGTTCCTGTACGTCCAATACGCAACGAAAACTAATTTTTGTTACGACAAACTTCTTACCTCTGACGCAGGATGGAGCTGTGTCCAATGACCAGGTATGGTTGAATTGACAAGAAATTTCCTGCGGACCAACGAGGCCGTAGCCCATATCACACTCGTATCTCACTTTCACACCAACGGTTTGCGATACATCCAATATGACGTTACCGTTCACTGTCAAAGATGGAGGGGGAGGACACAGAATCGCTGCGGATATTTACATAAAGCATCAATCAAAAACGTATTAAAATAAGTCCCACTGAAACCTATACACACATTCCACATATTTTGGGGACCACAAAAAAAATTAAAAATCATTTTATCATTTTGACTTGGATTACGTTAAAGACAATGAAAATAATTGGGCATTTATTTTGTTTTGGGCAATTTGGGCATGTTCATTCACAAATGTATCATTTGTGGTCCTATGGCAACAAAACTAATACGTTGTAGACGAGTTTAATAACACAACATTAGTTATGGGCAAAACTTCAAACATGTGCTTACGGTCGCAGTATATTGGGTTGCAAGTTCCGAAACAGGGGTCGGCATAGACGGGATGGCTACAAAGCCCGAGATCCCGAACTGTGGCACACAATGTTGCATAGAGAGGATTAACAGCGCATTCTGAAAAAAGTGAGAATTATAAAATAAAATTGATAATTTATTTTTAAATATTTTTTTCTAATTGGAGGAGATTACGTATAGGTTTTAGTGTAATCGACGTTATTCTTTTGAATTTACAAAGCTTGAGAACAACAGTTCCACTATATGATACAATACAGTTTCGTTTTGTTTTTACGATGTTTTAAGAATAAAACCTGATTTTGCCCGAACCAAAATCGAACAGTTTGCTTTTATCAAATATACAGAATTATTTGATGCACATTTTTTGGCAATTAAAGGAGATTTAACTATTCTTACTGGATGCGCATGCGGAAGTTCTGCAAGCTAATGGACAGCTGGCTTGTTGTATTGGGTCGCCGCAAAGTTGGTTCTTGTACGATTCAAGACAAGTTGCTGCACTCGCCGCTGGTTCGTTGCAACCTAAAACAAAGTTTAAAATTTTTTGAAGTGTAGAGATTTAAGCTTGGAGACTTTGCTCGGACATGCTTAATTAAATTGTTACTTGACAATAAATCAAAATTCCCTTGAACAAAGTAAACGATTGTTAAATGAAAACCATCCCCAAGTATCAATTCAATTGGATAATTAGTGCATGTTTAAAACTACGTCGAAGGGTTTATGATATTAAATATTGCAACCGAAACCCATCCGCGGTCGTTATTAACCAGTTAATGCAACTGGATTCTACAACCACGTTTAAGCAAGCGTGTATTAAATTATTCACAAAAAATTCACAGCAAAAACCTGTCAGATAATTTCTGAATATCAGTTATGAAAAAAGGGACTATGGTATATGCCGTATTGTAACAATTAAGGATGGAATCACGTACTTTGACATTGCCCGGTCCCCAAGAAGACTGCCAGACACAATAAAAAGGCAACCGACATGTTGACTTGATTCTGCTTGTGGAAACAAATAAAAATCAACTTTTATCATTTACAAAAACCTGCAATTAAATTTCTCGGTTATTTTAAATTGCTAAACATTCGAAAGAGCATTGACTCTAATCGAAACTAATGGTCGCAAACAAACAGCTGCATGATCACTACTGCTCACAAGACAAGTTTTTAGGCGCATGCATTGGACAAACCTCCAGCATGCAACCGCCCACTACATCAACAATCTGTATCTGGCTCACCCAACATCTCAGTATAAGACAATATCCTCATCACGCGACTGCATGGCGGTCTCTGATTGGTTGGAATCTTGGCAGGTCGGCAGTTGTTTGTGCAGGTATTCGGCACACGAGAATTTATCGGAGGATGATGAGACATTTCCGTTTCACCCGTTGGTATCCGGTGGTACCTTATCTCGCATTGTGTGTCATCATGTGATTATAATCCCACCGCCGAAGATGTTCTTTTTTAATGTGTATCCTATAACATAGTGCTACTGTTGGTGTCAAGCATTGTAGAAGCATTGTCCTTAACTAAAAATATAAAACATGCAAACATACCTTCCATTTCTTCCGCCTACCCTACACTGAAAATGACATCAACCAACCTTTTGTTTAGATGAGTGGCGCTGGTTCGATTTTACTTTGTATTCCGTTAATACTTATATGAGTACAAAACATGTGGGTGGCCGCAAAGCAAAAGTTTCACCTTTATATTATGTGACCGTCATCTAATAATTGAAACTTGGTTGAAAAATTCACAGATAATTATCCCGAAAACTCATTAAGCGGAACACAAAGTCACGTGACAAACGACTTACTCTGTTAAGTTGCTGCTGGTGCCAGTGGCACGCATTATGACCTGGGCCCTGTCGAACTGTGGGTGGTGTTTAGCTTATGGGAAAATAGGGGATTGTCTACAATTGTTGATGATTGACAGATTGTTTCCCCATTCTCCGAACAGCTGCTGATCCTGTTCAACATGTAGGCCTGCACTGACCATAGTTGGTTGTGTCTTAGTGAGTAACCTTATATTGCTCAACTTGTTCAATAACTGATACTTTCTAGACCAGAGGTCTGCAAATCGTGGCTTGCGACCCACACTTAAAGATTATTCATTTTGGGTGGCGAAACTTTTTAATAAAACAGAGCGGTTTTGTCAAGTTTTCTTGGGTTTAAAACTACATCAGCTTTAACGCACACAGAAAAAAAGTTAAACCTCTGAATATTTCTTTTGCTAATTGCCCCTTTTCTGTGAAATCTGGTTCTACATTCTTTTTCCCAATAAGACCCTGTATTTTTTTCCGTGTATTACATAGGTCTGACTTAATGCTATGTTCTTATTAGCGTCGCGAGATATTAGGAATATTTTGTTGTTGGTCGGGCCCAAAAATAATTTGCGGGCCGATTTAAAAACTTTGTGTTAAAGTTAGTGAAACAACTCACCCAGGAACTAAACTAAAAACTTTTTGCTTTTTTCCAGTTGGGAAATTTAAACATTAGGTTATATTATTATGGTGATCAATGATTGCGACGTAAGAGAGGCGTATTTTCCATCGTAATCTTATTATCTCGTTGACAAATAAACTTGAGCAAACGGTTTTCTGTGTTGTATCCGGTTGTCAGTGTGTGACAAAGTACCATGCTTGACACTTGTATTGTTACAATCGCTTCACCCTGAAGGCATTGTTCAGATTACAACTGTACAGCAGCCCGCTGTCAGCAACAGGCACAAAATAACGCTGAATATTCGGTGCTTCCTACCATCCTGGTTACACAAGACTGCGCAGTATGGAAGTTACAACAGTTTAAACTGATTGGAAACTGACACTGCAATCAACGAGGGAAGCCTTATTTCCACAAAGAAACAAATTAAGGCTCAAGCCCCGAAAAATACCTTAAAATAAGATTTTTATATCCGCATGATATCGCGCGAGAGTCATATAAAGGCGGAAAATACGGTGGACACTTGACCGACGGGCGAAAAAGGATTTCCTCGGTTCATGCGTGGCTATTTTAACTAAAGTTTTCACGAAGACTTTGCAATATTATAACTCTAATATTTAGTTTGTTTATGCAAACACGTTGTTACACACTAAGAGCATTTTGTTTTTTTGGTAGATTTGCCTAAAGTCCAAGAATTTCGATAATTTAGGACGTGTGTAGCATTGCCGATGCATGTGGTGAACGAAACAAACGTTTTGTTGATGGAATATGTTTTGCTTGCTTTTAAAATACCTCTATACAATGCCTTGATAACTATTTCAGTTCAGAAAGAATGATATTTCCAACAAACATGTCTGAAACGCTAGTTTAACCATATCACGATGAACCGGGGAAATCCCTTTTCGCCCGTCCGTGAGGTGGGTTAAAGTGTCCACAGGAAAAACAAATATATACCTTGACACAAAGTTTTCGCCAAACTTCAGTATAAGTCTGTGTAGCATAAAGAATCTATGCGAATGCTGAATCACACCTGACCTTAGCATTCGCATGGATCTTTATATTACACAGACTTTTAACAGAAAGTTGCTGTTATTCTTTTGCAACTTTGTATTATTTTTGATGATAGTTTAGAGTGAAAATGCTGCATTAAAGTATAGCATTCATATTGTCACAGATTTCTATGTTACATAGGCTTATATGTGGACCAAGTTTGGCACAAAAACTCAGTGTCCCAGTGTATTAGTATTTTCCTATTAAGCCCAGCCCAAGGTAGAAAAAAAAATAAAAAAAATTACCAAAGTGCTTTCAATTAGTCGCCGGACAATCCTTCAGATAAATTAATATGGTTACAAACATTCTCTTATCCCCCTTTATGTTCCCTTTCTAACATACATGAAACTACTAGATCATATGAACTGAAATGTAGATAGGTATCAAAGTACCACATCTTACTGTTCAAGTAATTGATAATACAACAAAGTTACACAACTTTGGAAAACGCAGGTAATGTTTCATTCACGCCAACGAATGGCTTGACAAATTCGACAGATGTGGATTCCTTTTCAACCAAACGTTAATACGAAGATGTAGCGGTGCAGCCAAGCGTGCAATTTATTTTTCTTAAATTCTACGAAGTTCAGTCCAATCGGTTGGTTGTAAAGGTATGGAAAGTGTGTTAGGTAATGCACCTTGCTGTTGTTCGATTGTTATGCCTGATTTGTTAAGTTGACCTGCATTCACAACCCACGAATGTGACGACGGCACTTGGGCCACTCCTTATACAGAGCCTTGTTACATCACAATTAAATTGACACTCCGCCGCAGTTACGTCATAAGTTCAATTTCAGAATAAATTCACATTTATCACTTGCATGCATGTTGTTTTATTCCGGATATATATCCGGTTTAGTCGGGTTTTCCACCCTTGCGTCATTCCGTGCATATCTGTGACGTATGAAATATCTGGGAGGAATGTTGCCAATTATGTCCAACCTAACATGATTGTTACGTCATAGTACAGACGGGTCGACCTTTTGATTGATTTGCGCAGACGAAGCGTCTGTGAAATCTTGTACCATCCGAATGTCGTTTCCATCAATAATTGATGACATCAATTTGCGCGTTATGTGAGGTTAAAGTTTATGAGGGGACAGGTTATTGCGATCCGATATTTCCCACGATACAATATTGGTAAAAGCAATCGTCAATTTTCTTCCTTGCTGGCTGGGTGACTGCAGAGGTGTCGGAAAGAAGGTGTTTTGACCTTCAGACATTTTCGCCTGTGGTTCGCAGACTTCCTTCTGAGACCAGATTTGAGCCGCAGACTTTGCTTTTGCGGCGCCCGGAGAGGAAATGACGGAACCATTCCTAGAATAGAACCGTGTGAAGTTTTGTGCGGTTGGACGGCGGGCGACATTTCAAAAAGTCGGTTCAATTCAATTGTGTTAATTCTTGCCTGAAGTGAACCACAATGGGGGTGTCACATGTTTGGATATGGTTGAGTGGTTTAGCAGTGACGTGTGTGGTTAAGTATGTTGTTCTCAGTTTTAAGAAACCGGATTAGGTTTCATTTGTGTGGAGAGGTTTGTAATGTCGAGTCTTGTGGGGGGACAAACTCAATGTTTACATCCTTGTAGAAGACGCTGAGATTTTATAAATTTATGGAATCAATGCCCACATGTACAAGGTAAATTTTAACATGCAGAAGTGATTGTTGATCTTGTCGAGTGACGGTGGCGTCTCAAGCTTGTGCAAAAACGATTTTTTTGACGTCACAGGCGTGGTTTGTGACGTCATAAGATTTCAAACGATTATGTTCTCTTATTTAAACACAAAAATGCAACATTTGTTTTTTAGGTGATCTTGTTGTGTATTTCGAATTAAGATAATATATAGTTGGAAGTATGTACTCAGTTGACCTGTAAATTGTTTTTGCGTTCGTGTAATAAGCTTCCCAGCATTCCATGGTATATTGTGTACCGGGATTGTTATTTACCGCCGTTATGGTTTCTCACAGTATGTTAATATTGCCGGGGTTATTTTATGTCAAGTCATATCCTCAAACAGCTTTGGTTCGCACATTGCGTATCAGTGTATGTCAAAGTCACGTCTGCACACAATGTCTAGACCACTTGTAAACGTCACACACATACATCACAACCCGAAAGCCAAGGACGAAAATCTTTTAGCGAGATAGACTTGAAGTTTGTGCGGATTACTCCCACTTAATGTTTCTTTCTTAGTAGAATTCTATGGGGAGATTTAAGATTGAAACCTGAGTGTGAGGGAGAGGTTTTATTACAAATGTGTAGCTCAATGTTCTTGCGGCGAATTTAAGTTCATTTAACTGCGTCAAGTTTTCTGGTGTAATTAAACGTAATATTTCCGTGGACTCTTTAGTTACACATGGAGTTTTTGCGGCTGTTTGTTCGTTTAAGACGAACCTGGTTGAACTCGAAGTTGTGACGTAGACAAATGACTTTCTAAAAATCCAAATTGAATAAGTTTGAGTTACTGAGAATATCATGTTTCTAACGTATTTGGAGAAATGGAAACAAAAAGTTTGGCAAGATTGTTTTTTCCATTTTCCACTTTTGTGTCGGCATTAATTGCTCAATTGCTCGTGGCCGTATCGGCATTCAATGTTTCACAGAATATGATTAACACTAAATTCAACTTGCTCACAACTGAACCAAAGTCGGAATGACGACGGGTAATTAAGGAAGCGAAAGCAGGCAATTATCTCTGAATTTAATGCGGTTTCTCATTGCGCAGAGTTACAATCTTCTTTCAGGCTATCTCAGCCTCCGCGAAAAAATAGCTGTCTCAATTTCACAATGGCCTCATGGCGTTGCAATTATGGTTTGCGAAGCGGAAATGCCTCAAGTCTGGCACTGACAACTCGGCAGCTTTGTCCTCAGAGCTTTGTGTTGTTCCCCAGCGATTCAATCTTGGCGCCCGTATGTTCCCAACGGGTTTCGGCTTGTTTCTAGTTCTAATGCCATGAAGGACGCGGTTTCGTGCAGACAATCGAGTGCCAATATGAAGGCTTTTTTATCGAGGGTGGAAGAACACAGACTTCGTTCGTTTTAGAGGTTAGAGTTCAGCCACGTTTAATACAAGGTTTCAACCAATGTAACTTCGAATCAAACTAAATGCTATGTTACGTTAGGATAAATATGTTACACATTGCAACCTGTGGTTTTACAAGTTAGGTTGCTGTGATTTACAAAATATGGGGTGTACCATTGGTAGTGGACATTACCAGTTTGATTCTATATCCCGCGAAATTCGGTCAGGTACAAGTAATTATCTGTGTGGTCGTTTTCTGGATACCTTATTCAGTTGTGAAGCAAACTTGACCACGTGTTTGTTGTGGTAACTTTGATTGACAACAAGTAGGTTTGTTCGCTTCCTGCAAGTAACGTAACATCACGGTGGGAGATGCCTCGCACTGCTATCGACCGTGTCTACGTTTGAATGAAAATATTCAACCAAAGTGGTCGATTAAAGGGGCAAGCATTCAAATGTTGGACATGTTTAAACTTTCAGGGTTTGAATGTTAAGTGGAAAGTTGTGATTCCTTGTGGTTCCAACTGTAAGGGCGAAGCCCCGTACGCGTTGTGTATAAAACACAGTGTCTAAACAGTAACAATATTTAGGACACAATTAGTTCCTTAAAGCAAATGAGGGGCGCGAGTTTGTTGAATCGATCAAGGTTATTTACAAATTATCTGAGGATATTCTGGTGTATTTATTAAATTCACGAAGATGTCATGAAAAAATTAACAAACACAGACATTTCAACCGTTGAATTATCAAGCTTGGAAACTGTAGTGATGCAGTGCGTTACTGCTGTACGTGATGTATATGACAGGTGTTTAATATGACTGTAATCTATAACAATGAGTCAATCTGCCACATAAAATTACCACAGGGCATTGTATAATGGGATCTAAATTCAATCTGTTCTTTTTCCTTCAAGGAAACGCTTTTTATTCTTAGGTCCTAATATTAACTCGCGTAGACGTTCGATCGATTCCGTCACAATGACGATCGAAGAACCACTTTCGGATTTAATTGTTGAACTGAACAAACAACTGAAGCCGGAAGACCTCAAAGACCTCCTGAATGCTTCCAAGAACGAAGCGATTGAAGCGCAAGATTTGAACGAACTATCGACGCCAGAACAATGGCTCTCAATGCTGGTCGAGAAGTTTCTGCTTACAAACGGTAAAAGACGGGAAATAACACTTCTAGTTGCACTTCAAACTATTTGTTTGCCGATTGAACGATTTTTCATTGTTATTTTGTCAACGTGTTTATAATATTGCCACGGTTTCCCTATGAAGGGACCTATTATTGAAAATATCAAATAGATACCCTGAAAGATTATGAAAACAATTTAATTTCCAAAAACCTGGCGGAAGTTTGGTTTGATCTTCCAATTACGCAGAGTAGTTCGGACATGTAGCCGGTACAACCCGGTGGCCTCACTTACAACATAGGAAATGTTTAACATGGCCGCTACTGATAATCGAACACGTGATACGTGGAAGCCCCTTAAACGTACTGGTGCGAGGACCTTTGTTTGAGATCACATAAAAATATCAGCGGAACCAAGCATTAAGATGGTAGTTCCATTTTTGAGTAAAACATGGGTGTTCGAGGGCCAACTTTTGAATGGGCCCCCAAACTGGTATGGACCCCAAACTGGTATGGACCCCAAACTGGTATGGGCCCCAAACTGGTATGGACCCTAAACTGGTATTAGCCCCAAACTGGTACAGGCCCCAAACTGGTACGGGCCCCAAACTGGTACGGGCCCTGTTCATATCGGATTCTCTCTCGTAGAGGAGTAAAATTGGAAGACATAACGTTTGACAATTGAATGCGAACACTTGGTTGTACGAAGACCTCACATGCGATGGTAAAACGAGGTGAACGGCCATCTTGTGTTCCCTAACTTGAACAGCAAATTTGCTGAATCATTGTTATGTCGCGCCAACATAGTTATCCGAAGATGATGCAGAAACGAATCAACATCCCCACGAAGCGCTCCCATGTTGTACATGAAATCATTCTACAAATTTCGCTTGAGTCAAACAAAATACAACTACATAGGTTGAAAAAAAATTTTGTTCAAAGGTTGCGTAATTCAGTTTGAGGACAAACAAATTACCTGGCGTTTAATTTTGTCTTTTTCTTGAAACGTGTTCAACTTTAATTGGTTGCATCACAAATTTCCATTCAATATAACAAGCCCAAAATACTTAAACAACTTCACATAACCCTAATGTTCATGTTATCACTGTTTGACTTCAACAGATGACGTCAGCTTCATTGAGCACGTGTTCGAGTTATGCAGGAGACCAGACCTCCTCACCACAGTGTTGCAACACCGCCTAAAGAACGTCGACGTTTTTAGCGACAATCTGCCGCAGAACAGACGACAGATAACCCGGATGTGCAGCGCTAAGAAATACTTGGGTGAATGCTCGCGTAAAAATTAAAATAATGACAAATGCTTTTAATTAATAAAATAACAAAATAATTACGATATTAATAAAATAACAAAATAATTAGCCTCTGGCGGGCGGAACAGAATCGAACGTTTTTGTTTTAAAATTGTATTTTAATCGCGAAGCGCCGTTAAATGCATCAGTACTTTTTTAAGCGAGAATGAATGCAAATCCACATGAAATATTTACGAGCATTGAACGATCATTAGCATTTGCTCATTCGAACTAATTAGCTTTCATTAAACCAATGAAATATTTATTAAAATGATTTACCATATATTGAACGTGTCCCGAACTTATTCAAACCAGGACAAACCAACCTTTTACTCTTTAAGTACGCACTGATCTTTTCTTATTTGATCAAACGTTGTCAAAGTGTTTATAAATGTTGCAGCTGACAAGATTGACAAAGCGGAGAACCCGAACCAGACAGATTTGAAACTTTCCGACCCGCCCAAGATGAGACGTAGAAGTACAGCCACGTAAAACTTGAGGCTTCCAATCTCGACAGGAACGTTTGTATATTTGTATGCTCACCACTATATACTGCTGTGTAGTTTAAACCGTGGTAGGACTACCCCGTGTTACATGTTTATCTTTTCATGGTACAATGGCGATGGAGGCCAGATGTTAATTGTCACCGTGCCAGAGAAATCACCCACATTTTCAAGAGGTTTAAAGTCCAAACTAGGTACCATAACAATTACTTCATTTCAAAATGCGAACTAAAGTAGAATTTTGAACAATTTAGGGTAGGATTTTTGTAAAACAATTTGGCGAATTTGGTCAAAACATGAGTTTAGGTCAGTTACCCTGTTTGGTGCAGGCGGCGAAACCTATGTAGGTTGGTTACAACTTTTCGGGTAAATAACAGAAAATCTTGATTCTATTTTTCATCTTTTCTCTTTTGTCGTTTCTTTCTTTTCTAAAGTTTCGATGTTGCTCGTTGTGACGTAATAAACGAAACTTCGGTAAATTTACATCGAGATGTTGACAAAGAAACTGCAGCCTAATTGTTGAAAGTCGAACGCAAAAGGTTGCAGTGTTGTGTTTATATCATACAACTGTAGTTGCTGCTGAAACAAACTAACATTTCTGCTGACTCTAAACTCGGAATCCATTCCACATTTTTGCCGTTTCACATTTTTGACGTTTGTGGCAGAGATTCGGAGACAGAGTAAAGATTGTGCGAGATTCACAATGTTGTGCGCTAAGTACGAGATTATTTATTTGCACTTTAATTGTAAGGGAAGCGAATTACAGCAGTTATTCTCACACTCATTCAGTTCCACCGAACAATCGACAATTCGGTCAAGAAAATTTCGCGAGCAAAAAACGACAAAATATTAAAACTTACAGATGCGTTTTCTTGCAAAGCAATAAGTTTATGGAGTACCAGGGATGAAGCTACTCAGAAAACATTGAAAATAAAATATTTTGTTGAAAAGAAATTACGAATTTCATTTCATACAACGACAATCGATTTGTGAAAAAAACAAAAATTACCATTTTTACAAAAAATAGAGATTTTAGAAGAAAACTTTTAACGTAACACGTTGAGAATTTCATCTTAAATCGTCAGCAACATTTTAAGGGTGAAACTATTGTGAATAATCTCAACACAAAAACAATCTCAACAATCGCACATTCATTCAACAATGGTTTCGTTCCATTATTTAGATTATAACAAGGGTCCTTATGTTAAACAATGGTCACTCGTCACTGCATTTCAAGAGGTCTCAAAACATATGAAGCAAAATAACATGCAAATAAACTGGATGGTATCAACGTAGGTTTAATTACATTTCGACTTTGCTCCATGAAACGGTGCAAATATTTGTTGGAGTCACTCCATACACAAACCAGACGATCAACAGTAAACCAGATATCGCAGGGCAAACTACATGGTACGTTTAACATCCAATGGGGGATATTCAGTGTACAGTATGTACAATTACTTGCTACGATGTCCACAACTACGTGGAGTGTGAAGTATTTGTTACAAACTTGAAGTAAGTTCAACAAAATGGAACACAGTTCAACCAATTTGAAGCAAGAAAACAATTGAAGACAATTCTCGTGTTTACATGTAAAAGGTTGATGAACGCATTCATGCACCCTAGTTGAATGTACCGAAGATTTGTTAAATTATTGGCACCGATTTCTATTATCCTGACGTCACGATGGAAATCTATGAGCGTCACAAGAACGAAACTAAATATTGTAATGTTTCGTTTATCACTTGCTATGAATGTGAAGATATACAAATAAACCATGGAAATGTTGAGTATATTCATACGGTAAGAATGTGGAGTGACTTTATCACCAGGAATGTGTGAATTTAGCAGAGTAACCTTGAGAGCAGTCACCTCGCCGGATTTATATTTCACTGCTTTCATATCACAAACAAACCAATTAACTTGCAACATTAAGTTTTCTGCTGCAACGCTAGAATGACCTTCATTTGACTTTGCAATAAAAGTTGTCCTGAATGCCCGGAATACGAAAGCTACAGTGAAAATAATAAGGAACAGCGATGTGGAATGATTTAACTTTTCTTGTCCTTCTTGCCGATCAACCGCTTGAAACTACTCGACCGCTTCGGCTTGCTGCCCACCGGGGAATCCCCCGCACCATGCTGGTGTCCGTTCTCTAGCACCATCTTGAGGCCGGATTTTTCTTCGTTCTTCCGCCGCTTGTCGGCGCCGCGGTGCGACATCCGAGAAAACAGTTTGGTCATGCTGGTACTTTTCTTGTGGAGCCCGGGGAGGTTTTCCGAAGCGGAATCGTCGCTTTCTGAATCAAATAACTCTTAGTTTAGATTTTGGTGAAGCAAAACTAATTGAATGGAATATTACAAGAAACAGAAGAATTAACAAAGTCAAAGTTTCAACATGTTCCACACAACATTTCCCTACCATGCTTTGATTCCACAACCAGGGATTTCCGAACTTCTTTCTTCTTCTTTTTACCAAATATCAGACTCCGACTTCTTCGTACTTTAGCTGAAGCGACAAAGTGACAAAACTTAACATTCCGACTTTCTCCCGTGGTTTTAATAACATTGCTTCAAGATTCCGGTATTTTACATAAACCCGAGTAATATTTCCAGTTTCGCTTAAATGTGAATTGTTTGAACGGAAAAATTGCTTCAATCTCACCGTCGGGTTTAAGATAGAGGTCATTTTGTAATGAGGACGTTTCTTCTTGAACCACATTGGAAGATGACCTCGTTTCAGAATGAAGTGAATTACGCCGTGGAGCTGAATTTATTTAATTTATTAAAAAGTTTATTTTTAACTTTAGACATTTTGCAGATGAAACAAAAAAGTGGACATTTGTTTCACAAATTAAACCCCATATATTTGTTCTTTGCAGTCTGTTCTTTATATTCGCTTGCTTTATGAAGCCTGCAGGTTTTCTCAAAACTTTTTCTAAAAAACACTTCCTCCAAACAATAAGGCTGATGTATATTTGAAGATTTTATTGATCTTGTCCAGTTCTTCCTTTCAATTCTGGTTGAATTTAACTATCCACATTCTTTGATTTAATTCAATATCAAACCAGACACCACTTATTTCTCAACTTCCAAATCTCTTTCAAAGTAATAACTTTCCTATCATCTCGTGAAAAGCTGTTCGTTTGAGCAATTTCTTCTGCCCAAATTAATATTCTAGCTTTCCGGTTACTTATTTTAGTGAAATAATATCGGAATAAAATGTATTGGTGATTGCAATGCTGTAGCTTGTGGGTTAGTTATTGCTCACAGGTTTATGATGTGTTGAAACCAAGTCCCAACATCAAACCTCTCACAAATGTTTGTCTTTAAAACTAAATCTGCAGATAGTAGAAAACACACGAACATACCTGGTCCCAACTTCTCAGGACTACTATCGGATGTTGCAAAGGCAATCCTGTCATCTTCATCCCCTGTAGGATGTTCCTCCATAGAGGAGATGGATCCTGCATCCCCCACTCTGGAGGCAGGTTGATGAAGAGCATCCTGATCCACAGAAGTGATGAGGATCTTTGTCCTCTTGATCCCTCCTCCCTTCTCTTTGGATGAAAGATCCTCCAAAGCAGTTTCAGCGACGGATTTTGGACTGAAAATGACATCACCTGCAAGAGGGATGATGACTTGGTTCAGTTAAAAAGAACAAAATGTTCACTTAACACTGCAAAAAACAAGGGTTTTGTCGAAAGAAAATGGTAAAATATTCATATTTTATTACTTTTTGTAGCCTTTTGGATCAGAACCCAACATTTGAAATTGGCAGACACAAAATACAAAACCCCAAGCAAACAATTCTCACCCTTCTTATGATCGTCAGTGCCTGTCATGGGCCGTTGGTCACTGCCATTGGTCAGTGAAGCATGACTCGGCGATCTACACATGATCAAACATCATTTAATGACTCACAGATTTTTCTAAAAAACTTTTGTGTCTCACCCTTTCTTGGTTGTGGATGTTACCATGGTGATCTTTGTCTCACTCGGTGATGTCGGAAGTCCTGTTTTCACTTCACTAAAAGTTCATAAGAATCGCATGATGATATACAAATAACATGAAATTAACTTTCTATAGCAATTAAGAATCAGAAGTCACAGGGCATGAGAATTTACCTGGGTTTAGAGTTTCCAGTTGGTGTTGAAAATAAAACCTGAACAAAATGACATCATTAGCATGGAAAAGTAGATTTGCAAACATCGCATGTATGAGAAATATTGAACATTTTATTAAGTTTTTCATTAGATTTCTTCAATGTGTCACAAAATTTGTGTGGAAATGATATTTAAAAATTTTTGAGGAAATCATTTGTACAAAAAAAGCCAACTCATAGAACGATATAAATGTGATTTTAATACTTGGGCAACGGACGACTCATCCATCGTGGAGATGCTGTTCCGCTTCAGTGAGTTTGAGTTTGAAGGATTGTAGTTTTCAATAACAGCGAACTACAAGTGAGGTGTTAAAGTTTGTAAACCAACTCAATTCCAATTAAACTTTTACCTCGAGTTTGATCGCGCCAAGTTCACTACCCCCCGATTTAAGTTTCAATTCCATCCGTGAAGGTCGTTCCAAGTCAATTGAATCGATGAAAATAATACCAGATGCCTCTGCTTCATCTGAATTTTTGAAAATTTACCGAACAATTATCCCAAGTTTTTCCCAATTTAAAAGTTAGGTGGTCAATTACAAGGAAAGAATTATAACAGAAAAAAAACATAATAAAAGATAAAGTGAAAAAATACCTGGAGATTTTGTTGAGATGCTTGCTGACACTTCAATCTGAGATGACCTTGAACCAAGGTCGAATGTAACCGGTGTTGACTGGGAATCTTTCTGTGTAGTTTCCTACATAAAATTTTGATTATTTGAAGCTCATAGAGAATTTTAAATGTGTTTCTGAACACCCAGGCAAGTTCTATTACGCTGAAATAAATTAATAGTTCACAAACAATTTTTATCAGAAAACATTATTGAGAAAATAAACTCACAACAATTTGTTTCGGGCAATTCAGAGCAAACTTGCACTTCACATTTTCGTGGTTCTCTTTGTTCGCAGACGTTAGAATATTTTCAACTAAAAATATAAAATTATTATTTACTTTTTGAAAACCCAACAAATAATCTTACCCCAAAAGTTATTCAGTAATAATTGGAACAATTGCATCACAAAATTTCTGGGGATTTTCATGTTAAAACTGTTGTAAAAGGAGAAAAAATTAAAATTCCACACTTACTTTTAATAATCAATCTTTTTTCACGAACTCTTATTGGTTTTGCGGGACCACGACCCGATGGAGTCCGATGGATGCTGCTCAAAGAACCAAGACTGCCACTCAATACTTTTGATGAACTTTCAAAGTCTTTAACTTTGCTTCCGGATGCCACGGGGGTGGACGATCCACTGCCTGGAACTTTAAATAAAATATTTTGAGTAAAATAAACATGTCTAAAAAGGATGAATTACTAGTAATCTGCAACAAGTAAGATTGTTTGGTAGAAACTTGTTTTTTTTTATATAGAATGGTAGTTGGTCAAAAAATCCAGACACTAAGCTTGAAAGTCCCACAGTGCTGTATTGCACCTTCACAAACAAACTGTTTACTCTGTCCACAAACTAGAGTTGTGTTTTGTAATATCAGCATCAGTCAGATCCAATCCTGAGCTGGTATCCGCATTGTGGTTCTACATGCACTCCCAAAGCGCGCAATGTGTGAACTTTATGTAAATATGCTGGAGGTTGATCACTATTTGGTCTGAGATTATGCCGACTTAAACTCAACACAAAAACAAGACGCTATCAGTCGCCGCCTTGCAAACAACCAGATCGAAGCGCCATGTAAATAAGTCTGAATTAGAGCACAAAATTTTAATCCGACCCACGTGTATATTGTATATATTTGCATGGGACACACAAGAAGAATGTCATCCTGAATGACATATCATGTGACATTCACCAACAATACAACTCACCACTGTTACTTAAGAACTCATGTTTCATTTTCCTTAACTGCGGGGGAATGTCAATCACTAAACCATCACTCAGACTTCTTCCGGCAACTCGTGGTCGGAGATCTGCATAGCATGGTTGTCTGTTATAGCTTTTATTAAAAATTGCGAGGAGGAAAACATTCATTATTATTTCAAATTTTAAATAGCAAACTTAGGCTCATTTCCAAAACCTGTAAGAGCAAGTTTACTTTGACAGGAACTGGCATTTTAACAAAAACACATGTGACATAGGTTCAGCATTTATAAAGTGGCAAGTTTTGCGTAAACTAAATAACTAAGTTTGTAACAAATAAACGAATGTTTGTTACAAATCACTACAAGGTGTTTTTACTTTTAACTGATTCCTCATCAAAATCTGAATCCCCGAAGCAGCTTTGTTCTTCTTCAACCTCATCCTCGACGTCTTTCCCACCTGACAATATTTCACCTTCCGCAAAGCGACACCAAGTGGTCAGGTTTGCCGAGAAAGTTGTTTCCAGGACTGCTGACTCGATGCACGAAGCAACAGCCTTCATGAAAACAAAAAAAAATATTTATTTCTTGGAATTTCAAATAAATTGTGACCAACGCGATGCAACATAAAATACATGCAAATTCCAGACAACCCTCAAAGTAAATATCAAGTTACCTCAGGTTGGGTGGTGGCCAATGTTTGTTTGGTCAGAGGTTTCATCACAAAACGAAATATTGGATTCCTCTCACATGCAGTAAGGCGAAACACAATTGAGCCATTGTGACGTGACAAAGAAGCTGTGAACTGCAAACCAAATTTCACTTTTTTAACACACAGCAAATTCCTGTTTTAAAAACACAATATCAAAGAAACATATTTGGACATAACATGATTACTTTAGTTTCAATGATTTTTTCTGAAATCATTGATTCTTTGTTTTTACCCAGCATTGAAATTGAGCAACAGCTGCAGAATAATTGGAAGAAGCAACAATTTTGGAGGCCTGGTTTTCTTGAATGGTCACAAAAAAGCCAAAGTCGTTGGTTTGAAGAAGTATTTGTGCTTCCTGAAAAAAAAAAAAGATTTTTTTTACATTTTTTTTTACTGTTTACAGTAAATCTTTGCAAAATTAATTGCAAGGAACTGTTAGGGTTCAAGGTTAGGGTTAGGGTTAGGGTTCAAGGTTACTATGAATAACGATGAAAAAAATTCAACGCATGAATATCTGCAATGTTTAGCCTGAAAACTGGATTTTGCAGTGAAGCAATTTTTTTATGGTCTTTCATTAGTAAAATGACCTGCAATAAACGTGTATGTAACAGAAACAATGGTGCACTTATCCATCATGGAAACACAGGTTTTTACAAAAACAATTTCCCAAGCAAGTTGTTTACAACAATAAACTAATAATAAAGTTAATTGCGTTAAACT
The DNA here is from genome assembly GCF_947561715.1 of Ascidia mentula. NCBI lineage: Eukaryota > Metazoa > Chordata > Ascidiacea > Phlebobranchia > Ascidiidae > Ascidia > Ascidia mentula. Next base: position 476,437 of record NC_138569.1, read on the forward strand.
TGACAACTCTTACAATTGAGTCAGTTTTCATTTTAACATCTTTGATGGTTTTTATAAGTGGAGGAAGGGTGCCTTCCCTTAATCCATATATAAGAATCCCACATCTGTTCTGCAATAAAACACATGATGTGAAGGAATATTGCAATAAGTTGTGCATGATTAATAAAAGCTGTTTATCTGTGTATTAAACTGCAACATTCTACTCCGAGTATTATTAATAAACCCTTGTGACACAGCATGAAGAATCCAATGTTGATTCACAACCTCCTCTCTTATGGTAAATCATTAATAAGGTGTGTATTTAGTTATTACGGATATTTGTTTTGAGTAGGTTGGGATGCAAGTTTTAATTAAATAAATGTCACAAAAAATACACTCGGAATTAAGAATTTAAAACTTTTTGCATTTCAGCCCGCATAGCATATACCATAGGTTCCCAACTTCTTTCGGTTTGGAACTTTTGGCACATGCTGTTATTTGGATAACCAGTCATATCAACTTAAAACAAACAAACAAATGTATTAAATACCATATCCCCCCAAAAATATGTTAAAACTATCACAGCAGTAAATACCAGCTGGTTTGCCAGAGAAATGTTTAAATCCTGAATCCATGAATCGATCAGTAGAGGCAACTTATCAGAAGAACTGAGAAAGATCCATCTCGCGATCTGATTTACCCACAAGAGGTCACTCACACTTCCACCATCTGCAAAAACAAATTTTATCTGGGAATTTTAAAGGAAATAAAAACATTTTGATCTGAAAATAACAAAAGATTTTTTTTAAAACAAGCTGGTTATTTTAACACATGTTTTTCAGAAACAGCAAATCTAACTGCTATTGATTTGACATGCATAATTCACAGTGTTCTTGTAACACAATTTGTTCAGGTTTTTTTTTAGACTTACACAAACACATGTTTTATTTATTGTTTGAAGCAAAGAGCCACTCAAACACCAAATCTTACCTGACTGTGATGGAACCTGATCAAATTTTGCTTTGGATTCATTTCTGAAAAAACATACAGTTATACATGAGACTGATACTTAATAAAAGATCAAACTTCTTCTGCAAACAACAATTTAATTTCAGTGAAATTCACAAACAACTTAATATTTATTGTCAATAGAACATAATATATGGAGCACTGTTAATATTGCACGACTTCAGTGAGAAGCTTCTCATTATACCAAAAACATGAATGTTTTTATCAAATATATACACCATGGATATAATATGGCATTAATGTAATGTCTTAAAGGCTAACGGTGGTCTTTCATATATTTAGAATAAAATCACATTAAAAACTTACTTTGCAGTGACATAGAGGGAATATATAACCACAAGTGCAACGATCACAAGTAAAGCATTGGCCACCGGGAACCATTCGGTGTTGAAGAAATCAGATAATCCATCTTTTGTGATAGTGCTTGAAATACTGTGAAATGCCTTTTGAAGAAATGACCCAAATATTGCCATTTTTGAAGAGTTACTTGAAGTACAGAGTTTAACACATACCAAATGGGAGCTTACAGCATAACAATTTTCAACATTGCCATTTTATGAACACAAGAATATGTTCTGAAACACAGTAGTAGGTTTAAATTTATTTCTAGCCTAAAATTCATTTTAAACTTAACAGATTTTATGGATGCATTTTTTGTCAAAAAAGTAGTTGTAGCAGCTTTTTATTATTCTGGTAATATTGGAAGATATGATGAGCATCCAATATGCACTTTTAACAAAAACCCTAAACCCATAACAAAGTTGGCATCATACAAACAAAATCACAACGATAGGCAGCACCGATATTTTGGCAGTGGATTATTAAAAAAACAAAAGAAAACAGCAACAAACCAAGTTATTTAACGGACAAAACAGTTTTAATATTCATAGCAGCAAGTTCATTGACAAGGTAGCGATAAACAAACGGGATATCCACAAGACACATATGATCACCAGTCTTGCAAACTGTGCAGAACCAATATTTCTTCGCATATTTGTTGTGAGTAGTCGATAAAGCTGAACTAAGAAGTATCGGCGATAATAAACTACCGCATTTCTCACAGATATAAGCCTGAGAATAATCAGAATTGGTCAACAACCTGTCATGGAGAAGCATAATACAACCCTGGGCAAGCAAAGCATCTCTCTCCATTTCTCCCAGTCGAATACCACCAGCACGTTTTCGACCTTTAATGGGTTGCTGGGTTATCTGGTCGACCGGTCCAGTTGTACGAACTTGAAACTTATCTGACACCATATGACGGAGTCGTTGGTAATAAACGATACCAATGAATATTTCTGCTTCTAGTTGAAGACCGCTCACACCACTGTACATAGTTTCAGTTCCGTGATAATTAAACCCAGCTTTCGTCAAGAGCTCCCCAAAGTGTTCAACTGCAGGTTGATCTTCCGAAAACGTGAAGGGCGTTGCATCGTAAACATGACCTTGTAAAGCAGCAGATTTCCCAGCCATGCTTTCGATCATCATCCCGATAGTCATACGGGATGGAAAGCCATGGGGATTAAATATGATATCAGGGTACATCCCCCCTTCTGTGAATGGAATACTCTCCATCGGCCACATCTGAGAGCAGACCCCCTTCTGACCATGCCTGCTGGCAAACTTGTCACCAATAATTGGATTTCTGTTGACTCTAAGTAGAATGCTGGCTCTGTTGAATCTGCCTTTTCCAGCGCTGTCACTCAAAACCCGCACACATTCAACAAATGATGTTTCCAGGCTTTTAAACCTGACCACTTTCATCTCACCAGTATCCGTGTTGATGTAACTGTAGTAGGTATCCCCATCCACAAGACGCTGTCCAACGTATGGGAGGCCGTCGGAACTAATTCCCAAATTTGCAGAGCAGGGATCCTTTGGGTTGACCCCAAACACCACGTTCACTGTTCGATCACCAACTTTTTTGCCAAGATCAATAAGTTCTGTGTGATAGACGCTGCTGTGCGCAAAACCTCGTTCCAAACTCCCTTTGTTCAAAATCATTGCATCTTCCATGTCGTATCCAGTGTAACTGATCACTGCCACCACTGCATTGGTGCCTGTTGGGTAGTTATCCATCTTGTAGAAATCATACATATGAGGCCTTACTAAACTAGCCTGTGGTGTCTGAACGCGATATATTTTGTGATCGGCCCGAAAAGCGATTGCCTGGCATGGCGTTCCCATGGTCTGTTTGCCCATCTGACACTGGTACATGTTACGGGGAGACTGGTTGAAATCAGAAAATGGGGTCATTGAGGCAACAGCACTAAGTATTGAATGTTGAGTGAGCTCCTGATGGGTGGTTCGCTCATGCCCCTCCTCTGGTATAACACATATGTCCATATAGACTTGCTCAAATGTGCCTATCAACTCCACAGTACCTGTAGTAAGGTTGAGAACTGGTCTAATCATCCTGGCTTCCTGGGATAGAAGGTAGAGGCCAGGGTATTGTGTTGCTTTTCCTGTATATTCCAACAAACAAATTTCAAGGTTTTCGGGAATTCTGTCCTCGCCTCTTACCTTTTTCAATCGAATTATGTTCGCAACAGTTCCAGCTTCACTTACTGGAAACCAACCTACAACTTTCCCGTTAAATAGTACCGGATAGAACTTCCCATGTCCCTGCACCTCTTTACAATTGGATGGAAGCATACCAAGCTTAAAAAGCAAGTTTTCGATGCCGTCAGTAGGTAAGGGATGCGTCACAACTTCGCAAAGGTAAGCCATGTGGTTCATGAGTCCGCAAGGGGAACCGTCGGGTGTGTGGACCGGGCACAGAAATCCTGATGATTCCGGAAGAAGCTTCCTTACTTCCGTCGTTCGCATTTGGGCAAAAAATGCACCTCTGTGAATGCATCTGAAATGTGAAATATATCTCAAGAAATTTAGTTTATCAGCGATAATGGCCAAACCTGAAAACTGCATCAAACCAAGACCAGTATTTGAAACCAAGTTTCCAGTAGCCAATAAATAGCTCATGCCTTGTGAGACATCACTGACTCTGCACATGCAATTTTGCACCTCCATCATGTTAAACGGATTTCTGTAGCTACTGGTGGTGTTGGTGGTGGCAAATTTTTTTGTGATCAGTCTACTGAGCATCAGCAACCACAGTTCCATTTTCTCTTTTAACACCATCTGGATCAAATGGCCTGGCAGAAGAACTTCTTGATTTTGTACAGAGTCAGCGTTGTCAGGCATACATTTTCCCATGGCAAGAGTAAACACCTTTCTTACCATAAAACAAATGAGCCTGAACTTCTCCTCATTGGAATCCAGATGAATTAAAACTTTGTGTTTCAGCAAAAATCTTCCAATCTCGATGTCACTGTACCATTCTGCACGATTCAACTTCACTCTAAATTTCTCACCAAGGAATTTCAGAAAATCATGTTGGTTTGCCAGATTGTAAATACGAGCTTGTCGTAGTAAATTTTGCATGCAACCTATGAAGTAAGTGTCCTCCTCCATAGTTCTGATCAATTCACTGTAAATTTCTCTATCACTGAATGGAACCAGTGCTTTGATAAGAAGCATTACTGGCAAATAAAACATTTCCTTTTTATGATAAATACAGACCATTACAGTCCCATTGCTTAGATAATGCAGAACCATGTTGGCTGTTGTTTGATCTTTTGTCATTGATCTAACGCTGATGCCATATTCTGAATAGTGGGGTCCTCTCTTCTTCCACGACCCTCTCACAATTCCAACTGGATAATTTCTTCTCTGCATAACAAGCATCCGAATTACTTTTTCATTTCCGTTAATAACAAAGTAGCCTCCCATCTCTTCAGCTTCTTCTTGTTTTTGTATAAGCTGCTTTGGAGGTAAGCCATGAAGATTGCAACAAAGGGATTTAACCATGATTGGAATTGATCCAATAGAACGTGTTACTGTTCCTTGATTAACCCCATCAAGAGAATATGTGATGGTTGCATTAAGTTTGGCACTGTACGTCACTCCCCGCTGTCGGCATTCAGCTGGGTAGATTTCTATTGTTTTGCAATTACGTACACCTTCATCCACTTTCGGTTTTTCTACTGATGCTGTCACAAATGAGATCGCCAATCTGCGGTTGTTGCATACCATCGACTCCATGGGAATAATGCATTTTGCAAGTAACTTAACTCCCTCAGTCAAAAACCAATTAAAAGAATCAACATGTGGTCTGGTTAAATCCTGTAATGCTTTATGTTGATTTTCAGGGGGGTCTCCATAGTTTTCAGTCAAGTTTTTTAAAGATGGTTGTGTTAAGTCTGGCAACCTCGACTGCACCAAAATTTCAGGCATTTTCACCGATGCCTTTTGGTTTGCGGAATTCTACAAAACATAAAATTTATTTCTGTCACAGATTTTTGTTATGCATATGTTTGAGGCAAGTTTTTTGTGATTAATAAGAAAAACAATATCCAAAAACCTGGACCCCAATGACTGTATTTTAAATATTGTACACTACAGCGATTGCATCACTTTTTCTGCTGTTTAATAAAATTGAGTGCCACCAATATAGAAGCAATTAAATTACATTGTATATTTGACATAGGCCCTACATCATAAGACCTAAAAGCAAAGTCTGCAGGAGTAGCAGTACTCCCCAAAACTTCCAAAAAAGTTAGTAGCAGTCCCATCACTGATAATATTCTTGTGAAAGAAGGTTCACATGAAAATTTTCTTTTATAAATTTAGGATGGTGCATTGTAGTCAAGTCATGTAGCCAATATCATATTCGTATTGTTTAGATAACTTCATGATAAAATTAAGAATCCTGTCTCGGCCATGTCTATGGCACAACATGATACGAAAAATCTATCAAAAACACAAAACTAAACGAAGAAAATTATGAGTTTGGACAAATAAAGTCTCTGTTACCATCCGAAAAAACTTTTTGCATCTAGTTGACCACGATGCTCATCAGAGCGTGAAGTGGGCATTATGACATCACAATATGTTTTCAAAATAGTTGGATTTCGGTAATTTTTATATTGTGATATCGATTTAAAACAAGATGAGGCCGAAAGTCCTCATGTTTATGCGCAACGCTTTCCGACATTAAAATCGGTTCAATATTTTTTCAAAATAGTAGGGGGATATTTTTGGAACATTTCGTCAAACATCCTGACGTCATATCAGCTGACTGTGTGGGTTGTGGAGCCAACGTAAGAAGTTGCCGAGTTGTGTGGAATACGATTAAGGTTGGAGTAATGCTTTGTGTAAGAATGATCTGAGGTTTTCTGAAATGCTTTGTGAAAAGTTGGGTTTCGAAAAGGCAACTTCCTTAAAGTTCCTCTTTACTTAATATTCAGATTCTATAAAAGCATAAGAAAATGTCTGGTAACCGCTGGCTTGATGACGATGAGGTTCAACCCACCATTAGGAGGAATCGATGGGAAGATGAAGACTTTGAAGATTTCGACCCAAATAAGGACTACCTAACCCAGAAGCTCGAGCGAAAACAAGATGATATACTGGAAAGCACACAAAGATCAATGATGGTTTTGGAAGAAACTGAGCAAATTGGTGTTGCTACAGGAGTTGTAAGTCTTACTTCATGGAAAGTGTTTCAAAATACATATATTGGCCCACAAAATTAAAAAAAAATATCACTTACTAATGAATTTGCTACTTGTAAACCAGAATAAACCGGGTTCCTCTAAATATACCGGGTTGGCAGGGTTGTCCAGGTCGGCAGGGTTGGCAGGGTGGTCCGGGTCAGAAGGGTGGTCCGGGTCGGCATGGTTGACAGGGTTAACAGGGAAATGCAGGATTTCCGCGTACCTTTAAATATGAAGGGTCGGCAGGGTGGTCCGGGTTGGCAGTGTTCACTTGAAAAACGAAAATTATTTACTTATCTACACTGCAAACACCACTAACACTACCTACAACCCTGTCAGCTCCTAAAAGCATGCCCTGCATACCGTATTACCTGGCCAACCCTGCCGACCCGGACAACCCGGACAATCCTGCCAACCCGGTATATTTAGAGGAACCGGAATAAACCCATGTAAGAGGACCAGTAAAAAAATTAACACAGACAGTCTGTTGAGAAATTCTGGCCTACATTAATTTAAGAACTTCATTTATAAAACAACACCAGCCTACAAGTCTACTTGTGTACAGTAAAACAATGAATTACTACTTATTACTATGTGACAGGAACTTGTCCGACAAGGAGAAGTTTTGAGAAGCACTGAGAAGAAGTTGGATAATATGGAGCAGGATTTAAAAGAAAGCGATCGACATCTGAGGAGCATAAAAAGTCTTTGGGGAGCATTTATGAACAAGTTTTCCAAAGAACCAACGCCAACCCCTGTATCCGAGCCTGATAAAAGATCTCAAGCCAACAACGGCTCTGCAAGGTTCACTATATTTCCAGTTTGTCAATGTATTTATGGATGAACCATTAAACAGATATATATATACATATATATACTATCACTGTTTATACTATCACGGTAAATCACTGTTTTCTTTTAATTCAATTCAACCAGCATAATATGAAGTGGTTGTGGAATGTGCTTGTTTTGTGATTTAGGCAACTTAATAAGGACACAACGTGTTGTTTAGCCTTCAGAATGCAATGGCAAAGTCGGATATAGCTTGTGATGCTAGAAGAGACGATTTCATACATCCTGCACTTCAGCAACAAGAAAGAAACAGACAACAGTTTTACAATCCTAGCTCCAGTGATGGGCAACCTCAAAACAGCAAAATGGCACAAGTAGAACAGAACTTAGGTAAGCAAAAACATTTTACTTATTGCTTAATAATCACTGGTTAAGTATAATTTTTTGTGCAAACTGATAAATCTTTATGTCCAAAAACATTAGTCACTTATCGGGCTGCGGGCCACATTTTAACTTTGTAAAAGATATTTAGCCATTTTTAAATGCAATCCACCAATAGATATGATGAGTCATGGTCTTTCACGACTCAAAGGATTGGCCGTTGGGATGCAAGATGAGATGGAGACCCAGGATCCAGTTATTGCCCGCCTCCATGAGAAGACTCAAAGAGTCGATGATAAAATTCACTCAACCAACAAACAGATGCTTAAACTCAACAACAGTTGATAAAATTCCAATTCTTATTAGTTGTGATCACAAATATTTTGATGTAAAAAGCATTAGGTTTTGGTTTGATAAAGTTCTTAAAACTCCACGAAAAGAATATTTGTTTGATATTCTATGAACACTATTCAGATAAACCAATACCCTATGTATCATGTTTTGGGGACTCAGGAAAGTTAAAATATTCCAGGTGTACAAATGTTCTTTTGCAGAATTGTTTGCTTACCGTGTATAGTTGGAATTCCTTTAGCATAATGTTAGACCCAGAATGCCAAAATAGTGTTTTAGTTTTGAATACAGATAAATCCACTTGTGTTTTTCACACATATTTCACAAATTAAACATAAAAGTTGCATTTATACCACCAGATAATCACGTGAAATTAAGCAATCTGGCTGAGAAATGAACCGGATTCATCCGCACTTGCTTTTCCTATTTAAACCTTTTTTTCTGAAATATGTTTTGGAAAATCTGTTCAGAGTTTGCAATATTTTATTTCTTGTGAATGATGAACAGAACAGCTGCTGAAACAAAAAACATTTGTCTTCACTTTTCCCATATATTATGTTTTACTTTGTTTCCACTTTAAACATGAGTACATCCACTACAGTACTATATGTGGTGTAGGTTGTGGATTATTCGATTGTGCCTAACTTGCTCCATCTTTCCTATTTCAACATAAATATACTCTTTCAATTTGTTAGTTCTAATTAGAGCTTACAATAAAAACACACACAGAATGGCAAGATTATGTGTCTTATTATTGCCTTAGCAGCATTTTATTTCAGCAAAGTCCGAGAATGAAGAATTCACCAATTCTTTGTTTTTACATTTACAATATTTCTTTCCCAAAGATGTTTTAAAATTAGCCAACTAATCAGCACCCACAAAAATGTTCATTTGAAAATAGTTGAATACAAAAAAAGGCATGCCACTCAGATGCACATAACTTACTGATGTAATATGTTACTACCAAGTAAAATCAATCACTTGAGTGGAATGACCACCATGCTGTTTCTAGCCTTTTTATTCGACCACCATCTCCCAAGTTTGTGCTCCTGGCCGACAGCGGCAATCAGGTGATTACCCTTTTCTGTGAAACGCAAGTCGTTTACGAATCCGCACACAGGTATGTCGAACAGCGGAGTCAGTTGAAGGAACTTTTCGCCACATTTCCAAACCATTATTTTGCCCTCCGACGATCCAGTTGCTACCAAGTCTGAATTCGGCAGAGCAGCAACAGCAGTAATCCAGTTAGACATTGCTTCATCTGATGGGTGAGCATCTCGTACAACCACAATCGGTTTCTTTTTCATGATACTCCAAATACAGACAGATCCATCATCTGATCCGGATATCATGTACTCTTCATTGATGAATCGAATGCAGTCGATGGAGCCATTGTGACCATGATAGAGAAGTTGGGATTCCTCAACAATTTTCCAAATTCGAACCTGAAAAGTATGCACTGGTTAGCCGTGTATATGTGTGTATCCCAAAAGTCAAAACTAATAACTTCATGATCAGTTTTGGCAAATTTAGGTAAACAAACTATGGCATATTATGAACAAAGGGTAAATTTTAGCTTCATAAACTTTCATAAGTTTGTGTAAATTTATTAAAATTCGATGCATTTTTAGATTGTCTTTATATTGCAAAGCAGCAATTATCAAAAAACAAAACTTATTTATCTCTGAAAAGGCGAAAAACCCTTGGCATGAAACAAAACAAGAAAATAAACATCTTACACTCCTATCTCTTCCACCACATGAGACGCATCTTTCACGAGTCAAACTATCGACGGCCTCCACAGTTTCCTGATGTCCGTAGAGCGTTTCAACATAACTCATTATGCCAAGATCCCAAACCTTCACAGTGCGATCATGGGATGAACTGAAGAGCTGATTTGAGTTCAAACGAAAAGCAAGACCAGACACTGTGTTTCGATGGCCTCGGAATGTGTGGAGGTAATCCATAGTTTCTGGATTTCTAATGAGGATAATTTTGTCCTTTCCAGATGAAGCAAGGAATTTAAAATCACCAGAGATTGCCAGTGACAAGATATGCGATGAGTGGGCATGTTGATCGGCTTTTGGCTTCATTGCTTTCACTGTAAAGAGTTTTTTGTAAGTTTTCAGGCACCATTTGATGATGGAACAATCCTTTGAGGCAGTGAACAGGATATTCCTGGTGCCACACACAGCTAGACATGTAACAGAGAGTTTGTGGCCACGTAGTGTGTGTATATTGTTTTTATCTGGTTGTACCAACTGATCAGCAACTTTTCGCTGCAGTCGACCGGCCTTTTCCAACACATCTTCCTTCAAAACTTTTCCCACAACATCGGTTTCATCATCACTGTCTTCCTTTGCATGCATCGTCTGCAGCTGCTCAAGATACTTCTTCGTCAGTCGCATTTTCTTTTCCTGAGCTGTTTCATCCTCATCACTGGAGTCAGATATATCCTGAACCACAGGATGCAAGTCTTCTTCGTCGATTTCAGAACCACTGGAAATTTCATCATCAAATGCTTTGGTTTTCTTTTTGAATTTTTTTGGTTGTTCTGTCTGAATTACCTCAGATTTATTCACAGATTTGCGCTTTCTAGTTTTTAGTAACACCATATTTTTATTAAAACAAGTTTCCTAGCTGTAGAAAAAGAAAATGATTTGACATCATTTGATAAATGTAAACAAAAACACACAACACAAATTTAGCATGCGTCAACAAATATATAAACTATGTATATTTTCAACTCGTTAAACTTGTAGATGGATCAATCCATCTGTTTGAAAACGGATGCACTTTATAATAATGTGACCCAATCTCTTCATATTCTTGTTTGGAAATAAAATTTACTTTGTTCTGTTCGTCGCAAGCCCATTTAGCTGCTCCTCTCCAAGCATCAAGACTTGGGTCGGATGCTTGAGTCACTTTCACTCTTGAAGAAAACGGACGGATTTCTCGCAGATCATGCGACAACCTTTCCATTAAGCCACGCAACTGGGAATTCCCCCCTGTCACAAAGACATTGTTCGCTAAAATATCTTGGGTGGATTTATCATAACGTTGGAGGACAATTTCAATACATTCACTTAATCCACACTGATCGTACCCAACCAGAGATGGTTGAAAGATAATCTCAGGTGCTTGAAACTTCTCCATTCCCAGATGAAACAGTTTTTTATCGTCTGGTTCAACTGAGATCGTCTTGTATTCCTCATCAATCTCCGCTTGGATTTTGTCAATGTTGTTTTGAAGATCACCGGCAAGTTTTTTCAACCCCGCCATGTCGTTGCACCCAGCATCACTGCATGCCTTTGTTGCACCCTCCGGAAATTCCTGTTCAATTTCAAGAATGCACTCAACTTCATACAACTTATATTCAGCTTGCTTCAATTTCTTCTCCAAGGCCAACAGATGATTTTTCATGTATCCCGCTTGTGAAGCAGTACTAGGACTTCGCGGAGTGAACTTGATTTTCGTTGATTGCTCAGTAGCAGACTGGGTGTCCGTCCACTCACGCATCACTTCACCGTAACTTAACGCAACTTTACCAAGTTTGTTAACCAAAGTTTCCATTCTGGTCAGAGTGAACTCTCCAACTAGCTGAGGGTGACGATATTGCAAAAGCCATTGCAAGTATGCTGAGCAGTTATACCCACCAAGATTGAGACGGACACAATTCTTAACATCAGGTTCTCCATCAACTACAGGCAAAACATGAGTGCTTTGGAACCCGCAAGACAAAACAAGTGCAGTTGGATTACTTAAATTCTCATTGTTGTGGTTGAAGCTAAACAAACAATCAACACCGCATGCAACACTGGGTACACAGTAAGCTTCAAACAGAAGTTCCATCATATTTTTGTGGCAGTATGATGGGTTAGCTACAGGTTCAGTAATAACAACTGGATGAGGTACACTGTCTGAATAGTTTATTCCTAGATGTTTAAAGGCATAATCCAGCAGTGTTTCTTGGGCTGAAAAGTTAACAACAACATTGAAATCATACGGACTTCTTACCATCCAGCGGACAGCTTCAATATCAGGGATTCCGTTCCCTACTTGAATATCCCAATCCCTTTCTTTACGATTTGCACGATTTTTTGCAACAACATTTTTGTAAACTAACTCTGGTGCAGTGGACAATGCCCAACCTGTGCGGCATTGATACGATCCGTTATCAATGACAATTGGCACTTGATGCTTTTCCTCTGAATATTCATGAATTACATCTGGCTTTGACCTGAAATCTCGCAACTTGAAAATGTCATCCATTAAAGTTATTTTGGCTGATTGAATCGTTCCAGTTTAAAGTTTTTGTACTTGTCAACAATAATCTGTTTGATTTGTAGTTGTTGTTGTAGTGATCTTAGAATGTCTTCCTGTTCACTCTTAGTGTTGTCAATCCCTTTTGCCTCTTCAATCACTTGTTTTGCTTGTGAAATTTTCTCCTTTAATTCCAAAACTTTGTGACTGAGATTTTCAATATCTCGTCCCTCTTCCAATCTACCCAATATTTCGTGAATGTCCTGCAGAAAGCTTATCTCGAACTGGCCACTTTCTTTTTCATCAGCAACCGCAGCACTGCTATTCATTTTAAACCAAAGTTTACAGAAAGCTTCAAAAATCAATGTTTATAAAGATGTAAAAAGGAGGCAATTTTGAATACCTGAGGTGACAATGAAGAATTATTAAACCACAAGAAATTTGCTTTCAAATAATTTTGTTGTGTAATATGGAAAATTCGTCACTCGAAACTATTGTATAAATGCCAGATCGAAATGTTTGTAACTTTTAAATAACTTTGATTGTTCAATATGTTATTGCAATAGGTATTTCTACGCGAATTGTGGATAAAATTGTATTTCGACATTTATTCAAATCTTTTACAAACCCAAACCTATTACATCAACAACGCCATTTCGATGTGGTTGCATTATAGTTTTTTCGTGCTAACGAACATATCACACGTTACAATTATAGAGTTAATAAAACTTAAACCTAACTTTAATAGTTAAACTTTCTGTTTTGATTTCAACAACACGTGCACTTCAATGTAATTTTTGTATGTTTCATGAACCGTGACCGTCAGATCCACACGTTTGTGTAAAAAGTTTTGCTGTATTTGGTCTCAAATTTCGGACAAAATCACCCGAAAAATACACAAAACCATTAAATAGTTATAACATTTGTTTTAGAAATCCGGGGCTTAAGCTCTGTGTCAACATAACGAAAAGCAACGTTGAGAATGTGGTCGTAAAAGTCGAAGAGACTGAAACAAAAATACAAAAAGTAAAAACTTTTAATTACATAGAAACAGCTGCTAATGTGGCATGATTGTACCTGCGGTGCCGGTGTTCGTAGATATACTTGTAGTGACTGGAAGAGTAGTTGTTGCTGATGCTACAACGATGAATATTGCTTAATAAGATGGGCTTTATACATTGTTCAACAAAAACGTTTTCCACAAAATTTGGCGGAACTGTATTTCAAAACAAACATTAACCCCTTTTCTTTTTCTTTTGTTTTTTTGAAACACGTATCAGGACTGTTATAATAAGGACTGTTTATAGTCATAGGAGTCGGAGTGTTTTCTTTTTACAATCGTGAGTCCCTGCAAACTTACCGCATGTGATCGGACCACATTTGGCTAATTCCAGACTGACACCAATGCATCCGCTCCCAATACAATTTCTATTTCTCATTTGAATGCCTCCATGGCTGCAATTTCCTACGCATAAACTCCAAGATTGCCATTGATTCCAGTACGCTGTGGAGAAGTTAAGTTACGTAGGCGTTCCTGGTAGGTTTTGCAATGAAAATTTTATAGTCTTAATAGGAAATTCCACCCAAACTAACGTAAAACGCATAGCATGATTATGTAATGTAATGTAGCCTAAGTACTGAAAAACTTACGGCAGGGAACGGTTCGACACGTTTGTTGTTCTATTGTCTTTCCGGCGCAGGTGGTAGTATTGCCGATGCAAACCCGTATTCTACCACGTATTGCGCCTCCACATGTCACCGGACAGGCGCTCCATGGACTCCAGTTCGCCCAGGAACCTGCAGCATTGTAACCATATGTAAGTTGTACTGTATCTGCTATGTAAACATTTGGACAGGTTCTGTTCTATTTGTCAGTTAATGAATCCTGTATGTCGCAGTTGGTTTTCATTGGATACTGACGGTAAGCAAAAGCAGACGCCCTCTACATACCAGCAAAATGACGATCATAAATGACTTATAGGTTTACAGGTTTCACAGCTCAGACATTGCAGCCTAGCTGGATCAGCCACTTTCCCCCAAAATTTTGGAGCGAGATCTGAAGGGTTTGAACTCACGCCCCTGGGCTAGCTAGGCTCAAACGCTCTACCAACTGAGCGAGCTCAGTGGTTTTACGGCGTTGGCCAAGGTACATTGAACGTGCTGGGCAAAACGATCCTGCCATCGCATGAAACATTACTGAATTGACCCATAGGGAATTTCCTTTTTTCACAAACTTTCTTCAATGGTGAGAATGAGGTTTTCACTTTAAACTATGTACATACCTGCACCTTGCGACAGACACCCATGAAATACTTGCACAAAAATTAACAAACTGAAACTTAACCAGGGTTTCATTGTTGAGAATCGAACTATCAAGATACAAAAACCCACCGAAGCAGTCCGTATATATGTGTGTCAATATTTTGCATTTACAGTCTTTCGTGTAAACTGCCGAGCTTGTTGACGTCACATGTTCCGTTCATTTGATGCCGTTAGACAATATACAGTGAATTTACATGTGCAACCACTTTAGCTGTTTACACGACAACTTATTGTTGTCATATAATTTGCATGTAACAAAATGTCCCCTTATACGAGGTAAAATAAGAGAACAGAAGAAGGTAATCAAGGATTCGCTGGAATTACAACAATCTTAACCTTTATATGAACAAATAAATTAAAAAAAAGAATCTTATAGCAGTTAAAAGTGCAGTTACAGTGAATAATGGGATCTTGCAACGAGTACCCTCACCAGGGCCCACACAAGTCTATGTGGTCTACGAAAACCATTGTTTTCCTAAAGAGTTAACGCTGGTCTCTCATTTTCATGTGAAAAGGTTTTCGTACCAACACATTTTCCACAACTGAAAAAATTTTAATAATTTGTAGAAAATGGATTTCATGTAAAAGAAACAGGCACCTTTGATGTTCCACAGTGAAGTTAACATAAATGTAAAAAAGTGTCAAAACACACCAGGGTTGCAGTCAAAAACCAAAAAAGGGGTGAAAGCTGGGAGAAACCAAACTGTTTCAATACACAGAAAAAATACATGCGATAAAGTAAAGTTAAATAAGTTAAAAACGATTTATGTCTACTAAAAACTTATATATCTTAGCATAAATTAAACTTTAACATTCATGCTTTTAAACTTTTCAAGTCGCACAGATGAGTGGTCAGCAACTTTTTTGCAATCTTTTAACAGCTCGGCAAACTTTCTGGTCGATTCATCGTCGGTTACAGGAGGTTGATTAAATGTGAAATAACCTGGTTTGGTCCATGGTTCAGCAAGAGGGCGCTCAGATACAGGTCCAAATGTCCGACCAGCTACAAATATAAATGTATTGGTTGTTTTTTTTTATAACACTAAGGTACAACTACTCACAAACGAGATGTGTTTATATTTTGACAACAGAAAACTGCTACCAAACAAAATTAACCTCTTATTGCTCATCAACCTTTTTTCAAGAAAGCAGGAATCAAATAAAAAACTGAAGAAAATTCAATTACTAAAATACATGATTTACTGATAAAATAACAGAAATCATTGCAATACCTGGAATCTACCACATGGCTAGCTCAACTTAAACCTACAAAAGAACTTAAATCATAAATTTTAAACCAATTTCCAACACTTTGTTCGAAAACAAAACTTCAAATCAGCAAGTATCAAAAAACTTTACACAACAATCTACTTGAAACTCTACAAAAAATGGAATGGAAATCATATAACAGCAATCCACACAAGATTCTCACCACTTGGTGCGCCAGAGTCACATTTATCACATGGACATACATCACCATGATGTAATGCTGCATTAGACATGTTTGGATAAATATTTGTCATATATTCTGGCCAATAAGTCAGTCACTGGCTTTGTAGTACTGATTATGAAAGTAAATTAATAGTATGGGCATTGCATTGTTACACCTTGCAAGGGAGCTGGAGGATATTAAGAAATACGCATAAGTACTTTTGGATGAATTTTAGTGAATAAAATAGAATGCAGAAAGAAATCTTTAAATAAAGTTAAGTTTATAAAAGGAACTGAAACAAAACATGTGGAATTGAGGTTAAAACAGAAGTAAAAAACTACAAATGGTTTCTCACATTCAATCTGTTCATCCAACTCACAACATAGTTTGTAAAGCTCACTTCCCCGACCCTTCACTCTTTCACCTCAAGATAAATATTTGTTGTTAACATTAATAATAATGTGAGCAGAAACAAACGTCAAACACTCACCATCGAACACCACAAGAGACGGGAACAACTTCAAAACAGACTTTTGATAATTTTCCATTTCACATAGGGGGTTTGTTAAACTTTTAATGTTGTCTTTAAGTCTCAGTTTGCGAAGAGTGAGGACACCCATCAAACACTTAATCCGCTCAACATTTGAAAGTAGATTTCCAGCAGCAAGTAGCTCCTCAAGACCCTCTAATCCAGCAAGACAATCTAAAGAAATATTACATATGGATGAGTATTGTATATTGCTTCATATTGACCAAAAAGATTTCATGACATGCAAGGGTTTATTTTAATATTTTATATCTAGTCAAACTGGTATTTGATATAGAACATACCTATGTTGGTTATTTGGTTGACGGATATATTTAGGAACACAATTGATTTTAGTTGTCGCACTGGTTCAATGGTTGACAACTTGTTGCGTGAAACATCAAGTCTCGTAATATTTTTACATTCACTCAACACGGTCAAGTCCTTGAGATTCATGTTCGACAGCTGGATAAAATGAACGCTTTCAACATCAAATTCACCAGTAAGCTGCAATAATTTTCTCCTGGAAATTTTTCCATCAGATGTTTCTGTTTGTAACCAGAAAGAATGTTTTAGAATTTTTGTTTCTTCACATTTCTATGTCAATCTTTGTTGCTAGTTTAGGTTTAAACATGGCTTGGCTCATATTTGGATCAAAATGTGAAAAAAGTCAAACAGTTGATTGAGCTTGGATCAAATTTAATGAAATTTAAATCACTATTGACAAACCTGTATCTTTTTTTGTTGCCATTTTCTTCAAATATTTAACAAGATACTAAATAACTGTCCTACCACAAAAAAATCAATTGGAAAATGGATTAGTTGAAATGTTTAAACCACATATTACAATGAAAATGGGTATGTGACAATAATGGCAGTGAAAGAAATGGATAAAATACATACTAGCAATTACATTTTGAGATGTAATTTGTAAGAACTGGAATATCTGACATTTTAACACCGGTTAGAAAAGAGTTTTAGTCTGTAAACACAAATGAAAAAAACAGCAGGACACAAAGTTCACAACATCATAGAAGGTGGCCTGGTCAACACAGGAATTGCAAATAACAATAACTAGTCAAAATTTAAGGGGGAAGTTGCAGAGGCAAACGGGGAATTAACCGAACTGGCTGGGGTTGCTGGTGACGACCAGTCACTGTCGCCACGGTGACGGTGTTTGTGTTTATGCTTGTGTTTACGCTTTTTCTTCTTTTCACGAGTAGCTGTTAAAGGTTGGGGCAGTTGTATTGTTTCCTGCTTAACTGGAGTTGACATGGGAAGGTAATCGTCACCATAGCGACTCGGTGGAGATTGCCATGATGAGGATGGCTCTGGGGCACCTCCTGGTGTTGAGGGTCTTGATGGCATGTCGATGTGGGAGAGGGAGAGCAGGCTCTCAGCTGCGAGTACATCCGCCGTGTCGAGAACACTGTGGCTTCGCGAGGCACCACCAAATTTAATTTTCATTTTTAACTTGTTGGGTTGGTCAGTTGATTGTGATGTAACAACTGGCATAGAAGTCGGTCGTTTTAGTTTTGAAGGACCAGGTGAGTCGTTGTCGTAGGAACGTTTCTCATTCCTTGTGTTTGGGTTAATTTGAGTTTTTCCTTTCTTCAGATTCACGACAACTCCAAACTGTGGGGCTGGAAGGCAGTTAGGACGACTTTTACCAAAAAGTTTGTAGTACAAATCCACAGCTTCGCATCTTAACCGAGGGTCATAGAAAGTATCATGATTTATGAAATTCCAAAGCTTTTCAACCAAGGCAGCGTTGTTCAGGGGTGACTTAGAATCTTTAGCAAATGGTGGATTCCTAATAATAGCATTGAGAATGCCATGCTTAATTTCAGATACAGGGTCGTTAATTGCAAGATCCAGCAGCCAGTTTAGTTCATCATTATTTAAATTAACTTTTATCAAATCAACCAGACATTCCACTGCCACGAGTCGAACATCCCTAAAAAATCCATAAACAGCGTAACTTTTGAACAGTTCGAAGTCAGCAGGTAGGTGACCATTGCGTTGCAAGTTTCTTATTGCACGTAGACAACTGACAGTAATTGTATTCCTGTATGATGGCAGGTGCTTTTCCAGGTTTAGGAACCTCGCCACCTCATCAATAATTGCTCTCACATCTGCAGGAAGAAGTTCTGCAGTCAGTTTTTGCTCAGCTGACATTGTGACAGCTGGAGTGATCGTATTATTGAGAGCAGTGACCAAAGCAGCCCGGTAGTAATTGTCAGAATATTTATTGTTTGAGTTGTCATTAAATTTAACAAGATCGAGCAAGAACTGCAATATTTCTTTGGGACAAACACCATTAACATTCCTAAGCATGGACATTGCAACAGGGATGTTTTTTTGCATGAAATATTGCTGGAAGTTGCTGAAGTTGTTCATTCGTACGATGGGAGGGGATGTTTCACAGCAGAAAAACCTCGTGAAAATGTTTAGCAAAGCAGGTCGACCGGTCCAGTTGTTTACCATAGAGTTGGCAACTTTTGCCAGACAAATACTTGCTTGCATTCGAACCTTGTAATAGTAGAGTTTGTTTTCAATAATATCGCTTAGAGCAGTGCAGGTAGCTTGTGAAGGTAACTGCTGTAACATTTTTATTGCTTCGTTTTGGCCCACAATGTCACGCTCAAACCTAACCTGATATTGCCACATATAGTCTGGCTGTTGGAAATGAACAACCCTCGGGACCGTTACATCTGGATCTATTCTGATCCATAAAACTGGTGACTCTGGATCCATTGCATTGATGTCAATATCTGCTTCGTCACCATTACTCAGCGGGATTTTCTTTCTTTTGTTTCGTCGGCTTTTTGAGTGACACGGCAAATCATGTTTTGTTGTATTTTCTTCAATCTGGATCGTGTGGTTGAACGAACCGTCCAACTCCTGTACACGGACAACAAGAGGGCCAACATACTTTTGAGTTCCCTTACCAATAAGATCCTGTTTGATGTCAAGTTCAACCGCATTGCGCTTTCTGTTGAAGATGAAACTGCTTCTGAAACACACGATACCACCTTTCTTCACCCATTGATCTGTCAGGTTTGATATATCTTTGCCTGACACTGAATATGTTGATTTAAGAAAAACAGCTGTAGAGAGCAGCATTGTGGACCAAGATGAGCTCAGTACTTTTTGTTGTGCTGATGTACTTGCCAACGACAAGAGCTTATTAAAAGCCTGAAGAAGCAACTGCGCACCGATTCTGTTTTCTATCTGACGCATAACTATGTGAGCTTTGCACCTTAGTATCTTGTAATGTTGGAGAGATATAGTGTGTGGATGTTGATGGGGAAAATGCCTTGAAAATGATGAATCCCTTATGTTGTAATGAAGAACAACAGGACCATAAGTTGTCTCGTATTCACACAACTTGTCAACTTCACTGGCTATCCAGTGACGATATTCACTGTTCCCGAATGTGCTGCGAAGCCAAAGTCCATACAAGTATCCTGATATTCCTGCAGGAACCCAGTAGTCATTCCATGACTCTCTCGCCATGAAACATCCAAAAAATTGTTCAGCCAAAGCTCTGGCCATGTGTTTCCGTGTAACTGGTGTTTGATCCAAAACAATTTTACTATAAAGCAGATTTACACTAAATAGACCCACTGATGCATAAGGAATGGCCTCCTGGTACGCCTCACCCACAAAAACTTGCTTGTAACAGGAATAAGGGAATCGAAAACTCAAAATTTCTTCGTAAAACTCAATAATTTCATGACAAGTTTCAGTTGTATGTTCCAGCAATGGCATGAGTTGGGGCAAACAGAAATGAGTAACTTCGTGCATGTGGGGGTCAACGAGGATCTGGAATGGGCCGACGGCCAGTGTGATGTTTGGTGCGGCTGTCGGAATACTGAGAATGTAATGAAAGGTTTTACGTTTTTTGTCTGGGGTGAAAACAGTTTCCACGAGATCGCCACATGAAACTGCAGTCATCGACTCATCCACTGTGAACTCCATTTTCCAAGTGCACGGCTCTGAGTAGGTGTCAATGCAAGGAAACCACAGACGTGCGGAGTTTTCATGTCTGTATGTGAACAAATGTGTGCCGAGCTCCTTATACGTTCCTTCACCCTTGGGAACGACAAAGTGAATTCCACCTTTTGGATTTTCAAGGGTGAAATCCATGCTGATGCATATGGGCTTTTGGTCTTTAACCTTTTTGTGAACTTCCGAAGGTATTTTTATGGTCACTTCCCCATGATACCCTGAGTCCTGATCAACACTCTCTACTGCTGTCAAGTGGCAAGAACCAAGAAATTCCAAGTTGCGTGATTTAGGGTCTCTCTGTGTTAGGTCAAGTGATGGGTCTTGATACTGGAACGTAGCCTCATGATTGTCAACACAAACGCGGTGGATTCTCGCCTGCTTGCAGTTAACCTTCACAGACTTTAAATCACCTTTCCTGGGTTGAAGCATTAACTCAACATAACCCATCAACGCCTTCCTCTGAAAGTTGATTGATGTGATGCAGAGGAGTTGGTGACTCAGCTTAAACGGCCTCTGGAACTCTGTTTTCTTTCCTCTTTTATCCATCTCTATTTTTGTGTTTCAGCAATGTACTAAATTTATTGTGTTACATCACTATAAAGCAACAGACCTGCAAACATGTACAGACTGTTGCATGTTACTACCAACATTTGGTTAATTGTTACGGTAAAACATACCTTCAAATACCCATTGCAGACAGTATGGAAAAACACCCAAGAGACGCTAGTCGATAAAACTTTTTTCCAGTCGAAAAAAGTTTAACGCTCACAACTTTGCCGTTTCTTAATGGATTTCGATGATTTTTGCACAAGTTGCATGGAATGGCATGTAGTTTTTTTTTCATAAAAAATCTAACGATTTATGGGACGAATATTAATGTACATTGTCATAAGTCGGTAATAACTACTTTTATCGAACCGCGGCCACGACCATTCATACACCGTTACCACATGCGGATACCGACAGACTAGTAACCCTAATTTTATCCATTAGGTAGCGCTATTTTTGTAGATGTTTTTTCAAATTTTTGTTGGTAGGGGCACAATCTCTAAGATCCACAAATCTGAATAAAGTAAGGCTTACATTTCCACATTGTATCAATGAATGTATAATATAACAATATGGACACAAACTCAATGCTGATGTTGGGTATGATGCACATGAGGCTTTTAAATGGCTTGTGCTCTGAATCGTATCACAGTATCCGTATATTGGTTTGATCAGTGGTTTTGAGACAACTGATTATTTTTTGCTTCATAGATAGTTGACAAAAGATTAGTTGCACAAATAAACAAAATATTATAAAAACATTGGATGCTATAGATGCAACCATGATACAACACAAGTTATGGGGTTCATTAATTTTCTATAGCCTTGGTTTTACAGTTAGGTTAATATTTTGGGGATTTTGTTCCGTTGGTACTGTATGAGCTACGACTTTTTATTATTTCGAATTATTATTTTTCGCCGTCATCAAATAAAGATAAAATATGCAATAAAATGCGTCACTTATTGGCCCTGGGGTACCGGATAAAACCATACCTGGATATATAAAATATCGGCCTTGTGCATGGTTCGACAATGTTGCAAAATAGAAGACGCTCATTGCAAAAGTTTATTTTTGTGTATAAGCTGCAGACAGATGGTCACTGTTTCGACCTAAAAGGTCTCATCAGTGAAGCTGGTGTGACTTTCAGACGACTTTGCTGACCAAACGGCCAAGCAAAGACTTCCACTTTGTGGTGACTATACAATCACCGTCATCCATTGGGCACCAAACTAGGTGCAACCTTACGGAGAAAACAAGGTGGAAACACAATGGCCAAGCAATGCTCAACCAATAGTGCCGTTTAATTTTTTGTTTTTACCATTTATGATTTTTGTCGACTACGAAAATTATCACATGCTGGTTCGAAGCAGCAATGACGTCATGTTGGATTTCCGTCACGTGATAAGCCTGACCTGGAACAATACAAATTTCTAGCTTTGGTTGGCGCTAGATTTTGCAACTCCACACCCCGGTTTCAATAAAAATTTTCCGGCCTTTCAATTACTTCAACTGTTTAAATATTAATTTCTCCAAAAATAAACACAAGCATTCCAAGTCATCACTGTTTTATTTGTGAGGTTTAGTTCGCCCAAACCCTGATGTTTTTAACTTGAAGAGCTGCGTTTTCGCCGTTGTTCACATCTGGCTGCCAAGTTGGGTACCTGGAAGTGACAACATTATTAGATACACCGATCTGTTTACGATGTTGTATTTTTGATCTACATTTGAAAGTTAAAGGTTTATCAAAACGTAATAGCATATATCGAAGATTCAATGTCATAGATTGACAACGCACCCTACTCAAGGGCTAGAATATAATTTACTTCTAGCCAAACAAACAATTTTGTTTTTCAACCAATCTTTGTTTCAATAAAAACATATAGATTTGTGCACCATTGGTTCTTTGCATTCCAAAAGTCCCTCATGGCTGTAGGTGAGTCATTCGTCCACGGTTTTGCTCCGTTTCCGTTGATCCAGGAATCCTGGAAGAATCCGTTTGTTCCACCAACAGCCAAGTTGATCACCAGATAAAACTGAGGGCGAAAAAACAAAAATAAAAATATCGGTTCGTTTGATCAAAATGCCAGAGAAAAAGGAATGAAAAGCTTGATAATAATATCTGTAAGATTTTGGCGTAAACTTCCGAAAAGTTAAATACCTCTTGGTCAAATGGGGCCATTTTGTTGGGGCTATTGGCCCAGGGGTTATCAGACCCAGGAGCAGATGTTCCGAATTCCCCGAAATCCCAGAAACCATCACTTCCAGGATCCACGGTCATTATCAGGTTGTTGTCAATGTAGAAAGAAACTGAATCTGGTTTCCAGTCAACGGAGTAAGTGTGGAATTGACTCGCGAAAGTTCCGTGTCTGAAATTTTATAAAGCAAAAACATAGCTTAATTTTTTTTTCAATGACGAAATTTTATTGCAAGATTTTCATTTTAAATGAGATTAAAGCAATCCTTTCGTTTGCGTTATAACTCAAGTAAATATCTAGGTTTTGTGATCAGAAATATTATTATTTTAAGCTGGTTCTTCTTACTGCTCAGTGGTGGTTTTCTCGTAACCGTTAAGCGGCCAATACGGCCCCCAGTGCATTGTGGATCCCATTGCGTCATTTCCGTGGGAGACACCTTGGGTGTCCTTGAGATTGGAATTTCCTAAAAGCAAAATATTTAAATGATATAATTCCTATAGATCACAGTGTACACTAGGTTGGGATGCAAGAAAACCCATGTTGGTTTGGATGTGGTTTAGGGCAGATTTGCTTTAAAACTTGAAATGAAGAAACACTTACCCCTAGATTCGATGATATCCATTTCACCCGATGCCGGCCATTGTCCGTAATAATTGGTTCTGTAAACATGACGCTGTTATTTTGTCGACTTACTCACTTTCCATGACATCGCTTACTTGGGCAACATCCAGATAGCTGGCCACAACCAATCACCGGTCGGCATTTTAGCTTCAACGTCAATTCTTCCATACTTGAAACTGAACGAATTCACTGTGCGAATTCTGCGGAAAGTTAAAAATGACAATAAAAGTGAAAAATTATACGTTGGTGACATGACTTATATGATAATACTGAAATTGGTGTTGATGATGCTTAGTTCCAGTGTAAAACCCCAAATATGGCATTGTTTATGACGTCACCTAGCTGATTTGGCGGGGTTGATGTAGTTGGTTCCGCTTCCGGTTCTCATGCAACCCCACCAAGCATTGGCGGTGCACATATCGGCCGGGGAACCCCCCCAAATGTCAACTGTACCGGAGGACAGGAATCCATCTCCATATTGGTCAGTTGTCAACGTCTGCAGTCATGACGTTAATATAGAAGACAAACAGTTGTGAGATGTGCGGTTCTTACAAGAGTTTATCGACTGGGTGCGTCCCAAATACTCATGAGAGATTTAAACTCATTAATTCACTTATTTAGGAAATACTGGCGCACGAAAACACGATGGTTTATTTTTCGTGTAAATTCAATTGCTCTGATAATTCATTCTTACTTTCACCGCTGAAGTTAAATTGTTTCGAAAGCATTAACACATCAGCGTTAATACAAGATCACATTAAATACAATTAAGCCAACTACTCTAACAAGAACAAATGATGAATTATATTAATTCCTTTGTCTGATTTATGCGTCAAGTTGTCCAAGTCGGCAAACGGTTTTAGGACCCTTAAAACTGACCGGTTTGATGAAGAGGGTGTTGTCTCTGACGTAACTGTTCGATCTGTTGTTCGTGTAAATCTGAAACTCCCAGTTCCCGCCTCCGGACATCGTAATCTCGTGCTGCCAACGTTCCAAGTCGAAATCATCCCAAGTCTCCTCGAAGATCAGTCCGTTACACGGGGGTGACGTCATGTCACATGACGTGTCACATGGATAACTCGAACATCCGTCATCGATGATTACTGTTCCTCCACCGTTACCTCCACTGCCGCCGCCTCCTGCTCAAAAAACACAAGGTCATCGTAAAGGTCAAATATTTTGAGCTCATTCACTTTTATATATAAGTGAGTGATACATGACATCATCCTTTAGTCAACAACTCATGACATCACACTACCCGTGACGTCAGTACAACTGTGGAGCTAGAGCGGCCACGTCATTTTATTAACACTGATGATGTCATAAGTTGTTGACGAAACGACGTGAAAAAATTAAACATGTTAATGTGTTGTGCAGAATGGATCAGTTTAATTATTCTTGTGGACTTTAGTGTTTACGGTCTAGTGTGGGATGTAAATCTAAACAATGCGGTAACTTTTTGTGAATGGCAACGTTATGTATGGTTTTGTTGCTTTCATATCATAATGCCAACCCGGTACCAGATGAGCTGGTAGTTGTTGTTGGTGGATCGGTTGGTGGTTGGTTGGTGGTCGGAGGTTGGTTGGTAGTAGGAGGGATGGTTGTTGTTGGTGGAATGGTTGTTGTGGGTGGTTGAGTGATTGGTTGCTGTGTGGTGGTCGTTGGTTCTAGAAAACAAACAACATACAATCGTCTTTCAAAAAAAAACCAATAAGGTTAAAAGTTAAGTTATTTATAAAATGCCTTTAAATCTCAAGTTATTCTAACATATTTTCTTCAAGATTCTTTTGTGATACATGGTTATATATATTTTAATCAACGTAGATTCTTTCAAACTTATTTTGCTGCCACAGTTGACAGTAACCAATTGTATTCGAGAGTTCGCACTTATCAAATAGAAATTAACAAACCTGACGCCATCCATGTTTGATCGATTAAGTTGTAAC
Source organism: Ascidia mentula (assembly GCF_947561715.1). Taxonomy (NCBI): domain Eukaryota; kingdom Metazoa; phylum Chordata; class Ascidiacea; order Phlebobranchia; family Ascidiidae; genus Ascidia; species Ascidia mentula. Next base: position 502,396 of record NC_138569.1, read on the forward strand.
CGCCACCAGTAGCAACCACGTTGATCCAATAATTCACACTATCTCCAGGATTCACCACAACCACTGTGTTGTCAGATACAAAGTAACCGCCTGTAAAAACGGCAATCTTTAGTGAAGTTCGTTTCAGATTAAAAAAGCTTGTCCTAGAGTTTAAGGAATTGATTTAGGAGTTTCATGAGTTTGTATTGACTAAACTATATGTTAAAAATAATGTTATGTTCTTATGCATGCACAGAATCATTGTGTCCATTTGCATATTGCTAAATAAAAATTTAAACAGATTTCGTCCAAATGAGAAGTAATTTGTGATGTGAAATACCTTGAGGTGTTGAAACGTCAAAGGCATATTGGCTTGCTTGCACTCCACTCAGTGGAATGTTGATATTGTAGTGGAAAGATACCATGGAAACACTTCCATCGTCTGAAAGAGAATTTCGCTCTGTTACTTATTATCATTTTACCTCATATCCAACCTCATTTCGGTTATTAACACAAGGTGGAGCTGCAGAGTTACTTGAACTTATTTGACCGCAAAAAAATGCAGAAAAACTTTGCATTTTGGTGTACTTGAAAACTTCTTCGATTGTAAGCGTTGTTAATTTGATTTGGCGCAAGTTTACGTTTGAGAAGTGAGATAGGTTCAGACATGCTCTCAAACTTAACTCACAATTACCATGTACAGACTCACCAGGATAAGCGAATCGAATTCCCTCCGGTTCCAACAAAGATATTTCCGGTTGAACGACGGTGTAGGCGCAACACGTTGTTGCCAAGCAACCTAGTAACAGTACCAGAAACATCACAAATACTTCCAGCGCTACCTGATTGTTCAGATGTTTCATAATTAGAAAGAGAAGTGATATGACAGTAAGAATACTAAGAGTCCCTTATGAGACCAAGCTAGTATTCCAGGAAGTCCAGCCCACAAACACATTTTGCAGAATCCAGTTTCTACTTCAATATTAAAGCTTGCGCTGATTTAATGACCGGGAATTCACTTTAATTATGATTAAAAAACTCAAAGCAAAATTCGATACATTGCAACACTCCCCGCTGTAAACGTCAGCTCTGCGTGGAACCAAACTGTGACGATCTTTATCCAAGGGAATGAGTCAGCAAACTGCGGTGGGAACTCCACCATCTGCCGTCTCTAAGTAGATATGCAACCTTTGTACAGAACACGTTGAAATTATTGTTTATTCTTCCTCTTGTACACATCTCATTACACGCACGTCTGACCGCGATATGTAGTTTATTGGATCATAATGCCACGTTGCAAAACCCATCTGTAATAAAGAAACCCACTTGATGATTGACACGTGGTTATTAGGCATCTAAATTTTGCAACATTTATTTGCTTTCTACATAAAACTTTGCACCCAACTGAAACATAATCGCCCATGTTTGAAAAATTACTTTGAAAAACTGATCACCAGTTGCCCTTATTTTCACAATTAGTCGCGACGAATGGAGGGACGGAAGTTAGTCAACAACGGTTTAGTTTAATGAGGATTACCATCTTGTTCCACCGTGAACCTTAGTTTTACTGTCTGATTAATAGCTGGGTCGTAAAAACCGGTTTCTTTTCACTTTCTCTGACTCCAACCCTTTTACGTGGAGTTATGATGAAAATTTTATGTTTATTGATTAGTCCCATATTCACAAAGCCTGTCCATGAGCTTTTTGCATCATTTGAGCGTTATTTTGTGATAAAACATTATCATTTTCGTAACAATACATTTAGTATGTCTAAAATCCATCACGTTTTTACCACGATGAAATTACTGAGTTTTTTCGGGTTTACACTGAAAATTAAACAAACTGATGCGATTCGGCAACTATTTTACTCAATGAACACAAGCAATTCCAAGTCATCACTGTTTTATTTGTGAGGTTCAGTTCGCCCAAACTCTGATGTTTTTAACTTGAAGAGCTGCGTTTTCGCCGTTGTTCACATCTGGCTGCCAAGTTGGGTACCTGGGAGTGACAAGAAATTAATTTAAATCAAAGAAAAAAAATTGATCGTCGAAAAGTCAAAAAAACGTCGAAATAAAAATGTGTTTCGTTTTTCACCTGAGGTGAGAGACGGTAAAAGGTCTTTGCATTTAACCAAATTCATAAATTTTTACTGCAATTTATTAATTGAGTAAGTTTAAACGCTCACTAGTTTCCAAGAATGTGTCACCAAACTACACAGATGGGTCGATTGACCTTTCAGCAGGTCAATTAAACCTTATCATTATCTGGCCAATTCCTTCTAAATATAACCGCCAGCTTATTGTAGGTGATATAAAAGTTGTCATCTTGTCGTCACCATTGGTTCTTGCCGTTCCAGAAGTCCCTCATGGCTGTAGGGGAGTCATTCGTCCACGGTTTTGCTCCGTTTCCGTTGATCCAGGAATCCTGGAAGAATCCGTTTGTTCCTCCAACAGCCAAGTTGATCATCAGATAAAACTGAGGGTGGGAAACAAAATTAATAAGCAACAGAAAAGTTTAAAACTAAATACTTTTAAATGGCAAAAGAGAATAGATGTGTTGGGTATAGTCAAAAAAATGCATGACAAATGTTCTGTTTGCTTACAATCACTATTTGAATTTTATCCGAAAATTGGTCACACCCTATGCGTACAAGTTGAGACAATTTGAAAAAATGTCTACAAATTTGTTATCAAATAATAATTATTTATACAATGACATGGACCCCACCTCTTGGTCAAATGGGGCCATTTTGTTGGGGCTGTTCACCCAGGGGTTATCAGACCCAGGAGCAGATGTTCCGAATTCCCCGAAATCCCAGAAACCATCACTTCCAGGATCCACCGTCATTATCAGGTTGTTGTCAATGTAGAAAGAAATTGAATCTGGTTTCCAGTCAACGGAGTAAGTGTGGAACTGACTCGCGAAAGTTCCGTGTCTGAAATTTTATCACGTAGATTTGTTTGTGAAATTGAAAGTGGATTTGCGGGAAATAATTCTCTGTACTGGGGCAAATTATTGATGCACAGGAAAACATAAGGTCTAGGGATGAATTTAGTTATAGGAAAACACTTGGATGAATATATTCTCACTGCTCAGTAGTGGTTTTCTCATAAGCGTTAAGCGGCCAGTATGGACCCCAGTGCATTGTGGATCCCATTGCGTCATTTCCGTGGGAAACTCCTTGGGTGTCCTTGAGATTGGAATTTCCTAAAAGCGAAAAATATTTTAATAAGTTGAAATTACTGAAAGTTTTACAAAGGATTTTCACCCCTGGATTCGATGATGTCAATTTCACCAGATGCCGGCCATTGACCGTAACGATTCGTTCTGCGAATAAAAAATCGCTTCATTAAAGTTTATCAGATATGAAAGACACGAGTTCATAAAAGCGTTGAAAAGGTGCTGAATCATGAGTATTGGTGTTACCTGGGATTGTCAGACCAAAGATTGGTTTTATGACGTGTTCACAAAAATTCATTCATGAAAGGTCATAAGTGTCTATTTGACCTTCATACGGCGTATAACCAATTTTAACATGTGACGCAAGCTTGCGAAGGAAACAATATTTTTTGTATGAATTTACAGTTTTATCGGCGGAAAAATCAATTTTTAGTCAAATACATGTGGAAATTACGAAGCCTCGCTTACTTGGGCAACATCCAGATAGCTGGCCACAACCAATCACCTGTCGGCATTTTCGCCTCAACGTCAATTCTTCCATATTTGAAACTGAACGAATTCACAGTGCGAATTCTGCGGAAAGAAATTTTTCAATAACAGTTCGACGGCAGGGTTTGTTTCTATTGGCAAGTGAAATATTTTGAACTCTGGTGAAAATTTGAACAGCACCTAACCCAAGGTTAAATAATTTGGCGTTATGCAATGACGTTACAAATACTCCATTGTTTGCACAATGGTTGTGACGTCATTCTACGCCTTTCCTGCACGCCTGGCAGCATCAGCAGTAATTTATTGCACACAATTACAAATTTGGAACATTGTTTATGACGCCACCTAGCTGATGTTGCCGGGTTGAGGTAGTTGCTTCCGCTTCCGGTTCTCATGCAACCCCACCAAGCATTGGCGGTGCACATATCGGCCGGGGAACCCCCCCAAAGGTCCACTGTTCCGTAAGACAGGAATCCATCTCCATATTGTTCAGTTGTCAACGTCTGCAAAGTTCCGTGATATTTACATTGACGTAATGTTTACTACGTCACAAGAGACCGAATATGTCAATCATTATGACGTCACACGATGTAATGCCGCTTAAAACTGACCGGTTTGATGAAGAGGGTGTTGTCTCTGACGTAACTGTTCGATCTGTTGTTCGTGTAAATCTGAAACTCCCAGTTCCCGCCTCCGGACATCGTAATCTCGTGCTGCCAACGTTCCAAGTCAAAATCATCCCAAGTCTCCTCGAAGATCAGTCCGTTACATGGGGGTGACGTCATGTCACATGACGTGTCACATGGATAACTCGAACATCCGGAGGTCGCTGCATAGCACGCTGTTACCAAGCAACAAAGGACCACTAGAAACCGCATGTTTTGTATTCTACCGAAAAAACTGCTGAATTTTAAGAAATTTGATTAACTGATGTTAAACGGACTTAATTTCCCCACGACAAAGGTTGCAGGATTAATCACGAAAGAATAACATTGGCCCCATCGTGATGTTTGTACCGCTTTGTTTCGATTTTGCTTGAACATATACATTTACCAACAGAATTAACCCCCATTAAACTGCACTTAATCTGCAGTCGCTTCAGCAACGTAAGTAATTCTTCAAGGTTTTCGTCGATAAACCTGGACAGCTAAATTCCTGCTTGCCTTCAGGGCTTTTATAGAAATTTTACCCCTCAGACTTCTGTCTTATCATCGTGCGTATCATGCTGCGTCATGCACACGCGCGACGGAACAATGGAAACGTTCGAGCGTTCCATGGGAACATATGCACCTGGAAAGTCTGTTATCTTAATGACATTTCGCCGATGCAAAGTAAGTATTTGGAGTTCTCGTTTTTACCATCATGCGACTGAAGTTCTCCATGCCTTCGTACCCGGTTAAAAGTCAAGTAGCAATGGATTAAATTTCACCTGTCCAAGTTCCGCTGTGTTACGCAACAACGGACGTCATCGTGGCTTTAGGGCCGGAAACCTTAAGAATGCAATGTCATCGTGTATTTTGCAACGTCTCCATGTGCAAAGTGGATGTGAATTGTTGTATACGAATAAGCAAATCTGTCACTTGACTTCGCCAACAAATTTACACAAACAAAGCAGCAAAATGCTGAACACAATTTATGAAAGATTACATGAGGATGTGAATGACAAGATCGCAGAGCGGATGTTTGAAACCCCGACGACGCATTCACATAACGAAGCAGCTTAGGTAGACACGTAGGCTTGTTTACAAAGTGACTTGAGCTCCAACGTGATTTGAAGAATCACAAACTATCTTAGTCACTGTTGCTTCTAGGTATATTATATTGATAAAAACTGTCCTTCTGGCACTAATCAGCTCTGGCATAAACGTTTACTTGTGTCAGAGAAATAGATTATTTAATTATCTTAGTGGCAATTACTCAACACTGTTCAGAAGTAAAACAAAATTACCAGATAAGATGGTTGTTGTATTTAATATTTCATTACGAGAAGGCTGGAGACAGTGTAAACCAAGAAATGTCAAAAATACAATTTCACTATATTCAGTCCATCAGCATGAAAATATTGTTGTGAAAAAGAAAGGTTTTTATTGATCTGAGGTGGAATTCATTCAGTGACATTCTAAGTTTTAAATTGCAGCCGTATTTTAAACGTACAGAATTTTTAAGTTCATAACCTGCTCTTTACATCATTACCAATCAGACATGGCCACACCAGCCAGTTTCCTCACCCACCCTCTGTACAACTCCAGCCTAAAAACACTGATTCCCTTCGTACGTTGTCTTGGGCCTGGGTTCTGTTCAAACGGGTCTGGCGTCTCCTGTGGGAACACAACGTTTTACGACTGCACAACATGCAGTAAACCCGGTGCCATCATTTTCATCGTGGTGGCAATCCTCATATTGATCATAATAGTGGTTGGGAATCTTGGGATCATGTGGTTGATTGTCAGAGGAGGAAAGGAGATGAGGAATGATATGAACTACATCCGGTTATCCATGTGCGTGTCTGACTTCACTGTCGGTAAGTTAAAAATATTCTTAATGTAAACTTGTTTGAGCTTATCCAACCTAAACATCGGGTTGCTATAGTGGGTAAGCCCCAGATTTGCTGCGAGATTTTTTTTACTGTTAGGATTCGTAAGATTGCAACTCATTTAAACAACTTTCTTCGAACCAAATTATAAATCTTAAACGAATCAAAACAATGCGAATTGCTTGCCTGTACTTTTTCAGCTTGTCTGTTAAAAAATCGCGTTGTTTTTTTAATTATTTACGCCAACGACAATTGATTATTTAGTTCGAATTTATCTTGAAACCACCACAAACATTCCACAAAGGTGCAGTGTTGGGAGTGGCTCTCATCCCAAACGCGTTCATGACCTTGAGGACGACAGCAGTTGACCTTGCCGTGATAAAAGCTCAATCGTCCAACACTCCAACCTCTCTGGCGTTCGGGGTTCTTTTCACCTTGGGTTATACGAGTTCAATGTACCACCTGTTGCTACTCGGTCTCTACCGCTTGGTGGCGATCAACTGGCCGATCTGGTACAGAGTTCACGGAATAAAACACTTGTGGATTTTGATTCTTGTGATTTGGGCGATTTCAGTCATATCTGCGTCTATGCTTGGTGAGTTACACATGTATTAATTCCAACATTGGGTAAATTATTACATTTTACAAATTGTCAGTGGCGCCAGTCCTTTGCTTTAGTTGATTACAAATCAATAGAAACACAGAAATTTATAAACTTCCTGTAGTCCATTCTGTTGCACTTTGCTTTCACGGTCGTCTTCTTCACTTCCAGCTTTGGTTTCCAAAAATGTTCGATGTATTTACTACGAACCCAACTTCATTTACCTTCCGACCCTGAGATTCGAAGATCCTTCTTCGATATACAAAGCACCACCTCTGGCAGCTTTTGTCATTTCCGCCTTTTGCATTCCCTACGTTTCTGTGGTAAGTTGGAAAGTGTTTGTTTATATTTCTCAGGCTGTATCATGGTGCGTATGTTACTTTAAAGTAATGTTTAAATTACAAAAAGTTATTCGTAATCCATTCCAGACCGTGGTGTTGGTCGTTACTTCGGTGCAAGTTTATCGGCGAACGAAGAAGTCGAAAAAAATTTCTCATTCGAAAAATGACAAACTATTCCTGAAGCGGGAGAGGGACGTTGTTCAGACCATCGTCATCATGTTCACGACCTTCAGTATCGCCATATGTAAGTCCACCAACCTAAACATAAACAAAGTGTTAAACATGCAAGCGCTGTGTACATGCAATGCTTGGTTATTACTGATATGATTAAAATTTTTTGACCACACCGTGATTCGAACCCGTGTTATCCAAGTCACAATTCTCGACCTGGTTTTCTTCAGGTTTGGTGTTTGGTCGGGCGCCTGTGCATAGTTTTGTCTCTGGAGTCAAACAATCTAATATTCCCAGGTCCACTTACCGTGTGTTTCTTCCACATTTACGGGAAACCCCCCACCCAGATTTGCTACATCGCGATTCCTCTGATGGTTTGCACTTTGCTCGCGATGTCGAACAGGTAACTTGATATAGCGGGATGCAGACACTGTTTCTACCTAATATTATCAGTGTACGATGTTGTCAGCTAAATAGACACTCAAGATTTAATCTTTTTGCTGTTTAAACTGTTGGTTCTAATCTTTAGGCGCCCGACCAGATTTCTTGGTCTAGATTTCTAAAAGATTAATATGACCTTCCAGTCACTGACTTTAGTAGGTCCGATAGCCGTCCAGTCACCCACATATTTTTTGATTGACAGCGCAGTGAATGTGATCGTATACGGAATGCGAGAGGCAAAGTTCCGTAACATTTTACACGCTGAAATTGAGCGGATCACAAGAAGAATTGAAGAAACTCAGCTTATCAGGAGTTAAACAATCCCGAACCGACCTTTGTTCGATGAACACTTTGTCGTATATTATAACGTCAGTACATCAATACATTATGACGTCAATACAAGCCAACAATTTCGCCGTTTCGTTACTCAGTGGTTACCAAGTTTGTTTACATCGACAAATTTTCTCCAACATCCCACATAAAGCAGGGTAATTTCGGGATATTCGATCATTTGTTTATTTTTCCCAACTCATAGAAAAACAACATTCACCAAAACCAATCGCTGGTTATTTATCCGCACAACAGAACAACATGATTCCTATGGTACAAAATTTATCCTCGATATATTTTTGTCGAAACAGTGCAAGTTCGTGAATTTTGTGTTTGATTTTATTGAAAAAGGAAGTTTGATTCAAAACAGATAGATCAGAATTAAACACAGGCATTGAAACGAATGCGCGGCTGAACACTCACACAAGCACCGATGATGTGTCACAACATTTGTAATATATTTGGGTTCGATAACCAAACTTTTTATTCTTATTCATTTGTGTACGATTCATGCGCAAAGTTGTTAACCGACCCGCATTTATCGTGGGTTTTAAACCCAAAACCCACAGTCCATATAATTGTACGCCATGCTGAATATTTCTCTGTACACAGCACGGTAAAACTATTCGCCCAAATATCGCTTTACTGTTGCCACCACCACCCAACTTTCCTGTGATGGTAAACCAAACAACTAAGGAGTCCGAAAACTTACGGAAACCGATAGTTTATTGATGACCAGAACAGCAGCCAACATACACAAAGTACTGAAATGTTCCATAACACCTCCATTCGAGCATATGCGTTCACCCTAACGTCATCTGACGTATATGGTGGCGAGAAGGAAGTGTTGCATGGTAAGGTTAATTACACAGGAACACATGCTAACAACGCTAACGGGCGAATCTAAATCATTACTGGCAGCCAGCCCGTGTTGATGAACTGTGGTTTTGATATACGAAAGACAAGTTGGGTTCACATTGATGTCTTAATGTACGTAAGTTGGGTTCACATTGGTGCAGCTGACTGTGTGTCAGATAAAGTGCGGGCTTTCAGGTACACGATTTTCAAAACAATGAAGTTAGCACAGGAATTAGTTGATGGAAATATATTGAGTTCTATTTGTTTAGATTCAAAGATGGCAAAGTGAGATGAAATACATTTGTTTCCTTACATTGCTCACGGCTATATAATAATTCACAAGTTTGGTTTGGTGGCGGTTGTGGTTACTGACGTCACCAGAGGGCCGAAAGGGCCGTGGCCCATCCTAAACGTTTTATAGTTGAGCATTTGTATGTTTGGATCTTCGATATGTACACTGTACTGGCTTCACTTTCGTAAATGATTTACCGATAAGTTTGCGATTTTTCAATCAAAGTTAACTTGCTGAAACCCAAATACATTTGTTCCTCACCAACATTTCGGGCCTACCCACACCAATAGTTGTGGTAAATGTTCGACCAAAGCAATTTAACAATGTATGGATCGGAACATTGGAATCTGGTACAGTTTCACTGAGGTTTTTTTCTCACACTTATTATACGTGCTTTACCTAGATATATTGGTATGATATGAAAAAAAGTAGGCCTGAATCGTGATTAGATTGAATAAATCATTTGGAATACCAACAGACAGAAGATGAATGTACCACGTGAATTTCTTGAACATCCAGCTTACAACACGACCTTCAAATTCATCACAGACGCGCTCACGTGTCTGGGGCCGGGCTTCTGTTCGAATGGATCGGGTCTGACTTGCGTAAACACAACATTCTTTGACTGCCCGACTTGCAACAAACCGGGTATACTCATTTACTTCATGGTGGCCGTTTTAATTCTCATCACCATTTTCGCTGGGAATCTCGCAATTGTGTGGACGATTGTACACGGAGGACAGGCCATGCGCAACAACATGAATTACATCCGACTTTCGATGTGCGTTTCGGATTTCATTGTTGGTGAGTCATGGAAGCTTGTTTGTTATTGATCAAATCATAATCACTTTTATTTTCGCGATAACAACATGTGTGCCCCGATAGCTGTCATCGTCCATGGCGTGCGGATAAAAAAGTTCAGTAATTAAATTTCACCACGTAAATTTTCACTAAGGTAACTTGAAATGGTGATGGCTTAACTGCGAAACGCTATTTTTTGGCCGAAATATATTTGGTTTACCTGTTTCTTTAGTTTGTTCGTTGAAAATTTGTGTTTCTTGTTATCCTGTGTAAATTGAAGAGCTTTTCTACTTTTGACAACTGTGATATCTTATTTAATTGCTGTGTGAATACACATCATACTTCATCTTGCTGTATGTTAAATTGTGCCAACAAACTCACGACCTCTTGCAAAATTTAACACTCGGTTTGATATTGTATTTAAAACTGTGACACCAATGGAATAAATTGACCTCACGAAGCAGCAGGAACTGCGTTAATTAAAGTTCATCATCAGTTTATGCAAAACCCTCACCATACACTGATATTTTAACTTTCATCTTCTTGTTCGTCCTCCAGGGGCAGTCCTCGCATTCTCACTCATTCCGAATCTCGTGATCACTCTGAAGTCGAACGCGATTGACCTCGCCCTGAAAACCGGAACAGCCCTGAACTCCCCGTGGGCGATCGCGTTCGGGATCCTCTTCACCCTTGGTTATACAAGTTCGATGTACCACCTTCTGTTGCTCAGCATTTACCGGTTGATTGCACTTAATTGGCCCCTGTGGTACCAAGTTCAAGGGTCCAAACGCTTGTGGTTTTGTCTGCTTGCAGTCTGGGCCTTTTCCGTTCTGACCGCCTCAATTCTGGGTACGTTTAACGGTTTGATTCGAATCGAAGTAACAAAAGAAATTGCGAAATAAAACAATACTTTTCAAACTTATAAATCAAAACTTTTCGGTTTTACTTTTAAAAACAAAATAATTAAGTCCAATTCCCTCTAACCTAAGTATGTGTTGCTGTTGCTTGCTTCCTAGGGTACAGCAGATTTCTATAACATTCTGTTCAATTATAAATTACCGTTTGTGCTTATAGTAAGATTTGATATGGATGAGTAAATTTCCGTCAGGATTGATATAAAGTAGTGGTTCCCAAAGTGGGCGCCAGCGCCCCCCTGGGGGCGTTTGCAATCGTACGGGGGGCGCTGAAGACCGAATGGGCCATTGGGGGGCGCTAGGAAATAAATGACAGATTGGTGGGCGATTGGTGATACCGTATTTACTCGATTGTAAGCCGCGGCTTATAAAGTTTTTTAACTTACCGTTGGTGCGGCTTACAATCTAGGGCGGCTTACATTATTTAATGTCACGCTGATATTTTGTCTGCGCTCTGTGTTTTCATGAAATTTACCATCAACTCGCTCCATCGCACCAATATGTTTTATCGCCCAAGGTTGTCAGCGTATCTGACAATTTTTCACGACAGATTTGTTGACAATTATTGTTGTAGGGCACCTAAGTTTGTCTTTAACATTAACATGCGGCTTACATTCGAGGGCGGCTTATATTAATTTTTGAACACCTTCACATGCGGCTTACAATCGAGGGCGGCTTACATTCGAGGGCGGCTCACAATCGAGTAAATACGGTAGGGCACATTTTCTCTTATAGCGTAGGTCAGTGTTTCCCAACCGGTGGTACGTGTACCACTAGTTGTACGCGACCGCATTCCAGGAGCACCTCTCCGTAGTTTGCGGGTATGGTTCGAATTTATTTCCAAATTTTCGATAGTTCATACTCAAGGCTACTTTGCAACACTCAATTAGGTGGTACACGACGAAATTGTTTTACCTCCAAGTGGTACGCAACCACAAAAAGGTTGGGAATCACTGGGCCAAATGATTCAATCCAATCTTTGTATAATTTATGCTACTTCAAAAAAGCCATTTCTCGCATGCTGAACAAAAAGTGATTGATTCTGACGTCACAACGAATTTTATGTATGTCACAATGTGTCATCAATCAACGCTAAATAATCGCTATTCGAAAATGAGGATTTTCGGTGGTATGGTTTACTTGTTTTAACTAGAGTTTGGTATAGAAATATTAGAAATCAGACGAAATTGGTGTCATTCCACCAACCTAACCCATCGCATTAATTGACAAGCAACAAATAAATTCGTTATGTTTTTTGTCTGTTTTGTTGGGCGTTGTTAAATGACTAAGGTGTTTTGGGGGGCGGTACTGAAAAAAAGTTTGGGAAACACTGATATAAAGTATGCTTGCCGGCTCGTACTGCACCAACACATATCAACATATTGGATTCTTGACCTTTCTGTGTTATTCCAGGTGCGGTTTCTCGTAATATCGCGTACACATATTACGAACCCAACTTCATCAACCTTCCTACCCTAGTATTTAAACACAAGGAATCGGCCGCCTTGAAAGCCGAATCACTCTCTGCTTTCGTTATTTCGGCGTTGTTTATTCCCTACGCTCTTGTGGTAAGATGTTAAAGCTGATATCCCACATAATCTTACTATCTGGTGAATATTGCAATCCATAACTCACATTGGTTCGAACCCCGGTGCCGTGATCTTATTGGTCAACAAAATAGACATTACAAATGACAAATAATACCCCACACGTATTAGATTATATACATTTAGTGCCCAAGCAAATATCTTCATTATTAGCAATTTGTATCTTTCTCTAATTCGTCTTTTTAGACTGTAGTATTGGTCGTGACGTCATTCCAAGTCCACCAAAAAATGGCAGAGTCAAAAAAGTTTAACTGCTCGGGTCAGAGAAGTAAAAGAATTCTGAACCGGGAAATGGAATTGATCAAAACGATCGCCATCATGTTTTTCAGCTTCAGCATCACAATATGTAAGAAAACACAGATTTGTAACAGCGTAAATTTGTGGTCGTTCAAAGGCCTTTTTTCTTATAACTTATAATAAGCCGTTTCCTTTACAAGTTAGTTCAACGCTTTCCATTTCAAAACAAATTTAGCGCCTTGGAATAATTAGCGGATGTTTGATGGTGGTTTTGTTCAGTATCGCGGCACAAACAGTGTTTATCTTTCCCGACGAGGCGGCCAATTTGTGGTTAATCCTTCACCGTCACTCACTCGGGACGTGATACAAGATCACGTTTTAATGTACAATGATACCTTGCAGTAAAACTTTGATCACAGGAAAATCCGCTTGCGCAAGCGATTAATCAACAACCGCCCCATCGCTGTTGCATCGCTGTGTGTATGCATTACATAACTGTATTCAAGCATGTTGCACAGCATGACGCAAGTTTAATAAATATGAATCAGTACACAGGAGGTCGTCGACATTTTCAAAACCATCTGATATTCCGCCATCATTCTTTGCATAAAACCAAATGCAAAATTTATTGAAAAAGGCGCAACGAATGCAGAAACATAATCCGTGAAATTTTTATGTGGTAGAAATACAAAAAAAAGAGACAAAATGTTCATCATAACTTTCTGGTTCAGTTACTTTACAGAGCCAATGTAAAGTTTTCATCTATAAGAACACGTAATGATGACTTGGAAATATTGTGATGGTTTGTTTTGTAAACAGGTCCGTTAACAATCTGCTTCCTCCTCCTGTTCAGCCAACCACCGTCTGCCGCCTGCCACGTCACTACACCTGTGATGGTTTGCACGCTACTCGCCATGGCAAACAGGTAATACATGTACTTAACGTTTAGTTGCAACTGACCATGTATTGGTTTATAACACTATTAACTTCTGAGAACAAATAGACTGGCATAAGTTATTGTCTGAAGTTTATCTTAAATCTTAATCTAAATTATTGCTGTTTCCCGAATTATCTTGAACAACTGACAGCCATCAGAAGAAAGTCGAAAATGTCGTTTCAATGTTGAAACTCACCCAGTGAAATGTCACACTCATTATGTCCGCAGCAGATTAAAACACAGTTCCAATAACTATTCACCAAGGGTTCTGCATACAGCGCAATAGAAATCTGTAACCTGCATGCTTTTTGCATTAATTAACTTGCTGCTGACGCTACATCAATAATATTTGCACTCATGCACTTTGTCGTAAAGAAAGTCGGTTTCGTGACGATCCAATGTAGTTTCCTTTGCCAGAAGAATTTTAAAGTTGACTAAATGCTAAATTAAACAATGAACGTCTTGTAGATATTTATCTCGCCTTGCAGACGGGAACGTTAAAATACGAGGCTCATATCAGTCCTTGGTGCAAACAAGATTGGGGCCTCTAGTTTAAATAGACAACTGAGCAACTTTATTCCCCTGTTTAATTCTTCCACAGTGCCGTGAATGTAATCGTGTACGGACTTCGTGAGAAGAAATTCCGCAACATCCTTAGCGGCAAGATTGACAAGGTAGCCAGGAGATTGGAGAGACCAAGTATATCAAGAGTATATGTGACCTGACTTGCCGCGTTTAAGCTGTAATATATCTCTACTGCGTTGGCTGCAAATGCTGTCCCAGTGTAAAACTGCTTATTCTGCTTCACACTGAGGTCCTCCCGAGGGTTTCTTGTACTTATTTATTTAATCATGTTTTAAGGTTGTCTGTACAACATATTTGTCCGTGCTTCTGGCGTAAATAAACGTTGGCAACGATTTGTTGAACGATGAAAACAGAAACAGCGACAAAGATGTTGGTGGACATTTCACAATAAATAATCCGTACAAAAATGTTTGTTTGTCATGTCACAATCAATCACAGGGGGGAAATCTCAATCGCTCTTTTTGGAATATTTTCTTTCTTCTCGATTGTGTTCGTCATAAAGCGTTGACGAAATGTGATCACAAACTTTCTTTGGAGTTCTCGAAGAATTCGTCGGAATCTCTCATCGTGGAAGTTGTAGATCATCACGTTAACCAAGCTGTTGGCATGACAACACAACAAGCGTAAGATTGATTGTGTGTGTGTGTGTGTGTGTGTTTGCGTGTGTGTGTGTGTGTGTGTGTGTGTGTTTGTGTGTGTGTGTGAGTGTGTGTGTGTGTGTCGTGTGTAATTGTTCATACCTGTTGCATGCTGCAAAAAACGTTGTGACCATAAGTGGGAGACTCTGGGTGGCGCACGAGAGCACACCGGAATTCACCAACACAAAAATAATAATCATCGGAACTGGAGGAGAATAGTTAGTGAAGTAAATACAATATAAATATAAGTTATTACTCTCACCTATGCTGAAAGAGTAACAGATATACATTATCCCGACTGCCACCATTGCTCTTCTCTCGCAATCGTCATGTTGTGAATAAGAATGTCCGAGTAATGACTGTCTTTTTCTCAAAGAACAGAGAATCACGATTGTAATGACCAAAATCACCGTCTGAAATGTATGGGGTTATTTTTTATGATTGTCAGATAAAACAAGAATAAATACGTTTAAGCCACTATCAGTAAAAACAAGACAAATATTTGACAATAAGTTGTAGCACTTACAACTGCAACGTATGGCAAGACGGTTGACAGGTAAAACGAAAATCTTGCTCCTGTGGTTGGGGCCCCACTAACGTACATTCTCGCAGGAAGGTAGAGGAATGCTGATTGGTAATAACTAAAGCTGAAATTCAAGTGGGTAATACCTGCAAACGAAAATCCACATCCTTAACACATTCAAAAACGTTTTTACGTTTTCGGCACCGAAATATGTTAAATATTCATGAAATCGGTTGATTTTTGCTCATATTTCACGACCCGGATATGTAGCACGCTTTTGTAAACTGTGTTAGCAATATTTTACCCTTCGGGTGTAAATACATTAAAAATCACGATATGCAATCAATTAAATTATTGTTGTCTGCACTAAATTGTGAGAAGCTTAATTTCTCCCATGTTATGATGATGAATAGTTGTCCCAGGGCAAAATGTTTCATTCTATTTTCAGAAGACCGTGAAAGATTAAAATTATATTTACAATGCGTACCAGCAACAGAGACAGACAAGATGGACATCACCCAAGCCAGACCGATATGAAGAAAAACCCACTTTATGTCCCAAGTTCGATACCAGACTGGAAACTGGAGAGCGATCAACCGGTTCGTGCTCATGACAATCATGTGATACATTGAACAGGAAAAACTTATCATCACTAGGACACCAAATATTCGAGTCTTGGCCGTGTCAATACTCGTGTAGGTGTACGTTGACAACTCGTCGAAAGTTTTGTAAAATGTCGAGATAATGTTTGGCAGCACAACCGCGCAAATTTCAAGTCCTTTAAAAATAATTTTTTTCTGTAAATTTCGTTAAGAATCTTCAGATAAAACATCAGAAAACACCGGATTTGTTAAAAATGTGTCAAATTTCGGTTTTACCTATTAATAAGTCAAGGAAAGACATGGACAACCTCATGTAATCAATCCGTGTTCTCATGCTGGAACTTGCGTAAAAACATATCTGTATGGTGAGATTCCCGACGACAGTCGCAAGAAAAAGGAAAGCATACAACACGAAGAACGTTATTCCAAGAGCCATGCTGCAATGAGGGCAAGATTTTACCGTCACATTGGGACAAACTGTTTGAGCTTCGTGAGAACAGAATCCAGGAACGCCACAGTAGAACAAACGTCTTGAAGGGGACAGGTTAGAAAAGTTAAAAGCAAAAATTGAGATAGATTCGTTACTCATTTTCACAGTTTCAACTTAAACTGCAAAGACACAATATAATAAACATTAGATAAATAAAAATTTGCCACGCAGGTGCAACTAATCTCTTGACTTGTTGTTTCAAACTTACAACGTAAACTTTTAACTGTTTGTTTAAAACCTCACTTAACTCAAATAACAATGATCAGTAACAACATCCCTGACTTACATGTTTACAGACACGACTTATTTTTTCGCAAAATAAACTTCCGCATCCTTGTTGCATTTTGCAACTTCCCACAACTCTAAACGTCAATGTGGTCTTTAATCACAAACCAACAACGCTCGCGTACTTCCTGTTGACTTTGCGAACGATTTTGGGAGAACAATTTTGCTTTAAAAAACGATTAGCATAGCTTGTATTACCCATCGCCTTAATTATTTAACAATGGGGCAATTATTAGTTTCTTACTAAATATAGTTTTCAATTGAAATTTTTACTTCACCCCAGAACCAAAATAAACTTTTCGTAGAACGTGTTTCGCCAAGTCGCTACAGCGAACTGCTCTAGAAATAATGGAATCGTACGTGGCTGCTGTTGGCGTTTTTTATTGTAATTATCGTGGTATTTTAGACTAAAAAACGTTTGTAGTCACAATATCAATAATACTAAAATATAGTAATATAATTGTTGTAGGTGAATAATGGATTATTGTTGTTGTGTTTGTGATAATGAATTTGCTTTGAGACAATTAAGCTAGAAAATTTATGCTAATTTATTACAACCGCTTCCAGCACCTACAGCTCAGCTTAATAGTTTTTGACATCACTTATAGGGTTTTTGTTCATAATGTTTTTTTGTGTTTAGAAATAGTTAAAATGACTGCATTGGAAAAAGCAGACAAATCGAGGAAGGCTAGGTATAACAAAAATAAGAAGAAGAGCTGGAGGAAGCGGATTGATATCAGGGATGTTGAGGATCGTTTGGACAGATCCAGATTGGAGTTGAGAACTGGAGGACTTGTCAGAGAGAAAGAAAACCACGAACTTTTTGTGATAGAAAACAAATCCCTGGGAAAGGAATTTGTGCTTGGAAGAAAGAACAAGAAAGACAAACGGTTAATGGTTGACAAAATCATTGTTCCTAATCCCGATGACATTGTTCCAGCCTCGAGGCGTGATTTTGCTAAACGTAAAAGACAAGAACAACGCAAAAATTTAATTACCAAACTCAGAAAACCTTCTGCAAAAAAGAAACTGATGATAATGTCCTGCCGTAAAACTAATGGGCCCGTGGACATTTGGAAATGTCAACCAAAAGAATTAAAAAACGAAATTTTTGGCAAAGATGAAATTACGGTGCTTACAGAGACATTTACTGGAGAGGGATTGATAAAAAGACCAAAACATCTTTCTATGAAACCTGAAACAACAGTGAAGGCTGTCGAAGTGGCTCATGCTGGTGCGTCCTATAACCCAACCTTTGAAGACCATCAGGAATTACTTCTCCTTGAACACGAAAGGGAGTGCAAAAAACAGCGTGAACTGGAGAGGATTGAAAGGTCGGTCATGGTGGATGCATCAACAGTGGCCACTGAGGAAAGCAAGGATAAAGAATTGAAAGAAGGTTTGTTCCCTGTTGATGATGAGGTTTCAAGTGACCTTTTAGAGCAACCAAGTGGTGATGTAACACAATCAGTGGCCACAAAACCTTTGACGAAAAAACAAAAGAAGGTTTTGGCCAAAGAACATTCAGATAAAAAGGTGAAGAACGTGCAGTGGGCAGAAAAACTGCGACAAAATGAGGTGTACAGAATAAAAACTTTGCTTTCGGAAATTCAAGAAAAAGAAAAACGAATTCTTGGTAAAAAGCAACGCAAGATGGAAAGGAAGAGGCAGCCAATGTTGTCCAATGTTAAGTTTTTGGAACCGGACCATGATTTGCAATTAAGTTCCGAAATCACAGGATCATTAAGACGGCTCAAGCCGGAAGGCAACTTGTTGGTGGACCGATACAAAAGTTTGCAAAAGCGATGCATCATCGAACCCAGGCAGCGCTTTAAGCCGCCAAAGCGCAAGTACAAAGTCAAGTATCAAGAAAAACGGACATTCAGGGAGATTGAAGTTTAATAACTGGTTAAATAATTGCCAATGTTTTTTGGAACTGTTAAGTATTAGTACTTATGACTAATATGACAATTATGTTGTGTGGTTTTGTGGTAAATAACAAACATTTGTTAAATTCTGTTGCAGATCATTTAAATTTTTAGAAAATAAACTAGAATCATGTTATGAATGGCAGAAATGGCTTTTCGGAGATCGAAGGTGAAAATTCTTGTGCTCTGTGCAATAGGAATCACTCTCTTTGCACTCTACCAAAAATTGAAATATTCTGGTTCAAAAAATTTGGGTAAATCAGAATCAAGAGACACTGAATCAAAACTTCCAGTGGAAAATGTGTACAATAAAGTCAAAGCACCTCAACAACAAGATGAAAACATTCCAGTTGATGATGAAAGGCACTCAGATGACAATGAAATGCCGTTTAATGGAAGTCCTATGGAAATGAAACAGTTTGTCTTGGCCCAAAACTTTTTCCAGAAATTCTACAATACTGAAAGGTTTGGTACTCACACCAAAGATGCTGTGATTATTGTTGTCCAAGTACACGACAGAACAGACTTTTTTAAAGAGCTCCTTAACTCATTGAGAAATGCTCGTGGCATTAGCAAAGCCACACTCGTTATCAGCCTGGACAAGTTGTCAGAGGAAAACAACGATGCTGTGAAAAGCATCGACTTCTGTCGATACATCACCATATTTTTTCCATATGCCATGCAGCTCTACCCAGACACATACCCAGGGATGGATCCTAATGATTGTCAACGGGATTACTCAAAGTCTGAAGCCATCAGGAGGAACTGCAATAATGCCGAACACCCCGATATGTACGGACATTATCGTGAAGTAAAATTTGTGCAAATTAAGCACCATTGGCTGTGGAAACTCCACATGGTCTTCAGCGGCATTCGTTTATTTTCAGACAACACAGCACCTGCTCTTCTGCTTGAAGAAGATTATTATGTTGCACCCGATATATTAACATGTCTCGCTAAGGCAATGGAGCTTAAGGAGCAAAGGTGTTCGAAATGTCAAACCATTTCGTTGGGAAACTTCAACCCCCCAAACTACCAGGGAGAAAGTAACCAAGTAGAAATAAAGTCATGGACGAGTAGCGCTCATAATATGGGCATGGTTATCACACGCAGCTTCTACGACCAGATAACTAAGTGCACTGACAAGATTTGTGAATATGATGACTATAATTGGGATTGGTCTCTCCAAGCTGCTGCTTCCTCATGCATTCCTGAGAATCTTTACACAATGGCCTTCAAAGCTACCCGTGTTTTTCACATTGGTTCATGTGGAACTCATTTCAATAGCGATTGCAGGGCAAAGGAAAAGGCAAGGGAGGCAGATTCACATTTTGACAATGCAAACTTACATCCAGATAGTTTACACATTGCACTGGATAGTGCTGCCGCTGCTTCGGCCCCGAAACCAAATGGGGGTTGGGGAGATCTACGAGACCGGACATTGTGTAAGCAATACAAGACATTATGCACTTCAGCTATTGGCTTGTAGCTTGTCCATGCATTTATTAAACCTGAATCTCAACACTCATCCGTTTAATTCACTTTCCTGTGAGATTATGAGAAAGTGTCCATAGATTGTATATTGATAGGGCACTTGAATATGTATGCATAATATGCGTGGAACTGCAGTGCACCTGTACAAATAGAGATGTCTTAGTTGAATATTTTGTGTACATAGTCTTAATATTTGTGCCTTAATGGAACAAATCCTATATATTTATATGAAACAAGTTGCTTAACATTTAAAATAACAATTTATAAAAACGAATCCCTGAATGTGCAATTTTGTCTCGTGCTAGCAAATGGCAACCTACCTATAAATTACCACACAAAAATTTAATCATTTAAATCGCAACAAAGTCTGTATCAATTCTGGATGTCAGGCTGAACATTCTTTCACATGTTGGTGCAGAATAATTTGCCATTTTCTTATTTTCATGGAATTTCCATTAACAATTTTGTGAGACTTGCTTTTACAAAGATGTTTGCGTACTTATATTTACATTATTGTTCTCGTTGCAAAGCTTAGTACTCTTTTTAGTATTTTCGAAATCAATTTAAAAGTATGGCTGTCAGTTGTCACATTGAGAATATAATTTGCACTGTGGTTGAAACATTTTCAATTTAGACTTTTTATTGTGACTGTAGGGTTGCAAATTTCTTAACTCCCTAATAGAATCTATAAGAAATCACCCTAATAGAATCTAATCTGTTTACATAACAAAATAATATTGGAAGGTGCATCAACTTTTGCCTTATGACATCTTCATGTTTTGTATACTTCTTATATGGAAATATCTTTAAAAACTGTCAAGGTGTTGTCACGAAAGAAACAGACTGATTTGTTTATTTTGACAAACAATAAAATAAATTTGTCAAATTTTGTATTCGTTTTAAACTTTCTCATGGTGGTAGAATTTCAAACAAGTTCACCCTTGCTGTTGTTGAGCAGCATTGGACATCATGACGAAAAACACCACAGGAACTATGAACATCCACTAAAAAAATTTCAATTATGGTTTCAGGTTAAATGGACAGAAATTATGTGAAAGCACAGGTTTTTAGTTGTGCGTTGGGGACACTTTTCTAATTTTCACCCTTTTGTGTTGTTTATTAGACATGATTATTTTAGTGAAATATAACTGACTGATTTTAGCCAACAGAAATAAATGTTTCCATACTGCTTGTGATATACAGTGATAGTCTTGTGGCTACATTGACAATCACTCTGAAAAAAAATCTTACATATTTTCCGAGGAACGACTGAGGTTCACTTGCTTGTTTTTCCTTCTTTCTTTTTTCTTCTTCAATTTTGCTCAAAAAACCAGCAGTGTCAGGTCTGGCATAAAGTAAGTTATTATAAGCAGAGCAGTTTGCAAGCTATTTAAAGTTATTACAAGCAGAGTAGTTTGCAAGCTATTTAAAGTTATTGTAAGCAGAGCAGTTTGCAAAATATCAAGTTTTAAGTGCTCACATCTGTGCCTGATTTGGTGTAAACACCATGACTTCAGTTTCAAAGTTGGGCAGATTTTGTTCACCACACTCCAAGCAGGGAATAGAAAGAATACCTATTGAAATGATGTTTCCCAACCCATCAGTGTGAATATTAAGTGCATGTCTCATGTCAGCATCCAACAAAAGTTTCTAAAAATGACAAATTTCTCTCAGCAAATGTAAAATATGTACAAAAATATTTAAAACTGTCCCAAAACCAGATTGACTGAAAACTATACAGATAAACTCATTACATTACTTCAGGTACACAAATACATACCGCATACGTAAAGGTTGACACCCACGACGATTGCTCCTTTTGACTTGAAACTTCCTGCAGTTTTGTTGACATTCTTAGTCTGTAGATTCCGCCATTTTCTGCAAGTTTTTCCAAATGTTTGTATTCGTTTTGTGTAAGTTCAACTTGGTTCCTGATCGATGCATCTTCACCCTTAAGGTTGAGGAAGTGAATTTCTCCTTGCTTTTGAAATTCACCTGTGAAATATTCAACTTTAACTACTTAACAACATCTCGTTATGTGAAGAAGGGGGAACATATGTATTTTATGCATTAATCTGGTAATATTTTAGACAAGGCAACTATTACCTTTTTCCTGTGTACATGAATATTAAGAACACAGATAACAAAAAAATAAAACAAGCACAACAAAGTCACAAGAATGTAAAAAATTTCCACAGCCTTGGTTACCTTCTCCTATTGCATGTTCCACAAGCAAGCTGTATCCACTTTCGTGCGCTTTTGAATCCACATATATACAGGAAAGAAATAGGAGGTATCTAACGACATTGCACATAATTTTGCTGCCAAAGTGCAGCCGAAATGGTCTTCTCTACGTTAAGGACGTAGCCTCAAAAACACTAACTGAACTGATCCTGAAACGTGAAAAGCATTAAGTAGCAGTACCCCTGATCTCTCTTAAAACAGAGATCAGTGAGCAATACATGTTGCTGTAAGGAAACTGTAAAAACATGTATAAACCAAGAACCGACAAAACTTAAATAAATTGTTCTACAAATGCACCACAAAATGGAATGATGCGGTTCATCTGGTCCAGATATATCAGTCCAAAATCTTCGATATATTCGAGAATTACAGTACAATACATAGATCGTAGAATGACATCATTGCATAAAAATGCTTTACAAATTGGTAAAAAACACATATAGCTCTTTAGCGCTATTTTTGGTGCGATCTGCAGCAGCGATTAGGATCAAGCCAGTGTTGCCAGGTAAAATTTTCTAAAACCGCCCAACGCCTTGTCAAAACTAGCCCAAAAACCGCCCAAACAAGAAATTTCTGAAACAAGCCCAAAACCAGCCCAATTTTACTCTGACTTAGCTTGAAATCGACAACTGTTAGTGAATTGTCGCACTCGGTAGCTTTAACCTACCGCGGTTACGTTTTTTTACATTGGGTTCTGTCTGATCTGACCATGGCGTTACCTATTACGTTTTCTTTAATTGCAAGAGCATTAATCACTGATCTCTATGTGTTTATAGAGATCAGTGGCATTAATACATAGCAAAAACATTGCAATATTTGATGAATTTGGGTCATAATATAACTGAAACTAACAACTTAAAAAAACGCAATCAATTAAAAACATGTTTACAACTACAAAATCTCGTACATCTGTATTCCGTAGTTTCGTCATACACGTGCGTAAAGCGATCAAACGTGGAAGCTGTAAGCATTATGGCAAAAAAATTTACACACTACGAAAGACCTCTTGACTGCATTGTTTCCTCAAGCAATCCTTAGTTCATTGGTTACTATATTTTTTAAATCTGTTTGCAAAAATAACATTTTCTCTGCACCATTGCTGCTTTGCAAAAACGACTCCAGTTGCATGGTTCAAGTGTCTGTCGCACCCACCCACCCACTGAAAACAAAAAATTTTCTACCATATGTTTGTGTTTTTTTTGCGGACATATTTATGTATAAATAGGACCTTTCAGATTTGACCGTACGATCAGTGCACAAAGCAACCAAGTGAAATATTGAAAAATCTTAAATAGTAGAAACAAAATATTGTATTTACTTTTGTAATGTGGCAGCAGTGAACGTCCCGATGAAGCAATGAAAATATACTTGGAAAGTGTTAAGAAACCACCCGGGGCTTTCCCTAAACTTTTTTGATTAAATTGAATCCAAGAAAGATAGCGAGCAACAAATTTGTTTTCATAAAACGAAATTTGAAGGGCAATAATGAGCTTGTGGCCCCGCATTGTTTTGTTTGGCGACTCCATAACGCAGTACGCGATGAACCCCAACGGTTGGGGCACTCACGTCGCCGAACTGGTTCAGAGAAAATGCGATATTTATAATCGCGGGTTTTCTGGTTACAACACAGACAATGCGTTACAACTGTTCCCAAAAATCGTGGATGAAAAGTTACTACAGGTCAGAATAATTCATTAAAGTCGATGTTATATGTTCGCAACAAATCAAACCACATATGTAGATGTTTATCATGACAAACGATTTTTGTTGTACAGACTGTTGGTTTTTTAATTTAAGCTCTACTGGAGTAAAACATTCATGGTTTTGCTGTTAGGTTAAACTACATTGGTAAAATAAGCATGTATACTCTTTATTAGCTATCTTTAAATAAGTGTAAATTAAATGTTTTGACAATATCCATATTTAGAATGTATCCATTGTGACACTTTTTTTTGGAGCCAATGATTCAGTCCTAACCGGATCATATTCGAATCAACATGTTCCTGTTCCCAGATTTCAAAACAATTTGGAAAAGTTGGTTGATGGTTTTATATCGTTTGGTGTTGTACCTGACAAAATCGTGATTATTGGGCCGCCTCCAGTTGAAGCTGAGGTACAACATGCAGCGATTGTTATTATTATTATTATTTGTGAAATTATTTCAAGTTGATGCACTTAAAACCACATCTACTTTGTAAAAAGAGTGAAAGTTTTCTTTCTCTTTTACTAAATGCTGGGTTTTTGTTGTTCATGTTGTTGTTCATGTCATACAGGTTTAAACAAAGTTTGGGCAATATGTAGCCAATATCATAAATTATATCAGCTGCATGCCATCTATCTCTGGCTCACATTAAGTTTCATTTATCAAGAATACCACGATTATCAGCGAACTGCATAATGTTAAAATTTGTGTTCATAGCTCAGATTAAAGGCAATGATTGAGAAAGGGAATGGAGATGTTTGTGACAGATCAAATAAAAAAACAATAGAATATGCAAAAGTGTGCGTCAAGGTAAAAAAATCAAATGTCAATATTTATTGTATTGTTGACCTAATTAGTCTAACCCGACATTTTATTACTGTAAGCTCCCTTTTTGTCAATCAATGTCAAACTTTCAGGATGGATTTTGTTATTTCAGGTTGCAAATGAGAAGAAGTGCAGGGTAGTAGATATTTACACAGAAATGTTTAAACAAACTGAAAGTCTTGCTTATTTCCTTCACGATGGACTTCACTTCTCAGATGAAGGAAATGCTTTTCTGGCCAAACTTCTTTCCCCACATGTTGAACAACTTATTGGGAAATTAGAGATGAATTTACCCGACTGGAAAGTCATAAACAATGTGGAATAGCACGGAAAAATAAAA
This sequence comes from Ascidia mentula, assembly GCF_947561715.1. NCBI lineage: Eukaryota > Metazoa > Chordata > Ascidiacea > Phlebobranchia > Ascidiidae > Ascidia > Ascidia mentula. Next base: position 527,763 of record NC_138569.1, read on the forward strand.
AAATCATGCATGCAATAGTTTTGCAGTAATTGTTTTTGAATGTTCTTCAAATAAGAAAACAAAGTTGAAGTTGGCCTGTTTTTGTTTCTGCATCATATGCAAGTATATTGTTGCTCATTTGAAAGGTTCTTTAATTATTGTAAATGTAAAATGTTTAACTTGTGTGTGTGCTACCTGCAGTTGAGACTTTGAAAGTTTCAAATGTTTTTATTTCTTACAAAAGTTCAATCATTTACATTTATTGTGATTTTTTTAAACTTCAAAATGCATGATTGAAATTATTTCCACTTTATTGAATATAAATATTACAGATTACAAATTCAATTATTTTGAAGTAGCATGGATTCCTAAATTAAAACTGTGCGGAAGTAAGTGAAAACGCATCAGAAATTCTCGCAATGCTGAACCCACTTCGAGGACTGGCGGAAGGCTTGCGCCATGACGTATGCATACAAACATTGTTACAGGGTTTGTGTACGTTAATGTGTAATGTGGGGCGACACGAATCATTCAAGATGTCAGAAGTCATTCTTCAGACATTGAATGCGCGTTTTTCTGAACGTTCACAAGTTTATCTGATCTACGTGCGATAATTCGATATGAAAGCCAACCTTGGTACGCGGCTACGTTGCATAAAACGAGAAAAAACTTCTTGCAGGAGATTTGAAAATTTGGTCAGACGTTTGGAAAGTAATAGAAACAAAACACACAATTATTTTAGAGATTTTGCGACACATTGAAGGAGCTGCTTAATCGTGTAAACAATTTTAAGCAATAGTTCCAGTTGTGCGAGTGTAATATGCTGCAACGTGGCGCCGCCCGAGTCGCCCGCCTCCATCCGTTCCTTGGACAGCTGACGTCATACAAGGATTACAACGCTCAGTGCGAACACCGGACGGTTTGACCAAAGTTGCTCCTGCTCGGGGATTCGATCACACAGAAATCATACTCTGAAGGAGGATGGGGATGTCGTTTGTCGGATCTTCTTCAGCGTAAATGTGACGTCATGAACAGAGGGTTTAACGGTTATACGACCAACACAATTCTACGCTTCAGGAATTCTGTACTGGACCAAAAATCGACTGAGGTATGCAACGATCGATAGAGCTAATGTAGCACGCTGAAAAATGCAGCAAGCAAATTGCAACTTCGTGATTCTGCAAAATGCGGAACAGGTTGATCTATTGTGCATTGAAGGATTCAAAGCAAAACACCTGAACTCAGATAAATATTTTTATTTTTTTTCTTATTTCGTTGAAATTGGTCAAACATATTCTTATATTAAGAACTTGGTGGGAGCGATCATATTTTTCGAAACGAATGACTCCGCTTTGCCTGGTGCTTACGAACATGGGCATGTTCCTCTCCACCAATACAAGTCCAACCTATCCAGAATCATACAGGAGCTTGCTTCGATTGGTTTGAGTCAACGTAGGATGATATTGGTAACCCCTCCACCAGCCGATATGAAGGTAACATGTTACGATCACTCGATACGAAGGTTGCGGGTTCGATTCCAGATGCAAGTTTTTTAAAAAAAGGCCATTTCAGTTTCGCAGAAACACAGGCTGTTACGTACAAATAAATATTACAATCATTACGGTGTACTTACGTATAACTGAGACCTTCGTTTGCCACACCATACAAACCAGTCTATTAGTAGGTTATTAAATATGTCATAAAGCGCATTTACGTATCTTCTACTTGACCGGTTATTACCAGGTAAGTTATTTACAGTGGTAAAAGTAAGTAGGACCGTTCCGATAAGAGTTCAACGTCTAGTGTTCCCCGAATATATTTATGAGAAACTTTAATTCAGTAAATTTATTCACTTAATCAATAAATTCTATGCACGAAAACACAATGGTTTATTTTTTCGTCTACGTTCAATCGTTCAGGTATTTTTTTTTTACTTTTAACGCTGGTTATTCTTATTTGTTTCAGACGTGGTTGATAGAAAAAGAAATGCAAGGTTATGGAAGCGGGGAGGACCGAAAAAACGCGATTACCGTCGAATACGCGGTGAATTGCGAAAAGGTAAACAGCACACGTGTTTGTTGACAAAACAAAGCATTAGAAATGATGTTTCGGACAGCAACGTGCATTTCCTGAAATACGTGCGCGCCATTTATTGTGCAACAAAACTATTCACACCCGGTTAAGTACAGGAACTATTTAAACAGTTGTCATGAAACAAATGTTTTTGTTTATTGATGTTATCACCGTACACGAAATGCGATAATTTTGTTTGTCAGAAAAGTGCCAGCAACCCTATGTAACTGAGGTCACACTTTTGTAAACTTTCGAAATTCAACAGCATGCCTTGCCAAATTACAAAAGCCTTATGACGTAACAAGTTACCATGACGTCATAAATTAAATGTTATATAAAAGCTTTTTTTATGACGATAATCGGTTATTTTTACCTTACTTGCGACTTTAAGACACTGTGACTCAGTAACAACTATAAAACAGGTCGAAAGAAAACATCACGTTATCGACAAACAAGGAACTGAAACAGAACACATGCCCGGTGGCACACAGTTAATTAACATAAGTGTATGGCGCATGCTCAGAGAAATACTTACTGCGTACTGCCGTCGGCACACGCCCATAAACACAACGCATATTCTTATCATTTCACAACACTTCAAAAAATCCGGTATATCTGCATGGCATATTCCCAAAGCACGTTTGTTGTGGTGCCAGAACACAACACAAGCTTTTAATGTTGTTTTAACCTCTCTTGGTTCAGGTTGCAAACCAGCATGGATGCAGGCTGGTAAACTTGTGGGATATTATTAACAACAGGCGGGATCCGTCCATTTACTTCAGTGACGGACTCCATCTTTCAAAACTCGGTAGCCAAGTTTTATATGACGCTCTGCTACCCCACGTGTTGGAACTCACAGATCATCTGCCCCAAAAGATGCCAGATTGGAAAAAATTGAATTAGAATAACGAGGTCGTTATTTGAAGTTCAGCAGCATCCGGGACCTCGTTAATCAGAACATCCGGGACCCTGCTATCCGACGCGTAACTTTCAGATACGGATTTCTTTCCAAAATAATAACTCCACTATTTTTGTACGAATTCAGACTTAGTTTGGGTATAAGTAGACTGGCGCCCATTTATATACAGAATTATAAGGAAATCCGTGATTTGTGTTCCTAAGACCGAGTTTCTTGCTTGAATTGTCAATAGTATAATTTCCAAAATAAAATTGAATTTGTCGTGTTTTTTCTGTTTTTTTTTAGCTTGCAGATTCTATGACGACATCAACATAGGGAAGCAAAACCAAACTCCAAAACTTCCCTCTTGGGTTTTACGAAACATTACCGGTTGTTTCCCGTTTATTATAATTATACTTTAGTTTTTCATACAATGATTTTGAAAGACCATTTAAAAAAAAAATCATAACTATTTCGTTAACTTGCCCAAAACTGTCAGCGACATTCCGTTAATTTAACGCAACCAACACTCCCAGTGAATCATAAATGTATTCCACATAGAGAGCTTGACTCCACCTCTAGGCCGAATCACACATACACAGGATAAACCTATCCCAAGAGGCTGGTTAGGCAACAGTGTGACGCACAAACGAACGATTATGACGATAAAAGGATAAGTATGACGTAACATAATACATAACAAAGGTGATCGAATAAGGTTATTGTACGAGTTGTATCCAGGCTGTAACAGTTTAAACAAAAAAGGTTCCGTGAATCTTAGTTCGAGCTGGAACTTCGAACTGTTTATGTGGGTTTAATACACGGCAGGTTAATAATTACCCGCAATCTTTATTATTTCCGTGTGGTTTTAGATTTCAAGCGACTAGAATAGATGTTTTTTTACAAAAATACAACATTACAAATCGAATAAACGAGATTGATTAAAAGTTTAGAAGAATGAAGGGAAATTGTAAGACTACACTGCATATGAGAGACATACCCTGTGCATTCTCTTTAAACATTTAACGCTATGCGCTATAAGTTATATGTTATTCACATCATGTACAGATCACAAACTAAAACGTATTGGAATTCGGTAATAAACGGAACTGAAAAAGAATTTAAAAAAATATTGACACATTGGCGAGTTTGTGTGCTTTTTGTGTGGTTTTAAATAAAGTGTTTGAGAAACACTCCAAAATGCCAAATTGTTTTTTTTTTACCACTCTGGGATTTGAACCCAGGATATCCTGGCCTCGAATCCCGATCAGGTTTTCCAAATTCAATGAAAAGCAACAGCAATTTTTAGATCTTTAGCGCCACCGTGCGATAAACAAATCGTAATACAAATCGCAGCCAGAATGGAGACAATTCTCCCATCCGTTTAATCAGTACGCATACAACACGTGCATATATATATATCGAAAGTTACATGTTACTGCCGGTCACTACCGTTCTGACCCAGATGACCTCGAGTGACCTTCGGTATCCGAGCTTTTAGGATCTGAAGTTCCGTTGATGGATTTGGACGCTTCTGATTGGATGTTCAGAGAGGGGATTCCATTAACAGTGGGTCCATTGTTAGTTGTTGGGGTGGGCCTGAGTAACATGCTTGTGATAATGTTACATCTGTAAATATGAGCTTAAATCTGATATTAAACAGCAAAGTGTTTGACAACAATGTGACTGTGGACTCTTACAGGTCTGATAGATGATTGCTTTTGAAATATGTAGAAATAGCCAAGACTGCCTTCCTCACCTAATAAATTTAATACTAAACATTTTTCTTAGGGTGGCAGAGACAGGTTAGTATACACACTTTACAAGTAATATAGAATGTACTGTAACCTAAAACATGGTTAAACAAACTGAATAAGGTTGTACACTACATGGTTGACAGGAAATTGTTGGTAAATTGTTTTTGACAGCCTATGTTTGAAAACATGTTATTAATTATTTATTTATGCAAAAGAGCCATAATAATCTCTGAGAGCTGCAGACAAAAGTGCAAGCTGTTTCCTCCTGTAATGTTGTTTGTTGATTTGCTAACAACATTTTTGAGTTTATTTTGACACTAATTAGGCTTGCTCCCCCTTGAATGTTATTTCAGAATAACAATTCTTAACATAACAACTGCCATCTACAAACTACTTCAATTAAATAAACTTTATGTGTTAAAGGGATATTGAATTTATGTGAAATGCATGTGGTAATTCTGTCGGTTTAAAAATATTTCATGTAACAAGCCAAATATGGTACCTCAACTGTTTCAAAAAGTGTGAATAACTAATATATATATTTTTTTTATATATACCTGATAAACACACCACAAAATTATCATTACAGTTTCAAAATGAAATTCCATAACTGTATATTTTCACAGAAAAAGCAGCCAACAGCAAGTTGTTTAATGTAGATTTTATACTCTATATATACTCTATAAATATAATCAACTCTGCTCACGGTAGCGATTGTGACGATTTCCTTTCAAGCGTTTGCCCTTCCCCAGCTATTTCGACACCAAACGAAACCTCATCCGCTTCTGTGTCTTCATCAGGAGTCACATAAACCACTTCAAGCGTCAAATTTTCAACCTAAAAAATAATAAAACTTTTAGTGCACATAAGAAATATTGTGGTGGTGTAGGATTAATTACTACAAGATACATTTCATGCTTTACAAAACATCAGAGTGTACATTTTATTTTATTGTGGATTTACATCTTAAAGGTGCAACTTTTCTTATCATAGACATAGAAAAATAATACTTAACAAATGATTACATTTATCAGTAAATTATGTGGCCACTTTAGCTTATAGATATGTTGCCAGTTCTTTTTAATAGGTTAATACATTTATTGTTCTGATGCATCATTAGAATAACAGCGACCATTTCCTGACTATTTAGTTTCCCATACAGGCAAGGTCTGTCAGTTTAAATGCCAGCACCATTGTATATAATTGGCAACCTTTATAGAGGGATTACTTCTATGCTGTATTCTATACCACAATAGAATATTTGCTTCATTATTTAAATATTTCGCAAACTCAAAATCATCCTTTGAGTGGGATAATATTCCACTACAAATCTCCAAAATAGCAATTATCATTTTAAATTTTGGTTCTTCGTAAATAACTTTTCTATTCCAAAATCAATGCAGTTCACTTCAGGCACAAAACCAACCTGATGTGATAAGATTGCCACCGCCTCCTGATGTTTTGCATGACGTAGATCTTGGCTGTTGACGGAAAGTATCGCATCTCCCACATACAACCCCCCTGTTCGATCCGTCACGGCGCCTTCATGTATTTCTGATATCAGTATAGGAACGCCATGCTCCCGACCACCCTGAGAAACAATAAGGTGAGATTTATGGATAAACATTCAATTAGTAAATGAACTGCAGCAGCTAATAGGAATATAGAAACACTTACAGTGATTGAGATACCGAGTCCTTCTGTTGCAGATTTATGTATGACAACTTGCCTAACTTCACCTACTCCGTGACGTAGGTGGGAGGCAGCCTTGTCCTATAAAAAATAAACAGTTATTTTTTGAAACATAGATCTTTACACACAACTTTTTAAAGTTATGTATTTATCTCAAAACTTTTTTTTTGTGGCAATGTATTTTTACGCTCAGTATTTTGCCAAGCTTGTGCTTCTTTAAACGAAACAAAATCCCAAGTAGTTTTACAAATTTCCCATGTTATTAACACAGTCTATAACATAACTTTACAACACAGACATAATAAAATTGCACCTGCATCGGAGAAGAAAGTTTGTTTGCACCGCGACATGCTCGGATTACTGTTTTGTGTCGATGCAGATGAATCTCTGCCTCTAATTGGTGCCACATTTTCTCAAAGTTTGGTGGTTTGATATTCCGACCGAGTAATTGAATTTGTTGGATTCTGGCAAATAAACATGTAATTTATTAAGATTTGACATGTGCAACATAACAACGCACTATAGGTGATTCAAAAAATGTTTATCACTCGTTTGTATAAAAAAGTGTGTATTTTAAGCAATACATGACTTTAGTTTTAAATAGAAAATTCCCATTCAAACTGCCACAAGCAGAGTACATGTTAAACAATTTATAAATTGCCAAAGAAACACCACATGGTGGGGTAATATACAACCAACCTTCCAGCCAACTCCTTGTCAAGATACTTTGCAGCGAGTCTTGCCCCATAAAGTTCACTTTCAAGACCAGCAGCTTTCTTAATCAAAGCCAATTTTTCTTTTTTTAAACTTTCTATTTCGTGTTTAAGCATCGCCTGATTTCTTGCTTCATTTCTGAATATTTCCAATTCATCATCCTAAAAAATTATCTATTAATAAAACACCCTCACTGTGACTTGCAAGAATCTGGTCACAGAAACATAACAGCGATCCTTTGAAGAAAAATTGCTCTAGATAATTTATATGCATATTTTACACAAAAAACACAAATACATGGTTGTTAACAATTGGGGTTTGGACATGCATATGACAAAAAAATAACCCAAGTGACCTTGCAATAGAACAATAGTTTTCGAAGCACTAAGCAGTTGGGGCTTGGGCAAAATTGTGTTGGGGTGTAGAGGTTTGGGATCTCTTTGACTCCTCATCACTAATATGGCATTTCACATTAAATTAACTGCGAAGGCCACACAAAAATAAGCAGTAACCATTTGATTTGGAATGTGAGACCTGGGACAGTGTTGGCACAAAATTGGGGTGAGTGTCCACATTGGTTGAAAACTATACTGGAAAATGATGGGCTATTTCTAACAGCAAAAAATACTCCAGGTCAGCTACAGAAATATTACAAGGAAGGATGATTACCAATTTCTGTTTGATTTCTGTGGGGTCGAAAGTAGATCCAGTGTTTGCAGCATGAAGTTGAAGTTGTAAAGTGTGAAGTTGTCGCACAAGCTGGGAAGTTTCTATTTGAGCTGCATCATAATTTGAGCGCGCTGTCAACAATTCTGCTCGGCTATTTACTGCATCTGCCTGTAATGTTGATATCCTGAATTATTCATGACTTTTAGTGATGGAAATCAACAATTTATAAAGTTGCACCGGTAAAAGAGCGTTAAGTGTAAAGTTACAACCAATTTTTCAAAACAGAAAAAAGAATGACAGCAAACAAACCTCTAGTTTAGCATTGGTTTGGGCAGTTGTCTGTGTTTTGTGGCACAACTGTGAAAAACATGAACTTAGAGTGTTCATTCTTTCCCTGGCTTCAATAATTAGATCTTCGTTATCTTCCAAATCACCATCTCCCAAAAGCACATCCAAATCTACAAATGATTTGTCAAACTCCTTTTCTAGAACGTCGAGACAGTGGAACACTGAGGCTGTGCTGCTGGCCATGGTTGCCAAAATATACTTCTTCTGTAATTTAAGTACTTTTGGACATGTCTTGAAAATACAACACGTGCAATAATTTCCAATGTGTTTTCAAGCAGTGCTCACCCACAAGAAATTTCTTAACCTTTTTTTATGGTAATAACGACTTTTACAATAATAAGTTAATAAACAAACAACGTCAACTTATGGCGATTCGCATGACTAAACACCAACGCACCTGACAAGTAATACGTCATAAAATAGAAGTATTTCATATCTTGTATCAATTTATTGGTGACAAATTGCAAAATAGTGGTTGACAAAAAGCTTTTGTAATATTGGGTTAAAATAAAAAAAATAAAAAAATGAACACCAGTTCACAACAACCTATGAATGGTATTTGTAACCACCGGCTAGCAAATCTGTGTTTGTTTTAAAACTCTAGTTAAGTTTTATTTGGTTAATTGACGAAAAAGCATTTTACCCAAATTTTGGTAGGAAAATATAGTTTTCAATTGTTAAATTTCGCTAAACATCGGTTGCGTTCACAGAGAAGTAATGACCTCATCACCCGCGTTATCAACGTTCTTTCTTTTATTTCCTTTGTGCCTTCAGCTTTGGCTTTCTTCGGAATTTTTGGATTATTAGAAGCAACAGGGTTTTGCGACGAAGCTTTGCTTACTGCAAAATGCCCAAAATAAAAGTGTTCTTTTTATTTAGCAGTATGCCAGAATAAATAGTCGTATAATTCTCGACTTATTAAAATATGTTTATAAGCAGTGGAATGCTTTCTAATAAAACAAGCAGTACGTCAAAGCCATAAAGTTTGTGTATTTAATCGGGTATTTTGTTGCTAACATGACTGCATGATTGTTTTTAACAAATGAAAGCGCTGTAGGTGGTCTGATTTGGTCATGGAGGTGGGTTGGATATATACATGCGTTGGAAAGCTACATCCCTGACCCTGTAAGTATCTACAACATGTACAGATGCAGACGGGGCTTGGCGCATTTACTAAACGCTGTTACAGGTTAACAATGTCATCATTTATTCGTATTCAAGGTTTTAACCACAGTTTCTGTTTCTTTCAAGATTAGAAAGGTTATGTTTCGATTCAATGCATATGATCATACTCCAGAAAAGAGTTCACCGATCAGGTACGTTGTAACACTGAGCAGCATTTGTGATGCCTAAATGAAACTCCCAATCGGGTTTTAAATTTAGGCCAGGGCAGTGTGGGTAACTATGACAACCGTGTAGGTTACTAAAAATAACTTACTTGAAATTTGAAGCCAAGTGAACTCAGTAATTTATCACAGGGTCTATGCTTTGTATGCAGGCGTGAAAATCTATTCATTGTCGACACAACAAAACGTCAATCAGAGCAAATGCAAAGGAAAATGCCTCTCATATTACGAACAACTTGATGTGGCAGTCTGACTTCGCATGAGATGGGCGTGATGGGCTGGATGGAATCTGAAGGAGAATTCACATACGTTGGATGATAATTCATGAAGGTATGAATCAAAAAAATCAAAAAACAATTTTAATATACGAGCTTTCTGTCCAATATTTGGAGCGCCTGCATCGCGAAACATGCACCATATACAATGGGATGCTGGCGAGGTCCTGTTGCAAACAATGCATTGCTATGAAACGTCGACGCGATGTGGGAACTGCGTTTGGCAATCAACGTATGTTGCTTGATCGCCGGTACTGTAGAATTAATGGTGCAGTCAAGCCCGTTACTGGCACCCATATGACTTATAAACTTTTGCTCTGACACCCTCTATACAGTCTATATGTTTGAGGTTACGACTGGCGTACACGATTAAATAGTTTGTTTTGAAAAAAACAACTCTTTTACAATAAAATAAATGATTTTAAAATGTCTATTCATGCGTGTAATCGTTTTGTACTCACCGATCATTAATTTTTCTAATTCATGCGTTGCCTTTGCACGGGTTCGAATCGATTATTTATGTTGGATGTCACAGCATAGCACAAAACACCAATGACCCATTAGATAAAAACCTTTTTAATTTTGAACTTTTGGATACCCGTTAGTTCAGTTGGTATTTCTAAAGTTGTTGTTGGGGTTTAGGGTTATTCACTCATTTGATCACAATTCTGTAAACAAAAAGACTGCTCGACATTGCTTATAACATTGGCATGTTCGTTGGAAAATGTTTCGGAAAAACTCATGGTGACGTTATCAGTCACGTGACCGACTTAATAGATGCATGGTTGCATAGTAAGGTTTATTTCCATTCCAGTCAAGCTGGATCATCCAATTTTTCCGACAATTCGAAGCGAAACCTAAAAATCAAGATCCCAGTGCAGCGATTAATATGCCTTGTTGTCATACAACTGCATTGTGCGGTTATTTAGTGTTAGGTTTGTGTCATTATTATACCGAATTATTCTTACTGATATATTTCTAATCTACAACATGCAAAGCAAACTTGGTGTTAGCTCTCAACGCCAACTTTACATGTTATTCATCCCCGTTACAAATTAACTAACCGGACCCCAATTAGATGAAACAATGACATCATTTTAAACCGTTGGTTTTTGAACAAACGTTTAGTCATAAAAATGATTCACAAAGATTTTCTAAAAAACATTTTACTCAGCATTGTAGCTACCCTGCTGTTGTTGTAGCCAGGACGCGAACATGAAACAAAAAATAATCCATAGACTCACAGTACTAGTGACGTAAGACATACGTCACTGCCGTTGTGCAATATTTCGGTGATTTAACGGTGCAAACATACACTCTATTTATCATGCGTCGAGGGTAACAGATTGTTAAAAACATTTTTATTCGCTTATGATAAGTATACGTAGTGACATACGTGCCGGCGCATTGGTTGGAAAGTTCTAATTGGAATGTCTGCTTTCGCGAGAAAATAAAATGTCCAGTGATTAAAAGTGAAGTTCGGTCAATAAAGCTTATTTAGTATAAGTGTAGGAAGCGGTGGAAGTTAGGCTTCTTGTACCAACAGTGAAATAGCAGCAGTGAGCAGTCAGTGCACAGCAACACCAATACGTGTGAACATAAAAAGTCTTGTTTGCTTTGTGACATAACAATGATCGCCGCAATGATTTGTTGTTGTGAAATTGTCAATGGTTTGTGAACTTCTGTGTTCACCGATGCTCTTAATTAAATCAGCTACACGAAACTTTTGTTGTGCGTTAACAAAAACATGGGGTGGCACAACAAGCAGAGAGAAATAAAAACCCAAAATTTATTTGGACATGAGCAAAATTCATTAAATGGTGGTTTGTTGTCACTTATGTCAATTACGTAGTTGTTTTACTTATTCGTAAAACTTGTAGCATGTTTTCTTCTTCTACGGGCGCATACAGGTTATACGTCACCGTCTTTTCAAACCAACTTTACATTTGTTTTTAAGCCTGGCAGGCACCACGTGATGGGGGTGCTGTCTGTGCGGGACCATACCAGTCTAGGAGGCCCATAAATAGCAAATAGGGGTCCAAGAACACTGTTGTCTTCTTTAAGATTAAGGAATTTGTATCGTAAAGTCTATAGGATTTACAATTACATAAGATCTACTGAAAAAATGTCCTCGCACCAAAATTTTCCTTTAAGCGCAAATTAATCGGGCAAGGCTTTGGTTTATCTCAAAACAATTTTGAATTCCGTTGTAAATCTCTTTAAGGTCGCAACCATTTTACTGATCTGCAGGTCCTTGTTGGAAAACACAGCTCACAAACCAAACATTGTTGAGCATGAACATGTTTTTCAAAGCGTTACATGGAGATGTTTGTTGGTGTTAATTCTGCCAAACAATCAAACAATGCCCTATGGATTAATCACAGTCGTTTCGGCTTAGACATACAATACACATAAAGCGCTATATGTTTCCGCTACCTGGAACGGGACAGAGTGCGGATAAAAACAATTTGTCACCGACCAACGAGCTTGCCCAAGCTTAACTGCTTCATGAAAAACACCGAACCGGTAGGGTTTTAACCAATCAGAACGGTCCATGCCAACTGTTAAAGCAACCTAATATAGAATGGCAAGGACGTAGTCGGCTTGAGTGGGTTGATCTAGAAGGCGCGGTGTTGTGCTTGCAATAAAAATCTAGGTGTACAAAATGCATGCACAACGGTAAAACGTTTAAAGTCGGTACGTACAATGCAGCATGATCGTGGTATGTAACTAGGTAGTGACTATAGGTTGGTGGAATTTGGTGCAGCAAGAAAAGCGGTTAGAAAACCTTTAATTTTTGGGGCATGTTAGTTGTTTACACGATTAAGCGTTTGTTTGGCTATTGACATTAGTAACTGCTATATGAGGGGTTCTAACAATTAAGATATTTTATTTTGGTAATTGCAATTGGTGGCGCTGTTGTGTATTTACGAATATAAATCTTCAACTGCAATTATCCGAAACCGATCGTCTTTAGTATCAACACTAATGACATACAATTATTCTTCCATTCAAAAGTTATACCAAAGAAAACGCTGTTCGTGCGAATACCACGCTGTAGATTGTTGAAAGTCGTTTCCCCAAGAATTTAGGCTTTCGCTGTTTGTGTTGAACATGAAGGTGGTTTTGAATTTTTGCTTCTTCGCTGCGTTTGGGATTGCATCTTGTCAAGGTTTGATTAAATTTTACAACGGAAATTGAACAATCTATTAAAGGACATTCACTAAGAACATTTTTGTTTTAGTTTGCAACGAACCAGCGGCGAGTGCAGCAACTTGTCTTATATCGTACAAGAATCAACTTTGCGTCGACCCAATACAACAAGCCAGCTGTCCATTAGCTTGCAGAACTCCTGCATGCGCATTCAGTAATTACATTTCACTAACTGACGCGACATGTTAATTTATGGTTTAAAAAAAATACTAATTTATTTCCTTTCTTCTCAGAATGCGTTGTTAATCCTCTCTATGCAGCAGTGTGTGCATCAATCTCTGGTACGGTATGGTGTTCCCACCCCACCTATGCTATTGTCTGTTTCGGAGCTTGCAACCAGATATATTGCGACCGTAAGCACACTATTTAAATTTTGCTCAAGTTCATATAATTTTGTGGTCATCACATACATTCTCTGAATGAACATTCAGATTAAATGCCCAATTATTTTCATTGTCTTTAACTTAATCCAGGTCGAAACGATAAAATGATTTTTGATTTTTCTTTTTCGGTAATTTTTCCCAAAATATGTGGAATGTGTGTGTAGGTTAAGGTGGGACTTATTTTAATACGTTTTTGATTGATGCTTTGTGTAAATATCCGCAGCGGCTCTGTGTCCTTCCCCTCCACCCTTGGCAGCGAACGGTAACGTCATATTGAATGTACCGCCAACCGTTGGTGTGAAGTTGAGATATGAGTGTAATATGGGCTACGGCCTCGTTGGTCCGCAGGAAATTACCTGTCAATTCAACCACACCTGGTCATCGAACACAGCTCCGTCCTGCGTCAGATGTAAGAAGTTTGTCGCAAGATTGTTTAGTGGAGGCACACAAAAAACATTCTTAAATATATCCTCACTTGAAATTAATTTATCTAAATTCTTGTGCTGTTGCTGTGTTCTCTATTTAGCTTGCTCGGCGCCACCGACCTCAAGCATTCTCTCCATCGATTCGACGCCTCCACTGATCAAAGGCACTTCTATAACGTACAGATGCAACGATCCTGTGGCTGAGACAGTGGGAGAAGATACCAGCATTTGCCAAGATATGGGAGGATCGCTTAACTGGACCCTGGTCGCACTGCCAACATGTGATACATGTAGGGAAGTTGTGCTTGTATATCTTCCTCAAATCTATCAGAACGTTCCGGTATAGAGACATCAACTATGAAACCGGTAGAAATTAATCTTTCGGCCATGAATTATTTTTGGAACGATTTCGTTTCTATTTTAAAGTCCTATACGAAAAAGAACAAATTTTCCCAATTAAATCCGGATAAAAAATAACGGTTTCAGAATGCATTCTCTCATATTAAATTTGTTGGTGTATGAAACCTTTTATACTTTCGCTGTTACTTCTATAGCGCGAGCATGTTCTGCCCCACCTTCAGTAAGAGGAGACGGAACCAACCCCGAGTCCCGGATGTACCGCAATGGCGAACAGGCAACTTACCAGTGCAATCTGCACCGTCAACTTGTTGGAGAAGCTACCATCGTGTGCAACAACGGCCAATGGAGCCACAATGCATCGTATTGTGTAATAGGTACTTTTACAATACCAGCAAAAGTTTAACGCTCTTGTGGCAAAACATTGTGGCAGTTGCAAGATGTTTGTGTTTTGCGCTGCCCATGTAATCTGCTGTTCCACAAACTATTTTATCTTTCTTGTCAGTTTGTCGTGACGTGGTGTCACAAGGTTCATGTGATGCGTACGTTGAGCGTTCCCGTTGCAACGAACCGAGCCACAAGCCTAACGCCATAGAGGAATGCCGGAAAACCTGCAACTTCTGCACTAGTAAATGTTTACCTTAAAGTGCATGTGACACGTAAAAATCAAACATGTTAATAATTAAACTAAGAGATGTTCATGACTTTAAAACATTTTTTTGCGAAAAAGGTAGCTTAATACGGCGACTGGTTTCTGAGATACAGCTGATCAAAGTCGCATTTTTACCGTTGCGAACGAAATCGTGCGAAAGCGAGATTATTGTTGCGTGACGTCATAGAAGGCGATTTAGTCGTGCGAGTAGTTTTGCATTAAATAGGGGACAAAAAGTGAACAAGTGCAACAAACGGATTTTGATGTTAATTTGAGCTGCAGACAGATGACCGCTGTTTCGACCTATTATGTCTTATTTAGTTGCGTAATAATAAACCAGTTACTCGGACAGGGTGCTCTTGTTGTTACAGCATTTATGATCGCTAACGTGACACATGAACTTTTGAAAACACGACAGAGACAAACCGTCAATTTAGCATTGCCGTTTTGTCCACTCACAGCAAAAGATAGAAGTTGGTTAATTGAATTTCGACCGCCGAGAAAGGCCGACCAAATTAGCTGATTATGCAACAAAGTTATTCTGTGATAGTACCACTTTTTGCCTGGCAGATCAGTAACGTTGTCTACGAGTTCGCGTCATAAATGATTTAGTTAATTCGCCACAATCAACCACTAATGTATTTTTCGCAATATAGTTGTAACTAGAAATGTTGGAATCATCAAACAAAAGTCAACACAAAGATGAGTTAAAAGTTATGACATCACACCCAAAATGACGTCATTTAATGTCACTGAGCATAAAAAAGCACCATCCCCGTCTTATCGAAGTACAGAGTAAAGTCGTTTCTGCTGTAACATTTGGTCTTCCGATAATTAGGGACAAATAATCCTTTGGTTTGTGACGTCACAGTAACATATTTTTGTGTGATGTAAAACCCTGTCCTGACCTTTAAGGTAACGTAATCTGTGGATTCTCCTATGTTTGAAACCATTCGATATCTGCAATATGAGGCGCCTTCTCCTGTGTAAACAATGCATTTTTTCGACGCGAGCGCCTTGTGTGATGTCAATTTCGTCACAGCGATAATGATTTACGATTTTTGGTCGCCATTACTTTTCGTGCAGTTTTCTACATGTTTAGTTGACGTAGAACCGAAAAACTTTGGATATATGTTTGTTGTAGATGTACCTTTAGTTTTACGCAAAGTTGTCATGGCCGTGTCATATGCACTTTAAGTACTCACATATCTTGGTCGTTACCATTCATCCCGCAGAGCACAATGCCTGTTAAGAAGGGAGGTCCTATAATTTTATGTATGAATATATAATCATGTGAGTCCAGGGCAACGAGGTGTGACTCGCACAAGTCCTGGGAGAACCAACTTGCTGTGACGCAAATATTCAAGCATAACATTTTTTTGACCACACCAGGATTTGAACCCTGGATATCTTGGCTACGAATCCTGATCAGGTTTTCTAATCCACAAACTTCATTTAGATTGCACAAATGCGCCCCCTACCGGCGAGTTTATCCAGGTTGAAGGAAGCGGTCCCTACGTAGAAGGTGACAATGTGACATATTCGTGTCAGACGGGTACGTTGGTCGGTTGGCAGGAAAACGTGTGTGCTGGAGATAATGTTTGGGTCCACCCTGCCCCTCTATGCGACAGAGGTAAGAGGGATTATCTAAAATACGCGAACCACGAAAACCGAAGAAAGAACATGAGATAAAACCTTGCAAATCCTTCGGAATTTAACTTAAATTGACGAAATACGTAATCAGTGCAATTTAGTGAATACACAGACCTCAAACCCAATGTACAGCAACAAATTTATAAAATTTCTGAAATAGTACCTTTGCACAACCCAACGATTACTTAACAGTAGTGCTATGAATTAGCATATTATAAGTGTGAACTCCGCTGAGTTTGTGCTCGTGCATTTCAACTCAAACTTAGCATATTCTGTAATATACGCAAACCACAACGAAATAACCCACGCTGATCAAGTTCTTTTTAAATTATGCAAACCCTCCTTCGTATGTTGATTGCAAACCCGCATTATCCAAGTTGTTTAACGAGTTTTAATTATTATATTTGTTAATAATATCACCATTGATTTACGAAACTGTGGTTAAAGCAGTCAATGCGCACAGAATTTCTGCGGAACCCTGCAAAGTGCTATTTATTTGTTACTGTACGTTGGGTAGGTGTTCGTTGCTTCATTTTTTGGTCTCATCATAGCAATCAGATTATAACATCATTCTTTAGTTCCATAAAACACAAATTGTGTACATTCGTTGACGTGTTTGTTGTTTGCGTCGCACGGTTTGCGTGTTTTAGAGATGCCCGATGTAAGGTACTGAATTACTTGGACCTTGAAAAAAAACATTTAAGAAGTTTTTACGTTACTACAAGCACGGTTCCGTTTCTTCCATGTAATTTTGGTGTCCCCGATTCTTCGTCGTGATAAACATGTGTTATAATTAAAATACCCAACCATTGCCACTACTCTGATCGCTACATCTCGCTTGGAAAGTTCGGAATTTGAAAATTTTTGTAACATTTTTTTCTTTCGCGTAATTTAAAGTTTTCCGCACCTAACGATTCCTTTTTTATCAGATTGCGTTGATTTACCAACCGTGGCAGAAAATGGAGGTAACGAGCCACCAGGCAGGAATCACACACACGGATCTGTTGTCAATTATACTTGTAATGCGAACTACCTTCTTCTTCCACCCTATAACAACACTTGCATGAACAACGTATGGAGCAGCAGTGTGGCGGGAAGTTGCACCAGAAGTTAGTATCACTATACTGCTACTCATTACGTCCAAGTGTGAATAATACTTTTGTATTTCAAAACTTTTACCAGTTTGTGATGCTGCACCAACTACATCACTACTGATGTTGGTTGATCCGCCAACAACCATAACCACAGGAGTGAATGTAACTTTTACTTGCGTACACGGAACACTGGAGGGTAACACCTATGCCTCGTGCAACGAATCTGGACACTGGTTGGACGTCCCATCTTGCAATACAGGTACGTTTTGCTTCCAAAACTCCAACACGCTTCACAATTGTTTGGATTAACATGAAGTGTTTATGTAACATCCGGAATTTTTCATTGTGCCACAAGTTTGCCATACAGGCATTCATGACGTCTGAATTACGATTGTGACGTATACTTTTCTGGTATTTTCTTTGGTACAGATTGTGATGATCTACCTGTGATTGCTGAGAACGGAGATGTTCCAGGCTCAACAACCTTTCCCAATGGAACCGTCTACACATACGTATGTGATGATGGTTATTTGCTTGTCGGTGCAGAGGAAAACACATGCATCCACAATGAATGGTCAGACTTAGTAGCTCCAATCTGTGCCAAAAGTAAGGATTCTGCTATTATTTGTTTTAATTGAAGATTTAGGATTTGCCAAGCGATTTGATTAAATCAGCATCATCAACACTTATACTTAGCATAAAATCAGAAATTCACTTTTCCGAAACATCAAACAAGAATCTTCCAAGACATTTTTACACTTCACAACATTTTTCGTTTCTATAAAGTTTGCGAGGCCCTGCCATCGGATAGAGACATCCTACTTCAAACGAATCTCCCCCCTATGGCGATCGAAGGGGTTAATGTGGAATTCAACTGCAGCAACGGCCAACTCGTTGGTTCATCAATGGTTTCATGCAACGCAACTGGACATTGGGGGACGCTACCAACCTGCACAGCCGGTAACATTAATTAACTAAATAACATCCATTAGCACACAGACTGAGTGATATCTGATGGTTGTATTTCTGATTAACAATGCTTGGGACAATTTGGGGTTATCTTTATTTTGTGACGAAACAATGCCTCTTCTTGTGTCTCTTTAAGTGCACTTGTATATGCAAGTTTCGTGGCGCAAAGAATTGAATAAGACCCCATGTTATTGACATCACACTATGTCTTTAAATAAACAAATCAAATTGTTTTGTTTAGTTAAACTCGAATTCCTAATGTATTGCGAGCTAGGGTTGTTTATTAACTGTCATTAAAATCAATCAACTAAAAAAATCACACTGGAAATGACAATAAAGCTCGAATGGAACATTACCATTGTCAAACTACGTGCAAATATAGTTATATTTATGCATTAATCCAAGCTTTTAATTATTGTAATTGATAGACTGTGGTTCACCCCCATCCAACAGCACCTACTCATTCTCCCCTTCTACCACCACTGAAGGCACAATCATAACTTACTCCTGTTCAAACTCTGCATTTATTCCTGCTGGCGAGGCGATGAGTGAATGTCTTCCAACAGGAGAATGGACTCTAGACGAACCACCTCCGTGTGTGCCTCTGTTTTCTGGGGGTAAGGCTGTTCATTAATCCTTTACATCATGAACAAACCTTGATGAATTGGTTTCTTTTAAATTCGAGTCGATATTTGTCCGTTCAACTTCTGTATTCTAAAGTTATCCGAGGCGTGAATACTTTGCACACAAAACAAGCTCTTGTTTGGTTGCAACTGTTTGGTTTCCTGGTATGCTGATGTTATACAACAACCTGATCGGAAAAACTTCTGATGCAACTTTCATAAACTAATTGCCAGACGAGCAGGGATTCTGATATACAATTTGTTTGGTAGCAACAGAAGTTATATTTTGTGTTACAAAAGTTACCATTTGCTGCAGAATGTGCGGATCCTGAATCGAGCGCTGAACTGGTTTTCACACCCGACCTAACAACATACACTAACGGCACTTTTGTGAACTACACCTGTTTGGATCCAACCGATGATTTTGCTGGTGAAATGATGACGCAGTGTTTGAACGGAACATGGTCAGTGCAGGTGCTTCCGACGTGCACTGCAGGTAAACTTACTTGCATGAAAACACCCTTGCTTCACCAACATTGGTTCCTAATCTACTAAAAAAAGTTGTAATCGTTTAAGACTTCAGCGCAATAGAAATATTTCAACCAGATCGTTTCGTTTTTAACTTTCAATTAAAAATATGTTCACATTTTGTTGTAGTTTGCTCTGATCCACCTGCGGGCACCGGCCTCGCTGTTGTGTCAGGCATGTACTACGAAGGCGATCGATTGAATTACACCTGTTCTACTGCTACTGAAACTCTCTTCGGCGAAGCAACGACGGAATGTACTGACGATGGATGGAGCTTGACAACTTTACCAACCTGCAAACAGAGTAAAATACATCTTGATTTTAAAAATACTGATAATAGATGTAACATACGACTGGGTGAGTCGACTCAAGACTGATAAATTAAATCTGTTTGTATTTATATATGATAACAATATTTTTGCGCCTCCGATGAAAAATGTCTGGGTTTGACGTCCGCCAAAAAAAAATAAATCTTCCACCACTTTTATTAAAGCTACAACCGAAGCTCAATACCCCATGGGGGGAGGGCTTAAATTTCAAAATGAGTTCAAGAAAATATCGTCCTTTGTTTGAAAGTAGTTCCATAACCTGCTTCGGCATACGAGTGTCCGCATCGTTTCGGAGCCGATTTTTGATTTAGCTAGACCAGGATCGAACCCAGTCCTCATGACTTTGGTATTTGTGTCGTGCGCTTGACCGATGTTCTTTTTTCCAAAACAGCCTGCGATCCTCCCCCATCGAGTGGTAACGTTTCATTCTCTCCCGTTAAAACTTTCTACGAGGTCAATGACAATGCAAATTACACTTGCACCAACCCGGACAGTGTCATCCTTGTTGGCGAACAAACCACATGTGGTGGGAATGGAGAATGGGATCCTGCATCTGCTCCAACCTGTGTCACAAGTATATGGTTTGAGTTTAGTTGCAGAGCGAAGTTATACGTAGGTTGTATAAATGACGTAAGTTACACGATGAAACCTATCTAAAATATTGATGTAGGTTGTATGTTGGTTAATCTGATAAAACAGTTTCAGGTGAAGTTGCTCAAGTTTTAATATCGCGACTTGTCACTGAAAGTTGAAACAATATAATGATTTTTTCCTCGGATTAAAACAAAACGTTTTTTGACACAACAGCCTGTGGACAACCAGCAGACGGAGGGTACCTGGATTTTACTCCAACGAAAACCCGATATTTGGACGGCGAGCAAGTTAATTACACCTGTAGTAATCCAACTAGTGTAACATCGGGCGATGTAACTTCGACCTGCTCCAGCGAGGTGTGGAGTTTGGACAGCAACCTTCCAACTTGTCTTATAGGTATATTACATCAGTCTTTTTTGCAACTTGTGGATTTATTCAACCATTGGTAAACTTTTTACTTTCACTGAACATTATGGCCTACTCTTCTACATCAACATATTATAAATTCCAATGTTTCCACGTCCAAATATTCATAAAGAAATCTTTGCAAATTTAAACTCAAAAGAGGAAACAACGCGTAGTCATAGAGCAATTTATCGTTCAGGTGCCGAACCACAATTGTTGGCTGAATTGCCCGGTTGACTTATTGTTGATTAGATTATTTATTTTTTGTATTTTTTCCCATCCATGGTCAACTTTCCACATTTTTCAGGGTGTGGGCCACCACCGGATTTGACAAACGGAGACTATACGGTCACAAACGACCCCGATTTCAAGGTCAATGCTACTATTACATACAACTGTAACAATGGCTTCTTGAAATCCGGTACAGATGACTCTAACACCTGCACGGCTGCTGGCACGTGGGAACATCAAACTGTCACGCTGGTCAGCTGTATGTCTGGTTAGTGTGAAGTGGTATATATAGACCAACAAAATATGTCTGCGCCAAAATTGGATTATTGCAGTGCCTTCTGACTTTGATACGTTGGGCTCGTATTTATGACGTCACTGTTTGTTTAAGATAAGCTCTTCGCACTGATTAGCTGAAAGTCGATTGTTCTGTGTACCTTTTTCAGCCTTTTCCACCGAAAATTGAAACCATATTTTCTTCTAAGCTAAATTCCTGTACATATTTGATGGAAACTTGAACGTGGATGGTTGCAGTAGTAAGGAGCAAGAATTGACGCTAATAGCGCCGTTCTCACAGGGTGGAGCTGTGAATGAAACCAATTTTCCCAACTTCTTCCGCGAACTGGACTTGGCCACTAGGTAATTTACATACAAGTAGGCTATCTAATGAAATAATAATATTTGTTCATATTTCTAATGCGAATTGCAGGACATTACAATGAATATAAGTTACGTATTATCAAACATTTGTCAAGTTACAAAACCAAATTGTAACAATATCCTATGTATAATCCGTTTGAGTGTTTTTCATCCTTGTTGTGAAACAGCCTCGGAGATTGGCTTTCTCCAGCTGCAAATTCTCAATACGCCATTCACCAACATTCAGGAGGTTGCCCCACGAATGCCAGTCTTGACCCGGTTTATATTGAGTTAGAATTCGGAATAATGGACTACGCATCTGCCGTAAGCTTTTACATTTAAATTATAGCAACATAAACAGATTGAACTTTTCTGGTGATTTTAGTTTATTTGCAATACACTGCTTTGTAAATTCGTCACGGCATATTCTATATCTTTCATAATATTTTGGGTTAGAGGATATTGCGGTGGCTTTGCCAAGTTTTCGTGAATTAAGTTGTTTTTATTGAAGTAAACTCTATCTACCCTGTGCCCAGATTGCCGCTGCGCAATATCAATGCCAAGCCTTTAACCTTCCCGCGATGTTGAACTGTGCCGTCACACACCACTATGCTCTTGGTACAAATGATAGTGACGTCAATGTGATTCTCCTCATAGTTGAAGATGTTTCCTCACTTCTTACTATTTTTAAAAGTAAGCAACGTCATTTCGTAAAATTAAGGTTGTCATATTCCAACAAAACCAGTGTCGTTGCTGGAAATTATAACGTTAATTTTGTATTTCTGAAAGCACAACTTCATTACATTTTTCTACTTAATATTGACTATTTTACTTATTTTTCCTTTGTTAAGCGATTGCCTATACGACGATTGATACGCAAAGACCATTATGGAACGCTGAGTTCTTTACCATGACGTTGGTACCATCGGCAGATAGCAGATTCGCCAGCAACAGCGATTGTGAGTTGAATTCCGCAGAGATCACCAGCAGTAATAACTCCAATCTTCATAAATAATGTTAACGATTCATCAAATCCTTGGGTCGTGTTTTTTCCAAACCAGGGAGAAAATGTAATGACGCGCTCCATTGCAGAGGTCTCGGAGGCCAAATATAATTTTGCAAACCGACTTAAGGGTCAAGAGTGCCAACCAACACAATAGAGTAGAAACCGTAACGATTTGTGTTCATCCTAATAATGGCGGCCGTCTTCCAATCTACAAATTAATAATGGCTCACAATGACGTAACAATCGCAAAATTGACACCACAAAAGGCCAATTCATATTTAAGCCTTGTATTGAGCTCTAACTATCTTTAGGTGAGGAACAAATGTATCATATTGATACGTCGCCCTGTGCATACAGCCTGTCTGAGACCACCACCTTAAAGTTGTTTGATTTGATTTTTTTTCAGACCTCTCCCAAATTGCCTGCGGTAAGAACATGACGTCATGTGACCGGTTCCTTGGTTCTGTTGCTGATTTCACTGACACACAAATCATTGACACGATCACCAATTTCAATTTCAACTAGATTGTGATGTCCTGTGTAGTGGAAACCAAATGACATTGGCTGAAGAAATTTATGTTTTGAAATACAACCAACGAAAAAATACTTGAATCTTGAGGTCTTATGTGTGTTCTGTGTTAAAACGTATTTATCCGGATATCATTCAATAAATCTCGTACACAATGATCACGTGGTCTCATAAACAGGCGGGATATAAATATTTTTAAGTTTAAGATGACGAAATTTGGCGTAGGTTTGCTACCAAATTCGTTGCACTCCCTTGCATGTTTTAGTAAAGTTTTGCTAGTTACCCTGCACTCACTTGCATGTTACAGGAAAGGTTTTGCTAGTTACCCTGCACTCACTTGCATATTACAGGAAAGGTTTTGCTAGTTACACTGCACTCACTAACACACCCTGATATTATTTCTTCAATGCAGAACAGAGGGTTGATGTTGCGTCAAATGATGACGCATGGACAGTATGACGTCTGCTAGTGCGGGGTTAAGACCCGTGATTTCCCCTTTGTCATTCATTCCAGCTAGCATTCCGTGTGAGTAGAGTTGCATGTCGAAAGTTGATTGAAATAAAAACGCCTAAAATTCGGCACGTGATGGTTGCGATGGCAACAGGTTTGTTTGCTTTTAATTTGTGAAGAATTTTTATGTGGAAAATTGAAGGTGGAAGAGTTTTTATGGATAAATTTTACAAGAACTTGAATTTAGGCAAATAAAGACGATAAACACGAAATGAACGATAAACACGAGGTTTGAAATGCCGCGAACGCCGATAAATCTTTAATAATGATCAATGGTTTTGAACAAGAACGCATGCATTTCTCTGCCTTCATTCAAGTATGAAGGCGGTAACGTTAAAAGTTGAGATCAAATATTTTTTTAAAACATTATTTCAGGAATCCTGCTTGCTTTGATGTCTCTGTCTTCGGGTTCCACAGTAGAATACTACTGTCCTTTTCATGATACAGAAGGTCACACAGAGGTTACTTGCCAGGGCGATTTAGCATCACAATCTGTTTATTTGAAAAACTGTTTGCCAAGAGGTAAGAATAAGCGTTTGTACACATTTTAACGTGCTTAATTTTTGACAACCAAACAAAATCCAGTCAAACCACTATATTTTGGTTGTATGGTGAAACTGCCAAAAAGTTACTGTTGTTTTTATTGTTATCGTGATTTGTAAAAATCTATTTCGTTTGACTTTCTGTTTTAGCTCGAAGTACTTTTTCACAGGTTGTTTCGTTCCTCCCTTGGATCCAGGGATCGTTAACCTCAACCCTAAAATCTACTACGATCTTTGGGAGGTGATCACCTTCTCGTGTTCGGTCGGTGAACTCATGGGAATCGAGAACATATCGTGTAGTGGCAACGGAACATGGTCAACGCAGCCACCGGAGTGCGCCTCCACGACCACCAAAGGTTGATGAAGATTTATTTAATTTTTACGAGCTGTTACCGGGGATGTGATGAATGCAGCTTTATATATTACGATTTCTCACTGGTTGCAGATAATAATAAAACACTCTTTTTCAATTTAGCAGTTATAACAACGACAGAGACAGCAACACAGCCGACAACAGCAACACAACAAATAAAGACAGAAGTTATAGCAACAAATACAACAACACAACCAATAGTGACAGAAGGAATTACAACAACAGCAACACAACCAATTATGACAGAAGCAATTACAACAACAACAACAATGGTATCGACAACAGCAAACGAGACCGCTACACAGGCAACAACGGCAACTGAGACAACCTCATCAGATGTCGATACCACAGCTCCACGAGAAGGTGAAACTGCTTCGTGAACATTTTTTGTTACTTTTCGCTCGAATATTTTATCATATTTCATATCAGCAGCAACCACTGCAGAGGGGATTACCACCACACCATCCTCAGTTCGTAAGTACAATTCACATTCTTTATTAAAACATTTAGAAGACGTAGCTCAGATAGAGGTCCGCCTGTGTTTGGTGCCAATCAATTTACCACTGCGTTGGATAAATTAATGACGTCAATTATCGGTGACAATTTTCCAAAACAAACATACAGGAAATGACGTAATGTATAAGTGAGCTGTCGTTGTAAGTAAGCGATGTCCTGTTAAAGATTTTAATGAGTCAGCGCGAGGCGAATGTGCTGGTGTTCGTATTATTTTATCCGTATTGTTTGTGGCACGAACATACGCAACCCCTTGTCTACTCACTGCTCGGTCGCAAAGTATTCCTGTGTGGATTTTTTTACGAGAGTATTTTTGTGTGATTACCAACTTGTTTATTTCACCCCGATGTAAAAACTGAGCTACGCGGTTGATATATTTGCGTAAAACAACTCTACAGACATAAATGCATCAGCAGACATAAAGTTGAAGCCCCACTTTGGCGGTAACTGTACAATTAGTTTCAAAACCGCCAAAAATTTTTAATCTAGTTTAGACGCCTTGGACGTGATGAGGGCCCAGCTACCGTGAAAAATATATAAACCGACGTCATATGCGCAAGAGCCATAATAATCAATGAGAGCTGCAGACAGGGAGTATACACACTTGCGTCATATTTTTAGGTTGTTCAAGTCCTCCAGCTCGATCTTTCGCGTCATTCTTGACAGAAAAAGCGGAATACCTGGTTGGAGACATCGTGTCATACACTTGCTGGCCAGGTTTTGAGATGATCGGCGTGGCAACAACAACATGCCAACCTAACAAACTCTGGAGTGCAGACATAGGGACTTGTAAGTTTGTCTGATGAAACATTGTCAAAACAAACGACAATGCAACAAATCTTGTCAAGCAATTTTATATTTCGCTGTATTTTCCGCTGAGAATCAAAGTTTTTTGCTTTTGACATAATCTACGCAAAGTATGTGTTTAACCACGAATATAAACATCCTCGTATTAGTAGCGTTAGACTTCCCTACAGGTTCCTGCGACCGTCGTAAATGTGAAAGCCTTTCCAACACTTCTTATAATTTTCCCTTTAAGCTTTCTATGATTTTCATTACAAAGACCTAAATCACTATTTATATTGTGTAGGTCAAGAGGCGGGACAACCCTTGAGGCGGCGCTCGGTTTCTATGCAAAGTCAGCTTGTTAAGATGGTTCTGGAATGTTCCAACCAAACAATATCGTGCTTGTCTGCGAACATTTGGTCAATTGGAACGTCATCGTGCAGTGTACAAGGTAAACCCAGAACTTACGTACCAGATAACTTATGCAAGCGTGTTTGTTTTGTAATAAACATATTTTTCCAATAAACCTACTCACATTAAACCAAAGCCTGTGTTGCCTTATGTAGTTTGTTAGTAAATTAGTGTCGCTGTGGCGTAAACAATGCCTAAGAGAGAACCTCATTCCGCAGGAATTAAATGCAAAGTTTCACAGACAAAAGACAGTCTTAATTGATATTAAAACATGCTACAAATATTCGAGAAAATGTGTGTATTATGTTTCATATGATTTAAAACTTTGACCTTTCAAAAACACCAATGTTTTAGTGACGTCAATGTTCTTGTACGACCTCACACAAGAATCTAAAGTGGTTTTAAACGCTGGAAACAATTCGTTGCTGGACGAAGTAAAGAAGGAAATATTATCTGCTTTCAATCTCACGCATGCAAATGTTTTAGACGTCGTCATTACTGAGGTCTTAGCGTCTTCGCTGCTTCGGTCGGTTAAACCAGTTTGTTTATCTTATATTATTTGTTTTACGTCTTGTCTGACGTAACAAACTCACAAGAATTGCCAGATGTTTAAACATGACAAACATTCCACAGTTACAATGTAAAGATATTCGGCGAAGAGTTTTCAATAACCCAAATGTCGCGAGCCGTCCCAGCCACGTTGTTCACATTAATGGATGGATCGCCTTATCCAAGTACGTGGAAACTCTTCAAGAAATTAACATATGACGATGTTCTGACACTTCCCGCAATAATCAGGAATTACTGCTTATTTTATATGATTCACAGTTAAAAGGAAAAATCAAAATGCGCACACAAGATTTTTAACTCCACAAAACTTGCAGTATTTTGTATGAAGCAAAAATATATCAAAAACGCGCTGTTGCTAATACATATGGATATATTTGAACATGAAATTATTTAAAAGTAAAACAAGTCCAGTTTCATTATGTAAACTTGCTTTCGTTACAGCGAAATGCCGCAACACGACGTTGAATACTTTCACGTTCAACACCACCAACATTAACGAGATCGCTTACTCCAACCAAGGGTGCGCGGCAGGTTCGTGAAAAATTATTTAAAACTTACAAAATGCGGAACAACCGATGCACGTTTACAGAAATGATGATACAACTTACAAGAATGACAACCAATCTTACCGTCTATTCCTCTTTATTTGGTTAAACTACAATCAATCTTCCATCTTAAAAACTTTTTTTTGTAAATTTAAACCACGCAACTATTGCAAGGTCATAAATTCCTTTATTTGCTTCTTAGGTTTTTCGGAGGCGTCCGTCAGTTGTCTACCGACAAAATCATCCACGAGCAGAGGAATATTGATAAGCAGTGGATTCGACCGGAAATCACTCGCACAAGTTTCATGCAACCAATCTATAACCGATCTTCATGTAATAAAAAATCTTTAATTTGAAATCTATTCACCAACGACTGCTGATTAATTTCCTTTTCGTGTGGTACTGACAGATTTAATGGGTTTTATGATAGGTCGGTAACATCACGAGCATCGTTGAAATCGAATCCACTGCCACGAATCTTCAACTTCTTACGTCATCAGATTCGTTGACCGCCAATGAAACGACTCAAGCGACGAGGATTCTTCTTGGCCTTCAACAAGCGATCACTTCCAATGGTTTTAAGGTATAAAATTTGTGCTTTGGGGATTTGTGTCATTGATCTGAGGTTTGCCTGGATGATGGCAACCCGCAATACTATCTGACACAATTGTTTTATACCAGGTGTCGACCAACTTCGTACGGAATGCCGTTACCGTTGTATCAAAGATCTCAGAATTCTCGAACACCTTGAGTGAGCAGGAATCATTAAACCTCGTGAAAATGATCACGGGATTGGGAGATCATGTGAATAGGAGTTTGCTTTCACAATTAGGGTTTGAAGTTCACACGAAACTTATATCTATGAAGGTGAACTAAATGAACAAATGTCAACGTTTCAACAACCTTTCTTCACCCGACCTGTGTACAGATCGGGGAAGTCCCTGTACCAACATTGAATACAAAATGGTTTGCAAGTACGCCACCAAGCGACGGCGGTTACTGGATGAACATCTCTCTGGCGCCAGCAATGATCAACTCTTTAACCGAAAACGGTTCAACCCTTTTTAAGTTCACATACTTCCGCGGGGGGTCGCTGTTTTCATCAAACTCAATACCTGGTGTAAGTACAAAATTCTGGCGGGTAAACTGGCAGCATTGGTCAAGCGCCCGACCCATATACTAAGAAGAAAACCTGATAGGGATTCGTGACCAGGACATCTTTGGTTAAAAACCCGGTGTGGTAAAAAATAATACAAAAGTCTCACAATCTTTGGTTAAATGTCACCACAAAAAGTTTTTTTCGGATATATTCTTAAATATCAATGTTTCTATGCAGCCTTCTTCATGATTTAATGACCGAAACGTTGATATTTACAAATATTACGGCCAGAAGAGATTTTCATAGTAATTATATGCCTGGCAACACCAGTTATAAACGACACTTGTAGTATGCATCGGTTTGAATTAAATTGTAATAAAAACGCGCATTTTAAGCATATCTATTACCTTTCTGCAGGTGATATCTTCAAGTCTTGGCACCAACTTGTCTCTGGTGAACTTGGATCCTCCTGTTTCAATTCAAGTTCCAAACGAAGGAAGAAAGTATGGAAAACAGGAAGCGGTTGGAGCTCTTCAGGTAATTTAGTTTTTGCCATTGTGACGATGCAACCTTTCTGTCGATAAAATCTAAGTTTGCATTTCCAGGTATCGTTTGTGAGACACAGATGCGTGTTTTGGGATTTCACCTCAAATAAGTGGTCAGGGAAAGGATGTGTTTTGGATAATCTTGCTGCCACCACTATATGCAAATGCAATCACATGACTAACTTTGCTCTTATTGTGGTAAGTTTTGGAACATTCGTTCTATTAAAATATTTGTTTATTATAAATTGTTACTGACGTTGTCAGACATGTTTTATTGCTAAATACTGCTCTTCTGTTTTTTTGACGTTTTCTTGACGTTTCGGCTGTTTGCAGCAGTCTTCATCAGGGGGTTTGAAATGTGAATCAAGCCGACGGCTAGATGCACATATCTTCATTACTGACCCAGTTATATTAGACCTATACGTGTCTTTAAATAAATTGTTTCTGACGTTGTCAGGCATGTTTTATTGCTGAATAAGTGGGACAATTTCAACATTGACTGAAAATTTGCGGTTTCTTAAAACATCTACAAATTGATTCCGTCAAGGCCTTGAAATGAAATATATTGGTCCAAAAATTCTTTTTGCATATGGTAGCAAGCAAATTCATTAACAAAATATATTTGCAGGAATCTGGGATGGTTTACAACGATGTTGCTTTAAGAGTCGTCAGCAAGATTGGGACCGTTATATCATCACTTGGTTTTGCTGGTGTTATTCTTCTTTACTCTCTCAACAAGTCAGTAACGAGTGTGGATAAAAGTGTTTCAAGACCTGAGTTGAAATCATCAACAACATTTGTTTGCCACAAATTCGTTTGTGATATTTGGAGTGAATCTTCATTTGTTTCTTTGTTAGGAAGTTGCGATCGCAAACTCCCAACCAGATCCAACTCCACATCTGCTCCAACCTCCTCCTCTTCAACATAATCTTCCTCTTCGGAGTAGCAGCTACAGAGGAGAGTTCATCCTGCACGGCCATAGCAGCAATCCTTCATTACACTTTCTTGTGCGGATGGTTCTGGATGGCTGTGTACAGCAACAAACTATACAACTCACTCGTAAAGGTGATACTTGTAGGCATGCTAAGATTACAATAAGAATATTAAAAGAAAATTGTTAATAAATACATGGACTTCTACATCTGTTGGTAATGTGATGGAGTAACACGCAGGTGGGGCGTGGTCCATATTTGGTGGGACGCAGAAGTTGGAGACATGATGAAAATCTTACAGAATCTACTTTGTTTAGCGGATTATTTGTTTATTTCACAAACGAAATCAATCTATGTGGTTCCAGGTTTTCAAGACACCGACAAAGCATTTCATAATCAAGGCATGCTTTTTCGCTTATGGGATTCCTTTAATTATCGTGAGCATTAACCTTGGTGTCACTGTGGGATATTTGGATAAACAGTTAATAAACGAGGATTTATTGGATTCAGGTATTTGCATGGTTTTATATTTGAGAAAGTACGTCACCGCATATATGTATTTGTTTGGTATATTTGTTGTTCTCAATCGCAAAGGAATAAAGGAGTATATTTGCTAATATCGTTTATTGCGTTCGAGATTTTTTTATGTTGCATTAACATATAGGCTTGTCGTCAAGTTTTATTTAACTGAGCCTACTTAACGACTTTACTGGGACCCAAGCATAATATAATAAGCAATGAAAACGACACAACCACAAGGGTTTTCTTATCAGTTACCTTATTATGCGCAACTATTTTTCCATAACGCTCCAAGCAACCCTGAATTGCTCAGTAAAGTCTGTATCAACTAACACTTTTAAAGCCAGCACCGATTACTTGAACTCAACATACCGGGCCGACCACATGTGTTGGATCCACAAGAATTCCCTCATATTCGGTTTGATTATTTTCGTGGGGGTCATCTTCCTCAACAACGTGATCGTGTTCGTTCTTGTGATGAGGAACATCGCGTGCAAGAAAACAAAGGTTGGGATAATTATAAACTTTGGGCAGTGAATAATTGAGTGTTTCTGAAGCATTGGAAAGAAAAGTAGATTCAAGTACCAAATGTTAGCAAAGTTAGCTCAGTGACAGAAGTTGTGTGTTGGCAATTTTATAGACAAGATTTACAATTAACAACACAGTGTTCTTTTTGAAACGCTGCCCATGCTTGCGAGCAGATTTTCCAATACATTGCATAATATCAAACTCACACTTATAAACACGTAGAAAAGCTGGTAACCATTGTTCCTGGATTCTAATACTTTCTTTTTGTGGTTTTATTTTACAAATTGTGCCATTGATTTGGACTAGGTCCAAACCGTCCATTGTAACACATAATATTTTGCAGATAAGATCATCAGCTAAGAAGAAAAAGAAATCTCAGTACGTCATGATGGCTTGTACGATGGCGTTTACAATGGGCTTCACTTGGATATTTGGGTTTTTCATGGTGTTTTCGACTGATGAGACTTATTTACGTGTGACAAGTTGGTTCTACGCAGTCTTCAACGCCCTCCAGGTTTGTTTACACTTAAAATTGTCACAAAACTTGTGCAGAAAAAGCAATCCCTTTCTAAATATCAAAGCTATATGAGTGTTTTAATTAGCATGGTAGGTTACTAATATGCACTTTGCAAACACAAACCTGTGTTCACTATTTGTGCGTTTACTAAACATGTTTGCATTTGATTGTTACATCACAACCATGCTAAACAACATGCTATTTAAAACCTTAAAATATATTCACTTACCGGTCAACCTGGTACTGCGCTTGACACGTGATGTGTTTCAAGGGTTCTGGAATGTTCTATTTCACGTGTATAAGGAGAAAGGACATGCGGACATTCTGGTTGACTCCACTCTGCGCCACCGCATCCCGGTTCACTAACATTTTTTCACGAAGCTCTAAAAGTTATGATATCAACACTGTGACATCACAAACCAACAACCTATCTACCTCAGTGAATGACGTCAGTGCGACATCACCTCGAGCGAACACTATCAACGATTCGGAATGTTCAAAAAATATTCTTGTTACTGCTTTGTAATGACCCAGTTTTTGTGACACTTGAAATACATATGTATATAAATCCTATAAATTTATTTTCACCATATTCTGGGTCATACATACACAATAAACATGGGGGGGAAATGGGATGCAATACGCTGGTCACGTGACAACTGCTGTTAGGGAGGAAAATTTGTCGCACAGAAGTGAAGATCTGCACAATATAGAGACCGACTGCTTGTAGCGGTGACTTGAAGCGATGGTACCCGTGATGGTGGTGTACCAGGGATGGCTTTGTTGGTGACGCTACAAGGCATATTATTTATTAAAAGTGAAGTTCTGATGGAGGTCGGTTGGATAACGACTGAAACATCGACCAAGCAATTCATTTTGGTCTGTAGAGCTTCGATATAATTGGATGTCAGAGGGTTTAATTTCATCGCAAGGTTTCGCGTGAATTTTCCAGTGTAGGCGGTGCCACAATAGTATGTTAGGTTTTCCACTACATTGCAAGGGCGGTTTTAATTAGTGTGTAAATAAATATGCGAGATACGGAAGTCAATTGTTCCACTTTCCCGAATCTGGTAAAGTTGGTGACTCATTGGTAACGTTTTTAAAGTCTTAATTCACACCTGACTGAAACATTTTCTGGGTTTCAGGACAAAGTGTTTTTATTACATGTATCATTGCTCAAGTCGTTCATCAGGCGACCTTGCAACGACCTTGTAATTACCAAGCTGAATTATAAATCCTGTTTTTCCCATGTAAACGGTTAAATGCTAGCTCATGTGCCAGCGTATACCTGTGTTGCAGTTGGTCATTCTAGTCTACTACTATCGCTTGACAAGTGCACGGTTTGCATGCCTCGGTCCACCGCAAGAACCGGGGTAGGGCATTCTATTCTATACTCTATTGGTTGCTACTTAAACTGTTGATGTAAAAAGGATGGAAGTTAACATTGCATGCCTTATGTCTTCACATTGCCACTTGGTAAGAATAATAATTGGAAGATTGATTATTTCGAAACCAAAACAAAGGAGATGCCAAATTCTATCCCCAAGGCTCATGCCCTGCAACGTCGGCCGCAATAGGTAGCGTTTAGTTTCAGATGGGAACTCTGGCAATCTAACTTGTGTTGTCCCAAACGATCGCGAACTTTTATCGTATAAGCGCAAACTAGTGAACACATGTTTGTGTTGGTTGAACTATGCAGTAAATAAAATCACTGCAAATTTCAAACTGAACTGCTGCGATACCAGGGGAACCTCGACCCAGAATGTCGATAAAAGTGTTGCGCATCCTGCACCTAAATTACAACAGTGAACCTGTAGAGAGTGTCGTTGTTCGTTTCGTACCCGACTTGTCTGCGTGAGAGAGAGAAAAAAGAGAAAAAAGCAAATCGTACCCGACTTGTCTAGGTAAGTTTTCTTTTTTTTCAAGGCCCAAAACCGCACAATAATCTCCACCCCAAGATTTATATAACATTGATATCATAAGTTAAAGTCCTCGTATATCCTTGTAGAAGGCTTGGTGCAAGTTATGCAGAACACTGGTTTTGGAAAACCAACTGTGTATTTCATAATCACTGTGTCTGTTGATTTTGTGAGCAAACTAATGTAATTTTTTTAATATAGTGCTCTGTAAAAACAAGTAAACCCGAGGTTGTCATTCAAATGTTGGTCATTTCTTCTGCGAAACTATTTCGATCCACCTAGGGGAAAGGATTACATGAAAAATAACTTTCAGAAAAAATCAAGTTCCATTTCCAGCATTTGAATGCAAGTTTGAAAGTCGACGATGACGCGTGTGGTTAAAAATTGACAGCATGCTGATGAAATAACTGTATTTATAAAGTCAGTCAAGTAGTTGCGCTTCGGTGTCGCAACGATCCTGAACAAATGGTTCCTCTTTTTACATAAAGGTAAACTGACACGCGGCGTCGCACTCATTGTTATAGTGGGAAAGGAAAACATACAGGTAAGGTTATGAGATTTTAAAGATCGTAAAAAGGACGATGTATTTCACACCCAGTTTGGTGAGCGTTTGTATGACGAGTAGGGTTGTGCCGTTATGCGCTTTTGATACTATTACTCCTGATGGTCGTCGGTGGGTTTTTGACATTATTAGGAGCAATTAGCAAACGATATAACGGTAGATGACAGTTTACTTTTCAAAATATTCTGATAAGTTTAGTAACAGATATGTCATAAGTCCCAAGTCGTCGGTTTCATTTGTTACGTTTTTGTTGGTGCTTGCAAAGGACAGGGACGAAGGTTTGGGTTATAATGTTCGTGCTTGCAAACACAAAAGACACTTATTAAACCCCCCTTTTGTCCAGCAGTTAAAAAACAAAGGACACTATTTTCCCTGACGGAAAATATGCCACAAGAAAATAACGCTGATGGTGTTTCGGTCGGTCAAGCTTTACTTTACACATTGGTAAGTTCGTTACCGCGTGATAATCACGATTAGTTTGTGCGAACATCCTCAATGCTCGCAATGTAACTAGGCTTGTTTTTGACTAAAACCAAAAGTTTCAAGACAGAGAATAGTCAGTATGGTGCATTTAGTCCAGTGATTTTAAATTTGCTTTAGCTGGATATTTTCAATTGAACTCATTATATTTTCGTCATTATCCACAAACAATGGAAACAACGCAGAGGTAACAACGATAAATCTAACAGATTGGATTGTGACTAGGGGTCGGTTCACGGTAGCATTATTTACGCAATTGTGTCAATGGACTAGAAACTGCATACACAAGAATTCCGATTGTTGTATGCAAATATCGCTCACATGGCAACAAACCACACATAGCGCAGACTTTCTCCCAACTGAAATTGTGATCGTTTTATTTCAGGGTATCCTCCTGTTGGGGGTTTTCTTCCTTGTGGCGAAACAAAGGGCAACAGAAGGTGAGTTATAATTAAAGTTGTGTGACCCAAAACTCATTTATAATTGTGTTAACCTACCTTACATTTTGTGCGTATACAACACACAGCTATTAGGAAGTCTTGCGATGTTAGCATAAATTTCACACATAATTGTCACCTCAACTTGTTTTCTTTCATTTAAATAACAATTTTCAACGTTTCATTGTTTACTATTCTTGCCTTCACGGAACCAACACCCATGCAAGTAAAACTGACCTTTGTTGTCAACTTATCTCAAAGCACATCCGTAAACTTTACTTTGTATTTTTGCTTTGTTTAATTCGTCTTATTCTACTTTATCAAAAGTTCTTTTTGAATATTGGAAATCATTTATTTGAAGTAAAGAGAAAACCATCATGTACGTGTAACTGTTTATACTGCCAGACAAATATATTCCCAAAACTACTGTGGTTGAGGAGTCAAAAACCCACAATAAAGAGGAATTGGAACGATTCGAAACATTGATCGACGAGGTCGGCTCACCGGATGTTCGGAGCAAACTTTCTACAATTGCCGAAAACTTGGGGGATGGTCATCAGGTGATGGCCGCGCTCTACGACTACGCAAAAATGTCCGCTATGTACCACGGCAGGTTGGTTAAAATAAATATATGCGTTTGTTGCTCTTGTGTCAACAAAGAACGAATGATGTAAAATCTCGGGCTATTACATATAGGGTCAACCATAAAGACTGGAACTTAGATGAATGGACCCAGTACGAACGGCTCAACGAAATGATGGCCAACGCACCAGCTTTACACAAACTGGATTTGGACGGGGTTTTTGATCACGCAGTGAAATTGCTCGAAGAAAACAAAACAATCGAATCCTTCTTCTTCACGAGGATCTGTTCCCACTTTTACAAGAACAAGGGACAGAACAAAATAGCGGTAGCGGGTTTGGAGCTTTGCGCAAAAATTGACCACCTTCTTGTTGAGAGAATGATGAAAATTGATCCGACCCGTTTTAAACCGATCATTCAACACGTGGTGATTCCCCTAATGCGTTCCCAGCTTGCCGTCTTGCAGAACATAAAGATCGTGGACTACGAGTACAGGTTCGAGGCTGATATCACGTGTATGCATTACATTGGCCTGTGTCAGTCCGAAATAGACCAAATGTGGACTCAATCAAAGACCCTCGAGGCAGCCATCAAATACTTTGAGGGAAAATTGGGAAAATCTGCCTTCAAATATCAAATTCACGCAATCAACCTCTTCAATTACGGTCTGCGATTAAAAGGTAGGGGAGAATACCGCGAAGCACTTCCCATATTCGAGAAGGCGTTGAGCGTTTACGAGAACGCCGGGGACTTCAGTGATGAAAAGGATCGAAGAAATCACATCGCGGCGACTGAGAAAAAGTTGAAAGAAGTTCGAGAAGTGGTTCGACTTCTGAATGAACAAGAAATAAAAAAGAAGAAGTCTGATCTGTGAGCGCTGTGGGATGGAATACATTTTATGTTAATTATGTTTTTAAATTGTTTTCGAAGCTCCTTCATTTACATCACGAGGTTTCCAACCGTGGTGCTGTTTGAAACCTTCATATATGCCACGAGCTTTCCTTGATACTCACTCTGGTAATCTATCCAATTATCGTTCACCAGTGGTATAATGCCATATCGAGAGCATAACTTATTAATAATATTAGATCCCCATTAAGAGTCAGACAGAATGTTTGTTTGCAGCATTCGTGGCGGACGTTCATTGGTTTGCAGCCACTGGGTGCTGCTATACCTTTATTCATTCCGCTGGGGCTTGCAATTGCAAAATATTCTACCCATAGCACGCGTAGTGTGGGGACGTGCCAGAAATGGCGGACGAGCCAAAAGTTACGCGCAAGTAGCATATAAAAAGTCGGCCGAATGGAGAATGCCAAACTGTCTAAGTTTCAAGGCGGAAGGCATTTTGAAAAGAGAAAATGCGTAAGAAACTCTTTATAATCTAAAGTACTTAGTCAAAAAGCTTACTGGAATTGCTGAAATGAGGGGAAACTCTTTTGACATCACCTGTACATCCAGAGAACATGTGCTCGACCTATATGCAAAGCTTAGTACCCTTGAAGGGATAAAACACCTACGACTTTACGAAAGCGACAAAGTTAATGTCGCTGTAGGATGGGTTTTAGTGCCTTTCCAAACCAGGCAATAGCAGAAGAGTTGACAAAAAACATGGAAATGTCTCCAAGATGATACATCGTAAAGGAAGAGAAGGTTTGCTTTCAGGCATGCGTATCGCCACAATGAACGTATCCGACCTAGAAGATAACCCAATCCCAAGCTACATCAGAATAATGGACTGCGAATTTTATGTTACATACCATGGTCAGGTAGCAACCTGTAAATACTGCGGGGAAAACGGTAACAAACAATTCGTTTGCCCAAAACGTAAATTGGATTTCCCAGAGCTTGCAAACATTCAGTCACCAAAACGTTCAAACACAGAACTAAATCAAAAGCATGGTAACAAAAACCCTAGAGCGTCAGGTGAAACTTCGGAGCAACCTCTTAGGAAAAGGTGCGACTACAACTGATAAGAGTCCAAAGGGCGATGGTGCCAAAGTGCCAGACACAATTGCTGATCATAACTTAACCGATGAGTTCCAAGCCACGGAATCACCTCACGCAGTCACGCCCATTGATAACCACCAGAAAACGACCAACAAAAAACCCTGAAGACCTGCCTAAAAGTTAATTAGTCACTGCGAAAGTGATTTCTTTGAACTGTCCAGAATGTGAGGAGGAAATCTTGGTTTCCTCCAAATCTAAATCAACACGCTGCTGGGGATGCTCGAAAGAATGGACTGCAGCGGTACAATGTTGCAGAGATGAACTGTTCCTTGTGGAAGTGGGGAGTAAAGTCTGCAAATATCCGACATGTGGAAGCACAATGCGGCTTATGCCATGTTGCCAGGACTTCCAACCGGAATTCCGAAAGGAGGACGGCACCTTCGAATGTATCCAATGCGAAAGGTACTCTACCATATGTGTCTGTAACTCGATGAATCGCGTTCCTAAGTCAACGATGAGCATTGAGTGTTGTAATGCTGTGTGTAAACATAAAATAATTAACTGTGACTGTGGCAAAGTATTTGCGCAGCTTATAAACCCTGGCGAACGCTTTCGTTGTCCGTGCGGCATTGAATTTGAGTAGGACATCGATATTGGACTGAAAAAATATTAAATAATGTTATAATTACGTCCCATATTGTTTCCTTTATTGTCAGGGGGCTAAACAAGACTATTAAACGAAAATCTGTGTTTAACTTTCGCAATCCAGCTTGTGTAGCAAGAGAAAAAAGCAAATCGTCCCCCACCTGTCTATGTAAATTTTCTTTTTTTTTCAAGACCCAAAACCGCACAATAATTTCCACCCCAATATTTATATAACATTGATATCATAAGTTAAAGTACCCGTATAACCTTGTAGAAGGCTTGGTGCAAGTTATACAGAGCACTGGTTGTGGAAAACCAGCTGTGCATTTCATAATCACTGTGTCTGTTGATTTTGAGATCAAACTAATGTGATTCTTTTAATATAGTGCTCTGCAAAAACAAGTAAACCCGAGGTTGTCATTCAAATGTTGGTTATTTGTTCTGCGAAACTATTTCGATCCACCCGGGCAGAAAGGATTACATAAACAATAACTTTCAGAAAAAATCAAGTTCCATCTCCAGCATTTGAATGCAAGTTTGAAAGTCGACGATGACGCATGTGGTTAAAAATTTACAGCATGCTGATGAAATAACTGTATTTATAAAGTCAGTCAAGTAGTTTCGCTTCTCTGTCGCAACGATCCTGAACAAATGGTTCCTTTTTTACACACGGCGTCACACTCATTGTTATAGTGGGAAAGGAAAACATACGGGTAAGGTTATGAGATTTTAAAGATCGTTAAAAGGACGATGTGCCCCACATCCAGTTTGGTGAGGGTTTGTAATTAGGAAACAGTGTAACGGGAGATGACAGTTTACTTGTTCAAAATATTCTGTTAAGTTTAGTAGCAGATATATAATAAACACCAAGTCGTTGGTTTCATTTGTTACGTGGTTGTTGGTGCTTGTAAAGGACAGGGACGAAGGTTTGGGATATAACGTTCGTGCTCACAAACACAAAAGACACTTATTAAACCTCTGTTTTGTGCAGCAGTTAAAAAACAAAGGACACTATTTTCCCTGACGGAAAATATGCCACAAGAAAATAACGCTGATGGTGTTTCGGTCGGTCAAGCTTTACTTTACACATTGGTAAGTTCGTTACCGCGTGATAATCACGATTAGTTTGTGCGAACATCTCTAACGCTCGCAATGTAACTAGGCTTGTTTTTGACTGAAACCAAAAGTTTCAAGACAGAGAATAGTCAGTATGGTGCATTCAGTCCAGTGATTTTAAATTTGCTTTAGCTGGATATTTTCAATTGAACTCATTATATTTTCGTCATTATCCACAAACAATGGAAACTTCGCAGAGGTAACAACGATAAATCTAACAGATTGGATAGGGACTAGGGGTCGGTTCACGGTAGCATTACTTACGGAATTGTGTGGCCACAAACTGCATACAAAAGCATTCCGATTGTTGTATGCAAATATTGCTTACCTGGCAACAGACCGCACAGAGCGCAAACTTTCCCCTAACTGCAATTTTGTTATCGTTTTATTTCAGGGTATCCTCCTGTTGGGCGTTTTCTTCCTTGTGGCGAAACAAAGGGCAACAGAAGGTGAGTTATAATTAAAGTTGTGTGACCTAAAGCTCATTTATAATTGTGTTAACCTACCCTACGTTGTGTACGTATACAACAACACACAGCTATTAGAATTTGTCTCGCAATGTTAGCATAAATTTCACACATAATTGTCACCTCAACTTGTTTTCTTTCATTTAAATAACAATTTTCAACGTTTAATTGTTTACTATTCTTGCCTTCACGGAACCAACACCCATGCAAGTAAAACTGACCTTTGTTGTCAACTTATCTCAAAGCACATCAGTAAACTTTACTTTATTTTTGCTTTGTTTAATTCGTCTTTTCCTACTTCATCAAAATTTATTTTCGCCAGACAAATATATTCCCAAAAAAACGTTGGTTGAGAAGCCAAAAACCCACAATGAAGAGGAATTGGAACGATTCGAAACATTGATCGACGAGGTCGGCTCACCGGATGTTCGGAGCAAACTTTCTACAATTGCCGAAAACTTGGGGGATGGTCATCCGGTGATGGCCGCGCTCTACGACTACGCAAAAATGTCCGCTATGTATCACGACAGGTTGGTTAAAATAAATACATGCGTATGTTTCCCTTGTGTCAAGAAAGAACGAATGATGTAAAATCCCGGGCTATTATATAGGGTCAACCATAAAGACTGGAACTTAGATGAATGGACCCAGTACGAACGGCTCAACGCAATGATGGCCAACGCACCAGCTTTACACAAACTGAATTTGGAAGGGGTTTATGATCACGCAGTGAAATTGCTCGAAGAAAACAAAACAATCGAATCCTTCTTCTTCACAAGGATCTGTTCCCACTTTTACAAGAACAAGGGACAGAACAAAATAGCGGTAGCGGGTTTGGAGCTTTGCGCAGAGATTGGCCGCCTTCTTGTTGAGAGAATGATGGAAATTGATCCGACCCGTTTTAAACCGATCATTCAACACGTGATGATTCCCCTAATGCGTTCCCAGCTTGCCGTCTTGCAGAACATAAAGATCGTAGACTACGAGTACAGGTTCGAGGCTGATGTCACGTGTATGCATTACATTGGCCTGTGTCAGTCCGAAATACACCAAATGTGGACTCAATCAAAGACCCTCGAGGCAGCCATAAAATACTTTGAGGAAAAATTGGGAAAATCTGCCTTCAAATATCAAATCCACGCAATTAATCTCTCCAATTACGGTCTGCGAGTAAAAGATAGGGGGGAATACCGCGAAGCACTTCCGATATTCGAGAAGGCGTTGAGCGTTTACGAGAACGCCGGAGACTACATTGATGAAAAGGATCGAAGAAATCACATCGCGACGACTGAGAAAAAGTTGAAAGAAGTTCGAGAAGTTGTTCGACTTCTGAATGAACAAGAAATGAAAAAGAAGAAGTCTGATCTGTGAGCGCTGTGGGATGGAGATACATTTTGTGTTAATTATGTTTTTAAATTGTTTTCGAAGCTCCTTCATTTACATCACGAGGTTTCCAACCGTGGTGCTGTTTGAAACCTTCATATATGCCACGAGCTTTCCTTGATGCTCACTCTGGTAATCTATCCAATTATCGTTCACCAGTGGTATAATGCCATATCGAGAGCATAACTTATTAATAATATTAGATCCCCATTAAGAGTCAGACAGAATGTTTGTTTGCAGCATTCGTGGCGGACGTTCATTGGTTTGCAGCCACTGGGTGCTGCTATACCTTTATTCATTCCGCTGGGGCTTGCAATTGCAAAATATTCTACCCATAGCACGCGTAGTGTGGGGACGTGCCAGAAATGGCGGACGAGCCAAAAGTTACGCGCAAGTAGCATATAAAAAGTCGGCCGAATGGAGAATGCCAAACTGTCTAAGTTTCAAGGCGGAAGGCATTTTGAAAAGAGAAAATGCGTAAGAAACTCTTTATAATCTAAAGTACTTAGTCAAAAAGCTTACTGGAATTGCTGAAATGAGGGGAAACTCTTTTGACATCACCTGTACATCCAGAGAACATGTGCTCGACCTATATGCAAAGCTTAGTACCCTTGAAGGGATAAAACACCTACGACTTTACGAAAGCGACAAAGTTAATGTCGCTGTAGGATGGGTTTTAGTGCCTTTCCAAACCAGGCAATAGCAGAAGAGTTGACAAAAAACATGGAAATGTCTCCAAGATGATACATCGTAAAGGAAGAGAAGGTTTGCTTTCAGGCATGCGTATCGCCACAATGAACGTATCCGACCTAGAAGATAACCCAATCCCAAGCTACATCAGAATAATGGACTGCGAATTTTATGTTACATACCATGGTCAGGTAGCAACCTGTAAATACTGCGGGGAAAACGGTAACAAACAATTCGTTTGCCCAAAACGTAAATTGGATTTCCCAGAGCTTGCAAACATTCAGTCACCAAAACGTTCAAACACAGAACTAAATCAAAAGCATGGTAACAAAAACCCTAGAGCGTCAGGTGAAACTTCGGAGCAACCTCTTAGGAAAAGGTGCGACTACAACTGATAAGAGTCCAAAGGGCGATGGTGCCAAAGTGCCAGACACAATTGCTGATCATAACTTAACCGATGAGTTCCAAGCCACGGAATCACCTCACGCAGTCACGCCCATTGATAACCACCAGAAAACGACCAACAAAAAACCCTGAAGACCTGCCTAAAAGTTAATTAGTCACTGCGAAAGTGATTTCTTTGAACTGTCCAGAATGTGAGGAGGAAATCTTGGTTTCCTCCAAATCTAAATCAACACGCTGCTGGGGATGCTCGAAAGAATGGACTGCAGCGGTACAATGTTGCAGAGATGAACTGTTCCTTGTGGAAGTGGGGAGTAAAGTCTGCAAATATCCGACATGTGGAAGCACAATGCGGCTTATGCCATGTTGCCAGGACTTCCAACCGGAATTCCGAAAGGAGGACGGCACCTTCGAATGTATCCAATGCGAAAGGTACTCTACCATATGTGTCTGTAACTCGATGAATCGCGTTCCTAAGTCAACGATGAGCATTGAGTGTTGTAATGCTGTGTGTAAACATAAAATAATTAACTGTGACTGTGGCAAAGTATTTGCGCAGCTTATAAACCCTGGCGAACGCTTTCGTTGTCCGTGCGGCATTGAATTTGAGTAGGACATCGATATTGGACTGAAAAAATATTAAATAATGTTATAATTACGTCCCATATTGTTTCCTTTATTGTCAGGGGGCTAAACAAGACTATTAAACGAAAATCTGTGTTTAACTTTCGCAATCCAGCTTGTGTAGCAAGAGAAAAAAGCAAATCGTCCCCCACCTGTCTATGTAAATTTTCTTTTTTTTTCAAGACCCAAAACCGCACAATAATTTCCACCCCAATATTTATATAACATTGATATCATAAGTTAAAGTACCCGTATAACCTTGTAGAAGGCTTGGTGCAAGTTATACAGAGCACTGGTTGTGGAAAACCAGCTGTGCATTTCATAATCACTGTGTCTGTTGATTTTGAGATCAAACTAATGTGATTCTTTTAATATAGTGCTCTGCAAAAACAAGTAAACCCGAGGTTGTCATTCAAATGTTGGTTATTTGTTCTGCGAAACTATTTCGATCCACCCGGGCAGAAAGGATTACATAAACAATAACTTTCAGAAAAAATCAAGTTCCATCTCCAGCATTTGAATGCAAGTTTGAAAGTCGACGATGACGCATGTGGTTAAAAATTTACAGCATGCTGATGAAATAACTGTATTTATAAAGTCAGTCAAGTAGTTTCGCTTCTCTGTCGCAACGATCCTGAACAAATGGTTCCTTTTTTACACACGGCGTCACACTCATTGTTATAGTGGGAAAGGAAAACATACGGGTAAGGTTATGAGATTTTAAAGATCGTTAAAAGGACGATGTGCCCCACATCCAGTTTGGTGAGGGTTTGTAATTAGGAAACAGTGTAACGGGAGATGACAGTTTACTTGTTCAAAATATTCTGTTAAGTTTAGTAGCAGATATATAATAAACACCAAGTCGTTGGTTTCATTTGTTACGTGGTTGTTGGTGCTTGTAAAGGACAGGGACGAAGGTTTGGGATATAACGTTCGTGCTCACAAACACAAAAGACACTTATTA
This sequence comes from Ascidia mentula, assembly GCF_947561715.1. Taxonomy (NCBI): domain Eukaryota; kingdom Metazoa; phylum Chordata; class Ascidiacea; order Phlebobranchia; family Ascidiidae; genus Ascidia; species Ascidia mentula. The sequence goes on from NC_138569.1 coordinate 571,749, forward strand.
AACCTCTGTTTTGTGCAGCAGTTAAAAAACAAAGGACACTATTTTCCCTGACGGAAAATATGCCACAAGAAAATAACGCTGATGGTGTTTCGGTCGGTCAAGCTTTACTTTACACATTGGTAAGTTCGTTACCGCGTGATAATCACGATTAGTTTGTGCGAACATCTCTAACGCTCGCAATGTAACTAGGCTTGTTTTTGACTGAAACCAAAAGTTTCAAGACAGAGAATAGTCAGTATGGTGCATTCAGTCCAGTGATTTTAAATTTGCTTTAGCTGGATATTTTCAATTGAACTCATTATATTTTCGTCATTATCCACAAACAATGGAAACTTCGCAGAGGTAACAACGATAAATCTAACAGATTGGATAGGGACTAGGGGTCGGTTCACGGTAGCATTACTTACGGAATTGTGTGGCCACAAACTGCATACAAAAGCATTCCGATTGTTGTATGCAAATATTGCTTACCTGGCAACAGACCGCACAGAGCGCAAACTTTCCCCTAACTGCAATTTTGTTATCGTTTTATTTCAGGGTATCCTCCTGTTGGGCGTTTTCTTCCTTGTGGCGAAACAAAGGGCAACAGAAGGTGAGTTATAATTAAAGTTGTGTGACCTAAAGCTCATTTATAATTGTGTTAACCTACCCTACGTTGTGTACGTATACAACAACACACAGCTATTAGAATTTGTCTCGCAATGTTAGCATAAATTTCACACATAATTGTCACCTCAACTTGTTTTCTTTCATTTAAATAACAATTTTCAACGTTTAATTGTTTACTATTCTTGCCTTCACGGAACCAACACCCATGCAAGTAAAACTGACCTTTGTTGTCAACTTATCTCAAAGCACATCAGTAAACTTTACTTTATTTTTGCTTTGTTTAATTCGTCTTTTCCTACTTCATCAAAATTTATTTTCGCCAGACAAATATATTCCCAAAAAAACGTTGGTTGAGAAGCCAAAAACCCACAATGAAGAGGAATTGGAACGATTCGAAACATTGATCGACGAGGTCGGCTCACCGGATGTTCGGAGCAAACTTTCTACAATTGCCGAAAACTTGGGGGATGGTCATCCGGTGATGGCCGCGCTCTACGACTACGCAAAAATGTCCGCTATGTATCACGACAGGTTGGTTAAAATAAATACATGCGTATGTTTCCCTTGTGTCAAGAAAGAACGAATGATGTAAAATCCCGGGCTATTATATAGGGTCAACCATAAAGACTGGAACTTAGATGAATGGACCCAGTACGAACGGCTCAACGCAATGATGGCCAACGCACCAGCTTTACACAAACTGGATTTGGACGGGGTTTTTGATCACGCAGTGAAATTGCTCAAAGAAAACAAAACAATCGAATCCTTCTTCTTCACAAGGATCTGTTCCCACTTTTACAAGAACAAGGGACAGAACAAAATAGCGGTAGCGGGTTTGGAGCTTTGCGCAAAAATTGACCACCTTCTCGTTGAGAGAATGATGAAAATTGATCCGACCCGTTTTAAACCGATCATTCAACACGTGGCGATTCCCCTAATGCGTTCCCAGCTTGCCGTCTTGCAGAACATAAAGATCGTAGACTACGAGTACAGGTTCAAGGCTGATATCACGTGTATGCATTACATTGGCCTGTGTCAGTCCGAAATAGACCAAATGTGGACTCAATCAAAGACCCTCGAGGCAGCCATCAAATACTTTGAGGGAAAATTGGGAAAATCTGCCTTCAAATATCAAATTCACGCAATCAACCTCTTCAATTACGGTCTGCGATTAAAAGGTAGGGGAGAATACCGCGAAGCACTTCCCATATTCGAGAAGGCGTTGAGCGTTCACAAAAACGCCGGAGACTACATTGATGAAAAGGATCGAAGAAAAGACATCGCGACGACTGAGAAAAAGTTGGAAGAAGTTCGAGAAGTTGTTCGACTTCTGAATGAACAAGAAATAAAAGAGAAGTCTGATCTGTGAGCGCTGTGGGATGGAGATACATTTTGTGTTAATTATGTTTTTAAATTGTTTTCGAAGCTCCTTCATTGACAACACGAGGTTTCCAACCGTGGTGCTGTTTGAAACCTTCATATATGCCACGAGCTTTCCTTGATGCTCACTCTGGTAATGTTTCCAATTATCGTTCACCAGTGGTGTAATTCCATATCGAGAGCATAACTTTTTAATGGTATTTAACCCCCATTAAAAATCAGACTGAGAGGCAGCATTTGTGGCGGACGCTCATTGGTTTGTCGCCACTGGGTGCTGCTATACCTTTATTCATTCCGCTGGGGCATTGCAATTGCAAAATATTCTGCTCATAGCACGCGTAGTGTGGGGACGTGCCAGAAATGGCGGATAAGCCAAAAGTTACGCGCAAGTAGCATATAAAAAGTCGGCCAAATGGAGAATGCCAAACTGTCTAAGTTTCAAGGCGGAAGGCATTTTGAAAAGAGAAAATGCGTAAGAAACTCTTTATAATCTAAAGTACTTAGTCAAAAGCTTACTGTAATTGCTGAAATGAGAGGAAACTCTTTTGACATCACCTGTACATCCAGAGAACATGTGCTCGACCTATATGCAAAGCTTAGTACCCTTTAAGGGGTAAAACACCTTCGACTTTACGAAAGTGAAAAAGTTAATGTCGCTGTAGGATGGGTTTTAATGCCCTTTCCAAACCAGGCAATAGCAGAAGAGTTGACAAAAAAAATATGGGAATGTTTCCAAGATGATGCATCGTAAAGGAAGAGAAGGTTTGCTTTCAGGCATGCGTATCGCCACAATGAACGTATCCGACCTAGAAGATAACCCAATCCCAAGCTACGTCAGAATAATGGACTGCGAATTTTATGTTACCTACCATGGACAGGTAGCAATCTGTAAATACTGCGGGGAAAAGGGCCACGAACAATTAGTTTGCCCAAAACGTAAATTGGATTTCCCAGAGCTTGCAAATATTCAGTCACTAAAACGTTCAAACACAGAACTAAAGCATTTGCATGCTGGAGCGATAGGTGCAACTCTGGAGCAACCTGATAGGAAAAGGTGCGACTACAACTGATAAGAGTCCAAAGGGCGAGAGTGCCAAAGTGCCAAACACAATTGTTGATCACAACTTGAACGATGAGTTCCAAGCCACGGAATCACCTCACGCAAGCACGCCCATCGATAAGCGGACCACCAGAAAACGACCAACAAGAAGCCCTGAACACCTGCCTAAAAGCAAGTCAATTAGTCTTTGCGAAAGTGTGATTTCTTTGAACTGTCCAGAATGTAAAGAGGAAATCTTGGCTTCCTCCAAATCTAAATCAACACGCTGCTGGGGATGCTCGAAAGAATGGACTGTGGCGGTACAATGTTGCAGAGATGAACTGTTCTTTGTGGAAGTGGGGAGTAAAGTCTGCAAATGTCCGACATGTCAAAGCACAATGCGACTTACGCCATGTTGCCAGGACTTTCAACCGTAATTCCGAAAGGAGGACGGCACCTTCGAATGTAACCAATGCGAAAGGTACTCTATCATATGTGTCTGTAACTCGATGAATCGTTTTCCTAAGACAACGATGAGCATTGAGTGTTGTAATGCTGTGTGTAAACATAAAATAATTAACTGTGACTGTGGTCAAGTATTTGCGCAGCTTATAAACCCTGGCGAACACTTTCGTTGTCCGTGCGGCATGGAATTCGAGTGGGATATGGATATTGGACTGAAAAAATATTAAATAATGTTATAATGACGTCCCATATTGTTTCCTTTATTGTCAGGGGGCTAAACAAGACTATTAAACGAAAATCTGTGTTTAACTTTCGCAATCCAGCTTGTATAGCAAGAGAAAAAAGCAAATCGTACCCGACTTGTCTGCGTGAGAGAGAGAGAAAGAAAGAGAGAGAAAAGAGAAAAAAGCAAATCGTACCCGACCTGTCTATGTAAATTTTCTTTTTTTTTCCAAGACCCAAAACCGCACAATAATCTCAACCTCAAGATTTCTATAACATTGAAATCAAACGTTACAGTACTCGTATAACCTTGTAGAAGGCTTGGTGCAAGTTATGCAGAGCGCTGGTTTTGGAAAACCAGCTGTGCATTTCATAATCACTGTGTCTGTTGATTTTGTGAGCAAACTAATGTGATTCTTTTAATATAGTTCTCTGGAAAAACAAGGGCGTATTAAACCCGAGGTTGTCATTCAAATGTTGGTTATTTCTTCTGCGAAACTATTTCGAACCACCCAGGCGAAAGGATTACAAGGAAAATAACCTTTGCAGGAAAGATAACAAATCAAGTTCCATCTCCAGCATTTGAATGCAAGTTTGAAAGTCGACGATGACGCATGTGGTTAAAAATTTACAGCATGCTGATGAAATAACTGTATTTATAAAGTCAGTCAAGTAGTTTCGCTTCTCTGTCGCAACGATCCTGAACAAATGGTTCCTATTTTACACACGGCGTCACACTCATTGTTATAGTGGGAAAGGAAAACATACGGGTAAGGTTATGAGATTTTAAAGATCGTTAAAAGGACGATGTGCCCCACATCCAGTTTGGTGAGGGTTTGTAATTAGAAAACGGTATAACGGGAGATGACAGTTTACTTGTTCAAAATATTCTGATAAGTTTAGTAACAGATATGTAATAAATCCCAAGTCGTTGGTTTCATTTGTTATGTGGTTGGTGCTTGTAAAGGAAAGGGACGAAGGTTTGGGTTATAATGCTCGTGCTCACAAACACAAAAGACACTTATTAAATCCCTCTTTTGTGCAGCAGTTAAAAAACAAAGAACACTATTTTCCCTGGCGGAAAATATGCCACAAGAAAATAACGCTGATGGTGTTTCGGTCGGTCAAGCTTTACTTTACACATTGGTAAGTTCGTAACCGCGTGATAATCACCATTAGTTTGTGCGAACATCTCTAACGCTCGCAATGTAACTAGGCTTGTTTTTGACTGAAACCAAAAGTTTCAAGACAGAGAATAGTCAGTATGGTGCATTCAGTCCAGTGATTTTAAATTTGCTTTAGCTGGATATTTTCAATTGAACTCATTATATTTTCGTCATTATCCACAAACAATGGAAACTTCGCAGAGGTAACAACGATAAATCTAACAGATTGGATAGGCACTGTAGGGGTCGGTTCACGGTAGCATTATTTACGCAATTGTGTCAATGGACTAGAAACTGCATTCAAAAGCATTTCGACTGGTTTGTGCAAATATTGCTTACCGGGCAACAGACCGCACAGAGCGCAAACTTTCCCCCAACTGAAATTGTGATCGTTTTACGTTCAGGGTATTCTCCTGTTGGGGGTTTTCTTGCTTGTGGCGAAACAAAGGGCAACAGAAGGTGAGTTAACCTACCTTACATTTTGTGCGTATACAACACACAGCTATTAGGAAGTCTTGCGATGTTAGCATAAATTTCACACATAATTGTCACCTCAACTTGTTTTCTTTCATTTAAATAACAATTTTCAACGTTTCATTGTTTACTATTCTTGCCTTCACGGAACCAACACCCATGCAAGTAAAACTGACCTTTGTTGTCAACTTATCTCAAACCACATCAGTAAACTTTACTTTGTATTTTTGCTTTGTTTAATTCGTCTTATCCTACTTTATCAAAATTTCTTTTCGCCAGACAAATATATTCCCAAAAAAACGTTGGTTGAGGAGCCAAAAACCCACAATGAAGAGGAATTGAAACGATTCGAAACATTGATCGACGAGGTCGGCTCACCGGATGTTCGAAGCAAACTTTCTACAATTGCCGAAAACTTGGGGGATGGTCATCCGGTGATGGCCGCGCTCTACGACTACGCAAAAATGTCCGCTATGTATCACGGCAGGTTGGTTAAAATAAATATATGCGTATGTTTCCCTTGTGTCAACAAAGAACGAATTATGTAAAATCTCGGGCTATTATATAGGGTCAACCATAAAGACTGGAACTTAAATGAATGGACCCAGCACGAACGGCTCAACGAAATGATGGCCAACGCACCAGCTTTACACAAACTGAATTTGGAAGGGGTTTTTGATCACGCAGTGAAATTGCTCGAAGAAAACAAAACAATCGAATCCTTCTTCTTCACAAGGATCTGTTCCCACTTTCACAAGAACAAGGGGCAGAACAAAATAGCGGTAGCGGGTTTGGAGCTTTGCACAAAGATTGACCGCCTTATCGTTGAGAGAATGATGGAAATTGATCCGACCCGTTTTAAACCGATCATTCAACACGTGGTGATTCCCCTAATGCGTTCCCAGCTTGCCGTCTTGCAGAACATAAAGATCGTAGACTACGAGTACAGGTTCGAGGCTGATGTCACGTGTATGCATTACATTGGCCTGTGTCAGTCCGAAATAGACCAAATGTGGACTCAATCAAAGACCCTCGAGGCAGCCATCAAATACTTTGAGGAAAAATTGGGAAAATCTGCCTTCAAATATCAAATCCACGCAATTAATCTCTCCAATTACGGTCTGCGAGTAAAAGATAGGGGGGAATACCGCGAAGCGCTTCCGATATTCGAGAAGGCGTTGAGCGTTTACGAGAACGCCGGAGACTTCAGTGATGAAAAGGAACGAAGAATTCACATCGCGACGACTGAGAAACTGTTGAAAGAAGTTCGAGAAGTTGTTCGACTTCTGAATGAACAAGAAATGAAAAAGAAGAAGTCTGATCTGTGAGCGCTGTGGGATGGAATACATTTTGTGTTAATTATGTTTTTAAATTGTTTTCGAAGCTCCTTCATTTACATCACGAGTTCTCCAACCGTGGTGCTGTTTGAAACCTTCATATATGCCACGAGCTTTCCTTGATGCTCACTCTGGTAATGTTTCCAATTAGCGTTCACCAGTGGTGTAATTCGTTCGTGGCGGACGCTTATTGGTTTGCCGTCACTGGGTGCTGCTATACCTGTATTCATTCCGCTGGGGTGCGTACGCCCAGAACGGTTGGGAACCACTGCACTACTACTGCCTATTTAAACCACAAACATCATCCATTTTAATCAATATTCAAACACTGTTTAAAAGTTCTTTAATTTGTCTGCATTTTCCTATATTTTTTCGCATGTCATTTGTTGATGATGAATTGCAAATGTTCAATTTTTACGATAAGATTCGCTGGAATCGGAGCCATGACAAACTTCGGCATCGCAGCCATGACATTTGCAGTCGAGCTGAATCAAAGTCACTTTTAAGTCGGATAGAGAAAAAACAAAATTTCCCGGTGAGGTTTGAACTCGCGACCCTGAGCTAATTTGCGCAATGAGTTACGAAAACTCATTGCTTAAGAGGGGATGTATTGTGGTCAAGATGCATTTATGCACATGGGTATCGTGGGGCCCTTTATACTGCGAAGGACTTTACTTTCTAAATTTAATGAACGCTTACCGTACTGAATCGTAGACAAATGTTCAGTTTAACAAAACAATAATGTTGCGTAAGCATATTTGCTTGGCGAATGTGTATGCATCAAAAGAATTAAATCAAGTTCAGTATGCTGGGCTACTAACAGAATTCGAGCCTGACACAAAAAAATCAGACAATAAGAATAAATATCAAGAAAAATAAGAAAATGTGGAAATCACTGCAGTCTTTAAGCAAATTATTGAAGTAAAAGTTCATCTTTCCTTTCTGAGTGTTGGTGTGGAATTAATTTTGACCACAACCGGGATTCGAACCCATGTTATCCTGGCCATGAATCCAGAACAGGTTTCCTCGCCCACCTCAAATCAACCACTCGTTGTTACATTTTAAAATATTTGAAATGGAGAGCATAGCCCTCTCGTGGTCATTTTATTTATAAACCCTCATGCGAGATAGAAATGTGAACATGCTCTTACGAAATCACACAATTGATAACCACGGAAGTATTTTCACTGTAATACAAATAATGCAAGCCGCAATTATATTAGTTGCGACTTATAACATATTAAAAACACAAAGGAACAAATAAGAAATTGGATATTTCAATGACTTGATTGTTGTTATATGTAAACGTGTTGTGCCGTGTTTGCCACCCGCATATCACAAAGTAGTGGCGTTAACAGTAAACACATGGAATTATTTAACTGTATATTAAACAGGTTGGATGTCCGCTTGTGACAGTCACGTGTTAAACAGTCTGGCTTGCGTCATCTCCCCACGTGGATCTCCCGTTGTAGAAATTCCACCGTCACAAATGACCCGGGACTCTCTCGGGCCCAGAACATGACTCGTTCCTCGGTTCAACGTTTACGGAAAAATGATTTAAATGAGCGTTCCGGGACGGGATCGGATGCAGTTGAAATTTCCCCCTCACTTTTAATGCTCACATTCCCCGAGGATCCCCCTCTTCTTAGTGGGGGAGGCGGTGGAGGTCCTCTGACGTGTCTTCCGGTGCCACTTCCGTCGTACGAGTGTTGGGTTTTGAATTGGGGAGTGGAAGGTGACCTTCGTGGGGGCAAGTCGGAATCCGGAGCACTCTGGATGCGTTTTCGGAACTGTGGGTCCGGATGATTTGAGATTGGGGATTTCAGTCCAGTGCGCAGCGTCACCTGGCGGTGAAACAGTGGAGATAGATAAAAAAGTTTTATAAAAATATAATTTGCTATGAAATAAATAGTGACAACAGCAGCTCTTTTCGAAAATTGATATTACACAGATGTAGTCGTAATCATTTCTAGCTTTCCTCAAAGCAACGCAGGGTAAAGGTTGACTTTCGAGCGTTTAAACCTACGTGCATCGCACGTATGAATTTAACTTGCTTGAAACCTTTTGTGACAATTCATGTTTTTTTCCTGTTAACCAACATATGCTTTTGTGCAACATATGCCATGACGTACACGTGACTAAAGTTACGGAGCAACTAATTTGTGCACCTGTACGTTCTGGTTCAGACTGATTGCCGGGTAGTACAAAACTGGTGACCCCGATTTTACCGGGTTTAAAGCAAGAGAGGAACCCTGGATTTTTCCGTCGATGAAAAATGTGATCGAACTTCTCGCGATATCGAGCAGAATTCCGACTCGAGATCCAACTTTAACACCGGTGTCCGTTCTACGAGAAATAAAATTATTTTGAGATTGAGTCGCCTGGAAACCAAAACCTCTGTGCAAAGTTTTTCTGGTGATTAATATTTGTTAGAAATTCGTGACGATAACACAGAAGATTTTTTTATGGGGTTTGAATCAGATTATGTTTTTGTTCAACCGAATAAAATAAATTTTTTTGCTGTTACATTGAAGATATTACCTCTGTGTGGCATGTACTCGGTTTAACCTCTTGTGACTACATTTATGGAAATACATGTTTGGTCGCAGGTAGAAGGTGGGAATAATTGTGATCATGGAAGGAATGAGGAGTGATTCCCGGAATCGTTTGTTAGGAATTTACCTCTTGAAATGTTGATTATCGTGAAGAATCCAGTTTCTTGATTCGTCTGCGTACATCGCCCATGATTTCGCGTCTTTACCGAGCAATATTTCTTTGTCTACGTCACAACGGGCGACACCGAACGCCGGGTCGGGGCTGTTCTCAAACCGATCGACGGAAAACTCCCAATAGTGAATTCCCTGATACAGAAATTCACAAAGAAAATCATTTTAGACGAATGCCTTCCTTCGAACTGTCGCCGCAATTAAGTTTAAAGATGTGGAATAGATAATAAACTGTATCTATCCTTTCGAAATATCCATTTACAATAAACTCTATAACTGTAAAATCAGTCGAACCATTTTATTCTGTATTTCAAAAGAACATCTTCACAACCATAATGTTCTGGTTCAACGCTCACCCGTGAAAAGCCAATTTTTCCAAGGGCGACGCGCGTTTCAAAGCTTCTTGACGTAACAGTAGAGTTGTTGTTCGAAAGTTGAATATCAGAATGCGATTGTTTCGGATCGAGTTGAAAGCTAGCGACTAAGAATGTAAATAAATTCATGTTTCCAAAAAAAATTCCCGCAATTAAATTTAAAATAGTCAATAAAAGACATACAACAATATAGTGACATGCCTAAAATCCCCCAAACTGTTTATTACAGACCTTGAACAACTCAGTTCTTTTATTATTGTATTATCACATTTTAACCATTTGTCTCATTGCATCTGAACCTGTTACGCTATATATACATATAAGCACAAAGATTGATTCGTTCATATTTACCTTCTGAAGTTTGCAGGTGCAGAATTTCGCTGTAGGGACTTGACCCTGCCTTGTTGTAAGCACGAAGTCTTGCTCTGTATACTGAATTGAAATGCAGCCCATCAACCGTACAGACGACCTCACCACCGCAGTAAACCTCCTGTACAAAAAAGAGAAATAATGGTAACGTGAGGAGAAAAAACGGTTAGTTGTGTGCATGAATTTAACAATCGCAAAAAAACTGCAAAAAATGTTATGTGTGTTGATATGTTTTATTCAACTTGAGAAAAATAAAAAGTTAAGAAAAATAAATAAGAAAGTTCCCACGGAACAATTACCCTGAAAGGTCCATTATTCCCATCGTCCATTTCAAGCTTGTGTCCATCAACCGGGCGTTTTGTCGAACTGACCCATGACAGAGTAACTGTGTTGTTCTTCGAACTCTTCTCCTCAATTCTAATGCAAGGTTTATCGGGAACTGTACAAGAATCAGTGTTGGTTTAATTTCGGAATAAAACTCCTAATTTTTAACATCTTATTTATAGAAAAGTTGTCAATAAAAATATGATCATTTTAACACAAATCTATGACAATAACTACTTGTTTGCGAAAAACCCCTACCTTTAATCTGCAAAAAATCGACCTTCTCGATGGCGACCGCTAGTGGAGAAGTTTGCAGTTCAAGATCAAGCTGGGAGGCAACCTTTGGCACTAGGTGGCGTGATGTCCATTGTTTCTCGGTGCAGGCGACTCTCTCGATCAAGCTTTGTGACGTCTGCAGAAGACGCAATGTTCGTATGCTTATTGAGTCATAGTGAGCAAAATTTTAAATGAACCTAAAATTATTGATTAAAATACGTCCAACTTTACGCTATAAAAACGCTACTCTTGCTTCTGTGTTATGAACTTATTTAAACCCATTATTTTGCTAGAACTTTAGCTCTTAAGTAGTAATAATACCACAGTGCGGAACAATAAGGTTCACAATCAATCTTATGAAATCAACTTTGGGTATAAAAGTTGCAACAAATTCATGCCCAAAACTACGGGAATTATCACCTGGAGGAAGGCGGCTGCGTCGTTGTTCTTCATAACTTCTATGCAATATTCAAGCAAGCCTGTAGTTTGGCGCAGCTTCAGAGTGCATTGCTGGGTCTGCTCCCTCACAGTCTGAACAACAACTTAAAATTTAAACATCGGGAATTACAAGTTAGGAAGAGAACAACACGAATCAAATGGGTTCGTAATTTACTTAAAATTCCGCTGTACTTGTTGAACAAAACACACAGCTAGTGTCAACTCAGCGTTCACATATAGGTTTGTCAAGTTGGTTTGTATATTTTAACGTGTTTCTTTATTTACGAACAATATTTGCAAAAGTTTGGATCTTGCATGCAAGATTTTCCGGTAATAACTAGAATACTGCGTTTGAGTGGGAATGAAGTTTTGGTAAAATGTTGGTGTTGCAAGTTTTCGACTGTAAACAGTGCAGCTAGCAGTATTGAGAACCGAGCGCTGCAAGCTGTTTAGCAACTCACTAAAGATCACAAAACACAGCGGAAAAATACACAGAAAGAAGGATAAGCTCTTGAGGTGGCAGTAGGGTCAGGCACTTACGCACATGAGTGCAGACTTAAAACAACTTAGCTTCAAGAGGATCCGTACACAAGCTGACAACCACTTTCCAAGCTCACGTGATTTAACGCTTCACTGAGCAGGGATTAGGTCAGGTGGACGGGGTTTACCAAGGGGGTAATTTGCCGCACTTTCGTATTGGTGTGGGGATGGCTTTTCGTGGTTAAGCTGGTGGCAATGGACAACCTCACGTTTCGTAACAGTGGTTTAAGAGAACCCGATCAAACAAACCTTCTAGACAATTGTACTCAAGGCTAAGTTAACTGAAATGATACCAAGCCAACTTATTAACATAATTAAACTTATTGTAAGTCCACGGCGTTCAAGTTTCTGCTTTAAAGTAATCTCAATTTCACAGATCCCAATTTCAAGGACACTGTATTTTACACAAGAAAGGGGCGTTGTACGCTCCGCGGCCTCACAAAAGCCAGATAATGGTCAAATTCAAAGGGGTCCTGACGTACATGGGTGCTGGGGTCGCCCCACTGTAGCAGGGGTGGCGATTAATGGATTTTCACGGACTTTTGAAATGAATGTGTAGGTTTTCTACTGTTGATGTTTTGAAACACGCGCACAGAGGGTTGATTATCAAGGTTTGTTGTTTTTTGGGGGGACGGTTCGATCTCAATGTTTGAATCAAGGAAACATCGTTATCATAATTTCTTTGTTTATTTTCCTCATTTAAACTTGGAGTAAAACTTGCAACAATGATTTTGAACAAAACATTGTTGTGATTATTCATCTTTTGTTTAATTATAGCTATCTGAATCCAAAGTATTGAATTTAAAAACAAATAGTTCATTGCGAAAGTTATAGCGGTACCGTGATATTCATGAAGATTTTCTAAGTGGAAAAGTCTGTGCAGTGAGCTGGCATTAAAGTACAGGAAAGCTCAGGAAGCACAGCAGGATGACAAACCTTAGACTTCAGCTCTTTTTCTCTGGAAATTTTCTGCAGCAGTTCGTCCTTTTTCCTCTGCACAGCTTCGATCAGATTGTCACACTGGGCAACTGTTCTCGCCTCCAACTCGCTTGAGTTTTTCTGCACATGAATAATGTAAGTCGGTAACGTGGCTCTGCGACACAAGGAGGACAATAAGAGGAATTGAATTCATGTCATCAATATTCGATGTCCGGACTCATGTGTAATGAGGTTTGGGTAAGAAGTTCAACTTCCTTACAATGCGCGGTCATTTATACCGACCCAATATAATCGGCTTTACTTTACAAAGGGTTCTGTATGAAGGGTGTTGAGTTTTATTATGCTCTTGTATAAAAAACACGCGTTGCGACCAACAATATTTTGTAAATTTTAGTATAAACAGCGAAGTTTATGCAATAACCAGTCAGATGGAAGCCGGTATTTTGGGGCAAAATTATGTAAAAAAATACAGTTTGACTTCACGAGATTTTACCAAGCGTGTCAATACATTTTCTATCTGACAATTTAGAAATACAAATTGTTGCCTCACCACAGTGTTCGTATTAGCGCTATTGCTAATGGATTTAACAAATTTCATCAGATGTCATTAGACAAACAAGTTTGTACAAGAGGTGTCAATGTGTTCATGGAGAAGGTGTTAATTTGTCCAACACTTTAACACATTCAATTAATCCACTCCACAGCAATGAAAACAAACGCCTGTGACCTCTGTGTGACTTTTTAATCCATCCAACACCTCACGTGATCCTGGCATTTGTTAAAGGTGTCAGGGGTTTTAAACAAGGATGAGTGAAAACGTGTAATGGGTGATATTTTAAACCAGTTTCATCCATTTATCTTTGCACCAAAAACCTTCGTTCTGTCATCTTTGCAAGGTTTAGTTTTGACATTACACCGCCTGGTTTACATGATAAAATATTGGAACAATTATCTTTGCAAAGAAACATTATTACCACGCAATAAATATTGCGTAAAATAGAATATTGAACTTACCTCAATCTCATCTTGTGTTCCTCTCAGGATGATGACGAGATCTTTTGCTTGACGCGCTTTATTGGACAGAGCGCTCATCTGCTGACTCAGCTGACCCTGTAAATTCAAAGACATGATTAAGCAATCCAGCATTAGCTGATTGGGGACAATTTCATTTGCTTGGTTGCGATTAACGAACAATTGCATAGACAACAATTCTGTAGAAAACAAAACTAATAGCCTTGTTAAACATAAGAAGAGAATACAGAAAATTAATTACTGTATTATAACAGTCAACTTTTTCTCTGGACATAATCTTTTTTGTGGCAAGAGATGGTGCCAAAATCATTTGCAAAAGAAGGACAAGTCAAACCACAAGAAAGAACGTCACATTTCTTCTGTGTAAAGTCGGCAAACATTTAGTAGCGTGATTTCCTCCACATCAAACAACTTGGAGTGCGCACAGCAAATATAGGCGGACACACAAACGCACTTCCACACAGCAAGAACCGGGCGCCGTTTATTTGTTTTACTTCATGAACTTTCATGTTTAACCCAGTTTAAATGCCGCCAACCAACCGCTACAGCCTCCAGGGGCAAATTAAAGGTTTATGACGTCAAATAAATATATTTGCAAAGAAACAAGTTAAAGGAGAAAAAAACCCAAGTCATTTTTTTGTCGGTACGATCGAGTTTTTTTCTTACATATATATTTCGCCTATATTTAGGCGTCAGTGCCACTTTCAAAAGGAAGTAGAAATTGAAATACACTGACCAACTTTCCAAAATCGTCAACTTATCATTTATTATTTGATATATTTTCATCCCATCTCCAGACCAATATTGTTGTTGCAACACACCGTGATGTATTTCCTAAATATAGTTTCCGTCGCAAGGTACAGGACACATAATACCACATGTTTTGTCTTTATTCATTCATTCATTCATCAACAATCCGGACATTCCAAACACTTAATATAGAGACACAACCACCTGTTTTGTCACAATCCTATCATTGTGACGCGATAAGACAATAGCAGTGTGGGTTTTGAAGGCACAAGCCGTTGTTTAATTCGCGGTGTTAATTCGCATTACTACGGAACTGTGGTGCTTTGCGCTTGTATCGAAAACAAGAGAGGACCGCCATCTGTTAAAGTAGCGCATCAAAAGATTAATTGCGAATTAATGGCTTGCCCCAACGGTAATTACAAGTTATCGACATTCTCTCAAAACCCGGTGTTGGCTTCTCGCCGTGGTTGGTTCTTTGGCGTTCAGAAAAATCCTTGCAACCCAATAATAATGCAACACTTTACAACAAGATTTTTACACTACAACGCACTATGTTTCCCAACAAGAAAATGCGTACTATATCACGTTGTGACACCGAAACATCGCCAAGTTTTCGAGATGTTTAGGACAATTATAAGCAATAATCACCCCCATCAAAACTTGTTGGAAAATAATTTGGCGGCGGATTCATAAGCTATTAGCGGTAATTTAGGAAAAAGTTTTGTCGGATTTTCGCCTTAAATCGACGCCAACTTCCTGAGTCCCGGTGCCGACAATTATTTTAAATTTAAAACTGTTTGAAAATACTCGGCGCTAATAATGATGTAAGCGGCAAATAATTATATTGTTACTGTAATTTACAAACTAGTCGAACAACCTGGTGTGCCTATCGCGTAATTGCACCAAGTTTTGGCGCCAAAATTTAAATTAAACTCAAAATAATTAGCAGGAAATGAGATCTTAGCCCAACGTGAATGCTTTCAACCTCAATTTTGATGCCAATACGAACCTTGACGGTTCAGGACATTGAAGAACAATCGCCTGATTCGGCAACCATTCACGCGTCACAGACACCCAACAATGGGGTTTAATTAGAACAATGTAGGCACAAGCCAGCGACTGGGGGCAGGTCACTGAAGACACGCGATAGCGACGTAACAATAGGGCTGTCGAATTTGAGAATGTTTGTGACTCGGGGCAGCTTGTTTCGTAACAATCCTTCGAGTACAAACCGAAACATAACGGCTGGTTTGGAATGAAAACAATTGAAACGACAAATACTTTCGCGTTTGCCTTTTCTTTGTTGGAAAATAATGGTTGATTGTTGCGACAGAACCAGCGAACTAGCGAAGTTGGTCCCAGCAAGTTTCAACGCACAAAATCACACATACAACTTACCACAAACCCACAAGAATAATTGTCATACTGATGTGACGTCACAATGCATCGTGTGAGGTAATATTGTAAACACGTTTTAGAACGAATATGGGAAATGGTCACCAAACGAACAAACGAAAGAACATTTCCAACTCATTGTTAAACAGAAAGTCTCTGCGCTGCCAACGCGGGCGAATCCGATCGATTTTACGGTCCCATTCATACGTCACAAAGCGATTGCAGGCGAGATTTGTGAAGTACAAATCGTCGCAAACTCGTTCGAGAGCCCATATAACAAGCGACGCGAATTAAACGTTACCCGAAACGACCGTAAAGGTGACGCAACAAATCACGCGTTTATGACGCAATAAGCCACGTCGATTGTTCTACAATAGTGCAGTTTACAAGTTTCACAGTAAGGGGGGGATGATGAATTGGGGGTCGGAGGCAAAATAACGCTGTTGCAAAATTGCTTTGGTCGGAAAATATGTCAACGTGAAACGACCTTTACCGCATAGGTAAAGCGCTGCACTCAACAGTTCTTAGGATTCCTTTCTTGCAACTTTGTTGTTTGCAACACGGCACATGGAAAGCTGTGATATTCTGTGAAATCTTATCAAACGAACAATCCGAGAAACCAATTCAGTAGATCCACACTACAATGGATTGCAAGTCGTTGAAACCAACGCGCACCAATTCGAATTGTTAGCCATCAGTTAACGAGAGTGGAATTGTTTTAAACATTTTGCTCAAGCGCGTTAACCTAATTGCTTAATCGGGACCGCCCCATATTAAACGCTCATCTATCGCGTCACAAAGCTGTGACAATTTCACGATTATTACGTAAACAAACCATCTGTTCTTGGGATTGTGAAACGCAATTGCAGAACTATTTAATTTCATTACAACGGTCAACATAACCATAGCAAAAATAACCCCACTAATCAAAGCTGCATGACAACGTAAATACACAAGTGTCGGGTTGCCATCTATTTGTGGTTAGAACACACGGCCAGTGACGTACGTTCCTGCATTACCAAGTATTGTGGGGAGGTTTCTTCGCTTTGGACACCTGTGGGCAAGACCAGAGACCACCCTTGTTTATTTGACTTGACGGCCCTTGACACTTATCTACACAACGATCCGTGCCTTGTTATACCATCAATTGGTCACGCTGTGTACGCGTATGTGTGAAAAGGTCCACCCTCGTTGTGGTAAGTACTGGCAATTGTTGACCTGACGTCAACTTAACTCAACTTGATTGTGATTTATTGGGTGCAAGCAAAGATAGTTCTCGGATTCAACCCCCTTACGTTTTAATTTGAAACATGTAAACGTATAATCATATCTATTCCAACATCATCCTATTTTAGTCAGACATGGCTCGGATCTAAAATACGAAATAATTTCACTCATAAATGCAATAAACACTACGAAAACGTATGAGCTTTTCATGTGTTTTTAGACAATTCGAGTTTTCAGCTTCAACATTTAGCAGTGAGTCCAGATGGGAGTCATGTATGCCGGCAGTCATATGTTGTACGTGCCATGCAGTCCTTACGATGGGCCGTCTTCATTCTGATGCATTTTTAATGACAGCAGAAACTTTCGACCCACATACGACATCCTGGTGGAACCGCAAAGCGGCGACTCAAACAAAGGAATCGCGCAAACCCCTTGTGATGTCACAATCAATCGCGGCAGCCGCTAACGACCGTTGTCTTGGGGGGAGGTGTGTAGAACGTTTCCGGTTTAAACGAAATATCGATCTTATGTGGAAAAAGCTGGGTGGATTCTCGTCAAATAAAAGCAATTTATTTTGTTGAAATGCAACACTGCAGTAAATTTGCACAAACGATTTTGATGCAAAACTTGCCGTTGCAAATAACTGCATAGAAGGGTTGCCGCACTTAACACTCAAACAAATGGTGAAACCGTGATGCAACAGAAACATAAACTAGAACATCGGCAGCTGTTACGTCACAAACATGGAAGCGCGACGATGTGGCGACGGAAGATTCTTGGAGCTTGGGTTGAATCAGGGTTCGGCGCCGCGACTATATCGATAATATCGTTGAGTAAATAGCCGGCTGCAATTTCGTGGACCCACGACCTTCTGGCCTTGGTATATTAAAGTACGTGTGGTTTTTAACAAAGGTGGTTAGGACAGGATTGAAAGCATTTTGTTCGACAAAAATTGTCGAAATCCGTGCGTGATGACAAGTAATGGCGTCAATAACAACACTGGCATTCGGGTAAAAACCTTTGCGTTTTTTTTTTGCGACAAAGAAATCTTGAACTTTCCTTCCAGGTCGCATTAAACCCCACATATGCAAATATACGCATGAAATCTTACAACCTTATGTTTAAATTACTACCGATAAAGCATACTTAAAACACATTTGTTACGTCACTATCGACCAAGCGATTGCACATTCCAAATTCAAATATTAAATAGCTCGTTACGCTGGCGTTGAATAATTGATATTGACATCGATATTTTGTATAATGTCTGTCCACTGAACATTCGTTTGGCGCAAAATACTCAACACATTAAATTTGAACGAGTTGTGTCAACAGAAAACAACCAACCTTCTCTGCACACAACAGTGACATATGGACAATGACGGACAAACATGAACCGGTGTGAACGCATTAGTGTGTTTCAAAAAACATCTTTTTAAACTTGGCCGAATAAGATTGCACTAAATGCATATTTAACGAAGGAACCTCTGGAATACGCGGATAATTTTGAAGTAATTGGTTTTAACACCTGTGGATGTTTACATTTGAGCAGAATTGAACGAAAAAGTCCAGCAACACGTTTTTTGCTACATCAGCAATTAACAAGAGATATTTCATTTTCTATAAAATTTAAAGGTTTTTTTGCACAGAGATGGGCGGTGACCAATATACGGGGAAAATGCGTTTGAGATTATGTGATAGTGACTGAGTGGGTCGAATGACGTTTCACAAATACGTCCAGCACACTTTGAGTTTTGTGACGTCACAAACACCTTTACTGCGAAATAATCCTATTCCATTAAAAGATCGCCACCTAATTCAACTGCAAACATAATGTGGGTGGTCACCGGCTTAACGTAACAATCGTCTTCGTGACGTAACAGGGCACAACAAACAACCGAACTGGAATAGTGCGGGTGACGCAACAATAAACTTTCTGCGCCATTTGACAGACGTGTGACGTAATTTTATGTCTCCACTTTATCTTTTGTCTATTGATTCGAGATTGATGCATAACAATGCTCTAATGTTACGTCATAAATCAATATATTCTTCGCAATGGTGCTTGGGTGACAGAATAGGGGCAATCGAACGATACTTAAGTCTTGAACATACTTTGGCGCGAATATATTGTTAACAGTGATTTATGTTCTAAAGATCCACACTTCGCAAAAGATTGTTGCAATGGATTAACATGCGATTCGTTGTTGGCAAAGCTTAAATAATCTAGTTTTCATTTTTTCTGGCAATAAACTACTTGCAGTTCGTAACTGGGGTATACGTCATTTAAATAGTCGCTCCTTTATCGGAAATATTTGTTCAAAACTCTTTGCTGTTAAATGCTTCGCATTATTTTTACTCGTCATATTATCCCCTGGTAGTTTCCCACACCTTCACAATCTCGGTTTCGAGGGGTCGTAAATCCGCACAATACGACCGAATGACGACGCCCGCTACAAATTAACGCTCGCCGAAGGATAATCATTTAAGAATGTCCAGCTGCTCAAGTTGCTAATAAGTCTCGGGCCAGCGTGGCGGCACACAAACCCCCCACTTTAATCCAACGAGTGCAAAACGAGATGCTACTCCAGCTGTGTGACGTCATACAGGGTTCGCAGGCGACCTTTACTTGCGCACATGAGTTTGATCAAAGTAGAATCAAACTGAGTAAATTATTTTTGTTTGATGGACTCAACACGGCGAAACAAGCACTAATACCAAAACTAACAAAAAGACACATACACATAGCTTTTTACCCACACGCAAAGACAAACACGCCAATGGACCAAAGCAAATTTGAACCCCCAACAAAAATGTTTTCATGGAAAACCTCTCGATGCAACCTATCATTAAAGGAACAATAGAAATCGTACCCGACAGATCACACAAGTTCGCCCACCCATTGTGACGTAACGGTTGTCGACTCGAAATACAAAGGTTTTTGTTTAACAGAACACATCCGCCGAACTGTTATGGACAAAAGTGGTGAAAAAACAATAAAACTTGGAAAAAGGGTCAATTCTGTTCGAGTCCCTAGAATTAAAACCGATTAAACATATCTTATGCGGCGACATTATCATGTTATTATCTTATACTGAGAACACGAACAAATCCCTTGATATTTGTGATTAGATCAGAGGATTTCTAATACTTTAGTTTCCCAACTACAATCACCTACAATGGGTGCAACATTTGAACCATTTGAACTTGCAACATCGTTTTTTTGTAATTCAAGGTGAAATTTCTACCCCACATAAGCATAAACTTGTAGTTAACTGAGCACACCAACATGCTCCATGGATAAAGCTTAATCGTTGGAGATATAATGCGGGACGTATTTTTTGGCAGAAGGTCAGTTATTAAATATTATATCATGACTGGCAGCACCAAAGGCACAGTATGTCCCACTATCACCACCTGCAGACATTTTACGACTTACCTTCTGTGCTCTGTATAGCGCCCCGATTGCTTTCACTTCGTGTGCTTTGTGTTTCCCATCCTCGTTGCATTGAACACACAACGACAAACAGCAAGTTTCGCAATGGATGCTCGTGTTTTCCGATGGGTGATGTGGGCAGGGGGTCAGTCTTATTCCATTCTTAAGGATCGGTTTGCTCGGAAGACCGGGAAATGCTCGGATCGGTTTGTCATTTGCTCGGGAAGTTGGTTTAGAATCCCCGAGAGTCACAAGTTTATGTTGCGCCAATGGACCTCGGGCTGGGTGACATTTTTCGCGGCAACTCGAGCAGTACAACACCGCGCACTGCACGCATTTTGTCACCGCCTTCTGCGGGCTTTCAGAGGGACACAGTTGGCAAAGTTCCTTAACTGTTTGGTTGTGATTGTTGGGGTGCTGCGGCTGGGGTTCGAACCCTTGGCCTTCGCAATTGTGGTAACGATCCACGATGCTCTTTAACATGGCGTTACAATTCAAACTCTTTGCCCCGCGTTCATCGAGGAACAGTGTTCTGTGACATAACGGACAAGTGAGGCACGATACCGACTCTGGTAGCGGCGGGAGGCTTATGCCGGTCTGTTGGGGGCTTGGGGGATTTCCAGTGGGGCTAGATTTGCTCCCCTGAAGTGTTGCAACCATGGCAGACACGTTTGGTGTCAGAACAGGGGGTGATGGTTGGGAATCGGTGGAGTTAGCGGTCCCAGAGCCACCGGAATAACCGCTATCAGAGTCACTCAACACAGCTTCGCTGATGCAAGACATCTTGTCGGTTTCATGACCAACTGAAGGTTTTGAAGGTTTGTTGAAATTGTAGTTTTGTGGCACTTCGGTGTTGGAGCTTGACGACTAAAATACAAAATGTCGGTCTTTACAAAACATTTCACTTCATTTGAATCAAGAAACATTCACAGACCGAACAATATAAATTAATGACATGTTTTTTTCATACATTCTTAAACGAAACACTCATTTTGTGGTTTGAACGGACAGCAGTTTAGCGAAAGGTTGAGAAAGTCGAATTCTAAATCACAAATTTGTACTCATAGAAATCATACGTAAAATTCCCACCTTCATGATAAGGTTTTCGGCGCAGTGATAACAGACGTTGTGGTGACACGGCAACATCACTGGATCGCGGAAGAGACAATGGCATACCGGACACTTTAATTCTTCTTCCATAATGACGTCACAATCGCGCGTTTAGATAATCAAAAACTATCAGAATTTGTGATCTATGGCTTATTTTCTAAACCTAAACATCTGCAAAATATCAATTGATTAAAACGTTTTTCAACACTACAACATGCGCATAATATATAGTTCAACGTTCACTATTCGGTGGCAACGAAGGCTTCATATTATTTTGCTGGATTACCTTCGCAAAACCAACCAGGGGAACTAATTGCGAGTGGACCGAGGTATTGATTTTTAGAACAAAACATTTCTTGCTCTTAATTCGCCCGTTATTACCTCGCAATACGGACAGGACACAAAAAGGTTGAAAATAGCAAACTCGCAAAACACATGTACAAAACACTTGTCTATCATATGTTTCTCCTATAGCAATGAACACGCCCCGTCCATATACACAATCAGCAAATACAACTGCTGCCATGTTGATAACACGAGGAACAGTTCGACTTTGATAAGCTGACTCACATCTGCTGTCGTGTGAAAGTGGTCGTTGCGATTAACAACTTGATAACGGCAGCAGTGGGTTAGGCACAATAGAGTCGCCACTAAAGGCCACTTCTCCCAGCAAACAAACGCCTGACGCACACACAAGAGTTGAAGCACCTGGACCTGGGTCTAAGGGCTGCTCTGTCGCTAACTAGGGGGCCGATGTACTCGAGTCTGATACGACCCCGGGATAAGAAGTAGCAAGAACCGCTCCAGTATTGTCCGACAGCACTCAGTATGTGACGCCCACCCTCTTATCGCTACTCCACCACATGTGAGCCGTGCAGAACTTTAACTGTAGCCACCGTGTTAACACCAAGCCTACAGGGAGGTATTGCAAGTTGCGTTTATTTTGTGCCGCCTGTAACACTTTGACGTGGCGTCGTTGTTTAAACTACAACACGAAAACACAAACACTTTCCCACAAGCCTGGTAGGTTTACACAGACGCAAACGACTGAACAAATTGTTAACGATGTAAGCGTTGTACAACACTCTTCTAATTGCGAAATCAACTCGCGCCTTTAATGTAAAAGCGTTGGAAGAGATTTATCAGAAGCGATTGTTGAAACTCCCCTTCCTGGTTGAGCTCATCCGTTTCCAGCATGATACGAGTGACTGAACGCATTAAACTCGTCTGGATCCATGAATAACCTCCATTCATAATCAAGACACTGTAAATTAGTTTTTGTACAGTTTGAACGCAACATTGCATTTGTATCAGAACTGCTTTGGTCACTGCGACCGCTGGCGTCCGGAAAACTACTTCTCAAACACGAACTTACTCATCGTTAAACATTAACGTAGTACGCGCTACACATAAACCCTTTAAACTTGCATCTACAGACTCAACGCATTAATTGGAAACATCACATGTTATTTATGTGGTAAATATTATATTCAGTTCAAAACAAACATCTCGAACCTCGCGCGAGAACAACCTTCTTCTACAATACCAAATATTGTGACGTCACGTTACGCACTATTCCACCCAGAAGTTACCAGCAACCAATTGTTGATTGCACGATTTTCTGTACGGGTGAATACATATTTTTCTGAACAATATTAGGCACTAACTCGTGTTAAATATAAAACCACGGACTCATAATAACGCCGTTCATCCCCACGCGTAAGACCGTCTGGTGATGGTTGTAATATGAATCTCACTGGCGTCAGAATTGCCTTCTTCCTTTCGACGCCTTTTCACGCGGCGGGAAATCTGCAGCGCCTACCCACTGTTTCGTCACAAACGATCCCTTGTGATTGATCGCGCGCGTCGAACGTCGCGATTGTTACTTTAACAGAACAAACACAAAGGGTTGGTGAATGGGGGATTATGATGATTTATTGTTTAAGTTCTAATTTGACTCATCTGTTATTTGTTGTTTCAAAGGAAAAGTTGTTTGTTCCAGCTAGTTGGTAATTTAGTTGAACAACTCCTTCGATGTTAATTCATATATTTGTTAATGTGTTCATGGCCACCCTCCAATTTCCAATTGCCGTTCACAGGTTATATTTCAAGCAAAAAAGTGTACTTTTACCAAAAACACAACTGTAATATTTTAAGTAAAAAAGGTATAATTTCAAGACAGCTCTTCTGGCAATCATACTTATAAACACCAACGTTTCAGTTGCTATGCAGCAGCCCAGGATGTACCAGTGTGAATGTCAATGTTATAATATTATACTTTCACAAAACTCATGGTATGTGAAAAGGTGATTTGAAATATGGGTTGCGCCTCTTATAAGATTAAATAGGAACTCTTCTCCATAAAACTAAAGGAAAAAATACAAATCTGTCATCAATATCAACAGTTGCCGAAGAAATTGCGAAAATTAGTGGGAGTTGTTTATGACATCATAGAGGGGGTTTTGTCTCCAAGTAGTTGTTGACAATTTGCAAGGATGCAAAACAAACAGCCCCAAGGACGAATCACGTGGTTTCTGGATCCGCACAAACAGGTTTCGTGCTGGTTGCCACGGGAACCTGCGCGGTGTTTCCGCTGTCTCTGTATTTGCGTTCGAGATTTGTTCGAATCGGAGAATACGGAAGTGACGAAACACCGACGGAAAACAGTTTGCGAAGTAATTTTTGAAAGTTAGGGTTTTAAAATACCTTTAGTTGAAAACTTTGATGAAATGTGATTTTCCATTCGAAGTGCAGTTGTGTCTGGACGTGGTAAATTGTACACGATATCCATGATCTGTGTGTGCTTTTATCTCAAGTTCACAAATGTGAGAAATTAATGAGGTTTTGACCTCAATCCATAGAAATTATATTTGTGCTGGTCATAATCTGCATAAAGAAAAAATAAACTGTCGCGTTTTACGTGGTTTATGGGTGCAACTACACCGGGACTCGAACCGTCGCTCTTCTGCGCACGACTCGGTTTCACAACGGAAAATGTTCACCCAAGAGCGCGACCTAGCGGACATTAACATAAGCCCAAACATGGCGCCTTGACACAGTGACAGCAACTCGCTTCTAATTTTCAGTTTCTTTACTTTCAACATAAAATTGCAGTGCGTTTATGTTTGCATGAACTGATGATATCTTCAGCATGTTTCTCTAGTTGGGGCGGTTATACTATCCTAAACTTATAGTAACGCATTAATGACGATTTTGGTGCCAGGTGATTTGCTGTTTCACAATCTTACCTCGGATGTAACAATTAAACCACAAGTTTCTTGCAAAAGGTACAAGTGCACATAAAGTGTTTCGAAACATAAGCTTTACTTCATTAGGATTAAATAAGATAACACTTAACTTTAAAAAATTAAATAAAAAAACTATCATCAATGCCAACCGTGACCCAAGATATTGCGAAAATTATGAGAAGATGTTTATGACATCATAGAGGTGATTTTGACACCAAGTAGTTGTTGACAATTTGCAAGGATGCAAAACAAACAGGCCCCAGGACGAATCACGTGGTTTCTGGATCTGTTCACAGGTGTGACACTAAATTGTACACGATATCCAGGATCTGCATGCTTTTATCTCAAGTTCACAAATGTGAGAAATTTATGAGGTTTTGACCTTAATCCATAGAAATTATATTTGTGCTGGTCATAATGTGCATAAAGAAAAATAAACTGTCGCGTTTTACGTGGTTTAAGGGTGTTACTGCACCGGGACTCGAACCGTCGCTCTTCTGTGCACGACCCGGTTTGACTTCGTAAAATGTTTACCCAGTAGCGCAACCTAGCGGAAATCAAACTATGCTCAAACATGGAGTCGTGACAGCAACTTGCTTCTACGTTTCAGTTTACCAATTTTTGACGATACAAGAAGACAACATTCCAAATGCATAGTTTTAATTTATGACATCACAATCACAACAACACAAAAAACAATCAGATTATTAGACAAACAATGAAAACACACTTTAATTGTTTGTTTCGAAACACTGCATGGATTTTAAATCTGAGGTGGAGTCTTGTTTAATTTTTGTTACTCTGACACAAAAGTGCATTCTACAGAAAAATAAATATGACAAACCCTGAACACACGTTTTATCTTCAAAATTTGGTTCCACAACAGTCATTGCTCAAACAATCCAAGCAATAATATTGAGGTGTGAGAAAACCAATACAATGTATTAACTTCAACAAATATTTTTTGTTTAAAAATATGCTGATCTTGCAACAAAGACTTTTTCAAAACTCACCAAGTTAAAAAATAAAAACACAGCTTTAAGTCCAACAACAATGTTTTGCGTACAGGGCCTAAAACGAACTTGAAAATCTCCAAGGACATATTTCATGTAGAAGTATGTTGAAAGTGTTAAGCATTTCACCTAATACTTGGGTAAGTTGAAGAGAGATTAAAAAAATCACAGCAAACGTAAATCATAAAATTTTCTACGCTTCAAGTTAAATCACACGGAAACAGATTTTTTTTACTTTTATGGAAGACGCCATGGTGGTTACTATAAATACTTTTCTTATGGAGACAATTTCCACACATTATCTAAAAACATAATTCCACAATAAAATTATTTGCTTATAACTTGGCAAGCAGGTCTTCTGAGTCTGCGTGTGCATCGCGGTCATCCTTGTTGTTGCATGGCAACTTGAGGGCGCTCTCGAGCCACTTTCGGCAATTCGCATAATCGCTCATTTCATAAAAACACTGTAATGGAAATGGTTTTTATTATACATGTTCATTTGAGTAATTTAATAATTGTTCTCTTCAAAGACAAAATGTCACTGGCATTAACAGTTTTGAGTGTTTGGTTTTGACATTTTTAAATTATGAAATTTGCTTCTGGAAGTTAAAAACATTCGTTGCTTGAAGAGTTTGAAATAAAAGTAATTGACAATTTTTTTGACCAATAACTGAGCCCAATCACATTTCCACAAGAAAACATAAGCAACCTTGGCTATATAATACTGGTTGGACTTGTAAAACCCAGGTTGTATCCGTTCAGCTTTATCGAAAGATTCAAGAGCATCTTGTACAGTAGCAGTAGGTGGAGTAGCGAACAAGGTGGCAGCTAATTTGCGCTCAATCCACGTCAACATGTAAACACCTGAACAAATAACATTATAACTAGAAATTACGTTCTATCCAACTTTATGAATCTAAAAGCAACATAGCCAATAATAGTTTTGAGCTGCAGACAGGGCCACTTCGATTTAAGATGTCTCAACAGGGCAGCTTTGGTGTAAGTTGTAACATCTTGTAAGCTAAATATCCAAGCCAGACTTCAGCAGTCTTCGTGAGCCACACCAAGGCTGCACTGATGTAATCTATTAGGTTGAAACTATGGCCCTGTCTGCAGTCCATTATAAGAAATATACCATCCGTACATAACAATATATCAACAACAATTTGTAGCATTTGAACTTTCAAGGATGCCCAGTCACGTTTTAGCAAGTTGCACTTATTTATGGCAACAGTAATAGACCATGACCATAATGAACTGCTGATGATTTTGCTCCTCACCCCAACACCATCTCCCTTTCATAAAGTGCAGTGTAGGATCATCTGGGCACAACTCAAGTGCTCTGTCAATGTGTTCTTTCAACTCATAACCGATTTCAATCTTTTCTTTGGTTCCCACAAAATCTGTGTTAGCTCCTAAACTAATCACATACCTGAGAACAAAGTCGGTCATCACAATGTTTGCTTACATGAAAAGGGTATTTACTGGTAAAAGTGAAAAAACAATTAACAAATATTTTGTTCGACCATTAGCGATAATTTTTAAACTTTATTTTTGGAATTAATTTTAAAGAATATTGATAACATTACACTGTGGGAATCACAAAAATGTATTTACACAAAATTTGATGTTAATAGAATGATTTCCCCAGCCTAAGATAAGTTTAGGTCTGGCACTCAATGGGTTTATGCAAAGAATATGAAATAAAGTGCCAGAGCTTTCTTGCAATCATTAGAATTTGTTATGTTTTAAACCCCAGTAGAAATCCCATGATATAAGTAATGTTACTTCTATATTAACCACAAGTATGAAACACATTACATAAAGTTAATGAGTTGCCCAGACATCAAAAGTTGACCTTAATCTTATCTCCTATGTCAGCTGGCTACAAAGGTTATGACACTTTGAGCAGCCCTTGATCCTTTGTGAATGATAAACAAACTATTTTACACAACAACAACGAATTCTACTTACTAACCGCACCTCTGACATGAATTTTTTAATCAAATATTTACAGTAGCTAACTCACCATTTATGAACGTCAGCTGATTCTTCACAAAGTTCAAGTGCTTGCTTTGCATACTCCACTGCAGTAGTGGCATGAAGACAACGTTCGTCGTATGCTGTCCTGACATCGTAAGCTCCAACATGGGAGCGACTCAATCGCCAAAGTAGTTGCCAAGAATTTTTATGCTGTAACAAAAAGTTGGGATAAAAACGGATGCACAGAATATCTTGAATCAAGTTTAGTTGACAATAAAATCCCACAAAAGTTTACAATGCACATTAATACAATTAATACAAACTTTATTGTATAAACAAATAAAGATGCAGACCTTTCAAAAAACTATGTTTTCTTGCAAATATATTAAAATCCACAACAAAAAGTAGACTAATACTAACTGTAAGTGTAGACACATAAAAAATAATGGTTTTTACATTAACATTCATTTCATTATCCTGAAGTATCCTCATTGCTTCTTCTTGATCTTCCTCTGTTCCTTCACTGAGATAATCAACCTTCACACAAATTGCATCAAGCTCTTCTTTGGAACCAGGGGCTGGTTGGTTAGAATTTGCATCAACGTTGTTTTCCAAATGATCCAAAGCAATGCTGGAAATCAAACCAAGTTTTCAAGCAAAGTTAGGAATTATGATTCCAAATGCTAACATGCTCCAGATTAAATAATTTAAACAGATTGTTTCAAGATTGTTTATCTTGGTTCTATGACCAAGTATATTCACATCTATATATCAAACTGTAATTGTGAAAACAAGATTAAACACTATTTTAAATTTTTCAAAACCTTATGAAACCCAAATGCAAGGAATTTCTGTGGTTGGCAGTATTAGTAACATTTGAAAAACACCTAATTGGACATACTCAAAATCCCCATCGGAAAGATCGTCATCGTCATAGTCACTGTAGGCTGTTTGATAACTTCCAGTTGTCCTAGTTGATGCAACCGAACGTGTTGTGTGTGTTGATCTGCTTCGACGTACTCTGTGGCACCAACATAACATGAAGTACTCCTATCAAACTACATTTTCAGTTCTGCATGAAATAACCTTTTTGAATCAACCAGCCCTTGTATTCCACCAAGTTCTTTGCGGAGCTCTGTTACAGCATTTGACAGATTGTTTTTAAGCGCCACAATTTCCTGTTTCAACTCCTGGATTTGTCGCAACAATTCCTCGTCAGTTTGTCTGGCTGTTGGACGAGTTAAATGCCAGTAGCTGCACAAAAATAAGTGTTCACTCTATCTTATCACATATATACTTTATATGTATGTATATAAATATTTTAAATAATCATACCTCAATTCGAAGTGAAAAGGTAACATTCAATACAAACTGATACTATTAACAGACAAGCCCTACCATGCGCAAAAGAGCCATAATAGTCAATGAGAGCTGCAGACAGGTGAACACACTGTTTTGAACTGTAAGGTCTCATCAGTGCAGCTGGTGACCGTGGCGCATGCTACCTGGTAGACTAGCAGGCATACCAAGTTGGTATATACCTAGTTTGGTACCCAACATATCGACGATTGACCGAAAGGTGCCACAAAGTGGAAATCTGTGTGCCTGCTAATCTACCAGGTAGCACAGTGCCACATCAACAGCTGCACTGATGAGACGTTACAGGTTAAAACCATTATGGCTCTTTTGCGCATATAATATGATTTGGGTGAAAGCCGAACCGATAGCGCTATTCGATCTCCAACCCTAATATAAGTATATTTCCCAACAAGACAGTTTAAATGCAGGTAATAACTTGTAACAAACTTACCGTATCACTGCACATGTTGCCACACCACCTCCTACAAAAACAGTTAATCCAATCCCGATGTACTTCAAAGTGCTCCGATCTGATAAGCTCATAATAGAAGACATTGTGACACATAAACTTAAAGGAAAAGAACGGTTCCTATTTATACATGTTTCTGCCTAGTTGAATAACTAGATGCAGTGCTTACCTGTATGACAAAAAGCAGATTAATCTAAAAAATGTAGCAGTGCAGAAATAACTCATGCAGTTCTTAAAAAAAAAAAAAAAAAAATTGGCCATTTTCTGCACAATCAGAAATAAAGGTGCAATTTTAGCATGTTTTAACATCAGTTTAGCACACAAAGGCAGTAAAGATTACCAATGACAAAGATTTAACTAAATCACATAAGAAAATTTCAGGTCATTTCAGAATTGTCTTGTTCTTGTTCAAGTTTCTTAATTTCCTCCCGAAAACTTTTGATGTTGTCCCTGCTTTGCTTCAATCTTTCTTTAAGGTCCTTTATTTCCAACTGAATCTTCTGTTTTGCGCTCGTAAGTTGCTTGATAGTTTGCTGTTCCTTCTCATCAAAGTCTGTCTCATGCTTGTGTGCTCCAAGAGTAAGTTGTCGACAGCTTGTCAAGAGGGAATGCATCATTACAGAGGGGTCTTGGAAAATCATTTCATCATAGTTTTCCGATACAACAGTTTTCTTGCTCAATAGCAAGGTGCTTTCAGTTTGAAAAAGCCGCAATGGATGATATATAGTTAGTGGCCTTTCACCAGTATCATGAAAAAATATTTTGATGACAACATCAAACTGACCCCAACCTGTTTCTGTGACCTCATAAGGAGGCTTTGTGACGACACGCAAAGGGTTTGCGTAGCTTTCGTGCAGTTTAAACTGAATTTTCTTCACATACACAGAGATGTCCTCATTGTGGTACGGTTTTAAATAGACCGTCCATGAATGCGTATGGCCGTCTTCTTCACGCTTTTTACCGAAATAGCGAGCTGAATTTCCATAAACAATCGGTTTTACGATGCATATTCCTTTCATGCGACCCCCGCTCTCTGTCACAAATTCGCCACCAGTATTTCTATTCATGGTGTTGTCGTAAACTTCTTCACAACAAACGTGCAAAACCACAAACCTTTGAAACTTACCGGCGTTTTGGAAGCGATTTCTATTGTACAAAACACGAAAATAATAGTTAAACATTTTTGTCTGTTTTGTATTTTGTATTATTACAATCGTTGTTAATGGCCCAACGATTTCATAATTGTTATTGTGCTAGTAAAATACTCCTCAAATAAGTAGTATTTTTTGTTTTACTTTATTCCGCTTGTTGAATTCACGCAAGAACGCACACGACATGCGCATGCGCAGAGTGGTAGCAGATAACACGTTTTTCGAAGTCGGTGTATGTAATTGTTGTTTTTTTGGGGGTTGTTTACCGGCATACTTATACATAAGAAAGAGGTAAAACCAAAGAAAATTTGTTCCGAAATGACTTTTGTTCTAACAATTTTCCCGACAAGTCATTTTCATCATATAAATGTTTCAAACGACTCCAGTGTCAAACAGTCACAACGTACGACGGTTCCAAAGGGCCAATAAACGTTTGCGCGAGAATTCAAAAAGTTATGATTAACATAAACATGTTTTTTCCCCAATGCTTCTCAGGTTTTGTCAGTCATTATATGAACAACAACGTGACAAACACCTGGGCCTTGGCAGGTTTTTTCATTTTATTAAACCAATGACATTACTGTAGAAATTGTCAAAGTGGAAAAGCAGCCTTTACTATAGAATTGGATAAAGATTATTCTGACAATTTACAGCAATCGTAGCACATATGATGTGGACGAAAACTGTGCAAGTTACCTTACAATATGATCAGTTTGTTTTGTGTTTTTACTAGTTGGAGTCTAGGTATAAGATGTGATTTAGAAGCCGTTTTTGTGTGTTATTGCAATTTTGTGCTGTGTTGATATATCCTTTTGTGTTGAAATGTGGTGATTTCATGCAAAGACCAAGTATTTTCAAGATATGGTTTGGCTGAGGAAATGGATGTGTGGAGAGAAGTTCAAAAACATGATCCCAGTAGTTGATGCTACCTTTCCTGTAACAAGTAAGTCCACAAATGTAAAGAAAATAACTAATACACATTACTAATGCTTATAAGATTGCTGTCAATACACAGTACACAGATAGGATAAAATGGCTCAGGTCAAGCATTGGTTGTCATAACAACCACAAATTGGACTGACCAACCTTGAAAACAGCGGCTTTAAATGACAAGATGAAAATGTCAGGCGTTTCAATGTTAACATGACCATTTAATTTCCATTGGTACAATGATATCTGTATATCTCATTAAATACAAAATTTGTTGGTAACTTCTATGTATGATGCCTAAATTCCACTTGAATGTGAACTATTCTGTTTTTATTGTCAGTAATGCTTAAGAATATTTATTCCCCATTTTATTGTGCTGCAAACTATTCTTAGGATTTCATGTTTAATAAATTCTGTGTTATAATCAAATAGAAAGCTAACAGCTCCATATAAATTAAAAGAACAAATGAGTTTTGTGCAAAATTATTGGAAATAACTTTCAGAATTTGAAGGTGTATTGCAGGGGTGGCCAATACAGGGCTCAAATGCAAAATTTAGCGCACCGATGGATTTGAATGGCACATTGGCTCAACATCTTAGAAAATATTATTACTTACATTTCTATGTGTTGTTATTATTTTCATGTTGGTTTTGATCCAACAATGTTAAATCAAACTTTTTTTTCTGTCCCTTACAAAACGACCTTATAATTACCATTTGCATATTAATATTTCTATAAAATCATCCTACAGGGACGTGGTGTAGCAGATAACCAGATACTGAAAACAACCATGGCAACGTATGACCGTTTGAGTTGTACACCCTTTATGCAGTGGCCGGCCTGGAACATTTATGTAATGCGGTGATTATAGAGCCAAATGCAAGTGAAAACGTGATAGCTTTGGTTTACACATATATGGTTAAATATCCTTTGTAATACGTAATATGTTGCACAATTGGTAAATACATTTTCTACATTGAAGGTTTAAGGAGACAGCGCGTGGCCTTTTGCGCTGTAGGGCGGTGGAGAGGCAGCAGAAGATAACCGCTCTATTTCAGTACAGTCGGGTTTCATGTCTTGATGAAAAAGATAGTTTTGAATGTTGTAACGAAATACGTTTCTTCCAAGATAAATATATATTATTCACACTGATGCTGATCGTCAATCAGTCTTTGTGGGCAATTTTGGATACGTTGTTTCCATTCACACTTATCTCAATGAACACGAACCAATCTGAAGCAACATTTGTTTTGCAGGTGTGGAAAGTTACAAGGAGGTGGTTTTCAACACCGCAGACAATTCTGGGGTACTTCGGACAAGCAAAAATTATGGTTAGCTCTGGATCTGCTTCTGGTTTAAATTTGCAGGTCAGTCGGTTTTTGATTGAGAAAGTATTTATGAATGCAGTTCATACGTTTCCGTTGCTGCTCTGTTCACTGGGTTTGCTTGAAATGTTCGGTAAATTGTTCATTCATTGTGTCGACAAGTTACAACACCCCTGAGGCCTGTTTGTCGTTGTTGTTTTTTTTTCTGTCTTGTGGTTAAATTTATTTGTGACTCGTGTTTGCAAGGCAAAATCAACATTATGACAAATCCTCATTCCAGGATCTGCACTGACGCGTAACTATCCTTCCCTCTTGCCACAAGACGCGCGATGTACGCCCAGTATCGACTCTTAATCGCTTGTTAAGTGTTTGTTTTGCGTCACGAGGCTCCACACCTGCTGTCAAAAGCAATTTATTAACTTGTTGAAATCTCTTAAGCAAGAACCTTCGCGTGCACACCGTTGTTACGTCATATACAGGATACACACACACACCTCTACGACCTCATCCTTTACCGCAGGAGGCCTTTGTCAACACAAGAACGCATTCGCGCTCATCGCGACCCTTGCAGCTATCGAGTTTAAATACCGATGTTACGACGACGTTTTAACGAGCTGATAGCTTGGTACGGGAGCCTGGCATGCATTGAACACTTATTTATCCTCTCTTGCAAGTTGTGAGAGCCATGAAAGAGTCAAAGGTTGAAACTTCAAACATTATTTGCGCTGCTCGACGGTTCAGGGGGAAAGACTTTTGCAAGGACGAGGTTTATCGCTCTTTCGTGGGACGCACTCGCATAATTGGCCAATAAACCTATCCCCTGCATGAGGCACCGGTTTTACTGCTACCCTTTCTTTTCTTTGGACCTGGACCTAAATTGCGCAACTTAATACTTTTTTAGGAAACTGACTTCACAACGCAAAGTTGACTCAAAATTTAAAGCCAAGGATCTTTCTACTAAGTTGGTCATCAATGAATTAGAATTTCCGTCAAATTTTCATCCACTTAAAACATGCACAGATCTGTGCGAATGTACAAACACCTGGGCCTGATGGTTTGATCAAACCATGCTTAAATAATTTTATTGTCTGTTTTTGTGGCAGTTTTTCTTTCTTGTTTACAATTACATATTTCCGGGGGGTCAAGGTTTAAACAGTGCTAAGGAATCAGCCCGTCACAAAATGTGCATCAGAAACTGTAGAAGTTAAAAGCAAGAGACTGGTTTGGGTCAAGGTTTAAACAGAAAAACCCAGGGGCGACTTCCTAAATTTTTCTTCTCAATCAAACGAGGGTTTGCTATGAACCATGCAAATGTTTGTCCGACCCACTTCAATCATTCTCAAACGCTTCTGGTTCCTGCTCAAGGTCCATCACCTGTTTACCCCAACCTCTCTTAATTACTTGTTGCGTCACAAAGATCAGCCGAAACAAGTTGAACTTTGATTCGTAAGTGTCTGCTGGCATGTTTTCAAGAACTTCTGACATTGATTGATTTTTTGAGATGATTGTGGCGCTAAAGTGCTGTATACCCGAAGTAAGTCACCTTTTAATTTAGATAAGTGGCCTGCAACAATCTATGCAAGTTTATCCACCCATAAATGAAAAATTTAACGATGCTTTGATAGAAAGGACGCAAAACACAAATGAAACCAACTTATTTAATGTTTTGGTGTATGTTAAACTATATGAAGAGTCACACCAAGCTGCACTGATGATACTATGTAGGTCGAAACAGTGGCCATCTGTATGCAGCTCACAGAAATGATATGCATGTTGTAAGTCACCCCACTGCGCAGTTTGGTCGCTAGATTTACGATTGACGCAAATCCGTAGTTAAAGTGTCGTTCCCCTGCATGCTTTCTTTGCAATGCAGAGTGCTCAGGTCGCCAACCTGAAGTACTGGGCGCCTCCAGGATGTTGGAGTTAACCACACCTGTGCAACACAGTGCCTGCCACCGCCCCTCCTTCCACTTTGGCCAACACAACGAAGGTACAAATGCATGGGTTCCGATATACCTCACCGCTTACTCTGCAAACATGCGACAGGTCTTAAAGCGCCAGCCATGCACGGCTCGGCAAACTTGTAAATCAGTTTGAATGGAGGTTTGCAAGCACCGTGGTGTAATCGGTCACTGCACTTTTAGTGTTTTCCTTCTTTTGTGTTCCAACTCAATTAGTCCCCCCGCAACAAAAGACCCTTAAACTTTTCGATTTTATAGTTCTGCACTTTGTTGTAAATCTGACTGCATGAGAAACCTTAAGTGTTCGGTACACATAAGGTGATGGATCTCACCGACACCGATGCAACTTTAACTCTCAATCGGTTCCAATAAGAGTCAGTCCATTAAAATGCCGTTGCGTCCTTATTTGGGATAAGTGATTTTTCCAAATAACTCTACGCATGTGTTTGGATGTCTGAACAAAGAACTTACTCGTGTTCTGTTACTTTCCTGAATTGCTACCATGGAAACGTACATGCAATTCAACTTCCTTGCAAGTAAAATTTCAAGCTGCGCCTGCTGACTTGCCGTGGTTCAAAATATCTATTATTGAAAAAAAATCCGCTCGGTTCGTCAAGTTCGTGTCGAAGGAAGTTAACCTTGGTGGTGGGCGAAGTATTTTGTATTGTTTAGCCTGCTTTAATTAATACAATTCTTTAACAAAGTTTGTATTTTTTGGGTTCAACGCCAGCGAAACGTTCAAAATTCTCATACCTTTAATTCAGGGGTTAACAGATTCTGTTGTAAGAGGGCGAACCCTTCACCCAAACCATAAGATGTTAAACCAACAGTTTGTGGTTGGTGTTTGTCTAGCAACACGACTATCCTACTTGTAGCAGGAACATGCATGGAACTTTAAGTAAGGGAACGACGACTGCTTGTGGCAACAGAGTCATAACGACGTGGGTCGGTACGAGAACCCACCCCTCTTCAACCAACACTGCTGTTGATTCAAAACGTGTTCCTTCGTACTTCCCGTTCAACTCATCTTTATTGTTAGTTTTCCGATATTTGAAACTGCAGATGTTCATTTGTCTCTTCTCACTGTTGAATGACGTCATAGTTAACTCGAGTACAGATTTGTTTTCCGATACAGAAAGTTCGTCTCAATGTGATGGAACGCACTGAACCAAATTGAGGTTAAACTAATGCAGGTGTCAAAGTTTTGCAAAACTGCACATCCCTATCAATATCTGCTTGATTCTGTCCGATGCATTATTGTAGGTTATTTCGACATTATCTTCAGGTCAATAGATCTTCTTCGAACTATGCGGTATCGTGAGACAAGGAACGGAAACGTAAGTTGGCAGAGCGTTTGTTTCGCTGTTGAGCATCTTAAATGCCGTCTCTCAAACCAGCGCCGCGTCAAGACTGGAAATCGTTTAGTCGCCGAACAAAGCGGATCGTTGCATTGTTGTCCTACACATCCTACAGTCATCCTATGTCTTTTGCAGACGTATAGCAGTGTACAGATGTCAACGTGGCATAACTGCAAGGGCGCTGGGGATTGCATGCATTTTATTTTACTCGCAGAAAGTTAAGTTTTTGCTTCAGGTACCAAGCCGTTAGCTCTGCTCCTGTGAGTACATATGTTGCATTAGGTCCGAACAGCCTTAACTGTGTCTGTGTGAGTTATTGTATATGACCGGCAGAAAGTTCAGAGATGTACACTGGTGAGTGTTCTCTGTTGTGACATTTTCTGGTCATCGAGATCGAATGATTGATTTTACCGCAAAGTTGTGATCCCTACACAATGGTTAGTTACAACCTAGCTTACACCTTACTTTGCCACTGGACTAGCAACAGCTTATTTGTTACATAAAGATTTATATGCAAAACATGTTTAAATTCTATTCTGTGCAAAAAGAAGGTTTAATTCTCCATGTCTATAGAAGTGTGTTGGCCACAAGTTGTGGACCCAGCACAGCTTGTTACACGAACTTGGTATAGCTAAAACAATGCGGTTTGTTGGTAATCTTTGTAGCAACCATGGCCTGAATATAAGCATCAATGACATGCCGTTGTGGTGCTTGAGCGGCAAGACCTCGTAACTCTTGTGCGCTTTCGCAAGATTTTTAATCCGCCGAGTTCTTCGCGTGTTGCTCGAGACGTCTCCGCCGTCGTGGCTCGATAAACAAAAGCACCTGCGCTTATTTCTACACGGGAATTTTAGCGTGGGCGAAGAGAAGCGGAGGCAGTAGATCTCTACTGTGGATGAAGATTGCTCAGGAAGCTGTAACAAACACTATGTTGACAGCACGGAGAAAGCTGTGTTAGTGAAGTGATCAACAGTTAGTTTGTACAGGCAACAGTTGACCAGACGTTTTTTCTCGTCTTTAGGGCGGCCGTGCAGGGACATGCTTGGGGTTTGTCACATTTGCTTCCTAACATGTTCAATCACTGTTGTTTGCGTTGGCGGATTTATAGCGATACCAGTGAATATTTGTACACAAGCGGTTATTTGACTGCGAACTTTGCCACAACATTACGTGGTATTCGGTTAAACAGTTACAAGGAAATTGTAAATTCGAAGCAAGCGCGAGCTCCGTTCCAAGGCGAACTTTTCGCGTGTTGACTATTATAAAAAGTACGTTTGTAGATATGTGGACTTGCCAGAAGTCAGGGTTTTGTCACGTGGTGCAGAATAGTTGAGCATTTTTAGTGGATTTTTCAGTTAAACAATGCGGGGCAGAGAACACGCGCGCCGCACTCGCAATATTTTGCATAAAACCTTTGAACAGCACGAGTATTGTCTGGGTTACACCCTTGCATGTGATCCCGCCCAACTTTGCTGAACGCAGAACTGTTGTTGTTACTTTACGCGTGTGTAGCAAGAACGCTGCCAATATTTATTGTTTAAAATCGATAAATGACTTCAACCTCAGTGCTTGCCTTCCTTGAAAACCTACTCCAGGATGCTTGGAGTGAAATTAAATCGGCTTAAGACGTCTGCAATATTAAACTAACGTACAGGTTTCGTATGATTGCATTCATTCCGTGTTCCTTCATCGCGTAAATCGCAAGTTAAGTGGGATTTCCAGTTGAGTCTTCATTGTTGATAATAAGGATTAGATGTGGCGGAGGCCTCATTCAGTTTGTTAATAAAAAACACATTTTACAATTTCGTAAAAAGTAACTTTGCAGTTAAATGTAAGTGTATAATGTTGAGCATAAATGTCACATATTTCTGTAGTAGTGAGTTAACAAAATTTTGTCCTTCTTGCGTCACAATCGGCGACGTTCTTTTGTTTATTGTTGCTACACCACGTCAAAATACGCCCAATTATACTTGAAAATGACATTGTACACGAAGTTTGTAAGTTTTAAACACTTTGTATTGAACTGAACGAATGTGGTTCTTTCCGGATATTTCGTTCATCCGAAGCCACCCGTTCATAGCCGGCAATTTCATAAGCGCCATGTCATGTGTTTGCAGCTAAAAAATACGTTTTGCAAAACGTTTTTCTCTGCCAGCAGCTGTGGAGGCTCCTGCGCTAAATCGTTGAAACAATTGGCGACTGCGCAAGTTTCCCAAACCTTTTCACTTCTAATAGTTCGTTTCCTTTTTGGTAAAAAGACACATTTGCTTCTCATATTATTTCAACCGCATCGTGCGGTATTTCCATTAACTCCTTCCCCTTCTCCCCCGCCCACTTCGCTGTTGCGATTCAAGTTTTTGACGCATGTTCATCAGGTTTGCTTCCATCAGACAATGGTATGATGCCGTGCTTGCGGCCTCGGCGGTTTCTTCGCTTTCCTATACGTGACAAATTGTCACATAAAATACAATGTTGTGATGCAGGAAACCCGCAGGTTGAGCCACAAACTGTGATAAGTTGAAGTTACCCATCCACCCCTCTAACATAAATGTGGGTTCGGTGTCTCGCTTGAAATCATTTACTATTCTGCTGCCTTCGGTAAATAGGTTGTTATTTTATCTGGGATGACAACTTTACAAGCAATTAGCTGAATGTGTCAAAAGGACAAGCACTTCATAGATTCGTGAAGCCTACATTAAAAACTTTCCAATGAAAACTCACTTTTCGTGGCATTTTTGTTGGTGCCACTTAGGTTAGGCCTCCCCTGACGTAAAAGGTAGACATCCAGTGTTAAGTGTGTTGAAGCCAGTGTGTAGCGTGGTAACAGGTTTATGTCAGATGTTCACGCACAACCATTTTACTCCAGCAGGCGTTAGTCATCTTGCAGGAACTGACGAGAAAGAGCCGTGGAACAAGTTGTTTGCTAATTTTTGAAAGAATGGAAACGCCCACGTTCTGTGAGTTCGGTTGTGAGTCAGTGAAATTCCAAGAGAGTTTCTACCTCACAGTGCAGAACATATGGAAAAGGTTCCTGGTTGGCGGATTCTTGTTTGTCAGCAAAGATAACATTTGTGATTTTGTTGCCACGTTGTGTTTTGTGATAAGTCGAGGTGGAGTTTTGTGTTTGGTAAAAGTCGCCCAAGGTTTTATTATTCAGTGAAGCAGAAAGCCTCAGATAAATATCCGGTTTCTGCAAAAACACAGAAAGTAAACCATGTAACAAGTTCGCCTGAGATTAATCTTCCAGCAAGGGTTCCACAGCCTCCGGGCCACAAGTGAAATATCACTTCCTGTTATATTACTGAATTAGAAAAACTGTTTCGTCTGAGCAGAATTTCGTGAAAATGTTGTTGTGCGGGTCACGTGACCGGCGTGATGCTCCTCCCCAAAATATGAGACGCATTTTTCGTCAAAACCGAAGGAAACGACGCAGTTAGCCGAACTTGACAACGATTGATGACGATTGTTAAACAATTTGATCGAATCGTTGTGGAGGAAACTGTGACAAGACGCAAATTACGCGGTTCTGAAAACTCGTGCTCTCCGGATTAGCGCGTTCACATTTTATTCCTTCCGTCGTTCGCCGTCTGGAGTGTTTTTGTTTTGTCTCCAGATAAACAATTCCAACACTTTCACACAACTGTAAGTTTTCTGCAGAGATGTTGCTTTTCAACCTTGATTCGAAACCACCTTAAAATAACCTGTTTTAAACAAGAAATATACAAAGTGTGCAAACCAAAGAATTACGTCTTAAAGACGTGCTCGAAAAAGTTGTTGTCTGTATAATGCTTCGCCTAATATGATGTCGGTTGAATGCACAGCGGTCGTTGCAGAATGTCACGTAGCGTTTGGGTAAAGTGTTTGTCCATAGTTAGTTTTTAGCCGACGGGATTCGCCCACATATGTCCCTCTACCTATTGTAATCGTTAGGAAAACCCACCAGACTTTCTTGAAGTTTTCTAACGTGTTGTTATTGTGTTTCACTTTCCTGTCTAAGCGTTGCTTCCATCGCGACACAATCGATTGCTTTGGTCCTCGCAGCTTTACAGAGCCTGCTTACAAGTGTGTGGGTTCATCTTTGCACCTTTTTAGGTAAGAATGGGACACAAATCACCTGTGTTGTTGTCGTGTGTTTAAAGTCCGAGCTGTCGACAAACCGTTGATTTGTTGCCACAATTATATTCATGCATTACAAAGTTTGTAACCTTGTTTATTACCTACTTTGAGAATTATCTTAATAATTTCGTAGTATTAGGAGATAGTTGGGGATGTTTCATCAAATTATTTTGAATCTTCTGATTAAAAAATAGCCAGATTATTCCCTGTTTACTTAAACATGCTTAAGTTTAAAATATATATGAAAATAACGTAAGCTAGATATGTGAATAACCAGTATGCATAGAATGGCGTATGATTGCCAGCCAATCGATGCAAAATGTACATTAGAAGATGCCTCCTTACAATGGTTCAGAATGTAGTCACAATTCATCATAGGACGACAATTTCCGATTCATACATCGCTTCTATGAAAAACGTCTCGCATCGTTTATAAATTACCCAGGCAATATACGCGACATTCGTGAGACATCATGCCTCGTCCTAGAAGGGCGGCGTTCAGAGTTGATCTTACTTCCAGTTAAACTAGTTTGTTAAATGTGGCTTGGTCCTTTGCGGTAAGCTTTTGATTTCTTGAACTGCTTTAGAGAAAGTTAACCTTGCATGGTGCGTGTTAGCTTAAACAGTTCACTGTTGTTTGTTGAAGTGGATACTTGCGGTTACCTTCAGTTGTATTAACATTCTCCATGATACAATGTAGTTTGCCTGTTCCCCTACATGCCTTGCAAAGTGGGAGTCAGTTTACTATTATATGGCTCAGGTATTCTTCAGACCTTATGAGAATTAAGTAGTGGCAATTACGTCAAGACGTTCCACCGCCATTTTTGTGGTCGATGTTAAGGTTTTATCTATGGAAACATAAGATGTGATATTTTTGTAATACGTCTGGAAAGAAGCTCAGGATGGTAAGCTGTTAAACTTTAGTGATGTCATGTTTAGAAATAAACTTAAAACAAATAAAATGTCCTAATATATGGAGGATTCGCCCATTTTCTTGGTATAAAAAGGCTATGAATTTAGACGCGAAAAATTATTTAAGTTCCTCCACAAGTTTCCAGTTACATAAAACCTTATGGAGATCAGCCAACGTCCTGATGAGGATTGCCGCAACCTTATGGCCAGGTTTGACTCGTTTGGAATTTTCCAATAAATTCGAAAAGTTGCCGCCAAGCATATTTCACACCGATTCGCCGCGCGCAGTCGCTTTGTTTATCAGCCCTCCTCGTTGAACCGTTGTGAAATACACGGCTTGTTTTCGTGTAAAAGCTCCGGGATCTCCTGGGTTTCTTGTCTCCTCTGCTGGCCGTTTGCCCGATGGCGTCGTCGAATTTCAGGGAAAAAGCTTCGCGGGTCGTTCGGCTTCCTCGGTCCCTTCTCCGCTTCGAGCTCGTTTTGTTGAAGGAAGTCGCGGGCGCTTCTACAATAATTATTGTGAAACGCTTTTAAGAAGTGAGCCTCGTGGACGCAGAAATTTTGAGCATGATTTAACGTGGCGGGAACGTGAGGAATCAGTTGTGTATCTTATTGTGAAAGCACAAACACTCTGACGTGTCTTAATTCTGCGAGATCATGTGTAAATTCGTGCATAGTTTTGTTCCAACCTGTTTTATAACGCAACCTTATGATTTGAAACATTTGGAAGACTTTTTGATTATTAAACCAATCTGCAGATATTTGCAACA
Source organism: Ascidia mentula (assembly GCF_947561715.1). Lineage (NCBI taxonomy): Eukaryota > Metazoa > Chordata > Ascidiacea > Phlebobranchia > Ascidiidae > Ascidia > Ascidia mentula. The sequence continues at coordinate 613,973 of NC_138569.1, forward strand.
CACAGTAAGTGTTGAATGGTGACTTACTGTTTGTCCATTTACTTATTTCCTTCGTAGAGAAACTCCACAGCCTTTTGGAGCTAATTTTTAAACTTGCTGTGTTTTTTGACATGGGCAGTGCAAAGGATGTAATGACAGTAAAAAAATCCTTTTGAACCATTCTTGCCACAGCATATGTGAGATATGAGGCCACACTCTCTTTCCCGTCATTGCGTGGAAAGGAGACGGCTTCGGACCCGCTTACATAAAGACAGTCAATAGTCGCGTGTTTCTCATACAATGACAGCAAAACTGCTTCACAGGCGTCGCATTCTTCAAGCTTAGATCACTGCATGTTGTTGCTTGCGTGGCAAAGGCTAGGTTTTGGGTTGGTGTACTGTCCGTTTACGGGGTTTATATACTTCACATTTAGTGGAGTAATATGTTCATTTCTTAAACCAGTTATGTTACAAGAAGGCAGTTGTGTTTCTTTCAAGAAGTTGTGTGTGCTGGCAAAGAGAAGTCGGGATTGTGATTGTCGTCAATGCAAGTGTGTGTGCTTGTTTTAAGAATATGGGGAATTTATGAATTTCAAGAGTACTGATTGTTTGTTGTGTTTATTCACAAGAACATCGTACATACCCTGACACTTGCTCAATCATGTTCTACTGGTTTGTGGTTAAACTTTCTTGGAAACGATAGCTGCTGAATTTTTTGATGATTTGCGTCGATTGGAAGCACAGTTTTGATATTATTACTTTGACGCTAAACGTGTGCGTCACAAAAATAACCATTATAATAGTTTGCATTAAAAACACGGATAGATTGTAATCTTGTTCAGTGCATAGGTTCAGTCTATTTTCCTCTACTGTCAGGTTTTCGAGCTAAACACTCTGTAAAACGCTGTTCAAGCACTGTTCATAAAACAAACAAAAACCTGCAGGAAGTTGACAAGGTTTAAAAACCAATGACTGGAATTATGTGAACTTAGAACCGAACAAACAACTTAGTCGTGACAGCTGTCCAAGAATAGCTGATTTTGGACTTGGTATTTGGGCAACGGATGCCGCGTAGCCTCGTGCACTTTGATACCGGAATCGCCGGCTCTGAGTTGCTATGAGAATAAAACAAGAGAACGATGATTCGTGAGAACGACAAGACAGGAAAACTGCTATGAGTTGGCCATCGCAAGCTGCCTACGCAGATGTTGGCTTTAGTTAAAATCCGTTTAGACGTTTGTGAAACTACAGCAATGGTAAAATAGTTGAACGGTGACAACTCGAGCAACTATGGTCGTTCATTTCACCCTAGTGCCAACATACTATGTGGTGTATTGGTTTGTTTGTCTTACAAAGTTTTAAAATGTTCAACATTTTGTCCTCAAGTTGAATTTAATTAGTGCACAGTGCAATGTGAAGGATGTGCAGGAGTTTGCTGCAGAATGCTGTTTTTGCAGGAAACATTTCATGTGTGTGGTTGGATTTGTTAAAGTTTACTTGATAACCAGTGCATGTTTTCTTGACATATCCAATTAACACAATAAATATTAAACGAAATAGTTTTAATTGTGCAAACAAAATAGTGTGGGCGCACATTTGACAGCGGTTGTAGAGAAATTCAGTTACACGCAAACGTTAGAGAAGAAGGTCGAAAGTTTTACAAATTAGCCGTAAATTTATACGAAGTATTTTGTGCGTGTCAATCCGCTAGATGTCGCTATGAATGTGTTTATTGCGAACTTTTGTTGGTTGTGGTTTTTGATGACGAGCCCTGGAGTTATCCCAACCATGAAAGCAGTTAAATACATATTGTGTAAATGACCCAGACATCGGGGGTTCAAACCCCAGGATGGAAAGTTTTTTTGTGCGATTTATCGTCCTGATATACGACGCTTGTCGTGCTTTTACGATCCTTGCATCGTAAATGCAGCGCGGGCATGTTGCGAGTTTTACGAAAACTTAATGCTGGCAACTTGCATTTAACGATCGTTGCATTAAACTCACGTTTACTGAACGCGTTGCATGAAACCACACACTCGTAAAAAAGAGATCCGCATCATGCTTGTCCTGAAACGAGAGAAACCGAAAGAAAAAGGGGAGCAGGAAAGAGAGAGAACAGGAGCAGAAAAAGGGGCGGAGGTGCGAATGGGTGGTGTAACGTTACCAGGTTGAGGTGAAACACGTTGGCTCGCGTCCGGTTTTAAGACTTGCCTCTGATAAATTGGTTTCTTCTCTAAATGGTCCCCGAGGTAAAGGCGCACAGGACAAGTCGCTTAAATTAATTTGATTCGGAAGCGATTCGCCGTCCTTAAGCCGTATCTCTCTTCTGTGACTATATTTTAGTCGCTGAGCACGAAGACGCCCTGGGTCTGACATTTTCACCGATTATGGTCCATTATTCTGGGATTTTGTTCAATTAAAGTCAAAAGGCAGGTTAACGAGTTAGTCACAAACAAACTAATTTATCAATCATTTATTTTTCAACGTTTGTCCTCGTTCTATCACCGTATCGTCCATTGAGTTTCGTCCCATATCTACACAATAAGAAAAGTATATATTGACCCCCAACGCTTCGAACAACAATTAAACACAATTAGAAACTCATTACGCGACACCTGTTATGTTATAATTATGTGTTTTAAGTTTCCGGAAACGACCTTCTGTTTATGTTGCGAATGTGGCGTAGTGTAACTTCCTGCCACGTAACAACGTTAAGATTTGAACTCTTCACCTAATCAACCGAGCCAGGTCGCCCGCGATTAAACCTGCAACGTATAGCTTGTTACGTAAATTTAAACATGCATGTTGACTTGCAACACTAGTGACCGATTCACTCATGCTTTCAACTGTTTCATGGACTCTGTTTGCTGATCTGCAAAACATTGCAACTGCATAAAAAAATCAAGGTGAAAATAGTTTAACCTCCGAGTTGACTCGATGCCCTTTCTTACAACCCGTCAGAAAGGGACGGTGTCATCTATAGATAGACATTACAAGTTACTCGATGAACGTGCAACAGAAAATCGCACCAATCAGCATCTAGGAGCATGCCTTACAGAAACAAACAACAATCTTAGACACGACCAACACGCCATATCATCATGAGTGACCCTGCTGTCCACAATAAGGACAGAGCGAAAGCTGTTACGTGCTTGAAGGGGACAGTAACTAATTGTTGAAAATTAACGAACGTTCATGATGGTTTAGGGACGTTGTTTTAAGTGGAAGACAGAAAAATTGTGCGTTTTCAAACCGTTCGTCACATCTTTGGGTGCCAACTTCGGCATATTTGTTTAATTACTTACTTAAACTTTGACCATTTGTATTTCAACATGTTTATTCATAGTTTTTCAGCCTTTGGAAATTTCAAAGATTTGGGCGTTAAAGAGCGAAAACAATGTGCAAGCAGATACTCGTATGGTTGTGACGAACTTCGGGAAAACTTCGCAACGAAATGTTGCAATAATCGTGTGGGTAAAGCTCGAGTCAAGTTGTACTCAAAACTACACCACGATATGTTATACGGCGAGAGGAAAGGCGTTTATCACAAGCGGGCCTGGCGCGTTAACGTTCATTAATCGTCCGCCACTAATTAACGAGCGGGTATAGCTATCTCATAACCCCGCAGTCGCGTGCTGAGTGCTGTCTTCTTTGAATACGGCGCTTGCCGCAGTCGTCCCCTCACGACTGCTGTTCTGTCTGAACCACGGGAGAAAAAATGGCGTCGCTCGTTAAGTTGGCGAGAAATATCTGCTTTGTTTCACTTCTGGCGATGCATCCGAGGTTGAGGCTCAGACAGACTTTAGTGCAGGACGAACGGTGTGCTCTGAAAAACTTTTGATAATTGTTTCTTCAGGGGGCGTTTTTGTTCTGCTCCGTTGGAGTTCAGATAACCGCATTTGAAGGTTTTTTGGACTTCAGTTGAATTGAATATTTGAGTATAAGTGAGTTGGTTGTTGGCTGGGTGCCGAGTATGTTTATAAATTTTTGTCAAAGTAAACTTTGAACCAATTGTGCTCATGTAGGCTGTAAGCCTCAAGAACAGGTTTAGTCAAAATACGTAGGAATCGAATACTTGCTTTGTATATTTGGCACTTTTTAACATTGAATTACGATTGGAACGTTTATTTGCATGGCAAATTAGGTGTCATGTAGGCAAGGTTGAAAATAGTTGATTGTGCGTCAAACAGTTTTGTACTTATTAACGATTTATTTGTTGTTGTCTGTTTTAGTGCTTATGGTGCGCAATATTAAAACCTCCAGCACTAATTCTTCATCTGGTAAAAATTTTCTTAAAGTTTACAACTTTGACGCAATGCTGACGTCAAGCCGACGTCACACACCTTCGTATCATTCATCGATGTCTGCAGACGGCGAAAACTCATCCGTGGTGCTCATGCCATCCCGGGTAGAAACCGGAGAGCGACGCGGGAACTTGGCGTCTCAAAACACCGCGGAACTGACTCCGAGTCCCCGAAGTTCTGTTGACTGGCAAAGCAACGACGTTCTTGACTTGTCACCTGGCTCAGCGAAACAAGCCGACGACCATCGCGAATCTCCACAACCCGACAACGACAGCTTCGATAAACGTGACGATGATGACGTCACAAGCGAACACGATCGCGATTCTGACTTATACGACGGAAGTTCGGATTCGAATTCTTCCCCCGATTGTGACGTCACAGTCGCGCAAGCCAAGCGGGCGCGCGTCGAGAACATCGTGACCAACATACGCGATCGACCAAACAAACCACGTTCTGTCAGCGACGACGACGTCATGGCCGATCGCGTTGTGACGTCACCGATCGAAGGTGAAAGTCGGAAGAGGAAGATTGAGGAAAAGTTGAGGGAGTGGCAGGAGAAGATAGTCCAAGAAGGTGAGTTGGTTTGCTTATGAAACGGAATAAAATAAAGTCTTTAAACATACGATTATGCAGAGCTTTGTTATTCTTGTTAAAAATAATTAGTTATATCTTAACATTTTATTTGAATAAGACAAAAACTGAAGATGCCAATAGGCAATATTAATATTTCTTTGATAAAGATCTCATACTGGTGTGATCGTATTTTACTCCTTTTTAACACCTCGACTTTGTGCTGCTGTGGTCGAGTTTTATGATTTCGATGTTTTCCCTGCAGGGGTGTCCTCCCCCAGCGAGTTCATACAACAAGCTTTGAACCTGGTCGCGTCAGGATCTGACGTCACCTCCGGTCAGAACTATCTGGAATGTTCCCAACAGCGAAACAGGAGCCCAGACACCACGACCTGGTCGCCGACGGTGAAGCGATCGAGAATCGACGAAGCTTTAAACAATTCAGCGATGGAGAAAGCTTCCTACCGCGGCGCGATCAACGTTTCCATTCCCGGCGATGGCGGTTCTTGGGGGGCGGGCCACGACTCCAACGCTTATGACGTCATACTGGATACTCTGAAGCGTGAATTGTCCTTCGTGTTTGACAAAGTAACCGAACGGTTGGCACGACGCGTCTGCGAGGAACTTGTCCACACTGGGATCCCCAACCCCTCCCAGTCCACACTGAGGGGGAACGGAAGTGACGAAGTGTTTCTCATGGGAGGTGGGGGGATCAAGGACCGCCACGGCGGTCGGATGAGCGGTGTGTCTAATGTTGCGAAAGAAACAGAAAGAGAATCCAGTTTTGTTGTTGAAGGTGATTATGAAAAATGTTGTAACTGAACTGATTTACAACTTAGATGGTGTGGCTTTTTTAAAGATTACTAAGACTTTTGTTGTAAAAATATTTGTATTTTGAAATTAGGACTTTTTTTTAATGTGATGAATTAATTATTCATTTTTAAAATGTACTGCTGTGATTAGATGGTGTAGAGCACCTCAGGACTTCCAGTCAATCTCAACTCTGCTTCGGCGACGTCGAAGTTCGTCGCGACAATTCTACGGGAAACAGGGATCAGATTGGCCGCAGAGAGGTAGCTGGTTATACCGAACTTACAAGTAAAGATGATGTCCGAATGGGAAACTCGGTTCCGCATCTAGTGAAGATGGAGGGTGACCCTGAAAGAAAGACGTCTTCTTGTGATTCTTTTAGGTCAGTAATTGCATAAATTTTGTTGTTACTTATGTTGTTATATTGAAACGGAAATACGTTTATTTTCGTATCAGCGCAACAAGCTTACAAGTTTTTTTCTTTTTAGACCAAGAATCCCCGACGACGAACAGACGCAAGCCCTTTCCCTGGTGACACGCAAACTATCATCAGTACCGGAAAGGTCTTCCACGGGCTCCTCATCAGCAGGAAGAGCATTTGTTTCCTTGACTTCCCCAAACTGCAGGGAAGCAAGGAACGCGGATGAGGAATTCAGGTCCAGACGACAGACGGACTCTACGGGATCAACCAGGGAGAATAAACAAGACTTACAACCATCCACCAGAAGAGAGGATTCGACCAGCTCCTCCACCAACCGCAACATCCCCAATCTTGAAAAAGTATCATTTGCTCCTTCCTCCAGGAAGAGTGTCTTCTCATCGTTCTTTCCTGCCCGAGCTCCCACAATGCTCCCGCTACAGGACTCTTCATCCTTCCCTGCTCCTCCCGGATGGAATCTTTCTGCCGCATCCGGAGCATTCCGCCATCCTGCACGTCAACACAACGGGTATTCCCCAAGTGGTCATCACTATTCTTCAATGCATCTCGATGCTCAGCAAAAACTCATCTCCAACCTCTCGCCCTCGGATGCAGGACACGCTAAGAGTCCATCACTCCCATCTCCATTCTTCCAGGGAAAGTCCTCTCTCTACTCCCCCCTGCAATCTTCCTACCCGTTCCCATCCGGGCAGATTCCGTTTCCCCTCATTCCCGCGTTCCACCAGGGGGCGCTCGCAAGCGCACTAGCGTCACGTGACTACGGTAGATTGAGGGAGGGTTTGGATCACGCAAGCTTGCGCCACCTATCGACGAGAACGACAACGCGGGAAAGCGGGAAAACCAGAGGTGAGCGAAGTTTTGTGAATTAAAATTGCATCGAGTGAGCAATGTGTTTGCTTATAACGTGTTAATATATTGAACTTTCCGCAGTGTCAGGGTTGATGGGCCACCACATGGATTTGAAATGCGACTCCCCAGATTTCGGTGCCAACTCAACAGATGTAAGTCCATACTCCACGGCATCGATATCCTTTTCAAAACCATGTGTTATTTATACGTAATGATTTACAGTAGGTATTCACGTACCACAGTAATATCCCCCCAGCTGCTTTGTATTGAATACCAGTTCGAATAGTGTTTAGTTTGTTTGTTATAATTCTATGATACTTTGTCTAGTTACGTCACAGTTGACGTAATTGGTGGGTTTAATTATATTTTTCCACGTCCCGAGCAGCAATCCATATTTGATTGTTGCGTCATCGATTTGTCTCGCGTCTTCGAGAAACGGTTCGGGGGTTAATGAATTAGTTTGTGGTCAAAAAATCAATTGTGACGTAAGAACTAAAACGTCATCGCGACTTAGGTGAAAAGACAATTGATTTATTTCTCACAGATTCTTCATGAGTTAATAGTAGACATTTGGTAAAATGCGAAACCAACCCAACTGTAAAGTTTTCTGATATAATCCCAAAATAATTGTCCTGTAATCTTCTGAAAGCCTTGTGGTAAATGCATTTGATGATTGGGACATAATTTTTCACCACTAACAAGTCGTTTGGAGGCAACAAATTGACTAAAATAATTCAAATAACTCAGGAGCATGAACATGTTTCTGTGGACGACACAAATTAATTATCTCCACTCCCGCCAAGTTTTTGTTGTGATTTTCGGCGACGGATATGTTTAACAAATCGCTTCGGCTCTTAATCAATAGCAACTAATAACATAGGTGATAATTCGTTATACCAGATCACCTTTTCACGAAAACCGGAAAAGATTAGGTTTTCGGAGGAAGGCGTTAAAATTAATCGCTTTCTGTGACGTAACAACTATTAATTCTCGATGACTCGAAATGCCTGCATAGGTAATTACTGCGATTCGTCACAAACATTGTTTGTCTGTTGTACAGATTCTTGTTAATACTTCCCCCTTGTTTAGAGATTTTATTGTGACATCACAGTAGCGCGCTTCGTTAGTTGTCACTCGTTATGACAATTAATGCGTCAATTAGTGGAGATAATCGGACAAACAACAATTGTCGAATGCATTGTTCGACCTCGACAACAAAGCTAATAGTGACACCTATCTGTGACGTAATAATCTCTCAAAAGAAGTTAATTTTCTGTTTTTCCGGTGATCAAATCCCCAACGTGCCAAACGAACCAGTATGTCACTGGTGTAGGATTTCGTTTTAACGTTCGTCTGATTAGTTTTAATGTCCATCCCACCCACATGTTGCATAGTCGCCTGGGTCTCTCCATATGGGTGCGGTGTCTCGTTACGTTACGTGGCCTTCGATTGCTCTTTGTCTTGTTGTAGTTGAAGGTATTTGGCGGTATATGTGTCTGGCCGATTTTGCTGCAGCAGAAAGCTAGCCGATATATCAGTGCAATCCGCGGGGCAAAGCGAGAGCCCACATCGTCGTTCGTAATTTTGCGCGCACCCAATTCTTTCTACCATCATCGCTAGTGCGTCGCGATTGTTTCGGTGACAAAGGTTTCCGAACAATTGCGATTGAAATGCCGCGTGATTAAACCGCGATTATGAGACATAAGTTAAAAGTGAAAAGTTTACACCGTGCAGAAAGTTTCTATGAAAAGCTTGGGTTGTTACACCCGCATAACTTGATTCACTTCCTCTCTCGGAGCTTCTGTTTATAGAAGGTTTGATGCGTCTGCAGCCGCCGCTACCTAAAAGTGACTAACTTTAAAACGATGTAACGTTAAATACAGTTAAACAATACAGTTAAAAGAGTTGTGTCGATGCTGTTAAAACCTCAGCAGACGGCGACTATTTTCGTTTCCGAATGTAAAATGTGTAAATTGCGAATGTTTTAATACATTTTCCCGCAACAAATTATGTGAAAGTCACACCACAACCGTTTCTCAGAGTGCGGTCATCAAACAACCCCTTTCTAATTGATCTTTCTACCTAAACCGGGGTTTGGTGACAAATAAAAACGGGTGGACGAGATTTAAACAAACAAGAAAACAACGCGAGCAAATCGCGTTCCCTCAATTCTACGCAGAAATCCTTCGCCAAACCGGAAGTAGATCGCCCAGTGTTTTCTGTGAACGTCACAAGCCCCTCATTGTGATGCAATAATCAGCACGGCAGCTTCAGGCGTTCCTCTACGGTTAATTGGAAAGCGCGAGGGAGTCTTTCAATGTCAATCAGATTTCGCCCTGCACTCAATCCGCTGCTCGTATTATACTGAAAAGCAGATCGCCAATTTGTGGCGAAAGCATTTTATGATGTAGAATTAAGGAAATAAACTTCCACCCAAGCGATCACGCTGATAAATTCGGACAGTTGCCATGTTTTCCATGCAATGCGAATGAAGAAGAAACAATTTGCCCATATATAAAAATTATACAGAACTAACCAACGAGAAAAAAGTTTTCGTTAGAACGACTCCAGTAATACTCAGATTGAATGCCACAAACTTCGAATACATTTATCATGAGTTCTCATGTGTCTCATTACCCAACATTCAACTTCCGTTTTTTCTTAACTCACTACGTCACATCCAGGAGGGCCTCACCCCCCAACATTTGAAGAAAGCAAAGCTGATGTTCTTCTACACTCGCTACCCGAGCGCCAACACCCTGAAAACTTACTTCAGCGATGTCAAGGTTCGTAATATTTGTTCGCAATATTTTACAAAATTCTCGATTAGGAAATTGAGTAAATCGATGCAAATTAACAGAGTTGTGCGCGCAAGTTGATTTTGTTATTATGACTTTAGCCTGTTTAGTCATATCATGATGTCACTAACGCTATAATTAATGACGTAACAGTTCACGCGGGCCACCACCTCCCAGCTGATCAAGTGGTTCAGTAACTTTCGTGAGTTCTACTACATCCAAGTTGAAAAGTTCGCACGTCAGGCTCTCACCGATGGAATCGCTGAAGCGAATCAACTGCAGGTGTCACGTGACAGCGAAGTTTTCAGGGTTCTCAACCTCCATTACAACAAAAGCAACGATTTTAGGGTGAGTTTAAACTTGAAGTTAATAACACAAAGTCAAAGCTGCTTAATCGCAATTCACTTGGTTAGTTCACAGCACCGATGATGAACATTTGCTTATAATGGTCAGCATATTAGCTTTGGCTTTTCTGTTACGTTTATTTCATTTTATTTTCATTGCGCTTTAGAATTTTGTAAATTTTCTGTGATGCTTTTAATGTCAAACTTCTTTTAAATATTTTCTTCGTCCATGGTTTCTATCGTCTCTGATGCCTTGTCCACCATTTTGTCTTGGCATAGGTTCGCTATTTGTGAGATTCAGGCATGTTATATATCAGTCGCACAATCCATCACGCAGCTTGTTCACGGGGCTTGTAACACTGACATACACAAAAACATTCCATAGTAAAGTTCACGGGCAGCTGTCAGAGCAATCCGGTTGGCGAATGGTTTTTCCCGAGAAGTCGCGCAATTCGGAAAAGATCTTTGCAAATCCTTTGTTGTTGAAGATTACAACAAAAATCTAACAAAGGTTGTTTTTGTTGTCCCCCCCCCCCCCCCCCCCCCCCAATATGGGAGACCATCATGTTTCGCATTAGGGGAAGTTGTCCGTTGTAAACAACTTTTGTCGGTTGAGAACAATTAAGACGGGGTGGGTTGTCATCACCAACACGCTCTGTCGAAAAGCTGGAAGGAACTGTTTACTTTGTTCAAGCTAAAAAAACTCAGAATGATTTACAACCACAAAAAGTTTTTATGTGACCATCAGGTGGCGCTCGCAAATATCGACACTGTCAGATGAAATAGAAATCAAATTTTTCAATCTTTTACATTCTACACTTTAACATGGTGCACTTTAAAGCAATCTGACTATGTTATGTCGTAAACAATAGATCAACAATCATGTCATTCGAAAACTTCGCCCGATGACAATGCATTCTTGTTTGCAAACAAATGCCAACAGTTCGTGACTTGACGAACATCGGGTCGAGGCCCTTTGAGACGCATTAACTATGACGTAACAACCGTTAGCGCCAGATCGGTTTTGGTGTTCGGAAGTTGTTAGAACCAGGGTTTGTTACGTCACAACTACGTATCGCGTTCAGTAGTGCAAATGTTTTTGTCAACATGTTTTGCCCAATTCGTTGTTGTTAACTTACGTCTAGAAAGTTAATTTCACTCAATGCGGTCATGGTATGGGAAGATTATGTTTTAATAAGAATTCCAAATCTCAGATGCTGAACATATTAGGCAGACGTTTCAAACACACATGTGTTTATGATCAGTGATAAGTAATGTGCAAAGTGTTGGTTTCTATGTTTTCCAAATGCGTCTGAATCACTTGCACCTTTGTCGGGAGCCGTTTCCAATATTACCTGTGAAAAGTAAACAAGATATTATCATGCGACAGACAACAAGCTGTGAATATTTAAACGCGTCCTTATCCCGTCCATCCCGGATGTTCATCCCCTCGAGTGGAAACTTCATTCTCCTTTCGGAACTGTCTCCATACTAACTTGCCTCCCAACCTCAAGTGACAGCACCAGCTGTTTCGTGTGTGCTTGTGTCCCGCACTTCATCCACACAACACGACATCTCCAATGCTTAACTCTTCAAAACATATACGCGAACCGATCGATAGAATGAGTATCTTTTGATATTTCTACCCTGGGCAAAAGACATCTGTTACAGAATCAAGGGGTTGTTGGGCCACTTGCTTTGTGCCACTTTGTGTTGTAAGGGCCCGCGGGCCCCCTGAAAGAAACACCACAAGTTGTTCTCCCTCTCCGGGGTCACCCGCCCCCCGCCTTCCAAGCACTCTTCAAGCACCATAGAAATCATGCCCGCGCCGCGCTTGATTATGATTTCTATAAGTGCTTACATCTGCTGGTGGCGGCGACACTTGAAGGACCAGTTCCGCTTCTTGTATCGTTTCACGCGATCGATAAATTTGACGATTCGCTTCTGACAAGTTATTGTCTTTCGAGAATGCTTGGATTGTTTGGGAACAAAGCATCCTCTCCTCTCCTCTCTTGTTTTAAGTGCCCTCCTCCCCCACCCATTCTTGCCAAAGTTTTTTTTGTGAGCTGATCTTACGATTGACAACTTGGCCACACTTTCGTACGAACGATCTGAATATTTATTTGGATGTATGCAGTGAAGTTATAAATTTATTTTCGCTCTAATTGGCATCAGCAAGTTTCCTGGGCTGATAATATTGCAATGTGGTGCTTCCCATGTGTCGGATATAAATTGAAACAATAGTTCGCGGTTTCTCCGTTTCAAATCCACATGGGTTTTCTCCAAAAGGAATTTGTTTTCAAGCCAAGCGTTAATACCAGGCATGCAGTAGGTGGAGCCTAATACGAAAATCATGTATCGGTCGTTGGTCTTCTTCCGCTTCGAACAATAAAACATACTCACTAACTGGATTGAAACACCTTCAATCTCACACGACCTTGTCATACCCTCTTGATCGTTTCTCAATCGTGTTGAGTGATTTCCTCAACCTCATCCCGCCCTCCATACACCAGCATTCAATCATTGAACGCAAGGCGTCGTCTCGACCCTTTAGGATATCCCGTAATGATTACAAATCTGTCCCGTCGTTCGTCCTCGCTGTGGTTGGTCTGCGGGTCGACGCCGCATTTTCTTTTCATTATGCAACTTTATAAAAATCCCCATGTGCGGGTTGCTTTTAAGTCTTGTTGCGTCAAATTTTGGGCAAAACAATGCGGAATTTATTCCATGCGACAATTGTTATTTTTCATTGGAAAAGGTGAAGAATTTAAATATTGAAACATAAATGTTGTCGAAGTTGATTCGATTTACTTAACCTATGTTTCAAGTCAACAAAGACAATAATTTGTCGGTTCCTGGTTAAAGTCAGGTGGAGGGTAGCGGTTACAGCATCAAAACATGTGGCGTGGAAGGAGATGGCTTCATAGACTTCCCCTAGACAACTTAGAAGTTGTTGATTAATTTCCCTCAGGCCTTAAACCTCTTCCGAACCGCGTCGACATTCTAGTGCGAAAACACAAGACACCATCCTCTACCGAGCAAGGAACCATCCTCAGCTATCGGTTAAAACCAACGTCCGCTTTGATGTGAAAATAACTTTCTGCCTACGGTGTCCGCGTTGGCATGTCAACACATATTTCATGCTGTGTTGACGTGTAAGACATTTTGGGGTCGATATTATTTGGGTGTTTGTGGTCAGTAATCCTTTTGAGAATTTTCTTTTCCTACCAGGATTAAACACCATCACAAAACCACTGTAATTGGGTCGTTCTGATCACGGAATGTCACGTGTTTACCAACGTCCAATCAAAACGCCTCACAGTGTTTAGGCGCCAAGCCCGTCTTCATGACCCCAACGAAGCTCCAATATCTCAGGTTTCAGGAATTTTTCAAATAATATTCCTCCGCTGCGTGGAAGTGGTCGCGCGTCAGCTTGATTCGCCGGGAAGTAAATGTTGCAAGATGTTTGATGGATGAATGATTTCGTTTCTTGACACAGTGTGAGGGGAAAGGTTCTCTCTGCTTTGTGTTAAACGACACCGTGTTCCGCGCACTCCTTACAACGCTGCAATCCTGCCCAGGGCCGCGATTAATTAACACCATGACACGTTTATCAGTTACCATAATCATCTTTAATGGAATCCTTTGACCCAACTGAAGTCGCATTCGTGTTGGAAACAAATTTCTTCAGGTCGACTTAAAATTGCTGTAAAGATCCCGTAATCCAGACTAAGCATGGTTTCAAGTTTCACTTCTGACGAAACACATTGTTGCCTCCACTTCCCATTTCAATCTTAATTGATTTAAAATTTCCTTGTACGTGAAACATATTCATAACTAGCGTAATGTTGAACTACAAATTATTATGGGGGTTAGAAGTCGCATCGTAAAGGTTTTCCTAAGTTCAAAAGTTTTACAGCAAACAAAGCCCTGAAGGCCATGGATTTATTTAAAACAAACAGATATGTTTGAGATAATTTCGACCAAGAGGGTTTTCTTCCAACCAAGGTGGCCGGAATTTTTCGGATATTAATTTCCGTGCAATTTATTTTCCTTGATATCCCCGTCCGAAGGTTTTCCATCTCATAAAATCACTTTAACTCTGTTGCCTTGGAAACGGTCACGCGATCCCCCTTGTCACGTCACAATAGGACAGCGCGCGACACTTTGGCCTCCCAAAAGACCCAAGTTTTCGAACGACTGCATTTCGCGGAGGGTGGTTTTGGAGAACGCGATACTGCATTATGACGAAACAATCGATTCTTTGATTCCGACCCTTTCATTACGGCATTGTTGATTTGGAAACAAGAATACTTCGGTTGTCTTTGCGTCGATGCGAAAATGGTCGAGCGTCAAATGTGGAATTTATTAATTTATCTCAAAAAATGTCAAGTAAAAATAATCCACACTAAAGCTTGACCTTCAAAGCTTGACCTTCCCTATTCTTTTTCAAGGTTTTTCTCACTTCCAACATTTTCATACGTCACTCATAATTCCAACAGATTTCACCAAATTGTGTTTTAACCAACTATTGTAAGTTGGGGGATTTCCCACATTGGTGTGTTGGTCCTTGTGCGCCATCTGCCGGGCATTTTAATCAACAAGTCAAAATAGTAGAATCACTACAGGTGGCATGCAGAGAGCGCGACGGATAATAAATTTCGCATCAAAAGAAGCGTTTTTTTTTTACGAACCATATTTGTGATGCGACTTTATTTTTCAGGTGCCCGACAAGTTCATTGACGTCACCTTCACGAGCCTGCAAGAGTTCTTTGTGGCAATCCAGGGCGGCAAGGACCACGACCCCGCATGGAAGAAGGTCATTTACAAGGTCATATGCAAACTTGATCAAGATATCCCGGAACTTTTTAAGTCGCCCAATGTTCTTGAGCACCTCAGCGAAATTTAAACTCTAGTGCTTTGGATAATCCTTTCCAAACCCACTCTGATGTGTCGGATGGAAACCAGCTAAGACGAGAGTGTGCATCGAACAGATGATGTTCTTAAAATAATTTTACAATGTTTGCGAAATCGTTTGTGTGTTTTGTGTTGGTGTTTCGGTGATATTTTAGATACCGCGCTCGTCTTAATGTCATGATATTTCCTTCCTCAACTTCTTCAAGGTTATTTTGGATCGTTGACTGTGAATTCACTTCAGAGAGAAACTGTCAATTTATATCTTCACGTACAATCAGACATGTGCCACGGTGTTGTTATGCCACATGTCAACCTAAATACATGTTTCCTTTCTGCCGATAAGATTTTTCATTTGGTATGACGTAATTGTGACGTATGATGGCACCAAGCGGAAGTATGAGATGAAACTTCATGTTTGTGACGTAGACAATCATTATTTGCCTATTGGTTTCTTTGCTTGTTATTTGCGCGAGTAGTTTTATCGCAAACATCGTAATCTCTATTGTACATTTATTATGACGCAACAAAGAGGTTTGTTTATTGAACATTTTGTTTGTTTGATCATAAAAAACATCAGGAAAAAGAAAACTTTCAACAACTTTCAAATGCATTTCAAATAGAGCAGGCTATTAGGTTACAAGCAGGATAGAATAATGAAAAATTTTTAACACAAGTCTGGTAATTTTACAGTTCGTTTAGCAAAAGAATGTCTTTAAAATATGACACAATAAGTTTCAAGAATGGAAATTATAACTTCGAAGCGTTTCTTCAAATGAACGAAATATTTGTGAATTAAGTGGCGCTCGAATGGCATTACATATTACACTGGGGATACAAGGCGGTCGCTAACATCATATACAAGCCACCGTAAGGACACGCTACCGGGAAGGTGAATATGCGGAAGCCTAAAGTGACATTTGAATTTAATTTTTTCTTTGAACAGAAAGTTTTTCACAGCATTCAAGAGTCGTTAATATAATAAAATCATTATTAAAATGGTTCTTGGTAGACTATATTTGAATTATTTCAATGGAAACTTGGTTATCTTGTCGGTTTAAAAGGGCAAAAATACTTGTATTTCTAGAAATGTCGTTGGTAACAGTGTTAATATGCTGAAATTTTTATGCCTGTAAATATATATTATTTGAAGCAGTTCTTGATATATTGGCATTATCATTTTAAAGTGATTTGGTGTGTTTTAAGCATAGAAAGTTACCGTTGTATTATAAAAATAATCGCGAATAAGTTGTTTGTTTTTGGCCGAGGTGCAGCCTTTTGTGCGAAAAAATAAAAGTTTTGTGTGTCAAGACTAACTAATTTTGTTTTCAGGAACCAGCGTGAAAATAAAGGCGTCCGTTGACCCGGTCAAGTTTTGTCAACTGAAAGTGACGTCATAAAGTAACCTTCGGTTGCTAACAGCTGTATGTAATTAAATTCACGAAAACTTTTTGTTTATTTAGGTTTATATGTTCTTATTGTAGGTAGTGATGTTATAATGTGCGGTGACTAAAATGCAAAACAAAACTGTTATCGTAACTTCGTAGTTTAAACGTAAATCATCAAGCAAAAGTTCTTGACATTTTCTATTTAAACTTAAGGTTATGTTGAATTTACTTTTGGTGCTAAAATAACGCATTAATTTCATGAAAACTGTTTGGGTGCCTATATGTTTTACGTTGCAATAACCCACTGTGGATGTTGAAGTGAACATTCTTTATGTTGAAATGTCAAGTTTTGTCAAACAAGTTTCACGTTAGTTGCATTTAAGCAAATGTAATGCGAAGAACAAGATATGAAAGGTAATTATGTTTTGAACTGTTTGTTTAAGCACTTATTTTGCAACTATTTTTTAGCTCCATGGAGCGAATGGAATTCATGAAATACGCAAACCAAACAAGTCCGTCATTTTCGCGCGTTTATGGTGCCACAGAAAATTACATCTCCAGAAGGTTAGAATATTTCTTAGAAACAAAGTTTGTGTAACTCTAGTAATTATTTTGTTCTAGTAATTATTTTGTTGCAGTGTTAGGGATGTTCTCCCGTCAAAACCAGCGGTTAACAACTACAGGTAAAATATATATGCAGTTAATGAAGATAATTTCTGTAAAGATGTTTGTGTTTATGTTTTATAAATAGTGGATGGAAGGTTTTGTTTATTGTAATATATGTGATTGTTTACGGTTGTAGTTCATGTGCAGAATTTCAGTATGTGCAAAATTGTTGTTAAATTTGTAATTGATTGTTTTTCCAATCGAATCAGATCATCACATCTAACACACAACGGGACTTCATTTCATTCAACTTATGTATGTGATCTAAGGTTTTGCAGTTGTTTAGTTCAGTCAATTCAATGTATGCTAATGAAAGTTTAGACTAGACTGTAAACAAATTTTAATTAGTGATAGTATTTTTCTATAAAGTTTGTTCTATACGTTAGTCTGTTTGTTCACGGTAATAAAACCCAACTGTATTTTGCACATTAATGTGAAGTGATTTTGTGTTTGTAGAATCCTGATGCATATACGTCTAACCACTCACAAAGTTATGGTAGAAGTACTGACAGTTTAGTTCGGCCATCAATGAGAGCACGGAAATCATCTTTTAGTGAAATGTCCTCAAGTTATAGTTCATCGCGATCAACTTCTTTGTCGCCAACAACTGGACAATATGAAGTTAAAACGACAGCAAAATCGCAAACACCTGTTCGGCGAAGATCAATCAGCTCTTCGGAAATTGCATCTCAAACAAGTAGGCAGACTGTTTGTTTCCTGTTTACACATTGTTGGTTCACGCAGGTCGTAAATATTTAAACCACTTTTATTTAACTGTGATTGTTGTTGGTTTGCAATTGCTTAGTTTACGGACAATAAAACACTGCATGCTACCATTAAATATTTTGTCTCATTGTCTTGGGTATTTTCTTTCAAGTTAAATCATTATTGTTAGATAAGAAAAATAACTTTTAATTCAAATTTATTTCTAATTGGGTTTATTTTTCAATTGGTTTACTCCATATAAACAAGTTAATGGGTTTTGTTGAACATGAATGAGTTGCTTTGCTAAATTTCAAAGGTTTAGTTTCTAAGATATAATTAAATTTTATGCACAAAATTTGATGTTTGTTATTTGTTATTTAACACAGAATCCACCACAAGATCGCCAACTTTGAGTGGCTCAGCTTTAAAAAAGTCAGCAATAACAAGTAAGCAAAACTTGGATGTTTGCATTCTGTTTTTCTTAATTGTGTTACATACGAAACTCACTCTTACATAAATTTCAAGCTTTGTCTGGCAACATGAAAATTAGTAAAAGTTTAAATTATAAAGAGCTGAAAATAGTTGAAAAGACTATAGAACCTAATAAGGGTTGATAGATCAAGGCCATCTCTGCATAAAAAGCGGTTTGTCTGGTCATGTCAGTGGTCAAGTAACTCTTTGACCTAAGGTTGCAATTGTGTAAACAATGTTGTCATTGTCTTTTCATTGTTACAATTGCTCCCCACAGTGCTTTGTCCATTTGTAAACAGAATGTGGTTGTTGAAAATTCTTAAATTGTAATGATGTTTATGAAAACACAAGAAGCAACCAACCGAAAAACATGTATTTTGCTTTCATGCAACTGTTGCATAGTGCGAAACTGGTTTAAATGTGTTTAAATTAATGAATAATAATAATAAGTGGGGATTGTGGCTAGCCACTTGTTTAAATGATCAATATTTTAACCAAGGGTTATATTGATTTTAAGGTTTTAAACTATTTTGCATTCGAGCTGCAGCTTTCTTGCGTGTAAACATTCAAACAATATAATATTAATGCGTGACAAAAATAACTTGCTCAGTAATCAACAATTAAAAATTATAATATCACATTTTTCGCTTGAACTTGCAGCATAATAATATTTACTAGATTATTAACTATAACATATAACAGTTATTGTTGTGATGTATACTTAAAAAGTGCCTTTGTTATAAATCTATGCAATGCTACATAAAGCTGTAATGAATTGTTTCCTTAATATTTCAGTTGACAAAAAGCCTTATGATACGGATTACACGCCCTCATTTGTAAGCACAACCTACCCCAAAAGACCAAACGAACATGACCTTGAATCAAGCCATAATGTAAGTTACCAGTGATGATTATTGTTTGTAACTAACTTCCTGCAGCCTCCATATGACACATTGTTAACCCACAGAACAATAGGCATTGTCACATCACAATAACACCAACAGTAATCAATTTACCAGTGGCATGCCTTGATGTCAATGCAGAAAAAGTGCCAGTTTTCTAAAGATTTCAAGGTCAATTGTTTAGTTATGAAACAATGAGCAGTAGAAATGGAAGAAAATTAGGTCATTGCTCCAGTTCGAGTCTTAGTAGACAGAGGTCAGGCAGTCAGGCAAACACATCAGTAAGAAATCAGGTCAGACAAAATGTTTGGTGAAGTTTGGTTTCAGAATTTTGTTGTTATGGTTTACAATTCTTTGTAAAGTAAACCTGTGATTGTGACATCACAAAGACATAATTTGATTAATGTCAGACGTGGTTTCAGATAGTGTTCACACTTAAGTTTGGTGAATCATAATAGCGTAGGACAATTTCCAGTTTAAGGCTTAGCCATTAAGAAATTGTGCCATGTAGGTCAGAAAACATGAGGAAATTCCTGCCCTCAAAAACCTATTTATAATGTTTCAGTCGTCATCCAACCAACCTTCATGTTGGTTAACACAGGAAACATTTTACATGATATAACGCATGTGTTAGTACAGTAGTGTTGGATCGAGTATGTTTAGTTATACTTTTGAACAATATGATAAAGGATGGTTTAACGTGTAACTTTCAGCTACATGTTAATTTGCTTGGTATAAACTTGCCACAAACGGAGCTGGTAAGTTAACAGAATGATGCAAGTATTTAAGCTTTTAAATTTCATCACAGCCTGTTAGAAAATAGCTTTTAATCGTTAAATGTTTATTGGAAAACAACAAGTTATTGAATGTTTAAAAGTGCATAGATAAGGTTTTTGTTTGCCCAAATATTATAGCAAGGTGAAACACTGTTCAGAAACATAGCTATTCAATAATAACAAGTTGTTAGTAACAACACAATATTCAGGTTTTCTTTACTGCAATAGTTAATTTATTAAAATTGAATTTTTACAAGATGTCTATTTTGCAAATGTATTTGTATGAATTCTAACAATCATTTCAGGGTTATTCGCAAACTGACATTGGCAAGGGAACTACTGGGCTTCGAAATATTGGGAATACTGTAAGTGTAACTTATCTAAACATCATGATTTTGTAAATAAAACAATATATGTAATTAACATGTATAATTCTACATTGTTTTGATTGATAATTGTGAAGCAGAGTTTTTGTCAACTTAACTGAAATAAAATTTTGTTACCGACAAAAATTAAACTTTTTATTATTAGTATATTCTAAAATTATGTGGAAACATTTTTTAAACAAATAGATTAACGACCAACATCCAAAACTTAAAATGCTTGGGTAGGTAATGCAGTAATTAATCTTTCCAGTGCTTCATGAACTCAATTCTTCAGTGTTTATCGAATACCGTTCCTCTACGTGATTATTGTCTAAATTCTAAATATTTGAATGATTTAAACAAGGAAAAATCACCAATGAAGGGAAAGTTAATGTCAGGTAAGCTCTCACTACAAATTCTCATAATTTTTGAGTTTTGCTGAATGATTGGAACATTTCAAATTGTAGTCAATTGGCTTATTCTATAAAAGAATCAATTTTACCAACATACACATTCTCACTTATTTAAATACATTCTGGCAAAATTAGGAAACCAATATTACAAATATCTGATAAAGTTATTGAAATCTCTGCACAAAAGTCAAGTTTTTTTATTTGTTTCAGTTTTTGCTCAAGTGATGAAGGATTTGTGGCAAAACAAAACTTCCCCGATAAATCTGACAGAATTCAAATCACAAATTCAAAAATTTTCTCCCCGTTTCATGGGATATGAGTAAGTGTTTTATATATTTGTGTTAATATATATTTATTTTCAAATGTTTTATTAACAAAATAGTAATTTTCCCCTTCATAAAACAGTGCCAATGTTGGAACTGTCAGATTAATCCTTTTTATTTTGTGTTTCTGACGATAGATATTTCCAAAATAAATTATTATTTAGAAACCCAATTATATTCATAAAATAAATTGAAATCTCTAGACTATATTTCCAAATATTTTCTGATATAACTTGTTGAAAAAATTACATACTAAGTCTTTGTTGCCTGACTGTTTGGTGATTCTGATATCCATTCCAATCAGTCTATCTATTGCTGAGGAATCCCTACGACCTTCATGGACCTTACACAATGATAAATGACCTTTTTTTCATATTTGTCCAAATTCATTGATAACTTTAAATATGTTGTCGTCAGTTTTTCAGTTGTATAAATTGTTTCTTGACAGACAACAAGATTGTCAGGAGTTCCTTAGATTCCTGCTTGAAGGTTTGCATGAAGATATTAATCAAATAAAACTTCGATCGAAGGATCCAATCCCAAACATGATGAAACTGAGGTACTTTAGCTTTCACGCAGTCCTTAGCCTTTTGTGCCAAACTTTTTCTTATTCCACTATTTGAATATTACCTGCTTGATTATAACACTGGATTGGAGCAGATTTTTTGACCCAAGGGCGACGATTTATCAAACATTTGAGTAATTTATTGACAATAACATTTAAAAGCTGCAACTCGAAGTCAAAAACCATGGTTGCCTGACTCTTGTTACCTCAAGTTTAGAGAAGATATATGACCAATTATTTTCAGGAAAGCTGTCATGTTTCACATTGGCCAGACCACCCCAACCAAGTAATCATACGCAAAAAATAACTTTTCCCTAAATTTTCATGCAAATATCTTAACTTTGCTGAAGCTATTTTCCAAGCATGCATACGCACAACTTTAAAAATTAAATTCTCTGCTAAATAAACTCTTCCTTTCTTACTTTGATCATGCGATAGCTTGAAAATTCTGCTTTAATAGTTTTCTTATTGTGTTAGGCACTTTTAGATAAAAATACGTGAATATTTTATCTGTGCAGTCTATTCTTTCTTGACTTTTGAAAAGTACAAGAGAATGTCCTAATCTTCTAATGTGGTGAAGCTGATATTTTGTGTTTTCAAAATACAGCTGTTTCCCATATTTGGGCGTAAATAAATCATGCTTAGCTTCCCTTTTATATTTGGAAGCACAAACCTGGTTAGTTCAGCTGTTGCTATAGCGTATGCAGTAAAACATTTAAAAAATAGTTTCTTTTAAATGTTCAAATATTCTTGCGCAGCGCCAGAGATAAAGCTCGTCGAACGTGGGATTGGTACGCAACCAAGGATAAGAGTTTTGTGTACGATTTATTTGTCGGTCAACTCGAATCCTCATTAAAATGTCTCGAATGTCATCATGTATCATTGACCTATGACCCCTTCTGGGACCTTTCCCTTCCACTTTCAAAGGTGATTAAATTTGTTTCGTTTAACTTTGCAATTTCTAATGTGTGCAAACAAGTAACTGTATTAGAAAAAAAGGTAATGAAAATTTAAGAGGAGTTAGAATTGTATGAATCTCCCTAATGAACCAAATCATTGTGGTGTTTTGACCAACTATGATATTACCTTCAGTTTATTCAGCAAACCTAATTTTTTTGCTTGCGATCCACTAGCTTACATTGAATAGTAAAAATGGTTAAGCTGACACACAAACTTGGACTTCCCTGTTATAAAACACCTTCACCCTTAATATTCTCATGTCATTTAATACAAGATCATGTTGTTTCTATGTTCAAGTCATCCTATTCAAGTGAATCAACTCTTCTCAGCGATTGTTTGAAAACTTTCACCAAAGAAGAAACTCTGGATCGAGATGAAAAACCTGTAAGTAGTTTTCGTGATATTTTGAAACCCGAAAGTTTTATTTAGGGTATTATGTACCCGCATAAACTTGATATTCTACGTAATAAGGGCAAATGCTTTTCTTGCCTATTAAAACGGTCATTTTAAAGTTAACTGAAACGTGGTTGTTGTAAACTTGTGTTGTGGTCGAGGTCGCAGGATTTCCTATTTAGCCACAAACTTGACGCTGCCTATGGAACCTACATAAGCGAAATCGATTTTTCAAAATAAAATCTGCTGACGTCAATCAGAGGCTTGTGGCTTCACTATAAACACCAACTAAAGTAATTTGCTCTCGCAGACAAATAAACAATGCCTAACCGAGGGCCAGATCCCTCTACAGCTATTAAGCAAATCCTAGTTAAAAACTTTCGTGTTTTCAGACTTGCGAAGAATGTAAGGCGAGAAGGAAAATGATCAAAAAACTTCTCATTCACAAATTTCCCAGGATTCTGGTCATTCGTATCCTTTCAACCAAGTTTAAAGTTGATGTTTTGTTTGAATTATGTCTCCGGTAATGTCGGGACAACTTAAACGTCGTGTAATGTTTCCACAGTAGTTGCCATCGCATTATGGGATGCGCACGACCATTGTTACAACAAAGGACTCGTAGAAAACTTCTTTATTAAACCGACAGGTCCACTGTATCGACACACTTCGTCTCATCAGTGCATTATTGACGCAGTTGCCTCTGCATGTCTCTTAGAGTGCTTAGAACTGAATAATTGCCCGTTTAATTTAGAGATTTTATCATTGTCGATATTAAAATAGAGAGGTTTGTTGGCTTGGACATAAACTTCTCACGCCGAAACATGACCATGTTTTTGTTTCCTTAACATTTCAACTTTGCCGAAGACTTAAAAAGATTCAATGAAGGGAGCCGATATCGCCAGAAACTCACGAATTCTGTCAAATTTCCACTGAAGGAATTGAACCTTGAGAACTATGCGAGCGATCAATGTGAAAGTAAGTCGGTTTGAATGAATTTGTTGGGAGAATATCATTTGCATTCTCCACTTCAAATAACTACAGTATAGTGTCGATAACTTGCGGCCCGTGACGTCTTTACAAAATTAAAATATATGACTCTTTGTTGTGTTATAGTACAAAATAAAAGATAATCTGAATAAAATACCTCCAATCCGCAAGGTTTGACAACTTGACAAAGGAGTTTTGTTAGTGTAAAAATAGTACGACCTGATACATTGTAAGGTTTGGATGTGAACCGCGGCTACAGAAAGGTTACCGACCTCCCTGGTATGGACATGAGGGTTTGATAATATCGGGAAAAAATACAGCTGCACAATAGAAATCCTACTCCGTGACTTGAATTATAAATTCGACAAAGCAACTTAACTGCTCAACTTTAATTATTCTGATAATATTTTTGCAGACCGCAGTTCGGCTGTATACGATCTTTATGCTGTTTCAAATCACTGCGGTTCGTGTTACGGTGGCCACTATACGGCGCACTGCATCAACCCAGAGATGAAACAATGGCACGAGTTTAACGACTCCCGGTAAGCATTCTGATGCTGGGTTTATTACACGGAGTAAGCTGGGGTGATGTGGAAGGTTTTTATAACCCGTAATAAAGATTGTTTGTCAATTCACTGCTGGATTGCTGATAATTTTATGACAAAATCACTCGTGAATTACGAACAAATTTTAAAGCTTATTCTAGCGTAAATGAAATTTATGGGGTCACATTTTTTCATAAATTGTTGCCTAAATGTTCCATTGCATTTTACGTTGTTAAAATACAAAGTTTGATGACGCAACACTTACGTCACAGGGTGACATCAGTTTCGTCGTCATCAATTTGCACGAAGGAAGCCTACGTGCTTTTTTACACTCAACGCCGCATGACGTCATCGAACTTATAGCACACACGTAACCATGTATTGCGGGGTTGCCTTGCCAACTCGCACGTGACTCGGCGCAGCTCTGCAGGAAATTTTGGATGTAGAAAATAAATGAACTCGTTTTCTCCGACGAAAATGTTTTATTACGTCATACACAGTAATGTGTGAGCTACTACTGTGACGTCACACGGGGACTTACTATGCACGTAATAATTCTACCCGAACTGTTTTTAGTCGCTCAATGGCACGGAGTGGTTACAGGCGTACTTTTCTTTTCAAGTTTTTAGAGATCTATTTTGAAGTATTTTTCTACTGTATTTATGTCCACCTGTTTGTGGGGAGTGCTCCCTGTGTGTTTTTAAGGGGGGTCCACCTGCATGAACACACAAAACCCTTCCGCATATCGGGGTTTCCCCAATTTTAACCCTTCGTATTATCACGTGATGCACTTGATTGATAATCGGGGGAAATTCCCGTTTTTGTCGCAACCTAGTTACATGATCTCGTCCCTTCTGCGATTGTTGGTCTTTGTTATGTAACAAACAGTATTTTTTGGTTATTTGTATTTTGTTGTGATGGAACTTACGATTTTTGATTGAAGATTTTGACTCGAACAGAACCATGTAGAAGCAGAATTGCGAAAACAGTGGTGCTGATTTATTTTTGGTAAACACTTATTCTTGCAAACTAAGATCACAAATAAATGCTCCGCACAATGCTTCCTTTCAAGCGTCACGGTACGTTGATTGTGACTCCACAACTAAACCGAATCCGCGCCGACCGATTTCAGTGTTTCCAAAACTTTTTTCAAGTGGTGTTTTAGTTTATTGTATATGTGATACATTGTCTGCATTGGAATGTTTTATTTTAGAATAAAATCCCAATCCACGTTGGATTCATCCCGTATTCAAGATTATGTTAAGTGAATTTTGTGAATGGAGTCCGCGTAATCTTGATATATTACCTTACTGCTTGGACATTTTTTTTATAGCGTTAATATTGTATCGGCGTATGTACAAGTTGAGGAACACAGGTTATGGATGTTTCTATAACTGGTTTGAAAGTCGAATATTCAACGAAATTCCACATAAAATAATTTTTTCTGGGCAAACTAAGTTTTCACCATCGGCAAAAAAGTCTTGTTTTTTCGGTGCCAAATCTCTCAGTTTTGTAACAATTTCTCTCCAGTTCGACCAAACCTACAACTATTTGAACTTGAACTTGTTAGTTGAATACAAACATATGTACACAAGAAATCTAGCAAAATATACAAACACACACTTGTATAAAATAGCACAAGAGCAAGAAGTGATAACGGCTTCGCCAATAGATTTGCATAAATGTTTGAAACTTTGTTCTAAACGCAAAATAAAAAGCTTTGAGCTTTCCCGCATTTGAAATGCATAGATTGAACCCGCCGTGCATAACAAGCAGTAACAATAGAAAAGCAGATACAAGTGCAAAACACATGAAGCTACGAAAAAAGTTTTTATTAAATGACATTTTTGAGTCCCTTGCAGAGACATGTGCTATCAGTCCAAAGAAAATCAAGACGAAGGTGGAAATTTGATTGATCTGAACACGTCAGGGACAGGTTGGTCGAATTTACAGATGGTTTTGTAGATTGACTTTTTCCATGACGGTAGGCGGTCTTTTCCGTCGCGGATTGCCGTCAAAAACTCCTTTATGCTTTGATCCACTGCAGAGTCGAATTCACGCGGCACCTGTCGAATTCCAGGCATAAATATGAGAAAGTATTGAACACATGGTAAGCTTAAGTTATTGATTTCACTAAAAAAGTTTTTGACAAGGATTTCGCAATTGTTGTCCAATGAAAAGTACATGGAATAATTAAGTTCATTTTTTGAAACGATAAAAGATGCCCCACTCCCCAAATACCAAGATATTTTGAGTATGTTGTTGTTTTGAGATAAATTTAGGCAAAAACTGCTGGTTTTGCTGCAATGAAACCATAAGGACCACATAATTATATTGTGAAGGTTTGTGAAACTTTGAGTGACAGGTGATGTACATACAGGTTTCCATCATGGAACTTGTGACAGAAAAGCAACAATTTTTCACCCATTTTGTGTTCCTCTGCCGTATTTGTGAAAGTTCACCATTTTGTAGCAGGGAAAAAAGAGGAATCCAGCGGAAAAAGGGTTTACAACCTCCGCAGCTTATGATGGAGATGAAACCTTTATTGAGCATTCATCAGAGAGAACAGATGCACAGACGTCTATTATTCATCGCTGCCAAACACAACGATCAAAGACAACTTTGCCAAACCTCATTCTTTTTAAGCCAGACGCTTCCTGTGTTGATCACGCATAGGAGTTGGAACCGCGAGGATTTCCCTTCAGCTGTTAGAGCTGAATTTAACAGCCAGAAAATATGTTCGTGAAAACCGGATCTACAATGGCAGTCGTTGAAGTTGATACATCCTGTAAGTTGGGAAGTGTTCCACAGTATCAATTTATCCCTTGCTTAAGAACGAGAAACGAGATGTAAAACGTGTAAGTCTGACAAATGTTTTCACCATCCTTAAACTAGCGGCTCTTCTGCTCGATGTAACTCCTACAACCCCTCTACCCATCACCTAATTCAAATATATTTTAAAAAGTTTTGTCGGCAAGATCGTCCACAATCACACCTTATATGTCGAAACAGTGAGACCTTATATGTCGAAACAATGGACATCTGTTTGCAGCTCACAAAACTTTTCACAAATATTTTCACCCGCAGCGCAAACCTTTCTTATTTATGTTATAATCACAGCTTGTTGATCAGGCACAATATCAATGGTTTTCCTGTTCTGTGAGTTCAGTGTTGATGCTATTTTGGAATTAAAATTGCCACTTTACTGATTGTTGATAAACTTTACATTGTATGTTGGAAACGGGACAAAAAACACGTTTTGTTTGCAAAACTGAATTAGGTTTCATGAGAATTCTCCCAAATAATCCGTGGAAAGAAACGTTTTGAAAACTTTTTGCTCGGGACTGAATCCGTGGTATTCTGTATATATGTGTTCGAGGTATTCCATCTTAACTTTTGATATTTCGCGAAAATGCTCGGGAAGACAGATGGGTGGGACGTGTGTTGTCACTATTTCAAGCTGACACATCCTGCGATTAGTCTCTTTGGTGTCAGAAGCGTGGCAGGTGACAAACCGCTATCCCTGGACTTGATTGAACGAGCAGATCAAACAGAGGCACAATATCCGTACGACGAAAAGGTAAGTTACTTTCCAATAACCGCTTCATCATCTGGTTGAACGGCGCCAGCAACAAATTTGACACCTGTTGTAAGCTTGGCTTAATCAGTGCCGCGTCGAATATCGCCGAACTGTCAGGTATAATACTGAGGCCCAATAGACACACGGCTTTGGTAATGCGCCCGATCATAACGCCTTTCAATCCCGGTTAATCCGAGTGTAGATCAATCACATTCCTTTGATGCATAAAAATTGCTTCCATAAGCTTAAGCTCATCAATTACGATAACAGTTTGGAAAACCTTTTTCAGTATTCACGTGTAAAATGTTTCATGTCTCAAAGTTTACTTGTTTTTGCAACAAGCCGAATGTATTTTTTCAACTTCGTTTGTTGCCCAGGTGTGGAAAAAGAACTTGTGTCGTTAAGAAAACCAATAAGTTGGTGGTCATTTTCTTGACATTGTCAACAATTATTTGGGCCAAATATAATGATTAGAGAATGTAAAGAAGGTTTACCTCAAGGCGCAGTAGCCAGAAAAAGTGTCTATTAATTTACCAAACCCTACAAAAACACTTACAACGAAATCCTCATTTTTGTTGTAATGAAGATTCAGAATCCTGAAAACCTCGCTGTCACGTGACACCTGCAGTTGATTCGCTTCAGTGATTCCATCAGTGAGAGCCTGACGTGCGAACTTCTCGACTTGGATGTAGTAGAACTCGCGAAAGTTACTGAACCACTTGATCAGCTGGGAGGTGGTGGCCCGCGTGAACTGTTACGTCATCAATAATAGCGTTAGTGACGTCGTATCGACGATAATTTAAAGTATAGTTATGCAAATAAAACTTATTGTGAGAATTAATACAGGCGATATAATACAGAATAATAATTCACTATTTTTTATTTATTTGTTTTCGTTTTCTTTTTAAAATGAAAATCATAAAAGGTTTTAAACATTTTATTACTTTTACGTCCGTGAAAAAATATTTGAGGATGTTTGTGGTTGGGTAACGTGAATAGAAAAACATCAACTTTGCTTTCTTCAGGTGATGGGGAGTTAGAGCTTCTTGGACGTAAAAATGAGAGTCAAGAAAAAAGCTGGTAACGAGTTTGAATAAATAAAACAAATCAACTCGAAAACTACAGTAAAAAAGTAGCGGTAAAAATTTAGCAAAGGGTAATTTGTATAAATCTGTTGCATATTCGCTTCGTCTTTTGCACTAAATATTTTTTAGGTGACAAATAAATCATATTGAAAGGATATAGATAGTGATTGCTGGGGTTCGCACTCTGTTTCTTCTCGGTCGTTACCTGAATAATAGAAGAAAAAATATAAAAAATCATATCGACATCTGAGGAAAAATCACGCTGCTAGTGAGGTTCGAACCCATGACCTTCGGCAATGATCAGGCAGTGTTATACGCAATTCCACAACAAACATATGGACGATCTGTTGCAACTGACAGCGACAAGTAAAGGTTTTCGCTTATTAACTGCGCCTTGACCTCCAACTTACCATCCAGCCACCCGACCTCAGGTGACGTCACGTTGCCTGGCAACGATCCTCTCCGCTGTGGAGTTTGTTGAGCGAAGTATCCGTCCTTGTTCGCGGCGTCCATGGGAACAAATCCACCGAGATCACAGGAAGTGACGTAATCTTTGGACATGGAGGAGTCGGGAGATGTTGCGGTGGGTGAGATCATGTAGATCTGGGTGTCGAAATCCTCCTCTTCCTCCTCCTGATGGGACGCCCCCTCCATGCTGTTCCGGTGGGAGAGGTTGACCGGTGCGTCCTGGGTTGGAGGAGGGGCCGACATCAACTCGACAACATCCGGACTTCTTCGGGATGTGACGAGTGGAAGAGGCTCAAGCTGTTCATCTTGTCCACTAGGTGGCGATGGCCAAGAACTACATAAATTAAAATAGCGGCTTCGTTGGAAAGAAATCAGTCACCTTTCTTTCTCAAGACAAATAAAGTTGGCTGAATAAACGCAAACCATTACAGTTCAGTCCATAAGAAATAAATGGACTAATGTTGCGTGGGAATTGAGGAAAGCATGATTTTTTAAGATATGTTTTTGTTTTATATTTAGGGGCACTTTTCACACAGTTTCAGAATTTGTCCTAATATCTGGAGCTGTGAAGTTGTCTAAATATTATTCCACCTTTGAGTTGAATGTCGGCTTGCCCAGTCTGTTGAGGGCATGGGAAATGCTTCTGGCATCAGGTTTATTTCAGGACTTTGGCGGGAAATCGTGCTTTGATTCACAGGTGAATATTTCTGGAATGTATCTTGGGAACGTTGTCCGGTGATGTGGTTTGTGCCTGAAATATATTCAGTAATAAAACATACAAAAAAAATTTACACTTATTAATTATTAACCCACTTAAAACAAACAAGAAATTCAATATTTTAAAAGTGAAACTTACGATTGACACCAACACCGTGGCACACCAAGTGGCCATCTTCCAAATACTTTTCATCCGTTAGGGGTCGCTGGCGAATGTTGATTTGAGACTCAATGTCACGCATGACTGAGCGGGCCGTCTGAGCCGCAAGATCCTCGATCGAAGATATAAGTTCGCGCTTTACTGCCTCGCTTATGACGTGATAAAGACGGTCTTGTGTAAGTTTCTCGTTACCCGTCACGCTTGACTGCTCATTCGTACGACGCCGTTTTCTGGTTATCGGTTCCGCATCAATAATTGCAGTGTTTTTGGTGTTTATTTCCATTTCTTGATGCACTGAGAAATTTAAATCAAATAATTAGATTTGTTGCGGGAAATTTTTATGAAGAGAATTCAGTCAAACTGGTTCTGACACAATTGTGGTTTAATTTTGGTGCAACTTTTCTAGCGTATTCTGTGCCCACTGTTTTGACTTTTGCCAAAATTAGTTTTAAAATTTCCGATAGCCGGGTAGTGTCACAAGAACAATGCTAGCTGCATACATTGCCACAAGAAAACAAAGTCGATCAAAATTTTCCCTAGAATTTAATACTGATCATGAGTTTCATTAAAACTATGTTGGGTTCTAGTTTGAAACACACGTGTGTTCTGACATATGTTCCCAATTATCACCAAGTTCAAAACTAACCTTGTCTTGTTGTCGGCGATCTCAACGGACAAGTTGTAGTTGAGAAGCTTTTTCGAGCGTTGTAACAATTCTAAAAGAGATGAACATTCATTTCAGGTCATTCTATGACGTAACAACTAGAAACCAACAAAGCTCATTTCAAATTCATTACATTTATGGGTGTCGTAACAGCTGTCCTCCCTCTTATTTGGGTAAAAGTTGGACCTCTTGGTGCTTCCCCCGTAACCCCGGAACCTCTTTCGTCATAATTGGGAACTGACGGCGTCATCTCGTATCTCATTTGAAGTGACGAAGGTTGGTTGTTGTAGCAACCACGTGATGTGGAGGCCAAGTTTGTTCCACTAAACAAAGCAATCAGTGACGTCACAACCATGGGTTGTCTAGTGTTTAAATGAATAAAAGATTAAGTAGCAAATGTGTAATGACGCAATTTGTAAATGCAAAAATATTCTGGACGAATGTGGTGACTGCATGTTGCAGCTAGTGAGACTCGAACCACTGACCTTTGGTTTAACAAATACACGCGCTACCTCGAAACAAAAATTCGTTTGATGAAATTACTGGGCACTGTATCCAAGCGAACAAAAATACAGAATAATCCAAAAAATATACAAAAATATTCAAGGCTTTTAAGTCTGCATTTACTTTCCCCTCATCTGATTTCTCAAGTTGAAATTTACGTCACGTCTGGTTTAGCAGCTTGCTTTAAGTATGAAAGTAATTGTTGCTTTAAATATGCTACCAACTTTTTGCAAGTAAATATTCATCACAACAGTTAACACACAACTGCGGCAACTCTAAGTATAATAGTTAAATTTCTCTGTGAACTCAACGCTAACCCAAAACACTTACGCTGCTTGAATGGTTGTGGGCAGATTGTAGTTTGGATCAAGACGCCGCCGCCTCAGCAAACTCCTGTTAGGACGAATCGCGTGGTTCACTGGTGAAGCGGAACTTTTACCGTTCCGAGAATTCCATTGGTTATTCGGAGCACGTGCTCTCGGCGCACTCGCCGACCAACCGCGATAGGTATTTTGCATCGAACTCTCCGAGAAAGGAACGATTTCCTGAGAAGTGTGGTCACGTGGTGCTTGCAAAAGGGTTCTGGCAGACAGAAGTCCTCGGCGCGGAGGACGTTTCTTGGTGGGGTTTCCTGTTTGCTTCGGGTCCTATGAAGTGAATTTTTTTTTATTTAATTGCTGTGACTCGTTATGCTGGTGTTTCTATTTAAATAAGAACTGATAATGATCTTTGCAGCAAAATATGTAATTTTAGAGATTGTGTTTCTCTGGGTTTCCGAAAATTGTTAAAAATGCTCTCTTTTTTGCATTACTTCAGTCCATTCCATTACCACCTTCCCGAAACGCACAAGTTTGACCCGAACTGATTGCAACTAAGTCCGAATCGTACAGTCGAGTATTAAGAGGTATAAATATTTTTTTATCACTTAGCAAAAAGGCTTGCAAATGATTTTTACGATGTTTCCTTCAAGTAATAAGTGCCTGATATTTTGATGCTGCACACAAACCCCAAAACGACTCAAGGTCACTTCGGTCTTCGGTGGAATGACATCAACGATATTTCCCGTATTATGTTTGAATTTCGCTTAACTTGAATTTCATTGAGGCCAAGTTTGTTCCACTAAACAAAGCAATCAGTGACGTCACAATAATGGGTTGTCTAGTGTTTGAATAAATGAAAGATTAAGTAGCAAATGTGTAATGACGTAATCTGTAAATACAAAAGTATTCTGGACGACTGTGGTGGCAACAAGCTGGTGAGAATCGAACCCAATGACCTTTGGTTTTCGCACATGAAATTATTGCGCACAGTATCCAAGCGAACAAACCATTTGGTTTACGTCGGTATTTGTTTAAAATTCAGTCTCATTGCTTGTTTTTCGTGAGCTGTTATTTTTATCAACCATATCACAGGTTTTACCGAGCAATATAGCTGACAAACATGTTGTTTTAAGTGTTACGGTTTGACTGTGTTGATCATTGTGCCGACCAATCAGAATATTCTTTGTTGTGTTGGGTTTGAAAGGCATCCAATTGATAATTTGTCCTCAAGTTCATCCAGCCATGACACGAAACTACACTCTCGACCACCACGTGGATCTGCGTGGACGAATGTATGCACACGCCCACAAGGAACACTTCACTTTTGCTGCCCCAGCGAAAAAGTTCGTTAATTACGTATTTTTATCGAGAGTACGACCTTCATTTGACAGAATGTTGACGCTTTTAGGCTAATGTTGTACGCCTAATCATAACTTGAAACAACATCTGTGTTCAGACAGCAATTGTAAGACATAGCTGTCTTTGGATCATGCGCGAATAAATACACAAAATCCCATGAAACTTTAAAACGCACAAGTGTCAGTTTACCTAAAAGAAGCTCCGAAACCGGTTGATTAAACAGGCGCGAGGTAAAACCAGTATGCAAATAGCAACTATCGTTTTACGACTCTTGTTTAAACGACGTAAGAAACTCTGTGCAAACAAGGTCTTAAATTAAGGACCTTTTCTGTACGGGTTCACGCGTTGTCGCGAGTCGGCCAACAAAAACTCCTGTACGATAGGAGTTCCTTTAGCGGTAATTTCGACACAGAAGAATTGTTGTCCCTTAAACGGTTGTGATGTAAGTTAATTCGGCTCCAATGTCACAAAGACACGGTATCCATTACAACGCATTTTGTATTTGTATTCTCGCAAACCATAGACAACCTGATCTTTCTTAGGGCGAAGATACAAACGTAACTTGTGAAATCGAAGAGACAGAAATGCTCCAGTTGACACATACAACTTCAACATACACCCGGAACGAACAAAACGACAGCGGGAACGATTCAAATTTCACAAACAAGCTTCTTTACCTAACATACAGTCACGTTTCATTGTAGAAGCACAGAAAGGAATGTAACTGTCACAACTAAACATCGTCCAGACGTATACGGGACGTGACAGTTGAACACATCGGTCCGACTGTGGGCTCAGCATTAACACGAAACAAAATTTACTGTTTGTACACAATGTGTTTGTATGTAATGTGTTTGTACGTATTGTGTTTGTACATAATGTGTTTGTATATAAACCCCGTGAAAATTTCACGTCAGTCGTTTGCACAGTAGCGAATTATAGAAAAAAAATACTTTGTGACAATCGGCTTTCCAGTGTTGTAATGTATCTAACAAACGATTTCCCATAAACCTGATGATGTCTTACCTCTTGGCAGCGGTCTTTTGGTTAAATTAACCTAATAATGAAATTTGCCAGAAGGTCAGCCATATTTTACAATATGCTCGTAGCACAGCAACGATTGCAATCTTCCCAAACTAGGATTTATTTAACAATCCGCTCCAGTACAAGTTCAGGTTTTTCCACCTTAAATACTTCATCGTTGCTGCTTTCTGGGCTGTGATCTTATTCGTTTAAATGATTGCTGATCCCGTGTAATTGTATTTACTTTCCAAGGTTATAACATAACCTTTGACCTTCCCTATCTATTTTACTCACTGTAATGTTTGTCGTCGTGTTTGGGCAAAAATTAACCAATGAAAAAATAAATGAATCCTAAATCAGGTTTAAGCTGAGAAACTATTATGTCTACTTTGATGGTTTTGAATAGAGCATTACACATGTGGTTCGTATAACAAATAAGGGCCTATGTATAGACATGATTACAGATGTACTGCTAAGACATGTTACGCCAAATCCGTGTGCACACTGTTGCAGCTCGTAAACCGGTATTACATTCGGCAAGCAAGAAATGAAGCAAATGAATTTGAATTGAAACTTACCCGGACTCTGAGTAATTTCATTTCCGCTTCGCAAATAACAAATATTGTGTTCCTATCTATCGGTACAATAACCGCACACAGTTGGCTGTTCTGAAAAATCAAACTTTATTAAATCTTTCCATTAAACCTAATACAAGCAAGTCCCACTGCATTGCTTCCGTCACCTATTCCGTTCAATAACACGTAGCAACAGGTGGCGGCTACCTCCTTGCTATAGAAAAGCAACGCTCTGCTCAACAATATAATAGAATAATAACGACAATGCTCTGAGAATGCGCACGGTTGTAATCTGAAACGAAGGCAAAATCGTCGTGTATTGAGGTTGTCTAGACGAGTTTGTAGCTTCTGCCCTAGCAAGTTCTAGGAAGCGCTTCACTGGTCGTGCGGTTCAACCGCCTTCTTACAGTGGGGTTGCTTAGTGCTCGCAGACAATTTTAAAACCGCTGACACGGCAAACCCTATCTTAAAAACGCATTTCTGTATGGGCCCAATATACAGTTGTGTGTATACTCAGGGTGGCCATACCGTACTTATTACTAAGGTCTGCTTAGTTTGGAAATGTGTGCTCAGTTTTCTCGTCGAAATCCTGATTATTAATGATATTTCGTTTTAGTTTTTATCGCTGCTTGTCCCAAAAAGGAAATCATCTAATTCACACTACACAAAGTCCCCCAAAATCCAGTTTCCAGGGTAAGTTCTGTAGTGTAGCCACGTTTGTAGCAAAGGCATGTAACACGTTATAAATATTATGCATGTACCTTTTAAAGTTTGACTCGAAATCTGCGCACGAGAATATATAGAGAGTTACCGGACCACAGCATACAAACTAGTTTTGTTTTTATGTTTTCTTGATGGCGAAATCCCTTTTGTGGTTGCAAATATACTCAACACCTATCTTTCATAGTAGGCTAACAGTAACAAAGCTATGGCGAAAGTGCTACCGCAAAACTAGCATCCGAATGTTTGAAACGTTAGACAATTTCGCAAGCCAGCAAGCCACTGTTTATGTGACGATTCGCGCTAACACGGGCAGTAATATTTCGCAATGCTCGGCTCAAGTTGCCCTTAAAGCGAAAAATCGGGGGATACCCCCAAAATTTTCGACCGCCTGCAATAAAAAATCCGGATATCTCTATAATGGGTATTATCAGTATCGCTCAAAAGTTAGGACGGCGCAATTTTAAAACCAACAGAAACTAGCATAAATAAAAGCTCACAAAAGTGAGACTCAGGACTATGTTGCGAAACATCCCGTTTGTCGGCTTGAATAAACTCGGGATTATGCCAAAATGCTGCAAGAGACTCTAACGACGTACACTTCTATCCTGAACTGATTTACCAGTTAGTACACCCAACTTTTGTGCCTAACCACATATGCGCAAATAAAAAGGGAAACTTCGCTTCTTTAACATTTCATTCGCATTTGACTAAAATTTATTAAATAACAGCAAGACTTGCGTAAAAAAAGGCGTTTCTTTTGACTCAGCCAGGTTTGGGAGCCAGTTTCCAAAACTCCTGTTACTAAATTAATAATATCTATGTACGTCGGTAAAAACACTAAAATCGTGATGAACTCATTCACCCAATCTTTCAAAAAATCATATGTATACACACGAGTACAAAAGATTAAACTGCAGTAAACGCTGAATTTGCCGTACGTGAACTGCAAGACGAAATCCAAGACCAAATTCCTAACATCATCTGTAGTAACCAGTGGTGCATAAACCCAGCGGTCGCATTTAATCGCAAAGCGCTTCTCTGGCTCGCGTTGTCTTCAAGATAAGAGTCGCCCTTTGGCAAACAACATTCGACAGGAGCAAGAACTAGTGAATTCCCCCGAACAATGTAAATTATTAGCCTGGACAATTTTAAGTGTTTGACTTGGCAGCCATTTGCCAACAAACGTATGTTTGTTTGGAGTATTTAGTTGTTGCACATATCAAAATTGCATGCAAACCATCAGGCGATGCTAACATGACTTATATTTTTTTGTAAAATGCACAATTTTCATATAAATTTACGTAATAATCCTGCAATGACATGCTTTATTCAATAACGTTTAAATAAACTAACCTAATATTTAATATACACTAGCTGCGCAACAAATTATACAGACAAAATACGTTGTAACTATGACCCTCAAAGCGGTGTATTTGAATAAGCAGTTCAAAGTAAACTCACTCTCCCAGCTATGAAGGTACTTTCCTCTCATACGTAACGGCTCTCTCGACAAACAAAAAGGTAGGGCAAGTCTTAGAGGTACTGCTTGGGTAAATACAACCTTTCTTGTTGTAAAGGGCGTTGGTAGTTTTCGATCCCATTCAGAGACAATTCTACAAGCGAAAAACAAGTTTCGAAAGCCGAAGTCCATTTCACTGTTACGAAAAGTTGGATTTATTTCCATTGAATTTAAAGCGACGCGGTGACAAGGGAATCCTACTTAAACGCAACATGATCTCATTTCCAATGCAAATGACAATTAACTGGTTTCTTGACAGTAAATCGAGGCATGTTACACTTTAGCACAAGGTTAATAGACTTAGGCGGGTGCTATATACTCCTGTTTGTAAAAACCTGCGTCTGCACTGTCTAGTGCATAATCCAACCCGCATTCACTCACATCTTTCTGTCTGTTAGCTTTTGCAAGTGGTGTGCAATGGCTGCTGTGTCCTAGCCATCACCACTATTTAAAGATTCAATGTTACATCACCAATTTTTTCTCAATGCCACGGGCAGACTCAATCCATACCTTCTCGACAATACCCACCGTGACGCAACAGACACGCTTTGTCCGTAGGTTCCACTTGGCTGCACTGCAAGGCATCTTCAAGATGAGCGTAAAGAGTATTTGCCCATTCATTTCATCCAGACCGGTAAGTTCGCGAAGAGAAAATGGGTTTCCCGAGCTAACAATTTGGACAAACTTTGATACAATATAGACACACCTTGAAAAGTCCACTTGCCTAATACCCTTCCAGTTTTCGGGCAAAGCTATCGTCAGTTGCTTTCTTTCAGCAAACCTTTGTACCTTTTGATGCTTGTTAAAGCTTACACTATTTAAAAGAATAATGCCAGTGTGAACCCCTGTGCGTTACCCTGAAAAATATACAATTAAGCATAAGACAATTACATATGGCAAACTTATTGAAACGTGAGCACGCGTGCAGATGAAACTAGAACACGCCCACAGATGTTAGCGTTACGTCATTATGCAAACCATTGTTACGTAACAGATCAATGATAATTCCGATTCCTTGACTAGGGGGCGCACGTGCATTGTCAGTACAGCGTGAAGTTATCACATCGCGCCATATATGGTAAATATAGGTGATGGTCGTGATGTAGGGATAGTCCTGGTAATCCCTTTCAATACAGGCCCCGCATTTGCTAGGACTGGCCGAGCTCACGTGGATGTTTTACAGGAATCGTAAATTTTATTTATGTTGCGAATTAATCAACGTTGTTTAGATAGTCTGCACTTGACAGGCAGGTTGTGGGTTCAAACCCTATTGCTGACAAAAATAATGTTGGAACTGCCAATGTACCAGGTTTTGGGTTTAGCAGTATTGAACAGCAAGATATTTGCAGGAATAACTCATTTGCTCACGCCCAACGCAAGCCAGATTAAATCTTCAAAAGTTGCATTTACATAGTCGAGGACACACACATGGCAAGTATTCCCTTTTAAGGCGTTATGACGTTCGCATTATATACCACGTGGCTTGGTAAGAGGTATTGTAAAATTTGTGGGTTGGAGTGGGTATCACAGTCGTATGATTTCAATACGGTGCATCGATCCATTAAAGCGGAACATCACATGATCTCGTGCACACCTGTCCCGCCGTTACGGATCAACGGTTTTCATTCTCACCATATTTGTCCACGGCAAACTGAATCCCATATATTCTGCCTATACAAGACATTACGTCAGTATTATGACATTACGTCACCATAACGGCAATACGTCACCTCTAAGTAGTGACTGATTTATCAGTTTGCTTGTGCTGTGTGTATCTTGCCATATAGTCTGTGTTTGGTAGTGATTGTTTTACATGTACGACTAAAGAGCAAACGTCATAAAGGGGTTTACCATGTCTGACGACACATATTTCCTGGCATAATTATGGCAGCCTCGTTAATGAAGTTTTGCGACTCAAACATAAAAGTTTTTAAGATGTAACATTTCCATATCACTAACATTTACCTTTTCTACCACACCGGGGTTTGAACCCCGGATATCCTGGACACGATTCCCGATCAGTTTTTTTCTTGGTAAATGGGTCGGGCGCTTAACCGATGTTACCAATCACCCGCCCGTGTAATGCAGATTTCAACCGAAGTGCACCACCAAGGGGCAAAATCAACCAAACTTTCAAATTTTTTTTAAAGGACCTTGCTTGATTTCATTGAAAATGAGTATTTAATCGCACAAATTTAGCGTTCGAAATTCACCCGAAAGCTCCCTTTTCCTGTATCTCCTTCTCAAGCTTTTGTTCGACGATTCTGTACCACTTAAGTCTCTGCTGGATATAGACTCACAGTCAATGGAAATCATATCACTATTTAGTTTTCCATTTATTTGCAAGAAATGCGGGAAATTACGTAAAAAATTCATCAAGAAGACATTCGCATAAAAAACTTAAGTTTACAATTTTAAACAACTCAAGTGAGGGTGTGGGGTGATTCAGACAGTTTGTACAGCGCCTAACTGATATTAAATGAAAATTAACTAACTGCACTTTAAAATAACAAAACAATTTCATTTATTGAACTAGAATCATGCGTACAACAACTGTAACAGCTGGGACCTGAGTGTGGCCGACTTTTCCCACATGTTATTGTCTTTGGCAACGACTCCTCGAATAATTTTCTTCACAAATTGTGGAAAGTAAGCTTGCTGGCAAATGTGGCCCAAGAGAACGGCTTGGGCTCGAATGTCTGTACTTGGTTCGAACTTTTTGTCTTCGCTTTTGATGAGGCCCATGCGAACGAGAAGGGGGTTAATCACCAACATGGGGGTGTTTGGATATTTGTCGAATGCTTCTGACATAACAACATCCAGGCATTCGAATACAGCAATTCTTAAGCCTTCTGCAGCTGATTTATCACAACTAATTAAGCTGCTAAGGCAATCTTCCGTCAAAATACCTGGAAATAAATGATGAAACAGTTTAGCAATAGTGTTAATTAGTAAAACCAGGCCGTTGGGTTGGCACAATTGAAATTTCAACTACAACAAAATTATATTTACTGGCAAAATACCAAGCAAGTTACTGTTTTCTTGTGACTTGACATGAACTGGATTAGGGTTATCAGCAGATAAAGGTTACCTGATAATGTAACAAAGGCATCAGCAGTAGCTTCTGCATTGGGAACAAATTCCACAACTTCTTCCATTAACTCTGCACGTTGGGTGGCAGAAAGTTGCACAAGATGTGCAGCAGTTACGATAGAGAAAAAGTTTTTTGCAGTTAGTTGTGATAATGACTTGCCATGGCCATTGGTTGTTATTTCATTGGTTGAACCATTCACAAGATCTTGCTCCGACCGATTTGTTGCGTCTGCATCTCCATCTTCAGATCCGTTCTCCTCTTCATCTGAATCAATTCCTTCATCATCACTAAGAGACTGCAAAGCTTCTTCATTTGTGAAGTCTTTGCCAATGTCCTTAATCTCCTCCACACCGTCTTCGCCAAACTGATTGCCATTAAGATCCAGTTTCAGCAGATGATCTTTTTTGGCCATCGCTTCACATATGGCGATGCCACCCTCAAGTTGGACTTCACCAAATGCAAGAATTAGTTCCTTTAACTTTGGATTAGAAGTAGCTAAGTTTTTAGCAAGAGCTTTTGCACCTTCTGTTCTGACCAAACAATCACCAAAGTTCACAATTTCTAAACTGTCAATTTCTTTTAGTGCTTGGGCCATGGGAACTGCACCTTTTTCAGTAAAAATGTTGTCATTGAGGTTGAGATGACGTAGGTTGGGACTGCATTTCACCGCATCAGCAAGAGCTACAATTCCTGCATGTTGAATTCCATTTTGGGGCAATTGAACTTCTTCTAGGGTTCCAATTGTTTTAAATGCTTTTGCCAGGGCTTTAGCTCCAGGATTCTCAAGTCTGTTGACAAGAAATTTTTTACATTGTATAACAATTCGCTTGCTGTCATTTTTAAACAACATGTTTTTAAATTCAATTCATTTTTATTTTCGTAAACGTCAGCGAAAAATCAGTACAACTTGCGGTGGACAATTTGAATGTAGACGGTGACAAGGGACCAGTCAAATTGCCTTTATTGCAAATAAATCACCAAAAACTGTTTTTAATATCACATGCAAAAAATTCTAGGTGTAATATACACTTTTATTTTTAAATATAGTTTTCAAATGATTCATTTTTAAAGAAAATATGAAGGATGGTTTTATTGATTCCCAGCTTCTCAATTACACACATCCAAAAACAAAGCAATACCTGTTTCTTCCCGCCACAAAAACCTTCAGTTTAAGTGGTTTTCCCAATTTGCTGCTTTTCTGGTGACATTCGATCAAGGTATCAGCAAGGATGATCCCACCACCCCCAAGTCCATTGTTGTTGAATCTCAATTCTTGTAATGTATAACATGCTGGGCTTTTCAGCAGCGGCACACATGCCTATGAAAAACAAAAAATAGGTAATTGTGGACAAAAAACATTTCGTTTTTCTTAAAACCCAATAGAAAACTTTTGAGTATTTTGTTTTATTTAAATCAGCATTTTTATGAAGTGGACAAAATTTGTGGATATGTAAAAAAATATTCACGAAAAATCACAACATGATATAAATGGCATAATTTTACCAAAATTAATAAACATGCATTTGATTTATGTGTAACTGGTTTAAATGTTGCTTACTATAGCACAATCAGGACCAAAGGCATTGTCGCTTAAGTCTAGTTCAACCAAATGAGCATTTGCTTCAATGATTGCATTCCCCAGTGAGGTGAGAGAAATGGGAATTTCAGAGCGTAGTCGACCAGTGAACATATCTGCCCACAAACATCTTTGCAACTCTGGCTTTTTACGAAGAGCTTCCGCAATCAACTTTGCACAATCAACGCCAACAGTGTTTCCCACAAGCTCAAGAACTTCAAGATCCTGGCATTCCTCAATGGCTTTTATAATTTCTTCAGCATCTTCTTTTTTGTCAAGTTTTCTACCTTCCCCCTTAAAACTGATTTTGTTTTGTTTGTTCACAGTAGTTTGGGCAAGGAGGCTTGAAAGATTATCCACACTCATTCTTAACTTCTTTGGGCAAGTTGTTTTCTATGGGCTAAAATTCCTATGAAATAGTAAAACCCAAATATAAAAACCTGTATCACGATAAACAGCCTTAATCAAACTGAAACATGTAGCTCAAACTACCTATACTTTTTTCAACGTAACTTGGGCTTTCATTTGTCATAAAATCAATACAGAAAACGTCATCTTTCAATAAAATTAATAACCAAAATAAAACCATGACAGTGTGTTTTGAATAGACACGCAGTATGTTGAAAATACGTATACAATATTTTGTTAAACACAGCTTCGTGAGTGCTTATTCTTCCTTTGCATGAGAAACTCATTTTTGAACGTAATAAAATAATGATTATTTTACGATCACCACAGTTTCCGCTTTCCGCCAAAACCAGAACGAGTTGAACCAAGCATGACGTTGTGCAATGTGCTTTTTAATCCAGAGCACTACAAGCTGCTTCGCTCGTGATATTTTCTCCCATTAAAAGTGCGCTCAACAAAAGTAAAACGGAACTAATTGTGAAGTTAAAAGTAAAACCTGAACCAATTTCTAAGCTACGCGTAAACTTGAAGTTTGCCCAAGTGGACGTAATCGAATCCCAAAGCTTAACCTTGCTTATACGAACAGGCACAAATTTCCACCAAAAAGTTTTATTATTCTTTTGGTGGCATATCATGTTTTTTAGATTCTGCTGTTACACAAACAGTTGATTCTATTTCATCTTCGCTTAATTCTGATTTCAGTAAATCTTCTTCAGTCGGAGGTGGAGCAGCCTTTGTTATGTTACTGTTGGGACTGATAGAAGTTGGTTCAATTCGTTGAAACAGAATTACAACCTCGCAATGTTTGGTATGCGGGAACAAGTCCAAAGGTTGCGCCAATACTGGTTTGAAAGCAAGACCGACAAGACGTTTCGATTGAGGGCGGCATAAGCTATAAAACAATGGTTTTAAACAGCAATACATTACTTGGGAATAAGAAAAAAGACGACTTACTCCAGTATGTTGTTCTTTGCTTGCTCAATGCTGCACGAGACGTATATAAGTTTTTTAATAGGGATGCACTGACGAATTGTCCTGATAACCTGAAAAAAGTAGCGCAAATTGTAGGTTCGTGTATATTTGATGGGGTGGAACATGTATTGTAGATATAGGTTTGTTTCATGGTGCCCGAGAACAAATTTTTACAAGACTAAAAAAACACTACAAAATACATCTTTGGACATCTCTTGTATACTAAGTCGTTTGTTTTGGCGTTTGTCCGGGTATTTATATTTCGGCTATACTTACAGGCACAGCATAGGCGAAATCTATACACCCAGAAACCTCGTCAAACAAACAATTTGGGATTTTTTTACAGGAGTTTAAAAAAATTGTGTTTGCTGGCCATAAAGATATCAGGAGATACCGAGAATACAAACTTTCGAAACAGAGTTGAATTTTAAATTGATTTTCAGTTCTGTTTGGCTTTTACACCTAGGACTTAAGACTCATTACGAACTTCAGTGGAAAAGAACATAACCTTTCCGAGTTTTGCTAAACAATATTACATAACAAACACCTTTTGATGTAACCCACAACGAGGGGGATCCACAACTGCAACTACGTCATCAGTTCGTGACGATGAAAAGGGTAGAACTAGATTGGGGAGGATATCTTCTGCCTTTCCACAATGGAATTCGGCATTGTTGATATCTGTTATTCCAAAAATACAAAAGCATCAGGTGCGTCCACTCAGTTGTATTACATAATTAAAGGGGAAATTAATGCTGACATTCTGCAGGATGTCTATCGGGTGGCCTTGCGGCTACGGTCGCCACCCATTACCTCCCAGTGCGACTGGCTGTGATCCTACGGAAGGTGATTCCCCGTGAGGAAATCACCATCACAAAAGCGCCTCCCTTTCTTACCTGCTGTATGTTCTGTTCATTCCTGTACGTTAGTCGATTTGATTTGGGCCACAAATACTTGGTCGTCAACATGTAGACCACAGCGTGCCAACGTCTTTGTCCGTGACGCAATGTGATTGTCCCGTACCGACCTTGCTTATCAGGGCCCACCCACAACATACAGGATGGTTGCTATGTTTACGTTTACTCAACAACGCGTGTTTAACATGCCAGAAAATAATGTAAAGTAATAAAACATATGTTTAACGAACGTAAACTTGAGTACAAAACACTCCACATTCGTAATCGCAAGTGGTCGCAAAAAGAAACCTGCCTCATACCATCACCTTTAACCTGTAACAGTTATGACTTACTGTTCAGCTTAGCGTTTATTTTTGCATCCTCCACAGCAGGACCACACATCTCAACCCCAATAACCTTTTTCACATATTCCGCCAAACTTAAACCAATGGTTCCAGTCCCACAACAAATATCCAGAAGTGTTGTCTGTTTGTAATCTTTTTCACTTTCACTGTATTCTGTCTGGTTAACAACAGACCTCAGCATCATATCTTTAACGCAACTGTAGAGGACTTCAGCAGCTAAGGTATTGCACTGCAAAAGGTAACAATGTTGTAGTCATTCTCGCAAGGAACAAAAATTTAAATAATACATGTCAGCAAATATATTTGGATTCAAAATTCAATTGCAAAAGCTGTGCGTCAAATTAGCAGAAAAGAATATATGAACCATTTTTATGAA
Organism: Ascidia mentula; assembly: GCF_947561715.1. Classification (NCBI taxonomy): domain Eukaryota; kingdom Metazoa; phylum Chordata; class Ascidiacea; order Phlebobranchia; family Ascidiidae; genus Ascidia; species Ascidia mentula. Next base: position 658,822 of record NC_138569.1, read on the forward strand.
ATATCCACACACAAAGTTTAATTACCTGGAAAAAAGCATTCGGTGAAATCTGAAAAGTGAGATCGAAAAGTTTTTCAAATATCACGCCTTTCCCGGTCACCACAACTGGTGGAGAGGAACTACCGTCAAAACCTCGATCGGTGCCGACAGTTTGGAACAAAAGGGTGTCCACTGATACTCCATTGTTTTCGAAGTGGTTGACGATAGCATTTTGTTCAGCTTTTAAACCCTCATCTGTCATATCCTATAAAATTTGCACAGTAAGAAACACAACAGTCTATAATTATAAAGTTTTCGATATTTAAATGTGATTTAAGAAATATTTTTTTTTAATTTTTATTCCAAATAAATTAAATGGATATTTTCATATGCATGATATTAATTAATATACCTGTTTACACAAGCTTATTAGAACCATCACAGAGTGATTGGTCGTTTCCCTGACAACCAACTGCTTCCAGTATCCTGAATGGTCAAAAAGGTCATGAACTTTGTATTTTGATTGTTCAAGATATTTGTTGAAACAAACAGTGATTGCTTTCATTTTGTCCGTTATGTGAACAAGACAAGATGGTGACCCAACCTTGCAATCCCGGTCTCTGTGAAAATGGATAATAACATAAAATGTATTTGTGTTCAGTCATCAAGCAACATGCACATTGAAAACAACAGAAGATTTATACAGGTAATAACAAACAACAAAACACCTGTATTTCCCATAACGGAAACCGGTCATAATATTTTCACTTTCGTCTTTTCCAATCGTAAAACCACATTTGTTTCTGTATTTTTCCTCAACAGGCGAGGGGAGAATCGTTCGAACTGGACAACACTTTCCATTGGACTTCTTCAACTCCATAATCCACTTGAACACCTTAAATTAAGGATAACAAAAATTGTATATATGTAATATATATGCTAAGTAATAATTACAAAACAACCACCCTACTTCAAGATCCAATTGCTTTATTGCCCCAATTTGTCTCCTAATTGCAACAAGAGTTTCTCCAACCATTTCTTCCTTCTTTTTAAGTTGTTCTTTGTGAGGAATTGAGTGCCATGGTATTACACTGTCTTTCAGGGCATCTATAAAAAATTATAACATATTCACACATACTTATTTTCATTACAATTTTTAACAAAAATAAATTACAAAAGTTATCTTTATTAGCACTATTATTCTTGTGGCTATAACATGCTTTTGTTAATTAAGTCATAATCACCCAAATTATATGATACAACTTTCTGATAGTAATGAAGCACAATTACCCTCTGGTGATAATGGCATGTCACCACCAGGTTTGACTTTCTTTTGATCTGGTTCTTGTGCATCATCAGCTGGTGCCCTTTTTCTTGACATTGCATCTTGTTTTGGAGGCGCATTTTTTACCTCAAGCTTTTTTCCTTTTAAAACATACCTGAAATATTTAAACATAAACATTCACGATACCTTTATTTGTTTACAATTTCATTGTTAAGCATTCAAATACTTTTTTGAAAAAAAACAATTCCAACACTAAAATGTAATTTCAGATTACCCATTGAGTTTTTCCATTGCTTCAATTTTATCGTCCTCATTTTTGAACGTAATAAAACCTCTGTTGGTGTGTTTAACAACGCAAATTTTATGGGGTTTAAGTTTCAACTTCTTCGACATCAACTTTTTGCACTCACCTAAAAGAGTTTTAACTGTTTGGTTAGCTTCACTTTTATACAAGTGATGCTGTTTTGCACATTTAAATTTTCATTAAATGAAGATGGGGTTTAGTTCTGCTTTTGTTTGTGTAGTTTGCTTTAAACCACTTGGGGGTGAGCTTGCTTTCTTACTACACTGACTTTGAAAGAATTAAAGATTTACAAAAGTTAGCCTTTTTCTTTCTGTAGCAACACAAAAACACCTAAAAATCATGTTCAGGACAAATAATCTTGAACAAAAAAATATTATACACAATACAATATACATATATACCGTATCCAAAGTATTTAGGCAAGTTTGAAATCAGTATTTTGTAAATTTCTGATGTAAAGTGTCCTCCTTTTGTGTAATCATATTCTTTTTCTTCTTCGTTTTTAGCCGGGTCATCAGAGGTGGCAATATTTGGCAGAAATTCAGCCATTGCAAAGTTCAACTAATAAAATGTACAAAACATAAGTTTAGAATATATTGAAATGTAAACTTTGTGCCAGAAAGACAGTTCTTTTAAGTTTACAAGTTTAGTATGCTACAAAACAAAACATCCCTAAAATTCAGTTATACTTTGCCAGAGATTGATCACCATGCATATAATGTATGTAAGGTCATTTGAACATGACCATATTTTGTAAATTTTGATTTGAGGAAAGATAAAAATAAACATTAACAATATAATGCAGAGTTCTGACTCAACAATGATGCAGGTAACGATTGACTGAAAATGCATTGATCTAGATGGGAGTTCTGCAATAAAACGTGTGTTTAGGACTGAGGTGAAATAATCGATGCAGTAAAAGCGCACACCAAAGCCAAGTGCCTGGCGCGCCAGTTACCGTTAATTTCCGACGTTTTTCTGTGCCTTTGTTTCCCACAAAAGGATTTATCGCTGGGCTGTAAGGATTTTATAAAAACCTCTCAATCAAACCAATGCATTTTCCAAAACTTTTTAGATGGAGCTCTATGACGTCACATCCATTGTTGACGCAATGCGGTAGCAAATATTCTCACCACCCCCACATGTTCTCACATTTGGGGACTTTTTTTACGTATTTTTGCCACTTCTCGGGGTTCAAGCAAAAAATCTTCTGTTGACACAATTACTGACGTAAGAATAAAATTACGCCATTTAGGTCGCAATGTCACGTTGCATACTAGAATTAGCCAAAGGTGGCCCACAGATTTTATATTTTTGTTGTGCCAACATATGATCGTTTGGACGCCATCTAGTGCTTATCAATACCGCCACTCCAACCTATAAGCGACGGTAGATACTTAAACCACCTCACGGACGGGCGAAACAGGATTTCCCCGGTTTTCGTGATATGTTAAACTAGCTTTTCACACATGTTTGTTGGAAATATCATTCTTCCTGAACTAAAATAGTTATCAAGTCATTGCATAGAGGTATTTGAAAAGCAAGCAAAACATATTCCATCAACGAAACGTTTGTTTCGTTCACCACATGCTTCGGCAATGCTACACACGTCCTAAAGTATCAAAATTCTTGGTCCTTAGGCAAATCTACCAAAAAACAAAATGCTCTTAGTGTGTAACAACGTTTTTGCATAAACAAACTAAATATTAGAGTTATAATATTGCAAAGTCTTCGTGAAAACTAATGTTGAGTAGCCACGCATGAAACGGGGAAGTCCCGTTTCGCCCGTCCGTGAGGTGGTTTAAACCAAGTGTCTACCATAAGCGACTACATAACTTCAAATTTTAATAAAAACAGCATAAAGAGAAGACATTTATTTAACAGTAAATTATAAAAACGAATCAAATAGAAATAAGGCGATTTTTTTCTGTGCAAGGACAGGACCTCTTTCGGCGACAACTTTGTTGCATCTGCCAACGCAGATATATGGCTTAAATATTGCCTTTACCATGACCGTAATTCAACCATTCCTCACACTTGCAATTTTTTTATTTTTATTATCCCAAACTTAAATTTGACGCAATTCTGATTATTGTAAGTTTCACGCGATTTCAAATTGAAACCAATTAACTTTAATTTGAGAACTTCGTAAACAAAGAATTCGTCGGACATTTTGAAGTAAAAACAATATGTATTTACACAAATAACAAAAATGGACAGGAACGTGCTGAAATCGTTCAAAGACGGTGTTTATACATTTATACAAGGCATTCTGTTGTTTATTGTGGTTTGCAAACATGCAAAACTATTGCATAAAATTTTCCTTGCCGTAACCGACAAGAAAGTAACGATCTGCTTGAAATATTTTCATGTGCCAAAGCCCAAAAAACATAAATGGAGCATAAAACAGCAAAGCTAAGACCAGGACAATGTTTATGAGAAATGCTGCAATTACGGAAATTTTGAACTGTCTTTCGCAGTCTGGTATCACTTTCAACATAATTGAACATAAAAATAAAAAAAAAGCCAATGAAAAGTTTTTTCGGGCCAACCTAGATGGTGTCCGTAATATGCCGTAAATGCAAGACAATGTATTTATACAAACACCGATGAAGCACACCCTCTGACATGTGCTATTCAAATAACTTTCAGGCTGTAGCACGTATTCAAGAATGTGAATTTGATTCTTGACGAGTAGTGTCAACATCAAGAAAGTAAATACCCACTTTCGCTGTATATTTGAAGTAAACTTTGTTTGACGAGGTGGGTAAACCAATGCCTCCATATCGTAATCCATATATTGTTTTCCCGTTTGACTTTTTCCGCAAATGTTAGCTGTGGATCCTGTGTGCACAAAGTTAGCAAAAACAATTACGTACTGTTTATAACAGCAAGAACCAACCTGTGGCGTCTGAATTGCGTGAATCTGTTTTGTTGGCTTCAGCGCAAAACTGCTCCATTTCCTCTTGAACTGAAGAATAATGAAATAAATTTTGTTAGTTTTTAATTATTTGTCAATAAACAGATTACTGACGTTCTTGGATAGTTGGTCTTTTTTCGGGTTGGCTGTCCCAACAACGAACCATAATATCGCGAAGAAATTGACATATTTTGTAATCGATGGAGTTTTCATCAATATTTTTCAAAATGTTTTCAATTCTGCTGGTATCTGGGCGTGCTCGGCCGGACATTATCAGTATCCTAAGAGCACTTGGTGGTATATTCGCACCATCATAAGCTTGCATTCTGGCGATGATTTCGTACAAAACAATTCCACAGCTATCAAAATATAAAAAAACAAAAAATATTGCCAGTGTTTTCCCAGCAAAAACAAGACATACCTATAGACGTCCATTGCAAAAGTCCACATGTCGCTATCCTGTTCCTCTTTTCCCAAAAGTTTGTACAGCTCAGGTGCGCAGTGAAGTTCCGTGTATTCTCGTGTCTGGCCACGAAAAAGTGATTCGCAAGATCCCGAGATTTCCCCGAGCATTCGGGCGGAACCAAAATCTGCGAGCTTTACCTGAAACATAAGAGGTCGTTAATGTCGAGGACAAAAATCTGGAAGAAGCAAAACCACCTGATGTTTTTGTGTGAGAAATATGTTTTGCGCTTTAATATCGCCGTGAACAATTCCTTTGGAATGGAGGTATTTAACTCCGCTTACAAGTTCCGTAGCGATGTTTAAGCGCTTTAGCCATGAAAGGTGTTTATCACTGAAAAGCAGATCCTCTAAATTTCCGCCGTCTACAATTTCCGACACTAATCCGGTTGAACCAACAGAGCTTGTAGACCATCTGGCAGACCCATAGCATTTAATGATATTTGGGTGGTCGCATGTCATTGCAATCTTGTTTTCTCTAAAAATCCTGCAACAATGCGGTATTTAGTGTTAGGAAAGTGCTAAACAAGATATAAAATGGCCCGTCGATCATACCTGCCCAGCAGACACACGACGTCATACCGACGTCGAATCGAAGTCGAAATGCGGTCACGACGTCAATTCGACCAATTTTGATTTTCGGTCCCCGCCTTTCCAAAATAACTACTTCATTCAGACGTCCAATATTAGTACATCTCAGACCAAAATTTAGGGTCCATGTTTTTACGTCTTTTAGACATACATATTTGGTAGAAATACTGACCAAAGTGACATGTCCAATTTTCGGGCATTATTGTACGTCGTATGGCGGTCTAAATAGCAACAATTTTCCGTCGGTCAGAGAGTTTCATAATTTCGACGTCCAACGACGTAGATTTACTCGTCGAATATCGACGTTCGCATTTAGTCACTTACAGTACGTCCAAAAACAGTCTCAATTTGGTATATTTTTTAGTCAGTCATTTAAGAACTATTTATCGACGTACATAGACGTTGAAGTCCTAACTGATTATGGACGTCAATATTTGTTCATCTTCTGTACGTCGCGAAACAGTCCATTTTTGATACATTTTCCGTCGGCCAAGTTAAAACTAGCTATCGACGTCCAAAGACGTAGAAACCTTAATTGATTATCGACATTAATTTTGTTTATTTCCAGTTTCAACATTAAGTCATAAATTGATTTTTCAAACAACATTTTCTGACTTACAGCATGTTTAAAAAGGCTAGTGGCGCACAGTGTTTATTTTTGCGAATTTAATAAATTTATCAAAACGCAGTCGCCGGCCCTTGTTACCGCTGTTACCCACTTTGTTATCGACGCAGTCATGATGAAAATCGTTAGATGCGTGATGTGGTATTCGCCATTTCCCACCGACTTGTCTCAAGTTTGAATTTATTTTTGGCGTGCCGCCGACTTCTTCCACCCGCGCACAAAATCGTTGACGCAAAATATTTCCCGCGCAAATCGCATGGAATGCGGAAAAGGGAGAGACGAGACACAGAAACTTGGCAAGACGCATGTGAGTTTGAATTGACGTTTCTCGTTACTGTTATTCTTGCAGTTGAAGTTTCCTGCGCTTTCTGTACACTTAAACGTGGCGTATTGGAGGCGATATAGAAGATTAAATAAAGCTGTCGATGCTATGTTTGCACCATCGTCAAGTGATAGTGACTGTTTGCCAGAAAAAGATACGTCTTATGAACGTGTTCGCGCTGTGGAATTACAGGAAAATACACATGATGATGGCAGTCAAGCTAGTTCAGATATGGATATGGATATTGATTTCTACTACAAGAGTGACTCCTCAACTAAGTGCACTGGAATAAAGTTAATAAAATTTTGAACAGGTAATCACAATTTAAATTTTTTTTGTGACAGGTTAAAAAGGTATTGAAATTGTGTTGCTTGAAAAGTAACAGTAGTGTGTGTGGGGAGTAGACTTTTCACCATGGTAATCTTCTTTTTTAGGATGTTTACGACTGCTCTGATGACAAACATGAACATGCAAGGAGGGCATGGAAAACTAGCATTCACCAAATCTCCATTATTTAAAGTTGTACTCGGTGAGTTTTGTGTGCTTCTTGTGTCTTATTATTTATCTGTCCCCTTCCTGAAGGATACATATAGTTTGTACTTGTTGTTTACCTGTTGCTGCCTTGGGGTTGCTTCAGGGGGGACAAATGATTACGAAAAAGATATTATGTTATCCTAAAGAACTGTTTGCTACTAAACATCTGGATAATTACTTTTATAAATATTTTGTTACAGAAGCAGTGAGGGAATTGTATCCCGATCTAAAAGAAATTGATTATTCCATGTGGGAGATTACCTGAAGCATGCGCCCGGGAGAAAAGGAGGTCGCCCGTCCTCCAGCCCAAGCACCTCTGCCTAAATTCTTCCAAACCTTTCTTTGCGTTCTTTTTTTTTATTAAACTTGTTTTCAGCTTTAACATCGTGGGCTATTTGACGCCTTGTACAGGCTAAAAATGTACGTCGTCCGGCAAGAACAGGCGTATTTTAGATGCGAATTTACAACCAAATATCGACGCAACGAACATATTTGGACGTTAATAGGACGTCCAGCTAACCACGTCTGATTAGGGTCAAGTTTTGACGTCTTTTGAATTTGCACTTTCTACCAAAAACTGTACCAGATTTCGACCATTGGTAAAAAGGAACATATTTGGACGTAAATACGACGTCCAGCTAACCACGTCTGATTAGAGTCCGGTTTCGACGTCTTTTGAATTTGCACTTTCTACCAAAAACTTTACCAGATTTCGACCACTGGTCGGGACTACAATTTGACGTCTATACGACGTACTTGTGTCTGCTGGGTGGGGACCTGTTTAGCCTATGAATTAGTTTAGGATTAGAGTTAAATAGAGCTCTAGGCTACTTGGGTTTTTTGAATAAGAATCACCGGGATGTAAAACACAAATGTCATTGTTGACGAAAATAGTTTTAACCAATATAATGTTTTTGTTGCTGCCAGGCATATTGTAACTTAATAATCTGTTCTTCTGGCATATATAAAAACGTAACTTTATTCACCGACGTTTCGCCTGTTATTCAACAAGGCTTCCTCAAGGTAATGGTACAGCACACAACTAACGCCAAAAAGTACGTTTTTTATATGCCAGAAGAACAGATTATTAAGTTATAGTTTTAACCTACTGACTGGTTGTTTTGCAGTTGTAGCGATACGTGTGAAGACAAAAGCACGAAACGATATAACCGACCTGATGTGGTGTCATTCACCAAACCACGCATTAAACTCATATTTGCGAAAACCTTTCAGTGCGGTGTTTGTGAAAACTTTTAATATTTAAATACAATTAAATTAGAATTATTTAGTTGTTCAAGACTGCCTAGGACTTAACTACCCACTTACTTCTTTGTTAGCTTTTCTTTGGTGTCGGGCTTTCTTCTTCTCGAGTGCAATCGCTTTAATGCAACTGGGCTACCACTAGAAGGACAATACTTGTACACCGTGCTACCACCTCCTTTTCCAAGCACTTTTTTTATCTTTGTTTTATCCACGTTAATCTGTTTAATATTTTTCGTTGTAGGAATCATATCTCTAATATGATCAGTGGACAAGAAGATGGAAAACAGGAACTAGTGAGTTCTTTAGCGTTCCAACACAACTGAAGTAACACTATTTTCCCGGTTCTTTGTAAAGGATAAAATCACTAAGGCTATACATACCAAACTCATTGTTTAGTAGAACGGGCGTTGTCACAATGTGATATAAATAACCGTAGAGATGAAATGCGACCCAAACTACCTCCAGTATAGGACAAAGCTATTGGAAAACAGGTATATAAGTTTCACATAAGCTCAATACCGTCAAAGCAGTATTGCATCACCATTGTACTGACGCACTTAAGTCTTTATTTACAGAAACTCTACTGCTTACATCAGTAACTTTATTTACAGAAACTCTACTACTACAAATATAATGTTCTGATGCTGCCAGGCATATTATAATTTAATGGTCTGTTCTTCTGGCACATAACAGTTCAATGTGTCAGAAGAGCAGACTACTAAAATTGTGACGACACACCACTATTTTGGGATTTAACAATCCTTCAAACAAGAAGAGCATATCAGGTGCTTGTTACGTCACAAGAAACCCATGATAAAAAGGATTGTGGTGACCGGAAATAATTATTTCTTATTGGAGCATTATTGTCCGCAACAAATTGTCAACCAGCATCACCAAACAATTTGCAAAGCTTTTATTACCTTTCAAAATAGATTGTTGCATTTCGCCACCAGGAACCATCCACATAGCTGTTGATATTTTCAATTTGCTGTTCTATCAGTTGGTTGAAAAATAGGCATTTACGTTTTGTCTGAGGAAAAATAGTGGCCAGTACGGGGCTCGAACCCGCGACATTCGCGTTATTAGCACGACGCTCTAACCAACTGAGCTAACCGGCCAGACGGCCATTTTCTCTCACTACCAATAATGTAAATGCAAAACACTTAGCACATTTTCAACTGTAACTTTCTTGGCAAAAGGTCACAGAATTAATACAAAAAATACAATGAATACTTTTTTAATATATTGATTTGAACTTTAAGCTGAGCCAAGAACGGCATTTACATTTCTGTTTAACGCAAAAATCTCGAAAATAAGGGGCACACATCACCAAGTAAGGTACAAAGGCAGAAATAGTTCCAGCCTCTGTAGAAGAATAAAGAAAATAAAAGATTGTTCAATATACGGCAAATGCATAACAATATGACACCAGACTTTAATTTTAATTAAATTTTGCTTGTCACATTACTCAACATATCTGTACCACTTAACACTGTTTAAAAATTAAAAAGTGTTTTTAACAATCTATGTTGAAAACATTAATCACAAATTTCCAATGCTTTTTTGAAAATATATAAATATACTGTTGCATAGCAACAAGGAATGTGTTAGATTCAAAATTAACACCAGTTAAACCCAAATTATTCCACACAAACCGTTATAACAATGGTATAGTACATATTGTTAGCAAGGATCATTTTGACAAGAGCTGTCTGCCATTTCATGGTTTGTCTGACCCCTGGGGTTTGAAGGTGGGTTTTCATCATTGTTTGTTGTTTCAAGCTTGCCAGAGAAGTTGCTTGCAGGGCACTCGAAGTGCACGCAATGGAACACCTCATTAGCTGTGTTGGAAGTGCCGACAATTCTAACAAATGATGCAGCAACTTTGTCAAACTCTAGAATCTGCCAAGCCCTGCAGTCTTCTTTACGTTTATCAGCAATAATTTTCCATTCTTCCATGTCATTTGAGACTTCAATGTAGTAACTGTAGCTACGATCATCAATATCCCACAATAACAAACGAATTGAACTGAACACATAAGGCTGTGCCAGTTGTACAATAATCGCACCGTTACCAAGTTGGTGGCAAGTGTATCCTGAGTCCCAATCGTAATTTTGTGTGTCACCATTGATGAGGGCATTGCGATCCCTACTCACACCCTCTATAATGCATGCACATTTCTCCAAAGTTGCAACGTTGCTTTGTGCTACCACTAATTCATTATCTAACTTGACGTCTTTGGTGCTAAACATTGCCTCAAGAGTTACAAGGTGGAATATTCTGTTCACAGAGTTTCGTGTGCCTGTCACTCTTACATATCGAACCACCCTTTTTGGAAAAAACAATTCTTGCCAAGATCTGCACAGATAACGAGAATAGTCAACAACTTTTACCCATTCCTTGTCATCCACGGAAACCTCAACAAAATAAGAGTACGACCTGTTGTCCTTATCCCATAGTAACATTCTGACACAGTTAATAATAGATTGCTGGCCAAGTTTAACTTTAATACACATTTCCTTTCTTGTGTTGCACTCATCATTAATTTCATGTCTCGTATATCCTTTTTCTTGGTCATAAGCAGTAGAGTTTCCATCCAGCAGTGAAGCACACATTTCACCTTGTATAACCTGTGCTCCATGTTGAGCGGTAGCAATATTTTCATCAGGCAGTAGTACTCCTCGGTATTGCAAACTGCTCTCACATTCTTCAGTCTGAGCCTGAATTGCATCCAGAAGTAGATCAGAAGATATGAGACCAGTGGGCCTGACGGTATCCAAAAGATCTTGCAGTTGAATAAGTGGCAATCGTACAACTGATAGTAGTTTTTTTCTCTTCACGGTTTCAGTCCTTATTTCTTCTTCATCTGCATCTTCAGGAATGGAATTTGCTTCGCACCACAGTTGGATGCTCCTGAAAATCATCTTCTCTGGAACGCAGAATGAATCTCTGCGTAATATACTGCACAGTGTTTCAACACTAATATTTACAAAATTATCACTGGTCAGTAACTGCTGTGCATTTCTGTCAATATACTCCGCGGTTGCCTCTTGTAGGTCAATCAAGGAGTATAACAAAGCTACATCATACACACCACATGCATTTGCAACAGTGAGAGTTTTTCGAAGATACATAGAGATTGAATTCTCAAGTGATGGAAACCCGTATTTATTTGCAAGACCAAGTACTTCGATTACATGGCTTTCTTTGATATCACCAAGTTTCATTTTCCCAGTGTAAATGTACTTTAACAAAAGCTCAAAAGCATCTGCAGTTGCATCACCAACAACAATGGGTTCCCTCCCTTGTGATTCTCTCATTCCGCCATACAGAAGTGCACGGAAATATTCACATCTTGCCGCAAGAATGACCCGATGAGCTGGAAAGTGCCTTCCTTCCACTACAAATACAACATCATTATAGTCATCGCTCAAAGCAAGCGCCCCTATGTTGTCCGACAACTCAGCACAGTGATCTATTTCATTCGATGTTACCAGACTATTAGGACCCGACATTCCGCTGCCGGAAGGGTCACATAACACTACAGACATTTTATTCTGAAAAAAGAGAACAAATTGAGTCGCTTTTGTTGAACTTTCCGAAAAATCAATAAAAAGTATTTTCTCCCTGAATTAGACAATGTTAAGTAAAATTTACACACACAAAATTTAAGCACAGATAACCAAGCTAATTGGATTTTTATCTAATTTTGGTGCTTCGAAACCAGGATTTTTAACATTATCTGACTCTGCAGTTTCCTGCTCTTTAACATGCAGTACACAGTTTTTCAACATCCGTATGCAAGTACACGTTAAAGTTTAAACAAAGAGAGAATTTAAATTAACACCACAACACTAACCAGCAAACTGAAACCAAAGGGAACCTCGCAAGTTGTAATTCACAAACAAACCAAAACACTCAACAAAACTTTAAACACAGGTGAATCAGTTGTTTTACAAGGTAGCCGTATGATTTATGAACAAAATTTTTGCACTGATTGGCAAAGGCCCATAATAAATTTTAGGAGTCAAATGTTGATATGCACCACAGTATATCTGTTGTAACTTCGTCAACAGAACCATGCCCCCTCAAAAAAAACCTATACCGCTAAAAAGCTCATCAAGCAAGCGATAGCCTTCCTATTTACAATATATTCCTTAATTTTTATTTTGTTGGATTTAATTTTTTTCATTTTTTAAAATCTTTTAATGGTTGAAACCAACATTTTCGCAACTAACAAGTTAATCTTTTATATTGGCCGCATCAATTGTAAAAAAAAAAAACTAAGCTCAAATTTCGTACTTTGCCCAGAATACGTATGTGCTATATAGGTTATTTTGAAATGGAAACAAAACTTCCCCCTGTATATTAAAAATTATTTCCTGCGCCTTATTACCTGTAGTTTCCACATGCCGGCCTGGCCATGCAAAATCCAATGGTTGACTACTAATAAAGAGACTAAAGGCCCGTTTACACTACAGACGATTCCGTGTTTGTTTTATTGTGCGCGCGTGCTGAGTTGTGCTGGGATGGGATGTGCCGGTCTGTGCTAGGATGTGCTCGCTTTTGCTCGATGAGCATAAATTCGGGCACAGTTGGGCACATTTCGGCACACATTGATGCGAAAGTGCAGCGCGACTGCATAAAAATAGAGGGCATATATTATTTTAGTTGTGGTTGTGTGATGTGACCGCGTTTGACATGTGAGCGATTGTTTTGAGCGTATGAAATGGTGCCGTAGCTGCATTACAAAGCGGTATGTGGAATGGCGTCTCAGCGGGATGCTGCTGTGGAAAACCATTGTCCTGGTTCAATTATACCATCTTTGTTTTCATAATCTGTAGTGTTTGGTTCAATAAACTGTAGTGTTACCTTGCGTCGTAAAAAATTATGTAAAACAGTACATGTCTTAACTATGTAAAACAGTACATGCCCTTTGTTCATAAATATCTACAGCCAATAGAAACAACTTTAATTTGTACTTATAATATCGCTGGCGAGGCAGAGAAATGCAAGGCAAGAATGACATCCTTAAAAAATTATCAACGTAACTTGTCACTTGCACTTGTCTTGCTCGATTATTCCAGTAGTGTAAACACCGTGTGTGCCAGACTGTGCTGTGCCGTGCCAAACTGTGTTCGTGTGTAAACGGGCCTTAACATACTGCACGCGTACGAACGACGCAAATAATCTTATTTATTTGCCAATACGTGGGGAAATAAGTTCCAAAACTTTTTATAATGTATTAAAACATTAAAAAAAAAGTTTTTCGTCGGCGCAGAGCAGAGCTTTGGAAAAGAATCAGTCAATGGAATCAACATCATGTCCATTCAAGTTTGCTGCAAGTTGGAACGAATTGACATTTTCACGCACCAGCGGCCAGTCATCAGGGAGGAATATGGGAGAGATTCATCCGGTCAGTGCGACGGATTCTGTGCGCTTTGCTTGGGAACACTTTGACCGATGATACCTTGTGCCAAGTGAGGTAGAAAGAATACTGAACAATCGTAACAACTTTGCATCCTGGGTCAACTTGCTAACGTAAAAATCACTGCCTACATTTGCACAAGTTCTTATCATTGTGTTTTTGGAGACGGCGTTTCAACAATTAACAACTTGATTTGTACCCGCAGATGCCCATCATTGGTAATTGTGGGTTTTACCGCCAAACAATAATTAAAATCTTGTTTTTATTCTGACAAATAGTCGAACTACTAATGAGAAAAGGTGGTGGTAGTGACAGAACCTTGTTTATTTTTGAAAAGAAACAAAATACATCCTTCAGTCATATAAAAACGCAACTTTGCCTGTAGTATTTTCAGATTGCACATTGCAACATGAATCAAATCACAATCTTTCTCGAAACTTTAGTCAAATCCTTCGTCAACCTTCGCTGCTCTGGATGACAATTCTCAACCTCTGGGCATCGGTTTGAAGGTTTTCGTTGTGAGGGTCGATTTTCAACGCCGCCTCGTAGTCTTGTAACGCTAAAAAAATATATTTTCTGGTTTTAACTACAGAATGAGGGTGGGTCGAACATTGGCGTGTGACCGGTTATCATTTCATGTAGAATTATGTGGTTCACGTTTCAAGACATTTTTTACAAGCCCCGTAAAATGTCCAACTATCCCCTGTGGTAATTATGATGAATTTTCTGAATACAAGGGTTCGACCGAATAGTACGGATACTTTAATATTTCGACGAATCCGAGTACTTATCCGAATCCAGATACTGAAACCGAATCCCATATGTGCTTAAAATTATATAACTATACACAAAACTAGCGAATTTAGTCAAGAAACATACAAATTGGAATTGTGTCGCTACAACGAAACAACAAGTTATTTGTAACCAATCAAATGATTTATAAGCCAAATTGAACGTTTATGACGTCATAAGGTTTTCAGGCTCAGGTCGGAGTCGACGGATTAGCGACTGAAGGTATTCGGAAGAGATAAAATATTCGCAAAACTTCGTCACAAAAATTAATAAATGGCCGTTGTCTGGTTGGGTAAAAAATCTTCATTTCACCTTCAACATAAAGTTCAAGTTCCGAAAACGCGGCCGCCCGACGGAGGTGGGCTTTTAATCTCCCCTTTGCATTCCCATCAACAGCTGGAGTCATCAGATCCAATGCAGTGGAACAATCCTCGGCACATTTGTACAAGTTACGCAACTTTAAATGGCAAGCTGCCCGGTTGACGTAAAGTCTTGTGAGGTTGGATTTAAGGAAGGAAACTGATTTAAGCAAAGGAAAAGTTAGAGTGTTTGTAGCATGTCCTCTCGCTACACAAAATATTGATATTTGATAATTTTCTTACTTATAAGAAATAATGTGTTCATAAAACAATAGTTATTTGTATTGAAAAGATTCTATTTATTTTTCTTAGCAACACATAGGAAATCCACACCAAAATTAATTATCCCTACTATTTATGAACAGACAGCAGCTTAATAAAATCTACAGTATTCATTTGGAAAGGATACATAGGCATTTTTGGTTGTATTCTGATTGCCAAATTGTAAGCATTCTCTGCAGCCAAATAGTTTCCAGCAGAAAACAAGCTCCTAAAAACAAAATGGTTGTAAAGTTGTTTCGTGTGTTTCACTACAATAATTCAAAAAACAATATGTATTGTGTGTTACTGGAACACAACAAAGTTTTACAAAATATGCAATCAGATTAAGCTAATCGTGATGTCCACCTAAAATAGTGTAGATTTAAAGAGTAAATTACCCTGCTTTGTCTTTCAACCAAATTGGGTCTTTTTCGTGTTCAGCAAGATCTGGATCGTTGATTTCTGCTCTTTTCCGAGCTGTTGCCTGCTTTTGGAGCCACTATAAACACAAGGAGCAATTACATATGAGCATTTGTTTTTAAATTACTCAAATTTAACTTATAAATTACAGGACTCAAATATAAAGGTTTTCTGATGTCACAGATTAGTACATGCAAAGCATTATCACCAAATGAATTTTTTTAACCATTAAGTCAACAACTAGCAATAGTATTTTAATATTTTGAAATGCTAAAATTAGGAAACACCTCATCTTCTTCTGCTTTCTTGGATTCTCGTTGAGGCGTAGGAAATACTCTTGGTGTAAAATTCACTGCAATCTTTGCTGATTGTCTTGGACCACTTGGTTTTTTATTCTTTTCTCTTTCCATTTTTACATTATTTGTTTTTTGAACTGGTTCTGTATTTATAAAATATTTTTAAATGAAAGTTTTGTGAAGGAAACCAAGCTGAACTGAATCACCTTATGCTAAACAGGGTAATATATCTTTCATAAACAATATGTTTTAAAGTAAAAATAAAAAACTGGTTGTTGTGATTTTTAAGTTCTTCAATAGAAATGCAGCAGGAAGTAATGTGGTTTGGGTCTCACCTTTCTTTGGTTTTGGATCTTGGAATATTTCCTTTGTTTTGGATTTTGCTTTGCCATGAGAATTACTTTCAACAACTTCATCATCTGAAAGCTCAGTGATGGTGCATCCTTGGTATTCAGTGCTTTGTCTTTCCAAAATAATTCTCTCGTTTTCTGCTTCCAACCTTTTCACTTCCTTCCATTTATTCATTTCTTGAGTCATGCGAAGTCTTTCCGAATCTTTGATTTGTTCAATCCGACTTCTGTCTTCTTCTTCAACCTAAAGGCACAGCTGGATTGCATTTTTACACAAAGATTTTTAAAATTTGACAATTAAAAGTATCAGATATTATTTACCAAAAAACTACTCACATTATTTTTTGTATCACTTTAGTTTAGAAAGATTTTGAAACATTGAAAAACTCAACCAAGTTAAAATACCTTCATCATTTCCCGCAACGAGTATTTTTTGTTTGCATCCTTAATTGCTGCTTTTTGCTTCACAGCTTCTTCATTTTTCCTCTGTGCATTTTCAATTGCTTCTTCTTTCTTCTTGAGAACAAATGCTTTGTCACCTAAAAACTTCAAAGTTGGAAGAACGAGAAAAGAGAAACACACTTTGGCACAAAATGTAGTGTAAGGAACTAAATCTCTTTAAGATTTGTTTGTTGAATGTAGTATTGCGAGTTAAGGCAATAAAATGAAGAAGCAATAGCTTGATAATTGATAAATAAATATCTGCTTTGATGTGTTTAATATAAAAATTTGTTTAGGTTTTTGATGCAAGTCAGCTTTTCTAACAGCATAGTCTTGTATAGAAATGGTTCAAGAATTGCACACCAATATTGAAAGATTTAAAACTTCTGTCAGTTGCAATTAACTTTGATGTTTTCACAGTTCTCAGAGAACAGGTAAGTTACCAGCTTTAGGCGACTGTAGTTGATCCCATATCTGCACATCTTTCTTGGGCAGGACAAAAGTTACACAACCATCTCTTATGGTCGCCACACTCAACTCGTCATCAACTGGAGCATAGAGAATGCATTCAAACAAGAAGGGAGGGTAGCTAACCTGTAACAAAATATATTCTGTAAAATACATATTATGCAGTAATGCAGTATTCAAAGACATTTGTTTATAATAGCTTTGATAGTTACAAAATTCATAAATAGGGATTTACAACTACTTTTTATTGGTACCACAAATATCTTACTTGATAACAAAAGCAATTCTACATCTTTTAGGTTTGGTTGGGACACCTTGAAGGCCTATGGCTGTATACATTACCCATGGCTTGGCAGGTCTTAACAACCTTAACATGTCTGTGGTTTTATCATTGCCTAAGCCATAACCTATATTTCTGCTGTTTCATTCTCATCTGCGTAATAGTTATTTAGTCAAAATATAATGTTTAGCCAAGCTATGAACTTGTCTGTTTGGTCCACAATACTTTCAATCCGCCTCAAATTTCCCTTGCTTGCCATTAGTATCAAAATTTAGGGTCTAGCTGACCTGTAGTATGAAAAGGGTGGACAAAGCAGGCACGTAATATTAAAAGATTTGCCTTTTTAACTTCTTCACGCCATTCATATAATCTCAACATTTTCAACTAGGAATAAAGGATTGGTGTTAAAAGTTTACTTAATTACCCACGAAAACGGACCTTTATATATTCTTCGGTTGAAAAAATGTCAACATTGGAACTTTTGACTCCTTTCAAAGGTACGACCAATGTAACCTTTTCTTTGGATTCTGACCAGCGAAAATCTTTGATCAAAATGGGCATTTTACAACAACAGTGCAATCCTTCTGTTTTAATATTCTGCAAACAGCATGAAGCACCAATATATAGCTGTGTTAAACAAAAGTGTGTTAATAAAAAACCTAAAAAATGGCAAACAAACGCACTTTACTCCGAATAAACTTTTTATATTTCGCGTCTTTTGTTCCCGTGGCTACTGGCAAATTTTAGACATACTTACAAGGTAGATAAAGTTCTTTTTTGAGTTCAATAAATAATTTTTGTTTTAAAAAATCACAAAACCTGGTCAAATATGCATTTAAATAAAATTAGATACAAAAATCAGTCCGACGTCGCAAAGTATTTTTTTAAACTAACACTGTAACCAAGTTTTTTGGCCATGAAATTAAATTTATTCTGCTGGTATCCTTGGTTTTTGTTTTGAAGTTGCTTAAAAAGAATCAAATTTTTCTCATCATATAAAAAATATTTTCTGCTTTGACCAGGAAAGATGAATATAATCTAGTAACATAAAAGGGGAATTCCCCATCTTTAAACGTGCTGAGCAAAAGCGCATTGGTTTGTGACGTAACAGTTGATGACGCAGTTGTCCATGTGTTGTGATTTTAAAATGATGTTAGGTTTTAAACTGAATACGAAGTTTGTTACCTCATATAGTTGGCTGAGGCGTATTTGGCACAAATAAACATAAATGTCTCTAAAGTCATCATATTTGTCAGGTGAATGTGATATAATCAAAGTAATGTCGGTCAATGTGCGAGGTGCACCAGGCCGCCATGTTAGTGAAAGAATTGCTTTTTTTGTCAATATCCTATTGCTAACTTTATGTATCAATAGTTGGTACCTTTGTGTAAAATTTACCACTTGAAAAATAATGACATTTTTTCGTGTTTTACTGCCAATCTGTGCAAACATTTTTTTGCAATACATAAACTTTATCATGTACCCACACTACATTTTTATTTTGTATATTTTTTAATTTGAAAGACTTTGCTTAAACGTTGTAAGGGTCAAAAGTATGTCATCGAGGTTTAAAACAGTAGATCCCATTCCAACTTTTGAAGTTGCCAGGAAGTCATCAGATGATGCAAAATACTGGAGAGGGTTGCAGGTTGTGAACTTTATTTTCCTGCTCAAATGTTTTGGTGGAATTTATTTATTTGTTTTTTGCAGTTTCCTATAACAATCAAGGAGTTTGGTGCTGTCACAGATGTTGCCTTTCAACCGACCAAACCTCATTATTTCGCAGTAACGTCGTCTACAAGAGTAAGGATCATGCTTGTATTTTACCAATTCAATGGCCAGCAAGTCTACATAAATACTAATTGGTTTGCAAACATGGATTTTACATCAGTTATTCCAGAGCCATTTCCAAAAATGTTGGCATTTGTTTTTTGTAGGTGGAGTTGTACAACCCGGAGAGTAACGAAGTGGTCAAAACATTTTCTCGCTTTCACAATGTTGCATACGGGGCAAGCTTCCGGTCGGATGGGAAACTGCTTGTGGCCGGCAACGAAGATACCAATGTGAGATTGTTCGATGTTGAAGGACGCGTCCCACTGAGGATATTTAAAGGCCACACCAGGTACAATTTCCTGTGAAATAGCTTTGTTAAGCAGTATTTTTTTAAATTTAAAATCATAAAACAGCTGCCAGAGCTTTTTTTAATGTAATGGTATGTAAACATAATAACCCCTCATAATTCAGCTTGGTGCCGAGTTTAGTTTTCGTTGTGAAAAGTTAAGTGTGTTATAAGTATTTTATAATGTTTGCTTGTGTTATTTTTTTGTTTTACACAAATATTGTTTCACAAACAGACCAGTTCATGTTACAAAGTTCTGCAACAACTTAAAGCACATATTTTCTGCTTCTGATGATAAAAAAGTCCGTGTATGGGACATCGCCACAGAACAAACACTCCACACATTTGATGGTCACAATGTAAGATAATATTTATGGATTTGATGGAGCTGCATTTGTTAAATTTTATCATTTACTTCGTGTTAGAACCCTTAAAATAAGTGTTGGAATCTCCCAACAGTCTTATGGGCAACAAAGACTTGTTTCGTATTTTTCAACAAGTTTTTATAAAAGAAACCTCATTTGTCGTCATGTGGTTTCTGCTATATATATTTTGATGCCAAATTTCATACTATGGTAATACAGGCTGCACAGGCTGATTTCATTTTATTACATTTTGTCTTGTTGTAACTAAACACAATTTATGTTCTTGATATTTTTTTCTCAACAAACTTTCAACAGTATTTTATATCAAAGTATATCTATATATAAAAAAGACTGTAGCAGTACTGGTTGCCCAGGCTAATTTTATTTCCTGACATTTTCTTTTGTTGTAACAAAAAGCATTTTTTATTTGGTTCTGAACAAACTTTCAACAAAATTTATGTATTTTATATTGTAGGATTATATCCGAAGTGGTTGTACATCACAAAACTCGGAAAACCTCATCACAACAGGTAAGTTTTGTAACTGATTATGTTTTAATCCTTTGCAAATTTGAAAAACAATTTTCAAACTCTGAGGTTTGTTACAATCTATTGATTTAGTAATCCTGCTGTTTTTTTCAATACAAAGGTTCTTATGATCATTCAGTAAAAATGTTTGACACCCGATCAAACGAGTGCTGCATGTCTGTAAACCATGGATGTCCCGTTGAAAGTGTGTTAATGTTTCCGTCCGGGAGTCTTCTGATGAGTGCAGGTTGGTAAAACGTGTTGCAAATATCCATCTACTGTTCAGCTGTTTGGTGAAAAAAAGTGTCCGTTTGTCAAGTTAGTTGATATCAACCCAAAATGGGATTGAGATGTGTTCCCAGTGGGGTAGATTGGTGATAAAATCTTTATATTACAAGAGGGTCTGTGAACATTAAGGGTTGCTGACAACCAACAAGGTTAAGAATAGCAGTAACTAAAATGTTTAAGTTTTAAAGAATGCCAAGCAATTTAATATTATATCCTTGAGTATGTTAAAGTGTGTGGAGGATATTTTCACTTTGCTGCAGGGGGTTTTGTTGCACAAAGTTATTTCCAGTGTGCATCCATTCTGGGTGTTTTGGTTATTTGGTTCCATTAAGAATTTCCACCTTTTTGACAATTCCTGATATTTGCTACAGGTGGAAGTTCCATAAAAATTTGGGATGTTTTGTTGGGTGGAAAATTGTTGGCCACTGTAAGCAACCACCACAAAGCAATAACATGCATGACATTCAACCATGACTACACGAGACTGTTGTCTGGCAGTTTGGACAGGTAACTTATAATGTGATGTTGTGTATTGTATATGAAAAAAATACAGAAATACTAGATATTTTTATATAATTTGATGATAAATTTAAGATTGTAGTTGTATAAGTAATATTTAAGGTTGGGTGGCAATATTGTCACATTATTGTCATTGACTTATGTTTGGTGCATCTGTTTTCAGACATATCAAAATTTACGATGTCGCAAATTATGAAGTGGTTCATAACCTGGATTATCCTGGCCCTATACTTAGCATGGCAATATCTGTAAGTTGCTTTCATTGCATTGAAGTCTCCACCTGAATTCATTCCGATAAACTAATTCTATATAACCTACACAGACACTTAATGAAGGCAAACTATTGTAAAGTGTAATTTTGCAGAATGCAGATAAGACCTTGGTAGTTGGGATGGCAGACAAAATGCTTTCTATCCGGCATCGCAAACAAGCTTGTGGTACTGATGATGAAGCTGTCGAACTTTCAAGGAAGAAACAGCGCAAAAGAAATGTTTTCATGCAAGGTTTTTAAATTATGTTTTGATATGTAAAAAATAAAATAAAAATATATAATTTATTAGAAATATCTCAATCAAAATAAATTATTGTCCCGAGTTTTTACAAAAGTAGCAAGTTATTAAATTTATTTGTGCATCCTTTTATGTCGAAAATAATTTTTACAATTTTTTAAGGTCAAAAATTTGTCCCCAACCCCACTGACATTGTAATTCAACACAAACACAAGGAACAACTGGAAAAATATGATCATTACTTCAGAAGGTTTGAGCACACAAAAGCATTGGATGCTGCTCTTGTCGTAAGTTTCTATTTACAAACCAGGGCAAAATACATTGCATGTATATCAAATTCCATTAGCTTAAAAAGAACTGGGGGATTATTTTGCCATTGTCTGAGAAAATGTTATGACTTTCAAACTTTTAGTGTTGCCATTATTTATTATTAGGTTTTGATCCATTGTTAAACCCTGATATATTATAAGTGTAAACTGTCCAAGACAATGATCATTAATGTTAAGTTCAGTGAAATATCTTCTGTTTCGTAAACCATCATAAATTTTTTATTTAAATAGAATTGGTGTCAAATGGAAATATTATTTTTAGGCCAGGGTGTCTAGCAACAGCCCTGAAGTTACTGTGGCTGTGATGCAGGAATTAATTCGACGAGACACAATCAGGGCTGCTTTGGCTGGCCGAGATGAAAAAAAACTTTTGGTTTTGATGAAGTTTTTATGCAGGTGACATTAAAACTGGTATCTCTATCTTCTTTGTTCGTACAATAAGCTGTTTGGTTTATTTGGTGTTAATGATGTAATTTTATGAATATTCAGGATAAATTTAGTATCGGGAGTAACTGTAAACTTCTGTGCAGATACATCACCAAAATAAGTTTTGCTCCAGTTTTAATGGACGTTGCGGAAATAGTAATTGGTAAGTTTTAGAAGACATCGGTAAGTATATATAAATGAACTCCTAGATGTTGCAATATAACTGTTTAGAAACTATGTAGAGTTACAGAAACAGGCTGCACCCACCGAATCTAATAACATCCTGTGTATTTAGATATATACTCTGACACATTGGACGAGGCGTCAGTAATTGTACAAAACATGTTCCAACGTCTGCGCGATATAATTCGACGAGAAGCGAAACTGCAGCGAGATATGAACAAACTAATGGGGGCGATGGAAAGTATTTTGTCTGCATCAAGTTTAAACCACGACCATCAGACCACACCATCTGTTGAAGTGGAAACCTTCAGCTAACAAGAAACAACTTAACGGCAAAACATGTGGTTATGTTGTTTTGATGGAGGTTATCGCAAAACATCTTGGTGAAAGTTCTGGTTCGAATAAACATTTAAGCTGGCATTCGAGACCTGGAAACAAGTGGGAATGTTTAAAAACTGGCAAAACCTAATTTCAGTGCCAGTTTTTGTGTTTTGTAACTAATTAAGTATGAGACTAAACGTCGTTACATGATTCCTATATGTGACATCAAATTTGTATTCTTACCATTTTCCTGAAGGTAGATCATTCTATCCAGTAGAATTATAGATTCCACTGTGGGAGCGATCATCAAAGAGATACAGAAATAAATAACAACATGAACCCACTGTGAGGTTAAAGTTTCTGCTTCCATTACATCCAATCTATTCGGCTCAGGCAGTTTAAGCTTTTGAAATGCAAGTTGCACATATCTGAAAATGTATCATGATATGCTCAACATTTGTTTAGTCATGTTTATAAAACGTCCCAACTCAACCAAATGTAACAAAAATACAAAATTTCTCAGTAAAATTTTGCTCTAAAGAGAACCACAGGCCCAAGCATTTTTATTATTTGCAAACTCCATACACACAGACAGTGTTAGCTATGATACAGCAGTGACATATTTGCTGGACATGCTTTTGTATGCCAAAAAAAACTTAACTTACTCAGTGAATAAAAGATTAAAAGCTTTTTTGATGGTTTGGACGGGAAGTCTCACCATATCAGGATGAAGTTTACGTAATATAGTCCCCAATGCTGCCCGATAACAATGCATTTTCAACTGAGGGCCTGAACCTGAAAAATATAAACATGAAACAAATCTCCCGCAAATGGTGGATAAACATCTGACTCCTTATGTTCATGCAATGGCATGATCGCCAGAAACTGCCGAGCTCCTGTAGCACAGTTGGTAAATCGTTGGGCCTGGTTAGCCCAGGATTGTGAGTTCAAACCTCACCAGGAGCTTGATTATTTAGATCTTGCTCTGATTTGTCAGGAAAAGTGGCTGATCCAGCTTGGCTGCATTGCCTGGGCTGCCAAGTCTGTAAGCCTAATTTATCAAAAATCACCGCAAAGCTCAGTTTTTTGGCACAAATATTTAGAATCAACAGAATGCAAATTAACTGGCATTCAAGTGTTCAAAACCTGAAGTTACCCTTTAGTCTACACCGATAATCTTCTATCGCATGGCATGAAGTTTCCCTTGTTTTATACGGAAGTGAATGATTTTTTAGACCAGTTACATAGGAACTCATTGGGTATCCCACACACGAACTGTCGGCGTCAGTTGTCAACTTCATGTAACAACACGAAACAGACACTAAAGCACTTATATTTGGGCTCTCTTGGTACAGTCTGATCATGGTTGCACTTAAATCACCACAGGCATGGAGGCTTGTGAGCAGATAATTTGAATGATGTTCCAGAATATCTGTAAATTGATCAAAAACATTTAGAACTTTATCATTATTGTGCTACTGTTATAGCCAGGCATATTTTCAAATTACTGTCTTTTCAGCACAAAAAAACAATAAAATCCACCTAAATTTTGTGCCAGAAGGACAGTTCTTATAGGTTGATTATCACTGTTGTAAAAGCTTAAACCAGAATACAATTTTACTTTCTATTAAACAGTTTCTATGTCATGCCATCGACT
Source organism: Ascidia mentula (assembly GCF_947561715.1). Taxonomy (NCBI): domain Eukaryota; kingdom Metazoa; phylum Chordata; class Ascidiacea; order Phlebobranchia; family Ascidiidae; genus Ascidia; species Ascidia mentula. The sequence goes on from NC_138569.1 coordinate 683,446, forward strand.
TTTTTAAAAGTGACAAAAAATAAATAGAAATAATAAACACATTGTCTCACCCTCGTGTAGCTCCTTGTCTACAGCTTGAACAAACTCAGAGGCATTTACATCCAATGGAACATTCAAGTGCACATGTTTTGTTAGTACTGGTTTAACGGAACTTTCGTCCTACAAATAGTATGTCAATGCTTCATTGTTCGGTGACAACCAATAATAAATGTTCAATACCTCATCATGGGATTTGGAAAGTGAGTAAAAAGCATCTCGATCAAACTCTACAGCACGTTTCAAAAACACTTCATTTTGTTCCAGAGTTATGACGGGACATCCACGACCCAACGTTAACGTCCGTGCCAAATGTCCTTGTCCAGAGCCAAAATCCTGAAATTTTGGTAAATTAGCCACTCACATTCAAGTTTGCTATTTGTAAAGAAATTTACTATTATGTTGTAACACTTGCTGATATCGAACACATCTTTCACAACCTGTTAAAACAAATACAATCATTATAGGTAAATGTTTTGTAACTTATACACGTAGTTGTGATATAATTAGTTTAGTAGGTTGGTAATTGCAGGAAATATTAAATACTAAAACCATTGGAAAAGATAGAAGTTCTTCCAAGCAAATTTATTATGCAAAATGACAACCAACATGAAAAACACCAATAAAATCATGGAGGTTATCATATCGTGTGCCGATAAAATATCCTCCTACAACCAATTCATGGGAAATTTAGTTTAGTTAAGCTGTGATGATCATTTTTGAAATAACCAGAATATTACCTTTGACAGATGCAAAATTTCATGTTGTTTTTTAGGTTTGACATGTTTTCGAAATATGTGTTTTAACCGTTTTTCTTGACATTGAATTTCAGCCTTATTGGTTTCTTTTCTTTTTGAATCTAAAAAAGCATTATCTTTGACATTAATTATCCAATGAAACTTCACCACTGCATTTACCTTTAAACCATCGTGAAATGGGTAGCGAAAGTGCACATTGCTTGAAAGCCAACAAAGAAAGGGGCCAAACTTTTGGATATCTAAAAATGTTAAGGATATTTTGCATGCACTTAAAATACAAATTATGGTGTTTAAAACTCTGTCAAACATATCTGAAAATAGCTAACAACCTTTAGATTGTCAGTAACAAATTTTGTGGAAGTTTATCTTTCTAAGCTGCTATTAAATTTGCTATGACAAGATTTAGAAACTACTTTTTACCGTTCTGTTTCCGAAAGTAAATATTCAGAAATCTCTTTTGTCGTTAAATCGGCCAAAACCTCTCTCCAAGACTTCGGAATTTTTCCCCAATGATTAGATGTAAAAAATTCCTACCAATAAAGAAGAGACTTATTTTCAAAAACCACAAATTTTTTAATAAACTTACGATAATGTATGATTCTGAATAATGACTGCACAAGTTGTAAAACTGAAATAAAATTTCAATACGTTTTTTGATGTCTTCAAGCAATGCCATGTTTGTTTTGTGAAACTACAAATACAACCAACCACGTGAGTTTGTTTACAATTGTTAATCCGTTGCACCAGCGGAGGAATTTTCGTAATACAAAATTGAGAATTAATATATTTACGACATCTGCTGTATTGGTATCCATGCCTTGATATTGTTAAGAGCCGCAAAAATGTAGCTGAGATCTACTTGGGAACATTCAGCATAACAATCCCATCTTATTCAGTTTCTCCAAATTACGCAGAGGACAAAAAAAAACTATCACTGCCTCGATTGTCACAAAACAAACATAACAATGAACCTTTATTGAACAACAATAACACACAATGAAAACAAACAAGAACGACCATTCAAACATTTCGATCAGTTTTTATGTTGGTTTAAAACTTTGTAAATTTAGCGGTTTGTTATTTTGTGTGTGTTCGTTTGTGTGTGTTGAGGTTACTGAAGTCACTAAATCTTTTATCGCAATACTTGCAGGAATAAGGTTTTTCACCTGTGTGTGTTCGTTCGTGGGTGGTGAGGCTGCTTGAGACACTAAATCTTTTATCGCAATACTTGCAGGAATAAGGTTTTTCACCTGTGTGTGTTCGTTCGTGGGTGGTGAGGCTGCTTGAGACACTAAATCTTTTATCGCAATACTTGCAGGAATAAGGTTTTTCACCCGTGTGTGTTCGTTCGTGGGTGGTGAGGCTACCCAGTTGACCAAATCTTTTGTCGCAATATTTGCACACATACGGTGTAAGTTTTGAATGGACAGTTTTATGATGTGTTCGCAAGTTGGTAAGTACATTAAAAGATTTCCCACAAACGTCACACTTGTGAGGTTTGATGTTGGTGTGGATCAGTTTGTGGGTTTTCAAGTTGCCCAATAGCGTAAATTTCTTCTTACATATTTCACACTGGAAAGGTCTCTCCTTGGTGTGAGTTTGTTCGTGGCGTTTCAAGTTCCTCAATATGTCGGACGAATAATCACACCACGAACACTTGTGCTTTTTCACCACCGACCTATCCGGGTGCTTCGACTTCATGTGTTTGGCCAAAGTCGCCTCGTCAATGAAAATTTTGTCGCACTTCTGACAGGGACAATAATCATCTGTGACGAAACAATACGATGTTGTGACGTCACATTGATATAAACAAACATAGGTCTATGATACCTTTATTAACAGTTACAAGACTTTTAACTAAACGAATACGACTTTAATTTTCACTTTTCGAAGCTCTTTAATCATATCTAAAAAAACTTAAAATATATATACATAAATAAACTATTAAAAACTCACTATTATCACCATTATAATTTTGGCCATCTGTCTGCAGCTTACACAACTATTTTTTAGGCATATTTTGAAAAAAAACATTCTGCACCAACTTTTATTAGCCTTTTTAGGATAGTGCATTTAAAATTAGACACAAAAATCAACTCACCCTGGCGAATTTTGGGCTTTAATTCCTTTTGCTTTTCAGCAATTTTGAATTTGTATTCAGTTGGGATTCCCAGATGATCAGCATATTGGTTGCCATACCATACAAGGAGCTCAACACCTCTCTTAACAGGTTTGAACAAGCGGTAATATATCCTTCCTTTGTACTGGTAAGCAATCAAATTCTGTTCTTCTTCATTTCTGAAATAAACATTCCAATACCAGAAATGCATATGTTGGTAAATTATCTACCTTATTAATTTAAACAAAAAAGCCAAAGCTAATATGCTGTTATACATTCGAACACAAATTTTTTGCACATTTAGCAGCATATTGGTTTTGGCCTTTTTTTTTTAAATTAATAAACTAAATTAATAAGTTTTATGCACCAAAGTATCTACTTTATACTTGCTATACCTTGCACAGTTGACATATCGCAACCAATTACTGTTTTTGACGTCACTTCCATCGATATAATGAGAAAGTTTTCCTTTCTTGTAAATCTACGACAAGGAAATTATGGGTTTTTGAAAAAACCTTTACTAATCCCCACTTAACTAACCTCCCAAGAATATCCACCTTCAAATAGTTGTTCTAGTTTGCTCAAGTTGTTTCTTGAAACAATAATCCCCTCATAAGGACCAAATACTGTGTTTTTAGGAAACATCAGATCACACCAAGCACCCTTTCCACTTGCACGTATGTGTGATTGACCGATGCTGATCCCTTTCGGACATGTACGTCTTGCATGTTCCTTTACACCCTGCATAAAAATAATAACTTGCAACACAGTCCAGAAAAGTTAGTAAATGTTGTCAATTTTTATCTGTAACATCTGACTCCACTCAAATAATAAATCAGAGCAAATGTGTACATATTATGGCAGTGTTACCCAATTTATTTTCGCTGCAGGACCCTGCAAATTGAACAGTTTTTATTTAAAACCAGATGGTAGGCCATGGAACCCTTCCATATTTTGTTTTAGAACATTGGTGTTCTGCAGAGCCCACTTTAGGAATTGCTGTACTACAGGAATAAATATTTTTACAAAGCAAAGTCATAGCGTACCAGTTTAATAAGTGTATCAAGAACATGGTTGTAAGGTCCATGAATTTCACATTCACCAAGGAGCAGCTTTTCACAATTATCACAATCTAAGAAACAAAAAATATGTAATGCATTGCTTATAGATATAAAAGCATTTACGAGACACTAAACCAATCAATGATGTTTTATTACAATGACTTCCTTACACAGAAAATCATCTTCAGTTGGAACTTCTGGTTCAGTATAACTTTTTTGGGTCATTTCTCTCTTGGGATATCTTGCTTCATCATTATCCGAAGCAGTGCCTTCATCACTTTTTGCCTAAAAATTTTGTTTGTACCATACACCTTTATTAATAGCAGCCAGTTTTTTTTCTAAAGAAGGCCACCAACCTTTTTAAGAGTTTTTTCTCTCTTCTTGACTTCTTTTCCTGGAAGAGCTATACCAAGAAAAATTGTTAAATTACTGTCTGTTAGGTTCTTGCTGCCATAACTTACTAATATTTTTTTTGACATTTTGTAATGCTTCAGACTCTGGAGTATTGACGTGTTTTTCATTTTCCACCAAGCAAGTCTTCAAAACAAAAAGAACAAACAATGGAAAAACAACATCTACTGGAAAAGTCAACTATATTCATGGAAGAATCAAAAAATATTTGCAAACCTTGGTTATAAACTTTTTTCGTTTCATTAAATCTGTGACACTCAAAAATCCAGGAAGCACTTTTGCTGACTTTGGTGGTTTGTAAGGCTTCCATTCTTCTTCTTCACTATCAGAATCTGTGGTGATTTTTGCCTTAAATCCTCCTTTTGGTGGTAATCCAACCTTAGCCAGGAGAGCATTTTCACTAGGCAATGGCATTCCTGTAAAAATAAATTTTGCAAGTTTAACCCTAATTTTTAAACTAATTTATAATTTGCATGACTTTTAAGTTCTTACCCAAATACATCATGACAGTCAAGTTGTTGCCAATATTCCTGATTCTTTTTTTCTCAAACTTGCAGAGTTTCTTATATTCCTCCGGCTTGAAGAGTTTCTCTACGGAAATCCGCATTGTCACTTTCTTTAGTATCTCTGCAGTCGGCACCCGTTCAAATCCTTTCCATTCCTGAAATAGTTTTAAAACTTTTTCCATCTCTTCATTAACATTTGGCGTTTTGCTGGAAATTTTTGTTGCTGTCTGCTTTGGTTCAACATTTTCTTCCACTTTGTCTTCAACGGACGCTTGCTTTCCTGTATCTCCCTCCATATTTTCTTTCAGCACCGCTTCAGACATTTCTGTCAAGTGTCAGCCAACTCTTTTTACGACGAAAAAGAACCGAAACTCGAAAGAGCAGCTTCAAGATTTTATTTTCAGAAGCATCGAATTGTTTCGTCACAAACCGAATGCAAAACGGAGGGAAATTTAACTCAAACATTTCGCGCAAACTTTTCCCTCCATCGTAAACAGCTGATTTTTCCCGCGCGCTTTTCCAGTGTTTACAGTACAAAAAGTTAACTTTATTTTTTTTACCTGCAACTATGCAATACTGCACCTATAATTGCTGTTTTAGTATTCTTTGCTACAAACATATTTTAGTATTATTATGTAAAGAGGTATTTTACGTGTTGGATTAAAATACATTCATTTAAAAGCCGATTTATGTTTTGGCACAAGTAAATTTTGTCGTCCATTTAGAATTTTGCTGGAGGTAGAGCTTTTTGCTAGTGCTTTGATTATCTGCAAATATTTCCTTTGTAGTTCGAAAAGCGTAATTTAAGTTTTTTCGGTGTTGGAGAACTACATATGCTAATCGTTTAAACTACGTCCTGATTTTTTCTTGCTGCGCTACCATATATTTAAACACGTTTGCTTTCTTATGACGCCTGTAATACCATTTGTTCAACAACTTATAATTCGGCGAGGCAGAAAGGGTTTTAAAGCTGAAATTCGTTTTTATATAAAGTACAAGTATAAAACGATCTCTTTTAATTATGCGATAAAATCTTTATATTACAAGAGAGTCTGTCTGTGAACATTAAGGGTTGCTGACAACCAACAAGGTTAAGAATAGCAGTAGCTAAAATGTTTAAGTTTTGAATGCCAAGCAATTGAATAATTACATCCTTCAGTATGTTAAAGTGTGTGGAGGATATTTTCACTTTGCTGCAGGGGGTTTTGTTGCACAAAGTTATTTCCAGTGTGCATCCATTCTACGTAGTTTTGGTTATTTGGTTCCATTAAGAATTCCACCTTTTTGACAATTCCTGATATTTGCCACAGGTGGAAGTTCCATAAAAATTTGGGATGTTTTGTTGGGTGGAAAACTGTTGGCCACTGTAAGCAACCACCACAAAGCAATAACATGCATGACATTCAACCATGACTACACGAGACTGCTGTCTGGCAGTTTGGACAGGTAACTTATAATGTGATGTTGTGTATTGTATATGAAAAAAAATACAGAAATACTAAATAAATTTTTATATAATTTGATAATAAATTTAAGATTGTGGTTGTATAAGTAATATTTCAGGTTGGGTGGCAATATTGTCACATTATTGTCATTGACTTATGTTTGGTGCATCTGTTTTCAGACATATCAAAATTTACGATGTCGCAAATTATGAAGTGGTTCATAACCTGGATTATCCTGGCCCTATACTTAGCATGGCAATATCTGTAAGTTGCTTTCATTGCATTGAAGTCTCCACCTGAATTCATTCCGATAAACTAATTCTATATAACCTACACAGACACTTAATGAAGGCAAACTATTGTAAAGTGTAATTTTGCAGAATGCAGATAAGACCTTGGTAGTTGGGATGGCAGACAAAATGCTTTCTATCCGGCATCGCAAACAAGCTTGTGGTACTGATGATGAAGCTGTCGAACTTTCAAGGAAGAAACAGCGCAAAAGAAATGTTTTCATGCAAGGTTTTTAAATTATGTTTTGATATGTAAAAAATAAAATAAAAATATATAATTTATTAGAAATATCTCAATCAAAATAAATTATTGTCCTGAGTTTTTACAAAAGTAGCAAGTTATTAAATTTATTTGTGCATCCTTTTATGTCGAAAATAATTTTTACAATTTTTTAAGGTCAAAAATTTGTCCCCAACCCCACTGACATTGTAATTCAACACAAACACAAGGAACAACTGGAAAAATATGATCATTACTTCAGAAGGTTTGAGCACACAAAAGCATTGGATGCTGCTCTTGTCGTAAGTTTCTATTTACAAACCAGGGCAAAATACATTGCATGTATATCAAATTCCATTAGCTTAAAAAGAACTGGGAGATTATTTTGCCATTGTCTGAGAAAATGTTATGACCCTCAAACTTTCAGTGTTCATTTTAATTTTGGTTTTGATCCAACAAAATTAAGTCGTGCTTTTTCCATCCTTAGCCTTATGTGAGATGGCCATACAAAATCGTGGGGTCCAACAATGAGTCGCAATTATGTGCAAACAACTATGGCTTTTGCCTTTTTTGTTTGTGAAACCCTGATATATTATAAGTGTAAACTGTCCAAGACAATGATCATTGATGTTAAATTTAGTTAAAATATCTTCTGTTTCGTAAACCATCATAAATTTTTTGTTAAAATAGAATTGGTGTCAAATAGAAATATTATTTTTAGGCCAGGGTGTCTAGCAACAACCCTGAAGTTACTGTGGCTGTGATGCAGGAATTAATTCGACGAGACACAATCAGGGCTGCTTTGGCCGGCCGAGATGAAAAAAAACTTTTGGTTTTGATGAAGTTTTTATGCAGGTGACATTAAAACTGGTATATCTACCTTCTTTGTTCGTACCATAAGCTGTTTGTTTAATTTGGTGTTAATGATGTAATTTTATAAATATTCAGGATAAATTTAGTATCGGGAGTAACTGTAAACTTCTGTGCAGATACATCACCAAAATAAGTTTTGCTCCAGTTTTAATGGACGTTGCGGAAATAGTAATTGGTAAGTTTTAGAAGACATCGGTAAGTATATATAAATGAACTCCTAGATGTTGCAATATAACTGTTTAGAAACTATGTAGAGTTACAGAAACAGGCTGCACCCACAGAATCTAATAACATCCTGTGTATTTAGATATATACTCTGACACATTGGACGAGGCGTCAGTAATTGTACAAAACATGTTCCAACGTCTGCGTGATATAATTCGAAGAGAAGCGAGACTGCAGCGAGATATGAACAAACTTATGGGGGCGATAGAAAGTATTTTGTCTGCATCAAGTTTAAACCACGACCATCAGACTACACCATCTGTTGAAGTGGAGACCTTCAGCTAACAAGAAACAACTTAACGGCAAAACATGTGGTTATGTTGTTTTGATGGAGGTTATCGCAAAACATCTTGGTGAAAGTTCTGGTTCGAACAAACATTTAAGCTGGCATTCGAGACCTGGAAACAAGTGGGAATGTTTAAAAACTGGCAAAACCTAATTTCAGTGCCAGTTTTTGTGTTTTGTAACGAATAAAGTATAAGACTAAACGTTGTTACATGACTCCTATATGTGAAATCAAATTTGTATTCTTACCATTTTCCTGAAGGTAGATCATTCTATCCAGTAGAATTATAGATTCCACTGTGGGAGCGATCATCAAAGAAATACAAAAATAAATTACAACATGAACCCACTGTGAGGTTAAAGTTTCTGCTTCTAATACATCCAATCTATTCGGTTCAGGCAGTTTAAGCTTTTGAAATGCAAGTTGCACATATCTGAAAATGTATTATGATATGCTCAACATTTATTTAGTCATGTTTATAAAACCACCCAACTCAACCAAATGTAACAAAAATACAAAATTTTCCAGTAAAATTTTGCTTTAAGAGAACCACAGGCCCAAGCATTTTCAACTCCATAACACACAGACAGTGTTAGCTACGATACAGCAGTGATATATTTGCTGGACATGCTTTTGTATGTCAAAAGAACTTAACTTACTCAGTGAATAAAAGATTAAAAGCTTTTTTGATGGTTTGGACAGGAAGTCTCACCATATCAGGATGAAGTTTACGTAATATAGTCCCCAATGCTGCCCGATAACAATGCATTTTCAACTGAGGACCTGAACCTGAAAAATACAAACATGAAACAAATGGTGGATAAACATCTGACTCCTTATGTTCATGCAATGGCATGATCGCCAGAAACCGCTGAGCTCCTGTAGCGCGGTTGGTAAATCGTTGGGCCTGGTTAGCCCAGGGTCGTGAGTTCAAACCTCACCGAGAGCTTGATATTTTAGATCTCGCTCTGATTTTTCAGGAAAAGTGGCTGATCTAGCTAGGCTGCCAAGTCTGTAAGCCTAATTTATCCAAAATAACAGCGAAGCTAAGTTTTTGGGCACAAATATTTAGAATCAACAGAATGCAAATTAACTGGCATTTAAGTATTCAAAACCTGAAGTTACCCTTTAGTCTACACCGATAATCTTCTATCGCATGGCATGAAGTTTCCCTTGTTTTATACGGAAGTGAATGATTTTTTAGACCAGTTACATAGGAACTCATTGGGTATCCCACACACGAACTGTCAGTGTCAGTGGTCAACTTCATGTAACAACACGATACAGACACTAAAGCACTTATATTTGGGCTCTCTTTGTACAGTCTGATCATAGTTGCACTTAAATCACCACAGGCATGGAGGCTTGTGAGAAGATAATTTGAATGATGTTCCAGAATATCTGTAAATTGATCAAAAACATTTAGAACTTTATCATTATTGTGCTACTGTTATAGCCAGGCATATTTTCAAATTACTGTCTTTTCAGCACAAAAGAACAAAAAAATCCACATAACTTTTGTGCCAGAAGGACAGTTCTTTTAGGTTGATTATCATTGTTGTAAAAGCTTAAACCAGAATACAATTTTCCTTTCTACTCAACAGTTTCCATGTCATGCAATCGACTTTTTTAAAAGTGACAAAACACAAATAGAAATAATAAACACATTGTCTCACCCTCGTGTAGCTCCTTGTCTACAGTTTGAACAAACTCGGAGGCGTTTACATCCAATGGAACATTCAAGTGCACATGTTTTGTTAGTACTGGTTTAACGGAACTTTCGTCCTACAAATAGTATGTCAATGCTTCATTGTTCGGTGACAACCAATAATAAATGTTCAATACCTCATCATGGGATTTGGAAAGTGAGTAAAAAGCATCTCGATCAAACTCTACAGCACGTTTCAAAAACACTTCATTTTGTTCCAGAGTTATGACGGGACATCCACGACCCAACGTTAACGTCCGTGCCAAATGTCCTTGTCCAGAGCCAAAATCCTGAAATTTTGGTAAATTAGCCACTTACATTCAAGTTTGCTATTTGTAAAGAAATTTACTATTATGTTGGAACACTTGCTGATATCGAACACATCTTTCACAACCTGTTAAAACAAATACAATCATTATAGGTAAATGTTTTGTAACTTATACACGTAGTTGTGATATAATTAGTTTAGTAGGTTGATAATTGCAGGAAATATTAAATACTAAAACCATTGGAAAAGATAGAAGTTCTTCCAAGCAAATTTATTATGCAAACTTACAACCAACATAAACGACAAACAACACCAATAAACCATGGAGGTTATCGAGTCACACACCCATAAAATATCCTCCTACAACCAATTCATGGGAAATTTAGTTTAGTTAAGCTGTGATGATCATTTTTGAAATAACCAGAATATTACCTTTGACAGATGCAAAATTTCATGTTGTTTTTTAGGTTTGACATGTTTTCGAAATATGTGTTTTAACCGTTTTTCTTGACATTGAATTTCAGCCTTATTGGTTTCTTTTCTTTTTGAATCTAAAAAAGCATTATCTTTGACATTAATTATCCAATGAAACTTCACCACTGAATTTACCTTTAAAAGATCGTGAAACGGGCAGTGAAAGTGCACATTGCTTGAATGCTAACAAAGAAAGGGGCCAAACTTTTGGATATCTGAAAAATGTTAAGGATATTTTGCATGCACTTAAAATACAAATTATGGTGTTTAAAACTCTGTCAAACATATCTGAAAATAGCTAATAACCTTTAGATTGTCAGTAACAAATTTTGTGGAAGTTTATCTTTCTAAGCTGCTGTTAAATTTGCTATGACAAGATTTAGAAACTACTTTTTACCGTTCTGTTTCCGAAAGTAAATATTCAGAAATCTCTTTTGTCGTTAAATCGGCCAAAACCTCTCTCCAAGACTTCGGAATTTTTCCCCAATGATTAGATGTAAAAAATTCCTACCAATAAAGAAGAGACTTATTTTCAAAAACCACAAATTTTTTAATAAACTTACGATAATGTATGATTCTGAATAATGACTGCACAAGTTGTAAAACTGAAATAAAATTTCAATACGTTTTTTGATGTATTCAAGCAATGCCATGTTTGTTTTGTGAAACTACAAATACAACCAAGCCACGTGAGTTTGTTTACAATTGTTAATCCACTGCACCAGCGGATGAATTTTCGTAATACAAAATATATAAAATTAATATATCTACGACATCTGCTGTATTGGTATCCATGCTTTGATATTGTTAAGAGCCGCAATAATGTAGCTGAGATCTACTTCGGAACATTCCGTATAACAATCCCATCTTTTAAGTTTCTCCAAATTACGCAGAGGACAAAAAAAAACTATCACTGCCTCGATTGTCACAAAACAAACATAACAATGAACCTTTATTGAACAACAATATAACACAATGAAAACAAACAAGAACGACCATTCAAACATTTCGATCAGTTTTTATGTTGGTTTAAAACTTTGTAAATTTAGCGGTTTGTTATTTTGTGTGTGTTCGTTCGTGGGTGGTGAAGTGACCCAGTTGACTAAATCTTTTATCGCAATACTTGCAGGAATAAGGTTTTTCACCTGTGTGTGTTCGTTCGTGGGTGGTGAGGCTACTTGAGACACTAAATCTTTTATCGCAATACTTGCAGGAATAAGGTTTTTCACCCGTGTGTGTTCGTTCGTGGGTGCTGAGGCTACCCAGTTGACCAAATCTTTTGTCGCAATATTTACATACATACGGTGTAAGTTTTGAATGGACAGTTTTATGGTGTGTTCGCAAGTTGGTAAGTAGATTAAAAGATTTCCCACAATCGTCACACTTGTGAGGTTTGATGTTGGTATGGATTACTTTGTGGGTTTTCAAGTTGCCCAATAGCGTAAATTTCTTCTTACATATTTCACACTGGAAAGGTCTCTCCTTGGTGTGAGTTTGTTCATGGCGTTTTAAGTTCCTCAATATGTCGGACGAATAATCACACCACGAACACTTGTGCTTTTTCACCACCGACCTATCCGGGTGCTTCGACTTCATGTGTTTGGCCAAAGTCGCCTCGTCAATGAAAATTTTGTCACACTTCTGACAGGGACAATAATCATCTGTGACGAAACAATACGACGTTGTGACGTAACATTGATATAAACAAACATAGGTCTATGATACCTTTATTAACAGTTACAAAAACTTTTAACTAAACGAACATGACTTTAATTTTCACTTTCGAAGCTTTTAATCTTATCTAAAAAAACCTAAAACATATATACATAAATAAACGATTAAAAAACTAACTATTTTTACCATTATAATTTTTGGCCATCTGTCTGCAGCTTACAAAACTATCTTTTAGATATATTTAAAAAAAAAACATTCTGCACCAACTTTTATTAGCCTTTTTAGGACAGTGCATTTAAAATTAGACACAAAAATCAACTCACCCTGGCGAATTCTGGGCTTTAATACCTTTTCCTTTTCAGCAATTTTGAGTTTGTATTCAGTTGGGATCCCCAGATGATCAGCATATTGGTTGCCATACCATACAAGGAGCTCAACACCTCTCTTAACAGGTTTGTACAAGCGATAATATATCCTTCCTTTGTACTGGTAAGCAATCAAATTCTGTTCTTCTTCATTTCTGAAATAAACACTCTTTATTTATTAATTTAAACAAAAAAGCCAAAGCTAATATGCTGTTATACATTCGAACACAAATTTTTTGCACATTTAGCAGCATATTGGTTTTGGACTTTTTTTGTTAAACTTAATAAACTAAATAATAATTTTTTTGCACACAAGTGTCTACTTTATACTTGCTTTACCTTGCACAGTTGACATATCGCAACCAATTACTGTTTTTGACATCACTTCCATCGATATAATGAGAAAGTTTTCCTTTCTTGTAAATCTACGACGGAAAAATCTAGGTTTTAAAAAAAACCTTTACTAATCCCCACTTAACTAACCTCCCAAGAATATCCACCTTCAAATAGTTGTTCTAGTTTGCTCAAGTTGTTTCTTGAAACAATAATCCCCTCATAAGGACCAAATACTGTGTTTTTAGGAAACACCTGATCACACCATGCACCCTTTCCACTTGCACGTATGTGTGATTGACCGATGCTGATCCCTTTCGGACAAGTACGTCTTGCATGTTCCTTTACACCCTGCATAAAAATAATAACTTGCAACACATTCCAAAAAAGTTAGTAAATGTTGTCATTTTTTATCTGTAACATCTGACTCCACTCAAATAATAAATCAGAGCAAACAGGTACATATTATGGCAGTGTCACCCAATTTATTTTCGCTGCAGGACCCTGCAAATTGAACAGTTTTTATTTAAAACCAGATGGTAGGCCATGGAACCCTTCCATATTTTGATTTAGAACTCTGGTGTTCGGCAGAGCCCACTTTAGCAATTGCTGTACTACAGGAATAAATATTTTTACAAAGCAAAGTCAATGCGTACCAGTTTAATAAGTGTATCACGAACATGGTTGTAAGGTCCATGAATTTCACATTCACCAAAGTGCAGCCTTTCACAATCATCACAATCTAAGAAACAAAAAATATGTAATGCATTGCTTATAGATATAAAAGCATTTATGAGACACTAAACCAATCAATGGTGTTTTATTACAATGACTTCCTTACACAGAAAATCATCTTCACTTGGAACTTCTGGTTCAGTATAACTTTTTTGAGTCACTTCTCTCTTGGGATATCTTGCTTCATCATTATCCGAAGCAGTGCCTTCATCACTTTTTACCTAAAAACACCTCAATTAATAGCAGCCAGTTTTTTTTCTAAAGAAGGCCACCAACCTTTTTAAGAGTTTTTTCTCTCTTCTTGACTTCTTTTCCTGGAAGAGCTATACCAAGAAAAACTGTTAAATTACTGTCTGTTAGGTTCTTGCTGCCATAACTTACTAATATTTTTTTTTACATTTTGTAATGCTTCAGACTCTGGAGTATTGACGTGTTTTTCATTTTCCACCATGCAAGTCTTTAAAACAAAAAGAACAAACAATGGAAAAACAACATCTACTGGAAAAGTCAACTATATTCATGAAAGAATCAAAAAATATTTGCAAACCTTGGTTATAAACTTTTTTCGTTTCATTAAATCTGTGACACTCAAAAATCCAGGAAGTGCTTTTGCTGACTTTGGTGGTTTGTAAGGCTTCCATTCTTCTTCTTCACTATCAGAATCTGTGGAGATTTTTGCCTCAAATCCTCCTTTTGGTGGTAATCCAACCTTAGCCCGGAGAGCATTTTCACTAGGCAAAGGCATTCCTGTAAAAATAAATTTTGCAAGTTCAACCCAAATTAACAAATATACAAGCTTTTTTTGAGCCAAGGTAGCCTCACTCAGGGCCAAAACTATAACTTTAAAAAATCCTTGAAACAAACTAATTTATAATTTGCATGACTTTTAAGTTCTTACCCAAATACATCATGACAGTCAAGTTGTTGCCAATATTCCTGACTCTTTTTTTCTCAAACTTGCAGAGCTTCTTATATTCCTCGGGCTTAAAGAGTTTCTCTACGGAAATCCGCATTGTCACTTTCTTTAGTATCTCTGCAGTCGGCACCCGTTCAAATCCTTTCCATTCCTGAAATAGTTTTAAAACTTTTTCCATCTCTTCATTAACATTTGGCGTTTTGCTGGAAATTTTTGTTGCTGTCTGCTTTGGTTCAACATTTTCTTCAACTTTGTCTTGTACGGACGCTTGCTTTCCTATATTTCCCTCCATATTTTCTTTCAGCACCGCTTCAGACATTTCTGTCAAGTGTCAGCCAACTCTCTTTAACGACGAAAAAGAATCCAAACCGGAAAGAACAACTTCAAGATTTTATTTTCAGAAGCATCGAATTGTTTCGTCACAAACCGAATGCAAAACGGAGGGAATTTAACTGAAACATTTCGCGCAAACTTTTCGCTCCATCCTGAACAGCTGATTTTTCCCGCGCGCTTTTCCAGTGTTTACAGTACAAAAAATTAACTTTTTTACCTGCAACTATGCAAAACTGCTCCTATAATTGCTGTTTTAGTATTCTTTGCTACAAACATACTTTACTATTATCATGAAAAAAGAGGTATTTTACGAGTTGGACTAAAATACATTCATTTAAAAGCCATTTGTTTTGCACAAGTAAATTTTGTCGTCCATTTTGAACTTTGCTGGAGGTAGACTGGAACCTTTTTGCTAAACTGCTTTCACAGTGCTTTGACTATCTGCAAATGTTTCCTTTGTAATTGTAGTTGTAAAAACATATTTTAAGTTTTTTCGGTGTTGGGGAACTACATATGCTAATCGTCATAATTATGAGTACGACTGTGTGGCAACACGCATGTTTTCCCTGGCCTAGTTCTGACCACGCCGCATGTTTCCTGAAATTCAATACTGGAACACTAGACGGAAAGGATGCAGGCGGAGCTAAGCCTTCCTGCAGAGTTCAAACCAAGCTGCTGATACCCTGCTGGACAACCACGTTTTTCCTGAATGTTTGTTATAAAACGCCCTCGTAGTCTTGTCTACTCGCTCAGTCGCTCGTATGCTCTCGGCCCTGTCGTTATTCTTGCCATCGCGCTGTAAACGTTCGCATGTTCTTTTAATAGTTAAATTCGCTGCAATTCAGTCACGTGTTAAACGCTCTTGAAACAAGTTAAACTTAAGCCACATGGTAATTGCAATCGTGTGTTTCCATTAATAAAGAAGTCTGTTCACGGAGCTTTTAATTCAGTAGTCTATATCAGCAAGAACACGCAAACAGACTTTAGCTTCAGCACAGCAGCGATTGGGAATCCTATTTGTACGCTGCACTGGTGACCCCGACGTGATCACAATTGCTCTTACCAGGTTGGTTTGTTCCGTTTATTTTTGAAAAATATTCTACTGAATTGCATTCTTGCGAATCTCACAAGTCTTTTTGCTTATTCAGAACTCAATCAATCTTCTTGGAGGATCGTCGAGAACCGCTTCTCCGGAAATTATGTTCCCAGACGCTCCTTTGTCACGGTACTGTACAATATTTTATTTTTGTTTGTGTGTCGCTTCTCTTAGTATCAGAATGAGTTGGTTTCCGTTTAAACAATCGGACAAGCAAGGTAGTTTGCGAAAAACACCTTCGCGCGGAAGGGTTCGTTTCACACCAGACGAGTTAGATACGGTTCGTGAAGCGATGCGGGACGATTGTCGCATGATTGATACACCGCTAGGTCCGGTGCGCGCAAAATCACCACATGCTGGACCATCAGGTTCGCAACGATTTTCGACGTTGCCTGATGATTTTAGCAGTCGTGTGAATCCAGCCGACGAGCGCTTACCTAAGTTGACTCGATCCCCTAGTACATCTCCAGTCAGAATGTCGCGAAGAGGATTAGTGTCGCCGCCAAGTGTTCCAAAGCTTACTTTGCCTGCTTTTTGGACGAGCATGCCTCGAGCGTGGTTCCAAAGCGTTGAGCAGACATTGGGAAGCTGTGGAATTAGTGGCGAGTCGCAGATGTTTAATTACGTTGTGTCTAGTCTTAGTGAGGATCAAATTTCTAAAGTTGGCCACGTGGTTTTGAGTAGAGCTCATGATGAACCATACTCTGCTTTAAAGAATGCGCTTATTACGTTTTATGAAAAAAGCGAAATAAGTCGTCTTAATCAGTTGTTGAATGAGACGTCATTGAAAGGTAGACGCCCCACCGAGTTATTACATGAGATGTTGTCGTTGTTGGATGCAAGAAATGGTTTGGATCCGATGACCGAACGCTTGTTGAAACGTGTTTTTATTGATAAACTGCCCTCGCATATTCGACTAATTCTTGCGACAGATTACGAGTTGGACATAGAAACTCTGGCTTCGAAAGCTGATATGATGGTTTCTATGTCACAACCGTCTGTTGTTGCGCCTGTGGCTGAAAAGCCATTATCAAACACAACGCCTGCGGTTTCTTCCCAAATGTTGATCAATCTTTGATCGACGAATTGATAAATTGTTCGATAAACTGAGCTCATTATCAGGGCAGTCAAACAGGTCGAATTATGGTAATTCCAGACAATATTCGAACGCATCCCGTGGCGCCTATTCGCAGTCACGCGGAAGGGGCGATAACAGATACAGAGGTCGCCCATGGCAATCGAGAGGTGGATTTCAAAACAGGTCAGAAAATCGTGGGTTTAATAACAGTGGTTCTATGGGGCAAAGTAACATTAACAACGTTTGTTATTACCACTCTGTTTATGGTGAAAATGCTAGATCGTGTTCACAACCGTGTAAGTTTTATGGTCACTTTCATTCAAAAAACTTGTAGCCGCCTTTTCGTCCATTTCGAAAAACAGCTCACGGCGAAAAGGCAGACATAGTTTTAGGCGAAATTTAAGCGATACCTTTAGCGTACACGATTCTTTTTCAAACTTGCCATTTCTTGTTGATACTGGATCAGATGTATCAGTTATACCTTTTTGGTTTGCCAAGTCCGCAAAGAAGTCATTTAGTTCACATAAGGTCGTTTTACAAGGTTTCGGTGGCAATAAAATAGTCTCTCTCGGGAAAATGACTAAGGTTGTTGATTTTGGTCTAAATCAGTTGTTTAAATGGAAATTTATTGTATGCGATGTCAAACAAGGTATAATAGGAAGTGATTTCCTTCGGTTCTTTGATATTTTGGTTGATGTTAAGCGCAAAAGGATAATGCCCCCTTTCCGGAAGCAGTCGAAGCGATCGCGAAAATGTTGTCACTCTGGCCATGGTGTCAATTCTGATCCCATAGATTGTGCTCGAGTCACCAGTCGAAAAATAAACAAGGTGATAAAATCTGCACCTTCGAATGTTGATAAGACTTGCGCCGATCGTGCACCCGAATGTAACCGCGCAACAGATAAGCCGTCAAACGAATTTGAACGCATTGTGCAAGAATTCCCGTCTGTCACAGAACCTATGAGCATTGACAAGCCGGTTCAACATAATGTTTTCCATCGAATAATCACCGATGGTTACCCAGTCAGTTGTCGTCCTAGAAGGTTGTCACCTGAGTTTCTGCACGAGGTTGATACACAGTTTGAGGATTTAGAGCGCAAAGGTGTCATTCGTCCAAGTTCGTCTGAATTTTGTTCGCCTATCCACATTGTTAAAAAGAGCAATGGCAAATACAGAATAGTGGGTGATTTTCGAAGACTAAACTTGAGGACAGTTAAGGATCAATATCCTATGAAATTCCTTTCGGATTTTGTTAATGAACTCAATGGCGCTAGAATATTCACCAAGGTCGATTTGAAAAATGCCTTTTTCCAAATCCCAGTCCATCCTGATTCCATACATAAGACCGCTGTCGTTTATCCAAATGGTTGTTTTGAGTATTGTCGCATGCCCTTTGGTTTGTCTAATAGTCCGAAAACTTTCTGTAGATTTATGGATCAGGTGTTGAAAGGCTTAAAATTCGTCTTTTGCTATATCGATGACTTGCTAATTGCGTCAAAGTCACCTGAAGAGCACCAAAGACATTTGCGTTTGGTACTTCAACGTTTAGCTGATTATGGGTTGGAAATTAATGTCGAGAAAAGTGTTTTCGGTGTCGAAGAGGTAGAATTTTTGGGACATCAAGTCACTTGTCATGGTTTTCACCCGTTAGAAAACAAGGTAAAAGCAATCAAGCAATTTCCCAGGCCTAAAACGATAAAAGAATTACGTAAATTTCTTGGCATGCTAATGTTCTATAGAAGATTCATTCCACACTGCGCTGAACATACCCAAGTCTTAACGGCCATGTTACAGAAAGCCTTCAGGAAACGTAAATTCATTGATTGGTCCCCTGAACAAATAGTGGCGTTTGACAAAGCTAAGGAGTTGTTGAGCACGGAAACCATGCTACATTATCCAAAGTTTAATGGCAAGTTTTCATTGGTTTGCGATTGCAGTAACTTTGCTATGGGAGCGGTGTTAAATCAGTTTGAGAATGGTCAATGGTTGCCACTTGCATTTTTCTCTCGGAAGTTGAATTCCGCTCAAAGTAAATACTCGACGTTTGACCGAGAATTGTTGGCTATTTATGAATCAATAAGGCATTTCAAACCTTTATTACATGGTAGAGATTTCAATGTTGTCACCGATCATAAGCCATTGGTAAAAGCGTTTCATTCCATGTCTGACAATCTCTCACCACGTCAAGAACGGCATTTTGATTACATTTCACAATTTACATCTCAGATTGAACACATCCAAGGTTTACAAAATGTTGTCGCGGATTGTTTGTCACGAATAGAAATTAATGCCATTAAACTATTTCCGGAGACAATCGACTTTCACGAGTTGTCAGTAGAACAGGACACTTTGCGCTTCCAGAACTTGCTAGAACAGGATTGTAGGTCTCTTCAACTTGTGAAACGAAGATGGCCAGAAATTAATGTCGATCTCATTGGAGATATTTCCACAGGTGTTTTTAGGTTGGTTGTTCCTACTGGTTTTAGAAAACAAATTTTCAACACGGTTCATTCTTTATCACATGCTGGAATTAGAATTACTCAGAAATTGATTGGAGAACGGTACGTTTGGCCAGATTTCGAGACACCAGAAACACCGGAACCAACAACGTTCACCAGACGTGGTCGCGAAATCCGAAAACCATTAAGATTCAGACAATAAGCCATGTCCATAAAAATTGTTGTATTCGTATTTACCTTTTTGGTTCAAAATGGTCGAGGTGAAGTACAATTTAAATTATGCCACGAAACAAGTTCACGTGGCGAATATAGTGTGGTTGAACCCACATCCTGCCACCGTAATGTCCCTCACACTGTAAAACACTGTCAAACTGAAGTATATAACCCAAGTTTAGATTTTATTAAAATTCCAATATTCATGTGTCAAACTAACATAGACTCTTTTGATAGTGTTCATTATTTCTTCGGAGCTAAAACTCACGAAATTACGACAAAAGCAGGTTCCCCTCCAGTTCCAAACGTCTGCGAGGGATGGAAACGAAATCTGGTTGCAGACAACGTCGGGACATTACAACCGATCACGGAAACGTCCTGGACTACGGAAAATAAACTAACAGTAGAGTATAAATGGCCTACCTCGGCACACGAAGTCGGTGACGTTGTGAATGAGAAGTTCGTACACCTGACTGCAGAGCTTCATTACATGGAATGTCAGATGAACTCTGTGTTAACCACAACCTACTCCCTATTGGCCAGGCAATATCCAGGAGAATCTCTCAGTGGACTCCTCGGCGAACCCAAAGCTGCCATAACAATAGGTGATCTTATAACTGAACTGAGTTGCCAGGATATTAGTGGTATTATATTGCACGATTTACGTGTCGGCAACCTTTTCGCAACTCGTCCCGTCATATAATTTCGTAATGCAGCTGGTAAAAGTGTTAAAGGCCAGTTGTATCGCGACGGGTTTGTCTACAAGAACGTAAAGTTTCTTGAGAATTACATCCCTGGACGAGTCATGACATTTAAAGTAAAGGGGAAGTATTATACATATGAGAATTATACTTTAGCTCATGTAAATACAAAGGTTCGTGAGTTGCAACCACGAATAACTCCAATTTATTATACCCCCTATAGTGTCGATTTCCAGTCTATAATGTCGGAATACCCTAGACCTTCTACTGGTCTTGACGACATGACCTCTATGCTTATGGCATTAAGTCAAGCACGACTGACGCACGACAAGTTGCATCATTTCATTAATTCTAATCTTAAGTCTAACGTAGACGCCGACATGGGTTACGTTGCCAAGACTGCACAGAACGTGGTAACAAATGTTTTTATCTCAGCCATCAGTGAGATTACTAACCCCTTCCTATGTGGTATTTTTACGATATTCTTCTTTTTGGCCATGATATGGGGTGGTGTTTTGACATTCTGGGCATCTAAGTATTATGTTCCCATAGTTTGGAATGCCATTGGAGATAAAGTCCGTACTTATAGAACCACACCTAGCCAACCGCCTGAGGAGTCGGACAATGCAAATAATATTACGGACTATGAATTATCCACCCGTAGTGGAAACTCTGAGCGAATAGGCCAACGCTTATATCCTCAGTTACCCGGACGTACCTAATTAATTGATCGGACGTTCTTGTAAATATGCATGCATTCCTTTTGAGCATTTTACTGCCAGTTTTTCATTTTTTTACACAGAAAAAGAATCCACCGTGACAGCTTGCGACCACGACGGAAACACAGACGATGACCAGCAAAGCAGCAAGCCAATTCAACTCGATTCACCGCACAACAACCTAACGACAAGACATTACCGGATTTCGGATAGAAACTATCAATCTTGACAAGGAAGGGGCATGTGTGGCAACACGCATGTTTTCCCTGGCCTAGTTCTGACCACGCCGCATGTTTCCTGAAATTCAATACTGGAACACTAGACGGAAAGGATGCAGGCGGAGCTAAGCCTTCCTGCAGAGTTCAAACCAAGCTGCTGATACCCTGCTGGACAACCACGTTTTTCCTGAATGTTTGTTATAAAACGCCCTCGTAGTCTTGTCTACTCGCTCAGTCGCTCGTATTCTCTCGGCCCTGTCGTTATTCTTGCCATCGCGCTGTAAACGTTCGCATGTTCTTTTAATAGTTAAATTCGCTGCAATTCAGTCACGTGTTAAACGCTCTTGAAACAAGTTAAACTTAAGCCACATGGTAATTGCAATCGTGTGTTTCCATTAATAAAGAAGTCTGTTCACGGAGCTTTTAATTCAGTAGTCTATATCAGCAAGAACACGCAAACAGACTTTAGCTTCAGCACAGCAGCGATTGGGAATCCTATTTGTACGCTGCAACATAAAGTGAAAGCCACTGGAATTAAACCACGGCCTGATTCCTGCTGCGCTCCCTTAAATTTAAACACGTATATTTTCTTATGGCGCCTGTAATACCGTTTGTTTAACAACTTATAATTCGGTGAGGGAGAAAGGGTTTTAAAGCTGAAATTCGATTTTATATAAACTACAAGTATGACACTGCAGAGAAACTGTTTTATTTAAACGTCATTTTTGTGTTTAATTGTGCAATTCAATTAGTCGTCTACGCGTCTGTGATTTTATTTGGGTCAATCGCTTCGTTTCCATTCGCCAGATGGGTTAATCTCGCACAGATGTGTTAATCGGTTTTAGTTTTAATTTTTCATCGACGTTCAATTCAATTCAATTCAATTCATTTTATTTCTCGCAAACGTCAGCGAATACGCACAACAACTTGCAGCAATCATTTCGACTGGTGACGTGACGAAGGACCGGTGGAACCATTCTTGGTCATAGGACCGGCCCTATGGAAGGTACGGGCGTTGCAAAAAGAAAAACACATATCGGCAACTGGAAGAAAAACTTTTCATTTTTTTTTTCTTTTATATTAACTAGTTATATATTTTTTGTTTTTTTTTGAAAAAAACAACAACAACAAAAGATGTGTTACGTATCTATCATTAATAAGCTTGGCAGAACACATTAGACGGTGTGAAGATATATCTAGATTTTAATAATCCGTCTATATCGCATTTTTCTCATTTTCGATAATGTTATAAATACCGCCTCACAGCCTTAAGCTAGTAGAGGGGAGAACACTGGGGAAGCGATAGAACTACGCTCTGGACGCTGCATTTTATGTTGTTTGTTTTGAATCAAGGTATGTTTGTTTAACGTTTCATGTTTGGATTAAAAGTCGCAAAGGTTTTCTTTGGCATATGTTCTTAATAGTGTTAGGAGTCAGATAAACGGTGGTGTTTCTTTCTGCAAACCTTAGGTCCCTGCAACACGACCTATTTCAATTATGCGCTCAGTATGTAAATATACAAAAACTTTGCGTTTATTTATTGTTATATACAGGACATGTCACGTAAACAGGGGCAGTTAATGGAATTGGGAATTCATATTCGTTTGCACTTGAAGCAGTTTGCTGGTTTCCCGTCACATTTTCATACTCGGATTGATTTTGGAATTTATCAACATTTTCATATATCGTTGTATTGACGTAAGTAGCTTCGTTTGCTGGTTGTTCAAACATCTTTTCTGCACAATACAACAAACTAACTCGAGTTGTTTTTCACTCCGATAAACTTACTTTCTTTTTTCGTCAAACCCACGGTCAAAGCAAGCAAAATAAGGAAAACAAATCCAGCCACAGGAAATGCAATTATTCTTCCCATTTGACTTGCAGTGAGTGAATAAACTTCTATTACTATTAAACCTGATCCAAGCTTGTTCGTGACTTGCAGCTTATAGAGTCCTGCTGGTTCCTTCGTTTAAACATAAGGTTTAGGATTGAGTATATGCTTTGGTTAGTTAAAACGAGATCCGAGAGTGGTTTTGCATTATGTAAAATCTCGTTTGTCAAATGCCACCGTGGACTTAAAGTGAGAACTTAGAACAGTTGACCTATGACGGGACGAAACATTTTGACATTTAATATTTCTATTCTTTGGTAAACCTTACGTTGATTTGAATGGAATAAAACGGATGATCGCGCCACGTCCAAGTAACAGTTTTATTTCTTCCTCCTGAACCAAAAAAACGATTAAAAATCTAAAAAGTTGCCGTGACACTCATTTGTCTAACCTGAAAATATTAAAATTGGGTCGTTTGGCAAAGGATTTGAAACCACCTTAACATCACAGGGTATATTAGCAGGACAATTCAAGCTGCTAATGGGATAAGGAAGATCTAAAGAAGCAGAAAATGTTCAAAGTTTGGTTTTCTTATCAGCGATTGTTCTTTCTTAAATGAGTTAAATCAATAGATTTGCAGAGTAAAAATATAATTTCTTCCTTTTTTTATTTGTAAAAATATACTTACTCTGACAGAACACACAGTTGATTGTTACGAAACAACATACGGTAAAAAACACTTTAGTGGTCACACATTCATCAACTTTTGTGTTCATTTGGCAGAAAGTATTAAAACCCATCTGAAAATAAAGTTGAACAAGTAAACGTGAACATCGTACTTTTTCTAACTGTCCGCCATGAAACGCAACAAGCTTACATAATAAAGGATGTGGACTCCACAATTCAAGAAGCCTCAAAAACTAGAAACTACATTTGTCGCAATGGTTGTCTGAAAGGGCGCATATTACACGATGGTTAATATATAGCTAGTGATGTTTGGCGTATTACTTTGAATACACAGTATTCCTTATTTTACCACGTGGTGAAATCACTCGTTTTGCCTTAAATGTTGCGAAATACAAGGATTTTTTGTTGCCATCATTACAGGCAATGTACTATTTTTGAAACGTCAACTGTTCTGTATTGCTGCTTCCCTTCTCCTTAGCAACAGCTGTGTCGCACATTTGATTCTAAGTCGTTTCGTTGCAACAGTTAGAAAAGTAATATTCGAGTACAAGGTTTTGCAACCTTTAAAGAGCTGTTGATCTGTTGTGTTTACAGTAAGCTGATATAGAGTTGTTCGAGTTTTGTCACTATAAGCAAAGCTACACTTTTCTGGGTTGCTGGTGGTTACTCAGACATTTTGGCACTAAGACGCACCCACGACCCTTGTAAAGTAGGAAAACTTCGATTAAAATGTTTGTATGATCACTTCAACCTGTAGTTTCACAATGGCTTAGTCCCTAAAAGGCGCCAAACGTCTATCACAACAATAAGAGGCGTGTCGGAAGTTGCATCACATTATAGTGGGCTTTAGTGTTGTTTGTTTTGATTTGTGTCTTGTGTACTCACTGTTTGCAATTACCTACAAAGGTCTAACTTATGTGAGCATGGTGGGGCACCTCGTGTCATAATTTCACCCCTCTTGTAGGGATTTTGGCTTGTCGTAATTCGAATATTTATTGATATTTTGTTTTAAACTTGGTCTTTCTACTCATTTACATTTACACCAGTCTTTCTGACGCCAGCTAGTTATCTCACTTGCGTTACCTCTTTCAACTTGCGCTACTTCTTCTAAGTCTCCTTTGTAGTGTCTCGTGTTGGTCGTTAAAAAATTCCTTGTAGTAACCGCATTTTGTTTAAAGTCACCGCCAATGTATTCAAACCGTCAGACTGTCGCCACATTGTCGCCAAACCCCGTTGCATGTACTGTGTATCGTTTTCTCGTCTTTTTACTTCCCCTTTGTTTTGCAATCACCGATCTCGTAACTGCACCGCCGATAACAACCACTGCTTGGAACCTCTAATCATTCTTTCTCTCTTCTCTTACACCTTCGTCCTTTATAAGCCGTCACAATTCCAACAAGATATACAATGCTAAGATATATATGTTGAGACTGATATGTTGATACATATATGTTGAAACAGTACGAATAAAACATCGCGGATTTTTAGTTACGTTAATCGGTGAGACGTATTGTATGCTGTGTGAGAGGTTAGCCGGCGAATACATTGTCAACAGATCTACATATATTTAAACTGGTAAGAAACAGAGAATAATTTCGTACATATTTTGTTGCGCTTTATTTGGATTCAGACTGTTATTACATGAAGGTTCGGTTTTTGTCGCTTTACTAGTATTGGATTTCTTTTGAGTCAGATAGCGCATTAATAATATTAAGACAAGTAATCGAACGCTTCACCTTTGTCGCGTAATTGCAACAATTATCTCTTTGTTTCTGCCTCGTCTTTGATATCGCCCTATATATTTGCGACCCTTTCCACGAACAGATCATAGTTTTCGGTCTTTCAGATCATGGCTTTTGGGTTTATTTTGTTCTGACAGGACCTGCAGGCAGCATGTTGTCTCGTTGGGACTTTCTGGGTTCACGGTGATGCAATTCCTGCAAAATTTTTTCTTTCTAAGATGATGTTGATTTGCTGAAACACGATTTAGAAACTACTTTTTACCGCTCTGTTTCCGAAAGTAAATATTTCAAAATCTCTTTTGTCGTTAAATCAGTCAAAACCTCTCTCCAAGACGTAGGAATTTTTCCTCAATGATTAGATGTAAAGAATTCCTACCAATAAAGAATTAAGAGCCTTATTTTCAAAAACCACAAATTTTTTTGATAACTTACGATTATATAAGATTCTGAAAAATGACTGCACAAGTTGTAAAACTGCAATAAAATTTCAATACGTTTTTTGATGTCTTCAAGCAATGCCATGTTTGTTTTGTGAAACTACAAATACAACCAAACCACGTGAGTTTGTTTACAATTGTTAATCCGCTGCACCAGCGGATGAATTTCCGCGTCATTAATTCAAAATATATAAAATTAAAAATTAATATATCTACGACATCTGCTGTATTGGTATCCATGCTTTGATATTGTTAAGAGCCGCAATAATGTAGCTGAGATCTACTTGGGAACATTCAGCATAACAATCCCATCTTTTAAGTTTCTCCAAATGACGCAGAGGACAAAAAACTATCACTGCCTCGTTTGTCACAAAACAAACATAACAATGAACCTTTATTGAACAACAATACAACACAATGAAAACAAACAAGAACGACCATTGCAAACATTTCGATCAGTTTTTGTGTTGGTTTAAAACTTTGTAAAATAAGCGGTTTGTTATTTTGTGTGAGTTCGTTCGTGTCTGCTGAGGTGACTTGAGACACTAAATCTTTTATCGCAATACTTGCAGGAATAAGGTTTTTCACCCGTGTGTGTTCGTTCGTGGGTGGTGAGGCTACTTGAGACACTAAATCTTTTATCGCAATACTTGCAGGAATAAGGTTTTTCACCTGTGTGTGTTCGTTCGTGTGTGATGAGGTGACCCAGTTGACCAAATCTTTTGTCGCAATATTTGCACACATACGGTGTAAGTTTTGAATGGACAGTTTTGTGATGTGTTCGCAAGTTGGTAAGTCGATTAAAAGATTTCCCACAATCGTCACACTTGTGAGGTTTGATGTTGGTGTGGATCAGTTTGTGGGTTTTCAAACTGTCCAATCGCGTAAATTTCTTTTTACATATTTCACACTGGAAAGGTCTCTCCTTGGTGTGAGTTTGTTCGTGGCGTTTTAAGTCCCCCAATATGTTGGACGAATAATCACACCACGAACACTTGTGCTTTTTCACCACCGACCTATCCGGGTGCTTCCACTTCATGTGTTTGGCCAAAGTCGCCTCGTCAATAAAAATTTTGTCGCACTTCTGACAGGGACAATAATCATCTGTGACGAAACAATACGATGTTGTGACGTCACATTAATATAAACAACATGGGTCTATGATACCTTTATTAACAGTTACAAGACTTTTAACTAAACGAATATGACTTTAATTTTCACTTTTCGAAGCTCTTTAATCTTATCTAAAAAAACCTAAAATATATATACATGAATAAACTAACTATTATCACCATTATAATTTGGCCATCTGTCTCCAGCTTACACAACTATTTTTTAGGCATATTTTGAAAAAAAACATTCTGCACCAACTTTTATTAGCCTTTTTAGGACAGTGCATTTAAAATTAGACACAAAAATCAACTCACCCTGGCGAATTCTGGGCTTCAATTCCTTTTGCTTTTTAGCAATTTTAAGTTTGTATTCAGTTGGGATCCCCAGATGATCAGCATATTGGTTGCCATACCATACAAGGAGCTCAACTCCTCTCTTAACAGGTTTGTACAAGCGGTAATATATCCTTCCTTTATACTGGTAAGCAATCAAATTCTGTTCTTCTTCATTTCTGAAATAAACACTCCGATACCAAAAATGCATATGTTGGTAAATTGTCTACCTTATTAATTTAAACAAAAAAGCCAAAGCTAATATGCTGTTATACATTCGAACACAAATTGTTTGCACATTTAGCAGCATATTGGTTTTGGACTTTTTTTTGTTTAAATTTATAAACTAAATTAATAAGTTTTTTGCACCAAAGTATCTACTTTATACTTGCTTTACCTTGCACAGTTGACATATCGCAACCAATTACTGTTTTTGATGTCACTTCCATCGATGTAATGAGAAAGTTTTCCTTTCTTGTAAATCTAGGACAAAGGAAATTATGGATTTAAAAAAAAAACCTTTACTAATCCCCACTTAACTAACCTCCCAAGAATATCCACCTTCAAATAGTTGTTCTAGTTTGCTCAAGTTGTTTCTTGAAACAATAATCCCCTCATAAGGACCAAATACTGTGTTTGTAGGAAACACCTGATCACACCAAGCACCCTTTCCACTTGCACGTATGTGTGATTGACTGATGCTGATCCCTTTCGGACAAGTACGCCTTGCACGTTCCTTTATACCCTGCATAAAAATAATAACTTGCAACACAGTCCAGAAAAGTTAATAAATGTTGTCATTTTTTATCTGTAACATCTGACTCCACTCAAATAATAAATCAGAGCAAATGTGTACATATTATGGCAGTGTCACCCAATTTATTTTTGCTGTAGGACCCTGCAAATTGAACAGTTTTTATTTAAAACCAGATGGTAGGCCACGGAACCATATTTTGATTTAGAACTCTGGTGTTCTGCAGAGCCCACTTTAGCAATTGCTGTACTACAGGAATAAATATTTTTACAAAGCAAAGTCAATGCGTACCAGTTTAATAAGTGTATCAGGAACATGGTTGTAAGGTCCATGAATTTCACATTCACCAAAGTGCAGCTTTTCACAATTATCACAGTCTTAGAAACAAAAAATATGTAATGCATTGCTTATAGATTAAAAAAACATTTATGAGACACTAAACCAATCAATGATGTTTTATTACAATGACTTCCTTACACAGAAAATCATCTTCAGTCGGAACTTCTGGTTCAGTATAACTTTTTTGAGTCACTTCTCTCTTGGGATATCTTGCTTCATCATTACCCGAAGCAGTGGCTTCATCACTTTTTACCTAATAATTTTGTTTGTACCATACACCTTAATTAATAGCAGCCAGTTTTTTTTCTAAAGAAGGCCACCAACCTTTTTAAGAGTTTTTTCTCTCTTCTTGAGTTTTTTTCCTGGAAGAGCTATACCAAGAAAAATGTTAAATTACTGTCTGTTAGGTGATTGCTGCCATAACTTACTAATATTTTTTTTGACATTTTGTAATGCTTCAGACTCTGGAGTATTGACGTGTTTTTCATTTTCCACCATGCAAGTCTTCAAAATAAAAAGAACAAACAATGGAAAAACAATATCTACTGAAAAAGTCAACTATATTCATGGAAGAATCAAAAAATATTTGCAAACCTTGGTTATAAACTTTTTCCGTTTCATTAAATCTGTGACACTCAAAAATCCAGGAAGCACTTTTGCTGACTTTGGTGGTTTGTAAGGCTTCCATTCTTCTTCTTCACTATCAGAATCTGTGGATGTTTTTGCCTTAAATCCTCCTTTTGGTGGTAATCCAACCTTAGCCCGGAGAGCATTTTCACTGGGCAATGGCATTCCTGTAAAATAACTTTTGCAAGTGCATCCCAAATTAACAAATAGAAAAGCTTTTTTCAAGAAAAGGTAGCCTCACTCAGGGCCAAAAATATAACTTTAAAAAATCCTTGAAACAAACTAATTTCTAATTTGCATGACTTTCAAGTTCTTACCCAAATACATCATGACAGTCAAGTTGTTGCCAATATTCCTGACTCTTTTCTTCTCAAACTTGCAGAGCTTCTTATATTCCTCGGGCTTAAAGAGTTTCTCTACGGAAATCCGCATTGTCACTTTCTTTAGTATCTCTGCAGTCGGCACCCGTTCAAATCCTTTCCATTCCTGAAATAGTTTTAAAACTTTTTCCATCTCTTCATTAACATTTGGCGTTTTGCTGGAAATTTTTGTTGCTGTCTGCTTTGGTTCAACATTTTCTTCAACTTTGTCTTGTACGGACGCTTGCTTTCCTATATTTCCCTCCATATTTTCTTTCAGCACCGCTTCAGACATTTCTGTAAAGTGTCAGCCAACTCTTTTTAACGACGAAAAAGAATCGAAACTCGAAAGAGCAACTTTAAGATTTTATTTTCAGAAGCATCGAATTGTTTCGTCACAAACCGAATGCAAAACGGTGCGAAATTCAACTGAAACATTTCGCGCAAATTTTTCCCCCCCGTCATGAACAGCTGATTTTTCCCTCGCGTTTTTCCAGTGTTTACGGTACAAAAAAATAACTTTTTTTTTTACCTGCAACTATGCAAAACTGTACCAATAATTGCTGTTTTAGTATTCTTTGCTACAAACATATTTTACTATTATTATGTAAAAAGAGGTATTTTACGTGTTGGAATAAAATACATTCATTTAAAAGCGGATTTGTGTTTGCACATGTAAATTTTGTTGTCCATTTTGAATTTTGCTGGAGGTAGACTGGAACCTTTTTGCTAAACTGCGTTCACAGTGCTTTGACCATCTGCAAATGTTTCCTTTGTAGTTGTAAAAAAAAATTTTAAGTTTTTTCGGTGTTGGGAAACTACATATGCTAATCATCATATTTATGAGTCCGACATAAAATGAAAGCCACTGGAATTAAACTACGGCCTGATTCTTGCTGCGCTCCATTATATTTAAACACGTATATTTTCTTATGACGCCTGTAATACCGTTTGTTTAACAACTTATAATTCGGCGAGGGAGAAAGGGTTTTAAAGCTGAAATTCGTTTTTATATATAAACTACAACTATAAAAGGACCTCTTTCAATTACGCGCTCTGTATGTGAAACTTTCCGTTTATTTATTGTTATAGACAGGACATGTTACGTAGACAGGGGCAGTTAATGGAATTGGGATTTCATATTCGTTTGTACTTGAAGCAGTTTGCTGGTTTCCCGTCACATTTTCATACTCGGATTGAGTTTGGAATTTAACAACATTTTCATATATCGTTGTATTGACGTAAGTAGCTTCGTTTGCTGGTTGTTCGAACTTCTTTTCTGCACAATACAACAAACTAACTCCGAGTTTTTGTCACTTGGAATAAACCTACTTGCTTTTTTTGTCAAATCCACGGTCAAGGCAAGCAAAATAAGGACAACAAATCCAGCCACAGGAAACCCAATTATTCTTCCCATTTGACTTGCAGTGAGTGAACAAACTTCTATTACTATTAAACCTGATCCAAGCTTGTTCGTGACTTGCAGCTTATAGAGTCCTGCTGGTTCCTTCGTTTAAACATAAGGTTTAGGATTGAGTATATGCTTTGCTTAGTTAAAAAGAGATCCGAGAGTGGTTTTGCATTATGTAAAATCTCGTTTGTCGAATGCCACCGTGGACTTAAAGTGAGAACTTAGAACAGTTGACCTATGACGGGACGAAACATTTTGACATTTAATATTTCTATTCTTTGGTAAACCTTACGTTGATTTGAATGGAATAAAACGGATGATCGCGCCACGTCCAAGTAACAGTTTTATTTCTTCCTCCTGAACCAAACAACGATTAAAAATCTAAAAAGTTGCCGTGACACTCATTTGTCTAACCTGAAAATATTAAAATTGGGTCGTTTGGCAAAGGATTTGAAACCACCTTAACATCACAGGGTATATTAGCAGGACAATTCAAGCTGCTAATAGGATAAGGAAGATCTAAAAAAGCAGAAAATGTTCAAAGTTTGGTTTTTCTTATCAGCGATTGTTCTTTCTTAAATGAGTTAAATCAATAGCTTTGCAGAGTAAAAATAAAATTTCTTTCTTTTTTTATTTGTACTTACTCTGACAAGACCCACAATTGATTGATACGAAACAACATAGGGTAAAAAACACTTTGGTGGTCACACATTCATCAACTTTTGTGTTCATTTGGCAGAAAGTTTTAAAACCCATCTGAAAATAAACTTAATCAAGTAAACGAAAACATCGTACTTTTTCTAACTACCTGCGGAAAAACGCAACAAGCTTACATAAAAAAGGATGTGGACTCCACAATTGAAGAAGCCTCAAAAACTAGAAACTACATTTGTCGCAATGGTTGTCTTAAAGGGCGCATATTACATGATGGTCAATATATAGCTAGTGATGTTTGGCGTATTACTTTGAATACACAGTATTCCTTATTTTACCACGTGGTGAAATCACTCGTTTTGCCTTAAATGTTGCGAAATACAAGGATTTTTTGTTGCCATCATTACAGGCAATGTACTATTTTTGAAACGTCAACTGTTCTGTGTCGTTGCTTCCCTTCTTAGCATCATGTTTGTCGCACATTTTAATCTAAGTCGTTTCGAAAAAGTAATATTCGAGTACAAGGTTTTGCAACCTTTAAAGAGCTGTTGATCTATTGTGTTTTCAGTAAGCTGATATAGAGTTGTTCGAGTTTTGTCATTATTATAAGCAAAGCTACACTTTCCTGGGTTGCTGGTGGTTACTCTGACATTTTGGCACTAAGACGCACCCACGACCCTTGTAAAGTAGAAAAACGTTCGATAAAAATGTTTGTATGATCACTTTAACCTGTAGTTTCACAATGTCTTAGTCACTAAAAGGCGCCAAACGTTTATCACAACAATAAGAGGCGTGTCGGTGGTTGCATCACATTGGTGAGTCAGGACGTTGTGTGTTTTCACTAGTATATAGCCTTATGTATTCACTGTTTTGCAATTACATAGAAAGATCTAAATGAGCTCGGTAAAGCTGCTCGTGTCATAATTTCATCCCCTACAACACGAGACCTTTTCCTACCTTCTTTAAATTACCACATGAAATGTGCTCCCAGACACAAAATTCTGCTGCAACCTTTGCAAAATATATGTTAAAAAAACGATTTTCATATCATGTTAGTTTAAATGTAGAAAAGTCAGCTTCTGTAATGTTTGCGGAAAACCATAAACTAAAGTCGCTTGGCAAAGTGAAGTCACTTGATGTGCGTAATGCTATACGGTGAAAACACTATGCCGCGTGAAGTTAGGTGGATGGAGAGGTCACCCGGTGAAGTGCGTGCTCCGAAAATAAGGCTTAGGTGAAGTTGTAACATACGTCACAGAAACCAGTGTTTATATTTCGAGTTGTTTCGTGTGCAGCAATGCACAAGTTTTGCAAAATCCCATACTGCGACCCATATGATAAACTCATCGAATATTCTCGAGTAAAGTGATTCATTCAACATCCTGTTTACCACATAAAATGTTCTCCTATGCTTATGTCACATCACACCTATGTTCTTGTATTATATTACTTCGACTGGCTCGTGATATCACGTGACATTATCGACCAATCAGCTCTCATAATGGAGAGCGTTAAAGAGCCCAGTTTTTACCGGTAAATGCAGTCAAGTCAAGTCTAGTCCAGTCTTCGCCATTCTATTCAATGACATTCTATCAACGTTGTATTGAAAGTTGTAATGTACCGTCGTAATGAAGAAGATAACCGAAATGAATACAATTATTCGGGAAGATATCCTAGTTCTGGGTGCTTGATAGAACGGGGTAGAAGCAGGTTTAACAATCGAAGAGGCTCAATTCGCGCTCAAGCCATCGAGACACCGTTAAATATCTCAGAGACACTTCGAGTTATTTACAAAGTCAACGAGGTGAATATTTTCTACCTCTCGAGTCCATCTCGAAAAAGCAGGGAAGGTTTGTGTGAATAAAATCTTGTGAAACGATTT
This sequence comes from Ascidia mentula, assembly GCF_947561715.1. Lineage (NCBI taxonomy): Eukaryota > Metazoa > Chordata > Ascidiacea > Phlebobranchia > Ascidiidae > Ascidia > Ascidia mentula. The sequence goes on from NC_138569.1 coordinate 717,134, forward strand.
AACTTTCATTTTAATTGTTTAAAGGCCGCCGTCACGTAAAACTGAAGTTGACGTAAACATGAACACAGAAAAAAAAACATTGTTTGCTGCGTTCTAACCCTCACTGTAGAGAAGATATAAAAAAATGTTACTTTAGTTGCGAGGTATAATTGTTTGAAAACATAGGAATTCGATTTCTAAAAATGCCAGCAAACGACATCAGTAGCTCCAAATGAATTCAGCCTTATATCGTTTCAGTTGCAACTGAAATACAAAGAAGCTTAACACGGATATTAGCATGTGAACGCAACGTATGTGGAAATGAAATTAAAAGGACATTTTTTATTTAAAGTAGAACGCAAAGGGGCCTTCATTATTTTACCACATCGCTAAATGGAATTTCATAAGTTGGCTCGATGGTAACGTCTTGCGCATTTACATAAACTGGTGCACTCAAAGAATTTGGAACACTTGCAAAAAGGTAAAGGTCTTGATCACAACTTTTAGTTGTACTGGTAATGTTGGTGTTGTCGCCAGCTGTTTCCACGCTTGTTTTCCTTTCTGTAAAACACCAAAAAAATTCAAAATCCAACCCCCAACGAATATAACAGCAATATCTTTTACGTCTTAGATTTCTTCTTTTACACAAAACAACAACAAGCAACACAAAGCCAATAAGAACGAATCCAGCAGTTGAAGGTCCAATTATCACTGGAAGATTTATTTCATGGCTTGGTGTTTTTTTGCTTACAATAACCGCCACATTCAAAACAACACTTCCAACTTTGTTTGAAATCATGAGTTCGTAAATTCCTTCAGACTTCTGCAACAACAGAACAGTTTTTTACGGTAATACTTGCACTCAAAGCTTTCATTAAATTGATAGTATAACGCCTATAATTGGTTTAGGTTCCTTTCTCAAAAACTAAAATAACAACCCTAACATAGGATCAATTATTAAAAACCACTTACATAAATTTGCACAACATAATTCGGATGATTAACGTCGTGCCAGACTAAAGTTTTGTTTCCGGCTCCTGAAAGAAGCACGTTGCCATGGTAAGGTGAATCGTAATTGTGATTTACACCTATTTTCAAACCTGGTATAAGTAGTACAGGATTGTCTGGCTTGGGATTGGAAGATAAAGTAATCTCGCATGTTTGATTTTCTTGGCAAGTCACGTTTTTTCCTGCAAATGGTTTATCTAGAAGCATCATACAAAGCTGTAACGAGCTACCAGCACCAAAATTCGTGTTTCAAACCGTATTTTTTTTAGTTTTAATCAGACAATATTTTAGTCATTTACAAATGCTACAACTAATGTTTTTGTTTCCATTTTGTTCTTGTTACTTAATAGATTATAGATGCTATTGAAAAGTGGCTTACTTACAGAAAACATTCAATGCTACCCCTTGTGACAACAATCCTTTGTATGTTCTGATTATCGTATACTTTGAAACGACCTTGCACCACACATTTCGTCCATTCATTTCTTTGGTAAGCCGAAGTGTATATGGTTTGTCGTAAACCTAAACAGTTTATTCACTATGTGTGAAGGGTTTAGAAACAAAATGTGAATGAGTTGCACAGTTTATGTGGTTTGGTATCACAAGTTACCTTATTGCAAATTGGGGCTACGGTGCCAATACTTTGTTCAAGACAGACAGTTTATTATACATACAATATACAGCACAAGAAAGCGACATAAATAGTGGCAAAAATATTTCTATTCAAATGTTTTTGTTTCATTCTACCTTACTTGTACAAAACGGTTTTTAAAAATTTAAAACAAGGCTTACATATCTTCCCGTGGATGGTAGCCCGGAAACCAACAAATAAGCATCACCAGGTGGATAAATGTTTCGGTCATAAACACAGTTAATAACCAAAGTACTTCCAACAATGCCTGAGAAATTGCCGTGGATCACCGCGCTTGGAGCTGAGGGTATACAAAATATAACTTAATCATGAACTACTAATATAATAAAATAGGTGTTCTTTTTAAATTTACCTTCCCAACATTCCAACCCATTAACTCCAAACCATGTTGCATCATTTTGACAAGTTGTATCCCTGATACCAGGAGTCGAGTTGCTGTAAAACAACTCCTGTCCTGCTGGACACTTGAACTGACCTCGTGCTTTGTATGTGTAATCAATTGCAACAACGCTCCAGGACTTTTGAGAAATTATTTTCGGACAATCTTTATGAAAATAGATTAAACAGGCATCGATGCCTTTCCTTCTTCCATGTAACGTGAAACAGTATCCAAAAATATGGTACCTTTTATAGTCAAGTTTGTGTATTGTGTTATTTTAGGTTCTGCTTTCCATACATCCAGGATTAATGCTTTTACACTTGCTTTGGAAATGTTATACAAAGTCACGACCATACTCCGCATGTTTGTCCTTTCAACATCCGTCACTGAACAACTAAAAAGATAAGCAAGCTTTAACCTCTTACATCCAACAACCTTACGGGATACGCATTGAACATCACCTAAAAAAGTATTGCAAAATAATACAAGAAAGCTTCATAATTGACAAAAAGGAACTTACTTATGTGAAACATGTGGGATCCTGGTAAGTTTTTTCAAACATTTCTTTAAATTTGGCGTAGAAGTTGCAACTGCCTAAATATAATAATTTTTTGCAATCAATAATGCTACTAACTTGGAGCTAACACATCGTTATATTATAGAATCTCCATTTCGAATTTCTAGTTGGGTAGAACGAAATAAAAATTTACTTACATTTAAATTATCTATACTGTTTATGTACAGGACTACCGACAAGTTCTTTGGAATAAGTGCTGTGATTGTAGCATGACCTCCAGATACTTGATAAGGTTGAGGTGAAAGCTTACTGGTAAAAAGCTGACCTACCACAAAATGAGTTGCGATATTATGACCTGTATATCTTTTGTCTTGTTTCACAAACTAAACACAACTTATTGGCGATATGGATACAATAACATGAATTATGTGAGCTGCAGACAGATGGCCACTGTTTTGTCGTGTTTAGTCCCGTGCAAATTGTTTTGACTGTTTTGACGATCTTGCCGCCGAAAGTCCAAAGTCCAAATACAGAAACATATTAAATATTTCATACGAAACTTAAACGATTTTTACTTACCAGCAGCAAAGTATCGATGAATAGCAATCATCAGAACTAAGAGCAATTTCATATTTTTTGAACTATCTGTCGCTTGTCGAAACGTCACAATACGTTTATTTGCTACAATGCAAAACCTGATAAAAGAAGAGCTTTAAAAAATATCTCTACATCTGTCCCTGTCTTCGCCATATATCGCGTAAATATGAACTGAACATTGAGAATTGCTTTAAAAACGCCCGGACGATAGAATAAACATGTGGTAGTCTGGGTTTTATTCACAGTGTGCGCCACTGCGTCTGTGTCTGTGAGGCGTAAATACACTTCGCATAAATTAGACGTTACTCAATCCACGAACATTATCTCCCAACGTATGTCCTGCATGAGCTTTTATTTCGGCATGAAACGGAGTTGAGGCGTATGTTGTATTTTCGTTGCTTAACTTACGTCACTTTAAAGGGTATTTAGAAAAAAATCACCATTGTTGTCTAAACGGCGCGACAGTTTTTGAAGATCCATAGTTGAATAATGAAATACACATGATTTTATCAATATGGCATGTAAGATTATTTCGAACCTAACCATCATGACAAAGAAGCAAAAAACAATCCTTTTGTTGCAATGGCGATAAAATAATTTTGATCATATAAGAAATACAAGTGAGCCAATAAATCGCATAATGGTTTTGAAATAATTGGTGTAACTATGCTTCGAAACTAAGCATATTTATGAACCACTGTTTCACTTTGATATCCCAGAAATTGGAATTTCATATGTGCATTCATCAACACCGGTTTGTGTATTCATGTACACCGGTAGGGTTGCTGAGTGGGATGCGTTTATATGGTAATCTCCTTCTTCGGTGTTTTCTTCTGTTTCTTTTACTTTTTTGCTGCCTTTCTCTCCTGAAATCAAGACAATGTTTCATTAGACATCACAATCTATATCACCAGTGCTATTTGGTTAGAAAATGCTGGTATTACTCCTAACCAACATGCACGTTATGTACCAAAATGATACTCACTATTTCGTCTTTGTCGATACAACCAGACTACGAACAAGGTTAACGCAGCAATTAAAAGTAAAACTGCAGCTGATGTCCCAATTAGTACTGACATATTTATCCCGGCACTTGAATGGATTGAAACTGTTGAGGTGTTGAACCCGTTTGAAACGTATAAAGTGTATTTTCCAACTAGTTCGAACTAAAAAAATGTGTTTTTTCTTGAGTAACTAAATGCTAAACAATATTTTAAGCCAAATCAAGAAGAATTACCAATGCACACTTTGTGTAAAATAAAACCCGCAACGTTTACACAAACAAAGGTAAAAACGCCAGAATTAAAATTACTTACATTCACTTGAACAGCATAATTCAAGTTGTGTGATTCAGTCCAAACCAAAGTTTCGTTTTTGCCTCCTGAATCAGAAACAATTTATCATAAAATATGATATAATCGTTACATATATAACATAATTATTATTTTACATGCCTGGTAATACTAAAGTAGAATTCAGGGGTGGCGGATTTGAAGATATGGTGATGTTACATGGTAGATTTGTTTGACATTTTCTGTCACTAACTAAATATGGTTGATCTAAAAATGCATTTTGATAAACAGTGATCAGCAACTGTGCAGATAGTTAAAAATAACTTACAATAAACATTTAATATTTCTGATTGGGACAACCCTTTTGTTTTTCTTACTTCTGTGTATTTTGTTACAGCTTGACATTGAATTTTGTATCCATCCATTTCATGATTCAGTTGGAATATGTAGGGTTGATTCTAAGTTTTTTTTTGAAATCAGGTAAGTGAATTTATAACATTCTCACGAAGAAAGTGTATTATGCACAGAATATGTTTGTTTTTTAAAATAAAAAGAGGTATTTGTTTATTTTATTTACAGTAGGCCACTCTGAAACAACTTTTCCATTGATAACAAGGTTGTATGTGTAGCAAATTGGATGAACCGTTTCATCAACAAGACAATTGATCATAATTGAACTTCCATTATGTCCCGAAAATGTTCCCGCAAGGACAACATTTAAAACTGAAGCAAAAACATATCTTGCAACATAAAAACAAGATTTACTACAGATTTTACCTGTCCAGCATTCCAACCGTTCTGCTCCAAACCATGTTGCATCATTTTGACAAATTGTATCCCTGATACCAGAAGTTGAGTTGCTGTAAAACAACTCTTGTCCATTTGGACACATAAAAGCTCCGCGTGCTCGATAAGTAAATTTGTTTGCCAATATCTTTGGACCTTTGGTTAAGCTGTCCTTTGGACAATCTGAATAAAGTTAAACAAACGAAGGTTAGAAGAAGAACCACTTTCACTTTGGAAACATACTTTTATAAATATTCAATCACCTTTAACGCTAAAATTTGCATAATATGGTTGAAGGTGTCCACTGTCCCATATCAAAGTTGAATAGTTTGTTGAAACATTATGAAATGTAAGCAGCATGTGGTATGTGTTTGTTCCATTCAATTCCGTTACAGAGCAACTGCATGGAACAATTGTGTAACTACAATTAAAAAGACTAAAGTTTTCGAGCAAAACGTGTTTTTTTTACTTTCTAAAAACGTTTGGTAGATGTTCTGTTTCATCATAGCAGTATCTAGTGTGTGGAGAAGTACCGACAATGGCCTAAAAAATTCATTTGTGTGTTATTTCAGACCAAAATCATGTAAAAAATGTGCATTCTTTTGAAAAACAAGTAAAATAAACCATGTAATACTATTTTATTTTTCCATTTTCCGTTGTACTTACATATACTGCTTTATATTCATTGAAATATACATATACAACGACAGATTTGGGTGCAAATGCTGAAAAAGTTATTTGACCCCCTCTGACTTGGTTGGGTTGAGGAGATAAAGTAACATTAAATAGATGGCCTATAAAAAATATATTGTCATTAAAACTGTGCTTGGCATTGTGATACTTCAAAATCGAGCTGAATCTACTATAAGTTTGGCCTTAAAATAGAAATACAATTTTTCATCACAATCAAGCAAAGCAAAAACAAATTAAAAGGAACAGCAATGATGAATTTTAAACATTTATTTTAAACTTACTTTCAGCTTGAAGGTTGCTACAGGCAACAATGAAAACCACTACAAAGACAATTTTGATTAAAGGTGGAAACGTGTCCAAGGCCATGTTTATAACCTACAAGCTGAGTAATATACAAGGTAACATATTCACTTATGACTGACTGGTTATTAAACTGTTGCATTAAATCTCTCTTAACATTTTCACAAATTAGCTCTAACTTGATTTTTAAACCAAACAAAATAACCATTGCTTTGGACACTAGTTAAAACTTGGGCAGTAAAATAACTTGTGACAAATGGTGTTGAACATAGACTGCATGCAAATGATATGCAAATTAGTATGCTGAGATTTTTAAACGTGACATGAGTCAAAAGAAAACCTTATCTTGTCTGTTTAAGATTCAAAAGCATCACACAATTTATCAATTACTTTTACAATGTATTTTTATGATCTATTTTGGCAAGAATTTGACCACTGTACAAAATAAATGGAGGAAAAAAATGTCGCACTAGATAAATCATACACAAAAATCAAATATTTAGTCTTGCACAGAAACACTTGTAATTGGCCACGCAGTAAAATACCATTAAGCCACATTGTGTCATAAAGGAATCGGACGTTGAATTGTGACAAATAAAATTTTATCGAACTTTTATTTTTTAACACATAAGCAGTAAAATTTCTAATAATGTCACGAAAATTATATATGAATGCATGTTTTTACTTTGTTGTCTCACTAATTGGTATTTCGTACGTAGATTCATCAACGTTAACTCCAGCGTTAGTATATACAGGGGTGTCAGAAAACTTAATTGGAGTCATGTAGCCAACATAAACTTCTTTTGAGGTTTCTTCATTTTCATCATTAATATTTACTTTTTTGGAGGTGTTCTTGGCTGAAAATAATGTGGTGCAAAACTGTTTTCATTGAAATACAAAATCTGTGACGATAATCTTCGACAATTATTTACCTTGACGTTTCCGGCGGCACAACTGAGCTACTGCAAATGTTAGTAAACAAATCAATAGTATCCCTGTGACTGAAGATCCAATCAAAATAGACAAATTATAATTGGGAACTATGACAATTTTTGTGTTGGAAACATTTCTTCCTTCCCCGTTTGAAACTTCAAGAAAATAATTTCCAGCTGCTTCCTTTAAAAAGCAAAATATAAACAATTTTAAAAACATACATTATAAAAACAATTTCATATCTGCAAAATAGGTTAACAAATATGACAAAGAAATTGTGAGATACAAAACTGGACATGCATTATGCACTGACTATTATTATAATCAAAAACTTACATTTATTTCAAGTGTATAATTTGGATGGGTAATTCCTGTCCAAAGTAATGTTTTCTCTTTCCCTCCTAAGCACATCAAAATAACGCAAAAATTTAAATTACACAAAATACCAACCTGGGAATGTCAATACAGGATTATTGGGTGGGGGATTTGAAGAAATAGATAAAGTACAGGGCAGATTTGCTTGACAAATCTGGTTGTCGATTAGGTATGGTTGATCTAAAAAGGTTTTAAATTTAAACGTGTGATTGCACAGCATGTTATTGTGTAAAGGTTGTATAAACTAATGTATCGCATAATACACAGGCGAATAGTGTACAGCTTCATGATCATGATCAGCTTATTGCTTGCACAAAAATAATGCATAAATACATAAAATTTACATATCATAGGAAAAGTTTTTTTGTAATTATCATTTTTAAACTCACAAGAAACATTGATTATTTCTGATTGAGACCATCCTTTTTCTTTTCTTATTTCTGTGTATTTTGTAACAGCCTGACATTGTATTTTACGTCCATTCATTTCACGATTAAGTTTGAGAACATACGGTTCATTCTAAACATTAAAAATTTCAAACGACACTTCACAAAACAATTAATACATTAATTATTTTACACAACTTACAGCAGGCCATTCAGAAATGATTTGTTCATTTACTACAATATGGTATTTATAACTTGTTGGAAAAACCCCTTCATCAAAAAGACAATTAATAACAATTGAACTTCCTGCTCTTCCAGAAAAAGTGCCTTTGAGCACCACATTTGAAACTGAAATGCAATAATATTTTTTATCACAACTTTTTTGCTTCCAAAATACAATGCTATTACCTGACCAGCATTCCAACCCATCTGCTCCAAACCATGTTGCATCATTTTGACAAATTGTATCACTGATACCAGGAGTTGAGTTGCTGTAAAACAACTCCTGTCCATCTGGACAAGCAAAAACCCCATGTGCTTTGTAGGTAAATTTACTTGCAAATATTATTAGACCATTACTTGAAGTGTTTTGAGGGCAATCTAAAGCATAAACAGAAAGAATTGTCTTAGATTTTGCAAAAAGACATATTTATGTGAGAGCTGCACAGGGTGTACCCGCACTTTTTCGACCTGTAAGGTGCAATTGCTGACTGTGGCACTGTGTTACCTTTAAATTATAATGGTCGAAACAGTGCATGTACACCCTGTCTGCAGCTCTCAATTATTTTGTTTTTTTTGCACATGCACATTTATGTCTTTTCCAAACTTACACTGAATGCTGAAGTTCGTGTAAAGAAAAATTCTTGGCTGTATACCAAACATATTCCAAATCAACACAGAATAATTTGTTGAAATATTGAAAATTGTAACTTCAACTAATATCATGTTGGACTCATTGTCTGTAGTTAAAGAGCAGCTGTATGTGATAGAGAAATTATAATTAACTGAAAGAAAACTGAAAAAATACTACAAAAAAATTATGATAATGAATGTATTTTGTTCACACATAAGTGAAATTTTGCAGATGCATAATGGTCTGTTTTTGTACAAAGCAAAAAAAGTTGATCTGTATCATAAATTGCAAAACAATTTTTGAACTTACTTTCGCTGAACATTTGGTAACCGAACTGAAGCATTTACACATGCTCTACGAGATGGAATAATAATAACAAGCGTCTGAACAAAACAAAATTTACAACTTGCTAAACTGCAACAACCATAAAAAGCAAACCGGTGTGGCACTCTCTCCCAAGAGGTCATTCAAAAGTAATTCTGCATGAGAAGATTTCAAAACAGAAGCTGTCAGCGTAACAGAACCTCCCACCACCTGATTTGGTTGTGGATGCAGAGTTGAGTTAAACACTTGACCTGCAAAAAACATTGACTTTAAGGAAATACTCACATTTTGAAACATGACACAAAGTCAAATTGATTATTAATTGAAAGTTTGCAGTGTTTTAGACTCCAATATTTTCCCTATACAAAATACCACAATTTTTCACTTGAAAACACTTACCATTAACAACACAAAGTTGTGAAACCAAAGTCAACAAAGCAATCATCATTTTTCCCCAAAATACTCCACCAAAATTTTAGATATATTTCACCTAACCTACTCGTTTAATTGACTTCTGATGACTCAATAGTGAAAGTACATGCCTATAAACTTAAAACTATATATTTATTAAAATTAACATTGTTTGTTGCACATACTTCATACAACATAAAATAACAACAAAAACACATACAGTGTAACTTTCTGAGCTGCAAGCATGTTTGAGACACAAGTTAAACCAGGTGTATGTAAATAATATGCAAGAATTATGTTCCATAAATCAAAGGCATGACATGACAGACAGGAAGTAACAATCGGTCATGTCTATTCATCGAAAGTGTAATTTCAATTTCAATCTACTTACAGAAATTCAGAGCAATTCGGTTACTTCAGGCAAATATTTCACCTTCAGCAAAAACTATACTGTGGCGAAAGCACTGAACACACAAACACAAGTCCATTCCTTTAACATTTGTGATGGCCAAAATTAATGCTTAGATACAGTTAAAGGAGCTCTGGTTCAATAGAGAACAGAATCCTCTTTCAGGCAAAAAAAACTTTGGTTTACCAAAGCAGAAATCTTTATGTCACAAAAAGGAATAAATGTTGAAATTTTTACAAAATAATTGCAAAACCAATATAGATCATCATTTTGTAAACATAATAAAAAAAGCACAGGGAAAACATACATGCATATAGAGAGAGAATTGTAAGTAAAATGTTTTCTTGAATAATTGAATGCTGTTGATTCGATTAAAATCCACATCCAAACGATTGTAATATTTCAAAACAGTTTCGCTGAGAAGTATTGTTTTTTGTTAACAAATAACCAAAATTTAAAGATGTTAATAGAGAGAATAGTTGTAATTCACAAAACAACAAAATGTTATCTTGAACAAACTAACAGTTAACATATTGGAAAGCTTTCACATTCTTGCTGAGCAAATTGGTATTTCATAAGTTGTTTCATCTAATTTTGCAAGTGTGTTAATATGCATATCCCCTCTGTCAGTTTGTGGTGTGTTTACATATTCAACTTCCCCTTCTTTTGCTTCTTTAATGTTTCCATCACCAATGCTTTGCTTCATTATTTCATTTCCATGGATGGCTTTCTCTTGTGTTGATTCTTTAGGTTTTCGTTTTTCTATCAAACAAGCATTATTTATGTAACCAATATATTAAACTAGATGAAAGTATCAAATTCTTTTCTTACAATCATAATCCCTTGTCTATGAGGGAAAGTGCTTACTTTTTACAGTTTTCTGGTGAAGCATTGCACACAAAACAACCAGAAGTATCAGTAAAACCACTCCAGCAATGGATACTCCAATTGTAACAGGAACATTTTCTTCATTGGTTACAATTATTGTAATAGTGGTTTGGTTTCTTTCAAAACCATTCAAAACTGAAAGATTATAAATCCCCCTTGGTTCCTGTGATATAAGAAATGTTTTTGTATCAAATCCTTCAAGTTACCCTAAAGAAATTAATTGTTTTTTATGTGTTTTATTGCTGTTAAATTCTACATTGTACATACATTAATTTGAAGTGTGTAATTTGGATGATGGGTTCCATTCCAATGCACTGTTTTGTTTATTCCTAAATGCAGTTAAAACAATTTTGGGAATATATACAAAAAGTCATAAATTATTTTGCATAACTAAAATGCCAACCTGATACATAGAGAACTGGGTTTAAGGGTGGTGGATTTGATGATATTTGAATTTCACAGGGTTTATCGGGTTGACAATTTGGATCACTTGTTAGGTAAGGTGCGTCTGTACAGTTATCAAATAAATATGATTTTAAGTTAAATAAACTTATAAACACTGCTTACAGAAAACATTTAGAATTTCCTTTTGGGACCATCCTTTATTTGGTCTCACTTCTGTGTATTTTGTAACAGCTTGACACTGAATTTCAAATCCGTCCATTTTCCGGCTAAGTTTAAGTGCAAAAGAATGATTCTGAAAAATTTTTAATGAAATTGATTTTAGTGAAAATTAAAATCAAAATGTTAATTGATTTATTAATGGATGAACTTGTATTATGTACCTGAAATTCGTATATTGAAACACAACATATTAATGACTTACATTAGAGGTTGTTTTCAATATCTTTCCATTTAATAACATTCTATACTGATTTGCAGTTGGATGCACTGTATGATCATAACGACAATTAATCAACAGAGTTGTTTCAACGTTTCCAGAAAAACTACCCAAAAGGACAACATTTGAAACTGAAATTTACACAATACATTAAAAAATACTTCATTTTTCAATAAATTTACATCAAAATAATCACCTCCCCAACATTCCAACCCATCTGCTCCAAACCATGTTGCATCATTTTGACAAGTTGTATCCCTGATACCAGGAGTTGAGTTGCTGTAAAACAACTCTTGTCCTGCTGGACATGTAAATTTACCTGTGACATTGTATGCGAATCCTAATGCATTAATACTTGGTCCAATGTCTGAATTGTATGCCGGACAATCTGTGTCAAATTTTTTTTGTAAAATACATCACAGGTGAACCCAGTCAAGTAGCATTACCTCGGACAGAAAAATTTCTGTACATAGATAAACCTGATGAAGCCCAAAAAAGAGTTGTAAAATTTTTTGTGATGTTGTGAAAAGTTATTTTGACAAATCTTATGTTGGTTTCATTGATATCCATATCCATGCAACTGTAATGTTTTCAAACAAATATTAATAAACACTTGTTTTCATACTAAAGGTACATGTAATTGTCATAGTCAGATATCTTTTAGAACAAACAGGCTTTAAACTGGTCAATGGTTTAACTTTCAAAACAATTAAACTTTTCTGGTGGTTAAATATTACCTTCGTGATATGCCGGGTAAATATTTATGACTATCCAAACACTCCAATGATAACTGAGAACTTAGAAATATACCCTAAGAAAACAAAATTACAAGTTCTTCCATTGTAGGTTGGTACAATACCACTGTAATCAATTTATATTTATAAAGTCACATTAGCATTTACTTTACTGCATCATACAGATGTTACATTAAATTTGTTTCAAAGTTTTATTTTATTTTTTCCACTTAAACAGCTGTATTTGGAATATCGAAAGTAGCATCCAATGCTAAAAAATATCAATATATATAAGGCTTGACTAGCATGATACCTGAATCAATAAGCAGGCAGATAGGGCCTACAAGCTATAGTGATTGACAACTCACCATATACTTACATGACTTTTTTTCAACTTATTCAGATATAGGATTGATATTTCTGATTTAGGTAAGAAAGCTGTAGTTTCAGCATAACCTCCAGTTACTTGGTTGGGTTGGGGAGATAATGTTATGTTAAATGGGAACCCTAAAAATTAAATTGCTTACAATGACAAATACAGCTTATAATTTTGACAGTACGGCAATTTTGCTTCTTAAAATGTAGTTCATATTCTATAAATGTTGTTATAATCTGCTTTAGCCAACATTTATAAATCACACAGTCAAATATCTAATTAAAATCTTAGATTCCCTGTAAGCATTTAAAGAGTAATCTTAAAAACTTACCTTCAGCTGCATACCATTTCACACAAAGCAAAGAAGCCAAAACTACGTTGCATTTAACTATCTTAAACATTTCCTAACTAAAAGTAAAGCACCTCAATGCAAAGCACAATCCCTTCCTAGTCTAAACTACGACGCAACTTAATCTGTGCACACAGCACATGTGCCTTTTCTTGGGAAGTTAGTCTGGCAACGACATGTTACGTCAAATACAAAAATTAGCAACATAGGATATAATTGTTTCGAATCAAAAACTTAGGTCTAACATCATTGTAATAAACCTAGATAAAATTTGGAAAAAAAACAAATTAAGTAACTCTAGGAATTATTGGTACTAGTTATCCAGGGTATCTACCTGTAGGGGAATTTATTTAGGTATTCCCAACAATTCCCACAGAAATATTTTCGGGTTGCACTACGATAAATCATGTTTATAAGAGCAAGCGAACAAAGTGCATTAAATATTAACTTTGGGTCGCTCTTGGAAGATTTTGATGTGTCAAAGCTTCATAAAACCAAATTATACAAAACCTCTCAAATAATAAAGGAATTTTGTGCTTAGGGTAAAATGATTGTGAGTGTTTGGTTGTAGATTTATATCATTATCCATGTTTTTTTGGTGGGTGCTCAAACATTTGTAAGATTGATTTGGAGGGTTCTACACGTGTAGTTATCGGGGCTTGTTTGCATGGATTTCGGACATCTTTCAACAGAATGTAATATATGCAAATAATTTGGTTTTAAATCACGGAAGATGTCTGATCCACTCATATCACGACCATAGGTTGGTGAAGGCCCAAAAAACTCGCCCATAAAGTCGTTAATATTAAACCTGTTCAGTATGTTCAACATACGGTCTTGTAACATACGTCACAGAAACCAGTGCTTGTATTGCGTAATGTTTTGCGCGCAGCTTTGCACATGTACTGCATAATCCCACAATGTGACCCAAATGATTGAGCCATTGAATATTCTCGAGTAAAGTGATTCATTCAACATCCTGTTTACCACATAAAATGTTCTCCTATGCTTATGTCACATCACACCTATGTTCTTGTAATATATTACTTCAAGCGCCTCATGATATCACGTGACATTATTGACCAATCAGCTCTCATGATGGAGAGCGTTAAAAAGCCCAGGTTAGACCGGTAAATTCATTCTAATTCATTCTATTTGATTCTATTTGCTGGCATCCTATCAACGTTGTATTGAAAGTTGTAATGTACCGTCGTAATGAAGAAGATAACAGAAATGAATACAATTATTCGGGAAGAGATCTTGGTTCTGGGTGCTTTATAGAACGGGGCAGAAGCAGGTTTAACCATCAAAGAGACTCAATAACCGCTCAGGCCATCGAGACCCTGTTAAATATCTCTGAGATCCTTAGAGTTATTTACAGTCTCGTGAGTGTTTTCCTTCGCATATAGAACTATGTTAAACATACCCAAAAAGGAAGTAATTGCAACGTATAGGTACTGCTCATAATATCAATTTACTTGCAAGGGTCAATGCTTACACTTTAAATTCTGCAAATACACGTTTGAAAACACAATCAGCAAATTATAGTCATTTTGCTTCAGTGCCGTCAAAATTGTTTGGTCTTTAACGAACACATTTACAAAGAATACAGTGGTTCTTTGGTAAAAACAAGTTGGGTTTCGGAAATCCAAACCTCTTGGCAATTTGATATCCTGACTACATGAAATCAGTTGCAATACAAATCTACATCAAAATATTGCTACAAACTAATTGCGAAACCAACGTAAGTCAGTTGGTGTTTTCAAAAACAGTCATCACCACAACTTTTGCGAACATATAAAAAATACACAGAGAAAATAAGAAGGTGTTAACAGATAGAAAACTTGTAATTCACAAAACAACAAAATGTTATCTTGACCAAAACAGTTAACATATTGGAAAGCTTTCACATTCTTGCTGAGCAAATTGGTATTTCATAAGTAGTTTCATCTAATTTTGCAAGTGTGTTAATATACATATCTCCATTGCCAGGTTGAGGTGTGTTTACATATTCAACTGCCCCTTCTTTTGCTTTTTTGATGTTTCCATCACCAATGCTTTGCTTCATTATTTCATTTCCATGGATTGCTTTTTCTTGTGTTGATTCTTTAAGTTTTTGCTTTTCTATCAAACAAGCATTATTTACGTAACCAATATATTAACCTAGATGAAAGTATTATAATTCATTTCTGATAATCATAATCCCTAGTGTATGAGGGAAAGTGCTCACTTTTTACAGTTTTCTGGTGAAGCATTGCACACAAAACAACCAAAAGTATCAGTAAAACCATTCCACCAATGGTTGCTCCAATTGTAACAGGAACATTTTCTTCATTGGTTACAATTATTGTAATAGTGGTTTGGTTTGTTTCAAAACCATTGGAAACAGAAAGTTTATAAACCCCTCTTGGTTCCTGTCATATAAACAATTTTTTTGTTGTTGTTTTAAAACTGTTAAATTCTACATTGTACATACATTAATTTGAACTGTGTAATTTGGATGATGGTTTCCATTCCAATGCAGTGTTTTGTTTATTCCTAAATGCAGTGAAAACAATTTTGGGAATATCAACAAAAAGTCATCAATTATTTTCTATCACTAAAATGCCAACCTGATACATAGAGAACTAGGTTTAAGGGTGGTGGATTTGATGATATTTGAATTTCACAGGGTTTATTGGGTTGACAAGTTGGATCACTTGTTAGGTAAGGTGCATCTGTGCAGTTACAAAATAAACATGTTTTGAGTTAAATGAACTTAAACTAATAAACACTGCTTACAGAAAACATTTAGAATTTCCTTTTGGGACCATCCTTTATTTGGTCTCACTTTTGTGTATTTTGTAACAGCTTGACACTGTATTTCGTATCCATTCATTTTCCGGCTAAGTTTCAGTGCAAAAGGCTGATTCTAAAATAATTTTCATAAAACTGTTGTTTAGAGACAATTAAAATTTAGTTTATTTAATGGGTGAACTTGTTTTAAATATCTTAATACTCATACATTAAGGCATAATGAAATGTTGACTCACTCCAGAAGTTGTATTCAATTTATTTCCATGTAACAAAATTCTATACTGATTTGCAATTGGATGTACTGTATGATCATAACGACAACCAATCATCACCGTTGTTCCAACTTTTCCAGAGAAAGTGCCCCAAAGTACAACATTTGAAACTGAAATTGACAAATTACAATAGAAAATTTTTAATTGTTCATTACCTTTGCTCAAAAAAATCACCTGACCAACATTCCAACCCATTAACTCCAAACCATGTTGCATCATTTTGACAAATTGTATGCCTGATACCAGTAGTTGAGTTGCTGTAAAACAACTCCTGTCCATCTGGACAAGCAAAAACCCCATGTGCTTTGTAGGTAAATTTACTTGCAAATATTACCAGACCGTTACTTGAAGTGTTTTGAGGGCAATCTGCGTCAAACATATTTTGTAACACACTTGTGGTTAACCCAGTTAAGAATAATGTTACCCCTGACAGTAAAATTTGTGTATATGGTTGAACCATGAGTAGACCAAACAATGAATGAAAAATTTTTTGTCATGTTGTAAAACGTTATCTTGACAAATCTTATGTTGGTTCCATTAATATCCATATGCAAGCATCTGTAATGTTTGAAAACAAATTAATAATGGTTTAATTTTTAGTACATTTAAACTTTTCTGGAAGTTAGGTATTACCTTCGTGACATGCTGGGTAAACTATCAACACTACTACCGCACAGTGATGTGTCCCATGAACTCAGAAATAATACCTAAAAACAAAATTAGAAATTCTTTTGTTTTAACCACGTTAAAAATCTCTGTATTCAGTTAATATTTTTATTGACACATTTGTGAAGGGTCGCAGTTGGTATGTCGAAAGATTTTGCAGGAATTGCATCACCGCGAACCCAACATCAAACCTGTCCAGAAAGTCCCAATGAGACAACATGCTGCCTGCAGGTCCTGTCAGAACAAAATGAGACCAAAAGCCATGATCTGAAAGACCGAAAACTATGATCTATTTGTTTGTGAAAAGAGTCGCAAATATATAGGGATACATCAAAGACGAGGCAGCAACAAAGATACAATTGTTGCGATTACGCGACAAAGGAGACTTAGAAGAAGTAACTCTAGTTGAAAGACGTAACGCTGTTGAAAGATAACTAGCGAAGGCGTCAGAAAGATGGGTGTAAATGTAAAAGAGTATAAAGCGGTTTCAAAAGACCAAGTTTAAAACAAAATATCAATAAACATTCAAAATTGCGAGAAGCCAAAATCCCTACATTTGCTTTACAACACCACAGAATTTCCAAAAATGTTTGTTCTAAAGTTTTGTTTTTTATTTCCAAGTAAACAGCAGCATTTTCACTAGCAAATGTAGTGTTTAAAGCTAGAATAAGTAAATATATATCTAACTTGCTAACATTACACATGAATCAGTAAGCAGGGGGATACAAGCAACAGTTATTGACAGCTCACCATATACTTACATGACTTGATAGCAACTTATTCAGATATAGTCCTGATGATTCTCGTTTAGGTAAGTAGGCTGTAGTTTCAGCATAACCTCCAGTTACTTGGATGGGTTGGGGAGATAATGTTATGTTAAATGGTAACCCTGAAAATTAAATGGCTTAAAATGACAAATTATTAGTCCATATTCTGTAGATGTTGTCATAATCTGCTTTTAGCAATATTTATAAAACACCCAATCAAAAATACAATGAAAATCTTAGATTCCCCGAAGGCATTTAAAGAGTAATCTCAAAAACTTACCTTCAACTGCATACCATTTCACACAAAGCAAAGAAGCCAAAACTACGTTACATTTAACGATGTGAAACATTTTCCTCAATGAAAGTAAAGCACCTCAATGCAAAGCACCTCAATGCAAAGCACAATCCCTTCCTAGTCTAAACTACGACGCAACTTAATCTGTGCACACAGCACATGTGCCTTTTCTTGGGAAGTTAGTCTGGCAACGACATGTTACGTCAATTACAAAAATTAGCAACATAGCATACAATTGTTTCGAATCAAAAACTTAGGTCTAACATCATTGTAATAAACCTTGATAAAATTTGGAAAAAAAAACAAATTAAGTAACTCTAGGAATTATTGGTACTACTTATCCAGGGTATCTACCTGTAGGGGAATTTATTTAGGTATTCCCAACAATTCCCACAGAAATATTTTCGGGTTGCACTACGATAAATCATGTTCACAAGAGCAAGCTAACAAAGTGCATTAAATATTAACTTTGGGTCGCTCTTGGAAGATTTTGATGTGTCAAAGCTACGCAAAACCAAATTATACAAAAACTCTTAAATATTAAAGGAATTTTGAGCTTAGGGTAAAATGATTGTGAGTGTTTGGTTGTAGTTTTATATCATTGTCCATGTTTTGTTGGTGGGTGCTCAAACATTTGTAAGATTGATTTGGAGGGTTCTACACGTGTAGTTAGCAGGGCTTGTTTGCATGGATTTCGGACATCTTTCAACAGAATGTAATATATGCAAATAATTTGGTTTTAAATCACGGAAGATGTCTGATCCACTCATATCACGACCTTAGGTTGGTGAAGGCCCAAAAAACTCGCCCATAAAGTCGTTAATATTACACCTGTTCAGTATGTTCAACATACGGTCTCGTGAGTGTTTTCCTTCGCATATAAAACTATGTTGAACATACCCAGAAAGGAAGTAATTGCAACGTATACTGCTCATAATATCAATTTACTTGCAAAGGTCAATGCGTACGCTTTAAATTCTGCAAATACACGTTTCAAAACATAATCAGCAAATTATAGTGATTTTGCTTCAGTGCCGTCAAATTTTTTCGTTTTTAACGAACACATTTACAAAGAATTGGTAAAAACAAGTTGGATTTCGGAAATCCAAATACTCTTGGCAATTTGATATCCTGACTACATGAAATCAGTTGCAATACAAAGCGCTGGCCTCTGTGACGTATGTTACACACGCAAAACATTACGCAATACAAGCACTGCTTTCTGTGACGTATGTTACACTACAAACTAATTGCGAAACCAACGTGAGTCAGTTGGTGTTTTCAAAAACAGTCATCACCACAACTTTGGTGAAGATATAAAAAAATACACAGAGAAAATAAAAAGATGTTAATAGAGAGAATAGTTGTAATTCACAAAACAACAAAATGTTATCTTGACCAAACTATAACAGTTAACATATTGAAAGGCTTTAACATTCTTCCTGAGCAAATTGGTATTTCATAAGTTGTTTCATCTACGTTTGCAAGTGTGTTAATATACATATGTCCATTGTCAGGTTGTGGCGTGTTTACATATTCAACTTCCCCTTCTTTTGCTTTTTTAATTTTTCCATCACCAATGCTTTGCTTCATTATTCCATTTCCATGGATGGCTTTTTCTTGTGTTGATTCTTTAGGTGTTTGCTTTTCTATCAAACAAGCATTGTTTACGTAACCAATATATTAACCTAGATGAATCCCTACTCTATGAGGGAAAGTGCTCACTTTTTGCAGTTTTCTGGTGAAGCATTGCACACAAAACAACCAGAAGTATCAGTAAGACCACTCCAGCAATGGATACTCCAATTGTAACAGTTTTAGCATAGCCTCCTCTCACTTGATAAGGGTGTGGCAATAATGTGATGTCAAATGTGAAGCCTTTATAATAATTTAATTTTGAACAATACAAGAAAAAAGCAAACATTTAACCAATTAATCCCAATTATGCAAGTTTGGTAAACAATTTATTGCCGTATTAATTGCTTAAACTTACTCACCTTCAACTTCGCACCACACAGTATATGCAAAAACAGACAAAACTACTCTACAATTAACATAGGAATACATTGCTCGTATATAAGACGGCCAATACAACTTGAGACTGAGGACGTGACCGGCCTAAACCCAACAAACCGTACACGCAACACATCCTACAACCACACGTTACGTCACCAAAACAGCAGCACAACATTCGACTGTTTAGAAAGAAGCATTTTGGTCTAACATCAACTAATCTATGTGAGTTCATATTTGTAAAAACGTACGTAATTTACTTTGCTTTGTTGCAACAAAACAAAGATATTTATTGGTAATGTACTTATCTCGGGTATCTACCTTTCGGGGCAGTCCCTTGTGTTTTCTCATGTTATCCTAGGGGGTGTGGGGATTTTTTATGTCCGGTTATATGCAGTGAAACACATTTTATTATATTGGAGGAAACGGGTTGGTGAATTCAAAGGGCCGTTGACAAGATTTTGTTCAAAGATGGGTTTTCGTTTATCACGCTCGCACACATATCTGTCCCTAACTTTAGCGGCTAAATTTGTTAATATTGCCTAGCATTGACTGATGGATTGTCATAGCCCCCCAGAAGAAAACTTTCGGTTCCACCCCAGGGCATCAATTAACCGAAAGTACTGTTTCGTTTTAATTTGCTATTAAAAATGAACTTCACTAAAACCCTTAAACACAGTTGTTTCACAACATCCAGGAAACATTTTTTATTTTCATAAGTTGTCGCAACTTACAAAAACCAGGGTATCAAAAACCAAACAAGTATTGACATCAGAACACGCGGACTGTTAACCGTTGGTTGTACTGTCAAAAGCTATGCGTACAAGATGCGAACTTAACGAAACAAATTTAATGGTTGCACTTGTCTCATTGATTTTATGTGTGGTTGAATGTTTGTTGCAATAGGCTACATAGCAAATCATGCAAAAACCTAATCAAACGAGATTACAGTACAGTATTAGGTAGGAGCCTTGCTGCTATACATTGCTATCAGTTAGTAACAGTTAGTATAGTTCATGCAAATTTACGAGTCTAACACAGGGAAGCGAAACGGTTGTCTATTTGCACTCATATCACGATCACAAATTGTGACGTCACAAGTAAAGATTACCGAACAAGGGTGTAAGTCCAGTATTATTTACATTTACAAAAAGTCCCCTCACAAAGCTCTGACAAGATTGCTATCACTTCCAGTTATTAAAAATAAAACTATAGGCCAACATAGCAATGATAAAACAATACACGTGCAGAAACTGACATGAAAATGTGTCAAAAACTTGCAAGAAACAGAAGCATCAAACTTCTAAACAGTGGTTGGTTATGTGACAAAAAGATATAAAAACAAAATGGAGTAACTATGGTATACAAATACAAGCATCGTTTAAACTAATTTTACAGTTGAAGTGTCTATTTCTATGTACAAGCCCAAGGTTGTCTTAACCCTTGTTTGAATAAAATAAAATTCTTTCCCCTACGTATTTCTTGCTAGGTGATTTGCTAAATACACGTAAGGTTTCAATGCAAAACACTTTCGATGTAGAAACTAGTATGCAAATAAGTACAACACACACTCGAAAGGCTTATTAAGGAATTCTATTAGAACTTGATATTACGACTATAATTCGTTTGTAGACATTGTAATAGATGATTCATAAGTGCAATTTATTTAAGCAAAAAGCAAGCAACAACTCAACAACAACATTTTCCAGAAAATTTTTGTACTTAACTAGAAGAGGTTACATAACCTTTATTATTGCAAATACAAATTAATATTTAATGAGTCACAGAGATTGGTATTTCATAAAATGTTTCCTCAGTTTTTGCATGCGTGTTCATATACATAGGAGCACTATCGGGTTTGGTTGTATCTGCATTTATGTTCATATATTCACTTGTATTGCATGGTTGATTCTTCATGAAGTTGGTGCCTGTGTCTTCATATTCTACTTTATCTCGTTGTAAATCGGATATTTTTATCGCTTGCTTTCCTTTGGTCTTGTCTGTGATAAAAGTTGGTGAGATAGATATTCTAACATCACAAATACATAACTGCTTTAGAATGTAAAACATTTAGATTTTTACATAATGCTGACAAAGTCACAAAAATTATTGAAACAAAACAGACTAGCTTACTTGTTTTTCGGGTAAAGACGAGAATAACCACAACTAACAGGGCAATCAAAAACATCCCTGCAGCAGGTATCCCAACTATCAATGGCAGATTAACTGTTTTGTTAACAGTTAATTGAAATACATTTATTCCAACTAAATTTGACACTTCAAGGTCATAAACTCCTGTAGGTTCCTAGAAGGTATAATTATTAAAGCGATTTTTTGCAATTAAACACATTATTATGTTACTAAACTTTTTTTCACCAGCATGGGAATAGATTGGGAAACATTAAAACCATTGATAATATGAGTGGGTAATATGGATTTCAAGTAACAGCAATAACTGTAGTGAAACCAAAGCAATAATTGTCATCAGTTTAGCCTACTTACATTCAATTGAATGCTGAGCATTTCATTATTTTGTTTTGTCCAAGTTAACTTCTTTTCCTTGTCTGCAACAATTATATTAAATTGACAAATTTTATAAAACAATATTAGAATAACAAACCTGGAAGTATTAATTTGACAAAGAGAGGAAGTGGATTTGCGGAAATGAGAATATTGCAAGGTTGGTTCATGTAACACTTAACATTGTTACTGAGATATGGAGCATCTGCAAAATTAGATCATTAACATAGGAACTACTTTCTAAAAGAATTATTAATCAAATATTTTAAACATTTGTTCAATTGGGATAAGAAAAGCAACAAATATATTCTTACATGTGACAATCAAGGTGTGATTTTGTGACCAACCCAAACTTGTATCTACTTGAGTATATTTGGAGTGAGCTCTGCAGGAAATTAATTGGTTGTTCATATCTGGTTGAAGGGTAAAGGTCACAGTTTGTTGTTGTTTCTGAAAATCAGAATTTTATTAATAAATTACTCAAAACATAAAATTACATGTATCAAAGCATTTGTTTGTTGATACATAAGTACCAAATCTTTGCTGTAATATAAAAAGGTGTTAAATTAGAAAAGTTGTTAACTTGCCTGATGCAAAATTAAGTTGTCTCCAATGAACAAGGTGTAATGTACAACAGGTGGGAAAACAGGTTCCACAGCTTTGCACTCAACAGTAACATTCGATGAAGAAGTTCCATAATATTCACCAGTCAAGGTAGTATTGAGGACTGAAAAAGTGTTAAAATGGCTGGGATTTTTTTTAAAAAGGTCACTTCCTAAAAGTGTTATAGATTAGTTTAAACAATATTAGTAGAGTATATACAGAATTGTTGGCAATTCTTTTCAGATAAACTGTGTCACGACTATACGAACTCATGTTAATCATAATTTTTTATTTTATTACAAACATAACTAAGTACAGAAAACTTTAAAACAAAAAAAATCATAAACTACCATTCCAACATTCAACACTAGATTCTCCACTCCATGTAGCATCATTAAGGCAAGTTGTAGTTTCATTAGCTTTCGTTCCATTGTTGTAATATAACTTTCCTCTGTCACATTTGTATACACCAGTTGCTCCGTAAGTAAAGTTTGTAGAAACAATTTGTGGTTTTTCAATTTGCGGCAAAAATTTCCTTGGACATTCTAATAAATCACATTTGTTTCAGGCAACTATATAAGTAGATTTATTTGCTCAAGATATTTTTCTTTTCTACTATAAATTTTGAATTATTTAAACTTTAAACCTACTTTTTCATTACTAGAAGAAGAATTGTAAGTACCTTTCACAACAAAGCTTGTTCTTAACAAGAATGGCTTATATGGAACACCTGGCTCATCATAGGCACAACCCAGTTCAAGACTCACATTAGACTTGAGTGGACTTAAAATGTTAAATACAGATTCCAAGGTTGTTTCATTAAATTTAAAACAGGTAAAAGAAAACTGAGTTGTGTTACGGGAATAACACTTTTTGTAAAATGAAGCATAGAAGGGGTGGACATCATTCCAGGTCCATGTACAAGTTGTACTTCCATTAAGAGATCTTGTAATTATTGCCTTCACTGGTGGTGGTAACCCACCGACAGCAACTAAGCTGTTGTTTTGTGGGTATGGAGAAATTATGTTGACAAAAGACTCTGGAATGTTGTTTGAAAATATCGAATGTCGTTACAATAAAAAATGAGAATGAAAGTTTTTATAGATCTTAATTATGATGTTCTTACCTGCAAAATAACGAAGGCATAATAAATAGAAAAACAACAGCCATGTAGCAACATGCCTTTCACTAAAGTCCCACGCAGAACTCATTGGATAAACTTTTTCACAACATTGAAAGTTTTTTCAATGGATTTTCAAAATTCCTCAAAAGTTAGGTCACAGTTTGTGCAGCAAAAGCCTCCTTGGTTTAACTTTAAAACTTTTACCCTGGTCTAGCGATTTGTGTACAGGAATGAAAAAGAAACAATTTAGAACTGAAATAAATGGTTGATCTTTTGCCAAAACTTTGCTGCTGAAAACTGGTTTAATCCCGAACATAGCACAAACTATGCGATTATGCTAAGAAGGTGTGACGCAACTCATGGACGCATGTTGCTGGGACGACTACACGTAAGTAAGCATTGCATGAATGATCTGTTTCTCCATTTGTCCGAAAACAAATTTAAACATTCAGAAACATGTTATGTTCTTAAACAACAATACATGCAAAATAGCCACAACTCTAGATTGCACGATGACAAGAATATTTATCATTTATTCAAAAACTATTTACTAAGCGAGTGCCGGGAATAAAATACATAACCAGGAAGGTAAGATTTGCTTGTTGGATGTGAAAGTATAAGGAATTTTACCTCATACAAATTCAAATTAACACAACAATCTACTGGAGACATATTATCAAGAAGTTAAAAACAAAACAGTATTCTCAAAATTTCATTATAACGTGACTAGAAACGTTGGACAAAAAAGGGTATCCACCTTTAGGGAAATTTCTCCTAGTTTCCGCATCAATTCTTGCATTAGAATTAATCACTTGCAAACACATGTTTTTGAGCGCAGACTTGCTCAGTTATGTGTAGCAAGTTTCATGGTGACACTTATTAAAATCTTATCAATGTTTTGTGTGAGTGGATATTTATACCAATGTAACATATTGTAAGCTTAAATACAAAATAATGGAAAAGGAAGCACAGTGTGATTACGTAAGTTCTTTGATAATATTTGGTTTCAGTTGCAACATTGGTAACAAGAGTGGAGGTTTAAAACGATCATAATGTGTTGTTATCACGGTTCATCTGCATCGCGACCAGACATCCCTCAACAGAAAGTAATATACGCAAATTTATGCGTTTAAAACAGGGGAAGTAGGCGGTTGTCCGTTTTAATCACATCACGATTACAAGTTGTGACGCCCCTAGATTTCCTACTTTGCATCCCCAAGTTGTGTCCTTCCTGAAAGTCCACAAACAAAGTTTTTCGACAAATTTTTTTTCTTGCAAAAACAAGCACATACATATGTGTCGCACAAATACAAAAAAAGGTTTTACGAAGAAATTCTTAAACTGCGAATGAGTTAAAAACGTGCAAAGAAACGAAGCATACGAGACAAACTTACAAAACAGTGGTTCAATGTTTAGGAATAGAATAGAGGAAGAAAGATAATGGAACGTAAAATCAAAATAACACTACAATAATACAAACATTCATGATATAAAGAGAATCAAAATTGCACTTCATGCAGAATATAATTTACAATGCAGTAGCTTTGTGCTTTCAATAAAATTAGGGTTCACGTTTTTTGTGTCATGCAAATTGGGGTTTCATAAACTGTGTCATCAGCGTTTCTGTGTGTGTTCATATACATAGGCGCATTACAAACTTTACTTGTATCTGCAAGTACGTTAACATATTCAGTTTTAATACAAGATTGATTCCTAGTGAAATCAACTGCATCTGTATCTTCATACACATTTTCATCTTGCTGCAAATCCTTAATTTCCATTATTTCTTTTTCTGTGGTGCTTCCTGAAGAACAATTTTTTTGTAAATTTATCTTTAAACACATTTGAACTTTTAAAACTGACCATAACAGTACTTACCACTTTTTCGGGTAAAGATGCCAATAAACACCACCAACAGAGCAGTCAAAACCATACCAGCAGCAGATAATCCAACTATAAATGGCAGATTGACTTTTTCATTTATCTTTAATTGAAATACATTTATTCCAACAGGATTTGCCACTTGAAGATCATAAACTCCTGCAGGTTCCTATACATTTTCAAAATATATTATACTTGGTTTGTAATCAGAACAAGTGAACACATTTCTACAACTTCATACTTTTACAATAGACAAACTGTCCATGAACATTCAATATAATATTACATTTGTCATACACAATCACATGACCTCAAAAGTCAATGATAAAAGGAGGACACAGTTCAATACCTTACTTACATTGATATGAATGCTGAATTTTTCACTATTTAATTTTGTCCAAGTTAGATTCTTTTTTTTCTCTGCAAAGTTGATCACACATTGGAAAGAATTTGACAAATTTTACTACACTGTTGCAACATACCTGAACGTATTAATTTGACAGCGCCAGGTAGTGGGTTTGCCGCAATGAGAAGAGTACAGGATTGTTTTGCGAAACACTTTACTTCACCGATAATATACGGAGCATCTAAATACTTGCCTTTATTATTTCTATTATCTTAAAAAACTAAGGTTTACAATTTTGTTCTTACATGTGACGATAAAGGTGTGGTTTTGGGACCAGCCCAAACTTGTATCTACTTGGGTATATTTTGAGTGAGCTCTGCAGGAAATTAATTGGTTGTTCATATCTGGTTGAAGGGTAAAGGTCACATGTTCATTTGGATTCTGACAATGCAAGTTGAAAGGTTAAGACAAAAACCTAAATGCAAAATTATTGGTGTTCATATAATAATTTTCTTTATGATATGTGTGGTAAATTCCCTTCACCCATTTGTCAAAAATGCTGTCATTTCCCCTTGAACCCTAAATCACTCTCAAGACATTGGAAAATTTTCTACTATTATTAAACATGATTGTATTATTTACATTGTCGACTTGTTTATCTCCAAGATGATACTTTTGCAAACTTGCCTGATGGATCACCAAGTGGTTTCCAATGAACAAAGTGTAGTTCACGACTGGTGGGAAAACAGGCTCCTCGACGTGACATTCAAATGTGATGTTCGCCGGTGCAATCCCATGATATTCACCAATTAGTACAGAATTTGAGCCTAAAATGAAGTAATTTGTATTCTTTTTGTAAACTGCTTCCGTATAAAATCCCAAATCTTAGCAAGAAGATCTTTGTTTTTACAGATATGTACATTTCCCCACTTAAATGTTTTGAAGATGTTTATC
This sequence comes from Ascidia mentula, assembly GCF_947561715.1. Lineage (NCBI taxonomy): Eukaryota > Metazoa > Chordata > Ascidiacea > Phlebobranchia > Ascidiidae > Ascidia > Ascidia mentula. Next base: position 744,452 of record NC_138569.1, read on the forward strand.
TATTCATAGAATATGTATTTATTACTACGTATATACCATTTACCAGGTTAACAGACATTGGGAAATCCACATCTGCAGGCTATTGTGGTTGTATTTAAAGATAAAATTATAAGTTAGTATTTTCTTTTAGTGAGCAATTTATGAATAATTTTCTTCAAATTGCATAAATCTGATTTTTATAAGGAATACAATTCCATGACATACCAATCCAACATTCAACACTACGTTCTCCACTCCATGTAGCATCATTGAGACAAGTTGTAGTTTCATTAGCTTTCGTTTCATTGTTGTAATATAACTGTCCTCTGTCACATTTATACACACCAGTTGCTTGGTAGGTAAAGTTTGTTGAAACAATTTTGGGTTTATCAATTTGTCTTGATTGTAAAAGTGTTCTTGGACATTCTGAAAAATGGGCATTTCAGCCAACAGTAGTTTTAAATATAAAGAGCTGCTGTAGGTAAAAAATTATTTTCACCACTGCCAGATTTAAAATGATTAAAACTTTGTACACATTTTTGTACATTTGTGAGGTGAAATTTTACTCACCTTTGACAAAAATATTTATATTAAACCTGAATGAATGAATGTAACGACTTGGCACCTCCATGTACGAACACAGCAGAAAGGGATTTGCAGTGGTGTTAAGTGGTGTTAGAATAGTAAATGTAGTTTCCAATGTAGTGTCGTTGATCTCATAGCATGTTGTAGTGAATTGAGTTATATTTTGAGAAATGCATTTGAAATCAATTGAATAATAAAACATAGCAGGGAAATTATTCCAATGCCATGCACAACTTGTAGTTCCATTTATTGGTTTGGTAATGATTGCTTTGATTGGAGGTGCATTTCCACCGATAGCAATCACGCTATTGTTCCTTGGAGATTTTACGTAGATGAAAGATTCTAAACAGTAGGTGGTTAATTTTAAGCAGAAATTATGGAAACTAATACATTAAAAATTAGGTCAACTGACTAAATTCACAAACAGTTGCATTAAGACAGGACAATAAGAAATTTATAGTGACTATCTTATGACTTTATGCTTTTAATAATGGCATACTGTGGTATCATAGCATGAGGTTGCCGTTTTACAAATGAATTTAAGCAAAAATATTGATGATTATTTCAACGTAAAATTTAGGTCCGCAAATTAGCCTGAGAGAACAAAGTTGGTTTAAAATATCCAAACAACAAAAAATATGTAAATAAATTAATATGTTAACATGTGGTAAAAAATTTATAGGTTTGCAGGCTTGGCAGCCCAGGCATCGCAGTCTAGCTGGACCAACCCTAATGATCGCGATACGATAGCTGTGATCACCAAGCAAGGTAAAAACAAATATTTAACTCACCTGCTGAATAACTAAAGATGAAAATACAGACAAATAACACCCAAGGATACCTTTGAACAAAGTACTGACCAGTATTCATTTAATTGTAAATAGTAATCACCCTAGTTGACAACAATGTGGTTGCACTGTAGAGTGCCAAATAAACTACTTCCTATGCAATGTTTCTCCGCAATTCAGGCCTTTAGACATATAAGTGTGTTAAGAGCAATAATGCAGAAGCCATGGGGATTTTAGCTAAAGTTACATCATCTAAAATCTGATATTAAAGACCACCATAAATGGTGTTTGCTGGAACAGGGCTTCTCAATTTTTTTTGTTCTGCCACCAAAGAAGTTGCTATTTAGTTTGGTGACTGGTTAATACCTAAAAAAAGAAAAGTTGTGTTTGCCTCTGCAAAAGCCAACATGTTGCATGACAATAAACTTTTATTTGGTAACCCCTAATTTAGATCCCACACAGCTAAAGACTACAAAGTTCAAAGCTTTGGCTTCTATACCCGGGATGTGCAATAGGATTTTTCTAACCAAGCAAATAACAGCTGACCAAGCAAATAACAGCTGAACGAATGCAAGAAAGAGGACCTAGCACAACTGAATTTGTTCTTTACTAGAGTGCCGGCACTATTTGCACTAAAGATTTCGACTGTTCGCTACATGTTGTGCATTGAGCTTGATGTGAATCAATCTAACATAATTATTTTGTTATTTTTTAGCATTGCTATAGCGCCCTCTAATCTCGCAAATGTCGAACACCACAGGGGAATTACCTAATTTGAATTCAATTTTGTGAACATTTAATTTTTTTATGATGGGGTGCGGCAACTGCTACATCAAAATCGTATTTCGGCTTAATTGTAATATTGTAAACTGTTGGTGTAGTAAGACTTCTACAATTTTAAATAGTTTTTATAGTGGCTTCAATTAAACACCAAACTAAAAAAAATGGTGACTTAAATAAGACCATGGGCTAGCCTACAGTATATTATTACGAACATCACGGCTGTTATTCAACACACATTCACCAGAACATAATTCGTGGAAGTTCATCATTGCAAATCGCAAAAGCACATTTAAACTCTTCTCCAAATAAGTCGATACTAAACGAAAAGCGCAAACGAAACAATTGTGAATAGCGTGCAACTGTGACAGCGAAGATGGTAAATACTTTTGCTCCCAGTGGAATACAAAGGAAGTATGCAGTGCCTGTTTTCCTTGCGCTGGTTCATTTCGTCTCGGTAGCATTTACTTTTGGAAACACCACCATTTCCATACAAACTTCACATATAAACCGTTAGACGACGCCCAGGAGACGTTTTTGATCTCTGTTGCCGACATCGAGTATTGCAGCACTGGAGTCCATCCTAGCTTATCCATGCTGCGTACATCAGACCGGAGTCATTAAATTTGATATATGGCATTTGATAATTGAACAGAAATTTTTATTTTTATTGCGCGTTAATTGTCTAAATTTAATTTTTCGCGGACTCAGTTCAACCAAAAGGAGTCTTTTTATATATTGGAATTTGTCATTAATATTTTTACACAGTAAAGCGTGACCAAAACACAACAGCTCTCGACCAAACCTATTTCAAGTTGTGGATCGTAGAATAAATTGGACTTCTAAAGCACTTTCAAAACGATTTCTCTATGGTTGAAATTATTTTAGTCTATGAATGAGAATTCAGCGAATTTCAATAGAAAAACACGTTCCTGTTCGGACTGGCTTGTGCTGATTCTTCCGTTGCGTCTACTTTCACCGGCACCAAAGATTGGAATCTATTAAAAGAATGTCGGACCAATATCGGATTTTGTTGGCGGTTGTAATACCTATTATTTAGCATTTCCTCAGCATTTTTAAACAAATATTTTACTTCCAACCTGCAATTTAAACATTGAATGGCGAAGCAAATGTAAAGGTACTGGTCAAATTACCGTTTTGACGCAGTAGAGCGATGCCATGTGTTAAGAATTCTTATATTAACGGAAAATTGTTTCAAGAAACAATCAAAGAAAAAATGTTTTGGTCTTGAAATAGATTGCAACTCGGCAGAAAGTCGTCACTGCGTATGACTCCGCACTGTGCGTAACTAAGTTTTTTTGGCTATAAATCTAGCCTTGTGGCTGGCAGGTATGAGGTAGCCTTGGGCACCTGCGTGTGTATAGACGTCTTAATGGAGGGTATATCACTGTGTTAGTTTGCATAATTTGGTTTATGCCAAATCCTTACTAATTAATTTCTTTTTGGATAGCGTAAACTGTTTACTTTTCTCTTGACTGCCTGTTGTTGCAGTCTGTCGTATGGTCATTCTAGTCTACTACTGCCCCTTGACAAATGTACTGCTTGCCTGCCTCGGCTGACATTAAGGCGAACTAAACAATTATAAATCAAGTCAACTGCTATTCACAGCTTGCTTGAGAAGTCGGCATTTGGATTACCTCGACTCCAAGTTCGGGGAGTTTCATACAGCCACGGTTGCCATTTGGGATCCCGATATATGTCACTGATACGTGATCGCAGCAAGGAATCGCTGCCTAAAAAAGGACTTTCTTAACTCGGTGTTAGTACCTATTTAGGAACCATGCAAAACAGAAAAAACAAATATTAAAGCAAAATTACAATATATACCAGGGAAACCCTTCCTATCCAGTTAATGTATGTCATGAGAAATGTAACAATAAAATATTTGATCTTTCATCCCTTAACACGGCCATCAAGCTCCAGGGAACATTAGCGCCAATGTGCATTTTCGAAACAACACATTGAAACTTTTTGCAGCATGACGGTTTAGACACCCTAAAGCTGAAATTCAATAATTAGTAAAAGCAAAAACGCAGTCCTAAATTAATTCAGTACCAACCGGTAGTTCAAAATTTTTTTTGTTGGCGAACATTTTTTATCCTCAACTTTAATGAAGGAAGAAGTTAATCTCAAAACCCTCTTTGTACCCTCAGTAAATGGTTATAACGCTATCACTAAGTTCTGCATCACTTAAGCTCGCACAATGTAAATCAAACTAATGTTATTTGACTTTCCACATTTCAAAGTTTGCGAAAAATTTTTCGAAGACTTGGCGATTCTTCTTGCGAACCGCTAACGTGAGTGGTTTTCAGTTAACTTCTGTTAAGTTGCACCCAACATTCTGGACGATCGAACAATTTGTAGAAATATTTATTTAAGCCGGAAAGCAGTTTCTTGTGGTAGATACATTTATAAACAGAAGACCAAATAATGTATTGCACCGCTGTAAACAAAATCTGATAAATTCGCACAGTGCTATCACCGCTCCACTCACGCAAAAGTACATAAAACTGTTCGAAAAGTGCTAGATTCGTATCGAAGCAAAAGTAAACTTAAGTCCTGTAAACCACATGAATGAATGTTTTCGTTTAAGTACATCATGTGTTCCTCAAGGTGTCGTTGTAGAGCATTTATGTTTCATGCCAGGATACAATTCAGAAGCTTTGTTCATTAAGCGTAAATATTAATTTCTCCAAACATAAAATAACCAGACACTATACTTTACCTACGATATGGCCACATTAAAATAGGAATTGCAATCCAATATACGATTTTTACAATGAGCATTGCTGACCAACAATAGTCCATTTAAAAAACTTCTCGGTTCAATACTGAAGTAAGTCTTAAAAAATGGCGGGAACTTAAGCAAAGAATTTTTTGAAATAAATAATGCAATTGGAGTATTGCTCTGCTTCTAAGATTGTGGATTTGTGTTTTCATACATTTATAATATACTTACAACGTATTGAGATGTGGTTAAGAATCACAGTAAACTTTATAACATTTCATCGGCACATTACTGTTTTGTGGAAATTAGCGTGTGGTCAATAGCTAATTGCACAGGGGAAACTTCAGACATATTTCTAATTTTATTGTGCAGCCACCAAAATGAACCATTAAAATAAGGCACTACCACCCACCTACCAACGAAAATTGCACACCATTACCTTGCAAATTCGCTGCAATATGTCAACCACCAGTCTATACAAAAAAAATGCGTAGCCCTGCAGACTTGTTGTATCTGGCAGCAAACACCAAGAAGGAACAAACACATAATATCTTTCTGTTTCACAACTCAAAATAAAAAACAAAGCAATATGGGGTTCATATTTTTCTGGCATACAGTAAGCAGCGTATATGTAACCTTGCTACGTGTAGGTACGAGAAATATGTTTACATGGGAAACGTTTAAATAGACTGAGTAGTGAAGCCTTATCCTCTTTTCCACTTGCCGTAAGCTCAAGCAAGTTTTGTGTTGGAATGCAGAGCGTTTGAATTGCAAATGAAGCGTTTTGATATTGGTTGATTTTAGTGTCTGAGCCAAACTATGTTTATTCGATAACTCAACCTTCCATTCCAACATGGCAAAGTTTATCATAACCACCCACTGTTCGAGAACAGACAAAACATACAGGTACAGACAACATGATCACGTGGGTTTGTTGTGCAAGCACAGATCCCGATCCGCAACCCGCCTTGAATAAAGATTACAGTGATATTTTTAAAAGTTCTAGTGTGGGCTTTATCCCACATTGATAAAATATATGGAGTCATATCCTTCGCGGAAGTTACTTCACCGAGCATCAATAGTTTATCTAAAGGCCTTTGTCACCAAATGGAATCCTTTGTTGTATGTTGTTTGAATGCTTGTTAAGTTTGAAGCTTGAACTTGTCCGATTTTTACTAAAAGAATTTAAATTAAGATCAAGAAAAAGCGTGATTGCTTGAGCCAAACATTTGTGAACATTTTAAATGCAGCTACGAGTAACATTAACCTTGTCTACGAGTGACATTGAAGTTCAAGTTAAACATACCAACTGTAAAAAAAATTTTCCCTGCGACAGTTACGAAAGCATGACGCCACGTGGTAATTAGTGGTAAAGTTTATAATAAAGATAAATTCAGGATTGTTTTACATATCGTTATAATGTTTTTTTACCTTGTTTGTTTTTTCTCTCTCTCAGTACCTGATCGCAGATCTTATCAAATTTCATGTGATTTGCTTTGTTGTGTCAACCGCAACAAAATCATTCGAGCGGCCCTACAGTTAAAACATTTACGTTGTAACACCGAAAAACGATTTCATGCAATGAGCGTCACTGACTAAAAATAATGCAATTTAAACCAAATACTTCAGACTACTAAAACATTGTTATTTAGTCATTTTAAAGTAACAGAAGATAACCAATCAAGATAATAGTTAATAGAGGCAATGGTAATGGTTGGAATTCACCACCATTTTGTCAATAGTCGTTAGATAGATTAAAGCGTGGAAACGTGCACATTGATCAAATGACGTGAATGTCTACAGTGATCCGTCTTAGGTTCATTACTCGAGATACTTCTCCTTTGAGAGATTTGACATGTGATACGTTCGGGTATTGGTTGATTTTACCGTCGAACCAAAACTCCAGTACCACCATAATCATCAAACCAACCGTGGCAAAGTTTATCATAGCCAACCATCAACAGATACAGACAAAACCTACAGGTTCAAACCACATGAACCCAAGTAAATTGTTTTGAGCTGATCAACAAAATGGAATTGAAGTATGGGAATATCCGATAGAACTATAAGCATTTGTAACTCAAATAAAGATTTATCTTAAATTATCTCCGCAAGATGTCATTGTGTCAACCCGTAAATCGATGAAATATGCGCATGGGCTGAACGACGTCACTACATCCTGTTTTCCGCATTAAGTAACGTGAACTCAAGTTACAGCTTGAAGGTTAGGCGTTGGAATAAATACATCAGCCTACACTCATTAATTTTTTGAGTATTTAAATTCAGTTAATTCTATGATTCCCAACCATGTACAGCAAGTATATCTTGTTTTTCCTTTTAACAATGACTATTTACTGACTAATGCAGTACCATTTAAGCAATGGGCGACATTTGCACATGTGGCATTCACCCGTTGATTTGTAATATTTTTTTTGAAACCTAAAGTTCTGAAACAGAGACAGCCTTTTTAGTGCCCCGTGACAGCCTACAAATTATTTAAAAATAGCTTATTCAATGTTAAATTAAATAAAACCTTTGTTGTTTGTGTGCGTCCTATACGATTTATGGTTTGGAAATGCCATTGAAGTTTTTATTTTTTTGACAAATTCCAACAAAAGTTTACATGTAAAGTTAAATGCTTGTATTGTAGCCAAGTGACAAACAAATGGTTTACGTTACCTGTGTTTATGCTAGTCGGGTAAACCGTTTGTACATAACGTTCACACCTTTCGCCGTATTGTCGGACGTATATGACAGGCGATTGTTACAGAAGGTCAAACTTTATGTGACGAAATTCCCCTTTCCAGCAAATTATTTGATTGATTTTGAGCTAATTGCATGTCCAATACAATGCTGTCGTCATTCATTTAAACATGGCAGAGTTTATCATAACCGACGTGTGTGGACAATCCATAGACACATAACCACCTGAGTTTGTTGAGCAAGCACAAACAACGTTGCAATTTATTCAATATTAATTTTGGATCAGGTGTTAAAATTCAGCACTATACGGAAATGGACAGCGCACGGCGAACTTCAAACCGCTTTAGCGCATGGTCGCCCCTGATAACACAAATATTGCTACACATGTTAAACACTTATCGATTTTGTTGCGTATCCTTTGGAAAACTTTGTATCTTTCGTATGGCTCTTTGGTCCTGTTATTTCTATTCAAAGCGGGCGGTTGGCAACATCGGTCAAGGCGCCCGACCCGTATCTAGGTAACACTTGTAGTGCTTTTACAAATACACACTATTGTAATCTTGATAACGATGGTTACATATTATCGTTTGACGCCTGTTTTGCGAAGATTTTATATAGGCTGCCATTTTTGATCGATCGCAACTAAATTCTATTCAGATCATTTCTTAAAAGTGAAATTTGTGATTTTTGTTGGCCACATTTTTTGTATCGCATTTAACTTTGCGTACGGTTTCCATATGCCAATATAAGTTTTTCGCTGGGCGGTAAATGAAGTTATCCTTGGTAGAGTTATTTCTGGAGCCACTGATAAGATGAACGGATGTGGGCACAGGACGTTGCCCACTATTTGTGAAGTTGTCACAATCGACATAAGATTGTCCTATTGTCGTTTCAGTAATGTGTCATTTATTTAAACGTCTGATACTAATATTGTCGCTCATCATTATTCATTTGTACTTCAAATAACAGCTACAATGAAGCTTGCCCTAAAAACTTTGCTGAAACAAAAACTGGTTGAATAATATTTTCTGATAGACATTGCTGCAGTTTTGCAACTCTTTCGCATTGTTGCTTTTTATTGATGAAAAATCATAGAATTCAAGTCTAGGATAACAACGGTTTCATACATTTAAACTTTGTAACCACAACATTAATCATAGCAGTTTAAAAGAAAACAAGATTTGAAGCATTATAGAAGGAAAACTGCACAACACTAACATGTTCTCTAGTTCAAACAAAATAGGCTATTTAAAAAACTGTATGACAAAGAATACATAAGTATGCAAAGCAATGCCATGATTCCGCTAAATTTATGTTTAGCTGACACAGTCTCCAGAATAAGTTTTCCCACAATAGAAAGCACAAACCACAGTAACTTTCAAGTGCATTAGCAAGGTAAACATGATTAAGTGCAAATGCAATCTGCATATATAGATACATGATTCTAACAAAAGGCAATCACATTCAGATACAAAGTAGGAGCTGTAACAATTTGCTAAAGAACTGGGACCATAAAACAAAGAAATATTAAAACAAGAACAGCTCATTTGCACAATCATTAACAAACATAGCACAACACATTGTTCTGAAAGAAGATTGTTGAAAAACTGATTTTGTTGGTTCCTGAAAACACCCACAAGTCAGTGAAGGTATTGCTAGCAAAGTAAGGTAACATAAATTGCACTGAAACAAAAGTTTAATAAAACAAATTTAGACATTTAACGCCTACACCACTTGTAAGAAAAACATGTTGTGGTAACAATTATGGCAGATTAAACAAAACAAAGAAACTTAAAATTGAAACATTGAGGTATTTTACTTACTAGATGTGTTTACTTGTCCTCCTACAAAACAGAACATGAAATTTACTTCAACTGAATGAATCACAATAATTCCATATGGATTTTGTGGCAAATTTATATCAGTACAAACAAAAAATTAATCCACATCTACCAAAAATAACTTACTTCCCTTCCATGAAGTTCAACTTCAGCATATGGATCATCATCTAAACAAAAAAAATACTTAAAAATGTTTACGACCTACAGGCATATTCAAATTTGTTAAACCTCCTAACCAGTGTCAGAGGTTGGATCTGGTGGTGGTTCTTTCTTTTTCTTTTTAGGTTTGCTCACAACAGCATAAGTTGCACCTCCACTTGATTCTCCATTCTTGTTGCCTGAGAATAATTTATTAAAGCGGACAGAAACACTCTTTCACATAAATAGGATAGATGGCACTGAACTAACCAGGATTTTTCACTTTCTTCACAACAACTGCATATTCATCACCCATGCTTGTGCTGGGTTGAGAAGCTGAATCCATTATGGAGTTGCTTTTCTTATTACTTGTTATTTTTGTTTTCTTGCCCTTGTTTTTCTTAGCTTTGTTCACTTCAGCATATGCTTCCTCAGGGGCATCGGGATTTTCAGGGGTATGAACATAAGCAACATTTACTTTCATTTCTTTGGTCTTGGCTTTGGCTACTGTTTGAATTTGAACATACATGAATTACTGAAATTAAACTAAAATGAGTTTACATTTTTTTGTTTTCTTAGTTTTGTCGACTTCAGCATATGTGACATCAGGTCGAGATGATGGACCGGCACCTTCATACAAAATGTTCACCTTTTCTTCTTTGAAACCTTTAAAAAAGCAAACAAAAACGACACTGCACACAGATGAGATTTTCCATGACATTTTTGGTGAAGCACCAAAAGGAAATTACAGCACTCAGTAGGACTGATAAACAAAATTTTAAATGCTTTAAACACATTTTTTACTAACCTTTTTTTACAGACCCATAAGCTTCTTCTATGGCATCAGGTGATGATGAAGATATGTAAGCAACATTCACTTTTACCTCCTTGGTAGTTGTTTTTTTATCATTTTTATCAACATTAACAGATTTGTTTCCATCAGTAACAGGTGAGGTTCCATACAATGGGTTCGCATGCTCTTCTTTCTCATCTGAAGAGAAAAAGTGTCAGACCGATGTTAAACCGGAAAATATGTATCAGATGGCATGCGGTGGATAAATAGCCATATGGCAAAAAAGATGGTTGCATATAAAAAATGGTTGACTGCATATCACTTTTATAATAAAGTTTTGTCAATGGGAATTGCCTTTTCTCTGTCGCAAACAGCAGTTAACAAAGAAAGCAGTGATGCATTGCGGTAGGGTTGAATGTGCAACTACCAGTTGTACATGTTTTGACCTTCTTAGTTATTTGGTGGTGATTATAATGAAAAGATATTATTGGAAAAACATTAAATTGTTCAAGAGAATGTTGCTAATCACAGAAGTATATCTTCATTTGTCATTTTATGTCAGGCCTGTCTCTTATTTATGCATTCAGTCAAAATAAGTTGCTTAATGCCCAGGGTGCAAAGTTTTAGCTAAGAAGGCTGTAAAAAAGGAATAGTATTAGCGAAAAGGCAATCACTTAGCTAAAAGGTTTGTGTAGTATGTGAAAAAGCAAAATAGTGAATGTATTAATGCTGATAACCTCCTAAACCTAAAGTTTGGAATTTATTAATAATAATGAGAGGACGCCAGTTTTTCCTATCTGGCATTAATAAAAAGGGACAGAAATAATTATCTTTTTAGTATGCCTGCATAATGTTAACCATAGGAGAATAATTTAAGTGTCATATACAATTTTACAGATTTTGAAAAAAAAAAACTAATACTAACTTCAAAACAAAACACCAAAATAATCTTACAAAATTGGATAAAGGAAACAATTTGAGCAACCTGTGTTGAAAATGTGATGCTTGAAAAAGCACACAACCAATACAGAGATTAGAACAATTAAAGTAGTTCCACCAATGGAGATCCCAATTAGAAAGGTTGTGTTGGATTTTAATGTTTCTTGGTTTGTGGTTGTTACAGGTTCTTGATTAAGAGTTGTTTGTGATTCAACAAACAAAAAAGTAAAATTTGATGTTCCAATGGAATTCTTTACAACAAGTGTGTACACATCACCTGGGGTAAGTGATACCTGCAAAATTATTTTTATGTAAGTGAGACCTTGACAAATATTCAAATGCTGTATTTAATTCACTTACCTGAGGGGTGAAAGTGTAGTTGCAGTTTTTGTCCTTGCTGCTTTCATGTACATTTATAGGTATATTTTCTGTAGTTTTAAGTTACAAAGATATAATGTTGCAAATTGTTAAAATATCATGAGAACATACCAGATGTATATAATGTAGCATTGGATGGGGCAGGGTTAGATGTTATGGTAATTCTACAATGATTAGAACATTTCCACATAGGTTTTCCATAACTACTCCAAAATGGTTTAACTAAAACATAACCAATGCATTAAACGTACAACACTTTGTGATATTACTCCTACACTAAAATATATCACAGAATTGAAAAACTAATAGATATCTTAAACAACAGAAAAATAAATCATATCCGTGGTTTGAAGATGTAATTTACAACTATTCTAACATCAGCTTTTCATTAGTATTTGTATAATTTAGTAGAAGCAAACCTACAAAAATTTACTTTTTAGTAACAAATAAATTATACTTACATGTTACATTAAGGGTTTTTAGTTTGGACCATCCACTTTTGGGTCTGATTTTAGTATAATTTGTGATTACTTGACATCGAATTTGTTTTCCATTCATTTCACGGTTTAGCTTCAGTTCATACGTTTGGTTCTAAAATTTAGGTACATTGCTTGCGAAATCACTTTTTGTTTGCCACAGTCTAATGCCAAGGTGACTTATAGACATTAAATAGTATTAGATTAATGCAGAAAAAATTGGATTCAATTATCAATGAGAAACAATCTTAATGTATTACCTATGAAGTAGAAATTTCAACACTGAACAAAGACAAATATTAAACTTACAGTTGAATGTGAAACATTATTGCCATTAAGTTGAAACTTGTAGCAGATTACTTCTGGGTATAATGATTCGTTATAGGAACAGAGGACAACCAAATTAGTTCCAACTTTACCTGATAAGTTACTTAGAATTGACACATTTGGTGCTGCAACAACAAAAAACACAACATTTTTGGCCAAAATTACACAATACATATTTAACATGTTTGCATTTGAAAAACGGATTTAGTTTTCTAAAAAAAATATTTCTGTAATAAAAGGTCATTTAGCCTAGTGCAAACCTCTCCTCAAATCTAGTGAGGTGAAAAAAAGCTGCTAACAAAGGTATTATTAGGAAACGCTGATGGAAACAAAGTATTTGTCAATCATTATAACAGATAAACACTTTCTTATTTATTGCTGTTAATATGATTACTTTCTACTCCAAACCAGGCTTCCTAAAATCAATTAGTAAGTCATAGTACAACATGTGCAAATCTTACCACAGATATGAACTATGTTTTTGTTCTAGCCAAAGTTCAACTGCCTTTTTTGTGAAAGGCGTAACAGTCATCTATCAATAGCAAACTGTAAATCAGGTGCATTCTTCACTGTTTTTATCATGCTAGAACACTGGTACAAGTTTATGTAAACATATTTTCAGTTCCCATTATGTAATCAATTCTGTCAATATCACCTCCCCAGCATTCCAACCCGTCTGCTCCAAACCATGTTGCATCATTTTGACAAATTGTTTCCCTGATACCAGGAGTTGAGTTGCTGTAAAACAACTCTTGTCCATTTGGACATTTAAACTGACCTTCTGTTCCAGAAGTATCGTTTTTTGCAACAACTTCAGGTAGATGTTCTCCATTTGCATTTAAAGAGCAGCCTGAAAAAGAATTTGTTTGTATTGTATATCCTAACCAATAGCAGTGAAAGAACAGAACATTAGAACATGTATGTTTTTGGCAATTATAAGACTAATTTTGAAGTTGGCCACATTGTTACTGTGTCCACATTATGTCAGATTTCAAAATAAATAAAAGAAAGATAAAGAAAGGGTCACAAGCTGTATTAAAATCATGAAAAGGGATCTATGAACCAAAAAAGTTGAGAAAACACTGCCTCCATTCCTGAATTCTCAAACAGCATCCCACCACACACATTCACTAATAAAAACTTACAAAAATGTTACTGTAAAATTGTAAATATGAGAATATAATACACAAGCTACTGCATGTTACAACTATGATTATCACTGTAATAGACTTGTTACTGTATACCTCTATTAATTTTTATCATAAAAAGTAAGTGGCTATACTTTTGTGATTTTATGTACTGCTAAAAATTCTTAAAACAATTTTTTTCTCTTGAATTAAATTTAAATATTAAGTTATACAGTATTTCTCAAGCTCTTTGTTAATCTAAAATGTTTCCAAACCAACAAAAAGTAATACCATGTTACTTGAATGTAAAAAGAACGCAGTAATGTTTTATGCAAAGTGGTTGATCCTCCCAGGCTGCAAAGCCTGTAAACCTAACGATCTCTATACAATAGCTGTGATTCCCTGATAAGGAACTGGAGAGTGGAGTGATCCTGCCAATCATGCGATTGCATGAAACAGTACTGTATAGTCTAATTATAGTGGTAGAGATCCCCTTTATTCGATGGTTGTCTGACAAGTTGTGCGCTTGCACACCAGTCTACCTTGGCCACAATGTACCCTGTGAAACCACTGAGCTCTGTATCTCTGCGCTGGGCCTGGTTCGCCCAGGGTCATAAGTTCCAACCTTCCAGGGAGCTTCATTTTTCAAAGATATGAATTGTCAGGAAAAAGTGGCTGATCCAGCTAGGCTGCAAAGCCTGTAAACCTAATATGTAGTGAAATGTTGTTTTTGAGCAAAAACTTATAATAAAATACTCTTCTATTTAAATCGTATTATTTCCGACCTGAAACCCAAACAAATTAGAAAATTGCTCACAGAAAATTTCTAAAAACTGGTTTACTTCCCATATATTTCATCCCTTTAATCAGGAAACCTTAATGTCTGAACTCCAACACATAAACTTTCAAATAAAGGTAATTAAAAAACATCTATTGAACCAACAATTGTTGACTATGTGCTTTGCAGCAGTAGCAATTACTACGTGACAACATGTGATCTTGCTAGTTCTCCAACATAAGTCTAAATATTTTGTTTCCCTTGAAGCCCAACTTTCTGCTGTGACCTACTGATATGTGCTAAAGAATTGGTCTTTTTTTATTTTGATAACCTGAATACTTCGCTAGACTGACATTTCAAGATATAATCAAATTAACGAGGTGGGGTTGTATATGTTTTTGGAGATTACCTGTAATGTTCAAGCAAGTTGTCAACAAAACAACGTCATGTACAAATAAAACACAGTGGTTTGAATGTACTTCGTAAAAAGTTATAGCAACAAATACTTGGCTGTTATTCTGTAATACAGGATCACTACAGTTAAACCTGTAAAACAAATTCAATTATTATTTGAAATATTAATTTACTTCATTTACCTAAAACCAACAAATAACATTACATCATACTTATTAACGAAAATTTACAGAACATAAATATTTAAAGATGTTACCTTGGTATATTTAATGAATCTGAGCATTCATTCAACGATGGACGATAATTCCAAAGCAACTAACAAATAAAAAAGTTTAAGCAAGTCCAGTGTATGCTCACAATTTTTTTGCAATGAAATAACAACAAATGTATGTCAAAGGGGGAAAAGGACTGCTCTTAATTCATGTCAAATCACCTCTTAGTTAGATCAAGTCATATAATAAATAGATTTAGAAGTTACTTTCTTGTAGATCAAGATGTCCAAAATGTTTATTACAAATTATGAAGGTACTTACATGGCTTCTCTCATATACATCCAAAAATAAAGACAAGGCTATTGTTTCGTTAGGTTTTGAAGCAGTAGCAGTGTAAACTATATCTGCCCCTCTTGCTTGCTTGGGTTGTGGTAACACAGTCACAATTGGTGATTGGGGTGCTAAACAAAAGCCACTGTATTTTTTTTGTCAAAATCATCGTGAAAAAAAAACAGAAATTTTTTTTAAAGTTGACCAAAAACCGCATCGTGCTTGCATTAGCCATTGTTTTCAAACAGGGAGAATTGTTACTGAACACTTGGCATTGTTACTAAACATGTTGCATTGTTACGAAACAAGTGTGATTTTTCGTCAGTCGAAGGACAAAATGTATTTTTTAGTGGTCATGTTGTTGTAATGACAAGCGGTTTCTTTGTGTGTAAAGTAAATTAGTTTAGTTGTTATACAAATTCACACAAAAAATTTGACACCCCCCTTTAAAATACCCTGGATACGCCTATGACTGTAACCATTTATTAACCACACCAATTTCGATTAATGTCTCATCTGCAAATAGTGTTAAGTGGAATAAGGAGGCGTAAGTCATTGACACGAAAAAAAGTGTTTCTTAAGGTGGTCCCTGGAATGCCTTACTTCATTGTAAGAATTGTAACCACAGTGTTTTATTAAACATTTCTTTCACTACATCTGTATAAACTAGTTTCTAGTTGATGTTAAACAAACATATAACTAACCTATGTTTTGTGCAGCCTACTTAAAATTTTACAAGTTACCTGTAGGATGATAAAAAACTGCTAACAGATTCCAAACCAGAAAAAACGTAAATCTCATGATATCATTGAAGGCAAATCAAACCTGAAAAGTTACAAATAACTAAAAATTATTTGACCCAAATATTTCTTTGTTTTTCTATGGCTACAATGCTAACTGGCATTTGATTCAACAAGAAAATCCACTAGACTACTTGAAAATTGCCTTACAGCTGCTTCCTGGCTAAAAACTACGACAATATGTTCGGACTGCGCACCTCTATCTTAATGTGCAGATACCTTGTCCAAACAGTGCAACAGCACAACCAGGGCGTCGATTTTTTTCTGCGTGTCGAACATCTTGAGAAAAATTGTCGTGCGTGTCGAATAGTAAAAATATCGTATCTGGTAACTAACGCATGAGAACGACCAGGCTTATTTCGATTACAGGATTCTTGTACTTACATAAGTTTAGAATACACGTTGAAATAACGACAAAACAATTGAAAACCTTGCATGTTGTAGAGGCTGCTATGTCTCTTTGAAGGTCCGATTAAACGAAAAATGGTACTTGTTTCGTCACAATGCTCCATGTTTGGTAACAATGGTTAGTTTTGGGTTTTAGGAGCTTATTCGCTGAACGTTAATGCAAGTGCTGGCCGTTTTTTGCATGGATTTTGTCCAAAAATTTATTGCGGTTGCGTTTATTTAGGCATCTAAAAAGACATATTTATTTGGGGTGGGGATCCCAAGCGATGATGCCATTGAGTTTTCAACACTCGTAACCGTTCAGTTAAAAGCTGTTGTTTGATAGAGACTCGTAATACAAATTTCTCAGCAAATATTTGTTTGCGGTTTAAACTTAAACGACTTATATTGGCACCAATGTAGAAGATAATGAGGAATTGTAATTTATTGCTTTTAATTGTTTAACCAACATTCGTTCATAACGCACGTCACTCTTTAAGTCACGATACTCGTGCGTTATTAATCTGATAAGCCCGCTCTCGCACCTAAGAGAAATTAATCTTGGTCAGCTTCGCAAACCGGAATTTTCCGCTGACCAAAGCCTCACGATTCTTTGTTATCTACGTTTGTTTTATGACATTTTTACTCGGTCAACACGTGGTACTGCATACCGGTAACTTAAAATTTATTCACTCTGCCCGTGCCGAATAAATCGACACCCTGAGCACAACCTTGCATCGTTGAAAGAATAAAGGTATGTGGCAAAATTAATGCAAGCATAAGTAGAGCCAAGGGAGGGGTGATTAAAGCACAGCAAGATCTAACAAAATTTGTGGTAGCTGTCGATTGGCCCTGTTTCTGTATTTTCCATGAGTATCATGGTTCCGATATCGCGTCATCAATGGGTCTGACGTCACAGTGCTACAGTTAAAGTTATTTACTAAAACGTGTGTAACGCTGCGGTAAATCATTTTGTGGTAAAACCTTTACGTTTAGGCAAAGCAGAAATTGTCAAAGAATAAAAATACCAAGCACCAAAAATTTACGCTCAGGTGAAGAAAAACATCTTTAATTAACGGCAAAGGAATAAAAGAACATTTCAGGCATTTATTTTATATGCTGCGATTTTCCCCACTAACAAGACAGTGAACGCGCACATCGATGCAAATTAGCTGTTAGACTCTCGTTGCCGTTAACTCCAGATGTTTTTCTTCTCCGAAACATTTTCTCCTAAACTTTATTTTTGGTGCTCGGCATTTTTATTCTTTGACAATTTCTGCTTTGCCTAAACGTAAAATGATTTGCAACAGCACAACACGCGTGTTTTTGGAGAACTCTTATCTAAACCAATGCATTTTCCGACGAACTTTACCAGGAAGATTGTGACGTCAGACCCAGTGATGACGCAAAGTCGGAACTTTGAATAGGAGTTTTGCCCCCTGTCCTGCGTTAAGGGATGCTGGTTAGGCGATATGAGCGTGCTTTGGGGAGTTACGCGGTTTTTAAGTAGAGCAGTTTATCGGCGGTGGACGATGTTGAAACTCTGATTGAAAAAATGAGGCAGTTGTCTGTAAAACGGATCATAAGAAATTTCTTCATATGTGATTTCATTTTAGTCTCCCACTTTTCGACACACACACACACACACACACACACACACACACACACACACACACACACACACGGCTAAAAATTATTTGCAAAGCAAATACCTTAGCTGCACCCTGACGGAAATCATTTTAACTTTTAAAATAATAATAATGTGGGTTAGCCGTGTGGTAAAAAGTACACTGTGGCAGATCAAGTTATGCACGCATGTTTCCCCGACATAATTCCTCACTCAACGGAACGAAGGATGCCAGAGGACTGTACAAGTTCTACCGGAAAGCCTAACTACATCTGCAGCTTTCGTTCCGTGTATTGAGGTTGTGTGTTGAATTAAGAAAAATGCGTACGCAATTTTTTTTTTATTTTAATAATCTGACCTTTCGGAACAATTAAAAGTAACTTTTATGGACCGACCCGTCCCCGTCCCTGTCCTGAATAAAAATTGAACGCCATACTCAATTGTCAATTAAAGGGCTCCTAAGTTATGACTTTAATCATAACTTTAAATCAAGTAAAGGCGGCGTTTCTACTTGAGAATAAAGAGTGGCGGGGTTCTCCATTCTATCCTCAGTATAATTTACCCCTGTAGAGAAGTATTTTTCAACCTTTTTGAGCCACGGAACACAATTTTTATCAAAATAATCTTGCGGAACGCCAAATTGTTGGAAGTGGTGCGGCATTGTACTTAACCAGCAACAGGCCCGCGCAATTACATTTTTATTGTTACAAAACGAATCTTATTGTTACACAACGAATCTTATTGTTACACAACATTGGAACATTGTTGATAGTGGATGATTACTTTCATAAAAAAGTGATTTTCGACCCGTGTTCCACGGAACATCAGTCAGACTATTAAATTTTTTGCGGAACACCTGATGATCTTTCACGGAGCACTTGTGTTCCGCGAAACACCGGTTGAAAATCACGGCTGTAGTGATCCGAAGTAAGTGTTAATGTTAGTTATTGTTCTAACTAAAAGGTCGCAAAGGCAGTCCGTGGCAAATGTGTTTTTGATAGTCATAGGAGTCGGAGTGTTTTCTTTTTGCAAACGTGACGTCCCTGCAAAAGTTGGTGACCCCGACGTGATGCACCCCATCCAAATGTTAAAAAACTTTTGCAGAAAACAGCGCTACATACTGGACACGATATCGTTACCGGTCTGTCATTATATGCACGTATATGAATGATCTGAGCTTGAGTGTTTGTTAACTGGCTTTGCTGTAAGTTCTCATTCATCCAGCTGACATCTCACCGGTTCTATAAGTATGCAATTGTGCAATAGACCAATAATGATGTTTGGCGCATTAGTTTATTTGAATATTGTGTTCTTGTCAAGCACAGTTACCAAGATTTGTGTGGGTAAGTTTATGTGTTTCATCGAAATTCTTTGATCGCTTTGCTTCTTTTGTGATTTTATTTTGGAAATGTAACGGTTAGTGATATGGTATGGCAGCTAGATTAGAAAAATTTTGCAATTAAAGCCAGGGATGGTGATTTGTCATATGTTGATTGTTAGAGCTACGCCTACAGTGCACTAAATCACTGCAAAAAAACTTTAGTATTTACTGAAAATGTGGAAAAACATGAAAAACTTTATTTTGTATTACTGTCGTATGTTCAATGCAAAAAATATGACAAAGTTTTTAACCTGACCCATCGAAATGTTTGAGCATGTTTTAAGTTATTGACTTGGATTCTACTATTTTTTCCATGTATTATCTATTTTGGTTTGTTGATGTTACTTGTCACTTCACAAAATACTAAAGCACATGAGTGTAGAATTTTTTGAGTAGAATAGCTCAGTTGTTTTTAATGGCACTTAAAAAAAGTGAGGTTTCAAAACAGCTATAATCATATTATAAACTCATAAAACACAATTTTCTATAAGGTTGTACATTTGGGGTTCACAAATCATAATTTTGTGGAGTAACAGCATATACATACTAACCATTTGCAAAGATATTGTGCTTTCATTCAACAACATGAATTGGCTACAAACATTTTGTGAAATTTGGTAAATATATGATGTAATGTTATTTGTTGGTTTTAAGTAAATGAAGTCTTTGGGTTTTTCAATTTGGCCTTTTAATTATTTTTGTCTCACACATTTAGTTGTTAGATGGCAGTCAATTTGGTATATACTTAACTTTTAGAATGTAGGACTTTCGAATAATAATTGAATTTGTTTTACAGGTTAACCTGTAGATCTGTATTGCGAAACAGCCAAGTATTTGTTGCTATAACTCTTTACGAAGTATATTCAAACCACTGTTTTTTATTTTTAAAAAAAGATGGTAATGTGTTGGAAACTTGCTTAAACGTTACAGGTAATATGCAAAATAATATATACAACCCCACCTCGTTAATTTGGTTGTATCTTTAAATGTCAGTGAACTAAAGTATTCAGGTTATCAAAATTAAAAAAAGGCCAATTCTTTAGTACATATCAGAAGGTTACAGCAGAAAGTTAGGCTTCAAGGGAAACAAAATATTTAGTACAAACATTGAAGAAATATCAAAACCACATGTTGTCATGTAATAATTGCTTCTGCTACAATTTGTGTACGTAGTCAACAGTTGTTGGTACAAATAGATGCTTTTTATTACCTCTGTTTAAAAGTTGTTGTGTTGGAAGTCAGACATTGAGGTTTCTTGAATAAAGGGATGAAAGGTATGGGAAGAAACCAGTTTTTAGAAGTGAGCAATTTGTCAGTTTGTTTGGGTTTACATCAACAAGGTCGGAAATCATACAATTTACATGGAAACGTACTTTGTTATCAATTTTTGCTCATAAACAACATTTCGTTGTTAAATAAGTTCACAGGCTTCAAAGCCCAGGCATGTCAGAGCGAGAAAAAATCAAGCTCCCAGTGAATTTTGAACTCATGGCGCTGGTGCTAACTAGCCTCAACGTTCTACCAACTGAACTACGGGAGCTCAGTGGTTTCAAATCCTAGTACCATCAAATAACAAATCTATCACAGTAGAAATAGTTGTAACAAGCAGTAGCTTGTGTATTATATTCTCATATTTTCAATTTTACAGTAACATTTTTGTAAGTTTTTATTAGTGAATGTTGTGTGGTGGGATGCTGTTTGAGAATCCATGATTTGGGGCGGTGTTTTCTTACCTTTTTTTATCATGGACTAGGTTCATGATTTAATAACTGTTGATATTGTTTTGTAGTATTTTCAATGCTGATTACGTGGAAAATATGATGTGACATAATATTGGGGGTCAGAGATAAAACAGGTTCACAAAATTTGGTCTGTAGCCAAAAACGTTTGAAAAACCTTGGATTAGGATATAGAATACAAACAAATTGTTTTTTAGACTGCTCCTTAAATGCAAATGGAAAACATCTACCTGAAGTTGTTGGAAAAAATGCTTCTTTTGGAGCAAAAAAACAATTTAAATGCCCAGCAGGACAGGAGTTGTTTTACAGCAACTCAACTCCTGGTATCAGGGATACAATTTGCCAAAATGATGCAACATGGTTTGGAGCAGACGGCTTGGATAACTGTAAGTTTAATTCTTGTCTGTGTTTAGTTTTGAAATTTCTACTTCGTAGGTAATAAATGTCTACATTAAGATTGTTTCTCATAGATAATTGAATCCAATTTGTTCTACATTAATCTAATACTATTTAATGTATATAAGTCACCTTGGCATTAGACTGTGACAAACAAAAAGTGATTTCGCAAGCAATGTACCTAAATTTTAGAACCAAACGTATGAACTGAAGCTAAACCGTGAAATGAATGGAAAACAAATTCGATGTCAAGTAATCACAAATTGTACTAAAATCAGACTAAAAACCCTTAATGTAACATGTAAGTATAATTTATTTGTTACTAAAAAGTAAATTTTTGTGTTATCTATGAGAAACAATCTTAATGTAGACATTTATTACCTACGAAGTAAAAATTTCAAAACTAAACACAGACAAGAATTAAACTTACAGTTGAATGTGAAACATTATTGCCATTGAGTTGAAACTTGTAGCCGATTGCTTCTGGGTATAATGGTTCTGTTGTATTCTTCAATCACAAACAGTTCAAGTGTATTGATACAAAACGGTGCGCAGGTTTTATAGGCAAAGCCAACACGCAAATAACGCCAGGAACGCAATTATTAGCCACTGAGGTGCGCAGTACATCCACAGGCGTGAGTCGCATTGCCAGACACGCTGATTACACGGCGAATCTAAAGCGCCGTTTTGTTGGGTCAACTTTAGGACACATAATGATGTAATTACACAACACCTCCCCGCCAATATTGGGTTATGGAACAACGCAAAATGACACTATTAACCATAAAATTTGGGAGGCTTCGGACGCCGTTTCGAGCGCCGGGGTAAACTCTCCCCGTGTGACAACTCCTGCGCCGCAGGTGAATGAGTATTGTCAGGACTAACGATAGTCTCAGGGGTGACCGTGTCGCGCGTATCGGCACGACCGGACTCTTCATCATCGGATGCATCGCGTGATGTTGGGTGATCTGCTGGTTCATCTCCTGGCTCGTCATCTTGTGATGATGCATATCTGGGTCGAAGTTGGTCAATATGTCGTCTCCATATCGGACCTCGGGGAATAACTTTAACCCGAACACTTCGACTTCCGCAACGTTTGATGACCAGTGCGGGAACCCATCGTGGGTCTTTGTCATGCCGTGGTCCGTAATACAGTGCATAGCAAGGATCACCGACGTTGTATGTCCTGTTAACGCGTGTAGTGGAAACACCGTGTTTAACTCCTTGCAACTGCTTTTTCTGGACATCATGTACTGGAGAAGGCATCATGGTGTCAATCTTTGTTCGTATTTGCCTTCCGTTTAAAAGTTCACTTGGGGAGTATCCGCTACTGTTTGGTATACGGCGGTATTGCATGAGAAAAGTTCTCAATGCGTTCATGGGCGGCTCAGAAGACTTTCGTAATGCCTTCTTGAAAGTTTGCACCAAGCGCTCCGCTGCCCCATTGGTCGCAGGATGATAAGGTGCGCCTGTAAGGTGAACAATCCCCCTTTCTCTGCAGTAGTTTCGGAACTCCTCCGATGTAAACGATGGTGCATTGTCGGACACTATTGAGTGTGGATATCCGAAATGCGCGAAATCTTGGTCGAGAAGATCCATTGTTAATTGCTTTAGCGGTGATTGCTTGAGTACGGTGAATGCATGGATACTTCGTATAAGCATCAATTACAACCAACCAGTTGTAACCCATAAAATTTATGGCATGGTCGACATGAATTCGACTCCATGGCTTCTCGGGTAGTATCCATGCATTGGCTGCTTCAATACTGGAAATGCAATTCAGTTTCTCAATTCTTTTAACGCCATGGGACGAGCGCTGTCGAATCTTTTTGCGGCAAACGGATTCCAAGTGTCCAGTTAGGTGACAAAAATGACAGGTTGCATTCTTGAAACGACATTCGGAAGCCTGACGCGAAGTCTTGCCACATCGATAACATTTCCTCCCTTCAGGTAATTGCACCGTCCTCGAATCCAATTTACGTTTCTCCCACGGCTTAGCTGTAGCACGTACCTTGAACACCGAAGTCGATGGCTGCGTCCCGTAAACAGTTTCTTTAGCCACTTTGGCAGCATCTTCGGTTTCAACCGCAATGTCAATCGCACGAGCAAAACTCAATTCGTCATCCTTTGTCCTAAACAGAGCTTTTAAAACCGCCTCGTTTTCAATTGAACAGATAAAACGAGTGCGTAAAGCTTCATCCAATGGATCTGTGATGGATGCAAAGTCGCAAGTTGCTGCGCTTTGTCGAATGCGAACAGCGAGCTCTTGAATGTTTCTCCCGGCTTGCGCTTCATGTCAGTCCAAAACTTGAACCTTTCGCGGACTATGAAACGTTTGGGGTCAAACTGAAACTTCATATGTTGGACGATTTCTTCTAACGTGAGCTCATTGATGTCTCTTGGTGGCGATTCCTGTGCAGCCAAATTGAAAAGCATCTTGTACACCGTTGAAGATTGATTCGTCAAAAATACCTTTGCCAGTCGATCGTCAGGTACCAAATGAGCTTTGGCAAACGTGCAAAACCGGGACCAGTAGTCAACCCACAGCTCTGAAGTCGAATCAAAAGGCAAAAAATTTGGCGTATTTAGGTGAGTTACCGTTGATGCCGTTCCTTCCGTCGATCCTTCACTCGAGCGAGGCTTCCCCAGAATTGCTATCATCGCCTCCATTTGTTCTTGGTGTCGACGTTCTTGTTCTTCAAGTTGACGTTCTTGAACTTCACGTTGACGCTCTTGGGCTTTAAGTTGACGTTGCATCATCTCCACAAGCTTCTCCATGACCAGAAATCCCATCCTCGTCGCCAAATAACTGTTGTATTCTTCAGTCACAAACAGTTCAAGTGTATTGATACAAAACGGTGCGCAGGTTTTATAGGCAAAGCCAACACGCAAATAACGCCAGGAACGCAATTATTAGCCACTGAGGTGCGCAGTACATCCACAGGCGTGAGTCGCATTGCCAGACACGCTGATTACACGGCGAATCTAAAGCGCCGTTTTGTTGGGTCAACTTTAGGACACATAATGATGTAATTACACAACAGGTTCTTCATAGGAACAGTTGACAACCAAATTAGTTCCAGCTTGACCTGGTAAGTTGCTTAGAAGTGATACATTTGGTGCTGCAACAACAAAAAACACCATGGGGATGTTTTGAATGGCCAAAACTACACAACATAAATTCATTAATTATACTTGCAAACAAAGCATTTCAAAAAAGGAGTTGGTTTTCTATTTAGAAATTATTGCTATGGAAGGTCATTTCGCCTGGTGCAAAAGTATTATTAGGAAATGCTCATGGAAACAAAATATTTGTCTATCATAACAACATATCAACACTTGCTTATTTATTGCTGTCGATATGATTTTTGCGTTTCCAAGCCAGATTTCCTAAAACCAATTAGTAAAGTGCTCAAGCACAAGCAACTTAATGTCATCATGGACTTGAATTATGTTATTAGTTGCACATCTGAACAAGTTCAACTGTCTAGTTTTATTAAGGTAAACAGTTATCTCATAACAATAAGCTCTATCTGATGAAATATTGATGCTTTCTAACCAAGATTGAGTATATTCTAAACCATTTTTATCAAGTTAAACCGAGTTACAGGTTTATAAAAACATTTATGTTGTAATAAATTACTATCTATGTCACCTGACCAACATTCCAAGCCGTCTGCTCCAAACCATGTTGCATCATTTTGGCAAATTGTATCCCTGATACCAGGAGTTGCGATGCTGTAAAACAACTCCTGTCCTGCTGGGCATTTAAATTGTTTTTTTGCTCCAAAAGAAGCATTTTTTCCAACAACTTCAGGTAGATGTTTTCCATTTGCATTTAAGGAGCAGTCTAAAAAACAATTTGTTTGTATTCTATATCCTAATCCAAGGTTTTTCAAACGTTTTTGGCTACAGACCAAATTTTGTGAACCTGTTTTATCTCTGACCCCCAATATTATGTCACATCATATTTTCCACGTAATCAGCATTGAAAATACTACAAAACAATATCAACAGTAACAAATCATTTTTATTAAACTAACGACAATAATGGGAAGAATGGGATTGCTTTTTTATATTTTGATAGCTTCTCAAAGCTATTTGCGACAGGCAAACACCTTAGTCCGAGTCCACAGATAGTCTGGACCTGTATTTAGTTTCCATGCAAGTATGAGCAAAAAATGCCTTTTCACAAATGCAGGTGGTGGAAAAAGGTTATAACATTTTGGCCATTTGTGCAAGCGATGGATATTAATTCGCAACGTTTGATTGATTGAAACTGATCAATGTTCGATCTAATGTGAGTTTTCCAAATTAATCGAATTATCGACTGGCTATTGCGTTTCAGAAATTTATCCATGATCTACTTAGTGCAAAGCTCAACAACTCGGCACTCAATTTAGTTTGGTTCAACCACAAATAACCAGCAAACAGCAAATGCAACCGTAACCTCATTAGAACTTCACCTTCGATAAGTGTGAATTCTTCCATCATAAACGCGTAGTATAAGAAACAATTCTAAACAACTTTGAAATGGTAAGATTACAAAGATAGTGAACCATTGTGAAGTAATTGTACAATGTACGTATTGTAAAGTTTACGAAACCACTCCAGTTATGATCACTGCAGACATTACTGCTTGTACCACTTGGTTACTTTTTATATATGTTTACGGACCCCTGCACAGTTGTTGCGGACTGCGTTTTAAGAACCCTTTTTCTAACCAATAGCAGTGAAGGAACAGAAGATGATTTTGGCAATTATAAGACTAATTTTGTTAAGAATACTACTAATATTAAAGTTGGCCACATTCTTACAGAGTTTACATTACAATAAATTTTCAAAATAAAGTTTTTAAAGAGACAAATAAGGGGGTCACAAGTTTTATTAAATCATGAACCTAGTCCATGATAAAAAAAGGTAAGAAAACACCGCCCCAAATCATGGATTCTCAAACAGCATCCCACCACACACATTCACTAATAAAAACATAAAAAAACGATACTGTAAAATTGAAAATATAGCACACAAGCCACTGCTTGTTACAACTATTTCTACTGTGATAGATTTGTTATTTGATGGTACTAGGATGTGAAACCACTGAGCTCCCAAAGCTCAGTTGGTAGAACGTTGAGGCTAGTTAGCACCAGCGCCATGAGTTCAAAATTCACTGGGAGCTTGATTTTTTCTCACTCTGACATGCCTGGGCTTTGAAGCCTGTGAACTTATTTAACAACGAAATGTTGTTTATTAGCAAAAATTGATAACAAAGTACGTTTCCATATAAATTGTATGATTTCCGACCTTGTTGATGTAAACCCAAACAAACTGACAAATTGCTCACTTCTAAAAACTGGTTTCTTCCCATACCTTTCATCCCTTTACTCAAGAAACCTCAATGTCTGACTTCCAACACAACAACTTTTAAACAGAGGTAATAAAAAGCATCTATTTGTACCAACAACTGTTGACTACGTACACAAATTGTAGCAGAAGCAATTATTACATGACAACATGTGGTTTTGATATTTCTTCAATGTTTGTACTAAATATTTTTTCTGATATGTACTAAAGAATTGGCCTTTTTTTAATTTTGATAACCTGAATACTTTAGTTCACTGACATTTAAAGATACAACCAAATTAACGAGGTGGGGTTGTATATATTATTTTGCAGATTACCTGTAACGTTTAAGCAAGTTTCCAACACATTACCATCTTTTTTTAAAAATAAAAAACAGTGGTTTGAATGTACTTCGTAAAGAGTTATAGCAACAAATACTTGGCTGTTATTCCGCAATACAGATCTACAGGTTAACCTGTAAAACAAATTCAATTATTATTCGAAAGTCCTACATTCTAAAAGTTAAGTATATACCAAATTGACTGCCATCTAACAACTAAATGTGTGAGACAAAAATAATTAAAAGGCCAAATTGAAAAACCCAAAGACTTCATTTACTTAAAACCAACAAATAACATTACATCATATATTTACCAAATTTCACAAAACATGAGTATTCAAATCAAAGATGTTACCTTGACATACTAAATAAATCAGAGCATCCCTTCTCATTTTGACCATGATTCCAAACCAACTAACAAATAAAAAAGTTTAAGCAAGTCCAGTGCATGCACACATTTTGCATTTTTGGGCACAGAAATAACAACAAATGTATTTCAAAAGGAGAAAATGACTGTACATAATTAATGTCAAATTACCTTCATGTTAGATCATATAATGAATATATTTCGAAGTTTAGAAGTTACTTTCTTTTAGATGAAGATGTCCAAAATATTAATCACAAATTACAAAGATACTTACATGCTTCCTTTTACGAAAATCCAAAAATAAAGACAAGGCTGTATTTGTCTGTAGGTTTGAAACATTAACAGTAGCAGTAAAATTTATATTTGACCCCTTTGCTTGCTTGGGTTGTGGAAGTATAGTAATATTTGGTGTTTGGGGTGCACTGTCACCTTTAACATAACTTTTATGTACAAATAATATTTACATGTTTGTAGCCAATTCATGTTGTTGAATGAAAGCACAATATCTTTGCAAATGGTTAGTATGTATATGCTGTTACTCCACAAAATTATGATTTGTGAACCCCAAATGTACAACCTTATAGAAAATTGTGTTTTATGAGTTTATAATATGATTATAGCTGTTTTGAAACTTCACTTTTTTTAAGTGCCATTAAAAACAACTGAGCTATTCTACTCAAAAAATTCTACACTCATGTGCTTTAGTATTTTGTGAAGTGACAAGTAACATCAACAAAACAAAAAAGATAATACATGGAAAAAATAGTAGAATCCAAGTCAATAACTTAAAACATGCTCAAACATTTCGATGGGTCAGGTTAAAAACTTTGTCACATTTTTTGCATCGAACATACAACAGTAATACAAAATAAAGTTTTTCATGTTTTTCCACATTTTCAGTAAATACTAAAGTTTTTTTGCAGTGATTTTGTGCACTGTAGGCGTAGCTCTAACAATCAACATATGACAAATCACCATCCCTGGCTTTAATTGTAAAATTTTTCTAATCTAGCTGCCATACCATATCACTAACCGTTACATTTCCAAAATAAAATCACAAAAGAAGCAAAGCGATCAAAGAATTTCGATGAAAAACATAAACTTACCCACACAAATCTTGGTAACTGTGCTTGACAAGAACACAATATTCAAATAAACTAATGCGCCAAACATCATTATTGGTCTATTGCACAATCGCATACTTATAGAACCGATGAGATGTCAGCTGGATGAATGAGAACTTACAGCAAAGCCAGTTAACAAACACTCAAGCTCAGATCATTCATATACGTGCATATAATGACAGACCGGTAACGATATCGTGTCCAGTATGTAGCGCTGTTTTCTGCAAAAGTTTTTTAACATTTGGTTGGGGTGCATCACGTCGGGGTCACCAACTTTTGCAGGGACGTCAGGGTGCAGCTAAGGTATTTGCTTTGCAAATAATTTTTAGCCGTGTGTATATGTCGAAAAGTGGGAGACTAAAATGAAATCACATATGAAGAAATTTCTTATGATCCGTTTTACAGACAACTGCCTCATTTTTTCAATCAGAGTTTCAATATCGTCCACCGCCGATAAACTGCTCTACTTAAAATCCGCGTAACTCTCCAAAGCACGCTCATATCGCCTAACCAGCATCCCTTTACGCAGGACAGAGTTTTGTGAGCAAAACTTCTATTCAAGGTTCCGACTTCGCGTCATTACTGGGTCTGACGTCCCAATCTTCCAGGTAATGTTCGGCGGAAAATGCATTGGTTTAGATAAGAGTTCTCCAAAAACACGCGTGTCGTGCTGTTGCAAATCATTTTGGGGGAAAATTTTACGTTTAGGCAAGGCAGAAATTGTCAAAGTATAAAAATACCAAGCACCAAAAATAAAGTTTAGTTGAAAATGTTTAGGAGAAGAAAATCATCTGGAGTTAACCGCAATGAGCGTCTAACAGCTGCATTGTATTGATGTGCGCTTTTATTGTCTTGTTAGTGGGGAAAATCGCAGCATATAAAATAAAAGACTGAAATGTTCTTTTATTCCTTTGCCGATAATTAAAGATGTTTTTCTTCGCCTTGGCGTATTTTTTTGTTTTGGTACTTGAATTCTTCGTCAATTCTGCTTTGCCTTGTAACATACGTCACAGAAACCAGTACTTGTATTGCGTTATGTTTTGCGCGCAGCTTTGTACAAGTATTGCATAATCCCATAATGTGACCCAAATGATTTAGCCATCAAACATTCTCGAGTAAAGTGATTCATTCAACATCCTGTTTGCCACATAAAATGTTCTCCTATGTCATATCACACATATGTTCTTGTATTATATTACTTCAAGCGCTTCAAGATATCACGTGACATTATTGACCAATCAGCTCTCAGTATGGAGAGCTTTAAAGCCCAGTTTAGACCGGTAAATTCATTCTATTTGATTCCATTCGATTCTACTTGTTTCATCGTATTACTGTTACACTGCTATTATTACTGAGACTCTACAAGCTATTCGCCGGCTTGGGATTTATTCCCACAGCCCGATAATAAACTGTTTATTTGGATACAACGGTTTGCTGGTGAGGTTCAAACCTTACAGCCTAAACGTAAAATTTTCACCACAAAATGATTTATCGCAGCATTACACACATTTTAGTAAATAACTTTACCTGCAGCATTGTGACGTTACACCCATCGATGACGCGATGTCGGAACCCATGGAAAATACCAATGGACAAAAAAAATACAGAATTTTTGATCTTGCCGTGCTTTAATCACCCCTCCCTTGGCTCTACTTGTGCTTTTAAGTTACCGGTATACAGTACCACGTGTTGACCGAGTAAAAATGTCATAAAACAAACGTAGATAACAAAGAATCGTGAGGCTTTGGTCAGCGGAAATTCCGGTTTGCGAAGCTGACCAAGATTAATTTCTCTTAGGTGCGAGAGCGGGCTTATCAGATTAACAACGCACGAGTATCGTGACTTAAAGAGTGACGTGCGTTATGAACGAATGTGGTTAAACAATTAAAAGCAATAAATTACAATTCTTCATTATCTTCTACATTGGTGCCAGTCGTTTAAGTCGTTTAATTTCAGAACGCAAACAATTTTTGGGGATAAATTTGTATTACTAGTCTCTATCAAACAACAGCTTTTAACTGAACGGTTACGAGTGTTGAAAACTCCATGGCATCATCGCTTGGGATCCCCACCCAAAATAAATATGTCTTTTTAGATGCCTAAATAAACGCAACCGCAATAAATTTTTGGACAAAATCCATGCAAAAAACGGCCAGCACTTGCATTAACGTTCAGCGAATAAGCTCGTTAAAACCAAAACTAACCATTGTTACCAAACATGGAGCATTGTTACGAAACAAGTACCATTTTTCGTTTAATCGGCCCTTAAAAGAGACATGGCAGCCTCTACAACATGCAAGGTTTTCAATTGTTTTGTCGTTATTTCAACGTGTATTCTAAACTTATGCAAGTACAAGAATCCTGTTATCGAAATAAGCCTGGCCGTTCTCATGCATTAGTTACCAGATACGACATTTTTACTATTCGACACGCACGACAATTTTTCTCAAGATGTTCGACACGCAGAAAAAAATCGACGCCCTGGTTGTGCTGTTGCACTGTTTGGACAAGGTATCTGCACATTAAGATAGAGGTGCTCAGTCCGAACATATTGTCGTAGTTTTTAGCCAGGAAGTAGCTGTAAGGCAATTTTCAAGTAGTCTAGTGGATTTTCTTGTTGAATCAAATGCCAGTTAGCATTGTAGCCATAGAAAAACAAAGAAATATTTGGGTTAAATAATTTTTAGTCATTTGTAACTTTTGGTTTCGATTAAAACGCAACTTTTCAGGTTTGATTTTCCTTCAATGATATCATGAGATTTACGTTTTTTCTGGTTTGGAATCTGTTTACAGTTATTTATCATCCCACAGGTAACATGTAAAACTTTAAGTAGGCTGCACAAAACATAGGTTAGTTATTTGTTTGTTTACCATCATCTAGAAACTAGTTTATACATACAGATGTAGTGAAAGAAATGTTTATTAAAACATTGTGGTTACAATTCTTACAATGAAATGAGGCATTCCAGGGACCGCCTTAAAAAACACTTTTTTCGTGTCAATGATTTACGCCTCCTTATTCCACGTAACACTATTTGGGACATTAATCGAAATTGGTGTGGTTAGTAAATGGTTACAGTCATAGGCGTATCCAGGGTATTTTAAAGGGGGGTGTCAAATTTTTTGTGTGAATTTCCCGATTTTATGGCGTAAACTCAGGTAAATTGTGGTCAGGAATCGAAAAAATACGAACCACAATGAAACACTCGATGCGAGTTTTTGCGGTAGTGCTTGTGCCGTAGTTTCATTATTACAACTTTCAAAGAAAGGTTCGAATATATTTGTAACCAAAAGGGATCAAATGTGCGCTACGTTATGAAGAAAGCATACAAATAAGCAGTAGCCTTGTATTCATCTTTGTACCTATGCGAGCGCTAACAGTTGTTTTCAACATGCGTAATATTGGCAACGTGTTTAACAACTAAACTAATTGTCTTTCACGCAAATAAACCGCTTGCCATTAAAACAAGGTGACCGATAAAAAAAGACGTTTCGTCCTTACACTAATGAATAAATGACACTTGTTTCGTAACAATGCAACATGTTTGGTAGCAATGGCGAATGCAAGCACAAAGCGCGGTTTTTAGGTCACTTTGAAGAACATTTATTTCTGGTTTTCACGAGGATTTTAACAAAAAAAACAGTGGCATTTGTTTAGCTGAGAAAACAAACGAAAATATTTCACACAAAGGTGGGTGTCCAGACCCGTCGGACCCCCCCCCCCCCCTCCCATAGATATGCCCATGGTCACAGTCAAATAACCTTGCAGTTAATTGCAAAACTTCATGCTCTTCCAAACATTAAAAGATACTTCCACACCCAAACCTGTCAGCTACAGGGCTGAAATTCTTAAGTCTATGAACAAAACAACTACTTGGAAAATTTGATTAAAAATATAGTTTTAAGGAAAGAACTTAATGCATATGAACAACAAATTTAAAAATAAAATGACATGGGCAACTATTAAACCTTAAGGATTGGCGTGAAAAACATAATTTGTTTTTGAAAAGATATTTGGGAAATATATTGTATTCACATTTTCGTAAGATTATGAAAAGTTTATATTACTTTCCAACTCCATTATATTTTGTTTTGCCAGATGCACAATTGATGATTAACATATCACATGGACTTGATGACAATCACACTGTTTCAATAAACTTTCATCCAGATTTCTTTTTAACTTTACCCCATGATTATGTCACATGTGGTTGGCGAAAAAATTCAGAACCCATAAACAACTTTTATAATTTGGGATGCTTTGCAAGTTCCACACTTTCACCCAATAATATAACTTGTAATGAAAATGCTTCAACAATAGAAACTAACTTTTCTCCATCTGTAACCACTACAAGGCATGACATTGATTTCATTTGTGATGGAACTCGAAGAGCCCCTACAAGACAACTCATTGGAATGTGTAAGCACTTTAAGTTGTTTTTCTATGCTAAACAGTAACATATTTATTAAGCAGAAAAACATGGGCACACAAAATGTTTTTGTTGCTCACGTACTTATGCCAAAAAATTACCCACCAGATTGCCTTTCTTCAACTGGTAGTATATCATAAAATATTATTCCTAAGTGCTGTTTTATGAGACATAAGAATACAACATTAACTTCTATGGCAATTAACATAAAATGTAGAATTTCTTTCCAAGAGTAAACGATCATCAGTATAGGATAATGCCAAACAGTCATGAGTTTGGAAAGCACAGTACCACTTTTGAGCTGAAAACAATGTATATACTGCATTTTTAATGCAGATTTTGGGCAAAACAATTTGAAATTAAGTTGGCAGTGTAAAAAATTAGATTGTATGCAACGACATTACATTTTGTGCATTTTACGTTTTTAACTCAGATTGCCAGAATGTTTCATTTGAGGGGGTAAAGCAAGATGTTCCACCGGGTATAGGCTACTTGGGTGGCCACACTTTCACATGCATGATAGGATATGTAGGAGAAGCTCAATATGCTGAATGTCAATTTAATGCACAATGGAACTTAACATCTTTTTGCAGTCGAGGTACGTTTATCTGTTCATTCAATTGATTTCATTGAAGAAGACATTCCACAGTGTGTCATGTGCACATAGACCACAATTAACATCCTTATGTTTCATCAACAGATTTTATACAGTTGGAAATAGGACACATGTATTTTTAAACCACTATCTATCCTATATGCATCACACTTCTTAAAGTAAATTACTACAA
Organism: Ascidia mentula; assembly: GCF_947561715.1. Taxonomy (NCBI): domain Eukaryota; kingdom Metazoa; phylum Chordata; class Ascidiacea; order Phlebobranchia; family Ascidiidae; genus Ascidia; species Ascidia mentula. The sequence continues at coordinate 778,511 of NC_138569.1, forward strand.
ATATGTACATAGAAACAACATTGGTAACCAATGATGCCACCTTCACATCTATTTCCACCAACAGAATAGCCACAACTGTTGCTATAAATAACGGTACAAACTTATTATTAAGTGCAACAAAACCCATCTTATGTTTAAAACATGCTATGTTATGGCCAAAGGATTAATTTTTTCAAATATCTTTGTATTTGTTCTGTCCAATGCTTTTGCATGTTTTGTCCTTTACATTCTACATAAAGAAAAATTTGCATTTAACTATTGTACAAAAAAGCATGAAAAATAATTTCTTATAATTATCTTACTAAATAGAGTGTGCCTGTTTTTTTTGTTTTTTTTTACTTTCAATGCATGGCAATGCTGCTTAGCTTTTGTACATTGTGTTTATAATTTGATCATTGATAATTTTTGTTGTAGTGACAACGCCAAATCCAACCACTGCAAAAATAACTTCACTTCCAACCACTGACACAGCTACTACCAATGGTAAACAAAAGCATGCAACTATAGAATTAGTTGTTGTGAATAGTTAAAATTGATTTTGTTCTGTACTAACAGTGACATGGTTGCAAGGTTGTCTGAATTTCATAAAACCTTTCTATAGATTAAATGACAAAACTATTTAGTCAACGGAAACACTAAATTGTGGTTAACAACGCCACGCTTAAGTTTGAGTCTTTATTCAAAAATTTTTGGGGAGAGCAGTTTGCAATCTTTAAACACTGAACTAATTACAAATGTGTTTATTGTTTTTCCTGTCATGTATTGGCCAAGTACATTTTAGCACCCTTTTGTTTCAGTGGTCAATATGAATACAACTACCCCAAGTATAACAGCACAATCAAACACCAGCACAACTTACTCATACGGTAGAAGCATGTTGGCATGGATTTTGTCATTTTTTTATTCTTTGCATAAGAATATTTGACTCTAAGATTAGTTTCGTTGTGCAGCGCAAAAAAATAGTTAAAAAACTACATGCTATTTCGGCACTGAGAAACCACAGACTATTGCGACAATATACTGGAAATGATTTTTTTGTCCTTGTCTCGTGTTTGGTAACAATGGCAAACGTAAGCATGACAATCTAATGCACTTGACGACAGATTTCTTACAAAGCGAATTACTTTACCGACATTCCTGTTTTTATTTACAGCTTTAATTTCCACTCGTACCAAATGTGTATGAGCCTTTCTATATAAGACTTTAAAAAAGTAAATATAAGTGTTTTTAGCACCTTTTAATAATTTTTTCAACCATAGTTATATCTAGTAGAACACAATGCTGTAAAAATTGGTATAATCTTGATAATAATATGCAAATAAGAAATATCTACTGCTTTCAATGTTCATGAAGAAATGAAATGATGTATGTTGATTTTTGTTTTTAGACCCTGGTGGTAATTTTCATCCTGGAGGAGTTGCTGGTATTGTATTTGTTTGTGTGGCATTTATTGTCTTCATAATTATCCTAATTTGTGTTTGGATAAAACATCCTGATGAATCTTGTACCTGGAAACTACGTGGAGTGTTTTGTTGCATTCTGTGCTGTTCTGATAGAGAGTGCTGCTGCATTCTGTGCTGTTCTGGAAGAAAAAGTACTAAAAACTTTTTTGTTTACCTGTTTTCAAAACTTGCTTATTTCAAATAACAAACCTAATTTGGAAACTGAATCATTTGACTCCGATTTTCTGGCAAAGCTTTTCGACAAGTTTTGAATGTACATTTTTTACTTATTCAAGTGTAATTATTGTGTGAAACTCCTATCATGCAGGGCAAAAAAACAACAGAAACGTTTCACCAGAAAACAGTCAAAATGATGAAGATCACCAGCATGAAACATGCATGGGTAGGTGGGAGCAGTTTATGTTCACTGCTTAAATTTCTAAATCACAATGAATTTTAAGCTGTATAAAATGAATGATATTCGTTTATAGTGTGTATTATATTTGATGTTTTTGATGCAGAAAAGAGTAAGGAGAAGAAGGAATCTGGACCTGAGTCCAAACCTTTGGAGGGCTAACTCATAGGGCAGATATGTTTTAAAATATTTGTGTTTTTTGCTTATTATTGTTTGTAGGATACAAATGACTGTATTAAACCCACTTTAGTGCTTTTTATTGTAAATAGTGATTTGTGGACTTTCATTTTTACACTGTTATTTGTTTTACTCCTATGTAATAGGTTTTTGTATGTCATAATGTTTGCTTTTTATCTTCGACTCTTTTTATGTCCACTGAAACATTTAATGATTCAAAAATCTTTATTCTATTGTTTAGTATTTTACTTTATGATGAGGTAACATATATGCAAATGACTGAAACCAAACATAGTTTTGCAATCTCGTTGCACATTTATATTGCAGAAAAAAAACAATATCAAGTTTGTTTGTGAAGCAATGTATAAATGAATGTGATTCTGTTAAATTGTTTTACATTTTAGTGTGGTGTTGGTTCGTTTGCTTACCATGATAGCGCAAGTTATAACGTGTTGTTGGCTTGGCACGTAGGGTAACGCTTTCGACATGACTTGACGGTTGTGTTTGAAGGCGTCTACGCGAGACCTGGCAGTTAGCCGTCCTTTGTGCGATACTTTTCAGTTCTACGCGATAGTAATCATTCAAAAAGGGTTTCCTGTGACTAAACTAAGCGCCAAAATCTCATATTGCCGTTGAATTTTGTAGTAGGAGCTTGCTTTCGTGTTTGTAAATGCAAGTAACATATAATGATTTGGGGAAAACCACGTCGCATATGATGTATTTAGCGCACGATTAAATCTGGATAAATTTATCGCGGATAAAACGTTGCGCGTATGCAAAGCAAAGGTTTGCTTCCACATACGTCCAAATATATTTCAATGCTTCAGGATGCGCGTTTAGTAGACACCGACTGATACGCAGGTGTCCGCAGCCTCGTCATAGCCGCCAGCAGCCTCGCTTCCTAGCAAAAAAATAACTCACGGACACTGAGGCTTCAAGCGTAGCGGAAGTTGCTTGAACTAACGGCTAGGTGTTGTGCCGCGCTGGTACAAACACCTTTGTATTTCCATCTAAGCTTGGAGCCACGCAAACTGGATCTGACCCATAATCGCATTCACAGTTCATGTTTTTATAAGATTTTGTTCACTGGGTGTTTTGTCAAGCCCAACAGTAAATTCCGTTCCCCATCAAGTTGACGATGTCGTCACGCTTAATGCTTCATCATGGCCTGTTGAGTTCGGTGTTCGTTTCGTATTTGTAGCTCAACAAAAAATGTAACGAATACAAAAAGATTTACGCACGTTTTAATCTTACCATCCATAACCAGGACACCAATAACAAAAAGATAAACAAAGGGCCACTTTTAGGCGAATGAAAGGTTAATAATAGAGTCACACGACCATATTTGGATTTGGACATTCGATATGCTGTAGTTCAAAATGCAATTTCCAATAAAAATACTCAATGGAACATCCTAAATAAATATTGGCCTATACCATCGCTGGATAACGAAACCGTTAGTTATTTTGACGCCACTTGAATAGATTCCAATTTCAGTCGATGGATTGAATGTGATATCATAGACAAAACCCATAAACAGCTCAAGGTAACGGAGAATATACGTAAGACGTGTTCGCTGTTATATATTTCATATGCGTATGTGTATTGGAAGGCTCATACAATTTCAACACATTCACAAGACCTTAACATACAGAAAGCATCGGAAATTTTTGACTGGGACAAAGCAACCCTTTTTAAACAGCGGGAAACTTTACTTCGGTAGTATTCGTTTGGAAACTTATTTAAAATCCCTTTCATATTCAGACAATACTGGATAGGAACAAAAAACAGGTTTTCCCCTGGAATTGTTGTGGTGTGGTCACGGTTCATTGTTGAACGCGACTGCGCCTTTCAAATTTGTGGTACCACGACAATGGGTATTGGTTACATCTTTGGAAAAGCCCACCAAGCCAAGAATGGCGCAACGCTCAATGTTTTCGCTACGCTTTGTTTGTTTTGTTGCAATGATGCGTAACCGTTTCAAATACGCTGGAAACGCGAAGATCAGTGTTTCCAATACAAAACTGGAACGATGTTGTCCTTTCAAAGATGAAGAATGCAACTAGATCCCCCCCCCCCCCCCCCTTATTTTTTTTGAGTTTCTACTAAAAGGTCTCATTTCTTGCAGTTGTGAATTTGGCAGGAACCTGTTTTTAAACAACTAGTTCGGTGCCGGGTTAAACATAAGGCAAATAAGTCACCTGCCATAGGGCTTAGCCATCTAAACAACTCTATGACGTAAATTTTCCGTGTTCCTCATGGTTTTTACCCATGTATGTGCCAGCCGCAATTCATGTCTATTTTCAAGCCATTTTTGTTACAATTTGTTGAGGGCCAGCAAAGCTTTAATCCAGCACTGGACTGGTTTATGAGTTTATTGCTTGTGGACAAGTTATGATGCAGCAGTCACTTCTACGGTGGTGAATCTGACGTGAGGGTTATTTGCATAATTTGTAACTTATATGCATGATTGATGCGGCACCTTAAATTTCCGGCAAAACGGTCAACAGTTTGAAGTCCCGTGATTAATTCCACTGCCTTGAACCTGCGACGCCGTGATCATTTCACTGTGGAATGACTGGCAATATTAAGCAGGCAAATTTGAAATATTGTTGACAAATTTCCAGCATAGAAAAGGTTTTTCAGCTATGCTTTAATCGGACTAAAATTGCGTATAAAATTGGTATCAATGTCGAATCTTTGATTTGTCGGTGCCATCACAGTATACTAAGCTGGATAGGATAGACACCAATGCCGCAATGTTTCAAGTAGTTGTGGCGATGTCCAAATATGCGAAATGTGGTTTCTCGGGCGACGTCTAACGGCGCAAATACATTTATTTCATCGTCTGTCTTTAATTGGGCAATGCATAGCAACTTTACTTGCCTTTTGTTGAATTATTTGTTATTTGAATGACAAAATACTATTGAATGTACCAGAAACGTATTATATGCCCCATGAACAAATCCGATTGTCCCGTTATCCAGAGAAGTTTTTCAAATGTTAATTTCCACAAAAAAATAACGCGAAAATGCGATTGTGTTTTTGACAATAAGTTTCCGTACCATATTAAAAAACTTTAATACCCACAAAATTAAATTCCAATCGGGTAATTTCCTACACAAAAATCATGGAATATGCATATTCTCATGTTAGATTGAGTCAAATAATGCACAAATAACACTAACGATCGAACCCATTATAGTGGAAAAGTGTTTCCATGCCTCCAAATATATGCTGGTGAGTTTTCATTGAAAAACAAAACAACACAAACTCCAACACTGTAACGTATGCCTCAGTATAGGGTGTGTGTGGGTTAGGCATAGAGTTCCTAGAAAAACCTCACTCTGGAGATTAGGGTCCTTGACCTTCAAAGGCAGGAGCCTTGGGGCTGGAATTTGGCAATCTCCTTTCTTCTGGTTTCCAACTAATCATTCTTCCAATTTGTATATACAATTTTGTTCTTACCAAGTGCCAATATTAAGAAACAAGGCAGGGAATATTAACTTCAATCTTTTTCACATAAGAAGTTTACGTGGCAACCGATAAAAAAAAGAATGCCAGTCACAGCACCTGCAAAAGCGAACATTACCACTTAACAAATTATTGTCTTTTCACAAATTATCCCCTACCCCGGTTCTTGCGGTGGACCGAGGCAGGCAAGCCGTGCACTTGTCAAGCGATAGTAGTAGACTAGAATGACCAACTGCAACACAGGTATACGCTGGCACATGAGCTAGCATTTAACCGTTTACATGGGAAAAACAGGATTTATAATTCAGCTTGATAATTATAAGATCGTTGCATATTCTCCTCGCTGAGTATTAAACAGACACAATATAAGTGTTCGGCGAAGTCTGGGCCAAGAAAACACAACCAATCTCATGAAAACATGAACATACGTTTCAGGGAAGATTGATTGAAAAAAATACACTTTGATGTACATACGGAAATACAAACACAAGAAAAGACCAATTAAATCAAATCATGTTTAGGAACATAACTGACGGTTTTGTAAATCTTTAATATGAACAGAATAGCCCATACAATCGAAACGTTTACATGAAGTTTTCCAGGACTGTATGGGCTATTCTGTACATATTAAAAATCATGTTTATTTTGCGCAAAAAAGACAATTACGTAGATGAACGATACACAATAGAATTAAAATGCCATGGATACCGATAAAACCATCAGGAGTGTATGTGACTCGTTTTGTAGAAGGTTGTGTTAACTTATATTTCCATAACTTCTATGAAAAACGGGGCATTCAGATATGTTCACGGGATATATATTATGTTTCCAAAACATTCAACATTATTTGGGTTATCTAAATACCAAATAATTCTACAAAAGAGTAGTTTTGGGCTGTGTAGCATAACAACCAAACAAGAGGGTAAATGCTATTTTTTGATAATGGCAAGTAAAGTCAACTGTGGTAAAAGTTACGCAATGCTCAATTCAAGACAGACGACGGATTAAATGTATTTTAGCCGTTGGACGTCGCCCGAGAGTCTACATTTTACATATATGGACATCGCCACAAATGCATGAAACATTGCCGCATTAGTGTCTATCCGATTCAGCTCCATACACACAGACAAATCAAAAGTTCGATGTTGATTTGTTGACATTTTTTAATTCGATGTTGGCTGTTTTTTATACGCACTAGACAAGGCAGTGTATACATGTTTGGGGATTGCATTGCCGATTGTTTTGCAAACCGAGTTTCCACAGTGGCAAGTGTATTATATTTTCACATTGCGTAATACCTCAGACCGACAAGGTAATGTTTGTGCAGCGAAGCGTGGGTTGCTCTTTGCAGCCATGTTGCATTTATAGACACCCGCGCTTCGGTGGGTTGCATTCACCCACTCGACCCAAACCAAATTGCATAGGCTACAGTATGTAAGCACACTGCCAGAAAACGTCACATCAATTCCATAGTTTTTTTTTGCGGGATGAAGTTACGAACAAACATACTTTTACAGATTAGCAAAGTAATATGATTTGTTACTGAGATTTATGTTGAAATTTTATGTGCATTCCCATACACAAACGCATATGAAGTATGCAATAGCGAACACATCTTACATCCTTTTCCCGTTGCCTTGAGCTGTTTATGGGTTTTGTCTATGATATCACATTCAATCCATCGACTGAAATTGGAATTTATTCGTCGTCAAAATAACTAACGGTTTTGTTATCCAGCGATGTTGTAGGCCAATATTTATTTAGGATGTTCCATTGAGTATTTTTATTGGAAATTGCAATTTGAACTACAGCATATCGAATGTCCAAATCCAAATATGGTCGTGTGACTCTATTATTAACCTTTAATTAGCCCAAAAGTGGCCCCTATTTCTTTATTTATCTTTTTGTTATTGATTTGCTGGTTATGGATGGTAAGATTAAAACGTGCAATCAAAAAATCTTTCAAGGCAAATTTAAAGACAACTCAAACTTGAATCTTCAATTTGCAGCGTTTAATCAGCGAGAGTGTGTTTTGTTGTTGTTTTTTTTTAAAGATTTTTATTTGCTTTTTCATATTTTGCAAATAAAATTCCAGTCAATAGCTGCACAGCTTCATAGGTGCAGAGTTGGATAACTAACGGGAAATGCACTAATCATACCACTACAGTGACAATTCCACTGGTAGCTGTGGCATTTTTTGTATTCGTTACAGTTTTTGTTGAGCTACAAATACGAAACGAACACCGAACTCCACAAGCCATGATGAAGCATTAAGCGTGACGACATCGTCTACTTGATTGGAAACGGAATTTACTGTTGGGCTTGACAGAACATCTAGTGAAGTGTTATTTCAGCATTACAAAAAACATCGGCACAAAACAAAATTAAAACATGAACTGTGAATGCGATTATGGGCCAGATCCAGTTTGCGTGGCTCCAAGTTTAGATGGAAATACAAAGGTGTTTATACCAGCGCGGCACAACACCTAGCCGTTAGTTCAAGCAACTTCCGCTACGCTTGAAGCCTCAGTGCCTGTGAGTTATTTTTTGCAAGGAAACGAGGCTGCTGGCGGCTATGACGAGGCTGCGGACACCTGCGTATCAGTCGGTGTCTACTAAACGCGCATCCTGAAGCATTGAAATATATTTGGACGTATCTAGAAGCAAACCTTTGCTTTGCAAACGTACAACGTTTTATCCGCGATAAATTTATCCAGATTTTTGCACTATTATTTAATCCTTTAGTACTAAATACATCATATGCAATGTTGTTTTTCCCAATCATTATATGTTCAAAAGCAAAACATGGATCTATTGTCCTGAAGCAACGCAAAATAACAACTTTAGCCACCATGCTATTAAACATCAATGTTTTCTCAGGAAGTTTAATTTGCAACCGTGTCCGTTAATTTGCACATACATTCACAATAGCAAGCTCCAATTACAAAATTCAACAAAGTCATGTCAAAGCGTTAGCCTACGTGCCAATGCCAAGCCAACAACACGTTATAGCTTGCGCTATCATGGTAAGCAAACGAACCAACACCACACTAAAATGTAAAACAATTTAACAGAATCACATTCATTTATACATTGCTTCACAAACAAACTTGATATTGTTTTTTTTCTGCAATATAAATGTACAAGGGGATTGCAAAACTATGTTTGGTTTCAGTCATTTGCATATATGTTACCTCATCATAAAGTAAAATACTAAACAATAGAATAAAGATTTTTGAATCATTGAATGTTTCAGTGGACATAAAAACAAGTCGAAGATAAAAAGCAAACATTATGACATACAAAAACCTATTACATAGGAGTACAAATAACAGTGTAAAAATGAAAGTCCATAAATCACTATTTACAATAAAAAGCACTAAAGTGCTTGTGATACCAAGTTTGAAGTAAAGCAGATCAAAATAATAAAAACACATTTTTAAATGTGTAGATGCATATGAGGAGTGGTCAAAAAAGATAGAAGTGCATGGAATATAGTTTTTAAACTAGTTTTAATACAGAAACACCATTGTTTATCACAAGACGATACCAAATGGGTTTAATACAGTCATTTGTATCCTACAAACAATAATAAGCAAAAAATACACAAATATTTTAAAACATATCTGCCCTATGAGTTAGCCCTCCAAAGGGTTGGACTCAGGTCCAGATTCCTTCTTCTCCTTACTCTTTTCTGCATCAAATATAATAAACACTATAAACGAATATCATTCATTTTATACAGCTTAAAATTCATTGTGATTTAGGAATTTAAGCAGTGAACATAAACTGCTCCCACCTATCCATGCATGTTTCATACTGGTGATCTTTATCATTTTGACTGTTTTCTGGTGAAACTTTTCTGTTGTTTTTTTGCCCTGCATGATAGGAGTTTCACACATTAATTACACTTGAATAAGCAAAAAATGTACAATCAAAACTTGTCGAAAAGCTTTGCCAGAAAATCGGAGTCAAATGATTCAGTTTCCAAATTAGGTTTGGTATTTGAAATAAGCAAGTTTGAAAACAGGTAAGCAAAAAAGTTTTTAGTACTTTTTCTTTCAGAACAGCACTCTCTATCAGAACAGCACAGAATGCAACAAAACACTCCACGTAGTTTCCAGGTACAAGATTCATCAGGATGTTTTTTCCAAACACAAATTAGGATAATTATGAAGACAATAAATGCCACACAAACAAATACAATACCAGCAACTCCTCCAGGGTGAAGATTACCATCGGGATCTAAAACATTGAAAAAGCTGTAGATATTTCTAATTGCATAAGATATTTCTGATATGCAATAATATCAAGATTTATTTTCCATTAATTAGTATATAAATTATACCAATTTTACACCAATGTGTGTTAGTACGTTAGTACATGAAAGGAATTGGAAATAATTAACACCACAACTCGATCGTAAATTCTTATTTATAATTACACCGAAATGTAACTTTTACTTGGAATACAAGTGTTTAAGTTCCATGAAGCATCTTTCTGGCAAATTCCAATTTGATCTGTTCCATGATATCCTGACATACAACCAAAAATTTGTGCGGCATTGTATCCAAAATTAATCTGAAGTGGTTGTACTCCCACTGGAAGGTCCTCATCCCCACAATCTAAGAAAAAAAATTGTGTTCCTATTGGCAAACAATTAACGATAGCATATTTAAAAAAAAACAATATTAAGGTGCAAAAACTTTTAAGTTTAAGGAGCTTAATAATTCAAACAAGAAAGCCAGGTTGCAGCTCATTCTCAAAATGCACTGATGATGGTCGTAGTAGTGTTCGAAACGTTTGCACATAATTTATAGCAGCATATATTTAAAATGTTTTAAGAGTTCTTTGGGTTGCAAATAACCGGTGTGACTTGGTTACAATGTGGTAATGTTTGGAGCTGCCACATATACTAATTCAGTGCAATACCTGAATGATAATTTACTGTGTATTTCGATTCAGAAAACACTGATCTATTTACAATGAGTGGTCACTGATAAGGTTGCTTTGCATTTAGACAAAACGGTAAAACCACTTATTTGGACACGAAAAATGTACTTAACTACTAACCCTATCTGCAAGTTTGGTACTTACATTTGACAATAATTACAACAGAAGGACCTGGATCAGATACACATGAACCACTTATGTTTATGAATGTAAGGCCAATTGTACTCAGCACCGGAGTGGTTACATTGGTTGTCAAAACTCCATTTGTTACAAGGGATGGACAGCTGTAAATATTTAAGCAAAACGTGGCAAATAGCAACTGGGATGCAAATTATTATTGACCTGAAGTTTGTTGTAATTGTTGATGTACAAGTAACACTGCCTGTTGCATAATCATAACCGACATTCAACAAAAGCGTCTGAAAAGGCAGCATTTAGTTTTGGACTTTTGCATTGTATAATGTTATTACAAACACAATTAAACAACAAATCATGTTTGAATGTAAATGTCTCACCAAAACTTTTACACATATTTTGAACATATATAAAACGACAAGACTTTAAACGAAAAATATAAAAAGCTAGTGTATACCTTTCAAAAACAAAAACAATTGTTTATTTTTTATGAAACTTACACCATTGAAGAGCCAGGAAAAGAAACAATTTCCAGTGATGTTAACTGTTGCACATGCTTCTACAGTGGAATTGACTGACTGTGTTGATAGAGTATTTGGAAAAAAATTTAGAAAACGAGCTGCATGTAAAAAAACAAAACAAAAGGTTACAATTGTTTTAGGTGAAAAACTTTAAGGGTATTCAACACTTTTTTAATCATTTCCTGTTTGTTATTATTAAGAAAATATAGAAAAACTTGAATAAAATCAAGTACAGCTGTTTATGCAGGATTGTTTGTACCAAATTTTTAGCTCCGCAAATAACTGTTTGAATGTAGGATTACATCAGCTTTTGTACATGCAAACCATGCATCAATCTGGTTTTCAGCGCTACATCTGATGTAAAACCTATCTATCCTCACCATTTTTTGTACAATGCAAAAATGCCAAATCTACTGTTTTGCAAAAATTTAGCCTGTTCTCAACAAACAAAAAATAATTTGGCATAAGTTACAATTGTTGCACATGCTTGTTATAGGATGACAATACAAGATTATTCACTGACATGTTATCACTGTGTTCAATATATAAAAAAATACTGAAAAAATTGTCATTTTGGAAATAAAATATTATTTTGCATTTTTGACCGCCAGCTACAATGAGTTAAATATTCCCATGCAAAGAATATAAAAATGACAAAATCCATGCCGACATGCTTCTACCGTATGAGTAAGTTGTGCTGGTGTTTGACTGTGCTGTTATACTTGGGGTAGTTGTATTCATATTGTCCACTGAAACAAAAGGGTGCTAAAATGTACTTGGCCAATACATGACAAGAAAAACAATAAACACATTTGTAATTAGTTCAGTGTTTAAAGATTGCAAAGCGCTCTCCCCAAAAAATTTTGAATAAAGACTCAAACTTTAGTGTGGTGTTGTTAACCAGAATTTAGTATTTCAGTCAAATAAATAATTTTGTCATTTCATCTGTAGAAAGGTTTTATGAAATTCAGACAACCTTGCAACCATGTCACTGTTAGTACAGAACAACTTTATTTGAACTATTCACAACAACTAATTCTATAGTTGCATGCTTTTGTTTACCATTGGTAGTAGCTGTGTCAGTGGTTGGAGGTGAAGTTATTTTTGCAGTCGTTGGATTTGGCGTTGTCACTACAACAAAAATCACTAATGATCATTTGATCATTTATAATTTTATAAACACAATATACAAAAAAGCAGCATTGCCATGCATTGAAAGTAAAAAAAAACCAGGCACATCCTATTTAGTAAGATAATTTTCATTGTTTAAAGAACTTATTTTTGCATGCTTTTGTTTGCGACAGTAAAACACAAATTTTTCTTTACATGCAAGAAATGACAAAACATGTAAAAGCATTGGACAGAGCAAATGCAGATTTGGAAATTATTATTACTTGGCTATAGCAAAGCATGTTTCAAACTTAAGATGAGTCAAAGATTGCTTGTGTTATATTGTAGGGATGAATGACTATGGGTCAGAGCATTTGTATTTAAAGCTTTTCTGTGTACATTACACAGCCAGTTAATGCTTACAGAATACCTGTTGCCGAGATAACAGCAACCTCAGCTGATGTGATACCTAATGTAGTGGGTGAAGCTGTGTTTGGACTGATCATAGTGTTTGTGCCAACAGCCATATCTGTTGTACTTAATAATAAGCTTGTACCAGTAGTAGCTAATCTGTTGGTGGAAATAGATTTGAAGGTGGCATCAATGGTTACCAATGTTGTTCCCATGTACATATTTGTAGTAGTAAGTGGTAGGGCTGTTGTAACTGTAAATTGGGTGTTTTTATTTTTTGATAATTATTGGCATTTTCCCCCAGTTAAAAAAGCAAAACAATATTGTGGTATATGGGCTACTGCACCTAAGAAAGGAAACTTGTTACTTTATTACCAATATTACAACAGAAGCCAAACATTGCTGTCACCCACATTGCTGCTATGAAATGTGATGTATATAGGACAAATAGTGTTTTTTTCAAAATACACAATGTATATTTATGACTGTATAATGAAACATCTGTTGATTACATGTAAGTATTTCATTAGTAGTTTGTGCACATGACACACTGTAGAATGTCTTTTTCAGTGAAAAGAATTAAACGAATCGATAAACCTACCTCGACTGCAAAAAGATGTTAAGTTCCATTGTGCATCAAATTGACATTCAGCATATTGAGCTTCTCCTACATATCCTATCATGCATGTGAAAGTGTGGCCACCCAAGTAGTCTATACCCAGTGGAACATCTTGCTTTACCCCCTCAAATGAAACATTCTGGCAATCTGAGTTAAAAAAAATAAAATGTTTTATTAGCACAAAATGTAGTGTTGTTGCATAAAATATAGTGTAATTTGGCGCAGCAAATGAAGAACATGGATACTAAACTTACTGATTATGTTTCAGAAACCTGTTTTGAGGGCATTTTTTTGGAAAAAGCATGTGTGTCACATACACATTTTGTGTGCCTGTGGATTTCTTTCCACCTCATCTGTTACTGTTTAACGTAGAAAAACAACTTAAAGTACTTACACATTCCAATGAGTTGTCTTGTAGGGGCTCTTCGAGTTCCATCACAAATGAAATCAATGTCATGCCTTGCAGTGGTTACAGATGGAGAAAAGTTAGTTTCTATTGTTGAAGCATTTTCATTACAAGTTATATTATTGGGTGAAAGTGTGGAACTTGCAAAGCATCCCAAATTATAAAAGTTGTTTATGGGTTCTGAATTTTTTCGCCAACCACATGTGACATAATCATGGGGTAAAGTTAAAAAGAAATCTGGATAAAAGTTTATTGAAACAGTGTGATTGTCATCAAGTCCAAGTGATATGTTAATCATCAATTGTGCATCTGGCAAAACAAAATAATAAAGGTGTTGGAAAGTATAATAAACTTTTCATAATCTTACAAAAATGTGAATACAATGATCTGTATATTTCCCAAATATCTTTTCAAAAACAAATCATGTTTTTGGATAAAAATTTAATTGAAATAAAATTATTTTTATCAGTTTCAGAAATGTGCAAAATTAACAAAAGTAACAACCATGTTTGATTGTAAAAACTGATAGCAAGAATTTTTATTTTATAAATGCATTTGAAAAATAAATATAAAAAATAAACTGGCATTCACCCGATCCTTATGGTTTAATAGTTGCCCATGTCATTTTATTTTTTACATTTGTTGTTCATATGCATTAAGTTCTTTCCTTTAAAATTATATTTTAATCAAATTTAGTAGTTTTTTTTGTAGACTTAAGAATTTTGGCCCTGCAGCTGACAGGTTTGGGTGTGGAAGTGGCCTTTGCTGTTTAAAAGAGCATGAAAGGTGGAATAAGGAGGCTCAAGTTAAATCATTGGCACGAAAAAAAAGGTCCTAAAGGTGGTCCCTGGAATGCCTCATTTCATTGTAGGAATTGTAACCACAGTGCTGTAATCAACATTTCTTTCACTACATCTGTATGTATAAACTAGTTTATAGATAATGGTAAACAAACAAATAACTAACCTATGTTTTGTGCAGCCTACTTAAAGTTTTACATGTTACCTGTGGGATGATAAATAACTGTAAACAGATTCCAAACCAGAAAAAACGTAAATCTCATGATGTCATTGAAGGCAAATTAAACCTGAAAAGTTGCGTTTTAATCGAAACCAAAAGTTACAAATGACTAAAAATTATTTAACCCAAATATTTCTTTGTTTTTCTATGGCTACAATGCTAACTGGCATTTGATTCAACAAGAAAATCCACTAGACTACTTGAAAATTGCCTTGCAGCTGCTTCCTTGCTAAAAACTACGACAATATGTTCGGACTGCGCACCTCTGTCATTGTGTGGAAATACCATGACCAAACAGTGCAACAGCACAACCTTGCGTCGTTAAAAAGAATAAAGGTATGTGGCAAAATGTTGCAAACAAAGTAGGACCAAGTGAGGGGAAATTAAAGCACGACCTAAAAAAATTGGTAGCGGGATATTGAGCCTATTTCGGTATCAATGTCATGATTCCGTCGCAACGATGCAGATAAAGATTGGCTGAAAATGCACTGGTTTAGATAGAAGATACTTAAAAAACGCGTGTAGCGTTGCGGTGAAATCTTTTTTTGGAAAACTGTTGCGTTTAGTTAGGCAAAGCAGAAACTGTCGAAGAATACATTTATCAAGCACCAAAAAAGAAAATTTCCGATTGGGCAAAGAAAAACGTCTTGATTTAACGGCAACCAGCGCGCCTGGCAGCAACTTGGCTGTTGTGTGCATTTTTACTGCGGCGAATAAGTCTTGATCGCATGGAAACAGTAGACGGGCACTATAGCTGATATTTTATGCTTTGTGT
Source organism: Ascidia mentula (assembly GCF_947561715.1). Taxonomy (NCBI): domain Eukaryota; kingdom Metazoa; phylum Chordata; class Ascidiacea; order Phlebobranchia; family Ascidiidae; genus Ascidia; species Ascidia mentula. The sequence continues at coordinate 793,969 of NC_138569.1, forward strand.
TAGTGCGTACAACTAAGTATTTCGTAAATTTTGAAATCTTGCAGAACTTTTAAAAGTGACCTAGAGAAATAGAAGAACACGTTTGTAATTTGATTTTGAGCATTTTGTTTCATGTGCTTTTTTTCATGCGATTTTCCCCACTAACAAGACAGTAAACGCGCACATCAATGCAGAATAGCTGTCAGACGCACAAGTTGCGGTTAACTCCAAACTTATTTCTTCGCCTAAGCGTATATTTTCGTTTTGGGTGCTTGGTACTTATATTCTCAAACAGTTTCTGTCTCACCTAAACATAATTTTTTTCCCACGAAAGGATTTAGGGCTGCGTTACCAAGTGTAACTACGGTAACACATTCTGTGTACATCTTGATGCTTCCGTTTCAATACTCTTCAACATCGTTATTCCAAACAAAGGAGAAAAAAAGACGGACGAAAACCTGCAGGTTTATTAATTCCAGACAATGCACAAATAGCATTCCACACAAGTTGCCACAACGCTCTTAAAGGTACGATTAAATAGTAGGCCTACCAATATCACCAGAACGGAAATAAAATTTTCTTATACATGACTACAAAATGCAATTAAAAGATTTGAAATTAGGATGGCGGTAGACATCCAAATCATCCATTGAACTTGACCCAACTTACACAATTGACGACATGCAATTAAAATTGCCAACTTCAAATAACCTTGCAGAGCATTGTGAAAATAGGTTCCAATTTTCACCAATATCACGAAAACGGATATAAATGCTATAAAAAAAATGCAATTAAATGAGAATCAGATTAAAATAAAATGGTCAGGATGCATGTGCGCGAACACACGTCTCTGTAAGCACATATTCACGTGAAGGGTCGCGAAATGAAGGTTTTTAAGAAGCTTTTATCGCCGAAGACCCAACATGAACACCGATGGTCTAATTCTGTTGGATTAAAGTTCTGTCGGAGACCAAAACCAAAATCTGGACTGTTCTGCGAGACCACATAAAACCATGAAGCATGAATCCACATGTTAGGATCTAGGAGACAAAATGTTGTAACCAATGAGAAGGCATTGTAATTTAAGTTAGACCGAACGTTAGGATCTGTAAGACCATTTCAAAACTTATTACAGTGAAAAGAAATGTTTGCAAACTTAGAAGCCAAGTCAGATTTCTTATTTGATTTTAGTTTTGTTTATGGACAGTATGCGGGGCTATTTGCTGACTTTTGGCTCTCCTATTAATTGCATATTGAGAGTGTAGCATCTCGTATTGATCGTTAAAAATTCCTTGTAGTAACCGCATTTTGTTTAAAGTCACCGCCTATTTATTCAAACCGTCAGACTGTCGCCACATTGTCGCCAAACCCCGTTGCATGTATTGTGTATCGTTTTCTCGTCCCTTTTACTTCCCTTTTGTTTTATAATCAACGAACTCGTACCTGCACACTAGTGATGCGATGGAATTCCAAGTGGTACGCGAGAACCTTTTTGCAAATTTAAGAAATCGTAAGTGCCGATAAAAAAGTGTCAGTGCCTTGTCTGGACGCAGTAATAGTGCGCTGTGACATCATGACTTAATTTAGGGGCATTTTTAACTAAGAAGTAGAAGTTTATTGTGTGAAAGAGAGTGGCAAGTGGGTTTAAAAAGCAATGTAGTGCATTGTTTACCATTCATTTAAAAAGACCCAAGCGATTCTGTTTGACAACTCAACTGTTCAAGACCCAAGCGATTCTGTTTGACAACTCAACTGTTTTTTCTGCATGACGTCTGTTCAAGTTGTTGCCATCTTTAATAAAAAAATTGTTATTCTGAAATGGTGTCAGATATATAAGGAATTTTCAGAAAAAAAACGCATCTGTAAAGTGGTGACCCCGACTTGATTTTCTGCAAAGAACTGAAATCGTGAGTACTTTCTGTCTTGTCTATTGAAGAACTCTAAACTGAAGAAGCATTCTTACGATAAATCTACGCTAAAAGCTAATTCTTATCTTTGCACCTTCATGGTAAACTTAAGGATAATAATCTTGACTTCTTGAGACTTCTAGGACAATGAAAGATAACAAGAATCAGTATCAAAATAATCGAAATTCAATCCTTCTCGACGATAGAGCCTTTTTTCTTTGGCTTTTGTTTTTCTAACCGAATTTCGAGGTTGGATGAACACCGTTTGACATTTTCAATTCAATCAAGTCTTCATACATTTGATGGTGACATATTGTTTGGTTGACAACGATATTCTATATCCCTTGATGATTCTGCGAACACGAATTCTACGGACACTTTGTTTGCTGGTTCTCTTCTCTGGAGGAAATTCTTGGACTGCACCAACGTTGCTGTATTTGCCTTTAAAGTTCAAACCTTGTTAGTTTATTGAGAAACTTTTATCGTTTTTGCCTAAAATGAAACAAACAACTACTACCCCAGCTTATTTAGCGCCTGGTTTGCAAGTCAATAGGGACGATTTTCAGCCCACTATATATAATCAAGATGGGGAAACTTTTCTTAGGTCGCCGGGTTTGTCATCTTCTCACATGCTCCTAAACTGCGTTTGCCTGACAAAGACAAGTTGCCGCCGAACATTCGATTGATTCTTGCTACTGATTATGATTTGGATTTGAATACTCTTGCTGTTAAAGCTGATGCCATGTGGTCTGTAAGTTCTTCTAATCAGCTTGTTTCGCGTGCTGAAGAGGAAAAACAAAATTTATTTCTCAAATGCTTATTAATGACCATCGTCATCGAAAAATAGAAAAAAAGATTAGTGAATTGTTTTCTCAGCCGAAATCTTTTCCCACACATTCTTATAAACCGCAATATTCTGGTTATAAACCGCGATTTTTTTGCAATCAAATGTATCGCCCGAGGCGTGATCATGACCAATCTTGGGTTAACTCTGCTCGAAGAAATTGGAATGGCTATGATAATCGCTTTCGAAATCTTTTTCACCTGCAACCAGACATTTTTATGGTCATAATAGTGGAAGTCAAAACATCTGTTATTACCACTCGCATTATGGTTTTAATGCTCGGTCTTGTATTCAGCCTTGTTCCTTTCCAAATTCCTTTAATGGTCCAAAAAACTAAGGCCGGCCTCCTCAAGGTGGGGTTGGAGAGGCCATAGGTTTTCTCTTATGACCCACGTTTAAATTTATCTTTTTTGGTGGATTCTGGTTCGGATGTATCGTGTGGTTAAGCGTTGCTTTCAACACCTTATTTCGTGGCATTTCTGGCAGTCGTCTTAAAATTTTTGAATAACGCAATTGAAAGTAAATTTTGGTCAAAATCGTTATTATTCTTGGAAGTTTTATGTTGCTGATATTGACCAACACATAATTGGAAGTGATTTTCTGAAATATTTTGATTTTCTTGTTGATGTCAAAGGAAGACGCTTGATAAATAATTTTAGATGTTTTCGCGCAACAGATATAGACAGGAAGGCTTGCGTGATTACCATGATGTTCATTAAATGCGCAATTTTTATTCCAAATCAAGAGCAGGATTTGCTTTATAATTTTTTTCGTTTTTTTATAGGTCTGTGAAGAAATTTGTTTATTTTCTGCTGTGAACAGTTTGAACTGGTTTATGACAACCGTAATTCAATCTGATGCAAAAAAAATTTTTGATGAATGTTAGTTGTACCTTGTGAAATATGGTAATTAGCATAATTATTTTTCTGCCAGAATCAGAGTGGTCTCCGAGATCAGCTGCACTCGTGTCTCTTAGATTGGATTATTTATACAATCATTGTTGCTTTGGTCATTCCATGGTTTCTTTCATTGGTAACTTACACCAAACAGACGGAAATGTTAAGTTCGTTGAGGCTTATGATTTTTGTGTTTTTGTCGGATCTCAAGGTTTGCGCCGGTAAGTTTTGGCAAGATCATGTAGGCTAGCTATGTTGTGTTATTTTAAAGTGTTTGTGACTTGTGGAAAAGGGTAAATTTAACGTTTTTTTGCAAACAACTTGGACGTTAACAAAAATGCTTGTCAGCATGCAGATATTGTTTTAAGTACTTCTATGTTATCTGTTATGAGGTATGAGGAACGTGTCTCAAATACCTATTTTGACTCTGTTTCCACAATCCAAGCAAGCAAGTGGAGCAAGTGTAAATTTCAGTACTACCATTTTCAGTGAAGATATTGTGTCTGTATATCTAAATGAAATTAAAATAACCCATGTGAGTACCTTAAAGATGCAAAAAAACATAAGCCTTTTAGACAACTGCATATCAAACATTATACAAAGGTCTTTAATGTAGTATAAATGTCTTTATAATAAAATTTGTTGTTTTTGCCATTTACAGCAGAAAGTAAGATCTTTCAGGGTTCGAATTAGCGGTAAAAAAACGTATCGCAAAAACGTTACAACCTAAATTCCAATACTTCAATTTTACTTCGTACGCGATTGTGCACTGCGCTGAAAACCTGCTGTTTTAAACTCGTTAACCCAATATTTGTTTCGTTATACATCGCCATCTTTGCATTGACTTGCGCAATAGAGGCTTGACAAAATACGAGGATTGAAAGAAAATAGTCGGTAAAGTTGCCAAGAAACGTTAACAACGTTGTTTGCATCAGCGCTTGTTGCGTGTACGAATGAATAGATAAAGAAGGATGCGGCGCCTTATGATCTGCTGCGTGTTGCATCGCAATAATCTCAAAAACGTGTCGCAACAACTCCAAAAACGGTTCGCAATCTGTGAATTGCGAACTTCTAATTCGAACCCTGTCTTTTCCTGGCTTTTCTTTGCAAATAAACAAAATATATTTTTTTTAAAAAGTTTTGTTGCAAATTGTTTTCTTTGTCCAGTTGCTTTGGAACCATCAACCCAGGATGTCTTCTTGTTTGTCAGCATCAATGCATTTATCAAGGTAACATACTTTCGCTTGCATCTTAATTGTACTTTTTGTTTGCAGGAGATATTTTAAAAAAAAGAAGTAGGTATCAGCAGGCTTTTAAACATCATTTTTGTTGTAATGTGGTTTTTAGTTGTGGCTAATTGCGTTCAATTTTTTAAAATAAATGTATTTTTTGCAGTTTTTCTTGCATTCGTGGGAAAGTGGAAAATGGCAGCCAAATCCATATTACTTTGACTTTTCACAAAGTACTTTCAAACTATTCAATGGTTCTACTAGTATTCAATAATATTGAAAAAAAATCAATACACTTCAATGTTACAGGTGCTCAATTTGTAAACAAATTGTTGGGCAGTGGCGGATCTAGAAAAAATATGAGGGGGGTGTTCGGTTTCGGTACTTAATTAATGAAGCGTTAGATGCGGTTACAATTTTTTCGGACATTTACCACAAAAATTTAGCTTTAAGAAACAAGTAGCACATTACAATAATTAAGAGAAATATCGAACAACTTCTGCGAAACTAAAAACTTTTTATTTGTGCATGGGCGCTTGTCCAGTTTAACGAAAAACGCAAAAACAAACCCTATATTACGTAACAATGCGATTTCATCTGTATCCTCGACGAATATAATTGCGGTGGAATCGTTTTTAAACTGAGTTTATTAAAAACAAATCTGTGATGGTCTAGGTCGTGGCACCACCACATTGATTTTTCAGCGGTAGATAAATTTTTGCTAAATATAGTGAAAACAGACGAAATACAGAATACTCGTTTAGCTACATATATTTTGGTGCAATCTTGCCAAGCAATTATTACTGCTACAGCGTGCAGCTTCTGTATAGAAATAATAGCAGAAATGAATAAATTTATGAGCTCCCGCTTTCGAAAACGGTATTGTTAACGGGTTATTGACCACGGACTGACAAACAAAGAAACCAAGGAGACGATCACTTGACCCTATTGTTTGTTCCTGCGTAGCTGGAAATTAACCGTAGGCCTACTTTCACACCCCACAAAACAATGTGCCAAAATGATAAGGGTTTTGTTTTGACACCTTCCCCCCCACCTCCTTCATATCCGCCACTGAATAGGCTTAATTTAAAGTTACAGAAACTGACTATTACGGTCACTTTAGTAAGTAACTGACTAATTTTTAGGTACCACTAATCAAGAAAAACGCACTAATTAACCAAAAACCAAATGACATTGTTGGTACAGCTTTTCCAACCTTATTATGTATTCAAATTGCTAAAAAGTCTTGAGTTGACAACAGTTGAAACTAGCTATCCTTTTGATAGATTGGAGAAGCTTTACAAACATTGTTGAATTATAATAACCACCAAACAAACATATATTTTATTATATCACTAAAATTATTATGTTGTGCTTTGTTGCTGTATCATAAGTAGGGTTACCATTTAATCAAAAAAAAGTATATACAGTCATGGGCGTATCCATGGGGTAACAAACGCCACTGTATTTTTTTTGTCAAAATCCGCGTGTAAACCAAAAATTCTCTTTGACGTTGACCTAAAAACCGCATCAGGCTTGCATTCGCCATTGTTTCCAAACAGGGAGCATTGTTACCAAACATGTTGCATTGTTACGAAACAAGTGTTATTTTTCGTAAGTTTAAGGACGAAATGTCGTTTTTTAGTGGTCACGTTGTTGTAATAGCAAGTGGTTTTCTTGTGTGTAAAGTCATTTAGTTTAGTTGTCAAATACGCTGCCAATACTGCGCATGTTGAAAACAACTGTTAGCGCTCGCATAGGTGCAAAGACGAATATTAGGCCACTGCTATCAAGAGGTGGTTTATTAGAAAATGTCTTTCACTGCACCATACAACCAAGTACTTGTATTTTATAAATAAATAAGAAATGTGTTCTTTTAACAAGCAAGATTTTTAGAAATAAGCACATTTTCATTCATTAAGACACTACTTGTTAAAATAAGCACAAATTTTAGAAAGCATTGGTATGGCAAACTTCATTAAAAAAAGTGGTTAAAGATTTGCATATTTGACAATAAAAGACAGTTGGCCCTTTATCAAATAAACTCAAACCCCAATTAATTTGGAATGGACAAAAGTAAATTACATGTCTACTTAACAGGGCAAATGTGCTGTAAGTTTAAAAAGCAATGGCACAATTGAAATAAAATTAAAAGTATATTTAACCTTTCCTTTGCTTTTTGCAAATTTACCAAGTAAGGTCACTATGAGACAAGAATACTTCACGACGAGTTAAAGAGATTTTATGTCACCCACTGTGTTTCTTACTGAATTACATGCATACTATTTTTTGGTGGACTGAAGCAAAGTAATATAAATTGAAACCACATATTAAAGTCTTTCAAAAATGGTAGCAGTATTATTGCTAAACATTACATAAAAACAACTTGCTGAAAATTACATATATTTTGTATATTTGTGTAAATGTTTCTTATTTTCAAAACTCTAATTTATGCCTGTTATTGTAGAATGCCGCCTAAATCTAACTGGAATTTTTTTACCCACAATTGATGCAAATAGTACTTCATATGGAGCACCTGGTAAATTTAAATGTCCAGCAGGACAGAAGTTATTTTACAGCAACTCAACTCCTGGTATCAGTGATACAATTTGTCAAAATGATGCAACATGGTTTGGAACTGACTATATTCAGTGTTGGTCAGGTAGTATATGTACCACATAAAACAGTCTAGTGATACGCAGTTATCAAGAATAAACTTGCATTTGTCCTGTGGTGCAGTATACAAATAAATGGCCATTGCTTTACCAACTGACATTAAAAAGTCTGCCCTGGCATGGCAAAGTGTACATGACCACTGTTAACACAAAAATTAATATGTTGCATTACATGATTTTTTATTGTATGCTGCTAAATCTTTACATACAGTTTTTGTGACAAATTTAATCTTTTGGTTGTAAAAAATCTGTATTTTTTACAGCTCCTGATGCCATACTTAAGAGCAGTTTATCAGGACAAGTTGGAACTGATTTACTTGTTAACTGTTCATATAAGAAACCTTTTTATCCAAGACCAATTAGATACATGTTTAAAGTTGCTGGTATTACTGTTTCAAATACTGCTGTAGGTTAATGCTTGGCTATATTTTATTTGTATTATAAAATATATTCTCTCTATCTCAGAATGAGATACTTATTCTCAGAATTATTTGTATTTACATGGAAGTAAATGTATAAATGTTATTTTATAATTGCAATATTTTCTGGTTGCGTGAACTTTATTTTTAAAGTTTGTGCTATACATCAATGTAATCATCACATTATTGTTAATTATTATCTTTGCATGGAACATAATAAAATATTAAATAAAAAAAGGATTTTGTTTTAGAACCAAACATATAAACTGAAGCTAAACCGTGAAATGAATGGAAAACAAATTGAATGTCAAGTAATTACAAATTATACTAAATTCAGACCAAACAGTGGATGGTCCCAACTAGCAACCCTTAATGTAACATGTAAGTATAATTAGTGAGTTCTGAAACTATTGTTTTTGTTAACATATCCAATAAATGGTAGTAATATGCTTATCTCAGAATAGCAGTAACTTGTACCATTGAAATGTAGGTATTGTTTATCATGTCTGCTGTTTTTGAATATTGATAGTTAATTTGACAACACTTTTGGCTCAATCATTTGGCACAGTGTTTATTTTAGGCAAACAAGCACTTGGTGAATGATATTGAAACTAATCTAGTTCTAATATCAAATAAAATATTTGTGTTAGATTATTCAAATCTGTTGGAATAAATTAGAAATATTGCCTCAAACAAAAATTCTTTCAGTTGCACCAGTTTGGAATAATTTTGGATCATCTTTATGGAAATGTTATAAGCCTTGTAAAATTACCATACAATCTAATCCACCACTATCCAATGCTACCTTGTACACATCAGGTATTTTTCCTGTTTTTTCTTTGAAATATCCTATTTGTATTGTCAAACTACAGAAAGAAAACCTTTGAATGTATCAGCAAGTTCCAAGTACAACAACAACCACTATAACATTACCCCTCGGGCAAGTTATCTGATAATCCAATGTGATTTCTTGGTAATGATTATAAATTTTAAAAGTCTAGGTCCCATTAACTCCCAATGCTGAGTACACACTTGTGGTAAAGAATTCCATTGGAACATCAAATTTGACATTTATGTTTGTTGAATCACAAACAACTGCTGGTCAAAAACCACCAACAACCACAAACCTAGCATTACCGAAAGCAAACACAAACTTTTTAATTGGGATCTCTGTTGGTGGAACTACCATACTTCTTCTAGCTACAGCATTGGTCCTGCATCACTTAAAGCACCACTTTTCCAAATCAGGTCGCAGAGTTGATTTCAATTGGGAGTTTCACTAGGTTTACAACAGTGGTTCATAACCTTTTCTGTCCCCTTTTATGATTTTTTATAGTATTTAATTTGTCCATCCTGACAAACGTTTTGTAAATTTTAATAAGAAGGCTGTTCCTATCCATTTACGACCCTCCTAGCATCTTTCCTCCAGGAACTACTGATTTACAAGAAAGTCTAGTTTTACTCTTGAAAATCTTGCCTTTACCTTTTTGTTCTTTTTTCCAATGACAGGTGGGCAGAAGTTGCAGTAAATTAAAACAGTTGTGATCAACTCCTCAACAAATTTAAATGCCATGTGGCATTTTTTTGCCAGACCAGCTCAGATACGTGTCTTCCGGTTTGATGTCTCGTAGTTACTTTTTCTCTCTTAGATAAAAAAGAAGAGCATACAAACCAATTGTGTGGCACATCGCCTGTTATTGATGGACACAATGGTGTGAATGTTGATAAAAATGAGAAAAAAACAGCAACCAAGGAAGTGAAAGTAAATGTTGCTTACATATCTTCATCATCACCTGATGCTATTGAAGAAGCTTATGGGTCTGTAAAAAAAGGTTTGTAATGTTGGTGTAATTTGATGGTACAGCTATTCAGGTGGTACATTGAGGTTTGTACAAGTTGTTAGAAAATAAGAAACAGCACAGAGTTAGATAATGACAATTGATTATTTGATGTCCAATTGTCCAAAAATAATAGTATAATTGCAACATTTCAGATTGTTTTATATGAAAAATTAATTGACCGTAAGTTTCCAGTTTATCATTCCTGTTGTGAACAGTGATCCTTTTTCTGTTTTGCAAAACCAATCCATGTAGAAAAAATTTCATGTTTACTCTTCACAGGTTTCAAAGAAGAAAAGTTAAACATTTTGTATGAAGCTGCCGGTCCATCATCTCGACCTGATGTCACATATGCTGAAGTGGACAAAACTAAGAAAACAAAAAAATGTAAACTCATGTTAGTTTAATTTCAGTAATTCATGTAAGTTCAAATTCATACAGTAGCCAAGGCCAAAGAAATGAAAGTAAATGTTGCTTATGTTCCAACCCCTGAAAACCCTGATGCCCCTGAGGAAGCTTATGCTGAAGTGATCAAAGCCAAGAAAAACAAGGGCAAGAACACAAAAACAAGTAATATTAATGAAAAGTGGGAATATTTCCTGTTTACTGCACATTTTTTCATGTAGATAAGAAAAGCAACTCCATATTGGATCCAGCTTCTCAACCCGGCACAAGCAAGAGTGATGAATATGCAGTTGTTGTGAAGGAAGTAAAAAATCCTGGTTAGTTAAGTGCAATTTTTCCTGTTTATTTGAAAGAGTGTTTCTGTCCTCTTAGTAAATTATTCTCAGACAACAAGATTGGAGAATCAAGTGGAGGTGCAACTTATGCTGTCGTGAGCAAACCTAAAAAGAAAAAAAAAGAACCACCACCAGATCCAACCTCTGACACTGGTAGGAGGTTTAACAAATTTAAATATACCTGTAGATTGTAAACATTTTGAAGTATTTCTTTTTTTTATTAGATGATGATCCATATGCTGAAGTTGAACTTCATGGAAGGGAAGTAAGTTATTTTTGGTAGTTGTGGATTAATTTTTTGTTTGTACTGATATAAATTTGCCACAAAATTCATTTGGAATTATTGTGATTCATTCAGTTGAAGTAAATTTTATGTTCTGTTTTGTAGGAGGACAAGTAAACACATCTAGTAAGTAAAATACCTCAATGTTTTAATTTTAAGTTTCTTTGTTTTGTTTAATCTGCCATAATTGTTACCACAACATGTTTTTCTTACAAGTGGTGCATGTATTAATGTGTAAATTTGTTTTAATAAACTTTTGTTTCAGTGCAATTTATGTTACCTTACTTTGCTAGCAATACCTTCACTGACTTGTGGGTGTTTTCAGGAACCAACAAAATCAGTTTTTCAACAATCTTCTTTCAGAACAATGTGTTGTTCCAGTTGTTTAGACTTTCTGATTAGGCCAAGAATTGAGCTGCACAATGCTATGTTTGTTAATGATTGTGCAATTAACCTGTTCTTGTATTAATATTTCTTTGTTTTATGGACATAGTTCTGTGACAAATTGTTACAGCTCCTACTTTGTATCTGAGTGTGAAGAACTTCACTGTTGAGTTATTGCTTTTTGTTAGAATCGTGTATTTATATATGCAGATTGCATTTGCACTTAATCATGTTTACCTTGCTAATGCACTTGAAAGTTACTGTGGTTTGTGCTTTCTATTGTGGGAAAACTTTACACAATATTCTGGGGACTGTGCCTGCTAAACATAAATTTAGTGCAATCATGGCATTGCTTTGCATACTTATGTGTTATTTGTCATACAGTTTTTTAAATAGCCTATTTTGTTTGAACTAAAAAATCAGCTAGTGTTGTGCAGTTTTCCTTCTATAATGCTTCAAATCTTGTTTTCTTTTAAACTGCTATGATTAATGAAGTGCTTACAAAGTTTAAATGTATGGAACCGTTGTTATCCTAGGCTTGAATTCTATGATTTTTCATCAATAAAAAACAAACATGCGAAAGAGTTGCAAAACTGTAGCAATGTCTATCAGAAAATATTATTCAACCAGTTTTTGTTTCAGCAAAGTTTTTAGGGCAAGCTTCATTGTAACTGTTATTTGAAGTACAAATGAATAATGATGAGCGACAATATTCTAAAGTCACATTATTATCAGACGTTTAAATAAATGCCACATTACTGAAACGACAATAGGTCTTATGTCGATTGTGACAACTTCCCAAGTGGTGGGCAACGTCCTGTGCCCACATCCGTTCATTCTATCAATGGCTCCAGGAAACTCTACCAAGGATAACTTCATTTACCGCAGAGCGCAAAACTTATACTGACATATGGAAACCGTACGCAAAGATAGATGCGATACAAGAAATGTGGCCAATAAAATCACAAATTTCCCTTTTAACAAATGATCTGAATAGAATTTAGTTGCGATCGACAAAAAATTGCAGCCTACATAAAATCTCCGCAAAACAGGAGTCAAACGATAGTAGGCTACGTAACCATCGTTATTAAGATTAAAATAGTCAATTTTAAATAGGTGTATTTGCAAAAGCACTACAAGTGTTACCCAGATACGGGTCGATGTGTTCATAATGTGTAGCAAACATTTGTGTCATCAGGGGCGACCATGCGCTAAAACGGTTTGAATTTCGCCGTACGCTGTCCATTTCCGTATAATGCTGAATTTTAACACTAGATCCAAAATTATTATTGGATAAATTGTGGGTGCTTGCTCAACAAACCCACGTGGTTATGTGCCTATGGATGGTCCACACACGTCGGTTATGATAAACTCTGCCATGTTTAAATGACCGATGACGGCAGTGTATTGGACATGCATTTAGCTAAAAAACGAGACTTTTATCAGTTAAAGTTTGACTCTTTCAAACAATCCTGGCTCTTTACGACCGACAATACGGTACAAGATGCGAACGTTATTTACAAACGGTTTACCCCATGTCAGAATGTCGAATGTTTCCAAGAGGCATTAGGGCTCATTTTTCTCAGAACTAGTTTAAACACTGGTAAACTGTGACGTAAGCTCCACCATAGGCATTTAATATCTTATGCATACTTCTCTCGGCATTTGTCAATAAAACAAAAGTTTTCGCATTTCCAAAGCATGCACAATAAGTTTCAACTTTTGAAATCGTGTGGTTATAAATCAGCTTTATTGGATGCCATAGGTCGCACACAAAGGTTTCATTTAATTTAACAAAGAAGAATTTAACGATATCAACAGGAAGGAAAATGACGATTGATGTTGCGACACAACACGCTGTGCTAGGTCACAGACCCATATTCCGTCCAAACTATTTGTTGCGAAAAAGAAAAATTAACATAACCCACAGATGCCTTATTTATACAGATGCCACAAGCAATGAGCCAATAGTGATCAACGAGCTGAAGACAGTTGGGCACAATGTTAAGCCATCAGGTCTCAATAATGCAGAAATCTGGTCACAAATCACAAGATGTTGTGCGTTTTCGGTCTTGGCAAAAACTTACATACCCCGAAATTAATAACTGTTACGCATATCTTTAACAACCTGCAATTTTTTTTTACCATTGGAAACAATTATTTATGAGTTTTAACTTATATACGTTGTGTTTGTGATATTTGCCACGTTTAATTGGATGATAATAGCGGTTTTGGAAAACATAGTTTTCGCTTTAATGGTAAAATTAACCAGCGGCCAAACGCGTCACTCGTGACCCCTTTGTATTCCAACGCCAAACTTTCTTAAGAAGCTGTAACCTGAGTTCACGTACGCGGCGCAGAGCAGGATGCAGTGACGTCGTTAGGCCCATGTGCATATTTCAGTTATTAACTGGCTAATTGATCCCAGTGCTACGAAGGTTGCTTAGATTGTTTCGGTTTCAGATTTGTCAACAAAATCCTTTCCACAGTGTTTGGCATTGCTTGTTTCATGTCACCATCACTTTGGGTAATGTTGCCAACCGCCGGATGTTATGGCGTTGCAACATGGCAACTATTAAAACATATTGCGGAGACTATGCTGCAGTATATTTAACCTTAATCTTTATTTGAGTTAAAATGCTTCCTTAAGTCATTTTGTGGGACAGCTTACAACAACGCTAAAATACTACTCCAACGTGACATTATCTGGCATTTACCTTTAGAGCTCCAATTTTGGCAAGTTACGTTCACACATATTGCAGTAAACGTATGGAACGATTATCATTTGGAGGTAATTGCTTGAAAGAAAACCAGTTAACATGCGCGACATTCCTAGAAAACAAGCAGTCCAATACCAGAAAAAGCCGTGTTTGGTTTTCATTGTAGAGTAAAGCCAAAGGCGGAATGTGGGTATATTTGTGTCTACACAACAAACCTACGTTGTTACGGGATTTGCGCCTGAAGGTTTTGTCTGTAACTGTTGGTGGGTGGCTATGATAAACTTTGGCACGGTTGGATTGATAATTATGATAGTGTTAGAGTTTTGGTTCGACGGTAAAATCAACCAATACCACATGCCAAACCTCTCTAAGGAGAAGTATCTGGAGTATCTAACTTAGGACGGATCACCGGAGACAGTGACGTCATTTGATCTACGTGCACCTTTCCATGCTTTAATCTATCTAACGACTATATGACAAACTGGTGTTGAATTCAAACCATTAACATTGCCTATAGGAACTATTATCTTGCTTGGTTAAATTAACTTACTCTAAGATCGCTAAACAACAATATTTACGTGGTCTGAAATATTTTGGTTTAAATTGCGTTACTTTTGGTCAGTATAAACGCTCATTGCATGAAGTCGTTTTTCAGTGTTATAATGTAAATCTTCAAATATCCATATTAAATTCTTACATGCAAACAATAAGTTTAAACATAGTATTTGGTTATTATGTTTGGGGTAATTAGCTTTGGACACGTAAATTGATTTACGTAAATTGACAAAAGTCTGCTCGAAATGCAATTAATTAGGAAACCACGCACTCACATAGCTCCGCAACGACACCTTGCGTACGTATTGCATCAAAATGTTCAAAAATATTATGTACCTCTTGAAAGGGACATTTATTCGGAAGTAAAATTTATTTTTAAGCCATTTCGTGAAGTTCGATATTTACAAGAGACGATTCTAGGCTCTTGAAATATATTAAGAGTCGCATACAGCGAAATTCAATTGTGACCGTACATTGCAACGAGCTCCTTATCCAGACACAGTTAATTAGACGACATTGCATACAGAAGTTATTTGATCAGGGCCGTGAAATATTGACAACATGTAAAAGATTCCTGTATTTGCCTCGTTTCGTCACTGGTGTGGGAAAAAAATAAGTTTAAAAGTTGACCTGCTTTATTTTAAATGAGCAAAGTAATCATTGCCACTTGTAGCTAAATTTAAAATGTTTGGACTAAGTGATGTTTACAGTTTCGCCGACGAAACGGGCATAGAATAAGTTGGTTCCATGCAACAGAAACGCTTTTCCCAGATCCTTATGGCAATGCTTTGAGGTCAAAGTGGCCACATATAAGCCATAAACTTGACAAGAATTCCTACAACATGCAAGAAAGGATTCCATTTGGTTGAAATGGTCATAAGAAAACTATTGATGTCCGTTGAGGTAACTTCCGCGGAGGATATGACTCCATATATTTTATCAATGTGGAATAATACCCACCCTGGAACTTTTAAAAATATCACTGTAATCTTTATTTAGGGCTGGTTGCAGAGTGGGATCTGTGCTTGCACAACAAACCCACGTGATCATGTGGCCTGTAGCTGTAGGTTTTGTCTGTTCTCGAACTGTGGGTGGTTATGATAAACTCTGCCATGTTGGAATGGAAAGTTGAGTTATCGGATAAACGTATTTGGCTCAAACACTAAAATCAAAAATAAAAAAATAAAAAAGGCGACGTTCATTTTCGTTCTGTCTTTATACGTGCTGTTGCATGGTTGACTTATTACAACAAATCTGCAAGATGATGTGCAATTTTTGTCGGTATGTGGGTGATAGAGCCATGTTTTAATGGATAATGATGGTGGAGGCACAATAAAATTAATAGTATGCCCAAAGTTTTCGGCAGTGCTATTAGCAGTCAGCCACACGATAGCTTCCGCAAAATCATAATTTCCTGACCGAATATTGAAAAAGTTCACCATGATATTTCCTAATATTCCAATTCGTTGTAAAGTAGATAGCATTACAACCGTATGATAACACACGTACATCACGTTATAGACAGTAACCTTATCATGTGATACTTAAATCTTAGGGAGGTAATACTCCGATTTCAGCAATAAATAAAGTTAGAAGCTCCGCAAATATATTATTACAAACTGCTTGAAAATTTCTTTCTAATTAGACAGTAAATTTTGATCAATATTAGGATGAACAAGGTATTCATTTTGTATATGGTTGGGAGTCATTGCTGAAATTAACTGAATTTCGATATCCCGAAATTCATGAGTGGAACGCATTTGTTTAACCACCCACGATCGTTGTTTACCATTGCAACACTTATTTATGAATGGAAGTTCTAACTTAAATATACGTTGTGTTTGTGATATTTGCAAAGTTTAATTAGATGATAATGGCGGTATCGGAAAGCACAGTTTTCGCTTTGGTGGGAAAATCAACTAAGAACCAATCGCGTCACTCGCTATTCCTTTGCCTTCCAACGCCAAACCTTCTCAAGAAGCTGTAACCTGAGTTCAAGTAACTCGGAAAGCGCAGAGCAGGATGCTGTGACGTCGTTTAGCCCATGTGCATATTTCATCGATTAACTGGGTAAATTGATCACGGTGCTACGCAGATTGCTTAGATTGTTTCGGGTTCAGATTTGTCAACAAAATCCTTTTCCCAGTGTTTGGTATCTAACTAAAGACGGATCACAGGAGACAGTGATGTCGTTTAATCTATGTGCACGTTTCCACGCTTTAATCTATCTAACGACTATATGACAAAATGGTGTTGAATTCAAACCATTAACATTGCCTATAGGAACTATTATCTTGCTTAGTTTCTTCTGTTACTATAAGATTGCTAAACAACATTATTTTAGTACTATGAAATATTTTGGTTGAAATTGCGTTACTTTTGGTCAGTGACGCTTATTGCATCAAACCGTTTTTCAGTGTTACCATCTAAATCTTCAAATATCCATATTAAATTCTTACATGCAAACAATAAGTTTAGACATGGTATTTGGTTATTATGTTTAGGGTGATTAGCTTTGGACACGTAAATTAATTTACGTAAATTGACATGAGTCTGCTCCAATGATTTCGTCGCGTTTGAAACAACGAATTAGGAAACGACGCACACGCATAGCTCCGCAACGACACCTTGCGTATGTATTGTATCAAAACGTTCAAACAGCAAATTTCAATTGTGACCGTACATTGCAATCATGCTCTTCATCCAGACACAGTTAATTACATAATATCACATACAGACGTTATTTGATGAGGGACATGATGACATTGCGACAATATGTAAAAGATTCCTGTATTTGCCTCGTATCGAAACTGGCGTGAGGAAAAATAAGTTTAAAAGTTGACCTGCTTTATTTTAAATGAACAAAGTAATCATTGCCACTTGTAGCTAAATTTAAAATGTTTGGACTAAGTGATGTTTACAGTTTCGCCGACGAAACGGGCATAGAATAAGTTGGTGCCATGCAACAGAAACGCTTTTCCGAAGTCCTTATGGCAATGCTTTGAGGTCAAAGTGGCCACGTGTAAGCCATAAACTTGACAAGAATTCCTACAACATGCAAGAAAGGATTCCATTTGGTTGAAATGGTCATAAGAAAACTATTGATGTCCGTTGAGGTAACTTCCGCGGAGGATATGACTCCATATATTTTATTAGTGTGGGATAAAGCCTACACTGGAACTTTTAAAAATATCACTGTAATCTTTATTTAAGGCTGGTTGCAGAGTGGGATCTGTGCTTGCACAACAAACCCACGTGGTCATGTTGCCTGTACCTGTAGGTTTTGTCTGTTCTCGAACTGTGGGTGGTTATGATAAACTCTGCCATGTTGGAATGGAAGGTTGAGTTATCGGATAAACGGAGTTTGGCTCAGACACTAAAACCATCCAATATCCAAATGCTTTACTTGCAATTCAAACGCCCTGCATTTCAATACAAAACTTTCCCAAGGGTCAGTAACTGGGACTTACGGTAAATGGAAAACAGGATGCAGCTTTGTCATTCAGTCAAGATAATCGATTTACATGTGCCCAAATTTATCTCGAGTATGTCGAGACCCAACACCATGTTATAACATATAGGTTATGACAGAAAAACATGACCACCAGTCCGATTTCAAGTTCGTATAAAATAACACAACAAAATGTATGATATCATGTGTTTGTGTTTCGTCTGGGTAGGTTTATTAGCAGATTATGTTTTATTCCAACACACCTGCAAGATGGTCGGTAGGTGGATTTCCACAAATTAATTATTTTCTGATCAAATATTGTAAAGTTGACAATGACCCGTCTCCACATTCCAATCCGTTGCAAGTTTTTTAGACCCATGCGATAAACACAAATCTGTGATGTTAGAAGCAGTAATCTGATCACGTCACGCTTGGTTTATTACGGATTAAATAATAAATAAAGTTTAAAGCTCCGTAACGACACCTTGCGGACATTACGATGTTCCATTTGTTCAAGTAATTCTTTACGTAATTAGGATGTGAGCCCGCATATTATAAAGACTTACTTTAGTATTAAACAGGAAATTAGGCTGTTTAACAGGTCTATTATTAGATATGCTCGTTGTAAAAATCGTATTTCGGATTGCAATTTCTATTTTTATGTGGTCATACGCAAATATTAAGCAAAGTTAGGACATGGCAATTGGTTATTATGTGTTTGGGGGAAATTAATGCTTGAAAAAGACTCCTGAATCGTATCCTGGCATAAAACATTACGGCAAACTGGAAAGACTTCACAACGACACCTTGCGGGAACATACATGTTGTGATTGGAGGAAAACATTCACTCATGTCGTTCACACGAAATAAAAATTAAATTAATTTGTGCTTGATACGAATCAAACACTTTTCTAACAGTTTTTTGACGTTGGCGACATGCAAAACGAATCACCAGGCCTTCCAAGCCTTTTTGCAAACTCCCAAATGTGGCAAATAACATTTGATCTACCTTGTAAGAGCTCAAGTAATGCAGAACTAAGTGACAGCGTCATAACCATTTACTAAGGATACAAAGAGGGTTTTGCGATTAACTTTTTTCCATTGTTAAAGTTGAGGAAAATTAAATGATCGCTAATGTTTGTAATTATTGGTTGGTACGGAATTAATTAAAGATTGGTGATAAATGCCACTCTTGCGTAAAACTGAAATTAACTTTCTTTGGAAAATCACCTTAAGATTTGAGACACACTTTGACATGAACATATATGTTCATACACAAAAGGAAATATGGCATCAAGATTGTCCACGAAGAAAACCTGCAATTCTCTCAAACAAACTCTACATTAAACGGATTTTTATTGAGATTTTTCAATGAGGATTGCTTTTATTCTGCTTTTATTCTGTTTTTAGCACAGAAACTGACGATGCCTGTTATGGTGAAATTAATATTTCTCGTAAATTCAAATAGAATATCGACCTGACGCTGATCGTAAATCACTCTTTGTGAGTTATTTGGATACCTGACAAGATAGGACAGATCCAGGGCGTCGATTTTTTTATTGCGTGTCGAACATCTTGAGAAAAATTGCCGTGCGTGTCGAATAGCAAAAATGTTGTATCTGGTAACTAACGCAGGGGAACGACCAGGCTTATTTCGATTACAGGATTCTTGTACTTGCATAAGTTTGGAATACATGTTGAAATACCGACAAAACAATTAAAAACCTTGCATGTTGTAGGCTGCTATGTCACTTTTAAGGTCCGATTGAATGAAAAATGGTACTTGTTTCGTAACAATGCCACGTGTTTAGTAACAATGCTCCATGTTTGGTAACAATGGTTAGTTTTAGGTTTAACGCGCTTATTCACTGAACGTTAAAGCAAGTGTTGACTGGTTTTTGCATGGATTTTGTCCAAAAATTTATTGCGGTTGCGTTTATTTAGCAATCTAAACAGACAAATTTAATCATGCCGCCCGTGTCAAACAATGGCGTCGCGTGTCGAAAACTTAGAATGGCAAAAAAGGCATAAATCGACACCCTGGAGATCTGTCGGGACCACCTAGCAAACATGCTGTGGTCTTGTAGTACAAATGCACAACGCGAGTACATTTGCTTTAATCTTACAAGATAAACAACATTTTAATACCCTGCTTTTCTCAGATGCTTTAGTGTTGATTGGAACAACAAACCAAAACTTTGGTCTGGTCTGAATTCAGATACCGGACCTTTGTCCAGTTTGAACGTAAAAGTTTTTAACAAACGTACAATAAAAGGAACTTTTATGCAGGGGAAGTCGCGGGCATCGCACAAACTATTGTTGACAGGACATTGCGGGTCTGCACTTGCCACACAAAGATTTATTTTGTAGAGAGTTGTGACATGATATTTTGTATCAGGTAAAGTATTAAAACTAGTTATTAAAACCAGTAAATTGCACTAATTCGAACCATACATAAGTGAGATAGACTATAAGTTCATTTCCAAAAAGTAAGGAAAATTGAGAGAAATAAACTTGCGTTTTTTATTTTGTATGTGCTAATTAATTGATGTTGCCTTTCAACTTGGTTGTTGTGTCTAAGCGGTCATGTAAATATCGCAGTTAAAATATTTATGTAATGCTCTTATTTGTGTGGTGCTCAATGCAAACGGTTAAATAGAAACCAAATCCCAAGATCGTGCCCTGTATTTCTATTCAAGTAAGTTTTGCTGGCGGATAATGCCCTGTTTGTTCTTGCTATCATCTGTTACAACACTTTTAACAAGCTATAAATTAACCAGTGCTTAACGTCAATTTAACGGTTGTATGAGTACAGCTACTTCTCCTTTCGCTATGACGAGTTGAGGCATGTTTTGGCGTTTAATTTTTTTTAGATGACAACAGGAAGGTATAGCATGCCACCCCCACTCTACTGCACTTTTGCACAGAGAAGTATTTGTGCAACAACTACCGATGCACACTTGTCTATATTGTAATTTTCATTGAACAAATTGTGGTAGCTTCAAGCTTGTTACATCGCCTAAAATGAGCATATATTTTGTTTTAATGTTCATGATACCTAGCTTCAAAGTTACTCTTTCGAGTGGTAAGTTTGCGTTTAATTTTAATAAAATCTGTCGTTATGTCGCAGTGTAGTACATATTTCTGTGAATAATAAGGTGTAGCCTATTTTAAGTGTAAGACTTTGTAAGACTGTAGTTTGGAAGTAAATAGTACTTAATGTTGTTTTTCAGATGTCATTGGTCAAGTAGTTACACTGGGAAGCTCTACACAATCATATATTGTGGTGGCAGTGATTTCTATGTGAAGCTTGGATTACTTGAATTTGTGACCTATTTTAAAAATGGGCAGTGCGTTATATCAGCAGGAAGAAACTCTTCTGAAGCTTATTTTACATGTCAGTCAGAAAACTCAGAGAAATGTTTAGCTGTAACATTGTATGTTACCAAAAACCTTGACAAGGCAAATAATTATTCTTTAATTTATGGAAATATCTTAACGACTGATGACCCGACATTTTTATCAAAATTCTCAACATACAAGGTAGTGTATTAGATTGTTGTTATCTTGTATACCATTTACATTTATGTTATTTCAAGTCAAATAAATTACTGAAAAAGACAAGGTCTTCGCAATCATTTACTTTCCCCTTAGTTTAGTCTGAATGTTCAACAAGGCCCTTCACATTAAAAAAGTATTAAAAGTTAATCTAATTTCAGCTGATAAACATTGTTTTTTGTGCTTACAGGTTGTAATTTAACAGTGAATACAAATGTTCAAGTGAAAAGCATGAGTCAACCTATTTATAATGTGGAAGGCCAATTCTACTGCAATAATCATGGAATGTTGTTTTACTCTAATGGAACTGAGTTAAAAAATAACAACACCAAATGTATGAAACATTCTACTTGGCAAGGAGCATTTGGGCTATATTGTTGGTCAGGTAATTTTAAGTTGCTTCAAAATTTTTATTTACCGTCAATTTCAAGTCATTCCCCTATAATTCTTTTTCCAGTACAACTTCTTTTAAATATAAGTGCAACTATTTATGAAGGAAATTCAACCATGTTTATTTGCTCACTTATATCACTAATGAAACCCACAACAAATGTTTCAAAGTTGTACTACATAGGTGATAAACTTGTAAGCATGGTGTTATCAATTATTGATGAAACAATATTTTACATTTAACATGTTTCAACAATTTGTTAAGCTACCAAGTCCTTATGTAAAATTCAAGCACCATCAACACAATTTGAATGTTTACTGCATTATAAATTTGTCCACTGGATCAAAAATTCGCTCTGCAATGAAAACTCTCAACATTCTATGTAAGTTAACAAATTGCAGCAGCTACAAGTACTTGGAAAAACAGCTGTGGGGATCTGTAGTAAAGATTAATGTTGTTTATTTTCTAGACAATAACTTACACTTTCCAACAGCTGATATCTGTATCATTATTGTCTGTATTTATTTATATGTCTTCAGATCAACCAATTTTAAATGCAAGACTAAAGTGCTTTTGCAAAATGGTTTGTTCAATTTACTTTCAATCAAACCCTAAACCATTTCAAGTTCACCTTTTTAAACAAGGTTAATTACTGCATTTAATATTTCTTATCTTTTTTAAAGCTTTTATTATCATATTTCAGAAAGTGAACCAGTAGATGTAACCAACAACATAACAAGATCCAGTATTAAGTTACAGGTATTTGCCCTCTCTGTTTTTTTCCATAACAATTAGTCTTAGTCTTTTTACAAAAGCACAATTTTTATACATTACTAAAATTTTGTTTTAAATTTATATCAAGAACCTGAGTTGCAATGTTACATACACTTTGGAAGTAACAAATTCAGTAAAAGCAACCAATTTCACCTTTTTTGTCTATGGAACTCAAAATAAATCTGCTAGTGACTCTAATATGCAAAACGATGTTCACGAAAAACCCTATGTAATAATAATAACTGTCATCTTGGGAATTGCCATATTCCTTGTGGCATCAGTGGTTGGATATCATTTGAAATGCAGCCATAACAAAAAGGGTCAGTATAAATATATTTTTTTTCAAAACGTTTGTATAACAAAACATTGTCAATAAAATACAACCTCGTAGTGCTACATTGCATAAGTTGCAATGTAGCAGAACTTATTTTTTAATTGCACAATATATCAAATCATAAAGGTTTCATGAGAAACTTTCTTTTTTCACAGCACATTAATTCTTTCGAAAAAAGTTTTTGTAATGCAAAACTATTCTGTTTAGAAAGAATGAATGCTGAAAGAACTGTGCATGATGATGCAGTTGTTTATGTGAATACAACAGTGCATGAACATACACCAGTGTATGAAAATATGTCTGTGTATGAAAATTTCAATGTAAAATAGCTTTCTGTATTTTTTATATTGCACATGCCATTTGTCAAATTTAAAATGTAAAAAAGGATGGAAATGACAGAAATTTTTTTTATTGTATATGTGTATATTTTATTTGACAACCTGACTGACAATAACAGCTTTGCTATGTCTCTCATAATGTGGAAAAAATAAACATTAATGGCCAAATATATAACACACCATATTTGTTTACTTATAACAAGCAATACAACTGAACATTGTAAATTTTAATAGAAATATTATGCCATAAAAGAAAACATGTCACAGGAACAGCTACAAGAAATCAAACCAGTTATCTTCATGAAACACATTTGTTTCTCAGTTCTTATCTATGGATTGTATTTCCTGGTGCTGTTGTACCTTACACCTACGTATTGCAGTTTAGAGTACAGGTAGTAGCTGTTGTTATAGATGGTTTTGTGAAAAGATTATTGCTTTTAACTTATTATCAGGATGTAGTTTTATGTGTCTTTGCATAAACATGAAAGGATTATGATAGTTAGATCAGCTATCACTATGGTGACTTTCGTGAAATTTAAACACTAAACTTTGATTTCACAAAAGTCAACATTATGCTGTAACCACATATTTTTATTACACTCAACCTGAGGTTAAGCTCTCTGGAAGAAATATTTCTATCCTGGTATATACATTCGTAACTTAAAATATAAATTTTGTGTGCAAGTAATTTTGTGACATATCCTTTGTCGAAAATGCTATCCATGCATTTTCAAAAATGTCACTCAATTGTAGATGCTAAACAATCACAAAACCTTGATTTTACAAATAATTTTAAGTGTGGTTGTTTCCTTTTTTGGTGTATGTGCAGGTATGTACTAAATAAAAACATTGTATCATCTGTCTGTAAAAAAAACAGCCTTAAATGTCTTTTAAACTTCTATGTTTCCAGTAATTTTATAACTTTATTTGTCATAAAAAACGTTGTTTCTTAAAACTTCAGATAACATAAAACAGACCATAGAAGTAAATCTCGATGAAGTTTTTCTTGCAAAAAAATGCACCTTCTCCAAACTAATAAATCCCATTTGTATGATGGTGATGATAAATCCTATTTGTTTCACATTAAATATGTTTACAGACAAACTATTAAATGTTACCATCACTCCACAACCTAATCAAGTGAGAGGTGGAAATGCTACTGTTACAAGTCTTGTTTCTAAAGCACTGGTAGATGGAAATGGAGCTTTAATGTATTTCAACCAACAAAATAGAAATAATGTAAGTTTAAATGCTGTAAAAACAGACAGATATTTTATTATTCTCATTACATTTTTTGTACACTATCAACAGAAGTAATCTAGGTACACATAATCAATTGATAAATTCTCTTTTATTTTTAAGCTATTTAAATATATAGAGATACCGTAATATTACACGCATTTGACAATAGTTTCACCTTTTAAAGCTAAATGTTAGGTGTCTTTTTTGTACACTTAACTACTATGCACATAAACAATATGTTTACCAACTTAGGACAAAACGTTTTGAGATAAATGTGTGTTTGTATTTGTTGAAAATAAAATTAAAAAAACAGTTGTATCACTACTGACTTTAGGCAAATCTTTGTGGTTTTGTTTGTTTAGTTATTGGCCTATGTAGGATCAAAAATAGGATGTATGAACAGCAGATTGACATCTGTTTTGAGAAGGTAGGAATTGTTAATGTGATTATCTTCACAAGTTTACTTCATTATCCATGTATTGAGTGATAAAAAGTTAAAAATCTTTGTTACAAAAGTTGTACAGGTGGACTTTGCATCTATTTTTCCTAAAAATTTTATTATCTATTCATCTATACAATTACATTACTGATGGACCTTTAAGTCATATATCTCCATTTAAGGTGAGATGAATGTCCTTATTACTATTCTTTTCTCCAGGTGTCATTCACCAGTACTACAAGATGGCAAGTACGTTGTTGTTGTGGAGTTTTACAATATTTCATTAAACCACTCAATGGTTATTTGGAATGTTATTGGCAAACCAATAACAACAGTCTTTAGTGTCAAAGGTAAATACAATGGAGCTTTGGTAGGTGGTGAAATTTGTTGTTTGTACTGATGTTAAGTCTGTGGTGGATTCACATAGCTTTAAATTAAATGCAGCAGGCCTGTGACCATTGGCTGGTTAGCAAGTTTTTGCACATTATAATTTTTTGGGATACATAACATGTCTATTTGTGTGAATATTAACATACAGCATTTATCCAAACTAACTAACAAGCATTTCATTATTGAGTTGGGAAAATTAGGTTGTTGCTTCATACCAACAGAAAAAACTACTAAAATGTCATCATTTCCTGTTTGTTGCTTTCCAGATTGTCCGTTTGACTCCTACACAAATCATTCACCTATAGTAGTTGCTACTGATTATACATACAAGTCACCAGGTAAATTTACATGTCCAGCAGGCCAAGAGTTGTTTTACAGCAACTCAACCCCTGGTATCAGGGATACTACTTGTCAAAATGATGCAAAATGGTTTGGAGCAGAAGGACTTGAATGCTGGGGAGGTAACTAATAAAATATTCCATACAGATATTAACCTCTACTTTAATCTTCTACATTATATTAGTTTTGCAGCCATTGTAAAACTTCTTTAAACAATTTTTGATCGGTTTTATTACGGAAGTATCATGTGTAGCAAATTCTGAATGTTTCTATGTGTCAGTGACCAGCAATAATGTTTGTGCAGCTCCAAATACAACACTTACTGGAAACCTTTTGGGAGTAGTTGGAAACCATATCACTGTTACCTGTGGTTATGAACATCCATTATATCCAATTGTGCAAAGTTTTGTTTTTGAAATTAATGGAACTGCGATTCTCCATGTAACTATTGGTTTGGATGTTGCACCTATGTGCCAAATAATAACCTAACACTGGGTATTAACAATAGTAATTAACCATTGATAAGGAAATCCTATTTGACTGGCTCGTTTGACATAGGCCACACATGAGTTCTAACTGTTCCTGACCTGACTTCAATTGCAAACCTGATATAAAGTTACTTTGTATCAATGTCCATGTTACTTAAACATTTTACGGAAATGTAACATTAGGTTGTGTGTTATAATATTTTTTATGTGCAATGTACATCCGTTTACATCGCATCATTACTGCTTTATAACTTTGGTGCCAACCCAAAATCTTTTTAATACCTTTGCAAATATAAATACGTGTATTGTATTATTTGTGATCCATAATTCTAGTTTGCATATTTCTTTATTTTGCTCATACACGTTTCACTGTAAAATGATCTCTATTCCAATACCTTTGCAACCAAAATAGCCTTTTTTTCCAATTTTGTTATCAATGTTTTGCAGAGGAAAATGCTTGTGCTCAACCTAACTTATGAAAGGAACTTTAATACAATTCGATGTCAAGTGGTTACAAAGTACACAAAGTTACGAACAAACAAAGGATGGTCTCCAATCAAAATACTTAATGTAATGTGTAAGTATTTTTATTTATTTTTTGAAGCGTGGCAAAAGTTAAAAATACTTCTTGTTATAAATCCTCTAAAAGTTAAACCATTTTGGAACCACCAAAATCCATTCATGTGTAACCATCCCTGTTTATTGGAATTCCAATCCAATCCTTCTCCTTATGGTGCAAAGCTCTATACACCAGGTGTGTTTACTACAACTACACCTCTTATAAAAGTAGGCTTTAATGCATTTGTACATCCACAGGAAAAAAACACTTAAATGTAATAAATTATTTGAACCTCAACAATGGACAATTTAATTTTATCCCAAAGGTTAGTAGATGTAATGTTTTGTTGTGGACTTTAGTAACAATATAGTTTTCAGGATGCCCTTCTTAATGGCGTGTACACACTTGAAGTGAAGAATTCTGTTGGAACAACCAATTTTACATTTAAAATTGCCAAAGAGGAAACAATTACCAGTCCACTACCACCACCAGCAACTACACAAGCATCAACAACAAAATGTCTATCACTCGTAATAGGGATCGCACTTGGTGAAGCCACTCTACTCATTGTATTAAATGTGTTGCTTGTGATCTATTTCAAACGTCGTCTTGGCAATTCAGGTTGTGTTGTTTGTTCATATTTTGGGAATATGTTTGTACGAATATTTTTTCTTGGTACTTATTTTGGTCTTAGGCCTAATTTTTTTTATGGAAAACTCAAATACAAGAGAGCATCAAGTTTTTGTTTATATGCAGATATAAAAACAACAGAAGACAATCCAGTGTATGTTAATGTCCATGTTGAAAAAAAGGATGATTTTCAAGTAAATGCTCAAATATCTTCATCATCACCTGAAGCCATAAAGTCGGAATATGAAAATGTGTGTTGGTGAAAGAGATTAAGTAACAGACTGTATTTTGGCAACAATTCTTTATTTTATTGTTTGTTCCTTTTGCATGACTTTACCACTAAAATATAGTTGAACTACACGTTTTTCGAATTTGTAAAAGTTTTAAATTTCGACACTAGAAAATATTGAA
Organism: Ascidia mentula; assembly: GCF_947561715.1. Lineage (NCBI taxonomy): Eukaryota > Metazoa > Chordata > Ascidiacea > Phlebobranchia > Ascidiidae > Ascidia > Ascidia mentula. The sequence goes on from NC_138569.1 coordinate 821,782, forward strand.
TAAATTCCTCAAACTTGCGCACTGCCACCTTATTTGGCCGAAATGCACTTTGTATTGAATTTAGTGGAACTCATTGTTTTTCATTTATACTTGTGCTGAATGTTAGATCTTATTTAATCCTTGCTGTGCTTTCTATGAGACTGAGTCTGTGGTTCAGTTATAACATTGCCTTCCTTTGTTTGTGTTTCGTATTTTTTCTTTCAGTTAACGTTTAAATTTAAGAGGAAATACCGTTCTTTCAGACTAACAACCGACCTATTGCTCTTGCAATATTATTACTGCTACTTTGATTTTTTAACAATTTTCAAAGAAAACTATGCATATTGGTATTGTTTTGAGAGTGGCTTGAAAGCATTGTCGTGTAAGGTTTGGACCTCCCCAGCAAACCGTTTTATCCGAATAAACAGTTTATTATCAGGCTATGGCAGTGTTTCTCAAACTTTTTCCGATCACGTACCGCTCATTTGTTTTTTAATACACTGGGTACCACCGTATTACTATACCATATCTGTTATGACATAACACCAATGAATAACAATTTAGCCAATATCACCAGTTGCTTGGTTTTCTTTATTGTGCATTTGTGACGCAATAGTATCAACGTGAATTGTTGCACAGTTGAATACACGATGTCAGAATTACTTCAACAGTGCAACAATTTCACGTTGATACTACAAATGCACAATAAAGAAAATCGACATCATGTATTTGCAGCGGTTTTGGCTTCTGCAAAGTCCGGCAAATTGTATAGAGTAGACTAAATCGCGTACCACTTGAAAAGCTCTCGCGTACCACAGTTTGAGAACCACTGGGCTATGGGAATAAATCCCAAGCCGGCGAATAGCTTGTAGAGTCTCAGTAATAATAGCAGTGTAACAGTAATACGAAAGAACAAGTAGAATCGAATGGAATCAAATAGAATGAATTTACCGGTCTAAACTGGGCTTTTTAATACTGTGATACTTTATCTCTATACTGAGAGCTGATTGGTCAATAATGTCACGTGATATCACGAACCGCTCGAAGTAATATAATACAAGAACATAGTTGTGATGTGACCTAAGCATAGGAGAACATTTTATGTGGCAAACAGGATGTTGAATGAATCACTTTACTCGAGAATATTCGATGGCTAAATCATTTGGGTCACATTATGGGATTATGCAGTGCACGTGCAAAGCTGCACGCAAAACATTACGCAATACAAGCACTGGTTTCTGTGACGTATGTTACAGTCGAATGGTCTTATGCATATTTAAAAGTTAATTGTTTGTGAATTTAATCACATCACATAGTTTGAGTAGTTTTTATACGTTGAACTTCTAAAATAATATCATATTTAACGTCGTTTCTTGGTGTTGGTTGTGTGCTATACCATTGCCCTGAGGAAGTCTTGTTTGATAGCAGGCGAAACGTCGGTAGAAACAAGTTATGTTTTATTGTGACAGAAGGACAGATTATTAAATTAAAATATTTAAAGTCATCTACTGGCCACCGCTTCCCAAGGTGTGGATTATCTATATTGTTGCAGGTGTCAGCGCTGTTTTGTGTGACTTATTATTGTTCTTATTACCAATCTATAACAGGAAATCTATAATAAGAAGTCACACGAAAAATATTTTTACAAAGTAATTAAAAAACATTGGGATCAGTATATTTGTAATCCGGTAGAAGTTTAAAGAAGTTGCAATGTTCATTATTATAAATTAATTAGCACAGATTTAGGAAATGTGTTATTATGTTGCCTTCCATCTTTGACGTTTTCGCTTGTTTAAATTCGACACTGTGTTTAATAAGTTTGAAGTAAAATTTAAGGTCAAATGTTAAAATGGAAGGAATGTTGAACTAGTTCTTTATTTGTATCAAACTTTTGAACAATATTGAAAAACTGACATTCGAAGTTTAGTCGAGATTTTACGTAAGTTTGTAGGCCTACAGCGCTTTGCATTAAAGATGCTTAAAAAATCAAAATGTTATTGATAAAGGTATGGTTAACAATTTCCAAAAACACGTACCGTGATGTTTAGTTGAAAGTGTAACATACGTCACAGAAATCAGTGCTTGTTTTTTGTAATGTTTGTGTGCAGCATTGCACAGGTATTTCATAATTCATTTCGTTGGCAGCATTGCACAAGCATTTGCAAGCCCGTAACCAAACGTATCAAATATTTCGCAAGCTTCAACTCAAATTCAACGATTTGCTGGTGAGAACGGGGCAGAATTAATCGAAGAGGCTCAATTCGCGCTCAGGCCATCGAGAAACTGTTAAATATCTCTGAGACCCTTGTAGTTATTTACAAAAGCGAGTTGTTCATAGCATTTTAAACTTATAGCTATTTAGCTCATGGCGACAAAGGGCGCCTTGACCATATGTTAAAAAATATAGCGTTGCATTTCCAATATAGAAGAAAGTGTAATGCAACTAATTTAGATGCTTTAAATACATATGGGACAAATTTAATAAAAAAGGTACTAATGTTTATAAAATTGTGGTTGATAAGGGTGTGGTGTCCGCGTCACATTTTAGAATAGTTACGCTCGTAGATTATGTGTTTACTGTTTTACCTAATTACTTTGACCTATCATCAACAGATTTTGCATTTAAAGCTTATTCTAAATAGAAAAAAATAAACAATAACAATTGGTGCACCAAAGCATACATCCAAACATTTTTCTTGTAATATTAATTTTGAAAAGAAGAAAGTAGGCAGACACTTATTTTCAAATTTCATTTTCGTCAATAAACAAGCCTAAAAATTTTTAATTTTTTATTTCTCCAAAACAAACGAAGAAACGGACATCTTAGTTTAGTTTCCTTTAGACGCCTCCATAGTATTTTTGGGTCTTTTACAGAGCATTCGAAATAGTCATTGTCAGTCATGGCGCCCTCATACCAAAAAGAAATCTTGATCGGGATTCGTGACAGGGATATTCTGTGTTTGAAAACCGATGTGGTCAAAAGTATGCTGGACAAGACATAATCGACAAGGTACTATTTAATGCATTGATTCAAAAAATTAAAAATACCAACGATGTTAGGACAAATATATCAATATTTGTCATAAATCGGCCATAACTATTTTTAGTCATTTTTATGTCGTTGATAAAAAAAACTTTCATAAAATTTCATAAAAAAAAACTTTCCAACCATACCAAACTTGCGTAATTTTCTCAGCGGACTGTATGCCTGCTAACCGAGTAATAATCATAACCGTAATAAAAAATACCTTTTTCGCTCATAACATTTTCCCAAACTTCGGGAAAAAACCTTTCTAACGACACCAAGCTTAAGGTTTATAAAGTTGAAACATAATTTCTGAAACTACATGCCATTCTATACAACTTGTGCAAATCGCAGAAATCCATTGAGAAACGGCAAAGTTATGGACGTCTGAAGTTTTCTAGACTGAAAAAAAAATTTTATCGACTAGCGTCTCTTTGGTCCCAAGGCCCACGTATCTCAAGTGGGCCAGAGCCAAAGCTGTGAACAGTTTAACGCTGTAGGGCGTTATACACAACGTTTGCAGAAAATATAACACTGCCGTATACCTGACTCTTCACAAAAAACTACTATCGAACCCAAAGTCAATCGATCAGTTAAATACATAATTGACTATCGACGAGGACTAATAATGAAACGCTACAAACCACGCGTACAAATGGTTCAATTCTTAAAGTCTTTTTCTCTCCCTCTAAAGTCTGTCTTTAGTCTTTTTAGTATTGTTACAGTATTTACTAAAAAACACAACTTAATAATTTGCAAACATGACGTCGACACTATAACGGCATGTTTTTTTTTAATTCTTGTTACTTATTCGTAAATGTCTAGCGTATAGTGCGGAATCGTATGTCTTAATGTTTTGGTTTTGTTGTAAACAGTAACTTATGTCACTTGGGAATCCTAGTTAACTAAAATCGCCAGCTAACAAAACTTTGAACGCAGATAACTCGACCATCTTATAGGCTGACTAAGTTCTTGATGTTCTGAAAACACTTTAAGTCACCACCGAAATAAGTTTCGTAATTTAAATATAATCCACATTCCACAGACATATATGACAGTGCATGGAACTTCACTTTGTTACATCAAAATGATGTAATGTTGTGTGTGATGTCACATATCGCCATCTATATGATTATGTAATTTGGGGATTCCCTGATATTTAAGCAGGTACTTACGATTGTGCACTGGACCCAAATCATCACATTTATTACTAGCTTTTATGATGGATTAACTTTCTGTTTCGTAACTGTATTGAATGAATACACGTATTAAACAAAACTATGCTTGGAATAATTGTGCACTGTATTATTATTTCCTTCTTAGGTTCATGTGCAGGTAATCTTTTTTAAAAGAAATATTTTGTATATGTTGCTGCTTAATGCACTTTTTTGCAGATTAAATGTTTAGTGATAACTTTAAAATACTTGTATACCTAAAAGCTTTATGTTTGCAGGCCAGATTGTAAATGTTACCATCACTCCTCGACCCAATCAAGTAAGAGGTGGAAATGCTACTGTTACAAGTCTTGTTTTAAAGAATGTGACTAGGCCTGGACCTGCCATGTTTTTTAATGAATTTAGTAAGACTCACGTAAGTTAATGGCGAAACAAAAATAATCTAATGAGTTCAACATAACAATGTGGTTGTCACTTTGCATTGCAAACAGATTTTTACACTAAAATATTCAGACAGGTCTTTCTTTACTTGTTTTAATTTTTTGTGTAGTTATTGGCTTATGAACATTTAAGACTACAATGTCGGAACAACACATTGATGTCTATTTCATGGAGGTAAGGGCTTTGTTTTGCTTAAAAAATAGCGAGACACGAACAAATTCATACTGTAGAAAAACCATACAAGTGTAATATATGTGATAAAGCTTTTGGCCAAAAAGACATTTTAGAATCTGCAGTAGTGTGTATCTTTTTGAGTGCAACATATGTGATAAAACTTTCACCTTCTTAAGTGCTTAAACTGTAAAAAACAAAGGCTTGCCGCCAAACTGCAAGTCCTAGGGGTGGTACAAACAGCCCTGGGGGACCTCAATAAACAGTCATGAGACATCTAATTCTGAATGCATTTTGTAGAGGAGGGTTAGTGACTTTACTTTGTTGCAAATGGAGGATACCTTCTGTGATTTTTTTTTTCACAAAACAAACCTACATTTTTTGGGTCGGGACTAACAGAAAATCACAAATTGACCATGCTGTGATTCATCTTTCCACAAAATCCACCTCAATATGTTGGTAGTTTTACAGTTACATGTTCAACAGCACCCTCTGCCAATTTACTGCCTGACTAATGACCCTGAAAACCATAGTAAAACTACCCAAAACAAGCTGAAAATCGCCCCGGCAACAGCCTGTTCATCTGCCTCCATTTATCTAAAACACTGGCATCCATACATGACCCATTCCATTGTTACACACAATGAAATTCTTTTCCATAGAACTACAGAGATGCAGCCTTTAAACTAGATTCTGTACACATTTTTAATCTATATTTACATAACTTAGGCAATAAAACCTGGAAGTTTATACCACAGGAAAAGCACAATAAGACAAAATTTCACCATGCAAAACCTAAAACAAAAAGTTTTGTATGTACCAACAAGTACATTTTACAGTTGTTTTGTATTAGCACCATCGGTAAACATAAATACTTGCTTAATGTTATTAATTTTTTATTGAAACTTATATTTTAACTCTCACTATTTGATACAATATGTAAACCAGACTTAAAAAAACGTTTTCCTGTATTTTCAGTTGCCATTTACTTCTACTCCAAGATGGGAAGTATGTTGTTATTGTGGAATTTTACAATATTTCATTTGACCACTCAATGATTATTTGGTATGTTGATGGAGAGCTAATCCGAACAAACTTCAGTATTAAAGGTAAATTACTTAGTTATATTGGTATTTTTGCAGCTTTCGTAGGGTTGTGACAATATTCCTTATCTGGACCATTGTTTGTATGTTGTATGTCGGTAATAATTTTTTAAGGATCATATATTAAAAAGGGTGCAGAAAACATGCATGAAACTAGGTATAAGGTAGCTGAATATTCAAAGCGAATTTAAGTGTGCTTTGTTAAAATGCTACCCACATTTTTAATGCAAGAGGGGCACCTAATTAATTCTGTGCCATTTAAAGGGGTACTGAATGACATTATTTGTTTAATGATTTTGGTAGACTGCCCATCAGACTCAAAAACAAAGATTGTACCTGTAGTGAATGCGATTGATTACACATACAAGTCACAAGGTCAGTTTCAATGTCCAGCAGGACAAGAGTTGTTTTACAGCAACTCAACTCCTGGTATCAAGGATACAATTTGTCAAAATGATGCAACATGGTTTGGAGCTGATGGGTTGGAATGTTGGGCAGGTAATAGCATCTAATAATAAACAATTTCATAAACCAACTAAAATACTGCTCTTCTAGCAAACTTTGTTATATTGACCTTCATCAGGAGGTATGAAGTGTAAATCAAGCAATTTCCTTATCATCTTTTCACAACTTTGTTAATGTGCCACAACATTGTCCACATTGCTTGTTTTACATTCCATACCTCCTGATGAAGGCTGCTGAATAACAGCCGAAACGTCAATAAAATAAAGTTTGCCAGAAGAGCAGTACTCAGCAAAAAAAACATGCCTTCCAGCTTCAGTAACAATTTATTCAATTAAAATAATATTTGAATTTTTATGTGGCAGTCATAAACATTTCTTGATACCTTCTTCCACTTATTGTGAGAAACAAATTATGTGCGTTTATTGTGTTTGTATTCAGCGCTTATGTTTATGCAGCTCCAAACACAACGCTTATGGGAAACTTTGCTGGAACTGATGGAAGTATTGCAACTTTCAACTGTGCATATGAACAACCAATATATCCAACAGTGCAAAGTTTTCTTTTTGAAATTAATGGAACCAGGATTTACATTGCAACTGTATGTGATTTAGGATATTTGTTTGTTATTAGTTTTATTCATCTTGATTGTGTAGTTAACATACTCTTTTGATTTTGGTACACCATGTCATTTACAAAATGGAATATTTAACATTTTCAAAACTCCTCATATGGACAAAATTTTATTTTTATATGTGAAAACCTAATCAAACTTGTTGCAGACAATAAAAGTCATACGATAGTCTTATTACTTTAATGAACTTTTGCAGCTTAAATGATTATTTTGAAACCTAGATTTTGTTGCAATTAATAATTTATTTGCCAATGTTGTTGCAGACATCAATTATCCAGCTTACTCTTTATCATGAAATGAACCAAAATACAATTCGATGCCAAGTAGCTACAAATTACACTAAGTTACGACCAAACAAAGGATGGTCTCCATTTAAAACACTTAATGTTATATGTAAGTTTAATTTTTGTTTGGTGTGTTAAGAAAAATCATAAATTGCGTTTAATCACCTTTTATAAACCTTTTATTAAGATAAACCATTTTGGAAACAATTTCCTTTTAAGTGTAATCTTCCATGTTCACTGACATTCAAATCCAATCCTGCTCCAAATATTGCAAAGCTCTACACACCAGGTATATTCGGTACTTTCACTTCTAATTTTTGTTTAAAGTTCCCCTTATTCTTTTTTTTTATATCCACAGATGGCAAAGACTTCAATGTAACAGAGAGTTTAAAATCAAAAATTGGACAATACAGCTTCATCCTAAACGTACATGAATGAGATGTTTAATGTTACAAAATATAGTCAAAACATCTTGTTTTCAGGAAAGTCTTTTTAACACTGTTTACACACTTGAAGTGGTGAATTCTGTTGGAGCAACTAATTTCACATTCATAGTTGTGGAGCAAACTACACAACCTATTGCTACCACAGATGCAAAATCACCAGCAACTATTTTACCAACACCAACAACAGATAGTCTATCACTTATAATAGGGATCGCAGTTGGTGAAGCCGCTCTGTTTATTGTATTAACTGTGTTGCTTGTCCAATACTTCAGACGTCGACTTGTCAATTTAGGTTTGTTATATTTATGTGTAAGTTGTTTCTGTTCAGTAAAATCACAAGCACTTTGGGTTTTAAGATCTGGGAATACATGTACACAAATACCTTTTAATTTCATCAGCCATTAGTAATTTTTTGTTTGTATTGTTTCAATGAAAATAACTGACAACATGTTTCAATGTTTACACTGTGTAATTTTTTATTTTTATAGCCAACGTATTCTTTATTGTCAAGCAACTAATATGCATTTTTTCTGCCTTTCTTTTATCTGTAGATAAGAAAGAAACAGAAAACAATCCAGTGTATGAAAATATCCAGGATGAAAACCAGGATAGAAATAAAAGTCACATACCTCCATCAACACCTCAACCAATCAAGTCAGAATATGAAAATGTGACTTAAATTTGTTGCAGTGAAATTGTAAACCAGTATTTTAATGCTTTCTTTATCCAGTTCCAATGCACTTAAATTTTTGTAAAACTTAGTAAAACTCAATGCTTATTGCATATTTTCAAAAATATTTTAAACTGTTACTGCATGTAGGCCTGCTACGATCATACCAACAGTTTTAAAGTTCAAGAGACAATCTATTAAGTGACCTCTTCTTTTTTACTGTCTAGTTGGATGCTTTATTCTGAATGTGGAAATCATTTTTTCTTTAAATATAAACACACAACATAAGTATTGTTGAACTTGTAATTTAAACAGATGTTTGAATTTATGTTTTTTGGGGAGTGAGAGTTTATGACATCACAATTGGCAATTGTAAGTCTGGTGAATTGATAACCTTTATGGTTTTATCGCTGCCCATGCCATTTTATTTCTTTTGTGTATTGTTCAACTGCATAGTTGTTGTTTTTTTTGTGCAAAAATGCACAAGGTTTGATGAATTCAAACTCACAGTTGATAAGTGATTTCAACACGTTGAACTGCTGAAATAATAACACATTTTACGCCTTCTGCAATGACTTCCCATGGCGTGGGTTTCTTCCCATATCTGCCCACATCCGTTTATGTTGGTTGCGGGCGCCTGTGGCTTTTCCTTTGTGTGATTCTTAACCTTTTGCGTAGTATGAACACTTCTTAAAATCACCAACCACTTTGTCACAGGTTTAATAAATTGTTTTTTAAACCACATCCAAATGATTTAGCAAACGCCCGTAGAAACATATATCAATATGCTGAGTAAGAATCACTGGTTAATGGTATTGTTTTTTTTATTGCATAAAGCATCTCATTCGTGGCTGGGTATTGAATGCGTTTAATAGTATGTTTCCAACAATATACAACAAATACAAGCATGCAGCGTACAAATAGGATTCCTCAATCGCTGCTTTGCTGAAGCTAAAGTCTGTTTGCGTGTTCTTGCTGATATAGACTACTGAGTTAAAAGCTCCGTGAACAGACTTCTTTATTAATGGAAACACACGATTGCAATTACCAGGTGGCTTAAGTTTAACTTGTTTCAAGCGCGTTTAACACGTGACTGAATTGCAGCGAATTTAACTATATAAAGAACATGCGAACGTTTACAGCGCGATGGCAAGAATAACGACAGGGCCGAGAGAATACGAGCGACTGAGAGTAGGCAAGACAAGCCTAGACTGGGCTGTTGAAGCATTACGAAAATGGGCGTTTTATAACAAAGTGTCAGAAAAAATGTGTTGTCCAGCAGGATGCCAGAAAGCCTGTGGGAGCTCCGGCAGGAAAGCTTAACACCGTCTGCAGTCTTCGGTCCGTATGTGTTCCAAATGTGTAAAGAATTAAGTAGGGAAACATGCGTGTTGCTACACATGTCCCTTCCTTGTGAAGATTGATAGTTTCTATCCGATATCCAATATCGTCTTGACCTTTGGCTGTTGCGAAGTGGGTTGCATTGAATTCGGTGATTTGTGGTGGTTATCGGCCGCATTATCGTCTTGGTTTTGCTGTCACGGTGATTCTTTTTTTTTTTCTGTGTACAAAAGAAAATCAGCAGTAAAATGCTCAAACAATTTAAAATATCAAGCGTTTATGGAAATTGCGTGCTGCATGACAAATAAAACGGTTATTAAAAACTAAAGTGAACCACAAATTCCATCGCATTGGAGCGTGCGCAACCAATGCTTACATTTTCTCTTGGGCCGTCAAAAAGCATAGGCAACGACCCGCATGCGACTTAATATGCGCGTACAAAAAAAATAAAAGGGCTCAGCTGGATGGCCGTCAAAAAGTAAATTGGCTCATCTCGTGTAAAGAAATCATCTGTACTCATTCAGGTACATGTATGAAAAAAGAGCCGGCCTTGCGATAGCAATATGCAACAACAAAAACTAGGAATAACCAATTATCCTCAAAGCCACTTTTTGGAATAATGCCAAGTTTTAAGACACGTCACACTTAATACTTCCAAACTGGAGGTGATCTTCCTAAAGATAATGGACTTACAAGAGTTAGGCGTCCTCTCGTCAAATTTACGCTACAAGAAATATCAAAAGTAGACGAGGACTAAGTTTGTGGCACTAATAGTTAAAAAGAAACATGTTTTGGGATATGACAGCAACAAAGACCATAAAACGTTAAAAGTGGTAGTTTAGTTTAGGATAAATTCATGTCACAAAAATATGGGCCAAAACTTAAAATCATACGTGAGTTAGGTTAATCAGCAGTTTCATGCTTCAACCAGCCATAACAACCCTAGCTAAAATAGTGCAAGGATTTCTCGTAATTGAACGTCAGTCGTGCTTGACTAAATGCCATTGGCATAGAAGTCATGTCGTCAAGACCAGGGAAGGTCTAAGGTATTCCGACATAATGACTGTAAATTGTAAATCTGTGACCTTGCTACACGAAAGACGTCAGGTCCCTTAACTGCGCCGCGCCTCTGCTGCTGTGCATATAGAGGACTTTCTAAGCAGACAAAATGTTTAGGCTAGGGTCCACAATTCACCATTAAGTAACGTCAAACACGTATGCCAATAAAACTAACGTTTTAGTTACATGAGTTACTTCAACTAAAGAACCCCTTTCTTGAAACAAAAAGAATATAACACACACATACATACATACTGACATAACCATATAGGATAGGCGTTTTACTTGCATATAGTATACTTAGCATAGTATAGTTTCACAGACAAAACATGCTTTAAGAGCAGTTTGGCTTTAAACGTAGTGACTTGTTAAAATTGCGTTAAAACTTATATATTAAAATTACAGTACCGGGTTATAATTGATGCTAGTTATTGCGTCCACATCTTTTCTCGCGTCCGTCATGGTAATGGAGAACCATCATCTACCATTCGCCACGAAATTCACACCTAAACAAGTAAAATTTCGTGAGAATCACAAAGTACAATGCAATAGAATATTACCAAAACTAAACGGAACAAACCAACCTGGTAAGAGCAATTGTGATCACGTCGGGCAAGGTCACCAGTGCAGCGTACAAGTAGGATTCCCAGTCGCTGCTTTGCTGAAGCTAAAGTCTGTTTGCGTGTTCTTGCTGATATAGACTACTGAATTAAAAGCTCCGTGAACAGACTTCTTTATTAATGGAAACACACGATTGCAATTACCAGGTGGCTTAAGTTTAACTTGTTTCAAGCGCGTTTAACACGTGACTGAATTGCAGCGAATTTAACTATATAAAGAACATGAGAGTAGGCAAGACAAGCCTAGACTGGGCTGTTGAAGCATTACGAAAATGGGCGTTTTATAACAAAGTGTCAGAAAAAATGTGTTGTCCAGCAGGATGCCAGAAAGCCTGTGGGAGCTCCGGCAGGAAAGCTTAACACCGTCTGCAGTCTTCGGTCCGTATGTGTTCCAAATGTGTAAAGAATTAAGTAGGGAAACATGCGTGTTGCTACAAGCATCAGTTGGTGTGAAGCACTTTTCCTCTACAACTTCCAGTCAACTTGACCCATTCACAAAGGATTCAGTTTAAGTTCACTTTCATGTGTTTGTCCGTCGCATTGGGCATTGGGTTGTAAAAGCGAAAATTTAATAATAATGTAGTCGGTGGTAAGAACTAATGTACTAACTCCAACAAAAAAATGTTCAACTAATTTTTTTCATTGTGAAATGGCAGTATGCGTTAGGAATAGTAAATGAAATGAAAAATGTCTGATGGAGCATAACAAACTAGTGCACTAAAGCGGTAATTTGCAAGTGTTGTTGTTTTTTCTGGTAAGTTGTTGCATCCCTTCACAAAAAAACTAGACGTTTGCATTATAAAATCAATTTTGGGAATTTACCCAACATATTCTGGCGGTGGAGGGCGCACGAACGATACAAAAAATTACAAACTGGCACCAGATTTAAAAAAAACGGGTTTGAACGGGTTTGTGACGAATCCGGGAGCATTAAAAATGATAAATAAATCCCAGGCGTAAAACCTTATAATTTAATTGCCGTTTTTAACAACCATGTTACAAGTTTGGGTATAAGCTGCAGACAGATGGCCACCGTTTCGACCTGAAAGGTCTCATCAGTGCAGCTGGTGTGACTATAAGACGACTTTGCTGACCAAACGGCCAAGCAAAGACTTCCACTTTGTGGTGACTATACAATCACCGTCATCTGTTGGGCACCGAACTAGGTGCAACCTTACGAAGAAAACAAGATGGAAACACTGCGGCCAAGCGAAGTTCAACCAATAGTGCCGTCATGTTACAAGTTTGTTGAAACAAGACAATGAACTGTACGAAATAATTTTCCAACACAGGGATTCATGAGAGGTTTCTCGTTCGTTAAACCTCCGAGCTCACAAAACGAGGCGTTTACGTACGGGAATGCGTCACTTTTGAGGAAAAAAACCTTTGCGTCGCCTGTAGTAGGCTACTATGTTTCTGATTACGAGTTGCGTGTTTTGCCATAACTTGCACATATAAGGTCTTGAATTTAACCAACTCTTTGATACATTTCTTGTTTGTATTTCATAATTTAGGTAAGTTTACGATAACACGAGTCCGAAAACACAAACAAAATTATTGCTTCGGTTTTAAGCTAAGTTGTTACGGAAATGTCGAACACTTCACTGATCAATCTCATCTTGATTGTTTTAAAATTTTAAATAAATTACAATGCGAGTTATTGGAATTATTCTCATACCGGACTTTGGGTGACAAAATATCGATTGTTTCCCTTGCAAGTTAGAACTTTCGTGTTCGTTCGGACGAAAAACATGCGAGTTATGAAATGGTCACTGGAAAGTGCACAAGTAAGCGTCTGAAAGAACACAGTTGGTATATTTACTTGAACGTTGTAAGAAACAACAAATATTGCAAAATGGACACCAATATTTTCGCGGTAGTTTTGGTGTAAGTTACATAGATCGGTTTTACTATGCTGAGAAATCAATGCAACCGCAAAAAAGCTGTTCGACGACAGCAACCGCCTCGATTGTGTTGGACATTTTGATAAATTTCATCGTTTCAAAATTTAAATGATTGGAAACATACCAACGATTAAATGCGGAGGAATAATTACAGAATATGCTGCCATATTGCAATTTTAGACAAAAATGAGTTTAGCGAATGGTCTGAGATCCTCGTTAGTTAGCGAGAATTGTTCAGCGAGAACGCGGATTGTGTTACCAAAAGTTGCGTTAGCGAGGTTTTGCGTCAAAAGCGACCTCGCTAAAGTGGTGAGGTGTGCTCATTATGCCGCCTCGGATAGGCGTCTTGATGGAGTTGGCGACAAAATATTAGACGCATTAGAAATTATAAAAATTTTAGCTGTCAAAAAATAGTTATGGCGGTAATAGGTTTGGAAGCAATCTTGTGAATGAACATTTTTGTCGTCTAAACGTAACTTCCCTCTTCCCTCTTGTGTTATTGTAATGTACAAAGAGCTTGTAATGTGAATAAGGCAAGTACATAATTGGCTTCTATTTCCATATTGGGTTGCCGACTTCTTGTTTGCTTTTGTTACGGCCTATATACAAAATAAACCGCAAGCACTTCATACGCAACTTTTAAGTGTATCTGTTATTTTATTTTTAATGAAAAAGAGTGAAAAATATGCATTCATTAATTAGATGCATAAATGACAGAAGTTACTCTCAACTGTAAGTTCGGTCACCAATGTTTCAGAAACTAACCTGTTCAGCAAACTTGTAAAGTTCATCTGGAGAAAAAATTTGTGTCCCCCAGCAAACTTAGCGTGAGACATAAAAAATATTTCCTGTGGATGCAAAAATATCTCGCATAAATTTAGGTTATTCACGAAAAAATTACTTGCAAATGGTTGGAAGTTGGTTGATATAATTTATAACATGTAGGATTGGTTGACGTATGTGGATGTGAATTGGAAATAAGGCAGGATATAAAAATCACGCACCGCCCTGATCATGTTGCAAGTAGTCGGTAGGTTTCCTATCATTTTCCATGGCGCAATATCAGATTGCACCTACAGGTAAAAATCCGTGGCAAGAATTGACGTGTTACGAGAAGTGCTATTTTGGTCACAGAAACTGCAAAAATAATTTAAGAAACGATACGCTGTATCTTTTCTTGTCCGTTGCACACATAAACGTAACTTTATATTTAAATATTCGCGTTTTTTCACATACTTTGGTGCCAACAACCAATATCGAAACAACAGCTGAGCAACCGCCTGAATAGTTTGTTAAAGGTTTGTGACAATTATTTCTACTTGCACAGTAGTAAACTGATAATTTACATGAAAAATACTGACCACTGCAGCAACACGCATCATCGTATTAAATAGGTAGTAACACTGCTAAATAACAAAACGTAATATGATCAAAAACCGCCCTCGTGATTGTGCACGGGTTACAATCAAATGACGAAAAATCACAGCAGAACCGTCCGGCAATGAAACCGAAATCTGCAAAGAGCACCGTGCAAACGATTTGGTTAAAAAATTCACGAACAACAAGAAAAACGCTACCCTCGTTGTTGGAAGAATAATGATCAATGGCATTAGCTCTTAGGTAATGTTGATGGTGCGCACACGTAGGAGCATGGTGAAGTACAAGCTTTTCACTGCATGAAATTATACTAATATTGATATTTATTGCACAGCATTATGCTGAAGTCTGAACAACACAATCTTCCTTTGTCAAGAACCACAAGTTTATTGATATGATTTTATTTTAATATCTCCACAAAAATCAATCAAGGCACAAACATGTTTCGTTAAATCTTTTCGTAAAAAGTTTGTGTATTATATAATACTGAAATCTAAAACGGTTGCCGATAAATAACATCACTGATATTTATTTGGATCAAATATTTGTGCTGTTAAACAAGTGCTGATAACCTTGGACTTTGACATTTATAATATCAGTTGTAAATTAGGGCAGCCTTTTAAAAATTTTATTTGTAAATAAATACTATATGGGTAGAGTGATGGCGGTTGTAGTTTTGCAATCAAAATAAAATTTTGTCGGAGGTTAAAAAGGGGATGGAAAGGCAGAGCACAGTTAAAAGGAGGCATATCTCACTACCTATTGCTTGTTCAGTAGTAATTTATCAATGTCTTCAGACAGTCAAGTACCATAGGACTGTCATACAGTTTCTTACTATGAGGTAAGTTAATAAAACACAATGAAATTGCAACACACATTCCTGGAAAACCAACAAATACAAAATACTTGATCAAATCAACAACAGAAATATTGCAGCAGTTATAAATATATGCCTAAAACATCACATATATACATGTTGAAAATAAACACATTGTACATAACACTGCATTTATCAAACTAATATTTCAGGCTTACTGCATACTGCGATCAATTTGTGTAGGTACTATAGGAGTTTGTGTGTAAGGAACTACATTTAGAAATGTTTACGGGATAAGATATCGATAAGAAATTTTCATGAGAATTCACATTTAAACTAAAGGCACGACACAAGCAGCATTACGAAGTATGATTGGAGAAAATTTGTGCTCAGTTGTGGTGTTTTGATTGTTGGAGTAAAATTATTTAACGGTAAAAGAAAAGTGCTGTTGTATGAAAAACTCACACTTGATTGCAAACAACATAAACGAAAAACATGGCAAGTGGTGTGGAATTCCAGAAAGTGCCCAAAGCTGAAAAATACACAGTGATTAGTCTGTTAAGTTCAGTGCAAAGTTTAATTTTTGAGAGGGGGACAGCCTTCTATTTAATTTACCACACATAGTCCCTGATTCAGGAACAGTCTGCATATTCGAATATTTTTTACTTCAGTGAATATTAAAACTCTTAACACTTTGGTACCAATTAAATCGTAGAGTGGGTTTGTATGCTACTAATATACATGCATTACATGTAGTTACCTGTTTCTCCACCATTAGTAGTTGATGATGCAACTGGTGTGGTTGTAACTAAAACCAATAAATTAACAATACCATCATGTAACACTTGTGCAAGCTAATTATCCAGATTAACATCCACACCATGCAATATTAATGCTATGGACACAAAGACATACAATACATTAAAGTTTACAAATAGAAAACACTTCTGGATTTAAAATTGCCGGTATCATATTCTTAGTCATTCTAAACTTTTTTTAGGTAAAACACAATCACATAAAAAAAACAATCCGTCATAAAATGTGTCCTTTTACACAAAAAGTTCGTTTTCTGGCAAAAAAAAAAAAAATTTTATATCTTTCTCCACATTATATATTCAAGGTCAAAAATGCCATCCACTGGTACAAAAAGACACTTTTGTTTTGTGTTGTTGTTGAAATGTAACCATTTAACTAAAACATCCATAAACATAGTTTGGGCTTGCCGCTAGAAGGTATACATTTAAATAAACATTGTAAGATAGATGTTTACAATTGTGAAAATGCACCTGCAGCACAAGGCTCCACACTCCATGTTGCATTTGCAGTACAGGTAGCCACACTTGTTCTCTCAAAATTTGGTCCTTGACATGAAAGCACACAAGTTGTATTGTAATCTGCCATTGCAGGAGCATCCTGATTTGTGGTCACTGATTGAGAAATGTTTCCACAATCTTTAAAAAAAAACAAATATGTTTTATTTTACACACAGATAAAATATAAAAGCCAGACAAAATATTTTGATCTTTTCGCTTACTATTTGTTCTATAACAAAAATTCTTCAGTTAATTTCATAAAGTTAATTGGATAGTTAATAAAATAGTGTAACTACTCAGAATTAAACAATATGGACCAGTCTCTTTATACTCAGAACTATGAGAAAACCCGCGAGTTGTGTTCCTAGTGTAACTAATTGTTGTACTTTGTGGGACATTGACTATTTGCATAAACATGGCGTTTGACACTTGCAAGGTTGTAATTTTCATTTTGGGAAGCCCTGATTTAAATTAGCATGCAATATATTATCAAGTCACTTACACACTACTGACAGAAAAAAGCTGTCTACAAAATCAGTCACAGAGATACCAATTGTGAGATTGGAAGGTATGGCAACAAGGGGGGGTGTATAAGTTGAAGTCACAATTCCAGACTTCAAAGAACACGTTATGTTATTGAGTGCTGCTGCTGCATTATGACAACCAAAGTCGTAAAAGGAAAATTGAACGGAATTCCTTATCCACGAGGCCTTGACAATGTCTCTTGTAGAAAATGTTACAGAAAATACCACAGGGTAGTTGACGGACATGGTTCCCTGATTCTGTAATCCACCTGATGCTTGGATTGTTGGTGGATCTGTAATAACACATTATATTCATATATGAAAATAAAGCAAAGGTTTAATATAGAAGAAATGGAATGTTATGTGAAAATTTAAGGATTTGTTGAAATATTGGGCGCATTATACCTGATTTAATTGCCACATATTTGATAGTAGTGGTGAAGTATCACTAACATTGGGTACAAGGTATATTTCATTCATCAGTATTATTTATAGTTATTGTGGAAGTGTCCATAACAAACCTACTGCCAGAGGGAACAATAACGTTTACCACAACCTTGGTTGAACTTTTGACAACACTCGCAGTACTGACAGCTGTAAAAGGCAGACACTTAAAACATGTCATGATTTTTACTCACAACATTTTAATACCAGATGGTCGAAAATCTTTTAATTAAATCAAAATTCGTATTTCAATAATATTCTGAGAAAAGCAAGTAATAATACACACTTTCCTATCAAACAACATGGAACACAGGTTATTGGAGACAATAATGTCTCAACACAACTGGATCAAAGAAAATCTAGATACCTTACGTTTTACTGTTTAAATTACAGTTATATGTCATTGGAAACCTGCAACTTTTTCAAATTCGAATCATAATACCTGTAAAAATTTTACCCAGTAATGTCTCATTCTGTTTACAAAGCATAAATCAGTGATAAGTTAACAACACAATTTGATATTTGAATGAAAAACTTTGTGTGTCACCGATTGGCTTTGACACAATTGGATGAAAAAAAATAATAAAAATCAACACAATCACCTTTAATCCCACATTTATCCAACAAACAACAATGGTTACATACTTACAGCATTAATAACCCCAGTACATTTTCCGGGAAATATACAAAAATTTTTGAATTGGAAACCTATTGTATGAGTTCACCACTTTAGTAGATTAGCAAAGCAAGGGTTGACTACAAACAAAATATTTTCGTTAAAAAAAGGAAAAATGCACCTGCAGCACAAGTTGGCTCCACACTCCATGCTGCACTGGCAGTACAGGTAGCCATAGTTGTTCCATTATAATTAAGTCCTTGACATGAAAGCACATGAGTTGTATTGTAATCTGCCATAACAGGAGCATCCTGATTTGTGGTAACTGATTGAGAAATATTTCCACAATCTTTAAAAAAAGAAAATTATTTTACATATTTCACAGAAGAAATCGAGATAAAATATTTAAATCTTTCTTACAAAAAACCCTCACAAATCCTTTTGTTTCTTTCGAAATAATATTCAAGTATTTTATTGGAACAATTAATTGGTAATAAATGACAGTTTATTGGGTAGTTGTTAAAATAGTGTAACTAATAGTTGTACTTTGTGGGACATTGACTATTCGCATAAATGTGGCGTTTGACCCTTGCAAGGTTGCAATCCTCATTTTGGGAAGCCCTGATTTAAATTAACATACAATAATTTATCAAAAGCACTTACACACTACTGACAGAAAAAAACTGTCTGTAAAATCAGTCACAGAGATACCAATTGTAAGATTGGAAGGTATGGCAACAAGGGGGGGTGTATAAGTTGAAGTCACAATTCCAGACTTCAAAGAACACGTTATGTTATTGAGTGCTGCTGCTGCATTATGACAACCAAAGTCGTAAAAGGAAAATTGAACGGAATTCCTTATCCACGAGGCCTTGACAATGTCTCTTGTAGAAAATGTTACAGAAAATACCACAGGGTAGTTGACAGACATGGTTCCCTGATTCTGTAATCCACCTGATGCTTGGATTGTTGGTGGATCTGAAATAACACATTATATTCATATATGAAAACAAAGTGAGGGTTTAATACAGAAGAAATAGAATGTTATGTGAAAATTTAAGGATTTGTTGAAATATTGGGCGCATTATACCTGGTTTAATTGCCACATATTTGATAGTAGTGGTGATGTATCACTAACATTGGGTACAAGGTATATTTCATTCATCAGTATTATTTATAGTTATTGTGGAAGTGTCCATAACAAACCTACTGCCAGAGGGAACAATAACGTTTACTACAACCTTGGTTGAACTTTTGACAACACTCACAGTACTGACGGCGGGAAAAAGCAGACACTTAAAACATGTCATAATTTTTACTCACAACATTTTAATACCAGATGGTCGAATATCTTTTAATTAAATCAAAATTCATATTTTAATAATATTCTGAGAAAAGCAAGCAATAATACACACTTTCCTATCAAACAAGATGGGACACAGGTTATTGGAGACAATAATGTCTCAACACAACTGGATCAAAGAAAATCTAGATACCTTATGATTTACTGTTTAACTTACAGCTATATGTCATTGGAAACCTGTAACTTTTTGCAAATTCGAATCATAATACCTGTAAAAATTTTACCCACTAATGTCTCATTCTGTTTACAAAGCACAAATCAGTGATAAGTTAACAACACAATTTGATATTTGAATGAAAAACTTTGTGTGTCACCGATTGGCTTTAACACAATTGGATTAAAAAAAATAATAAAAAATCAACACAATCACTTGTAATCTCAAATTTATCCAACAAACAACAATGGTTACATACTTACAGCATTAATAATCCCAATACATTTTCCGGGATACATACAAAATTATTTTGAAAAAGAAACCAAACACAGTTTACCACTTTAGTAGATTAGCAAAGCAAGGGTTGACGACAAACAAAATATTTTCGTTAAAAAAAGGAAAAATGCACCTGCAGCACAAGTTGGCTCCACACTCCATGCTGCACTGGCAGTACAGGTAGCCATAGTTGTTCCATTATAATTAAGTCCTTGACATGAAAGCACATAAGTTGTATTGTAATCTGCCATTGCAGGAGCATCCTGATTTGTGGTCACTGATTGAGAAATATTTCCACAATCTTTAAAAAAAGAAAATTATGGTTTATTTTACATATTTCACAGAAGAAATCCAGATAAAATATTTAAATCTTTCTTATAAAAATCCCCCACAAACCCTCATGTTTCTTTGGAAATAATAATTTGGAAAATAAGTATTTTATTGGAACAATTAATTGGTAATAAATGACAGTTTATTGGGTAGTTGTAAAAATAGTGTAACTAATAGTTGTACTTTGTGGGACATTGACTATTTGCATAAATGTGGCGTTTGACCCTTGCAAGGTCGCAACCCCCATTTTGGGAAGCCCTGATTTAAATTAGCATGCAATATATTATCAAGTCACTTACACACTACTGACAGAAAAAAGCTGTCTGCAAAATCAGTCACAGAGATACCAATTGTAAGATTGGAAGGTATGGCCACAAGGGGGGGTGTATAAGTTGAAGTCACAATTCCAGACTTTAACGAACATGTTATGTTGTTGATTGCTGCTGCTGCATTATGACAACCAAAGTCGTAAAAGGAAAATTGAACGGAATTCCTTATCCACGAGGCCTTGACAATGTCTCTTGTAGAAAATGTTACAGAAAATACCACAGGGTAGTTGACAGACATGGTTCCGTGTTTCTGTAATCCACCTGATGCTTGGATTGTTTGTGCATCTGAAATAACACATTAAATGCATATAAATATACCAGAGTGCAAAGTTTGTTTTTTTGCAAGGAGGATTTTGTTTCCGCGATCGTTAATTGCATCCATGGACGATCGCAACGTTTTGTATGTTAATGCATTAGCTCGATAATATTGCGTAAATTATCAGTAAATTTTTGCAATAGTGCGCCCACAACATTTTTCCTGTCTGGTATATATATATACACTGGCGTAGAGTACAGGGGTGCAGGGGTGCCGCGCACCCCCGACCTTTTCCAAATTTAATCACACAATCGTATCGCGGCCTTTTCGGCTTTCGCCAGTTTAAACCGCAGCAAAAATGAAGGCGCATTTCTTTTCTGATTACACTCATAAAGGTACTTAGCACGCGGTTTTATTTGCATCATATTCGCGATCTACAATTATGCAACACAAGCGAAATTACGTTGGTGACGAACGTGAAAAAGGAAGATTTTATCGCTTGTATAGAAAAATCGACTTTATCGCGAAAACCACGTTTCGTCCAGTTTTTTCGGCCAAAAAAGTTGTGTGGACGACGCTATAACTTTACATTTGGTGTACAAACGACCTTTTGATGTTTGTATTTTTTTGCCGCACCCCCCTGTTGATGTACAAAACTCTACGCCTATGTATATATATGTGAAATGGCAAAATATGTAGGTTGATTATTGAAAGTGCTGAAGAACAGCTAATCTTAACAACTCCTCACACCTCATTTGGAAAAGTCCCATGAAACAATGTGGGAAAAAAATATCTACGTCCATGCAGAGAAGTTTGAGATGAAGTAGACCCCGCCAGTCAACTACATAGTTTACATAAATTAGTAGTACCAACAGCCTTAATGTCAAAAACCCTAACAGGCTTTGGTATACAATGGGTATTTTGGGTCTATTGAGAAATCAAAAGAACTTACCTATTTTTGGTTTATGCAATGTTGCATGCAATCCAATAAAAAAACAAAAAACATTTGTTCTAAGGAACATTGTTACTGCAGGTTCTTTTATCCTTTTACACAGCAACAAACAAAAACTATTTTCGTTCTGGCAGTTCTTCGCAAAAAGCGTTCTGCATGAAGGATGACAATTTCACAAGAAGATTCTGCAGAAATATATGTGTTTGTTTCGAGTTTAAATCACAACAAGCCTGATAATTCAAACAAAAATTCCTTTTCGAAGGCTAATACACACACAATTATCTCTGCAAATCCCAGATTTTTGATTACATTGACCTAGAATATGAGCGATTTTTCGTGTTTTCCTAGGGGTCTCGTCACATTTAACCACGTGCCAAAACACCCTCCGCCCCCTATAATTTTCGTATAATGTTTGTATCTATAAGGAATCTAGTGTATCTATAAGAAAATCTATCACCGGAAAAGTAATTAAAATCAGATTTAAAAAAAATTAAGTATTTCGGAACGCGGTTTAATGCAACGTGACCTCCCTACCAAAACACGTGAAATTGTGCGTTTTTTAAATCATGCTGATGGAAAATCTGGGATTTGCTGCGAGTAATTTGCGTGTGTTCACCGTCCATGTTGATTTTTGTTTTAATGATGAGACGTACTGTGATGAAAACACAGAACAAACACATATGTATAAACTTTCTTGTGAAATCGTGATCATTATAGCGAAACGGTATTTCTGACAAACAATTTGGATTCTGCCAGAATGACAATAGTGAATGAATAAGTGTTTAGTGTAGGTCTAGTTTCGGCACCACACCTAGTATCTCAGCTATCACACACACTACAAACCAGAAACAACTTTTGAATGACACCTTACGGGTTACCATGCCAAACATGATGTCATCACCTATCACATGACGAAATCTACAAGAGTATTACTCTCTATACGCGCTACGCCTGTCAACGAACTTAAATGACATACTCTGTAAGGAACAACACCCACAAAACTAACATGTCATTTTATAAAAATTTACTGATGAAAATAGTGAAGGTACAAAATTGAAACGTTTTTTATTAAGTACAAACCTTTTGCAACTATGATTTTGTTTAATAAGGAAATATTGGACAAATCTTGGAAGAGGTTATGGCTTTGGGGCGTTTGCAATCGTACGGGGGGCGCTGGAGACC
This sequence comes from Ascidia mentula, assembly GCF_947561715.1. Taxonomy (NCBI): domain Eukaryota; kingdom Metazoa; phylum Chordata; class Ascidiacea; order Phlebobranchia; family Ascidiidae; genus Ascidia; species Ascidia mentula. The sequence goes on from NC_138569.1 coordinate 845,029, forward strand.
AAATGGGCGATTGGGGGGCGCTATGAAATAAATGATCGATTGGTGGGCGCTTGATGACAGGGCAAATTTTCTCTTATAGCGTAGGTCAAGTGTTTCCCAACCGGTGGTACGTGTACCACTAGTAATACGCGACCGCATTCCAGGTGGTACGTGAGTACCTTTCCGTTATTTGCGGGTATAATTCGAATTAAAAAAATCGTAACTGATTTCTTTTCGATAGTTTATCCCCTAGGTTACTTTGTATACTCAATTAGGTGGTACGCGTCGAAATTGTTTTACCTCCAAGTGGTACGCAACCACAGAAACGTTGGGAATCACTGGCTCAAATGATTCAGTCCAATCTTTGTTTTATTTATGTTTCTTCAAAAAGGGCTTTTCTCGTGTGCTGAACTAAAAGTTATTGATTCTGACGTCACAACGAATTTTATGTGTGTCACAATGTGTCACTAATCAACGCTAAATAGACGCTATTCGAAAATGAGGATTTTCGGTGGCATGGTTTACTTGTTTTAACTAGAGTTTGGTATTGAAATATTAGAAATCAAAGGAAATTGGTGTCATTCCGCCAATTTAACCCATCGCATTAATTGACAAGCAACAAATACATTCGTTATGTTTGTTGTCTGTTCTGTTGGGCGTTGTTAAGGACCAAGGTGTTTTGGGGGGCGGTGCAGAAAAAAAGTTTGAGAAACACTGTTCTAAACTAACTAAACTTTTCATATGAAAGTATAGGTACTGATAAAACTTTTTAGTTTTCTTATTATTTTGTTTAAGTGTTTATTGTGTGTGTAACTATATGTGTGTTCTTACCACTACTGCTTGTGTGCAAATTTACAGGAACCAACTTCATGTCGTGAAAATCGCAAATAATCGTTGGAGAAACAAATATAATCTTGGTCCTATTGTTTTATTGTTTGGGGCGTGGATAAAGCAACCAAGCCGTTCAGAATTTTTACTTTCTGTTGGTTAAAAACTCGTTGGGTTATCGCGGTTTATTTAATGATTACCGGAGATAGGAAACAATAGTGCGTGACGTCGCGTAATCGACCAGCGTACTTAATCATACCCTACTGTCCATGTTGTGACTGAAGCTCGTAAGTACTGGTAATTGTGTACACGGTTGCAATTTATGATCCTCCTCTTGCGTGTATCGTGCGTAGCATTTCCCAGTCTGTGCATGCGCGTTCATAAATTGCATCACCAGCATACCGTAATCTTCGTAAGTTGCAATTGATGCGTTCAATGCATCCTCGGTTTTGCATTTATCAACAGTCACTCTTCCTTCAACAGTTACAAGCAAATGGTGATGTAGTGCTGGCTTCTGTCGCTTGCATACATGGAGACTGACGTCGTTTAAACCTCCATCTCTTTAATTTTAAGCAAAAAAATTTCTGGAAAGTCAACAACAAATGTAAGAAACTTATCAAAACAACAAAAAGAAACTTTTCAAAACAATAAAGTTTTTATTCTATCAGTATAGAGTTTGTTTTATAAGAGTTTTACTTTGGTCTAAATTACCCACGAAAGAATTCTGTGACATGTGAAATGCTAGATGGCACATAAGAAACAACACTAATGCAATAATTAGCAAGCGTTGTTGTTCCCAGCAAGTTGTTGCATCCCTTCTAAAAAAAATTATGCCTTTTTAAAACAAAATCTAAGTTAGGGGAATTTCCCTAAAGTATTCTGGCGATAAATGGCGCTAGAACAATACAAAGAAACACTAAACTAATATTGGGATAAAACCGTTGGTGGGATTCAGCCGGTTCGCACCGGTTCTGTAGAACCCTCTTACGAAAATTTATGAGATCAGCGAACCGGTTACCATTACTGGTTACTGTCAATTTGACTTTTTGTAACAGAACCCGCTGAAAAATATGACTTTTGTGACAGAACCGGCTGACAAAAAAATTGAATCCCACCGCTGGATAAAACCCAATCGGGAATATTGTTCGAATGGCGGTGAAGCAAGATAACAACAAGACAGGAACTACAGAATAAACTGGGCGAGTTCTTTTTTGAATGTGCTTAGGATGCGTACCTTTGGGTAAAGTCATAATACTCAAATTATGCTCCAAACACTTGGAAACGAAATTTCGTTTCAAGAAATAAAAAGTGTTCCGGACCGTAACATAGGAAATTTTACTTGTCTCTGTTTATTTCACTTCAAATAAAAGGGTTGCAAGATGTACGTCTATTAATAATTGGATGCATAAATGACAGTTATTCACAGCTGTAAGGTTCGTAGAAATAAATTAGAATATGTTTAAATTGGTTTATTTGCATATAATTAGACATTGTAACGGTGATACATCTACACGCATCAACCAACCCTACGTGTTATGTATCACCGTAACAACGTCCTACTATATGTAAATAAACCAATTTAATCACGTTCCTGAATAAGGAGATACTTTTGCGAATTTCCTAGGGTTGGTTGACGCTTGCGTGTTGATGTTTATAGGAAATGAGCCGGGACATAATCACACATGCTGTCCCGATCATATTTCAAGTTGTTGATATGTTTCCTATATTACACAACGTGGGATACCAGACGCACGGGCAACACGAAAAACAATATTCTCGCTGTTGGGAAAATAATGATCAATGGCAATAGCTCTTAGGTAATGTTGATGATGCGCACACTTGGGGCATGGTTAAGTACACGATTTTCATTGCATGAAAAAATACTAACTTTGATTTTTATTGCACAGCATTATGCTGAAGTCTGAACAGCTTAACACCACACTTGTCAAGACCCACAAGTTTATTGATCTAATTTTATTCTAGTATCACCACAAAAATCATCCCAAGCACAAACATGTTTCGCAACATCAAGTTTGTATATTCCATAATATTGGAGTCTAATACAGTGACCCAGAACATAAAAAAATATAGAACTAAAATGTATAACCAACTCCACAACACAATAAATTACAATAATGTGGAACATAAAAATCAGTGATATTTTTTTGATCAAATGTTGGAGCTGCTACATGATCCCAGATAACCTTGGAGCTGTATATTAGGGCAGCATTTTAAAAATTATATTTCTACAACATAATACTATATGTGTACAGTAATGGTGGTTGTAGTTTTGTAATTAAAATAAAATTTTGTTTGAGTTTTAAAATGGGATAGAATGTCAGGGTACAGTTATAAGAACGCACATATAACATATTTTAATACCCATTGCTTACAAACACTAATCTACAAATATTTTTTGACCGTAAACGACCAAAAGTCCATCACAGTTTTTCACTATGAGGGAAATTAATAAAACACAATGAATTTCGCATCATACATTTCAGTCCTGGAAAACAACAATCACAAGTTGATCAAATCAACAATAAATAAATATTGCAGAAGTTATAAATAAATGCTTCAACACATTTTTAAATTCACGCACATTGCACATAAGAATGAATTCTTTAAACCAATATTTCAGGTTTGCTGCATATTTTGATATGATTGTATAGTACTATGGAAAGTTTTATGTGAAAATAACTACATTTAGAAAATATTCAGGGCATGTTTTTAAAAATATTCACACTGAGCATTTTCATGAGAATTCACATTTAAATTAAAGGCATGCAAACACATGACACAAGCAGTACTTTTCTGTATAGTTGTTGAAATATTCTTGGAGGAAATTTATACTCAGATGTTAAATTTCAATTGTTTAAGTAAAATTATGTGTAACGCTATGACTTTGACAAGGAAGAGTGCTGTTGTATGGAAATTTATATGTGATTGCAAACAACAGAAAGGAAGAACATGACAAGTGGTGTGCCATTCCAGGAAGTGAACAAAGCTGAAAAATATAGGTTGAAATTAAGTGATTTGTCTATTAAATTTTGCTATGTTTAGTTTAAAAGGAAGTGCGTTTTTCCTTTTATTTTACCCCTAATAGTCCCTGATTCTGGAATAGTTGTATTGTCTACACATACGTATATTTATCAAATTAAGGTTACAACTCTTAACATCAGTAATAAATGTATTTGTACACAGGGTAAAGTTCATTTTTGAACATGTGTACAAACTTAAAAAATTTGGGATTTAGCTGTTTTGATTCAGATTCTTTGCAATTAAAACATACAGTGGGTTTGTATGCTACCAATATACATGCATTACATGTATTTACCTGTTGTTCCACCATTACTTGTTGTTGCTGTTGCTGTTGGACTGGTTGTAACTAAATCAAAATATTAAAACTCAATAATCTTGCAACATCATCATTTAACACTTATGCAAGCTAATTATGCAGATTGACATCCACACCATGCAATATAAATGCTTTACAACACAAAGACAGACAATATGACAAAGTTTACCAACAGGAAAACTCCTGGTCGTATTAAAAATCATTTTTGAATAACTAAAAAAAAAATTACAATGTGTATCATTGACAACAAAATTCCATGTTTCTTTTAGTTTTGAAACAAAAACAATAAAAACTGACTCAGTAAATCATAAAAAGCTTTCAAAATTGTTCTTATCTAAACTTAAAAAACATGATCTTTACACCAAAAGTTTGATCTGACGGATTACCAAAAACTTTACAACTCTACATTATAGAACTTCCTGAATATCATCCATGGGAACAATGAGCCACTTTTAATGTTGTGTTGTAATGGTCAAATACAACGAAAGACTAAATAGCTTATGGGGTATGAAGCCAAAAGTTTTAGATTCTCCCAGACATGTTTAGTTGTGACTTATAACCAATTGCCGATTTAAAATCACCACAAATAGATAGGAGTCATTATTGTGAATAGAAAGTGTGCTTATATTATATATTACTGAAAATCAAATCAAATTGATCGACACAAATTTTTACAAAACGACTCACAGATAAAATTTCATTTAGGTCTGATTGCTATGATAGAATAAGCACAGCTGCATCACTAATCAATAAATGTGCAACAATAAACCGTACATAACATTAACTATCACCTTCTTCTGCCATTCTAAGTATAGGTTGTCTTGTACTACTGCCACTACTACTATTGTCTGAAGTACTCCTGGCTGCCATACCACTGGTAGCTGCAACATAAACTCATCTCAAAATCCAATAAAACATGGAATGTAAATAATATCACAAAAATTATACAGCTCATCTAATAATTTGTTCTGGTAACATCAACATTTTTTACTGCTATGTTTACTTGTAGTACAATTTTATTTCAAGCAAAATGTGCATATTCAGAATGCATGGAGACACCTTTATAACCATATGAATATGAATACATTTGTTAAATTTCTTTTTCAACAACATACAGCGCTCATAAAACAGAAAAATACTACAAGTGATTAAACAAATGAAGACTTGATGTAAGCCATCATAACATTTCTGTAATACTAGTGTATTTACCAACAGGACATTGCATTATGCCAGTACTGAAACTACAAATAATACCAAACATCACCTTTCTCTGTTAAACTGAACACAGCTTGCTCTAAACTAATACTGATCTCTGTAGTACTTCTTTTTGTCATGACTGAACTAGCTGCAAAACATAATACAGGAAATTTGAACAGGACTTTTTTGCCTCTAGATGCACAAATATTATGTCACATGCAAGGAATTCATCACTGAATCAAAGTCCAACTGTACCTAATGCAGTAGAAGGAGATTGTGTTGTAGAACTGCCTGAGGTGCTCATGGTCATTGTGGTTACTAGAAAAAATTCATGGCAATGTTTAAACAAAAAATTCTAGTTCTGACTGACATGCCTCATGCAAATGGTGATATTTGAAAAACAAGGGATAGAAGACAAAGAACAAGTGTACAGAGCGAGAGGTTTTGCCTTACGACTCAAACATGCTTTACATCAGCAGTTTCCAATATGGCACAGCAAATTTAGTCCAAAATACAGATTATTTAAGCACTACAAAATTATTTAAAATGCGATTTTTTTCCAACCAACAACAGGCAAATTAACCCATTTTTCACCAAAAAACACAAATATTCCTAAAGTGACATTACACTCAATGTTAGAAATTTGTGACCTCATTCAGGGAATAAACTCATGCTAAATAAAACTTGTTGCCCATGTCAAATAGGTAGCACTGCATATATCAAAAAAGAGTTACATTTCATGGATTTAACAACTACTATCAGTTTCTCAGACAAGCAGCATGTCAATGACTGTTAGTAAACCTGACACTTTCTGGCAATTTTAGAATCCTAGATAAAATCAGGGATGAACATACACAAGAAATAAATTATTTACAGCCAAGGAAATGTAGGTTATGTGGAAAGGATTTTTTTAAGCACGATATGTATAATACCTGGTTCTGTTACTTCACCAGTATTAATTACCATCACATTTGGGGGTCACTCTGATTCACGGTACTGGCATTGCACACTTGAAACATTTAGTTAAACTTACTAAGTACATAACAAGTGATGGGCTACATAAACATATATATAACAGATATCTAAAATACACTTAACTTAGCACAATTGCGTAATACTTCCCTGCATCTCACATAAATACAACTAAAAAGCAAGTCAAACAGCAAACTAGTTGATTTAAAACAATAAAATCAGCAACAATTCCGCTATGGTTTGGTGTAAACAAAACAAAAAAAAACCCTCTCACTTGACCACTATTTGGTTTAACAAAACATTTCTGGCAACACAAATTAGGCATGGCCGACAGATAACATATACTTGCCCATTGCATTTAAATAACTAACTACAATAATGATCTTATGCAGGTTTACTGATTAAAATTCCGACTACAAATGTTGCTTAAATTAGGTGATGATCATGTTGGTTGCAGGACTAATTACAAGATGACTTCAGTAAATAACTTATTTCATCCATTTTTCCATAACATTGGTCTTGTCAAAGCAACTTTTCCCAAGTTTTTTTCTGTGTTGATTCAATTTGTATGGTCTAGCATAGTGGTTCCAAAAAATTATTTAGGCATAGTTGTGCATCTTTACTGTTTAAAATTTTTAACTGAAAGCATTGCGGGTATGGTATGCAGTAAATTATTCACTGAAAAAAACATTTGCGTCAAGATTTTTAACAGAAGCCCATACAATAATCAGAGAATACTATTGAAAATACACATTGTTTACATCATTAGTGAACCATTCATTGACATGTCTTATGTTTCCTAGTAAGTGGAGTTAGGTGGCCCATTGTAAAGTTTTGTTAAGTTACTTCTTTTTACCAAGACAAAGTAAAACAAAATTATGACATTTTGGTTAACTGCCTGGTCAAAGTATATGTATTGCTTACAAGCAACATTACTTTTGTGGGTAACATTGGCTTTGTGGGTGTATGTCAGCTTTGAAATTCCTTTGGATTATGTTTGTATTAAAAAGTACTGTGAATTAGGGATGTGCCAAATGGACAAAGATTTGGGTTCACGTGAATCCAAATAAATATAACCATTATTCGTGCGAACCCGAATATATTTGTATGTAAGTGTGATGTTAATAATAGTTGGTCGTTTGCATCACATGCACAAATATGTTGCTTAACCAACTATTTTTTTGCTATCACATGATAGCAAGTGGTCGCTACCACTAGTTTAGGAAAAATGATACTTTGATTTGACACAATGTAATAAAGCCGTTATGTCATGATTGACCAAATATGATGTTGAACAACACAGGACTATTGTTTTTTTGTTTTCAAATGCGCTTCTGTATTTTGGTGACGAAAACCTGTGCTACGAGCAGCACCCAGAAATATAATACGATGTTAGACCACTAGGATTTTGCTATAAAACAGTATTTTAGTCACTTTTTGTTCATTTGTGGTGATAAACCAAAAGCAAAAACGACTACACCAGTTCTTGTGGCATTATAAGCAGTGTGCTACGATTATGGGTCATGTGAAAAAGACAAAAGACTTGGTGGTTGTATCACACAACCATATTATGCTTAAATAAGTATTTGCATGTGAATCTGGTGCAATATTCGGGTTTATACGAATATGAAATCTGTTCTGATATTCGGCGAATCTTCGGGTTCACCTTGGCACATTCCTACTGTGAATGTTGTTTAATTGACACAGAACATACACTTAGATATGCCAACAGGTTATTTACAACTTTATTTCATTTGTCATATAGTGGCCTTTAATGATTGTGCTGCATGCGGTATCCAGTAAAAGTAAAAAATTTCCTGGGAAACCAAAAACTGAAATAATAGTGCTCCAAATTGTGCCAAAATATGACAATTCATTTTGCATTTTTATGAACAAAAAATTAATGCAAAAGATGCATGGCTGGTACAACCGCACTTGTCTCTCAAACTTTAAATATATATTATCAATTAAACCTGATATCAGAAGTCAAATAGCAGCTCTGACAACTATATGCTGAACTACCCATGTTTTATCACAGAATCAGGGTCATTTACTACCCATGTTTTATCACAGAATCAGGGTCAAGATACAGCATATAGCAGAAATTAAAATAATCATTTTGTCAGAACCCCAAAATAACCCAGCAAAAATTTTGTTAGGCCATATATTCTTCACTTTATAAAAACTAGTTGGCATTAATATTCGTCAGAAGTAATCATAATAATACAGCTTCATAGCATCTCAAGCCTGTTCTCATGTGTTACTACATTTACCAGATTTAAGAACATACAATTAAAATAATTGTTTCAAGTTTTTGCATATTGATACCTGCTAAGCAAGTTGGTTGTGGACTCCATGTGGCATCTGGTTGACAAGAAGAATTTACACTTGCACCTTGATAGTTCGACATACATGAGAACTGGTGCATGCTGTTGTAAACCTGGTTTGCAGGAACATCCATGTTGACCCCACTTGAATTAGTAAGGTTTCCACAATCTTAAAAATACGCAATTATGATTGTGGGATGTTGTTTAGTGGATGGTAGTGAATCAAAACACATTTTCACAAATGCCCACTGATTTAAGGATAAATTTTGAACATGTTTATTTTGGTTGCAAATATGTAAACTTACATGTTGCTGACAAAAAACTTGTTGTAACACCACCGTCAAAAACAATTTGTACTGTATGATTGCTTGGGCTTGTAAATGGAGGTGGTGAATAAACTGAAGTTACAGTGGTGCCGACTATATTGCATGTTATGTATGTTGAAACATTTTGGCATTTGCCAAGAAAGAAAAAGTTCATATTTCCTTGATGATTTACATTCCATGAACAGGAATTAATTGTTGTTGTTTGAAACTCAGTGGTAAATATTGGTGGGTAATTAATTGCTATGTTTCCATCATGTAGTCCAGCCTTTTCTTGAAATGGAACTTGGGCATCTAAAATAAATTACATTCTAAGTCAAAGATAAATGAAACTCATTTATATTAAAATATTTTGTTCGCTTTCACAAAACACTATCATGTTCTACAAAATTTAATGTGGGTCTACATTATATTGTGATTGACTTAATAACTCTTCGTCTGCTTGTACTTACATTTTTGCGGTAGCACCATAAAAAGGTTTATTTCAATTCCCTTGAATAAAAGTTAATATCTGGACTGATCTAAAGGTATTACCAGATTTGTGAAGTAGGCATATCAGAATACATCTCCAAAAAACACTGTATTCAATCATTTTCTTCATATCCATATGGATCTTGTGTACTTTCAGCATCACACCTAATATTTATGAACAAAGAAAAGCTAGATAACAAACAAAATATCGCCAGTTAACAAAACTTTGAACGCAGCAGGTTACGGCAGGACTAAATGAAGAAGCTCTATCTACTTTCCTTAGATGTCCTTGTCCATTTCCATAAGCTCTATCGGGCTTGACTAAAATCCTGACTGCTTGACCTCAGCACCAGTGTTTCCAAAAATTCAGGGAAAATAGCCATGCAATCCGTGCGTTGCATTTGCCTGACTTTCGTGAATGTGTGTTGGAATTGCCTGACTTTCGTGAATGTGAATTGGAATTGCCTGACTTTCGTGATTGTGTGTTGGATTCGCAGAACAATCTCATCTTCAGACTTTCTATATTTCTTTCAAGGGTCCAAGTAACAGCGCAAAATACTCCCAATCACACAAAAGCTGCGCAATTCCCGTGCCCATACTAAAACGAAAGTCATGCATTTAAAATACAAACATATGCAAGCCAGGCAATTGCAACGCACATTCACGAAAGTCAGGCAATTGCAACACATAATCACGAAAGCCAGGCAATGAGGCGACTTTCCCTAAAAATAGTTTTGGAAACACTGCTGTTGAAGTCAGGTAAGTCAGGTATGTCAGGGGAGTCAGACAGTCAGGCAGTCAGGCAGTCAGAATTTTAGTCAAACCGGCTCTATCTACGTTACTTAGAGGATCTTGGACTCATTGTTGCCAGGTTAATTTTCTAAAACCGCCCAACGCCTAGTCAAAACTAGCCCAAACAAGAAATTTCTGAAACAAGCCCAAAACCAGCCTAATTTTACTCTGACTCAGCTGGAATTCGGCAACTGTTTGTGAATTGTCGCACTCGGTAGATTTAACCTACCGCGGTTACGTTTTTTAACATTTGGTTGTGACCATGGCGCCACCTATTACGTTCTCTTTAATTGCAAGGAGAATAAATACATAGCAAAAACGTTACAATATTCGATGCATTTGGGACAAAGATAATTTAAACCAACAACTTTAAAAAACCGCAATCAATCAATACATGTCAATTTGCAACGACAAAATCTCGTACATGTGTATTCCTTAGTTTCGTCGTACCCGTGCGTAAAGCGATCAAACGTGGAAGCTGTAAGCACAGAATTATGACAACAAAATTTTACACGCCACGAAAAACCTGTTGCCTGCATTGTTTCCTCAAGCAATCCTTAGTTAATTGGTTTGCTGTTTTTTTTAAGTTCTTTTGCAAAAGTAACATTTTCCCGGCACCATTGCTGTTTTGCAAAAACGACTCCAGTTGCATTGTTCAAGTTTCTTTCGCACCAGAGACTACAAAGTAGAGACTGAACACTGCGTTTTTTGTTAAGATTGGTTCCGCTTGAATGCACCTGGTAACTTCGCGGCAGTTTCACTGAGTAGTCGTCTTTGGTCCAACTCAACCACGCGTGTTTCCTTGAACGCATTATACTCCTTGCGCCGTACGATTGTTTCGTTTGTTAGTTACAGTGTTACCAACCATGTTGCATGTTATGTATATTGAAACATTTTGGCAAGTATCAACTAAGAAAAAGTTCAAATTTCCTTCATTATTTATATTCAATGAACAGGAGAAAACTACTGTTGTTTGAAACGTTATGCTAAAAGTTGGTGGGTAGTTAATTGCTATGTTTCCACCATCTACCAGTCCAGCCTGTTCTTGAAATTGGACTTGGGCACCTAAACACAAATTACATCAAAGACAAAATAAAACTTAAAAAAAAACGGTTTGTTTATTTTCACACAACACTACATCATATTTTACAAATTTTGATGTGGCCCTGCATTATGCTGTTAGTGACTTAATCATTAACACTTCTTTGGATGCTTGTAGTTCTACTAACATTTTTGTGGTGGGACTTTAAACATAGTTTATTTCAATTCCATCAAACAAAAGTAAATTTCTGGAATGATCTATAGGTCTTACCAGATTCGTGCAGTTGGTATATCAGAAAACATCCCAAAACAGACACTAATTTTAAATATTCTTTTCATTTTTAAGTGGGTCTGGTTTACTTTTTACACTACACGTAATATCTCAGTTATCCCGAGAATTACAAATCTGAAACTTTACACAAATGTTAAATGACACCAGTGTTGCCAGGTAAAATGTTCGGATCTAGTGTACTATTGTACGTACCTATCTTCTAAAAATCGGGGAAACCCCCAATTACGTCACAATGAAGGTGGGGTCAAGTTATGACGTCAAACTAAAAATTACGTCACTGTGACGTCACTAACCGAAGATATGCAACACTAGACCCCAAAAAACATTTGTCCTAAGGAACATTGTTACTGCAGGTCCTTTTATCCTTTTACACAGCTACAAACAAAAACTATTTTCAAATCCCAGATTTTTGATTACATTGACCTAGAATATAAGCGATTTTTCGTGTTTTTCTAGGGGTCTCGTCACATTTAACCACGTGCCAAAACACCTTCCGCCCCCTATAATTTCGTATAATCTTTGTATCTATAAGGAATCTAGTGTTGATCAACGTAAAAGTAATTAAAATCAGATTTTTAAAAAATTAAGTATTTCGGCATGCGGTTTAATGCAAGGTGACCTCCCTACCAAAACACGTGAAATTGTGCGTTTTTAAATCATGCTGATGGAAAATCTGGGATTTGCTGCGAGTAATTTGCTTGTGTTCACCGTCCAGATAGATTTTTGTTTTAATGATGAGACGTACTGTGATGAAAATACAGAACAAACACATATGTATAAACTTTCTTGTGAAATCGTGATCATTATTGCGAAACGCTATTTCTGATAAACCATTTGGATTCTGCCAGAATGACAATAGTGAATGAAGTGTTTAGTGTAGGTCTAGTTTCAGCACTACACCTAGTATCTCAGCTATCACACACACTACAAATCAGAAACAACTTTTGAATGACACGAGTTACCATGCCAAACATGATGTCATCACCTATCACATGACGAAATCTGCAAGAGTTTTGCTCTCCATACGCGCTACGCCTGTCAACGAACTTAAATGACATATTCCGTAAGGTACAACACCCACAAAACTAACATGTAATTTTATAAAAATTTACTGATGAAAATAGTGAAGGTAGAAAATTTAAACGTTTTTTATTAAGTACAAAACTTTTGCAACTATGATCTTGTTTCATATGGAAATATTGGACAAATCTTGGAAGAGGTTATGGCTTTGCGTAGTTTTGTGCCTTTTTTATACATTTTGCTCTCTAAACTAGCTAAACTTTTCATATGAAATCGTAGGTACTGATAAAAGTTTTTTATTTTTCTCATTATTTTGTTTAAGTGTTTATTGTGTGTGTAACTATATGTGCGTTCTTACCACTACTGTTTGTGTGCAAAGTTACAGGAACCAACTTCATGTCATGAAAATCGCAAAATAATCGAGACTTTCCTTGAGATTATGATTGACGGGAAAGGGAAACATTGGTGCGTGACGTCGCTTAATCGACCAGCGTACTTAATCATACCCATATGTCCATGTTGTGACTGAAGCTCGTGAAGCAATATACCATACGATTTATACAGCGTTTAAACCTGCATGCAAGTACTGTTAATTGTGTACACGGTTACAATTTATGATTCTCTTCTTGAGTGTATCGTGCATAGCATTCCCCAGTCTGTGCATGCGCGTTCATAAATTGCATCACCAGCATACCGTAATCTGCGTAAGTTGCAATTGATGCGTTCAATGCATCCTCGGTTTTGCATCGATGAACAGTCACTCTTCCTCCAACAGTTACAAGCAAATGGTGATGTAGTGCTAGCTTCTGTCGCTTGCGAGACTGAAGCCGTTGAAAACTTTAATCTCTTTAATTTTATGGGAGAAAGTTTCTTGAAAGTCGACAACAAATGTACAAAACTTATCAAAACAACAAAAAGAAACTTTTCAAAACAATAAAAAAAATTACTAACAATAATACCGTCATTCTGTTATTGTAGAGTCTGTTGAATAAGAATTTTATTTTGGTTTAAACTACCCACAATATGAATTCTGTGAAATAAAAAAATGTAAGATGGAGTATAAAAAAACAACACTTTTGTTGTTTCCAAGTTGTTGCATCCCATCTAAAAAAAGCTATACATTTTTGAAATAAAATTTATTTCAGGGAAATTTTCCTATTTCCACCCGATAAAGGGCGCTAGAACAATTCATAGAAATATTAAACTATATTGGGATAAAACCCAAGATGCAAGATGTGCGTTTATCAAAAATTAGATGCATAAATGACAGTTATTCACAGCTGTAAGATTCTTAGAAGTAAATTATGAACATGTTTAAATTGGTTTATTTGCATATAATTAGACATTGTAACGGTGATACATCTACACGCGTCAACCAACCCTACGTGTTATGTGACAAAGTCCTACTATATGTAAATAAACCAATTTAATCACGTTCCTGAATAACGAGATACTATTGCGAATTCTTAGGGTTGGATGACGCTTGTTGATGTTAACAGGCAATAAGGCGGGATATAATCAACACATGCTGTCCCGATCATATTTCAAGTTGTTGATATGTTTCCTATATTACACAACGTGGGATACCAGACGCACGGGCAACACGAAAACCGATATTCTCGCTGTTGGGAAAATAATGATTAATGGCAATTGCACAGCATTATGCTGAAGCCTAAACAGCCTAACACCACACTTGTCAAGACCCACAAGTTTATTGATATAATTTTATTTTAATATCACCACAAAAATCATCCAAAGCACAAACATGTTTTGCAAAATCAAGTTTGTATATTCCATAATACTGGAGTCTAATACAGTGACCCAGAACATTAAAAATATAGAACTAAATGTATAAACAACTCCACAACACAATAAATTACAATAATGTGGAACATAAACATCAGTGATATTTTTTTGATCAAATATTGAAGCTGCTACATGATCCCAGATAACTTAGGACTTGATATAATATCAGCTGTATATTAGGGCAGCATTTTAAAAATTCCATTTCCACAACTTAATACTATATGTGTACAGTAATGGTGGTTGTAGTTTTGTAATTAAAATAAAATTTTGTTTGAGTTTAAAAAAAGGATAGAATGTCAGGGTACAGTTACAAGAACGCACATATAACATATCTTAATACCCATTGCTTACAAACACTAATCTAAAAATATTTTTTGACCATAAACCACCAAAAGTCCATCACAGTTTCTCACTATGAGGTAAGTAAATAAAACACAATGAAATTCGCAAAATACATTTCACTCCTGGAAAACCAACAATCACAAGTTGATCAAATCAACAATAAATAAATATTGCAGAAGTTATAAATAAATGCTTAAAAACATTTTTAAAATCACACACATTGCACATAACAATGAATTTTTTAAACCAATATTTCAGGTTTGCTGCATACTTTGATATAATTGTATAGTACTATGGAAAGTTTTGTGTGAAAATAACTACATTTAGAAAATATTCAGGGCGTGTTTTTAAAAATATTGACACTGAGCATTTTCATGAGAATTCACATTTAAATTAAAGGTATGCAAACACATGACACAATCAGTACTTTTCTGCATACTTGTTGAAATTTTCTTGGAGGAAATTTATACTCAGATGTTAAATTTCAATTGTTTAATTAAAATTATGTGTAACGCTATGACTTTGACAAAGAAGAGTGCTGTTGTATGGAAATTTATATGTGATTGCAAACAACAGAAAGGAAAAACATGACAAGTGGTGTGCCATTCCAGGAAGTGTCCAAAGCTGAAAATATAGGTTGAAATTAAGTGATTTGTCTATTAAGTTTTGCTATGTTTAGTTTAAAAGGAAGTGCATTTTTCCTTTTATTTTACCTCTAATAATCCCTGATTCTGGAATAGTTGTATTGTCTACATATACGTATATATATCAAATGAAGGTTACAACTTTTAACATCAGTAATAAATGTATTTATACACAGGGTAAAGTTCATTTTTGAACTTTTGGGATTTAGCTGTTTTGAAATTTTGGGATTTAGCTGTTTTGATTCAGATTCTTTGCAATTAAAACATACAGTGGGTTTGTATGCTACAAACATACATGCATTACATGTATTTACCTGTTGTTCCACCATTACTTGTTGTTGCTGTTGCTATTGGAGTGGTTGTAACTAAATCAAAATATTAAAACTCTTGCAACATCATCATTTAACACTTGTGCAAGCTAATTATGCAGATTGACATCCACACCATGCAATATAAATGCTTTACAACACAAAGACAGACAATATGACAAAGTTTACCAACAGGAAAACTCCTGGTCGTATTGAAATCCATTTTTGAATAACTTAAAAAAATATTACAATGTGTATCATTGACAACAAAATTCCATGTTTCTTTTAGTTTCAAAACAAAAACAATAAAAACTGACTCGGTAAATCATAAAAAGCTTTCAAAATTTTTCTTGTCTAAACTTAAAAAACATGATCTTTACACCAAATGTTTGATCTGACGGATTACCAAAAACTTTACAACTCTACATTATAGAATTTCCTGAATATCATCCATGGGAACAATAAGCCACTTTTGATGTTGTGTTGTAATGGTCAAATACAACGAAAGACTAAATAGCTTATGGGGTATGAAGCCAAAAGTTTTAGATTCTCCCAGACATGTTTAGTTGTGACTTATAACCAATTGCTGATTTGAAATCACCACAAATAGATAGGAGTCATTATTGTATTTATATAAATTACTGAAAATCAAATCAAATTGATCGACACAAATTTTCACAAAACGACTCACAGATAAAATTTCATTTAGGTCTCATTGCTATGATAGAATAAGCACAGCTGCATCACTAATCAATAAATGTGCAACAAAAAACTGTACATAACATTAACTATCACCTTCTTCTGCCATTCTAAGTATAGGTTGTCTTGTACTACTGCCACTACTACTATTGTCTGTAGTACTCCTGGCTGCCATACCACTGGTAGCTGCAACATGAATTCATCTCAAAATCCAATAAAACATGGAATGTAAATAAAATCACAAAAATTATACAGCTCATCTAATAATTTGTTCTGGTAACATCAACATTTTTTACTGCTATGTTTACTGGTTGTACAATTTTATGTCAAGCAAAATATGCATATTCAGAATGCATGGAGACACCTTTATAACCATATGAATACATTCGTTAAATTTCTTTTTCAACAACATACAGCGCTCATAAAACAGAAAAATATTACAAGTGATTAATCAAATGAAGACTTTGATGTAAGCCATCATGACATTTCTGTGAGTGTACATACCAACAGGACACTGCATTATGCCAGTACTGAAACTACAAATAATACCAAACGTCATGACTGAACTAGCTGCAAAACATAATACAGGAAATTTGAACAGGACTTTTTTGTCTCTAGATGCACAAATATTATGCCACATGTAAGGAATTCATTACTGAATCAAAGTCCAACTGTACCTAATGCAGTGGAAGGAGATTGTGTTGCAGAACTGCCTGAGGTGCTCATGGTCATTGTGGTTACTGGAAAAAAATCATGGCAATGTTTAAACAAAAAATTCTAGTTCTGACTGACATGCCTCATGCAAATGGTGATTTTTGAAAAACAAGGACAAAGAACAAGTTACAGAGCAAGAAGTTTAGCCTTACGACTCAAACATGCTTTACATCAGCAGTTTCCAATATTGCACAGCAAATTTAGTCCAAAATACAGATTATTTAAGCACTACAAAATTATTTAAAATGTGATTTTTTCCAACCAACAACAGGCAAATTAAACCATTTTTCACCAAAAAACACAAATATTCCTAAAATGACATTACACTCAATGTTAGAAATTTGTGACCTCATTCAGGGAATAAACTCATGCTAAAGAAAACTTCTTGCCCATGTCCAATAGGTAGCACTGCATATATCAAAAAAGAGTTACATTTCATGGATTTAACAACTACTATCAGACAAGCAGCATGTCAAGGACTGTTAGTAAAGCTGACACTTTCTGGCAATTTTAGAATCCTAGATTAAAACAGGGATGAACATACACAAGAAATAAAGTATTTACAGCCAAGGAAATGTAGGTTAATGTCACATCACTTATGTGGAATGGAATTTTTTAAGCATGATATGCATAATACCTGGTTGTGTTACTTCACCAGTATTAATTACCATCGGTAATGTATCAACGGCATTGGTACTAAATATATTGTTAATATATTGTCATTGTTAAACTGTCTATGGAAGTACTACTATCAGATGAAACCAATGTGTCTGCAACAGACATGGTGGTTGATCCCACAACACTGGAAGTTGTAGCAACTGTAAATAGGAATAATATTCCATAAAAAAACACATGAAGACTTACAAACTTCCTTGAGGCTACAATAAAAAAAAACCTATCAATATCTCTACTTAACCTACATTCAATGTCACTCGAACCATGCTTGAGAAAACAAAAATTATTTGCTCTTTATTACAACTTCAAAACAACAGGCTCTGCAAGATCCTTCAAAACTTGTTTACAAGATTTGGTTTAACTTTTAACAGTTATATTACTGATAGCTGTAAAAGGCATAAAGTTTCAAAAGGAAGTCTTTTAAAACTGTCTTCACAACTTTTAAATGTCAAAAGTCAATACTGTAATGTAAAAATTACAAAAGTCCACAAACAATACAAAGTGTCATGCATTGGCAGAAGTATAAACACCTCAGTTGAATGTATTTCAAGGTCTGGAAATGACACCTTACAAAATTATAGATGTCTTTTTTTCAAGTGCTTGCAATTGCAACTAGAAAACATACCAACTTGTGTTTGCTATTACATATTTTCCAAATTTTGCCTGGGATAAGTGACACCAGTTGGATATAAATCACATACTGCCAGTATTTTATGTATGACTGGGGTGGCCAACAAAAAATACAATAACAAAAACGATACTCTCAAACATTTCTTTAAACAATGTAAATGTTTTCTTAAAATGTTTTGATTATTTATCAAAAACTACGATGGTTTAAACTTTGATGTGACTTAATTTTTTTATTTTCTGCCCCCAAAACACACAAAAGTGAGCAGGAAATTCAGAGTGCTTTTTATAAATTATCATATATTAGCAAACACAATAAGTACCTTGTACACATGTTGTCGCCATACTCCATATAGCATTTGCTTCACAGGTGGCTGTGCTGGTTCCCTCATATTTTGGGGCTTTACATTGGAACATATGAGTTGTATTGAAATCTGCCATGGCAGGGACATCTTGGTTTACTTTATCCAGTTGAGTACTGTTTCCACAATCTTTTTGAACAAAGAGGAAATTTTTTTTAATCTCCCGCAACAGTTACCCATTAGATCAAGCAATCAAAAATGCACTTACAAATTACTGACAGACCAAAACTGTCAACAAAACTAGCTGATTCAACACCAATTGCTAAATTGGAAGGTGCAGTAACAAGTGCTGGTGAATATGTTGATGTAACTATATTAGTTCCTGGATCCAAAAAGCATGTCATGTTGTTGGGAATTAGTACTGCAGTCTGACAGGTTCGAGCGAAAAAAGTTGCTATAAAAACTGAATCTCTGTACCATCCAGCCGCTGTAGTGTTAAGCGAGGAAAAGGATATAGTGAAAGTTGCTGGATAGTTAACAGACATGGTTCCTGAAGGTTGTAGTTCACCCGATGCCTGAATTTTTTGTGCATCTGTGAAAATTTTTTTATAATGAACTAATTAAATGGCAAGACTATTGAAATCGTCTGTTAGAAAGTTAATAGAAACATTATTATGTTACAATACTTTGTAGTGGGCAATGTATACACACATACACTATGTGTAAAATCAGTTCTATAAGTTTTCAACAGTTTAAAGATTTTTTTAATGATGCTACAATAAAATATGACTGCATATAAATGCAGAAGTAGTTTACTTTAACGGACAGACCAACCTGTTATTGCTGTATAAAACGTGACATATACTCCAACACAATACAAAAACAAACTTGCTTTCTTTACCAACATTTTTACTGGATTTTTGCGCACCCTATTGCAAGAACATACATGCTTGGTTAATCCGGCTGGTGTACTTAGTACTTTTAGGATTACACCTTATATCTCAACTACACACCTATACCTTCTGGGTCTGGTGTATCTAGGTCTGGTGTACTTTTAGCACCACACCTAATATCTCAGCCATCCCTATCACTACAAACCTGAAACTTTACACGAATGTTAAATGACATCTTACGAGTTACCATGCCAAAAATGACGTCATCAACTATGAAAATAGCATACTCCGTAAGGTACAACACCCACAAAACAAAAGTGTTGTTTGATGAAAATTTAAAAGTCTCACAAGTAACCTGCATTGCGTCGTGTGACTATTACTGATTGATTAAATGCCTTCTTAAGCAAACACGCCAAAGTAGACCGTAGTTATTACGAAAAAAACACAACAAACAACATGTACTCTTTTCACCACGGCAAATTGTCAGGATCATATAGCAAAAACCACTGGTCCAATAGAGTCCATTGTGGCATCATCAGAAAGGTATAACCCTCTACTTTACACCAAAGTTAAGTTTGAAGATATATTTCGATTGTGTGACACCTAGTGAGATTTGAAACAAGAACGATTTACGAAACATGAGGTGACGTCATAAGCAAATCGCTAATCGAATCGAAACTTGCATCGATCGAAAGACATGTCCTTTGTGACAAACCAAATTCTAGCTTGCAGCAACCTTCACTTTTGAGTTAGGACCCCATCAAAGACCGCCACCTAATTCGCTCGTATACACGCAAAAAGGCCGAAACCGAGCATGTGTACTTTTAGCACCACATGTTCGATGGGTTGTAGCGTCAAAAGTAGAGACCCCATAGGGTCGGTTGATGCATCGTGTGGAAGGTCTAATCCTTCTACCTTACCATCCACCGAAATTTAAGTACCCACTGTGTTTGTGCGACACCTAGTATCGCCTAAAACGAGAACGATTTATCCAACATTGTTTACTTTTATCCAACGTTGTTTACTTTTATCCAACATTGTTTACTTTTATCCAACATTGTTTCGAACATTAATACACTGTCACAAATCGGCCATAACTACTTTACGAGCCGCGGCTACGATCATTTATACGTCGTTGGAAACTACATTAAAAACCCTTTCTAATTATACCAAACTTGTGTAATTTCCTTATCGGAATGTACGCCTACGCCTTCATAAACGTCATAATAAAATTACAATTGATGCAGCGACCGAGCAGTTTAGAAATTTTTACGTTCCTTGAGATGATGATTACCGGAAATAGGAAACAATAGTGCGTGACGTCGCGCAATGAACCGGCGTACTTAATCATACCCTTGTGTCCGTGTCATGACTAAACCTCGCAATTTACCACATGATTTATACACTGTTTATACCTGTATGGAAGTACTGTTAAGTGTGTACACGGTTACAATTTATGATTCTCCTCTTGCGTGTATCGTGCGTAGCATTTCCCAGTCTGTGCATGCGCGTTTATAAATTGCATCACCAGCATACCGTAACCTTCGTAAGTTGCAATTGATGCGCTCAATGCATCCTCGGTTATGCATTTATGAACATTCACTCTACCTTCAACAGTCACAAGCAAATGGTGACGTTGTGCTAGCTTCTGTCGCTTGCATACATGGAGACTGGCGTCGTTTAAACCTCTGTCTCTTTAATTTTATGCGAAAAAATTTCTGGAAAGTCAATAACAAATGTAGGAAACTTATCAAAACAACAAAAAGAAACTTTTCAAAACAATAAAGTTTTTATTCTATCAGTATAGAGTCTGTTTTATAAGAGTTCTACTTTCGTCTAAATTACCCACGATATGAATTCTGTGAAATGTGAAATGCTAGATGGCACATAAGAAACAACACTAATGTAATAATTATCAAGCGTTGTTGTTTCTAGTAAGTTGTTGCATCCCTTCTAAAAAAAACTATGCCTTTTTAAAACAAAATCTTAGTTAGGGGAAGTATTTTGGCGATAAATGGCGCTAGAAAAATACAAAGAAACAATAAACTAATATTGGAATAAAACCGTTGGTGGAATTCAGCCGGTTCGCACCGGTTCTGTGTAGAACCGTCTTACGAAATTTTATGAGATCAGCGAACCGGTTAGAATTACTGATTACTGCCAATATGACTTTTTGTAACAGAACCCGCTGAAAAATATGACTTTTGTGATAGAACCGGCTGACAAAAACTTTGAATCCCACCGCTGGATAAAACCCAATCGGGAATATTGTTCGAATGGCGGTGAAGATAACAACAAGACAAGAACTACAGAATAAACTGGGCGAGTGCTTTTTGAATGTGCTTAGGATGCGTACCATAGGATAACGCTGAGTTCAAATCCTTATGTGATCAAAAACATTGGCGATTGACATCAATAAACATTCAAGGTACGTTAGAAATCATAGAAAAAAACTTAAGCAGCTAATATTTATGGGCGGTTGTAGCGAACACAGTGTATATTAATATGAAAATTGTAATATTGGAACTGTTTATGTTTGTGACCGGGTTCCCACGTACAAAGGTCAAACTAAACGTGGTACAATAATAATTACAGACCTTTAAACAACGACCGCCCTGCCTCTAAAACAATAAACGACTATAAAATGCCGTAACCTGTTGGTCCGCCCTGACATGCCTAGCGGGCACTTGTGACTTGTGTTCATGCTTTATATGGGCCACATTGGCTTGCATGATTATTCCATTTCTACTTGTGGTTTCATTTGGACTGCTGCGTACGTTTCAGCCATCTTAATACAAGATTGTTCACCTGATTGGTGTCGGATTTCGGAGTTTACAGAAGAACACGCATTAAAACGCAACATTGGTTCCACTTTGACGTGATCTTGTTATTTCAACACCTGGAGGTATCAAAAACCGTGAGTACAAAATCGTTCCTTATCTATTGAAGACAAATCTCACGAATTCAACAACCGAGGCAATAATTATACCTCTTGCAACAACTATTATCTTGAAGACGGCGATAACTCTTGAGCCGATAAACTCTTTGCAATATCGTTTTGAAACGTACGGCAGCAGTCCAAATGAAACCACAAGTAGAAATGGAATAATCATGCAAGCCAATGTGGCCCATATAAAGCATGAACACAAGTCACAAGTGTTCGCTAGGCATGTCAGGGCGGACCAACAGGTGACGGCACTTTATAGTCCTTTATTGTTTTAGAGCCAGGGCGGTCGTTGTTTAAAGGTCTGTAATTATTACTCTACCACATTTAGTTTGACCTTTGTACGTGGGAACCCGGTCACAAATATAAACAGTTCCAATATTACAATTTTCATATTAATATACACTGTGTTCGCTACACGGTAATATGTTCGGAAGCAATCTTGTGAAGATGATTTTTTCGTCAAAATGTATTGCCTTTTGCCACTAGTGTTATTGTAATGCATATGTTGAGTAATGTGAATAAGGTGAGCACATAATAACCTTGTAATTACCCTAAAAGCGCCGATGACTTCCTGTTTGCTTGTGTTACCGGCGTATATGTAAATAACCTCAAATACTTCAATGGAAATGTTACTTGTCTCTGTTTATTTCACTTCAAATAAAAGGGTTGCAAGATGTGCGACTATTAATAATTGGATGCATAAATGATAGTTATTCACAGCTGTAAGGTTCGTAGAAATAAATTATGAACATGTTTAAATTGGTTTATTTGCATTTAATTAGACATTGTAACGGTGATACATCCTCACGCGCCAACCAACCCTACGTGGTATGTATCACCGTAACAACGTCCTACTATATGCAAATAAACCAATTTAATCACGTTCCTGAATAAGAAGATGCTTTTGCGAATTTCCTAGGGTTGGTTGACGCTTGCGTGTTGATGTTAATAGGAAATGAGTCGGGACATAATCATACATGCTGCCCCGATCATATTTCAAGTTGTTGATATGTTTCCTATATTACACAACGTGGGATACCAGACGCACGGGCAACACGAAAAACGATATTCTCGTTGCTGTAAAAATCATGATTAATGGCATTAGCTCTTAGGTAATGTTGATGATGCGCACACTTGGGGGCATGGTTGAGTACAAGATTTTCATTGTATGGGAATATACTAACTTTGATTTTTATTGCACAGCATTATGCTGAAGCCTAAACAGCCTAACACCACACTTGTCAAGACCCACAAGTTTATTGATATAATTTTATTTTAATATCACCACAAAAATCATCCAAAGCACAAACATGTTTTGCAAAATCAAGTTTGTATATTCCTGAATATTGGAGTCTAGTACAGTGACCCAGAACATAAAAAAATATAGAACTAAAATGTATAACCAACTATATAAAAAAAATGTAAGTACAATAATGTGGAACATAAACATCAGTGATATTTTTTTGATCAAATATTGGAGCTGCTAGATGATCCCAGATAACCTTGGACTTGATATAATATCAGCTGTATATTAGGGCAGCATTTTAAAAATTCCATTTCCACAACTTAATACTATATGTGTACAGTAATGGTGGTTGTAGTTTTGTAATTAAAATAAATTTTGTGTGAGTTTAAAAATGGGATAGAATGTCAGGGTACAGTTACAAGAGCAAACATGTAACGTATTTTAATGCCCATTGCTTACAAACACTAATCTACAAATATTTTTTTACCATAAACCACCAAAAGTCCATCACAGTTTCTCACTATGAGGGAAGTCAATAAGACACAATGAAATTCACAACATACATTTCAGTCCTGGAAAACCAACAATCACAAGTTGCTTGATCAAATCAACAATAAATAAATAAATATTGCAGAAGTTATAAATATATGCTCAAAAACATTTATGAAATCACACACATTGCACATAACACTGCATTTTTCAAACCAATATTTTTAACTTGCTGCATATTTTGATATACTTGTATAGTACTTTGGAAAGTGAAAGTAACTACATTTAGAAAATATTCAGGGCGTGTTTTTAAAAATATTGATACTAAGCATTGTCATAAGAATTTAAATTAAAGGCATGCAAACACATGGCACAAGCCGTAATTTTCTGCATACTTGTTGAAATTTTCTTGAAGGAAATTTATACTCAGATGTTAAATTTCAATTGTTTATTTAAAATTATGTGTAACGCTATGACTTTGACAAAGAAGAGTGCTGTTGTATGGAAATTTATATGTGATTGCAAACAACAGAAAGGAAAAACATGACAAGTGGTGTGCCATTCCAGGAAGTGCCCAAAGCTGAAAAATATAGGTTGAAATTAAGTGATTTGTCTATTAAGTTTTGCTATGTTTAGTTTAAAAGGAAGTGCATTTTTCCTTTTATTTTACCTCTAATAATCCCTGATTCTGGAATAGTTGTATTGTCTACATATACGTATATATATCAAATGAAGGTTACAACTTTTAACATCAGTAATAAATGTATTTGTACACAGGGTAAAGTTCATTTTTGAACATGTGTACAAACTCAAAAACGTTGGGATTTAGCTGTTTTGATTCAGATTCTTTGCAATTAAAACATACAGTGGGTTTGTATGCTACCAATATACATGCATTACATGTATTTACCTGTTGTTCCACCATTACTTGTTGTTGCTGTTGCTATTGGAGTGGTTGTAACTTAAACAAAATAATAAAACTTAATAATCTTCCAACATCATCATTTAACACTTGTGCAAGCTAATTATGCAGATTGACATCCACAACATGCAATATTATTGCTTTACAACACAAAGACAGACAATATGACAAAGTTTACCAACAGGAAAACTCCTGGTTGTATTAAAAACCATTTTTGAATAATTTAAAAGAATATTACAATGTGTATCATTGACAACAAAATTCCATGTTTCTTTTAGTTTAAAAACAAAAACAACAAAAACTGACTCAGTAAATCATAAAAAGCTTTCAAAATTGTTCTTGTCTAAACTTAAAAAACATGATCTTTACTAAAAAAATTACCAAAAACTTTACAACTCTACATTATAGAATTTCCTGAATATCATCCATGGGAACCACTTTTGATGTTGTGTTGTAATGGTCAAATACATCGAAAGACTACCTTATGGGGTATGAAGCCAAAAGTTTTAGATTCTCCCAGACATGTTTAGTTGTGACTTATAACCAATTGCCGATTTAAAATCACCACAAATAGATAGGAGTCGTTATTGTGAATAGAAAGTGTGCTTATATTATATATTACTGAAAATCAAGCTTTAGTTAAGCACAAAGATTGTTAAATCTTCACAATAGCAGTTGTGATGGTTGTCAGTCATTGTACTACACTAATAAGGTATTTAACTTAGTTTTAGAATGTTTTGAATTAGTATGGCAAACCAAACTTCCAATACAAACCATTACAAAATCTATTACAACAATAAAATATAATAATTTTCCAACAAAAATACATGTTACTTTGATTGCAAACAGGCTGTGGGCTCCAGGTTGCATCAGCTTGGCAATAAGCTGGTTGTTCTGATACTTGAAACTCTGTGTTACATTTGAATATATGGGAGCTCATGTAACCTTTACCAGGTGGAACATCCGTGATGATATTAGAACTTGAAACATTCCCACAATCTAAAAACATGCTGTTATAATAAAACTAAAAAAAAACTTAAATTTAAGTGCATATTATAAAATGCAAATAAAAATTACTAACATTTCTTTTAATAAAAAGGTGAACTTTAAGCAACACAAACAGAACCCATCATTGCCAAAACATTTTTAAGTACCTTGTACTGAAAAAGGGTATGTTGATGGAGAAATCAGAACCCAAATAACTTGCGAGTAGTTGAATTGAGCATTGAAGAAAGTAATTTCAACTTTTATACCTCCTGGCTCATCTAAAATGGAACACCTAATACCGAAACCAAATGTGCTGAGAAAATGCTAGGACATTAAGATATTTTGAACTAGTTCACTTGACAACATTGTATTTGTTAAAATGCATGCTTTAACAACCATTGGAAAGATTGTATGTTTACAACATGGGCCAAAAACATCTAAATTTGGTTCCAATACAGATATTGTGGTGTTTCTTTTTTCCATGGTTATTCATTTATACAACATACTATATAGCCTCAACCTAGTGGCCTCTACGCTATTTAAAACTACTAAAGTCCTATACCCCTTCAAAATATTCGTATCATCAAAAAACAAAAACATTAAAATCACATTTCCATATGATAAGGCAAAATTTATATTTCTGTAGGATATTAAAGGAAGAAATTACACTAACGCTAATCATCAGCTCTTAGCGAGTAATTTTGGATAGAATTGATCCATAAATGCAAAAGATAAACAACTGAAATAACTATCTTACTGTCGGGGAACATTGGTTAGAGTGCTGTCAACGCACAATCGAGGTGTTGGTGGACTTTGGAGAAGGCTAAATGATGCAACAGTCTAAACACAACATTGTTTTAAATTTTTCATCTTATGAAAATCTGTTCCATATTCACATACAGTAGTAATTAGTTGATAAAGAATTCAACGATTTTAGACAAACATTATCTTTTCTTGACAAAAACCTCATTAAATATAGTTTTTCTTGACAAAAGGTGCTCTTTATACATCTTACAAACTGTTGGTCTTTTCTACTTTTAGATTGTATTTGCAAACCAAATTATGTTTTAGTTTACAAGTATATACTTCTATTATATTCCTTTGGTTTGCTCAAAAAATTTTACCATTAAATTTAACTCAATTACAGTCATACCTCATTAATCCAGACACAAACTTGGCAAATTGCTAAACTGTTTGTATGACAAACAGAATAAAATAAACGATTTTTTTTGTTTTAGGATGAAAAGGCAAAACCATGACTGGAAAAAAAAATTTATACAATGAAAAATGATAACCAGTGCAGAAAGTCGTTTTTAATTTTCTCATTCCCTTGGGACATTTAAGCAAAACCGTGTTTTTGTTATGTTCTTGTATTTTTGTCCTATATGATCCAGTAAATATCGCACACAAATCTTGTGCAATATTTGGTTTTGCATAAATATGCAAACTATGCTGATATTCAGCGTATCAATTCAGGTTCACCCAAGCACATCCCTAGTGTACTCTATGCCCATCCACAGAATAGGCCTTAATGGTTTTCCTGTAATGAAACATAATATTTATAAATGCTGTCTTGTGAGATATTGGGACATAAACCGGTTAACATTAATCTAATAGAAGCATACTGAATGTACAGCACCAATATAGTTTTTGTAAGATCTACATTGCTGTGCATTTTGGTTGATTTGCTGTCCTCATACTATATATACTTTTTTAATTGCCCAAGAACAATTTAATCCGTCAATTTCGATATATATATGATTACATAGAATAAAAAATTTAATAATCTCAAAATTTGCTATATATATGTTTTTTATAACTTAAAAGTCTAAGAGTATTGTCACCAACATTTTCAGTTGCCTCGGTGTTGAAATACATAAGAGCACTACCAGATCCATAAGCAAGCGTGGAAGTAACCGTGACATTTGCCCCTCTGGCCTGCTTAGGTGGGTCAAAAGAAACAATTTGTCCTGTAAATTAAACATTGGCAAATTAAAATACAAGAAAACCTAAACTACAAATATGTATTTGGTATGCAATGCATACTGATACTGCAGTTACATGTTAGTGTCCCTTGCATTGATATTAACACAAAAGCTTCTTAAATATGAGATGTTTACTAAATTTTTAATCATAGGAAAATTAGTTTTGCTAAAAATATACATGATTGAAATACAACCAGAGTACATTTCAACATTTAGACATAACCACCACAGATATATAGAACTTAGGATTTTCATAAACAGTGTTTGATCAAGTACAATCAAACCACATTTTTTGAGGTTACACATATGCCCAACTGTCTAATTAGGGTGAACTGGCATTTGCCCAACCTTCATAAATTTGTTGAACTTAGATTAACTCAGGTTTACTGTAAGCTTACCAGCTGTGAAGTTTCGTTGAATCAAAACAACAAATAATACCAGTTGCAAACTCCCAAAATTGTGCACCATGGTAAACATAATCAAAAAGTAACCTGTAATGTAGATCAATTTGGTTAAAGTACAGGAGACTGTACTGTTGTATACATTTTACCCATGTTGTATGAACCAATAAATTATACATTCATCATGTATGAGTAACACTTTAACTCAAAAATACATTAGGTTAAGTGCATTTCTGTTGTTTGTCGCACCAATCTCAAAAGTGGCATAAGACACTAATTACACTATTTAAATGATGAAGTCATGGTATTCTTTACATATCTGCTGGCAAGTAAACATGGGATTAGAACCCCAGTATTTGAACGACAAAATATTTATTTTTAGTTCAATATTTTGTTTTCATATATATATATATGCATTGGTATGCATTATAATAATTTTTTGCATAGTATTTTACCCAAATTGCCAAATCTTAGCCTCTTGGAACCATTGGGGCACCAAACTTTTGTTTTTCACCAACTTGTACTAACTTGACCTTATTTAAGCTTGGCCCTTTTTCCTGTTTTTTGCACAACTATTAATTACCAGTCAGTATCTGACAATTAACCAAAACATGGCAGAATCCAGCAATTTTTGGTACTATCATTGATTGGAAGTTATTCAAGTAGTATATTATGACAATGGTGTAGTTGGTACCAATAACTTTATTTGTACATGTTTCGTTAGAATACATGACTTATAGTGCCAGTTTTCTGCCTTTTTTTGTAAATGTTTGAATACATTTTGTTGTCTAAAGCTTTTGTATAAAGTGGTAATTAGTTCAATACACTTGTAAAATACTAGCGAAGCAGTCAATTTTTTCAAATTATTTACATAGTACAATAGAAAAAGGACCAAACACCCTGTTGCATAAAAAAGGTTTTAAATTTTATTTTTAAGATCAGGTTTTGGGGTCATTGGTGGACATTTAACCCAATGCATTTTTGATATTGTGCCAAGTGGAACAGTGCACTTTTAGCATAGTTTCGTTCGATGTTTAAGTTTTTTATAGTTATGCAATTATATTTGAGATAGAATAAGTTAAAAACAAAATCTTTTTGGTTTTCAAATAACAAGGTGACAAAAAAATGAAAGGTATAAACAGTATGCATGATGTTGTAGGTTTTCAGCATTGTTTAGCACCACACCTAATATCTCAACTATCCCTAGCACTACAAATCTGAAACTTCACATGCATGTTAAATGACACCTTACGATCACCTTTGGCGTGGCAAAATGTACAAAATTTCTAAGTTTTGCTCTCCATACACGCTACGGCCTCGAACGTCAACAAACTTCAATTGCATTTTCCATAAGGTACAACACCCACAAAACTGCATTGCGTCGTGTGGCTTTTACTGATTTGTTGAATGCCAAACACGCCAAATAGTCCGCAATTACTACGAGTAAAAAACGACTGTCCGTCTACTTCACATGTCTTTCTTTTTTTTGCATCCCATAAATTACAAATCGGGCACACAGAAGGGCGCAGTTTAAAAAGCATTCAAAAAAAGTGTTATTTTGATGTATACCGAACAATAAATGCGCAGGAGAAAAATGCAAGGGGACACGAAGTTTAGCACTGAGCCAACCGCATATCTTTTCCCAATAATGTGTTACAATAGGGCAATACATGATTTGCACCAACGCCACAAAGAATCGAGGTCATAGGTTAAGTTGTGCTATTTTTCATATGAAAGCATAGGTACTGATAAAACTTTTTAGTTTTTCTCTCATTATTTTGTTGAAGTGTTTATTGTGTGTGTAACTATATGTGCGTTCTTACCACTACTGTTTGTGTGCAAAGTCACAGGAACCAACTTCATGTCGTGAAAATCGCAAATAATCGTTGGAGAAACAAATATAATCTAGGTCCTATTGTGTTATTGTTTGGCGCGTGGATAAAGCTCGTGAAGCAATATACCATACGATTTATACAGCGTTTAAACCTGCATGCAAGTACTGGTAATTGTGTACACGGTTGCAATTTATGATCCTCCTCTTGCGTGTATCATGCGTAGCATTCCCAGTCTGTGCATGCGCGTTCATAAATTGCATCACCAGCATACCGTAATCTTCGTAAGTTGCAATTGATGCGCTCAATGCATCCTCGGTTATGCATTTATGAACATTCACTCTACCTTCAACAGTCACAAGCAAATGGTGACGTTGTGCTAGCTTCTGTCGCTTGCATACATGGAGACTGGCGTCGTTTAAACCTCTGTCTCTTTAATTTTATGCGAAAAAATTTCTGGAAAGTCAATAACAAATGTAGGAAACTTATCAAAACAACAAAAAGAAACTTTTCAAAACAAAAAAGTTTTTATTCTATCAGTATGGAGTCTGTTTTATAAGAGTTCTACTTTCGTCTAAATTACCCACGATATGAATTCTGTGAAATGTGAAATGCTAGATGGCACATAAGAAACAACACTAATGTAATAATTATCAAGCATTGTTGTTTCTAGTAAGTTGTTGCATCCCTTCTAAAAAAAATTATGCCTTTTTAAAACAAAATCTTAGTTAGGGGAAGTATTTTGGCGATAAATGGCGCTAGAAAAATACAAAGAAACAATAAACTAATATTGGAATAAAACCGTTGGTGGAATTCAGCCGGTTCGCACCGGTTCTGTGTAGAACCGTCTTACGAAATTTTATGAGATCAGCGAACCGGTTAGAATTACTGATTACTGCCAATATGACTTTTTGTAACAGAACCCGCTGAAAAATATGACTTTTGTGATAGAACCGGCTGACAAAAACTTTGAATCCCACCGCTGGATAAAACCCAATCGGGAATATTGTTCGAATGGCGGTGAAGATAACAACAAGACAAGAACTACAGAATAAACTGGGCGAGTGCTTTTTGAATGTGCTTAGGATGCGTACCATAGGATAACGCTGAGTTCAAATCCTTATGTGATCAAAAACATTGGCGATTGACATCAATAAACATTCAAGGTACGTTAGAAATCATAGAAAAAAACTTAAGCAGCTAATATTTATGGGCGGTTGTAGCGAACACAGTGTATATTAATATGAAAATTGTAATATTGGAACTGTTTATATTCGTGACCGGGTTCCCACGTACAAAGGTCAAACTAAACGTGGTAGAGTAATAATTACCGACCTTTAAACAACGACCGTCCTGCCTCTAAAACAATAAAGGACTATAAAATGCCGTCACCTGTTGGTCCGCCCTGACATGCCTAGCGGGCACTTGTGACTTGTGTTCATGCTTTATATGGGCCACATTGGCTTGCATCATTATTTCATTTCTGCTTGTGGTTTCATTTGGACTGCTGCGTATGTTTCAGCCATCTTAATACAAGATTGTTCACCTGATTGGTGTCGGATTTCGGAGTTTACAGAAGAACACGCATTAAAACGCAACATTGGTTCCACTTTGACGTGATCTTGTTATTTCAACACCTGGAGGTATCAAAAACCGTGAGTACAAAATCGTTCCTTATCTATTGAAGACAAATCTCACGAATTCAACAACCGAGGCAATAATTATACCTCTTGCAACAACTATTATCTTGAAGACGGCGATAACTCTTGAGCCGATAAACTCTTTGCAATATCGTTTTGAAACGTACGGCAGCAGTCCAAATGAAACCACAAGTAGAAATGGAATAATCATGCAAGCCAATGTGGCCCATATAAAGCATGAACACAAGTCACAAGTGTCCGCTAGGCATGTCAGGGCGGACCAACAGGTGACGGCACTTTATAGTCCTTTATTGTTTTAGAGTCAGGGCGGTCGTTGTTTAAAGGTCTGTAATTATTATTGTACCACGTTTAGTTTGACCTTTGTACGTGGGAACCCGGTCACAAATATAAACAGTTCCAATATTACAATTTTCATATTAATATACACTGTGTTCGCTACACGGTAATATGTTCGGAAGCAATCTTGTGAAGATGATTTTTTCGTCAAAATGTATTGCCTTTTGCCACTAGTGTTATTGTAATGCATATGTTGAGTAATGTGAATAAAGGGAGCACATAATAACCTTGTAATTACCCTAAAAGCGCCGATGACTTCCTGTTCGCTTGTGTTACCGGCGTATATGTAAATAACCTCAAATACTTCAATGGAAATGTTACTTGTTTATTTCACT
This sequence comes from Ascidia mentula, assembly GCF_947561715.1. Classification (NCBI taxonomy): domain Eukaryota; kingdom Metazoa; phylum Chordata; class Ascidiacea; order Phlebobranchia; family Ascidiidae; genus Ascidia; species Ascidia mentula. The sequence goes on from NC_138569.1 coordinate 877,780, forward strand.
TCAAATAAAAGGGTTGCAAGATGTACGTCTATTAATAATTAGATGCATAAATGATAGTTATTCACAGCTGTAAGGTTCGTAGAAATAAATTATGAACATGTTTAAATTGGTTTATTTGCATTTAATTAGACATTGTAACGGTGATACATCCTCACGCGTCAACCAACCCTACGTGTTATGTATCACCGTAACAACGTCCTACTATATGCAAATAAACCAATTTAAGCACGTTCCTGAATAAGAAGATGCTTTTGCGAATTTCCTAGGGTTGGTTGACGCCTGCGTGTTGATGTTAATAGGAAATGAGTCGGGACATAATCATACATGTTGCCCCGATCATATTTCAAGTTGTTGATATGTTTCCTATATTACACAACGTGGGATACCAGGCGTACGGGCAACATGAAAAACGATATTCTCGCTGTTGGGAAAATAATGATCAATGGCTCTTAGGTAATGTTGATGATGCGCACACGTGGGTTATGGTTAAGTACAAGCTTTTCATTGCATGAAAATATACTAACTTTGATTTTTATTGCACAGCATTATGCTGAAGCCTAAACAGCCTAACACAACACTTGTCAAGACCCACAAGTTTATTGATATAATTTTTTTTTAATATCACCACAAAAATCATCCAAAGCACAAACATGTTTTGCAAAATCAAGTTAGTATATTCCATAATACTGAAGTCTAGTACAGTGACCCAGAACATAAAAAAATATAGAACTAAAATGTATAACCAACTCCACAACACAATAAATTACAATAATGGGGAACATAAACATCAGTGATATTTTTTGATCAAATATTGGAGCTGCTACATGATCCCAGATAACCTTGGACTTGATATAATATCAGCTGTATATTAGGGCAGCGTTTCAAAAATTCCATTTCCACAACTTAATACTATATGTGTACAGTAATGGTGGTTGTAGTTTTGTAATTAAAATAAAATTTTGTTTGAGTTTAAAAATGGGATAGAATGTCAGGGTACAGTTACAAGAACGCACATATAACATATTTTAATACCCATTGCTTACAAACACTAATCTAAAAATATTTTTTACCATAAACCACCAAAAGTCCATCACAGTTTTTCACTATGAGGTAAATAAATAAAACACAATGAAATTCGCAACATACATTTCACTCCTGGAAAACCAACAATCACAAGTTGATCAAATCAACAATAAATAAATATTGCATCAGTTATAAATAAATGCTTAAAAACATTTTTAAAATCACACACATTGCACATAACTATGAATTTTTTAAACCAATATTTCAGGTTTGCTGCATATTTTGAAAATTGTAATTGTATAGTGTATAGCAGCAACTTTCTGCATACTTGTTAAAATTTTCTTGGAGGAAATTTATACTCAGATGTTAAATTTCAATTGTTTAATTAAAATTATGTGCAACGCTATGATGTTGACAAAGAAGAGTGCTGTTGTATGGAAATTTATATGTGATTGCAAACAACAGAAAGGAAGAACATGACAAGTGGTGTGCCATTCCAGGAAGTGCCCAAAGCTGAAAAATATAGGTTGAAATTAAGTGATTTGTCTATTAGGTTTTGCTATGTTTAGTTTAAAAGGAAGTGCATTTTTCCTTTTATGTTACCTCTAATAGTCCCTGATTCTGGAATAGTTGTATTGTCTACACATACGTATATTTATCAAATGAAGGTTACAACTCTTAACATCAGCAATAAATGTATTTGTACACAGGGTAAAGTTCATTTTTGAACATGTGTACAAACTTAAAAAAGTTGGGATTTAGCTGTTTTGATTCAGATTCTTTGCAATTAAATGCATTACATGTATTTACCTGTTGTTCCACCATTACTTGTTGTTCCTGTTGCTATTGGAGTGGTTGTAACTAAATCAAAATATTAAAACTCAATAATCTTGCAACATCATCATTTAACGCTTGTGCAATCTAATCATGCAGATTGACATCCACACCATGCAATATTAATGCTTTACAACACAAAGACAGACAATATGACAAAGTTTACCAACAGGAAAACTCCTGGTCGATCTTGTGTTGATCTTGTGTTGTAATGGTTAAATTATTGTGATTTATATAAATTACTGAAAATCAAATCAAATTGATCGACACAAATTTTCACAAAACGACTCCCAGATAAAATTTCATTTAGGTCTCATTGCTATGATAGAATAAGCACAGCTGCATCACTAATCAATAAATGTGCCAAACTGTACATAACATTAACTATCACCTTCTTCTGTCATTCTAAATATAGGTTGTCTTGTACTACTGCCACTACTACTATTGTCTGCAGTACTCCTGGCTGCCATACCACTGGTAGCTGCAACATAAATTCATCTCAAAATCCAATAAAACATGGAATGTAAATAAAATCACAAAAAATAATTTGTTCTGGTAACGTCAACATTTTTTACTGCTATGTTTACTTGTTGTACAATTTTATGTCAAGCAAAATATGCATATTCAGAATGCATGGAGACACCTTTATAACAATATGAATACATTCGTTAAATTTCTTTTTCAACAACATACAGCGCTCAAAAAACAGAAAAATATTACAAGTGATTAATCAAATGAAGACTTTGATGTCAGCCACATAACATTTCTGTGAGTGTACATACCAACAGGACACTGCATTATGCCAGTACTGAAACTACAAATAATACCAAACATCACCTTTCTCTGTTAAACTGGACACAGCTTGCTCTAAACTAATACTGATCTCTGTAGTACTTCTTTTTGTCATGACTGAACTAGCTGCAAAACATAATACAGGAAATTTGAACAGGACTTTTTTGCCTCTAGATGCACAAATATTATGCCACATGTAAGGAATTCATCACTGAATCAAAGTCCAACTGTACCTAAAGCAGTGGAAGGAGATTGTGTTGCAGAACTGCCTGAGGTGCTCATGGTCATTGTGGTTACTGGAAAAAAATCATGGCAATGTTTAAACAAAAAATTCTAGTTCTGACTGACATGCCTCATGCAAATGGTGATTTTTGAAAAACAAGGACAAAGAACAAGTTACAGAGCAAAGTTTTGCCTTACGACTCAAACATGCTTTACATCAGCAGTTTCCAATATTGCACAGCAAATTTAGTCCAAAATACAGATTATTTAAGCACTACAAAATTATTTAAAATGTGATTTTTTCCAACCAACAACAGGCAAATTAAACCATTTTTCACCAAAAAACACAAATATTCCTAAAGTGACATTACACTCAATGTTAGAAATTTGTGACCTCATTCAGGGAATAAACTCATGCTAAAGAAAACTTCTTGCCCATGTCCAATAGGTAGCACTGCATATATCAAAAAGATTTAACAACTACTATCAGACAAGCAGCATGTCACGGACTGTTATTAAAGCTGACACTTTCTGGCAATTTTAGAATCCTAGATAAAATCAGGGATACACAAGAACATACACAAGAAATAAATTATTTACAGCCAAGGAAATGTGGGTTATGTGGAAAAGATTTTTTTAAGCACGATATGCATAATACCTGGTTTTGTTACTGTGTTTGCAACAGACATGGTGGTGGTATCAACTTTAGATCCAACAACACTGAAAGTAGCAACTGTAGAAAGGAAAAACATACTGAACGAACACACCAAGACTTAGATGACTTTGCTGTCTCTACAATAAAAAAACTAATAGTACTCTACTTATCTTACATCCATTTTCACTTGAAACAAAATACCACTTCCAGTATTAATGTATGACATATCAGGGGATACAATAGTTTGATCACATGTACTTAGTGGCAAATAAAACTATTACACAACACCTTCTTTAAACCAAGCTAAATTGGTGACATTCCATGCATCAACATCCACACAAACTGACACTGCAGTCCCAGAGTAATTTCCAGAACATGTTAAAGGTAAAGTTTCCATATAAACTGTTGTTCCACTTACTGGTGTTACATAAGAGTCACTCTGATTCACACTACTGTCATTGCACACTTGAAAAAATTAAGTAAAGTTTTAAACTGGCATATATAAACAACAACGAGAGTCTTGACATGTGCAATAGTTCCTAAATTAGTTAGGGTGTATTTGACTAAATTAACAGGGTTTCAAACTGCAGTCTGTAAAGGTCGTAAATCCAAAACTTCAGTCTAACTTTAGTAAAACAAATACTCCTATTATTTGCATAACGCTTAATCATATAATCCAGGTAATTTTTATGATTCATTGCATTAATCAAAATATTGACTTCAATGTGACACTGCCTAATGTTGCTCCTAAAACATGGCAAGGAAAGTTAGAGTAAAAAGAGAGGTTATTACTTCAGTATTAGCCACATTCTACACTTGTTTTCATTAAATAAACCTAATGGCTTGCTGTGGAGATGCTAATTTACATTTCCTGGCACAAAAAAACAAATAAAAAATTACACTGCACCAGGTATTGCATAACTGTCTCTGGTGCAACTGAAGAACATAAGAAATAACTGGCAATGGCCTTAGAGCTGATGCAGTAATAAAAATGAATCAATAAACTACATAAGTAATGTCTTACACATTTCGAAGACCTAGGATTTCTTACACATTTCCAAAGACCCAGATAAAAAACACTTATTGACATGTGTCCTTAAACATAAGGAAGGGAAACCCTGGTTTAAATGTATGTACAGAAAAAAAGACAAATAGCAGCATTTTTACATAATATTGAATACTTCAGAATTCAAGAAAGGCAACAGTAATTATACCATACAAACATATGTATGTGTTAATACTGCACTTAAAGTTGGCATTTTTGTGAAACTGTCACCCAAGCATCTGTTCTATATCTGTTTATTATTCCAAAGTTATTAATTATGTTTACACTCAACAATACCTGCTGAGCACATTTGTTGAGGACTCCATACGGCAGTTGGTTGGCAAACCGCATTTACTTGTACACCTTGATACTTTGGCATACATGAGAACTGGTGCATGCTGTTATAATCCTTGTTTGCAGGAACATCCATGTTGACTGTACTTGAAGTATCGTTTCTACAATCTGGTAAAATAGAAAAGGTGAGAACATTTCACCTTACACTTTATATGATTGTGTTGGTTTGTGTTTTAAAACTTCCTATTTATGTTTAATGTCTAGCATGCAACAAGCCTTCGATTGTATTTGAACAAAATGAAAAACCCACTGACTGTAAACTAGTGGAAACAATCAGACATTTAGGCATAAACCTATTTTACTTTTCGGAACTGTCCAAATTATACCTCTCTTGCTGACACCTTGATATTTTTGGTTAATGGGGGTTAAAGCATAAACTCCCATAGATCATACTAGGTAAATTTAAATGGAAAAATAAACATTTTTTTGTTTATGTTCAATTTAAACTTGTTACATATCATATGGGTAAAATTACTTTTATTTTTACAGTTTAGAAATTCAAGAATAAATACTTCAATGGCCCTAAGCTCCGACTGTGGTCCAAAAGTTATAAATATTTCAGTCCTTATCAATGTTGTCATGCAAAAACAAAACGCCACATTAACTTATGATTGTTTGTTTGTATCACAACATAATTTTATTCAAAAATATTTTATTTAGGGGATGGAAAAAGTCACACTTCATGACTTTTATGCTTCTGTTATGAAACTTTACAAAATAAGATTTTTATTAGGATCATTTGAACAAAGGTTCCTGTATTATATCTTTAAACTTTTTGAAAAATTATAATACTTACATATTGCTGACAGAGAAATAGTTTTGACAGTGGTAGAGCATATCATTTGTATTCTCAGAATTCCTGGGCTCGTAACTGGAGGTGCTGAATACACGGATTCTACTGTTGTAGTACTTATGTTGCATGTCACATTGTGTGGTGAAACATCTCGGCATATCCCAGTGTAAAATACAATATTTGGTTCATTATTTCTCTTCCATTCACAAGAATCCATTGATGATGGGAAAGATGTACTAAATATGGGTGGATAATTAACAGCTATATTTCCCCCATCTACAAGTCCACCAGATACATTAAGGGATACTTGGGCATCTGAAAAAATATTTAATAAAAAAAAAAAAACTGTACTTAAAACAACATCTGATTTACTTCAAAATTAAAAGCAACAAATCATTGCTTTTTATATATGATTGTTAGTTTTTTGCCAGTTTGGACTTACCAGATTTTCCCAGTATGTAAATGAGAAATTGCACCGAAAGAACAAAGGGCTTGACAAAGTTCTTCATTTTTAACCACTGAACAACACCTCGTATTTTTATGTTGGAATGTTACCTTGTGGTCTGCAGTAGTTTAAGTACCACACCTAATATCTTAGCTTTCCTGAGAAATACAAACCTAAAACTTCACACAAGTGTTAAATGACAGACGGATCTAGTGCAGGTTAAAATTTGGGTCTGGTAACTTTTAGCACCACACCTAATATCTCGGCTATCCCTAGCACTACAACGTGAAACTTTACACGAATGTCAAATGACACCTTACGAGTTACCATGCCAAAATGACGTCATCACCTATAACGTAACGAAATTTACAAGACTTCGAAGTTTTCCTCTCTATACGCGCTACGCCCGTCAACGAACTGCAATAGCATAGTGCGTAAGGTACAACACCCACAAAACAAAAATGTTGTTGAAAATTTAAAAGTCTCACAAGTAACTTGCATTGCGTCGTGTGACTTTTACTGATTTGTTAAATGCCATATTAAATAAACGCACCACGACTTTCTACTTTATGTTAACTGTCGTCAGTCGCCTGCAGAACCGATACGGCATAATAGATTGAAACAATGTCGTCTCGCAATTGATGTCATCGCACTTTTTCTTCGGGCACAGCCTGTCTCACTCTCGTATTGAACGCTCTCCTTAGCGTTTCTAGAAATGCAATATCACGGAAAGTATCAGGCGGGTATGCTATGATACAACACATCTCGACGATAAGATAAGCCGTTTGTCAAAAGATCTTTCTCGACGTGATCAACCTCAAGTCTACGCGCTATCGTACAGTGGACGCACCACCGCATGGGTTGGGTTAAACGAAACAACAAATCTGTCAGAATGAATTGGTGTTAAATACACAATTGTAAAGAGTTTACCCTTTGAATGAAAACATATTGTAAGCGATTTAATCCCATCGTGTTGTTTTTGATATTTCTCGGTTCGATTGAATTGCGAAGTAAGAGCAACGACCCATCATCACTGCTGGTGGTGGCTGACGACGGTCTCCACAATGTAGAAAGTCTCCGTCTGACTGGGCAAGACGGCCGTCATTCCCTATAACGTTCATAAATTGCATCACCAGCATACCGTAATCTTCGTAAGTTGCAATTGATGCGTTCAATGCATCCTCGGTTTTGCATTTATGAACATTCACTCTACATTCAACAGTTGCGAGCAAATGGTGATGTAGTGCTAGCTTCTGTCGCTTGCATATATGGAAACTGACGTCGTTGAAAACCTACATCTCTTCAATTTTATGCAAAAAAATTCTGGAAAGTCAACAACAAATGTACGAAACTTATCAAAACAACAAAAAGAAACTTTTCAAAACAATTAAGTTTTTATTCTATCAGTATAGCCTACAGTCTGTTTTATAAGAGTTCTACTTTCGTCTAAATTACCCACGATATGAATTCTGTGAAATGTGAAATGCTAGATGGCACATAAGAAACAACACTAATGTAATAATTATCAAGCGTTGTTGTTTCTAGTAAGTTGTTGCATCCCTTCTAAAAAAAACTATGCCTTTTTAAAACAAAATCTAAGTTAGGGAAATTTCCCTAAAGTATTTTGGCGATAAATGGCGCTAGAACAATACAAAGAAACAATAAACTAATATTGGGATAAAACCGTTGGTGGGATTCAGCCGGTTCGTACCGGTTCTGTAGAAACGTCCCACCAAATTTTATGAGATCAGCTAACCGGTTAGAATTACTGATTACTGTCAATATGACTTTTTGTAACAGAACCCGCTGAAAAATATAACTTTTGTGATAGAACCGGCTGACAAAAAATTTGAATCCCACCGCTGGATAAAACCCAATCGGGATTGTTGTTCGAATGGCGGTGAAGCAAAATAACAACAAGACAAGAACTACAGAATAAACTGGGCGAGTGCTTTTTGAAGGTGCTTAGGATGCGTAACTTTGGATAACGCTGAGTTCAAATCCTTATGTGAACAAAAATGTTGGCGATTGACATCAATAAACATTTAAGGCACGTTAAAAATTATACAACAAAATACTTAAGCAGCTAATACTTACAGCGGTAGTATATTCGGAAGTAATCTTGTCAACATAGATTTTTCGTTATATTGTATTACCTTTGGCCACTACTGTTATTGTAATGCATAAATAGAGTAATGTGGATAAAGGGAGCACATAACAACCTTGTAATTACCCTAAAAGCGCCGGTGACTTCCTGTTCGCTTGTGTTACCGGCGTACATATAAATAACCTCAAATACTTCAATGGAAATGTTACTTGTCTCTGTTTATTTTACTTTAAATGAAATGGTTGCAAGATGTTCGTCTATTAATAATTGGATGCATAAATGACAGTTATTGACAGCTGTAAGGTTGATTCATAGAAATAAATTAGAATATTTTAAATTGGTTTATTTGCATATAATTAGACATTGTAACGGTGATACATCCACACGCATCAACCAACCCTACGTGTTATGTATCATCGTAACAACGGCCTACTATATGTTAATAAACCAATTTAATCACGTTCCTGAATAACGAGATGATATTGCGAATTCTTAGGGTTGGATGACGCTTGTTGATGTTAACAGGCAATAAGGCGGATATAATCATCACATGTTCCCCCGATCATATTTCAAAATGTTTCCTATATTACACAACGTGGAATACGAGACGCACAAGCAACACGAAAAACGATATTCTCGCTGTTGTAATTGCTTTTCGCCATGTTGATGATGCGCACACGTAGGGGTTTGGTTAAGCACAAGCTTTTCATTGCATGGAAATATACTAACATTGAGCCCTGCATCTTTGTAAGCATGAACTGTAAACATATTTGTTTATTGCACAGCATTATTCTATGGCCTAAACAACCTAACACAACGTTTGTCAAGACCCACAAGTTTATTGATCTAGTTTTATTTTAATATCACCACAAAAATCATCCATAGCACAAACATGTTTCAAACAAAATCAAGTTTGTATATTCCATAAAACTGGAGTCTAGTACAGTGAGCCAGAATATAAAAAACATATAACTAAAATGTATAACCAACTCCATAAAAAAATTGTAAGTACAATAATCGGGAACATAAACATCAGTGATATTTTTTTGAGTAAATATTTGTGCTGTTAAATAAGTGCACATAACCCTGGACTTGATATAATATCAGCTGTGTATGGCAGCATTTTAAAAATTCTTTTTGTCAACAAATACTATATTTGTACAGTAATGGCAGTTGTAGTTTTGTAATTAAAATAAACTTTTGTTTGAGGTTACAAAGGGGATGGAAAGGCAGGGTACAGTTAAAAGGAGGTACACATAACATATCTCACTACCTATTGCTTGTTCAGTAGTAATTTATCAATATTATTAGACAGTCAAGTATTATAAGTCTGTCATACAGTTTTCATGTTTAAAATCACACACATTGTACATAACACAGCATTTTTCAAGTCAATTTTTCAGACTTATTGCATACTGTGGTCAACTTGTGTAGATACTATAGGAGTTTGTGTGTAAGGAACCTCATTTACAAATGTTCACGGGAGAAGATATTGATAAGAAATTTTCATGGGAATTCACATTTAAATTAAAGGCAACCATATGTCACAAGAAAAAAAACAAAGAAAAACTAAATTTGGAATTTTTGAATTACATGTCATGTTTGGATGGAAATTTCAAGTGATAAAGTTCAGAACAGAATCCATAGTAAATGTGCTAACAGTTTTTTCAGAAATATCGACACATAACAACCCAACGAAGTAGAATTTTTGCATACATTGTAATTATATTCTGCAGTATATACACAGGGCAAAACCAGTCAGCACAAACACAAGTTTTTCATTGCATGGTAGGTACTGCGCAGGAAATCAAGCAAACAAAGCAGAAATATACAAACAAATTGCTTTGCATCTGAGGATATATATTATTTGTACAAAAACTAAATGGCATCACGTTCAAATATAACTTGCTAAGGATACAAAACAACAAGTTTGATCACTGATTTATGCATGTTTTTGACAGTAATACAAAAGTGTAGTTGCTTATTGCAACAGTAATACACCAACAAATACCGAAATTTATAACATACATTTCAATCACAAAATAACCAACCAGCAAAACTTGCACAAACAGTTCTTCAGTATTTACATCATGGAAAAACAGCTTTTGTACAAAAAACAGCAGAAAACCAATTTTTCAAAAAACCAACACTGCATACTGTGACATTTTTGTATAGATTCTATTGGTTTTGATTTGTGAAAGCAACTACATGAGAAAACCTATACAAAGCATTTTTATAAAAAGAAATCTACATTTAAATCAAAGGCATGCAAACATAAAAGTGTTTTTGCATGAAAATTAAATGTGATTACAAACAATAGCAAGGTAAAGCATGGTTAGTGGTGTGCCATTCCAGAAGGTGAAAAAACTGAAAAATACAGGGAGAAATTTAGTAATTAATCTATTAGGTTTTGCTAACTCTAGTTTAAAAGAGAGTGCATTCTTTAATTTAATCATGTTCCTTAATAACGAGATATTATTGCGAATTCTTCGGGTTGGATGACGCTTGTTGATGTTAACAGGCAATAAGGCGGATATAATCATCACATGTTGCCCCGATCATATTTCAAAATGTTTCCTATATTACACAACGTGGGATACCAAACGTACGGGCAACATGAAAAACGATATTCTCGCTGTTGTAATTGCTTTTCGCCATGTTGATGATGCGCACACGTAGGGGTATGGTTAAGCACAAGCTTTTCATTGCATGGAAATATACTAACATTGAGTCCTGCATCTTCATAACAATGAACTGTAAACAAATTTGTTTATTGCACAGCATTATTCTATAGCCTAAACATCCTAACACAACGTTTGTCAAGACCCACAAGTTTATTAATCTAGTTTTATTTTCATATCACCACAAAAATCATCCAAAGCACAAACATGTTTCAAACAAAGTCAAGTTTGTATATTCCATAAAACTGGAGTCTAATACAGTGAGCCAGAACATAAAAAATACATAAATAAAATGTATAACCAACTCCATAAACAAATTGTAAGTACAATAATCGGGAACATAAACATCAGTGATATTTTTTTGAGTAAATATTTGTGCTGTTAAATAAGTGCACATAACCCTGGACTTGATATAATATCAGCTGTGTATGGCAGCATTTTAAAAATTCTTTTTGTCAACAAATACTATATTTGTACAGTAATGGCAGTTGTACTTTTGTAATTAAAATAAACTTTTGTTTGAGGTTACAAAGGGGATGGAAAGGCTGAGTACAGTTAAAGGAAGTACACATGGCATATCTCACTACCCATTGCTTGTTCAGTAGTAATTTATCAATATTATTAGACAGTCAAGTATTATAAGTCTGTCATACAGTTTTCATGTTTAAAATTACACACATTGTACATAACACAGCATTTTTCAAGTCAATTTTTCAGACTTATTGCATACTGTGGTCAACTTGTGTAGATACTATAGGAGTTTGTGTGTAAGGAACCTCATTTACAAATGTTCACGGGAGAAGATATTGATAAGAAATTTTCATGGGAATTCACATTTAAATTAAAGGCAACCATATGTCACAAGAAAAAAAACAAAGATTAACTAAATTTGGAATTTTTGAATTACATGTCATGCTTGGATGGGAATTTCAAGTGATAAAGTTCAGAACAGAATCCATAGTAAATGTGCTCACAGTTTTTTCATATATATCGACACATAACAACCCAACGAAGTAGAATTTTTGCATACATTGTAATTATATTCTGTAGTATATACACAGGGCAAAACCAGTCAGCACAAACACAAGTTTTTCATTGCATGGCAGGTACTGAGCAGGAAATCAAGCAAACAAAGCAGAAATATACAAATAAATTGTTTTGCATCTGAGGATATATATTATTTGTACAAAAACTAAATGGCATCATGTTCAAATGTAACTTGCCAAGGATACAAAAAAACAAATTTGATCACTGATTTATCCATGTTTTTGACAGTAATACAAAAGTGCAGTTGCTTATTGCAACAGTAATAACCCAACAAATACCGAAATTTATAACATACATTTAAATCACAGAATAACCAACCAGCAAAACTTGCACAAACAGTTCTTCAGTATTTACATCATGGAAAAACAGCTTTTGTACAAAATACAGCAGAAAACCAATTTTTCAAAAAACCAACACTGCATACTGTGACATTTTTGTATAGATTCTATTGGTTTTGATTTGTAAAAGCAACTACATTGAGAAAACCTATACAAAACATTTTTATAAAAAGAAATCTACATTTAAACCAAAGGCATGCAAACATAAAAGTGTTTTTGCATGAAAATTAAATGTGATTGCAAACAACAGCAATTAAAAGCATGACTAGTGGTGTGCCATTCCAGAAGGTGAAAAAAACTGAAAAATACAGGGAGAAATTTAGTAATGGATCTATTAGGTTTTGCTAAGTCTAGTTTAAAAGAGAGTGCATTTATTTTACCTCTCATAGTCCCTGTCTCAGGAACAGTAGTATTGTCTACATATACCAATATTTATTAACTCAAATGAAGATTATATCTCTTAAAACTAGTGATAAATTTATTTCTACAATCGTTAAAGTTCATTTTTTGAACAGGTGTACAACCTCAAATATCAAAGTTGGATGTAGCTGTTTTGATTCATATTCATTGCAATTAAACCATACACTGGGTTTGTACGTTACCAATATACATGTATTTACCTGTTGTTCCACCATTAGTTGTTGTTGTTGTTGCTGTTGCTATTGGAGTGGTTGTAACTAAAATAAAATATTAAAACTCAATAATCTTGCAACATCATCATTTAACGCTTGTGCAATCTAATTATGCAGATTGACATCCACACCATGCAATATTAATGCTATGCACACAAAGACAGACAATATGATTAAGTTTACCAACAGGAAAACTCCTGGACATATTGAAAACCAATTTTTGAACAACTTAATTTATTACAATGTGTATCACTGATGTTTCTTTTAGTTTAAAAACAAAAACAAATAAAAACTGACTCAGTAAATCATAAAAACCTTTCAAAATTGTTCTTATCTAAACTTGAAAAACATGACCTTTACATGAAAAGTTTGATCTGACAGATTACCAAAAACTTTACAACTCTACATTATAAAATTTCCTGAATATCATCCATGGGAACAATAAGACAATTTTGATGTTGTGTTGTAATGGTCAGAAACAGCAAAAAGACTAAATACATCTGCAAACATGGTTTGAGCTTATGAGCCTGAAGCTAAAAGTTTCAGATAAAAGTTTTACAGACATGTTTAGTTGTGACTTATAACCAATTGCCGATTTAAAATCACCACAAAAAGAAGTGTGCCTTTCACCTTATATATTACTGCAAATCACACAAACATCAATATCAATTTGATGGAAACAAATTTTCACGAAACGACTCACAGATGAAACTTCATTTAGGTCTCATTGCTATGATAGAATAAGCACAGTTGCAATACTAAACAATAAATGTGCTAAACTGTACATAACATTAACTATCACCTTCTGCTGCCATCCTAAGTACAGGTTGTCTTGTACTAGCATCAATACTACTACTGCCTGCAGTACTCCTAGCTGTCATAGCCCTGGTAGCTGCAACATAAATCTATCTATAAATGTTTTAAACATTTTTGACAAGTTGTTTACTTTTGACAACAATTTATGTCAAACAACAAGGTGCAAAGAAATAACCACTGGGACCATGTCAACCTATTTAAAAAATTTAAATCAGTTGATTCAATTTCTGAGGTGGTATCTAAATGGGTGGTGTCAGAAGGAACAACAGAGTTTACTGTTGATTTTGTTGAAGTTTCAACAATTTTTTTACATTTAAAAACACTTGTCACGGTAAAAACTGTGAAAAAAATGAAAAATAAGCAACTGATTAATAACTTTGACAAGTCATTTTTTTTTTACCAACCACCCACAATCAGAAAGAAATGTGTAAATACCCCAAAAGAGTATGCCAAATACTTTAAGCAAACACAAGGTAAAAATCCAAATTAATGACGAGCCAGTACAGAAAAGATTTGTTGCATAATTTATTGTAAGAAATAGCAAACATTTGGGGATTTTAAACAGCTCGTTTTTTCTATGCATATGAGTAAGAAAGACATCGCAAGATTACTAAGGGGAGTACAAAAACCTTGTAAGCAGCAAGAATTGAAACCTTTGTTGTTTAAATTTATCTCTCCAACTTGAATAAAAAGCATGATGTTCACTACCATTGCCGCCAAGCTGGATCAAAGCCATGTTTTTTTCCACTCAACTCACAACCCTTGGACAACCATGAGTAAACCTCTACTGACTGAGTTAGTGAGTACAAGTAGGGCCTATTCAAATCTCATTAGAAACGGGATTATTAATATCCAGCTCTGGCCTGTCAGGAAAAAGTTACTTCCATCCAATTAAGCATGCTGTTATACAAAAAGGCTACATCAGTTAGTCAACACTCAGTGCAAAATTAAAATTATTACTTAAATATAACTGCATTTCTATGTTTACAACCATGTATCCATGAATTAAAGTTTGCCTCAATTTATCCTACTTTTTCTTCAACACATACAGATAGCATATAACTATACAAACTATTTGACAAATTATTGATGGTAAACTTGGAGATCATGCATTGTTACAGAAGCACAGGTTTTAAAAGTAGATTTATTTTATTCATGCAAATTATGCCACACCAACACAAAGCAAAAAGGGTGAACATTCGAGCATCATTGCAAAAATAAATTAAATAGAATAAGCACAATTAACTTTCAAGAAAAAAGTTGTCATTTTCAGCAAAGATGTTTATAGCAAGAAGTGTTGTAACACCAAACCTAGGGTTTTATACAAACAGTTGTAGAAATTTGTTTTACCTCCACAATTTAGTAAGGTATTTACAGTTTGAGTGTGTGTACAAGTTGCAGTTGCACTTTTGACTTCATCGTTACAACAATAGACGGTACCAGGAGATTCCTCAATAATATCTACTGTGGTGTTAACGTTTGAACAGAAGGTTTCACTTTCATTTCCAGATGCAGCAATTGAACACATAGCTAAACAAAGATGATTAAGCAAGGTGTGTGATGTGTATTGCACGTATTACACATAATACATCCATACCTAAGCACTTAACTACACTCCACTGTCCAGGGCCTTTGCAGGTTGCACTTGGATTTCCAGTATATCCAGCATTACATGTGAGGCTAACTACCTCGTCAATTAAAGAAATTCCACTCAAACTATTACCATATGATACATCAGAGTCAATTGTACTTTGATTACATGAAGCTGTAACATGCATAAACATCTTAAAATATTTTACACTTCTCACGCAAAAGATCCTCTTACCAATACAATTATTAGATACATTCCATGTGTTAACTTCAATACAATTTGCTGTTGCAGTTCCAGCATAGTTATTCGAGCAAGTCAATTTAATTGTGTCCATATAGTTATGCAATCCAACTTGTGGTATCAAATATGATTCATTTTGGGGCACAAATCTGCTATTGCACTGGACTAAAGTTCAATAAAATTGTACATTTTAGAACATTAAAATATTTCATAAGCTAGCATCTCCCAAGATAAAATTGATCGTTTGATTCCGATTTAACTAAAATCTATTTAACTACATGTAACCACTTCAAGAACATAAAATGCAAAACAACACCTGACTTGCATCTCAGTATGCCTAAAAATCAGATTTACAAACCAATATTATTTTACGTGAATATACATAAATTTACTGCACTTTCAACATGTATTGAAACAAAACCATCACAATAAACATTGGTTAATTCAGAAAAAAAATCAGAAGTGTTTAAATTCATAAGCGTATCCAGGATTTTGGGGAGGGGTCAAATTCTTCCTAGAATTTCTGCTGTAAATTAAGGGTAATTGTGATCAAACACTGGGAAATACATACGCCCATGTTAGCATGAATCGTCATATAAATGGTGGCTTGCACAATTGCGTACCACTATGGAACACTCGATTCGAGTTTTTGTGGTAGTGCTTGCGCCATAGTTTTATTAGTACTACTTTGAATGTATTTAGGTGTTGAATATATTTGTAACCCAAAAAATATCAAATGTGGGCTTTCAAGAACACATACAAATAAAAACTATTTTGCATGTGGTGGCCTTATATTCCTCCTTGCACTTTTGTGAGAACTGACAGTGTTTTGAATATGCATAATATTGGTAACGTTTTTATGAATTAAACTAATTTACTTACACTAAATTATTTTGTAACAATGCTTCCTGTTTGGAAACAATAGCTATGCAAGCACATTGCGGTTTTTAGGTCAACACTAAAGAAAGTTTCTTGTTTTTCCTGGATTTTGACAAAAAAATACAGTGGTGTTAACTCTGACCACCCTAGATACGCCTATGTTTAGATCCACTATGTTCCACGTACTGGCCGCATGCACCCCAATACTGATTATAGGAATTACGCATTAGGTGTGGAAAAGGGTCATCTTCAAAAAGTTCAGTGGGCTTGTCACGCAAAAAATTATAAAAGCTAAATTGGTCACTATGGGAAGTGTAATTGTATCATTATATTTACAAAACAATTGGCAATGTGTGTCACAGCAGCAGTTTGCACACACAGTCTTTGTCTGTGAATATTTTTTCTAGAAATTAATATGACTTCAGATTAAAACATAACAATGCAGGTACATTGCATAGAAGCAAGCTTATACATGCTGACTTAGACAAAGCACATTTTGGTTAAACAGCGCTGGTGCAGACAAAGGGAAATTGATATATTTTTTTTCTTAAAATTAAAGATCACTGTAACATGCTTCTAACCACACTGGGTGACTAAAAAGTGGGTGGATACATTACAACTGTCTGTTGGTATCATACATGCATTACTAATGATATGTGGAGTAACTACCTAAAAGAGTAAAAAATCTGCACAGTTTATGATCATCTCAAATTGTACCGGTGATGAATGCAGTGATGTTCGAAACATTTGATTAGAATGTATATAAGCTTTTGTTTTTATGTTCAAGAAAAGTTTTTACAAATAGATCACCGGCTTCTTGCACAAATTAATGATAAAACAAACACCTTGGTTACCAATTACCATGACCCTTGTACATTGGCAGCTACCAAATAAATATAGGCTGATACTTTCCCTTGGTCAAAAAGGGATCAGGTACCAGAGGTGGGGGATAGTTCTGCTTCTTTTCATTTAGTTTTTGCTGCCTTACTCTCTGTAGTTTGTTTGTATATGCACCCAACTAAGTAACTTGTTGTAGCAAGTTATAAAAAAAGGTTACTTTACTCTACCATATAGAGAGACAGCAATAGTCAAGGCTAAAATACCTGTGAAAAGGGCCGAAGTGTTTTTTAATGTCTGTTTGCCACAGTTACTGGTTAACTATTATCCAGTGCAAAACTATGTGGTTAGTGTGATTTGGGGTAAACGCAAATTGGGCTTGGAAAGAATGATACAAAAGTACATACCTAATGAACAAACTGGTTCGGTGACATTCCAGGTTGCATCGGGTCCACAAACAGAATGTTGACTTGGCCATGTGTAGTTTGCCATACATGTAAAAGTATGATGGCTGTTGTAATCCTGATTAGCAGGGACATCTTGAACCACTCCAGTACCCAAGTTTTGACAGTCTAAAATAATTTATACTGTTACAATGATTTCCATTATTTTGCAATGATAAAAACTTAATACAAAACAATGGAAAATTGTTTACAAACTTTCTATTTTTTTATTTTACATCTATATTTGATTAGTATTTAATTTGTAATAACACAAATTTATTTGCTTACATTTAGCAGTTAGAAATATTCTATCAGTGTGAGGAGGGCTGCAATCAAAAGTTATTGTAATGTTGCTTTGAGATGTGGATAAAGCGGGCACAGGAAATGTTGAAATAATTGTTGCTGGGGATGTTGAAGTATCCTCAGTGCAAGTAGCATCAGGAATGGACAAACAAGATGGATTGACAAAAAAGACTACTTTTGAACCGGAGTCTTTTATCCAACCACACGAAATAAACTGGTTTTTGGGAAATGACACCGAAAATGTTGGAGAATAGTTGACAGATATGTTCCCATTGTTTACCAATCCACCCGATTCTTGTATAGTCTGGGCATCTAGAAAATAACGTTATCACAAAATACATCTTACTATTAATACAAATGGACAAATCTGATTAGCTAAAGTCTTTATAATGTGTTTTTATGGGTAGGTATAGGCGATTCTGATTTTCTGTGATGTTGATGTCTTGAAACTCATTATACTGTTATCATGCAACTAAACTAACTTTTGTTAACCAGTGTTGCACAGTTATAAAATGATTATGTTGAACATGTAATTGGGCTTTTAAAGTTGCTTTTTGGGACAAATCAATTAGTTTGACAGGGTTTGAAGTTGTACAAATTGGCATAATTCTTAGGGTTTGGGAAGAACCAGGTTAGAAACTAGTTCAAAGTGAATGATGTTAAAACACAAGAATCGGTGTGGAGTTCTGCTGACTGTTGGGTGTTGTGGTAATTTTCTCATCAGGAGGTTGTTTGTAAGTCACTACATATATTTGCCATTAAAGTTAAATTTTTGCAGAAGACCCTTTGTAAAAGGTAAAAATAAATTACAAAACAAAATTTTCTCAAATAATGATAGCACTACAAACTTTGCAGTCATTCTAATCACATGTGTTTTACCTTTTGTTACATGTAGATTCTGAATTTTACAAAAGCAAATCATTGCAATTAAACACTGGCTAAGTGTTTAATAAGCTGTATTTGCAGTAAAAGTAATGCGAATATTATAGTTTTGTGTCATCTAGGTAATAAGTTAGCTTCATTCACCTAGACCAGGACTCCTTTTTCTAAATGTGTTATATGTGAGCAGTAACAATCAGGGTCCAGAATACCATTTAAGATGACAATTTTGACTGCAATGTATATACCTCTTTCACAGGGGATTTGAGGGCAATAATTGGTAATTTCTGGATAAAAAAATAAGATCTAAATAAAACTTTTGATTGCTGCATACAAAATAAAATTGGATGTATGGACATGAGTGGAGTAAAAAATACAGCCTAAATCTGGTGACACCTAATCTAGATCGGTATTCCCAAAGTTTTTTTGCCATAGTAAATGTGTACATCAACACATTACAAAAAATAAGCAAAATATGCAATAAGACCCAAATTTGTGTGTTTACAACATGTTTTAGTCTCAATCTTTTTATCCTGGCAGAGCTGTTTATGTGGTCATAATAAAAAAGATACAAAAGAATGAGTACTACTTTACATGCATAATGGGTTGACAATGCTGACAACATCATACTTCCAGGCCTTTTGGTAAAGGCAACTTATACTTTTACAACTACTATTACAAGAAACATCATTTATACATTTCGAAATAGACCCTGACCCTTAAATAAGCTTTTATTGACACTGGGTTTGAAAAAAAAGTACTTGGCATGATATTTTATCAGTCAAAAAAGCTGTATTATATCTATTAGCAAAACATCCAAGTGGATTACCAACAAGCAGTAACCTTTTTAAAGCATGTGCTGCCGAACAATTTTTAAATTTATAGATTGAAAAAACTTTAAACCCCCCAAAATAATTTTGTGATATAAAACTAACCTACTAACAATCTCCCTTAAAATAGTACAATATTTTAAATTTGCTTAATACCATCACTTACCTATCACTGTTACAAAATTGGTGAATGTAAAAAGAAATCCTGCTGCAAGTAGTGTTGTTGTATCCATTGAGAGGATTGGCCTCTATTGTACTTTTAGCACCACACCTAATATCGCAGCTATCCCTAGCACTACAAACCTGAAACATCACATGAATGTTACATGACACGGGTTCGGGGTCCAGTGTGTAACATACGTCACAGAAACCAGTGCTTGAATTGCGTAATGTTTTGCGCGCAGCTTTGCACATGTACTGCATAATCCGGGTCTAGTGTACTATTGTACGTACCTATCTTCTAAAAATCGGGGAACCCCCAAATTACGTCACAATGAAGGTATGCAACGATGAAGTTTCTCGCCCCTACACACATACGCGGTTCTCCTGCAGGCACCTGAAGGTCGGCAAAAGGCACAACAGCAACGAAGAAATACATTTTTACGCTTCATTGATTACATAATGAAACAAACCTGTGAGAAACTTCAAATTGGGTACGATCAACCACAAGGGTGCGTAAACCAACATATGAAAAAATGAAAGTCGGGGTTAACGCGCTTTAGCGCCGTTGGCGGTAAACAAGTCCCAAAGTATACATCCATACGTATCAATAAAGGAGACGTCACACAAACTTTAAATTTGGTACAGACAACCACAAGGGTGACTACACCAACATACTAAAAAGTTAACTCGATACCACTTTATTAACCCTTTGTTTCTTGACGACAAATATTTGTTTGTGACGTAACAATTACATTTAAAGTCGATTTTAATCCGTTCTCGAATATTATAAACAAGAGTCCCTCCTTGACAATCGAGCCCATTCTCAACACAATCCAACAAGTATTTCTCTCAAAAATCATCAAAACTTTAACCGACGTTAACACGCTTTGGCGACGTTGGCGGTAATAAGGTTCCATAGTGTACAATTGTACGTAACAATAAAAAAGACGTTGTATAAACTTGAAATTAGGTACAAACACCCAGAAGGGATCCTACACCAACATACTAAAAAATTAACCCGACACCACTTTATTAACCTTCTCTAAATCAACGATAAACTTTCATTTGTGACGTAACAATTACATTTTAGGTCTATTTTATTCGGTTGTTGTATATTATGAAGAAGAGCTCCTCCTTGACAATCGAGCCCATTCTAAAGAAAAACCAACCAGTATTTTTCTCAAAAATCATCTAAACGTCAACCGAAGTCGACGCGCTTTGGCGCCGTTGGCGGCAAAAAGATCCCATAGTGTACAATTATACGTAACCATGAAGGAGACATCGTACAAACTTGAAATTTGGTACAAACAATCACAAGGGTATCTACACCAATACAGTAAAATCTTAACCCGATACCACTTTATTAACCCTCTCTTAATCGACGACAAACTAGTGTTTATGACGTAACAAACATATTTTAGGTATATTTTAATCGGTTGTCGAATATGTAAAAGAAGAGCCCCTTCTTGACAATCGAGCCCATTCTCAACACAATCCAACAAGTATTTCTTTCAAAAATCATCAAAACGTCAACCGACGTTAACACGCTTTAGCGACGTAGGCGGTATTAAGGTCCCATAGTGTACAATTGTACGTAACAATGAAAAAGACGTTGTATAAACTTGAAAGTAAGCACAAACTACCAGAAGGGTTCCTACACCAACATACTAAAAAATTAACCCGATACCATTTTATTAACTCTCTCTAAATCAACGATAAACTTTCATTTGTGACGTAACAATTACATTTTAGGTCTATTTTATTCGGTTGTTGTATATCATAAAGAAGAGCTCCTCCTTGACAATCGAGCTCATTTTCAACGGAATCCAACCAGTATTTCTCTCAAAAATCATCTAAACGTCAACCGAAGTCGACGCGCTTTGGCGCCGTTGGCGGCAAAAAGATCCCATAGTGTACAATTGTACGTAACCATGAAGGAGACATCGTACAAACTTGAAATTTGGTACAGACAACCACAAGGGTGTCTACACCAATATAGTAAAATCTTAACTCGATACCACTTTATTAACCCTCTCTTAATCGACGACAAACTAGTGTTTATGACGTAACAAACATATTTTACGTCTATCTTAATCGGTTGTCGAATATGTAAAAGAAGAGCCCCTTCTTGACAATCGAGCCCATTCTCAACGGAATCCAACCAGTATTTGTTTCAAAAATCATTAAATCGTCAACCGACGTTAACACGCTTCAGCGACGTTTACGGTAATAAGGTTCCATAGTGTACAATTCTACGTACCCATGAAGGAGACATTGCACAAACTTGAAATTTGGTACAGACAACCAGAAGGGTTTCTACACCAACATACTAAAAAATAAACCGGATACCACCTAATTAACCCTCTCTTAATCGACGACAAACTATTGTTTATGACGTAACAATTACATTTTAAGTCTATTTTAATCGATTGTCAAATATTTGGAAAACGAGCCCCTCCTTGACAATGAAGCCCATTCTCAACAAAAACCAACAAGTATTTCTCTCAAAAATCATCTAAACGTCAACCGAAGTCGACGCGCATTAGCGCCGTTGGCGGTATTAAGATCCCATAGTGTACAATTGTACGTAACCATGAAGGAGACATCGTACAAACTTGAAATTTGGTACAAACAACCACAAGGGTGTCTATACTAACATACTAAAAAATTAACCCGACACCGTTTTATTAACCCTCTCTAAATCAACAATAAACTTTCATTTGTGACGTAACAATTACATTTTAGGTCTATTTTATTCGGTTGTCGAATATGTAAAAGAAAAGCCCCTTCTTGACAATCGAGCCCATTCTAAAGAAAAACCAACCAGTATTTCTCTCAAAAATCATCTAAACGTCAACCGAAGTCGACGCGCTTTGGCGCCGTTGGCGGCAAAAAGATCCCATAGTGTACAATTGTACGTAACCATGAAGGAGACATCGTACAAACTTGAAATTTAGTACAGACAACCACAAGGGTGCCTACACCAATATATTAAAATCTTAACTCGATACCACTTTATTAACCCTCTCTTAATCGACGACAAACTAGTGTTTATGACGTAACAAACATATTTTACGTCTATCTTAATCGGTTGTCGAATATGTAAAAGAAGAGCCCCTTCTTGACAATCGAGCCCATTCTCAACGGAATCCAACCAGTATTTGTTTCAAAAATCATTAAATCGTCAACCGACGTTAACACGATAGTGTGGAATTGTACGTAACCATGAAGGAACAACCACAAGGTTGTCTACACCAACATAGTAAAATCTTAACCCGATACCACTTTGTTTGTGATGTAACAATTGCATGTACTCCTCTTCTGGCATAAAATAACGTACTGTATTTCTTCGGCGTTTCGTCTGCCATGCGGCGAGACTTCATCAGGTATAATGCAAAAAGTGAACTGCACTAAAACACACAGGGACACAAAAGAAAAAAGGACACGTTGACACCGCTTGTCAAATCACGTGCTAGAGGCAAAAACGCCGAACATTGCAGGAGACACAACAGTTACAACAAATTATTATAAACTGCCGGAAAGAAAGCACATTGTTCTTTGTCGTTGACGCACCCACTATTTTTGTGGATGTGAAGCAACTCAAGAAACAGCCGCTTGGAGTGGTCCAACTCCTTCTCCAGAACTTGGGCTTTATCGAAGACAACTTCGTGTCGCAATGTCACCGCACGCTTGGACAACGCAGTCTTGCTGGCATCTTTCGATGCGACATCAACAATTACAGTTTACAACTGTTTTGATCGACTCTTAATTATTATCAAGAAGAACTCCTCTTTGACAATCGAACCTATTTCCGCACTGTAATATTTTTATGTTATTTGAGATTTTCCAACTGCACCCTTGAGGTAATCTCCATGCAGTCGTTAGGGTTTTTTGCAGCAGGACCCTTCGCCATTAGCCATATTTTACCTGCACGAGAGTTAGGTTTTTTGCAGCAGGCCCCTTCGCAATTAGCCCTATTCTACCTGCGCACATGCGTCTTCCGCAACGGGAACGCCAGTCTATCTGAAAAATTACATTCGTATAAACTGTTAAAATGTACCACATTAATAACACTTACATTTACACTTGATATTTTGGATTAGTGCTGATGGCCAGCACCAAATCATGGAAATAGTGCGACTTCGGTCGCCTCTGACGCCACATGAATTCGTCCAGGTACGTCGGAATATAGTCCCGATGGACACCATTTTTTTGGCGTAACTGGCGTTTAGCCGCCGACCACAGGCTTTCTATGGTGTTAGTGTGGACGCCTTGAGACGTAACATACTGCACAGAGTGATTCACTGTTCTGTGAGTATATCCGATGTCTACAAATGCAAAAACACACGTTTAAAAAAACTACATCTACTGGTCACTTAAGTGAAGTTACTTCCTAAATTGTTATAGGCCCGCCACTCGTCGGACCAAATTTCTGTGCCGGGCAAAATGTGTCGGCGTATAACTGCCTCCATGGTTACTTGGTCCCTCGAAGGAACCAATTCCATAAAACAGTCCCTGTCAAAATAGTTCTGTGCAAAATGCAATTAACACGCTTTTAAAAAAGTACTTGGTTTCCACATCAATGCCACCGAACACCCACTGCTGCGGAATCGGGCGAGCCTGGGCGTTCGAGCAAGGCTTTCTCTTAGCAACCAAGGACTCGTCGATGCTGACGACATGTCCTGGGCCTCCAATGATGCATGGATTCCGCAGAAGGTCCTCTGTGCATATCTGCATGATGCCAGTGTAAACCTTGTAAATAAGTATTAAACAACCTATTTAAATGGTAAAACCATCACCTCTCGGAGAAATCCACACCAATCAACAGAAATTTTGTTGGAGATTTCTGCCTCTTTCTCGATCGCCTCCTGACTCCGTCCCTCAGCCCAATAGTACAGAATTGTAAGCAGTTGAACCATGGACAGGTTGCTTCCTTCGAAGAACGATCCTGTCCGAACGGAGACTCGTTTTCGACATTCCTGCAAGCATGAAGGCAACTCATAGGAAGCGTATGTTAACGCAACTTCTTCTGGGCATTTCCTAAATTTGGAGAAGACAACGGGAAATGCAAATCAACCCTAACCCTTACTTGGTCCGGGCATCTCCATATTATCCCATCTTTGCTTGCCCGTAGGCGTTGTTCCATCATCAGCGTACCACAGACACAAGAGTGACTGTTGGCCAACAGCCTGTACTGCCGCGCAAATTTAATCGCATCCTCCACATAAAGCAAAGCTCCGCAGAGCGATAGTTGCCGAGCATTTATGCCTACCAACGAATTCATGTTGAATTTGCAATAAAAACCACATGGCAGATTGCTCGCTATTTCATTGAAAGAATTAGAAAAAGTGTAGGGGATATTGCGAAACAAAGGCCATTATCAACGTCCTTATAATGAAGTTGGTATTACCAAATAAGGTAATAGTTTCAACTTATGGTTTGGCCAAATAAGGTAAGGTAAAAAGCCATGCTGTGGCATTTTCATAACGCAGTAAATACTGATATGTATAAGTTTACAGGCAGTTTACCAAAAACTGGCTTGATACACCCAGGAATCCGTTGCAATGAACAATGTTTAAATATTATTTGCTGTATCTGCCTTCAAATGACTTGAAATTTTCAACAAGTTAACTACAATGCAGATGGAGATGACCTGTGAAAACAGTTTTTGTTTAAGTCTTGTCGTTTTTCAAATATTGAAACACACAGTTACCATCGTAGCGCATTTTGCGCGCGGAAGGCGCGTTGGTCGTGCCCTCTGCAAAAAGTTGATGCACGGCTGTCATTTGCTGTATCTGCCTTCAAATGACTTGAAATTTTCAACAAGTTAACTACAATGCAGACGGAGATGACCTGTCAAAACAGTTTTTGTTTAAGTCTTGTCGTTTTTCAAATATTGAAACACACAGTTACCATCGTAGCGCATTTTGCGCGCGGAAGGCGCGTTGGTCGTGCCCTCTGCAAAAAGATGATGCACGGCTGTCATTTGCTGTATCTGCCTTCAAATGACTTGAAATTTTCAACAAGTTAACTACAATGCAGACGGAGATGACCTGTGAAAACAGTTTTTGTTTAAGTCTTGTCGTTTTTCAAATATAGAAACACACAGTTACCATCGTAGCGCATTTTGCGCGCGGAAGGCGCGTTGGTCGTGCCCTCTGCAAAAAGATGATGCACGGCTGTCATTTGCTGTATCTGCCTTCAAATGACTTGAAATTTTCAACAAGTTAACTACAATGCAGACGGAGATGACCTGTGAAAACAGTTTTTGTTTAAGTCTTGTCGTTTTTCAAATATAGAAACACACAGTTACCATCGTAGCGCATTTTGCGCGCGGAAGGCGCGTTGGTCGTGCCCTCTGCAAAAAGATGATGCACGGCTGTCATTTGCTGTATCTGCCTTCAAATGACTTGAAATTTTCAACAAGTTAACTACAATGCAGACGGAGATGACCTGTGAAAACAGTTTTTGTTTAAGTCTTGTCGTTTTTCAAATATAGAAACACACAGTTACCATCGTAGCGCATTTTGCGCGCGGAAGGCGCGTTGGTCGTGCCCTCTGCAAAAAGATGATGCACGGCTGTCATTTGCTGTATCTGCCTTCAAATGACTTGAAATTTTCAACAAGTTAACTACAATGCAGACGGAGATGACCTGTGAAAACAGTTTTTATTTAAGTCTTGTCGTTTTTCAAATATTGAAACACACATCGTAGCGCATTTTGCGCGCGGAATGCGCGTTGGTCGTGCCCTATGTAAAAAGTTGATGCACGGCTGTCATTTGCTGTATCTGCCTTCAAATGACTTGAATTCAGGTCCTTCGAGGGACCAAGTAACCTTGGAGGCAGTTATACGCCGACACATTTTTCCCGGCACAAAAATTTGGTCCGACGAGTGGCGGGCCTATAACAATTTAGGAAGTAACTTCACTTAAGTGACCAGTAGATGTAGTTTTTTTAAACGTGTGTTTTTGCATTTGTAGACATCGGATATACTCACAGAACAGTGAATCACTCTGTGCAGTATGTTACGTCTCAAGGCGTCCACACTAACACCATAGAAAGCCTGTGGTCGGCGGCTAAACGCCAGTTACGCCAAAAAAATGGTGTCCATCGGGACTATATTCCGACGTACCTGGACGAATTCATGTGGCGTCAGAGGCGACCGAAGTCGCACTATTTCCATGATTTGGTGCTGGCCATCAGCACTAATCCAAAATATCAAGTGTAAATGTAAGTGTTATTAATGTGGTACATTTTAACAGTTTATACGAATGTAATTTTTCAGATAGACTGGCGTTCCCGTTGCGGAAGACGCATGTGCGCAGGTAGAATAGGGCTAATTGCGAAGGGGCCTGCTGCAAAAAACCTAACTCTCGTGCAGGTAAAATATGGCTAATGGCGAAGGGTCCTGCTGCAAAAAACCCTAACGACTGCATGGAGATTACCTCAAGGGTGCAGTTGGAAAATCTCAAATAACATAAAAATATTACAGTGCGGAAATAGGTTCGATTGTCAAAGAGGAGTTCTTCTTGATAATAATTAAGAGTCGATCAAAACAGTTGTAAACTGTAATTGTTGATGTCGCATCGAAAGATGCCAGCAAGACTGCGTTGTCCAAGCGTGCGGTGACATTGCGACACGAAGTTGTCTTCGATAAAGCCCAAGTTCTGGAGAAGGAGTTGGACCACTCCAAGCGGCTGTTTCTTGAGTTGCTTCACATCCACAAAAATAGTGGGTGCGTCAACGACAAAGAACAATGTGCTTTCTTTCCGGCAGTTTATAATAATTTGTTGTAACTGTTGTGTCTCCTGCAATGTTCGGCGTTTTTGCCTCTAGCACGTGATTTGACAAGCGGTGTCAACGTGTCCTTTTTTCTTTTGTGTCCCTGTGTGTTTTAGTGCAGTTCACTTTTTGCATTATACCTGATGAAGTCTCGCCGCATGGCAGACGAAACGCCGAAGAAATACAGTACGTTATTTTATGCCAGAAGAGGAGTACATGCAATTGTTACATCACAAACAAAGTGGTATCGGGTTAAGATTTTACTATGTTGGTGTAGACAACCTTGTGGTTGTTCCTTCATGGTTACGTACAATTCCACACTATCGTGTTAACGTCGGTTGACGATTTAATGATTTTTGAAACAAATACTGGTTGGATTCCGTTGAGAATGGGCTCGATTGTCAAGAAGGGGCTCTTCTTTTACATATTCGACAACCGATTAAGATAGACGTAAAATATGTTTGTTACGTCATAAACACTAGTTTGTCGTCGATTAAGAGAGGGTTAATAAAGTGGTATCGAGTTAAGATTTTAATATATTGGTGTAGGCACCCTTGTGGTTGTCTGTACTAAATTTCAAGTTTGTACGATGTCTCCTTCATGGTTACGTACAATTGTACACTATGGGATCTTTTTGCCGCCAACGGCGCCAAAGCGCGTCGACTTCGGTTGACGTTTAGATGATTTTTGAGAGAAATACTGGTTGGTTTTTCTTTAGAATGGGCTCGATTGTCAAGAAGGGGCTTTTCTTTTACATATTCGACAACCGAATAAAATAGACCTAAAATGTAATTGTTACGTCACAAATGAAAGTTTATTGTTGATTTAGAGAGGGTTAATAAAACGGTGTCGGGTTAATTTTTTAGTATGTTAGTATAGACACCCTTGTGGTTGTTTGTACCAAATTTCAAGTTTGTACGATGTCTCCTTCATGGTTACGTACAATTGTACACTATGGGATCTTAATACCGCCAACGGCGCTAATGCGCGTCGACTTCGGTTGACGTTTAGATGATTTTTGAGAGAAATACTTGTTGGTTTTTGTTGAGAATGGGCTTCATTGTCAAGGAGGGGCTCGTTTTCCAAATATTTGACAATCGATTAAAATAGACTTAAAATGTAATTGTTACGTCATAAACAATAGTTTGTCGTCGATTAAGAGAGGGTTAATTAGGTGGTATCCGGTTTATTTTTTAGTATGTTGGTGTAGAAACCCTTCTGGTTGTCTGTACCAAATTTCAAGTTTGTGCAATGTCTCCTTCATGGGTACGTAGAATTGTACACTATGGAACCTTATTACCGTAAACGTCGCTGAAGCGTGTTAACGTCGGTTGACGATTTAATGATTTTTGAAACAAATACTGGTTGGATTCCGTTGAGAATGGGCTCGATTGTCAAGAAGGGGCTCTTCTTTTACATATTCGACAACCGATTAAGATAGACGTAAAATATGTTTGTTACGTCATAAACACTAGTTTGTCGTCGATTAAGAGAGGGTTAATAAAGTGGTATCGAGTTAAGATTTTACTATATTGGTGTAGACACCCTTGTGGTTGTCTGTACCAAATTTCAAGTTTGTACGATGTCTCCTTCATGGTTACGTACAATTGTACACTATGGGATCTTTTTGCCGCCAACGGCGCCAAAGCGCGTCGACTTCGGTTGACGTTTAGATGATTTTTGAGAGAAATACTGGTTGGATTCCGTTGAAAATGAGCTCGATTGTCAAGGAGGAGCTCTTCTTTATGATATACAACAACCGAATAAAATAGACCTAAAATGTAATTGTTACGTCACAAATGAAAGTTTATCGTTGATTTAGAGAGAGTTAATAAAATGGTATCGGGTTAATTTTTTAGTATGTTGGTGTAGGAACCCTTCTGGTAGTTTGTGCTTACTTTCAAGTTTATACAACGTCTTTTTCATTGTTACGTACAATTGTACACTATGGGACCTTAATACCGCCTACGTCGCTAAAGCGTGTTAACGTCGGTTGACGTTTTGATGATTTTTGAAAGAAATACTTGTTGGATTGTGTTGAGAATGGGCTCGATTGTCAAGAAGGGGCTCTTCTTTTACATATTCGACAACCGATTAAAATATACCTAAAATATGTTTGTTACGTCATAAACACTAGTTTGTCGTCGATTAAGAGAGGGTTAATAAAGTGGTATCGGGTTAAGATTTTACTGTATTGGTGTAGATACCCTTGTGATTGTTTGTACCAAATTTCAAGTTTGTACGATGTCTCCTTCATGGTTACGTATAATTGTACACTATGGGATCTTTTTGCCGCCAACGGCGCCAAAGCGCGTCGACTTCGGTTGACGTTTAGATGATTTTTGAGAAAAATACTGGTTGGTTTTTCTTTAGAATGGGCTCGATTGTCAAGGAGGAGCTCTTCTTCATAATATACAACAACCGAATAAAATAGACCTAAAATGTAATTGTTACGTCACAAATGAAAGTTTATCGTTGATTTAGAGAAGGTTAATAAAGTGGTGTCGGGTTAATTTTTTAGTATGTTGGTGTAGGATCCCTTCTGGGTGTTTGTACCTAATTTCAAGTTTATACAACGTCTTTTTTATTGTTACGTACAATTGTACACTATGGAACCTTATTACCGCCAACGTCGCCAAAGCGTGTTAACGTCGGTTAAAGTTTTGATGATTTTTGAAAGAAATACTTGTTGGATTGTGTTGAGAATGGGCTCGATTGTCAAGGAGGGACTCTTGTTTATAATATTCGAGAACGGATTAAAATCGACTTTAAATGTAATTGTTACGTCACAAACAAATATTTGTCGTCAAGAAACAAAGGGTTAATAAAGTGGTATCGAGTTAACTTTTTAGTATGTTGGTGTAGTCACCCTTGTGGTTGTCTGTACCAAATTTAAAGTTTGTGTGACGTCTCCTTTATTGATACGTATGGATGTATACTTTGGGACTTGTTTACCGCCAACGGCGCTAAAGCGCGTTAACCCCGACTTTCATTTTTTCATATGTTGGTTTACGCACCCTTGTGGTTGATCGTACCCAATTTGAAGTTTCTCACAGGTTTGTTTCATTATGTAATCAATGAAGCGTAAAAATGTATTTCTTCGTTGCTGTTGTGCCTTTTGCCGACCTTCAGGTGCCTGCAGGAGAACCGCGTATGTGTGTAGGGGCGAGAAACTTCATCGTTGCATATCTTCGGTTAGTGACGTCGCAGTGACGTAATTTTTGGTGTGACGTCATAACTTGACCCCACCTTCATTGTGACGTAATTTGGGGGTTCCCCGATTTTTAGAAGATAGGTACGTACAATAGTACACTAGACCCCATAATCCCATAATGTGACCCAAATGATTTAGCCATCGAACATTCTCGAGTAAAGTGATTCATTCAACATCCTGTTTACCACATAAAATGTTCTCCTATGCTTATGTCACATCACACCTATGTTCTTGTATTATATTACTTCGAGCGCCTCATGATATCACGTGACATTATTGACCAATCAGCTCTCAGTATGGAGAGCTTTAAAGCCCAGTGTGTACCTGTAAATTCATTCTATTTTGATTCTATTTGATTCCATTCGATTCTACTTGTTTCATCGTATTACTGCTATTATTACTGAGACTCTACAAGCTATTTGCCGGCTTGGGATTTATTCCCACAGCCTGATAATAAACTGTTTATTCGGATACAACGGTTTGCTGGTGAGGTTCAAACCTTACAAGTGCGAATTCGAATGTACCTATGTTCAAGACACCGGGGAAACCCCAAATTACGTCACAATGAAGGTGGAGGCAAGTTATGACGTCACGCTAAAAACACGTCACTAGCCGAAGATACGCACCGTCGAAGATTCTCGCCTACACGCACATACGCGGTTAACCCTGGCGGTTGCCTTATTGGTATCGGACTATTGTCATTCTAGCAAAATAAAAAAAAAAATTCAAATTAGTTCCGCATGACTTCCCACAACTTTCAAATAATATTTTGAGTCTTTATTTTTAGTTTAAAAGGAAATCATTTAATTTTATACTTCACAGCGTATCCGTTCACACAAAATGATGGTAATTGTATGGGCGTTCTAAACACTTTCCGGGACTAATATTTTTCTAAAAATCGCTCTAGAGTACAGCATTAGCTAAACGCTCATATGGAAATAAAATGGTAGACAAGCGCCGTTTTTTAACGAAATGGATGTTTTCGTCAACAATTGCAACCAGAATAAGGTATACAAGGAAATTCTTTTAACGTTTTAAACACTTTCTGGTACTAATATTTTTCTAAAAATTGCAGTGTAGGTATAGTACAGCAAAGTTGAACGCTCATAACAAAAAAAATGGTAGACAAGCGAAGTTTTCCAGCAAAATTACTTTTAATGTAACAAAACAAACTTTGGTTCAGATGACACAGAGACTGTTTCATCATAAGCGCATTAAACGCAAGCTTCCATTGGCATGGGCTTAAAAAGAACTAGTGCTGTTGTCAATACAGTTATATTTTAAATACTTTCCGGGACTAATATTTTTCAAAAAATCGCTGTATGGGTAAAGAACAGTATCAGCTGAACGCTTATATCAAAAAACAAATGGTAGACAAGCGAATTGCACAAACGTTTTGAACACTTTCGCACTATTTTTTTTTTCAAAATCACTTTTTTGGTATTTACTGCATTGATGTGCGCCTTTAAGTTCCGCAAAAGATATTATAATTTACGAAATTTACCTGTGTGATTATACGCTGTAACAAAAAACATGAAAACACAATAGATAAGCTTTACAGTCCGTCTGCTGTTAGTTATGATTAGGACTTTTCGACGCAGTGAAAACGCACACAACAGCCAAGTTGCTGCCAGGCGCGCTAGTTACCGTCTATTCCAGACTTTTTCCTCGCTTAAGCGGATATTTTCGTTGTAGGTGCTAGGTACTTTACACGCTTACAAAAGCCTTTCATCGAAATAAAGTCCAGCACAGCTGCTTTGTTGACAGCATTTGGTTCGATGCTGGAGGCTATATATTACCAATGTTATGATAGTCATTATTAATATTCGGTCCGTAAACATATTCCCCCCACGAAATCGCACACAAGTAGGTATCGCTGTAAGGGGATTTGAAAGGGCTTTCCAAAGGTGGTAGAATTATCTTTCCAGTCGACCTATGAAAAAAGTTATAGCTGATTTATGACAATGCATACTAATATGCGTCACAAAATTCGTTCGAAATTAATTATTTTTTATAAATTTTGTGTCAATCTATGCATCTTGCCAAACAATTATCGATGTCCCACTAGTAACGGCAGTAACGGCTTCATGTGCGTTTGAAGTTTTTTGACTGGATAAAAGTTTTGTCGACTTGCGTCTCTTTGGACACCAAAGTTAGTTGCTGAAACATTGCCTAAGCAACCGACTAAAGCTGTGTATGCCCCCCTGTAGGTCACAAGATCTTCCAGGAGGCTCAACAAATCCCTGCTGAGTACTGTTCCATCCAATAATTTTGTTTTGAACTTTATACAATAGTACTAGGTCCCTATAAAACTCACAAGACCCAGCAACAGTTATTGGTACACAAGAGGAGAAACTGACAGGTGCATTGTTGCAGATGACCTTAAAAGCAGAATTTCGTTGATTTAATTGCCATATAGGTCTGGAAAGCTATGCTAAGGACGAAAATGCCTGTAAAGTAACTGAAACAACAGGACAACGACTAAAGCTTTCAAAGGTTTACTGATGTCTACGTTAAGTTTTAAACAAGGCGTCGGCAACTAATGGCGTTTGAGTATATATCACACAGCAAACACAAAGACTGGTGATAAAGCAGAAAAAAATACGATAAAAGCTCTCGGACACGCTGTGAAGTATATATTTATGTTATATGAAGAAATAGTTGATTTGATATGGCATTTAAAATTTCCTCTTCGACCAGATAGACGTTTTGGCCATCTGTTTGCCGAAAAAAACTAAATTACTCCAAAACAAAATTAACGACTCGAAACATTATTTGAAATTTGTGGCAAATCATGCAGAACGATCATACTAATTTTTTTTTTTTTTTTCGCCAGAATGACATTAGAGGCACCAAGCAAGCGACGAAAGGCACAACAGTAACGAACAAATATATGCTTAAGCTTCTTTGATTATTCAATATAATCAGCCCATTACAAGCTTGAAATTACGTACGATCGATACAAGGGTGTCCAAAAGCAATTTAAAAAAAATGTAAGCTAAGTATAGCGCGTTTTAGCGACATTGGCGGTAAATATGTCACAAAGTGTGCAACTGTACGTGTCGTACAAACTTCAAATATTGCACAGACAACCACATGTGTGTTTACACCAGCATAATGAACATAGGCGTAATAATAACCATATTTAAATCGACGACAAAACTGTGTTTGTGACGTAACAATTACATTTTACGTCAATTTTAATAAGTTTTCACATGTTTTAAAGAAAAGTCACTCCTTAACAATCGTACTTATTCACAACAAAAAGTATTTCTAAAGTGTACAATATTACGTACCCATGAAGAAGACGTCACAAAAACATGAAATTTGGTACAAATCACAAGAAGGGACATATAACAAACATACTAAAACACAAGTCGCTACCTCTTTATTTACCTTCTTTGAAACAACGATAAACTTTTGTTTGTGACGTAACAACGTTAATGATAGACGGATTCAATCAAAATTGTAACCAACTTATAATACCGTCCCTTCTGTGCAATTGTACCGAAATTTACATTAAGAGCAGTATTTAGTTTGCACACGCACACACACACACACACACACACATAATTTAACAATAACCTAGACAGAAAACAAGGTTAACATACAAATAATAAAAGCTTTGAGAATTGTCATGTATCAAAATATTCCAAATAAAAAATAAAACAAGTCGTTACGATTAGAAGGTACGGACTTCTCAAAAATTACCAGTACTGTTGAGCATCGCAGGTAAATCACAGTGCGGATTTTTAAATGACCTACTGCCCAAAGCATGGTATTCTTGCATAGCAACCAAGTCTATTTGAACGTCTGGTTGCGAAATGAGACGACTAATTGCCCCTTGTAGCTTGCAGTCTTATGCTGCTCCTCGGACAGCATTGTCCGATATAACTTTTAGGTAATGTGAGGTAAGAAGTGTGCGTTGAGAGGACGCGGTCGCGACGTTTGCCTCATGTTAAAAGGGAATTCGAGGACTTCAATTAGAAAAGTTAAGATTTTAGATCCACAATCAACAGCAAGTTGCCGTCAGTCACCCATGCAAAAGACTCACTAGCGATTAGGCGATATGCATTAATTAATAAAATATAAAATTCATTTCAATAATATCCGCATAACATTAACAGTGTAGTAATAAATTACTACGGAAAGTGTTTTAAGTGCATATGACACGGTTATGACAACTTTGCGTAAAACTAAAGATACATCCACAACAAACATATATCCAAAGTTTTACGCCTCTGCGTCAACTAAAAAATGTAGAAAACTGCACGAAAAGTAACAGCGACCAAAAATCGTAAACCTTTTGCGCTAAGGAGGAAAGGACATCACATAAGGCGCTTGCGTCGAAAAAATGCATTGTTTAGATAGGAGAAGGAGCCTTTTTTTGCATATATCGAAAAGTTTAAAACATGGGAAATACACAGATTACGTTACCGTAAAGGTCAGGACAGGGTTTTGCTCCACACAAAAATTTGTCATTGTGACGTCACGAATCAAAGGC
Source organism: Ascidia mentula (assembly GCF_947561715.1). Classification (NCBI taxonomy): domain Eukaryota; kingdom Metazoa; phylum Chordata; class Ascidiacea; order Phlebobranchia; family Ascidiidae; genus Ascidia; species Ascidia mentula. Next base: position 913,228 of record NC_138569.1, read on the forward strand.
TTATTTGTCCCTAATTAGCGGAAGACCATAGGGTATAGCAGAAACGACGTAACTGTGAGTGGACAAAACGACAATGCCAAACTAACGGTTTGTCGCTGTTGTGTTTTCAAAAGTTCATTTATCACGTTAGCGATCATAAATGCTGTAACAACAAGAACACCCTGTCCCAGTAACTGTTTTATTATTACACAACTAAATAAGACATAATAGATCGAACAGCGGTCATCTGTCTTCAGCTTAAATTAACATCAAAATCCGTTTATTGCACTTGTTCACTTTTTTTCCCCTGTTTAATGCAATATTATGCCTAAACCAGTTTTACAATGTTTTCCATTCCTACGCACAAGGCTTGCTGCCAGCACTGGCGCACAACCGAAGCGCCTTCTATGACGTCACGCAACAATATCTCGCTTTCGCACGATCTCGTTCGCAGCGGCAAAAATGCGACTTTGATCAGCTGTATCTGAGAAACCAGTCGTCGTATCAAGCTCCTTTTTTTCGCCAAAAATGTTCTAAAGTTATGAACATCTCTTAGTTTGATTATTAAAATGTTTTATTTTTACGTGTCATATGCATTTTAAAGTATAATTTTATTATTATCAGCTCTAGTTCATTTCAATTTGACAGCAGTATAGAAGCTTTAGTTTGGTGCGGTTATGACGTAATAGCCACTCGTTCATCAGTGTTCGGTTGTTATTATAAAAGTCATTTCGATGGAAACGGCGCTTATGCACCATTTTTTCAGTATGAGCGTTTAGATGATGCTGTACTCTACCTATATGACGATTTTTAGAAAAAATATTAGTCCCGGAAAGTGTTTAAAGCGTCAATAGAATTTCATTGCATGTCATAGTTCGGTTGTAATTGTTGACTGAAAAAGTTATTTCGATGCAAAACGGGGCATTTGACATAAGATTGCACGTGAGTTCTAATTGTTGTGTTTTCCTAACCAGACTTAAATTGAAAACTCGATGCAAGCACTTCGCCAATATTTATTTAACATGAACCATTTTGGACACGAAATTAACAAACGCAATGATACCAACGCCAAACTGAGTGAATTTACGCCCAAACGCTCAGACAGAATTAAACAGAACCAAATCACAAAACCAATGAACTACAGCTACGCTGCCCTGCCCTGCCTCGGCCCGCCTCAGCTAAACGCACACGGAAAGTTACATTATTTAAACCGGAGAGAAACAAAGTGATCGAAGTGTGATTAAAGAAAGCTAAGGTCAGCGGACATTAAAGAAAGGTCGGTTACTGAAAGACAATAAAGGACATTCACATGGGAAAACTTCTAAAGTCTCTAAGCGACCAAATCACTTGAGATTAACATGACGCCAAATAGCTGTTAAACAATATCACACAAAGGACACAAATCACGAGAATGTACAACAGCTGCTATCGCCACACTTTAAAATGAAACACGCTTGACAAGACGACCTAAAAATGCCTTTACCCAGTGAAGAGAGAGACTCCGAACAACGACAAACTGACCATGCAACCTAAGTCCATAAATGCAACCGTCAAAATGTAACGTAAAATCACGTTACAGACGCTAAAGGTGTACAATTGAAGAAAAGGCAAAGCAAGAAGACAAAAAAGGGTTAAACATAATGGCGAGAAATCAGCACAAATTCTGTTGTTGTTGGTCGCCTTTTAGCGTATTTGCATCGATAAATTACAAATTGCGCACAAAGAAGAGCGCAGTTAAAAAAGTGTTATGATGTTAATTGTTTATTTCATACATGAGGCTTCAAGTCACTGTAACTAAGGAACAACTGCAAAACACATAGGTCAAAAGAAAACAGTACATACGCCTGTCTTGTTTTAATTTCACAACAAAAAGCATTCAAAATTAATGTTATTTTGATGTCGAACAGTAAATGCGAAGGAGAAAAATACAAGGGGACACGAAGTTTAGCACTGAGCCAACTGCATACATTTTCCCAGTAATGTATTACAATATGGCAATTTACAATAAGATGTAAAACAGTTTCCGCGGTATTTTCGCAAAAGACACGTGAACCTGTTTCTGTAAACTTCAGATCCTTTAACTTTTTGTTGGTCACAATGGCCCTGAGATTTAGCTTAATTTGAAAACTTATTAATTTAGTTTCCACTGTAGCTTGAGGTATATTTTTATACATTTGCCTTCAAGTTACTCTGTCATTGACTAAGGACTCCTATACAGCTTGTGTTTTGGGTTGAATCGTATTGGCGGTTTGAAGACACAAATACAAAGCCTTTGTTCTCTCGCAATGTTTCAAGATATTTTTTAAAAACGTCTGTTAGGTTTTTATGTGAAGGCACTGGTCCATAGTCCCACTCCTCGGGTATGCATGTTATAAGTTTGAGAAACTTAATGAAATCTATTGTACTTGGGCCAAGACTAAATTTTGTAGTAAGTGCATCATATTTCAAATATTCTCCGTTGTGGTCTAGCAGGTCGTTGTGGGCCATTACTCCCGCGTCTGCAAAGTTTTCGAAATAGAAGGGTTTACTGCGTTTTTTTATTGATTTGTTAAACCAAAGAGGTATTGCATGCGTGGTTGGGGTTTTTGCTCAGGATTGATTTCGCAATGTTTATGATACAACGGAGGGTTCTCAATGAGATGAGGCTCCTCAAAATTAAACTAGATGGGCTGACCGTCGAGTTTAATAGTGCCTCCCATCTGTTTGGGTGTAAGAATGCAGTTTAAGGATCAGTTATATTTTTTGTTTCCTCGCAAAATAATTTCCCAAGCGCTTTAAATTTTAAAGCCAACATATAGTTCTCAATACGTATCATGCCCGTCCCGCCGTTATCCAAACTTTTACACAGGTTCACTCTTTTAATTCGTTCCCAAGATGAGCCCCATATGAATTTAAATAATGCTTGGTCGATTTTACAAATGCATTTTTTTGGGATGATCACTGGTAGGACGCACAGCTTATCATTAGGGGTATAATGAGACTCTTGGCCATCGTTATCTTACCGAGAAGGGTTATTCCTCTGGTCGCCTAAAGGTTCATTACTATGTTCGCTTTTTTTAGTGACGGGGAAAAGTTCAGTCCGATAAGTTCGCCATTTTTGTATTTTCTTAGTGGTATTATAACCCCAAGGTACTTAAAAGATTCCGAGGGCCATTGAAGACCATCCTTTTGAAATTGTTTATGTTGGTTTGAGCGATTTGGACCCATAAAAAAGGCACAGGACTTAAAAAGGCATCCATATTTACTTTGCAACCTGTCATTTCGCCGAACTCCTCTTAAATTTGAAAGATTTTGGTGAAATTCGCATCAGAACCTTTAGTAAAAACAAGTGTATCATCTGCAAATAAAGATGTTTTGTATTCTTTATCGTTTAGTGGTATGCCGTCAAAATCGCCCTGTCTAAGCCGCGTTGGTCGGCATTCGATGCAGAGCACGAACAACGTTGGGGAGAGTGGGTCTCCCTGTCTGACGCCACGTTCTATGTCAAACTATTCTTAGACAAAGTTGCTATTGGTGATTCTCGCAAAAGCATTTTAATAAAATCATTTATTGAGATTGACCAATCTGACTCCGAACACGAACGCAGAGAGAGTTGCGTAGATAAATTCCACCTTAATGTGTCAAAGGCTTTATAAATATCTAAAGACAGTACTGCCCCAGGAACGCGGTAATGGTCCGTACTGTCAATCATATCGAACAGCAACCAGATATTTGTTCCTATATAGTTTGTTCCTATACCAAAAAATCATGAAAAATTCAACGGGAAAGCAATCCAGGCCTGGCGATTTGTTTTTTTGCATGGTTTTAATCACATTTAAAAATTCCACTTCCGTTGTCTCTTCATTTAATTTTTCCGCTTGTTCGCAGGTAATTTTTGGTAGCGCGAGCTTTTCTAGGTTACTTGTCAGAAGGGTGAGTCGAACATGAAAGTTTCCCATACAGGTGGTTATAGAAGCCAACTAGATTATTAAGTATTAATTTATGGTCAGTCGATATAGTAGCGTTAATTAATAATCTAGAAATTTTTTGTCGACATGTCGTTTTTCTAAACTAAAGTATTTTGTGTTTTTTTATCCTTCTTCTGCCCAACGTGCCCTATTCCAAAATAATGGCACTTTTTGTTTGTCGCTCCAAAAGGGTGTGTCAGAAAAGTTTGACAGTTCTGCGAATAGGTTGTGGAAATATTCTGGGGAGTCGTTGTTGGGTGCGTAAACATTAGCTAGGGTTATTGTTATGGAGTTAATTTCTATTTCAGCCAAAATGAATCGGCCTTCGCGATCGGATACGATGTTTTTTAACGTATAAGAGAGGCCTTTGTTAAACAGGATTCCTACTCCCCTGCTGTTCCTATTGCCATGTGACCAAATAGCTTCCCCGCCCCATTCTAGTTGCTATAATTTCGCGTTGACTGGACTTCAACGGGTCTCTTGCAAAAAGGCAATGTGACACTTGCGACGCAAAAAGTTAAACACCGATTTCCGTTTTATAATCTTGTTTAGCCCCCGAACATTAAAGGAAACAATATGGGACGTCATTATAACATTATTTAATATTTTTTCAGTCCAATATCCATATCCCACTCGAATTCCATGCCGCACGGACAAGGAAATGGTTCGCCAGGGTTTATAAACTGCGCAAATACTTGACCACAGTCACAGTTAATTATTTTATGTTTACAACAATCAATGCTCATCGTTGCCTTAGGAAAACGATTCATCGAATTAGAGACACATACGATAGGACCTTTCGCATTGGATACATTCGAAGGTGCCCTCCTCTTTCGGAATTCTGGTTGGAAGTCCTGGCAACATGGCATAAGCCGCATTGTGCTTCGACATGTCGGACATTTGCAGACTTTCCTCCCCACTTCCACAAGGAACAGTTCATCTCTGCAACATTGTACCGCCACAGTCCATTCTTTCGAGCATCCCCAGCAGCGTGTTGATTTAGATTTGGAGGAAACCAAGATTTCCTCCTCACATTCTGGACAGTTCAAAGAAATCACACTTTCGCAGAGACTGATTGACTTTTAAGCAGGTCTTCAGGGCTTCTTGTTGGTCGTTTTCTGATGGTCCGCTTATCAATGGGCGTGCTTGCGTGAGGTGATTTCATGGCTTGGAACTCATCGGTTAAGTTATGACCAGCAATTGTGTTGGACACTTTGGCACTCTCGCCCTCAGGACTTTTATCAGTAAAAGTATCAGGTTGCTCCATAGTTTACTTCTGTGTTTGAACGTTTTGGTGACTGAACATTTGCAAGCTTTGGAAAATCCAATTTACGTTTTGGGCAAACGAATTGTTTGTGACCCTTTTCCCCGCAGTATTTACAGGTTGCTACCTGACCATGGTAGGTAACATAAAATTCGCAGTCCATTATTCTGATGTAGCTTGGGATTGGGTTATCTTCTAGGTCGGATGCGTTGATTGTGGCGATACGCATGCCTGAAAGCCAACCATCCCTTCCTTTGCGATGTATCATCTTGGAAACATTCCCATATTTTTTTTTGTCAACTCTTCTGCTATTGCCTGGTTTGGTAAGGGTATTGAAACCCATCCTACAGCGACATTAACTTTTTCACTTTCGTTAAGTCGTAGGTGTTTTACCCCTTAAAGGGTACTAAGATTTGCGTCGAGCACATGTTCTCTAGATGTACAGGTGATGTCAAAAGAATTTCACTCATTTCAGCAATTCCAGTAAACTATTTGACTAAGTACTGTAGATTATTAAGAGTTTCTAACACATTTTCTCTCTAGAAAAATCTCTAGCGTCCCATGCGACCACAGCATGATACTGGAAGTCGAAGTGACATGCCGCAGCGTTCCGGTCTTGTTTTCACCGGTTCCGCCTGTTCAATGGACTCCTAGTGTAACATAATGTCGTTACTGGAATAATTTTCTTGTAAAAACATGTGTACTCACCAACAGCGGACTCGACGCCATCTTTGTTCCCGCATTTAATTAGGGGAAATCCTGGATAGCCTAAACCGCCACCTCCCGTGATTGGACAGTCCTTTTCACATGTGTGAGCAGAAGTCGTAGCCCTTCATCTGATAGATGGATCCCATCGTTACTAAGTAACTGAGATGGGATGCCACCCTCAATAAACTGAAGTTCCACTTCTTCTGCTGACTTACTCAATTCTTTGTTGAGCGTTGTAACCAAACGTGGCTTCTTGGTCAAAGGTAATATTCCAGTGTGAAAAATCTGCAACACGAAATAGGGTATAAATGCTTAGAACGCATATTGTTTAAATGACACAAAGTAATGTATAGTATTTCTACATACCTTGACGAATGGGTAAAGTGTCCGTACCAATCGGACAAGAGCTTTCATGTGGTCAACAATTCACGAAATTATTGCATTATCATTACGTAACATTTATGCAATATAATGTAACAAATACGTAATAACTAGATGTGTTGTGTCGCATTAACTATTTTAGTACGTACGCCAGTGGTAAAGATGGGTCGCACAATAAAACTTGCATTGAAAGTCGCGAACTGAAAAAGGTTGGGAAGCACTCCTTTAGACGATGCCACAATGGACTCTATTGGACCAGTGGTTTTTGCTCTATGATCCTGACAATTTGTCGTCGTGAGAAGAGTGCATGTTGTTTGTTGTGTTTTTTTCGTAATGACTGCGGTCTATTTTGGCAAGTTTATTTGAAATGGCATTTAACAAATCAATAAAAGTCACACGACGCAATTCTCCGACGGCGTTCCGACGCAGTGGGCATCAGCCTTTACTCGTGAGACGTGTAAATTTTCATTAAACAACATTTTGGTTCTGTGGATGTTGTACCTTACGAAGTATGCTATTGCAGTTCGTTGACGGGCGCAGCGAGTGTGGAGAGGAAAACTTCGAAGTCTTGTAAATTTTTGTTACGTCATAGGCTATGACGTTATTTTTGGCATGGTGACTCGTAAGGTGTCATTTAACAATCGTGTCAAGTTTCAGGTTTGTAGTGCTAGGGATAGCCGAGATATTAGGTGTGGTGCTAAAAGTACACCAAACCCATACACTAGACCCGACCCGTTTTATGTAGACCACAGTTGCCAATGTTATTTTTTGGAAAATTATTTAAAGTTTGCCCTATTTTTGTTCTATGGGCGGCTACAAGCAATGTAAGCCAAGGTGGGCATATTATGAATTAACATTACTAATAAAGTGGTAGACATGATTTCTGCAATGCAACTGGTCATTCCAAAACCTAACATTATTATTTACCATAAAAGCTGTAATAACTATGTCGATTTTTTTTTTACTTTCTCATGGACACCTGAATCTATAACCCTTGTGGTTGTGATTTTGTTAGTGCCCTTTCAATTTTTATTTTTGTATTTTTTTTGTTCATGCATGTTCAAGTTCTTTTCTGTACAATAAAAATAATTTGCCTGTTTTTAGTTTTGTCTAAATCTTGATTGGACTATAATAAAACAAGAAAGCCTATGCAGTGTATATATATTATGTATGTTTGGTTCATCTATTGCTGGTTTAGAAGAGGAACTACATTTTTAAACTTTTTGGTACTAATGGATACCTTTCAACATTGTACATTGTTTCATAAAATCAGTATTTTTTATTCAGTTTGTTAACTTTCATTTAAAGCCCTTTTCAAATCTTTGGTAGACACAATGTACAATGTCATTTAATACAGGACAACAAATTGTTGTGTCACCACTGAACAAGCAAGCAACAGGTGCAGATGTGCTTGTCACTATTACTTCACCCAAAGCTGGAGATTCTTTGTATTTTAATCAGATCTGGACAAACCATGTAAGTTTTTTTACGTGGTGAAAACTTTCTTGAAGACCTTCTATGAAGGCCTAGTTATTATAAGATCTATTTTTCTTTGAAGAAAAAAAAGAAACAAATCTGTGCCAAGGTTTATTTTTAGTTTGACATCTGCTGCACATAAATTTTTTTTGGACAACACAAAAATTTTACGTTTTGTTTTAGTTCTTTGCATAAAAGATATATACATTTTTTTGAGAAAAAATGGTATGGAGAGCAAAATTTACTGGTCATTGTAATAAAATATATATAAATATGCAATAGTTCCAGAAAAATGATACAGGGTGTGTAAAGCCTGTGTGCAGCACTATGATTATTATGACTCTTTTTGTACATATAAAGTGTTTTAATATCATTTTCAGGGTATAAACAGTTATTCCGGGTATAAAACAGTTATTTTATATTTACATGTCTCAAGCGGTGGTAACATGCTAAGTTACCATTTATTGTAATAAATACCAATTTGGGTGAGAATGCCCTATTTTCTAAAGTTGTCAACCGCTGTATCAAACAGAGCTTATTATCCTGGGTTCCAATATTCCAGGAAGCACACCCAGTGGTTCCACTATCACTATTCTGGGTTACTTAAGTCATTACATAATACTGCGTTGCGCAGCACAGAGTATTACTACGTTACACTGGAATATTCTGTTCATCTTCATTGAAGTATGGACAGCATGTTTGTAAAACTGTGCGACAAGGTTTTATATTTTTTTGCCGCTAATAACCATAGAATTTGCGTGACTTCGGACGACTCTTCGATCGTCGGGGTAAACTCTTCCCTTGTGACAACTCCTGCACCGCGGGTGTACGAATATTGCCAGGCCTAGCGATAGTTTCAGGTGTGACAGTTTCGCGCGTATCGGTACGGCCGGACACGTCATCATCGGATGCATCGCGTGATGTTGGGTGATTCGCTGGTTCATCTCCTGGCTCGTCATCTTGTGATGATGCGTATCTGGGTCGAAGTTGCTCAATCTGTCGTCATATGAGGCCTCGGGGAATAACTTTAACAAGAACACTTCGACTTCCACAGCGTTTGACGACCAGTGCGTTGGGTTCTTTGTCATGCTGTGGGTCTTTGTCATGCTGTGGTCCGTAATACTGTACATAGCAAGGATCACCGACGTTGTATGTCCGGTTAACGCGTGTAGTAGAAACATCGTGTTTAACTCCTTGCAACTGCTTTTTCTGGACAACAATTCCTCTTTCTTTACAGTAGTTTCGGAACTCCTCCTATGAAAACAATGGTGCATTGTCGAACACTATTGAGTGTGAATATCCAAAATGTGCAAAAATCTTCTATTTGAGTTTATATTTGTGAAAATTTATGTTTACTAGTAGCGTATTTATCGCGCGTAAAAAAAACTTACCATGCAACAGAGTAACAAAAATGTCCTAGCCTGGTAACTAACACATGAGAATGGCCAAGTGTATTTTTGATAAAAACATTGTATTAGACAAGACGCGACGATAATTAAAGTAAACTGGTATCGATCACAGGTTTTTTTGTATTTAAACGTAATGCATTTCTTCTTCCTGGTCCTTACATGATAATAGTATGTTTTGTTAAAGACAGTTGTTGGTGCTGGAACATTTTTATGTTAGTAAGGTAAAGCACAAAACTACTTCTAACTAGGGATATGCCAAGGCGAACCCGAACCGAATATCAGCACCGTTTTCATATTCGTGCGAAACCGAATAGTGCGCCTTTTTTCATAGGCCAACAGAAAGGACAATTCCACAAACACGGCAAAGCTCATTAAAAAACTATTCCAACGATACCACACTTGTCTTCTGGTTCGTAGTGGCAATACCCGTTTTACCGACTAGAAAACATTTTTGTCGACTGGCATTGCTTTGGTAAATCCCGGTCGTCTGACATCGTATCATAGATACGGGCGCTGTTAGTAGCGCAGGTTTGCGTGACTAAAACACAAAAGTATTGTTGACAAGAAAAGAACTTAAATCCTGTGTTGTTTATCAATCGAGTTGATCAATCTAACGGCATGATTATGTTTTATTAAAGCAAAGTATCGTTTTTTTCCAAACACTGTCGGACACTGTTAACTTCCTGTAATTTTTTTTTGTATGACGGCAAAACAATCATTGGTCAAGAAACGCGCGTGATACAACCAGTTAACTATTGGTGGCGTCGTACATACACAAGAATATATTCGGGTTCCTTGCTAAAAATGTTTCTGATTTATTCGGTTTCGCACGAACCCGAATCTTTATCCATCTGTCACATCCCTAGTTTTAAACAACTTATTGGTAACAAAAACAATGTACGACTGAACAACAGTCAGTGAAAACATTGACTTGTTTGAGTTAAAAAAAATAAAAGTATAGAAAACTATAAAGAAAAGTATAAAAAAAGGTGGAGGGGTGACTCCTTGGTATGTTTTCAAAAACTGAATATAGTATCGCATTGCTGTAATGGCATATTTACTTTCTTATTATATCACAAAAAGATAATGGCATTAAGTTCTGAAATGAAATGTGTAGCTAACAATGGCTTAACAATTTGATCCACTGCGATATGCATAAAATTAAATTTTGTGTCCTTTGGTTCAGAGTCTTGCTGTAAGTAGCGGGAGTGCGTGGAATTGTTTCGATAACTTGCCACATATTTTGCGCAAGTAAGAAACTTTATTTTTATTATATTATTAGTAACAAAAACAAGGATGCATTCAAAATAATAGATGCTTCTTGGTTTTTCTATTTGTAGGCTAACTTTGCCATATAACCTCATCAGGTATACAAAAACTTTCTTTAAAATTTAGTACATGTAGCGTATTAACCAAATCAGGTGAAAACAATTTTGATGTAGATTTTAACTTGTGCGCATTCCACACAAAAAACCCAAACTAAAGCTAGAAAAGTCAAAACAATTTTGCATCATTTGCCAAATTGCAAGTCATATAAACACGCAAATAGAAGAAAAACAAAACTAGTTTTATAAATAATTTTAAAATTTGCACAGTTGCAACCAACAAGTGTAGTTAAAGTATAATCTCAACAAAAAAGCATTTTAAATATTTCATTTCATTTTTAGATGCAACAGCGTTACTGGAGTTACAGTTTTTTTAAATGTTTCCTCAGACTACTCCAAACTTTACTTTGTTGATAATTCAAATGTTGTCCATTTTAATGTTAAAGGTAAATATTTTTCTGTTTGCATGAATATGGTTACTTTTGTCTTCATGGCATTTATGTTTAGATTGTCCTAGGACTGTAAATAATGGACCAAATATTACAGCTGATAAATATCAGTTCAATCAACCCGGTCAGTTTAAATGCCCAGCAGGACAAGAGTTGTTTTACAGCAACTCAACTCCTGTTATCAGGGATACAACTTGTCAAAATGATGCAACATGGTTTGGAGAGGAAGGACTTGAATGTTGGGGAGGTAAATATTGCAGCTTTTTTCAAGATGTATATGCCAAATGTTTTTGATTAAAGGCTACTTACAACTGGTGCCTATACTCATTTGAAAGCACATGTGTTCCTCACTATTCCCCAACAAAAGCAGGTGTTTACATCTAGATCCTCAGCCTTACTTGACTGGAAATTTTTCTGGCAATGAAGGAACAACAACTTATATATTCTGCAACACAACACCATCTGCTCACCCTCCAGTCAATAATGTTTCCTTTTATATTGGAAAAACAATGGAACAGCAGGTAGGCCCTTGCAAAAATTTTGTTAAAAGCATTGAAAGGTACACAACGCAAATAAGGATACATGTTAAAATATTTTATATCAGTGTTCCACAAATATTGGACTGTGAGTCGTTAGTAACCGGTCTGTATAGAAAAAACAATTTTTTTGTCTTAATATGGATGTCATGCACTTCATGCATGCACCATTGATAACCTTGGCATGCCTAATCCAGTCACCCACTTGCATTGTTTTCACAATGTTTAGCAAAACTGTTGTCTTTAGTATATGCTTTCAGTATTTTATTTACAATACACCAAGGCCTGTGAAAATATTTTCCCTTTACTTGCACCAACTTGTTTTTTATCTACTTTTTTGCATGTTTTAACTTGAAAGTACTGCAAAACTATGGTCAGATGTAATAAAAAAGCATAGAGAGTCAGTTATGAAATAATTTTGTACATGTGTCATTATCTTAACATGGGTGTGCCAGATTGTTCTGTGTTGTTCACCCCTGTGATATTAAATTAATTAAGTAACATGCTCTGGTACATTTACACAAATGGTATATGTCCTGACTAATGATAAGTAATGTAGGACATGTACAATTATCACAAAATGCCATGGACATCTTTTGTACATGATTCAACAGTTCAACAACTTGTTTTCTGCAACATATAAAGACCAAATTTTTTTCTGTTGTTTTTTATTACTGTATTGCATAATATGACAAATTAAAAATTTGCAACATCGCAAGTTAAGAAAAAATAGAAGAGTAAACATAAAATATTCATATGATAAGCCAAGTGGAGCCAAATCTTTGCTTGGCCATTTGGCCTTATGGTCAGCAAAGTTGGCTGAAAGTCACACCAGCTACACTGATGAGACCTTTTAGGTCGAAACAGTGGCCATATGTCTGCAGTTTACACATAAAACAATCAACTAGGTATACAGTGTAAGTAAATTTTTACTGATTTGTACTTAATATCTTTGCCAAAGTTTAGGAAACTGGTTAACATTGTATTTAATACAAACAATTGTTTTTGATCATTACCATTAGCGTGACCACGAAACAAAGCAACTGCGAAGATGAACACTTAATATTCGTACCTGCATAGCGGAAAATTGAAATTCCTTGAGCTACAATAGGCGAAATTAATATTTCTGTAATAAAGATCTTATACTGGCGCTGATCGTCGTTTACTCCTTTTGGAACTCTAGAAATATTAAATTGATTTGTAAAGACAAATCCATCAGTAACTGACTTGCAAAGGCTGATTCCTGCAGTCATTTTCTGTTTCTGAAGTTTTTCTCTATTACCTGAAAATTAATCGCACTTTCACACCTCTCAAAACAATGTGCAAAATTGTTAAGAGTGGTATTCTTACACCTATTAAAACACTCCCTTAGATCCATCACTGATGGGTTATATTGCTATTGGTTCAAACATTAGTTACGTTTTTTTTGTTATACAAGGGAAGACAACAGACATACTTTGTAACTCTCCAGCGTCAAATGAATGGGAAAGAGGTGACTTGCAAAGCAAACACCAAGTACACAATTCTCAATACTAGTTTGGGAATATCAACACCTAAGACATTAAATGTCAAATGTAAGTAACAAATTGTACAATACAACTAAAATGAGTTAATAGACTGCGCACTTTATTTTGTTAATTTTAGTGGTGTGTCATTTTGCGATTTTGTTGCTGCAAAAATTATTCAACTCAACTAGATGTGACACAAAATAACACATCTGCCATTTTATACATTTTTTGTGGACAAAAAACCTGCCAATTGTGACATCATACACACACAGTAATAAAGATGGTAGCCAGTAATTATGATATTGTGAACACTGATCTTAAAAGTTGAACAAAAAGTCTCTGAAACCTGGGTTGATGAATGAATAAATGATTGATGCACGAAAATCCACCCAAATCTGGATTATAAAAAATAAATCTGGATAGAAAATATAAAACTACTTTTTTGAAAATTTTGAATACGGAAGTGGTGATGTTCCCTGTTGTGTGCTGCCTATCAAATAATTTGTCAACTTGTTTTGTCAAATTTGTGTCATATTACCTTGTGGGGATTGAAATGTTAACATTTGTTTATAGTTAGTTGATGTAAAATCGTACATCTACTATCTGGAGGTTGTTTTGAATTATATTAGTAATGTAGATTAATTTCAAATACATTTCTTCATGTTCATGAATAAGGTGTATATTTGTTAAGTATGGTAAAGATGTTACTTTGTTTGGACAATATTTACTTGTGCAGCTTAATGTCTAAAAAATGACACATTTGCGAGCTTACAAACAAGATGGAACCAATTCCATGTGAACCAATGTATTTTGTTAAAAAGTTAAACTGGCCTGGTAATCCAGGTCTTTAAATTTTTAATTGTCGTTTGTGAAAGGCTGAAAGTTGTTACATATGTCTTCCAACACCATGAACCTGACAATTTTTGCTTAATTACAGAGTTAATTTATATATAATTAAGTGTATGTGAAGAGGCAGAACATTGCAAAATATTTTTTTCACTGTGAAAACATATGATGATCTTGGATTCACATTGAAAAACTACTTGAGGCCAATTTCTTTAGGTTGCATTATTTTTGCATTGTAAATTAGGGCTTCTTTTAGCAACTTGAAGTATTTTGCTTAGGAGTTCCTTGGCTTAGTGGTTGCTTACTGGTGTGATTTGTCTAGATTTGTACCCTTAATTATTGATGTGAAAATACTACTTGTATCAGGAATTCTATTGTCTGTTAACTTCTCTTACCCCAATAAAAAACACATTAGTTGTGTAAATTAATGTTAATTCTGATTTATTATGTATGTCAAAAAGGACCATGAAACTGTAGTTTTATTTGACAATCTTAAATTATAAAGTTTGATTATATCTGAAAAATGACATATGTCATAAAAACAATGGTGACTTTTGATGTTTTATCGATTTAAATGTCAGTGTAAGTTGCAATATAAATTAACAAGTTTTTTAATGCAATAATGTTCTGCAAGACAATCTTAAAAACTAAAGTTTAATTCTGTATGAAAAATGACATTTGTAATAAGTTTATAAACAAGAGCTGAATTGAACATGAATTTATGTGTTTGTTAAAAAAAAAAATTTGATGTAAATTAACAAGTTCTCTTATGCAAAAATATTGTTCCAAACTTCTAAATTGCAATTAAATGCATTGTAAGATGAATGGGTACCACTACATATTTCACAGAATTTTGCTTGTTGATTGTTTTTTGTTTGTTGTATTCAGATCCACCTTCAATTCCCAACATCACTGTACAGGGGTTATTTCAACAAACTGAAAACCAATATATTTTTTTGCAAAACACCAGTATAAGCTTAAATTGCTCTGTGGATTCAAATCCCAAACCTAAATGTGTTTGGTCATATAATAACTTAAATGAAAGCAATGATTCATGCAACATAAGCAGAAAATTTATTAGTTCAACAAAAGCAACTTGCAAAGCAAATAATGGCATTGGTAATTCTACCAGTCCAACCATTTCAATTGTTTCAGTTCCAACATTGAGTAAGTTAGTGTTGAAGTTTGTTTTTGAATTTAGACATTTTTTCCTTTAAAACATTCTTATTCAGGACAACCAAAGATAACAGTTAATGGTGAAACAGTTAATAACAATGCAACAAAGCTTCTCAATGAAAGCAGTGCTGTTAAATTTAAATGTACTGTTGAGTACCAAAGTTATCTTGGTACGATCTTTAAATGGACAAAAGATGGGATTGATGTTGAGATAGATGTTAGTAATGATAGCATTCTGTCCAAAAATGTTACACCAAATGACACTGGTACATATGTATGCAAGTCTTCTGATGTGTTTGGGAGTTTCCAAACAAGGATTAACATAGGTGTTCAGTGTAAGTTGGCACCATAGAAAGTTTGCTTGTGGTGATAATTTGAAATAGTTTCTCCATTCAAATCTGCATGTTAAAAACAGAGTGTAATATGACATGTTGCATGAATAATTTGTTTTGGAAACTATTGCAAAATGTAGCATTCAGTAGAAATCTTAACTAACCCAAATTGTTCTGTATAAGATTAACTACACCTTTGTTTGTATTGATGGATAACTGTGCAAGTGTATGGTATCTGGTGAATGAATTAATTATCATTAAATAATTTGTTTTGTGTTTTATGTCTTGCTTAACCTGTTAATAACTGGGTGTTTAGTGAAGGTTTCTATTGGTTGCATTAGTTCTATTCCAAACACAAGTTCATATTTTTTGCAACCTACTTCTGTATTCCAAGCATAACTGTAGACATTTCATCGTGGAACAGATTTTTTTCAAAAATTACTTCAACTGTTTTTTTATCTTTTTTTCCCATTAAAAACTTTTACATTTAAACCTTTACCTTGTGTAGCAATTACTTTTCACAACACTCAGGACATAGCAACTAATAATGTATTAGGATGATTTTTCCTCTGTTTTAGTGTTTATTTTCAGTTCAAAAATCTGAAAACATGAAATGACACCCGAGGGTGTCACCTAACATGTATAATGTTAAAATTTGCAAATATATCATTACTTGCTTTACAATCAGAAAAAGCTAGTCACTCTTTTGGTACAAGTTGCAGATTTTTCCTCTATTAAACCATTTTTTACTATATGTGCATTAAAGCCAATGAATGATTGACCACTTAGCACAATGCTAATGATTACAATTAGACAATTGATGAATCAAGTGTCAATTAACATTTGTTTAAACTATTTCAAACGATAATTGTAAATATACATTTTGTAATTGTGCTAATGTTATCTTTACAAGTTAATTAATTTTATAGACCAACCATACACTGTTGGCAATGGGAACTGCCAACCAAACCAACCATGTAATATTATTGTGTATTCAAATCCTCCACCTTTTGCATCTGTTTTAATGTCACCAGGTTTGTAATGCTTGATTCTTGCCATATCTTAACATTTGATTAATAAATATACTTTTTTAGGAGGTGGAAATGAAACTCTTGTATGGTTGTCAAGTACTCCACCGGTTTACACATACCAAATTAAGGTAAATTATGTTGTTAAACAGTGAGGAACCATTTTTTGTTCTTGTAAGTTGCATTAAAGGTAGTATAATATTAAATGAAGGTTAACCTTTAATCCCATAATGGTTGGTTTACTTTAGTTGAGGCCAGTTACCAATACTTATTTAACACAAAATGTGCCCATAAGGTTGACTTAAATAATAGATGCAGGAAAATGTGATAATTTAACATATATCCCAAAATAAATTTAAAATAATATAGTTTCATTGCTGCATGTTTAAAGAAATGTAACAAACTATGCACAGTGAGTTCTTTGTAATCCTAGTTTGGTTATTTTGCTGTAGAAACCAGCAGAAACCTACACTTTGCATGTTACAAATTCAATTGGAACAAGCTCGATTACAATAACAGTATCTGCAATCACTATCAGCCAACTGGGATTGATTATTGGAATATCTGTTGCAGCTGCTGCTGTTGTGATTCTTGCAATAATACTTGCAGTATTTTGTTTCAAAAGATCAACAGGTAAGTGTGAAATTGTAACATGTTTTAGAATGTTGGGTTATTAAACCCAAAGGTTTGTTTCATATTAATGTTGTTATCTTGCAGGTAACAAAATGAAAGGAACACCTACAAAGGGTTCACTGGCAGCACCTGCTTATATAGACACACATGTGTACGAAAACACACCTCCACAACCTAATACACCCACATATGAAAACACACCTGAGTATCAGAATGTGGCAACTTATCAAAACACAACTGCAAACCAAAGTGCGTCAGCATATGAAACATTTGGTTCCAGTTAAAAGCACTTTAACTACTGATTTTAGAAAGAATGCGAATGTACTGACCACTACTATGTATTTGAAACATGTATTTGGTTTAAGTTGATTTAAACTTAAGGTTAGTCAACATTGTGAGAAATATTATTACAGTGCAGCGTTGTTGTAAAAGTATTTTGTATTACATTCATCTATGATTTCGAGACACAAATGCGAATGTATTTTATTGGGTTTAAATTCGTTTAAACTTAAGGTTGGCCAACATTATGATAACTTTCCCGGTAAAACCGCTGGTACATGTTATTACAGTGCGGTGTTCTTCTGCAACTTTTAGTTTCTCTTTGATTTTGAAGCCGATTCGACAACGTAAAATCGCCCAGTGCAAATACCTGATTAGTTCGAACAATCAAGTACGGCTCCATTTACTCCCTTGTATTACTGGGGTTAATGTTTTACCTGACTTAATAGAACACCTTCCTTTTGTTTGCCAGGGTATTGAGTATTACAGGAAGGTTGACTTTAAATGACTTTGTGTTCAACTTCCCTGTGTAAGAAAACTGTGACCACTGTTTGTTCTCTATTTGTGTTTCCCTGACATAACGTTTTCACTTATTTTCCATCACTGTGTGTTTTTAATATTTTAATAAATGAATGTGATCTTCGTTGCGTTGAGTTTCTATTGCAAGGATTTTTCTATCGCCAACCTATAGTAAGCATTAGGAGAATAGGCGGTAATTAAGTGATTCATTACAAAATGCCATTTAAACCTTTTTTGGACGATTTGAACTTTGTATGTATAAAAGTTCTGCCGTTTACACTCCATATATTGGTTGATTTGGCGGCTTTGGCTTTAATTTCTGCGAAATTGTGCATCACTTACTTTTGTGATCAAACTAAGGTGATCAATAGTACGTGGGGTTTTTACGTTAAAACAACATGCTTGGTGACGAATACGCGGAAGGCGGTTTACAGGCAAGACTCCTTTCCTTTACAGAACTTCCGTGTTGGCAGGAAAGCTAATATGCGAAATGTGTGTTTTGCTCTCTTCTCCATCTACCACCTTCTTTACTTACGAATAACCGATGTAATAAGTTTAACGAAAACACTGAACAAGACCTTAGGAAGTTGCACAAACATAGTTTTTTAAGAGTTTTGTAATGAAATTCACCCGACCGCATTATGAAATAAATGGCCTTACTTTTGGGGCAAGACACAATATAGCGTGAAAATACTTTTCTGTTTGTAAGAAAAAGAGGCGTGTCTTCAACGTTTATATCTTAGCTGTCGTTTCAAAAATTCCCACATGTGAATCAAGGACAGTGATCACTAAGTTGAGTTTGAATCATTGTTATAACACAGCTTTTAATTGTGTCGCACTGCTGTAATTTATACTTTGATATCACGTGACATTATTGACCAATCAGCTCTCATAATGGAGAGCGTTAAAAAGCCCAGGTTAGACCGGTAAATTCATTCTAATTCTAATCCATTTTAATTCATTCTACTTGATTCTATTTGCTGCCATTCTATTTGCTGGCATCCTAACAACGTTGTATTGAAAGTTGTAATGTACCGTCGTAATGAAGAAGATAACAGAAATGAATACAATTATTCGGGAAGAGATCTTGGTTCTGGGTGCTTTATAGAACGGGGCAGAAGCAGGTTTAACCATCAAAGAGACTCAATAACCGCTCAGGCCATCGAGACCCTGTTAAATATCTCTGAGACCCTTAGAGTTATTTACAACGTCATAATGTCACATATACTGGATACTTACAGAAAATGGTCGTACATAACCTTTAGTGTTATTTGCAATCGTGTAAGGGATGAGGTGTTGTGTGCAATGGTAGTGCAAACAAACCCTTGTAATATCCTGTTCGCGTACTGGGGTGGATATGTGTGTTTAAACAATCGTCTGCTTTCACTTTCTTTGTTAGGACTATTAGACTTCAGGGTTATCATATTTGTCACCGCACAATTGCGAGTTATATCGGGCACGTAGACAAATTTCTAGTCCCAAATCTTAAACATCTGAACACTTTTTCCCATTGGGACCGTTTTTTCTCCCCAGAATTAAACCAGGAGATTACATTTGTGACTTGCTTCTTACTGTTTTGAATCAGACGAAAACCCCCATGAAAATTGACATAATTTGCAAACCTTACGTTTATTGATCGTTTTGTTTCTCAGAGCAAAAACTTCCAAACCAAAAAATAGCTTGCTTGGAAGCTGGCCATGAACGGTCTCCTGAACTAAATACAATCTTTATCACCCTCTTGCGGAGAAAAATATATCTGGCCCGAGTAAAATACACGCACTCCTAGAAATATATGAAACCGCTGGTTTATGGCGTTGATTTCTCAATTGTATAGAACGTAAATTCTTATTCGTGGCTGTTGGCAGGATTTATATGCGTTTTAAAAGTATAATTTGGCACTTAGCAAAGTGGTGTAGGATATTCCAATGACACACCGTTTTTACATGACACAAAATCACATCAGAAACCTGTACGCTACAAATAAAGCAATCATTTTTGAGAGTTGATGTTTTCAACAAATTGTTGTTTCCCTTCTCAAAAAAAACTAGGCTTAAACAAAATAAATTTACTTTAGGGACTTTCCCAAAAACATTTTGGCGATAGAGGGCGCTAGAATTATACAAGAAACCTTAAATGAAATTCGTTAACAAGCCAGGAAAAACTGTGTTCGGTTGTGGTAAACAATCCAGCGGTCTATTGATCATCAAAACTTTCAGCTGATAGGTCAGACCATAAAGTTGAACAGCGAAGCAATCTTTCAAATGAAGATTGTTGTCGTCAAACTGTATTATCTTTTTCCACTTGTGTTATTGTAATGTAGGTGTGTAAGTGTGTATCATGTGGATAAGATGAGCACATAATAAGCTTTTCCCTATTGCTTTACCCGACTTCCTGATCGTTTGTGTTACGCCCGTATATGCAAACAACTCTCAAATACTTACAAATATTACGTGTGTGTACATAATGCGTTTAAAGATGTGCATTCACTAACAATTTATTCCCAACTCTAAGATTTGGTCAATTTGTCGAAAACTAACCTGGTCAGCCAACTCATAAACCAGATTGAAAGTAAATGAATTTTTTGCAAAGTTATCGTGCGAGAGAAAAAATGTGCAGAAATAAAAGTATTCTTTACAATTTAAGACCATGTTCAATTTGGCTCATTTACATATTATTGAACTTTGTTCTGGTGATGCATCTACACGCATGGTTGGTTGACGCGTTTAGATGTAAGTTGGAAATAAGACAGGATATAAACATCACACACTGCCCTGATCATATTGCAAATCGGTATGTTTTCTACAATATCCCACTGCGCGATATCAGATTGCACCTTCCTAATTAATGTATCTGCCAAAGATTGACATGGGGAGTTCTGTTTTAGCAGTATATTTTTCTTGGAAAACTATATTGTCTCATCAACACCTCCCTCTTTTTTCATGGTTAGACACATTTTATTGCATCCAAACCAGATGATGCGATGGAACAAGCATTATTAACATAAATACGTATACGGTATAATCGTTAAACAACATTGGTAAGAATTTAATTGGGTATCGTATTAATTAACAGGTCGCATAAGCAACGATATTTGTTCGCTTGCAAATGTAGAATCAGAATGAAGTCATAAACACTGCCAGTGCATTTATTTGTGGGGATTTTTTACTCACAAAAAACATACGTTCTTCATTGAACTATGGATTAGCATATTTTGGCGCAAGCAATATTTAAACAACAGTTAACAAATACTTGCAATAGAATTGCAACAGTTATTTGTACTTGTGCGCGAAGTAAACTTATTACTTGCATGTGAATTGCCGACCACAGAAGCTACATTAGCATATCGAATGGGCAATGACACTGTAGCATAAATAACCAAAAGTAATAGGATCTAAAACTGGCCCGCGTGAGATGTGAATGCTTTATATTCCAAAGACGAAAAATGCAACAGATCAGTCCAGCAATGAAGTTGAAACATACACAGAGCACATGGTAAAAAACCTGGTTACAAAATTCACGGGTGCACGGGCAACACGGAAAACGATTTTCTCTTTGTTGAATAAATACTGATTTATGCCGTCAGCGTTTGGTTTTTTGCTGTTATTTCTTTTCATGTAGTCTTATTTATTTTGATATAGCATATTTTGTTTCGCGTGATAAGTGAGCAAGAAACACAATTTTATTTCTCCATGGCTCACTATACGAGTCTACTGATCAAGTAGTTTTTGAAGCATTGGTAACCGAGTTCACATTTGTGATTAACTTCCGTCATTTTGGTTCATTATCAATGAACGCGGGTTTTTCATTCCTAATTTAATAATTGCAGCCACCTGCCCTTTCAGGTCCCATCTCACAATTAAATCCCAAAAATTTAGTTTTGGAGGTAATTTGTCTGCATGCACCTGGTGACAATTTCTCTTGTGAAGGGTAACTACTATTGCTCAACAGAAAAAAAATGTATCCAAATTAGGACAGCACACGGTGAGGTTTCGCAAATAATTCTAAACAAAGTCTGTACATAAGGGGATTAACACAAAATCAAAAATGTTTAAATTTCTTGTGACGCAATTTTCCACAAAAAAACACCTTAATATTTTTGGTACTTTTTAAACCAGATTTTCAACAACACCTGAAAAAGGCGCCACCAATGGACTGCCTGACTAAAGCCCTGAAAAAGGCTGTAAGGAATTCGGCTCGTTATAATTGAAAACATTTCTACAAGCAATTGTTCACGACCAATACGAGACGTATTGCGTATTTGCCTATGGGTTGGACGTTTTACTGATTCAGTTACTACTGAATAATTCTGTCGATCGCCCACCCAATTATTAATATGTTGTGCGTTGTTTTGGTGCCTTCATGGAGTCTTTAGGAACATTCCCTGTGTGGATTTTATTTTTCATACACCCAGATTTTAGAAGGGAAGCGGCAATTACTTTGAACATTTCACGCTATCCAGCATTATTGAGGGACATTGGTGGCAAACGCCCAATTTTTTCAATTGGATCAAACGCTGGTGAATAGCTGACTATGCTACGAGTAAAATTTATGTCTGCTGTGAGGGAGTCGAAAAATGTGCCGTCAGTTTGACGGGTTTCGCGGTTCATAAGCGTGACGACTGAGTTCCATTTTTTGCAATTTGCGTTAAATTGACGCTCCATTGAATCTCTGTTGTGCTTTGTTTACATCACACACAATATAACAATCGTCATTTCATCAATCGATACTTTGCACTTACCGAAGTCGTTCCCAACTACACAGCAATATATATTGCATAAATCGCAGCTAAATATTATACCGCAAGATGTCGCACAAACATCGCAAATCATGTCAATCTGATCGAAAAAATTAAGTTTGGAATTTGCAGGCATTATAGCTATGCCATGCCAATGCGATGGACTAAAGCTTATGCGGGAAAGTTACTGGGGAGCGATATTTAATTCTCATCTTAACACAGTTGCATTAGAGCTGATAACGTTATTCTTGGAATAGTGTCACAGTCGTTTAACACTTGTGTGCAGCTTCAGGTTCCATGTAGCTGAGATATTTGTTGTGTAAAAGATTTTGTTTTACCATGATCGTGAAACTATTACTTCAAGTTGCATTTGTTCTCTTATCTGGTTGCTCCAGTGAAGGTCAGTTAATTTAGACGATACTGCACTTTTTTACTATTTGCAACTTATAAGTTAGAAGATTATCAGATAAACCACCACGCTACAATTGTTTTCAAAACAATATTTTGCACTACCAGGCGGGATTCAAATTTTGTGCTGTTTGATAACAATTAACCTTGTTAACAGCGGAAAATTGGAAAATTCCTTAAAAATTTGCTCCCCTCCAAAAGATCCCTGCCTTTGCTTGATAACTTTTTGTAAATTCCCCCGCAATGTGGCAAATTACAAGCAATCAGTGCAATTCATACAATGTGAGTTAACAAACGTTAGCAATGTTTATCAGTGTTCAAACATCAACACTAAAACTACACTGCATTGGTGCTTTTGAAATTGTATTTCATAGTCATTTTGTCGTGAATTCGGATAACAACTGTCAAATGACATTTGGTGATCGTATAATCGTATGACTTTGGGCCAATAAATGACTAATTTAGGAGCATAGTACTGTACAGTGTTGTAATTATTTGCGGACCTATAATAA
The DNA here is from genome assembly GCF_947561715.1 of Ascidia mentula. NCBI lineage: Eukaryota > Metazoa > Chordata > Ascidiacea > Phlebobranchia > Ascidiidae > Ascidia > Ascidia mentula. The sequence goes on from NC_138569.1 coordinate 936,678, forward strand.
CTTAAGAGGGGTGTCCGCATGTGAGGTTAAAAATTGGGTGGGGAATCACCGATTTTTCGTTGTAAATTAAGGTTAGTTGTGATCGAGCATTGAAAATATGTAGGTCTGTATTAGCGCCAATCGTTACGGTGGCCTGGTCTGCGCAATTGCGTAACCTCATGGACTCGAATGCAAGTTTTTCGGTAGTACCTGCGCCGTTGATTTATTACTGTTACTTTGAAAGAAAGGTGATAAATATGTTTGTAACAAAAAATGGGATTAAGTGTGCGGTTACGACATCAAAAAAACATAAAAATAAACTCTATTTCGCATGCGTTGGCGCGCTATTCCTCTTTATACATTCACGTGCGCAGTTTTTTCTTGAGTCATACTTTAGAAGGTACATGCGTAATATTTGCAACGTGTTTAATAACTAAAATAATTGACTTAACACGCATGGAATTTATATGCCATTGCTACAACGTACGCACTAAAAAACATTTCGTCCTTAGATTTAACAACAAATGGCGCTTGTTAGGTAACAATGCACCATGTCAGGAAACATGCCCAGTTAAAGCGTGGTGCGGTGAATAAACGTTGTAGTTGCCTTCGTTTTATAGTTAATGAAGTAGTCAATATTGACTACCTTGTTGCTTTCCAAGATGTGTAGGTAACGTGTGCTGGCATTTGATGTTGTTGAAGTGAAAGAAGAGTATTTTATGAAGTCCGATCTAATTCAATAAACGTTTCAGAAAAAAGTCGCGGCTCCAAAAATAGAAAAATTTTATATCATACTGATGTGCAGCATTTGGTTACTCACATTTTGCATTACATGAACATGGAATATTTAGTGGCACAAGTACATATATTTTATATGCTTTAACGAAAATATACATAATGCAAAAAAGCATATTGGTAACTTTTTAGTATGTACATATTGTTGTTTGGTTAAATGGCATTTTAAGAAATGTATTTGCTGACATTTCACACAAAATGTTCTGACCAGTGTTGTTGTTTATTTCACCGCAGGGCAAACGTCTTTAATTGTAAACAACACACTTACCCCTTACCCATATCAAGCTCGTGGAAGTAATGCTGTATTGCAGTCATATGTCAGGAAAACTGCAAGTGGATCTGCAAGCCTCAAGTTTGGTAAAAGTCAAGAAGTAAGTGTTTACTGGAGAATACAGTTTGGTAACATAAACATTACCTTGTCCGTTACTTATACACATCATAATGACAATCCAGAAGTGGTACATGTTATCACAACACAAGGCAGCCCCACTGTGTAGGCCATTTATAATTGTTATCTTCGCCTTTTCATTTAGCTTATAAGGTTCACTAGCCTTGTAGCCATGCTAGATCAGTCACAAATCGTAATTATAACTATTATTCTGTACTTACTCTTAAACAAAGTGCTGCTCTCCAACTTCTGGTGTGTTAGTATTACCTATAAATGACAAAGTACATTTTATTGATATCTATGCATTGATATGGTGATGTTTCTTGTTCCACAAATTATCTGTCCAGGTAGTTGGGATGGTGTGGTACTACTTACTGTGCAGCAAAGAAATCATTTAAAAACTTGGTTCAAGTTCTTTATATATTATCTTCATTCTGTTTCGCAATGATTGTTGAAAAAAAAACTCCCTGATTTTGCTGATACAATGTGCAACCAAATTAGTGGAATTGGTACAGGAGAGTCCCAAAACAAATAAAACATATTGACTGTTTGTTTGTCATATGTACTGCCAAGCAGGATTTTGATCAGTAGGTGGAGTCACAAACAATCTAGATTTAACCTACTACGAACCACAATATCTCAGCATGTAGTATGTGGGTCCCGGAAAGCCCAGGATTGTGAAACCTGGAGGCTTAACTTTTTTGTTTTCCAAACTGCCAACAAGGGCAGTGAAGCATTTTATTTAACCTCCATTTTCAAGTTTAATTTAAAGTAAAAAAGTCTAATCCACACTTTGCCTGGCAATTTTCTACACAAATTAAACCATACCTGTGGAATAAATGAAACACTACATTTAGCTTGCAGGACACACTTTGGAAACCCTTGATGTAAATTGTCTTTGTGTTCCTATTTTAAAATATGAGACAAATTGTATGAATGTTTTGAAACAATTGTGTTGTTGTTTTACAGACAATCGCCTATGTTGTATATAGTGCAGCAACATGCAGAAACCAATCCGAAACATTGGCAAATATTAAACGAAGGTATGTCTAGTACTGTAGAATAACTTTTAGCACTTTCAAAAATTTTAGTGGTGTTGTAAAATTTAAAAAAAAAAGTCATGTCGTTAAACAAAAGTATGATGAAATAACCATATGTGCATGTTTGTGTGCTAATTTCTAGGAAATTATTGTTTACTGCTGGCACAGAGTGGTAAATTTAGCATACCAAATGTCACTGAAACAGGTGCAGAAATATGTTAAGTGACATAAATGATGAAAGTTATCACTATCCAGTTACTTTTTTGGTTTTGAAGTTTATTCTTGAAACTGGTAGTTAAGAATCATTGTTTTGTAAAATGTTTCAATCTCATTGTCTTGGGTTGACATGTTTTCTTTTACACAATCTTCACATGTAGCCGCTTGCAATAGTTAAATATTATTAAAGTTTTCGCTGATGGTACAGTCCTAGCTTACTGTGTGTTGGCAAACAAAAGGCCCAAAACTTAAAGCATACCAAATTCCTGTTAAAGTTTAGGTATTTGTATGTATATTTTGTCAAGCTTGTAAACTTCTCTTGGTCTTTAAGTTAGTCAATCCAACTACAATTTCCAACATAATATTAGACCTTATTTATAATCAAATAGAATTCAAGCATAAAGCATTAACATAAACATATAGCAAAACACATCCTAACAAGTAGAATACTAAACACTGACACAAACAAGTTCATACGCCAACTGAATAGGTTAACTGACAGCTCATGCATGTTCCCACAAACATAAAAATTGGTCGTGCAATATATGTGATAAAAAGAAAAGAAAATGGAAGTTAGTTAAAAGAAAGTCGTTAAAAAATCAAAACTAAGCAAAGGTTTGCTTTGACCAGTATGGCCGGTTATCAGTTACGTGCATTATAAAACTCTCTGCTCACTAAGCAAGTCCAAAACATGTATTGCCATAGGCATGCAGAAGACAATTTGATTTTGCCAATACAAAATTGGGACTTTTGAAATTGCTTCTTGTAGAAGTTGTGATTTTAAAAGTTTTTGCAACACAATTTCCAAATGCAAGTTATGTATATTCTATCTAACAGCATATTTTGAATATGTATGATTTTAATTAATGTGCAATTGTTTCTAATTTATTACAGATGTGAATATTCCACCACTGGACAATTCCATGTTTTTATTATAACATTCTACAACATGATGTCAAATTATTCTCTCTTGGGGTGGCAATTTGCTGGAAATTGGGCTTGGTCTAACTTTAGTGTTACAGGTGTAAAAATACAAATATTATTGGTTTAGTGCTCCAATTTACAATAACTACTTATTGGCGTTTAAACAGTATCATTCTACAAGGATTGATTTTAAAGCTACATGAACCCCTAAAAACTAAATATACTATGAGGCTGCTGCATGGTGGCTGGAACGTTGATATAATGATATTATTTCCTGAGAGCCGCATTGCAGCAATTAAACATGCCTGGCAGCATCAGTAATTTAAATATACTGTTTTTGTATTTACAACACCTTTATGAAACAGATTGTCCATCCAATTCATTACAAAATGGCCCCAACATCATTGCAACTGATTACACTTACCAAGCAAGTGGAGTTTTTGTTTGTCCAAATGGACAAGAGTTGTTTTACAGTAACTCAACTCCTGGTATCAGGGATACAATTTGTCAAAATGATGCAACATGGTTTGGGGCTGAAGGATTAGGATGTTGGTCAGGTAATATGAGGATACTGTGCAGGGTGGTCACACTATTTCAAGGGTTTTGCATTATAAATTATGCAAATGTTCAGTATATTTCTAGTGTAACATGATGAAGTAGACTGCTTGGATGGTAAAAAAATGACGTTATGATTAAAAAGAAAGCCACAAATTATACATGTTTGCATATGTATGAGTTCTTTTGTCAATGTGGAATGGTAGTACAACAAATGACCTTTTGACATTCTCATAAACACCACAACACCCCAACACTTTTGCTAAAATGAACACCTGTAATGTATACCATGTGGACGTTTATAGTCTGTGGTTGCAAAACATGTGATCTGTATTACAGCGCCAATTGCAACTGTAACAGGGAGTTTTAATGGAAAAGAGGGTAGTACTGTGGGGATGGGATGCTTTTTTATGGAATCATTTCCACCTGCTTATGAATATATTTTTGAAGATGATCGTGGAAACCATACCCACAAAGTTGTAAGATAATTCTTTAAGTGTAGCTTCATGCAGTTTAGGTTCATGCAGTAAATATGTGACTGGTCCTCAAAAAATATAAATGTATTTACATAAATAAGTACATTAGTTGGAAGCAGCTAATATAATAAAATTTAATCCTATGATATTTTATTTTATCAGCCTTTTTTATTCAGAATGAAACAGTTAATCTAACTCTTACTCGTGAGATGAATGGAAAAGCAGTTCGATGTCAAGCTGTTTCAAAATACACAAAAATAAAAAACAACATGGGATGGTCACAGCCACAAAGATTGAATGTAACTTGTAAGTTTAGCAAATATTTATTGTATAGACCAGTGGCTCTTAACCTGGGTTCGATCAAACCTCTGGGCTTCGATGGTGATGTTTCAGGGATTTGACGAAGGTCCAATGGTTCATACAAACTCAACAAACATTTGAGTCATATTTTTCTTTTAAATTAATTCCAGAATCTATTTAGTTTGTAACTTAAATAGACTTAAATTTAGTTTTGTAACTTAAATAGGCACGGGTAAGTTGGATTGTAACCATAGTTTCACTTCTGTGATGTAACAATGAACATAACAACTATTTGTACTCGCATAAGTTAAAATAGTAATTGCTGGGCACTTGTGTGAATTGAAAATTGTGCGTAGCAATGGCTGACATAAACAATCTGCACAAATGAACATTTCAAAACATATTTTTGCATGCTGTGGTGCAATCAATAGACATTACAGTGGCTATGCTAAATATGCACATTGTTGTTGGAATTTGTACACGAATATACGATTATAAGAAGCAATCACTGGCAAATTTAACACATATATATTGACATTAGAATAAAATCATGTTGCAATAGCAAAAATATCAACGACATGTGTGATGTTTTTATGATTATATCCGAATCTTTTCTCTTATGGCACATTGCTAGTTTATATCATATTACAAATAACTAGTGCAGATTCTGGTCTGGTTTACAAAAAAACTGGCACTCGTTTTCAGCTGCAGTTCGATGTTTATAAATATCTGTTCTGGTGGCATTGGTGTACTGCGGTATTTAAAGCTCACACGGGCATCCTAACTATGAAATAATATGCGAATTCAAAATCTTGGACATGTAATTTCTACCCGATCCATCTTTAAACCATTGCATCTTTAAGTGCCGTAAATGAAAAACATAATAGCCTTGCATTCGAAACTGACTTTGCTTGGACACAGTAACCCAAATTCATTAAAATTGTGTTGGATTGAATTCAGTTCCTATTCCATTTCGTTTGCTATTTATGCTTATCTTATTCTTTATGTTATCGGGGTTCGATGAATGTTTGCAGAAGATCCAAGGGGTTCGGCGAGTTAAAAAAGTTAAGAACCAATGGTATAGACTGTCAAACCATTACATTCCGCTGCAATTTATGGCAGTATAAGCTTATTCTGTCAGCTCAATCAAAATCAAATCTCAACAAATAATGTGGTTTTGCCCCATTAGCATTAATAGTTTTAGCTTTCATAATTTTAAATTGCTTAACAGCATAACAACTTGTACCACTTCAGCACCACCCTGGAGCTTGTTGGGTGTTTTTTAATGTGATTTGTCGACATTTCCATGAAAGAAAGATTCATCTATCTTTACTTTGTATCATAATGTCGAAAGCCAACATTTAGTTGATAGTTAGTGATGTAAACTACATGTAATAAGAAATTTACAATGTGTTGTCAGTTTAACAATGGTAGGTTACTTATTAATGACAGTTTAACCAATTTTTCTTGTCAATTGAAAAGGTTGTATGTCACAGATAAAAAGTTAAGTAAGTAAAGCAATGGCAGTTATTATGGGTTTAGAATCTGGACAAAGCCTACTTTAACCAGTGTATATTTATAGAAAACAAAACTGACCTTACCTTAATTGTTTCAAACTTCTATTTGTTATTATGAAAGGCTGCATTTTGTTTCTTTAAATCTTTATTCATATTAATGTAAAATTTAACCAACAATGTCATAAACATATAAAGTATCTCTCAATGCCATAACACATGGATAGCCACTTTTTTATATATCTGACAGATTTTTAACCTAATTCATTTTGCACAATCTGTTGGATTTAATAATGGGTGTCACATTTTTAACTACTTTTGAAAACCTTGTTTAGTCCTGGCTTGGTTATTTGAGTCTACCAGGTAGTTTATATGTACAAAAAGAATATTGTTGCATGTCTACTTAAAATGTTACCATTTTGAAGCATGTTTGGAATTGTTAACTGTATTTCTTGTCTGGAATATTTGTTCTTACTTCAATAGACAAATGTAACTATTGAGTTTAAACAATTTGGTTTTTGTAAGTTTGAAAAATAATGGTTGTTTCAAGTTTCAAGACAACATGAGTATTAGGAATTCAAATAAACAGTAATATGCATATGGAATAAGCCATTTTACTTGTTAGCTATTTAGTACATTACAAAAAAAATAAAAATTTCTGTGTTGTTTTTTAGACAATTTTAACGTTTAATTTTTGTATTTGGTTTAAAGATACAAAATATGCTTCTGGTAAAGCCTTCATTGTATTTAATAAACTTTCCAATATAATCAAAACTTTTAGTCACTTTGTACAGGAACTAAGTCACTAGGTTAACTGAGACAGTGAACAGTGTTTTGTTTATTGTAAAAAATGTCATAATTGTTGCTGCTTAAAAATTTTTTTTTAATTTTATGGTATATATCATTTGCAAAATTTAATGTTTGTCCAAATGGGCTAGTTATAATATTTTTTTATGTGCTTAAAAAAATAATGTTTAGGGGCTTTTTCGATTTTTGACCAATGCTGCAGCATGTCTTGCATTTTAGATCCTCCATCCATTTACAACATCTCAGCATATGGTTCACAAATGCAAAACATAAACCAGTACATATTTTATCGAAATGTCACTGTACATTTGACTTGCTTGGTTGATTCAAATCCCACTTCCACTTGTGTTTGGTTGTATGACAACTTGAATGGAAATGACACTGTATGCAATATTAGCAAAACATTTAATACTTCAACAAATGCAACCTGTGAAGCCCTTTGGCATCGGCAACAAAACCACTAAAACCATAGAACTTGTGTCAGTCCCAATAGAGAGTAAGTTAGTCAGTTTACATTGGAATTATTTTTTTTGACATATTCTTCACACAGGGCAACCAATAATACTAGTTAATGGTGAAGCTGTTGGAAATAATAAAACACTACATTTTAACGAAAGCAATGCTGCCAAGTAGCTGCTCCGTGTATGTTGTAGTAAAAAAAAAATCAAAACTGCATTGAAGTTTATGCATTTGCCAACCTTGATCTAAAAGCTGAGAGTCTTCATTAATGTAAATGTTTGAAACTTCAAATTAATTTGCTAAATGTGAAGTGAATAATTTGTTTCATTTCACGCTGATGTAATAGAAAGCTAGCTTGGGATAAAAGCTGTAGATTGCACAAAAGTTCTTCGTGTTGTCTTTGAAACAGTTTCTTTACTGTTTGTTTTGTTGTTTTTCCATAGGAGTCTGCAGGTTATATGGTCAGAACTTTTCAGCTTTTTTTTACCTCTGGTTGAATTGATTTTTGGTCAGTTGAGAATAAATATGTGTTTAGGAATATAAAAAGTATGAAAAATTGTGTATTTGAAGTAATCCAAACCTGGCAATGTGTTTTTGTTTTCATTGAACTTGTGTTGCATAAATAGTTAAATGTTGGAGGTCATTGTGTGCAGCTTTTTTATTTTTAGCAAGATGTTTTTTTATTCATTGTAGTTCAGTGATGTGAAATGCATTTATCAGTATATTGGCTGTTTTAAGTATAATGTTGTATTGGTTTTCTCTTTAAAATGTGGACTGGTTGTAGCCACTATGATCCTTGTATTGTGAAGTCACATCCCAATCCACATGTGTTTGGTCTTAAGATAATGTGAATCAAAGCAACAGTTTGGGTAGCTTAGATAGATATTTAAACTTTCTCATTCAGGAGAACTAATGATAATGCTTAATGGCGAAAAAGTTGACAACAATACAACCAAGCTTTTCAATGAAAGCACTGCTGTTACTTTTAATTGTTCTGTGGACTGACACAGTTACCTTCATACAACCTTTAAATGTTTAAGAGATAGAAAAGCTGTTGAGATTGGTGTTAATGGGTATAACACTTTATTAAGAAAATGGCATTGGGACATATGTGTGCAAGTCTTCTGATTAGCTTGGAATTTTTCAAACACTGGTGTACATTGATGTTTAGTGCAAGTTGGTGCTACGGCATTGCACAATTCTCTTCTTAAGTTAACTACTCAAAATATTGCAGATTTTATTGGTTTTGAAAACTGTGTATTGGGTAAACCTAATGTTCAGTGCTTCAAATAATTGTGTTTAAAGTAAGTCTTACTTAAACTTAAAGTCCTATCTTCTTATTCCAAATATTTTGTTACATTTTAAAAAGTTATGGGATTACCAATGAAAAAAATACTACTGAGTCTATAACAACTTAATGTAAATGGTTTACTTTTTCCATTTTAAATATTGCCATCCTCATGTTAATGCCCTGAGTAAATTGTAGCATTTAGTCTTCATTACCTGGGTGGTTGCTTGTGATTTGTCAACATTTGCTTTCTTCCACAGTTTTACTGATAAAAAATTTATGGATTAGGAAAACTACTGTTTATTCCCGGTGTACATTCATTGTGATACTAATTCCTCATGTTCATCACATATTCCAAAAAAGTGTAAATTCTATCAAACGATTTCTTGAGTAAAGTTTGATAATATCTGAAAAATGACATTTGTCTTCTTCATGGTCTTATATGTTTATGTATATTGCTATATAGTTTACTTGTTGATAAACAAGTTTTTTCATGCAAAAATAAGCTGGAAATTTAACACATTGAAAAGAAGATATATGCCTGGAATGTGGCAGTAACAGTATTTTTATCAGAAAAAAATGTTTGTTGATCATTTTGCATTTGTTGTATTCAGACCCACCTTCAATTTTCAACATCACTGTACAGGGCTCATTTCAGCAGGTTGTGATTTGTCCAGATTTGTACCCTTAATTATTGATGTGAAAATACTACATGTATCAGGAATACTATTGTCTGTTTACTTCTCTTATCCCAATAAAAAGGACATTAGTTGTGTAAATTAATGTTAATTCTGATTGGTTATGTCTGTCAAAATGGACCATGAAACTGTAGTTTTAATAGACAATCTTAAAATATAAAGTTTGATAATGTCTGAAAAATGACATATGTAATAAAAACAACGGTGACGTTTGATGTTTTATAGATTTAAATGTCAGTGTAAGTTGCAATATAAATTAACAAGTTCTTTCATGCAATAATGTTCTATAAGACAATCTTGAAACTAAAGTTTAATTCTTTCTGAAAAAGGACATTTGTGATAAGTTTATAAACAAGAGCTGACTTGAACATGAATTTGTGTGTTTGTTAAAAAAAAAAAATTTGATACAAATTAACAAGTTCTCTCATGTAAAAATAATGTTCAAATTCCAAACTTATAAATTGCAATCAAAACTACATATTTCACAGAATTTTGCTTGTTGATTGTTTTTTGTTTGTTGTATTCAGATCCACCATCAATTTCAACCCACATCACACCACAGGGGTTATTTCAACAAACTGAAAACCAATATATTATTTTGCGAAACATAAGTATAAGCTTAAATTGCTCTGTGGATTCAAATCCCCCATCCAAATGTGTTTGGTCATATGATAACTTGAATGAACACAACAATTCATGCAGCATAAGCAGAGTATTTAGTAATTCAACAAATGCAACTTGTCAAGCCACTAATGGCATTGGTAATTCTACCAGTCCAACCATTTCAATTGTTTCAGTTCCAACATTGAGTAAGTTAACTTTGAAGTTAGTTTTTGAATTTATACATTTTTTCTTTTAAAACATTCTTATTCAGGACAACCAAAGATAACAGTTAATGGTGAAACAGTTGATAACAATACAACAAAGCTTCTCAATGAAAGCAATGCTGTTAAATTTAAATGCACTGTTGATTACCAAAGTTATCTTGGTACAATCTTTAAATGGACAAAAGATGGGATTGATGTTGAGATAGATGTTAATAATGATAGCATTTTGCCAAAAAATGTTACACCAAATGACACTGGTACATATGTATGCAAGTCTTCTGATGAGTTTGGAAGTTTTCAAACAAGGGTTAACATTGATGTTCAGTGTAAGTTTGCACCATAGAAAGTTTGCATGTGGTGTTAATTTGAAATAGTTTGTCCATTCAAATCTGCATGTTTCCATATTTCTCTTAAAAACAGAGTGTTGTTTGACATGTTGCGTAAATAATTTGTTTTGGAAGCTATTGCAAAATGTAGAATTTGGTAGAAATCTTAACCGACCCAAATTTGTTCTGTTTAAGATTAACTACACCTTTGAGTGTATTAATAGAATACCTTAACTGTGCTAGTGAATGAATTAATTATCATTAAATTTGTTTTGTGTTTTATGTCTTGCTTAACCTGTTAATAAGTGGGTGTTTTGTGACGGTTTCTATTGGTTGCATTAGTTCTATTCCAAAAACATGTTCATATTTTTTACAACCTACTCCTGTAGTCCAAGCATAACTGTAGACATTTCATCATAGAACAGGTCTTTTGTAAAATTACTGCAACTGTTTCTTTTATCTTTATATCCATTATTTAAACCTTTACACCTCATGTAGAAATTACCTGGTTTTTAAGATTGGTTATATAATGTAATTACAAGTATTAGAAATGTTTCCAACTATGTGTGTAGCATGTGGAAAGTTTCATTGCAACTAATAATCTATTAGGATGATTTTTCTTCTGCTTGTGATTATTTTCAGTTTCATAAATCTGAAAACGTGAAATAACACACGAGGACGTCATGTAACATGTATAATATTAAAATTTGCAAAAATACCATTACTTGCTTTATAATCAGAAAAAGCTAGAAACTCTATTGGTACAAGTTGCAGATTTTTCTCCATTAAACAATTTGTGCTATATGTGCATTAAAGCCAATGAATGATTGAGCACTTAGCACAATGCTAATGATTACAATTAGACATTTTATGAATCATGTGTGAATTTACATTTGGTTTACACTATTTCAAATGATAATTGTATATATTTTGTTATTGTGCTAATGTTGGCTTTACAAGTTAATTAATTTTATAGACCAACCATACACTGTCGGCAATGTGAACTGCCAACCAAACCAACCATGTGATATTACTGTGTATTCAAATCCTCCACCTAATGCATCTGTTTTAATGTCACCAGGTTTGTAATGCTTGAATCTTGCCATATCTTAACATTTGATTTATAAATATATATTTTTAGGAGGTGGAAATGAAACTCTTGCCTGGTTGATAAGTACTCCACCAGTTTACACATATCAAATTAAGGTAAATTATGTTGTTAAACAGTAGGGAATCATTTATTTGTTCTTGTAAGTTGCATTAAAGGTAGTATAATATTAAACGAAGGTTAACCTTTAATCCCATAATGGTTGGTTTACTTTAGTTGATGCCAGTTACCAATACTTATTTAACACAAAATGTGCCCATAAGGTTGACTTAAATAATAGATGCAGGAAAATGTGATAATTTAACATATATCCTAAAATAAATTTAAAATAATATAGTTTCATTGCTGTATGTTGAAAGTAATGTAACAAACTATGCACAGTGAGTTCTTTGTAATCCTAGTTTGGTTACTTTACTGTAGAAGCCAGCAGGAACCTACACTTTGCATGTCACAAATGCAATTGGAACAAGCTCGATTACAATAACAGTATCTGCAATCACTACCAGCCAACTGGGAATGATTATTGGAATATCTGTTGCAGCTGTTGTTGTTGTGATTCTTGCAATAATACTTGCAGTATTTAGTTTCAACAGATCAACAGGTAAGTGTGAAATTGTAACATGTTTTAGAATGTTGTGTTATTAAACCCAAAGGTTTGTTTCGTATTAATGTTGTTATCTTGCAGGTAACAAAATGAAAGGAACACCTGCAAAGGTTTCACTTGAAGCACCTGCTTATTTAGACACACATATGTATGAAAACACACCTCCACAACCTAATACACCCACATATGAAAACACACCTGAGTATCAGAATGTGGCAACTTATCAAAACACAACTGCAAACCAAAGTGCGTCAGCATATGAAACATTTGGTTCCAGTTAAAAGCACTTTAACCAGTGATTTTAGAAAGAATGCGAATGTACTGACCACTACTATGTATTTGAAACATGTATTTGGTTTAAGTTGATTTAAACTTAAGGTTAGTCAAATTTGTGACAAATATTATTACAGTGCACTGTTGTTGTAAAAGTATTTAGTATTACATTCATCTATGATTTCGAGACAGAATGCGAATGTATTTTATTTGGTTTAAATTTATTTAAACTTAAGGTTGGCCAACATTATAATAACTTTTCTGGTAAAACCGCTGGTACATGTTATTACAGTGCGGTGTTCTTCTGTAACTTTAAGTTTCTCATTGATTTTTTTGCCGATTCGACAACGTAACGTCGCCCAGTGCAAATACCTGATTAGTTCAAGCAATCAAGTACACCTCCATTTACTCCCTTGTATTGCTGGGTAATGTTTTATTCTGACCTAATAGAACACCTTCCTTTTGTTTGCCAGGGTATTGAGTATTACAGGAAGGTTGACTTTAAATGACTTTGTGTTCAACTTCCCTGTGTAAATTTACAATGTTGTAAGAAAACTGTGACCACTGTTTGTTCTCTATTCGTGTTTCATAATGTTTCACTTAATGTCCATCACTGTGTGTTTCTAATATTTTAATAAATGAATGTGATCTTCGTTGCGTTGAGTTTCTATTGCAAGGATTTTTCTATCGCCAACCTATAGTAAGCAATAGGAGAGTAGGCGGTAATTAAGTGATTCATTACAAAGAGTCATTTAAACCTTTTTTGGACGATTTGAACTTTGTATGTATAAAAGTTCTGTCGTTTACACTCTATAAATTGGTTGATATGGCGGCTTTGGCTCTAAAGTCTGTGAAATTGAGCATCACTTACTTTTGTGATCAAAACTACGGTGATCAATATTACGTAGGGTTTTTACGTAAAACAACATGCTCGGTGACGAATACGCGGAAGGCGGTTTACAGGCAAGGACTCCTTTCCTTTACAGAACTTCCGTGTTGGCAGGAAAGCTAATATGCGAAATGTGTGTTTTGCTCTCTTCTCTATCTACCACCTTCTTTACTTACGAATAACCGATGTAATAAGTTTAACGAGAACACTGAACAAGACCTTAGGAAGTTGCACAAACATAGTTTTTTGAATGTTTTGTGATGAAATTCATCCGACCGCATTGTGAAATAAATGGCCTTACTTTTGGGGCATGACACAATATAGCGTGAAAATACTTTTCTATTTGTAAGAAAACGAGGCGTGTCTTCAACCATAAATATGTTAGTTGTCTTTTTATAAATTCCTACATGTGATAAAAGGACAGTGATCACTAAGCTGAGTTTGAATCATTGTTATAACGCAGCTTTTAATTGCGTCGCACTGCTGTGATTAATACTTTGTCACCGGATAGTTCGATAGGTTACTGTGCGCTGGTGAACCCAACATATGTCTCGATGTTAAAGCCAACCAGGAAGTAATTCTATGATGTTACAAGGAGTGCATGGGTGCCACGGCTTTATCATATTGCACAATAGTTGCAGAAATATGGAGCGCATACATTTTCACCGAAGTTTGTTGATAAATGATTTTTGTCCGAAAAACAAACTTCGCAGCTCACACCTAAACAGATAATGCGAATTTCATCATTCAAGTTAGTGATCCTGAGAAAAATATAATTTTAATCAGTTGCTTGACATCATAATGTCACATATACTGCACTTACAGAAATATGGTCATACATAACCTTTAATGTTATTTGCAATGGTGTAAGGGATGAGGTGTTGTGTGCATTGGTAGTGCAAACAAACCCTCGTAATATCGTGTTTGCGTACTAGGGTGGATATGTATGTTCAAACAATCGTCTACTTTCACTTTCTTTGTTAGGGCTATTAGGCTTTAGGGTTATCATATTTGTCACCGCACAATTGCGACAGAGTTATATCAGGCACGTAGACAAATTTCTAGTACCAAATCTTAAACATCTGAACACTTTTACAAATTAGGACCGTTTTTTCCCCCCAGAATTAAACCAGGAAATTACATTTGTGACTTGCAAACTTCTTGCCATTTTGAATCAGACGAAAATCCCCAAAAATAAAATCTTGTCATCATATGCAAACCTTAAGTTCATTGATCGTTTTGTTTCTCAGAGCAAAAAATTCTAAACTCAAAAATAGCCTGTTTGGAAGCCGACCATGAACGGTCTCCTGAACTAAATACAATCTTTATCACCCTCTTGCGGAGAACAAGATATCTGTCCCGAGTAAAATACACACACTCCTAGAAATATATGAAACCGCTGGTTTATGGCGTTGATTTCTCAATTGTATAGAGCGTAAAATTCTTATTCGTGGCTGTTGTCAGGATTTATATACGTTTTGGAAGTATATTTTGGCACTAAGCAAAGTGGTGTAGGATATTCCAATGACACACCGTTTTTACATGACACAAAATCACATCAGAGATCTGTGCGCTATAAATAAAGCAATCATTTTTGAGTGTTCACTTTTGGCTCAAGACACAGTATCGTGTCACAAATACTCAACAATTGGCACAAGACACAGAATCGTGTCACAAATACTCAACAGTTTGTCAGAAAGCAAGGTGTATCATTAGCCTAAAACGACTTAGTTGTTGTTTATTACATTCCTTCATGTGAATCAAGGACAATGATCACTAAGCTGAGTTTAAATCATTGTTACAACGCATCTTTTGATTCGTCGCACTGCTGTGATTAATATGTTGTTGTCACCGGATAGTTCAATAGGTTAATGTGCGCTGGTGAAACCAAGATATGCCTCGACGTTAAAGCCAACAATTGTGTGACGTTACAAGGAGAGCATGGGTACCACGGCTTTATCATATTGCACATTAGGTGCAGAAATGTAGAGCGCATACATTTTCACTGAAGTTTGTTGATAGAGATCTAAAGTGATGATGCAAATTGCGTCATCTTAAAATAAAAGTTGGTATACCAGTTTCATCTGAAAAAACTTTTATTCAATTGTTTTACGTTATAATGTCACATACACAGTTTGTATACAGAAAAAGTATAAAATGGTGATACATACGTTTTAGCGTTGTTTGCAGTGGCATAATGGATGCTGTCTTGTATAAAATGATTGTACAAATAAACCCTCGTATTGCTTATACACGATGTTCGCGTACCGGGGTGGATAAGAGTGTTCAAACGATGTCCACTTTCACTTTCTCTGTGAGCACTATTGGTCACCGCATAATTACGATAGGGTTACGTCAGTCACGTAGACAAATGTTTTGTGCAAAATCTTGAAGATACATTCAGTTTTTTCAATTAAAAAAGACCATTTTTCCCAATATTATGTTTCGGCGTCCATCAAACACGTCACCAAAAGTGACTTCTTAAAATCATACTTCTTACTATTTTGAATCATCAAAAATCCACAATTTTTTAATCTTGTTCTAATGTTCATGAGCCCACGCCTATTGTCCGTTTTGTGTCTTAAAACCAAAAATTACAAATATCAGATACAGCTTGCATGAAAATAGGCAACCACGGGTGTCCTACGGAAATACAATCTTATTGTTCTCCTGTGGAGCAGAAGATACCTAGCCCGAGTGAAAATCTTGGTTGCTAAATTTGACGGATTTCACTTGGTGGGTTCCGCAACAACATACCGGTAAACAAATAACGTCAACATCCACTTAATCTTTTCCTTGAAGGAACTTTTACCGTATGTCTTTTTAATGTAAAGTTGGTAAATTGGTTTATGGCGTTGGTTTATCATTTGTGTAAAGCGTAATTTGGTAGTCGTGCCTGTTAGCAGGATTTATATGCGTTTACCAGTATTTTTCTGGCTCTTAGCAGCATGATGTAGAATATTCAAATGGGAAACATGTGTGACCAACATATCAGAGACCTGTACGGGTCACCATAGTGAAGTCATTCAAACATATTCTCGCGAAGTTTTATTGTACCATATGACTGATCGCAAATAAAATAATTCTCTGCATGTTTGTGCATTATGCGCGCTTATGTGTTTGAGGTTGTTTGGTAGCCATAGAGATGCACGAGACGTTCATAATTGCAACCTAGTGTTTTGAAGAATGTGAAGTAGAAGAGTTTACATACATTTCCTGTTGGGTAATGTTTTACAAAAACTGGCAAAGACGAATTTCAAAGAAGTAAACTCTCAATATTTGAACCCAGGTTTTTACCAAGTATTTGCATCCAGGTAGTTTGGTTATCCCGTTGTTTTACATACTGCATGACTTACCGAATGAAATCAAACTTTAATCAAACGGCGCGGATGCAATGGTTTGATGGCTTAAAAAGAGCGAAGGACGACGGTCGGGTTGGAGTAGATTATTGAGAGTTTACTTCTGGAGTAGATTCTATTTGCATGGCGTCTCTCCGAATTGGTTAAAGTTTAATTTTATTGTAGAATGGTATAGGATTGTTTATTTAAGAAAAATCGAAAGTGGGACGGACCATAATGATGAAAAAAATTGATATTTTTTCATGTTTTCAAAAATATAAATTCATATTTCTGCGCTTATCCTCGATTTTTTTTAAAATTTTGATATCGTTTGAAAGAGTTAAGCGCGTAGAATGCTCTGCTTTAAAATTTCTGTGGGCAAATCGCTTTTTCGCAACTCTAGGCGTATGACATTCATAACTGATTATGAAAAATGTTTTTTGATAATTTTGGTATCGTTAGAAAGGTCAGTCTATAAACTTTTACGTGTGATAAAATCAAATTTTTGTAAACTGTCGTTTTTTTGTCAACTAACATCTCTTTGGTGGCGATTGATAACCAAAATTTATGGCTCACAAGTCAGGCCATAAAATTTAACAGCAAAGCAATCTTTTCAATGAAGATTGCTGTCGTCAAACTGTATTATCTTTTTCCACTGGTGTTATTGTTATGTACGTGTATAGGGTAAGAGTATAAAATGTGAATAAGGTGAGCACATAATGAGCTTTTACTATTGCTTTGCCCGACTTCCTGATCGCTTGTGTTACGGCCGTATATGCAAACAACCCGCAAATACTTCCAAATAATACGTGTAGGCTATGTGCGTCTAAGTACAGGATGAGTTGAAAGATTTGCAAACTTATCACGTGAGAGAAAGTTGTGCAAAAGTAAAACTATCCCGCATAATTTAGGACTATGCTCAGATCGGTTTGTTGACGCGTTGGATGTGAATAGGAAATAAGACAGGATATATTCATCACATGCTGCCCTGGTCATGTTGCAAATAGTCGATATGTTTTCTATAGTATCGCGGGATATCAGATTGAAGCTTCCCACGTATTATCCTTCCCAAGGATTGACTTGTTATGGAATTTTGCTGGGAGAGTTACTTTTTGGTCACAACCATAACTGCAAAGAAAGAAAAGTAAGTGATTTACTTTCGTCGTATCTTTTCCTATCAAGTTATAGTGTTTCTTCAGCAACATTTGAGACACTTTTTCACATTTTTTCCACATTTTGTTGATGTGTCCTGCAGCGTACCAAATGATTTCGGCCGGATGCTGTAACTAAGTCTGCTTGCGTGTTCTTGCTGTTGATACTAAGTTCGACTCCTAGAGCACACTCGTTTATTAATGGAAACACAGGTTTGCAATACCAGGTGGCGTAAAGTTTAGTTTGTTCCAAGCGCGTTTGTGACTGTGCGAGTAACTTCTACCGCGTGCCAGTTGTTTGTTAAGTGACCGAGACTATAGTTGGTGACAAATTAATGACAGAAAATCGACGGAGTAAAATGAGAACGGGTATTTAACAAGTTACAATGAAAAAAGGTCTGTCGTCGCTCCGTCTGTGTTCCAAATGTGTGAAAATTAAGTTGGGAAACATGCGTGTTGCTACAGTCCACACCAGTTGATGTGGCGGGACAAACATTATTAATAGGTATAGGCCATGAAAATATTATTTCTATTAACCGTATTAAAACCTTTGTTGTATCAAACGACAACTGGTGTCGCACATACAATATAGGAAATTAAGTATAGGTGGATGGTAAAAGAATAGACTTCCTAGACGGTGTATCAACCAATTCTTTGGCGACCTTCCGAATATGTGGTGCTAAAAGTACACATGGTTTTAATTCCGGCCTGTTTCCCTATATATAAGTAGATTAGGTGGGGGTGTTTGATAGGTCCCAAAGTAAAGGTTGCTGCAAGCTGAAATTGAAATGCTTAGTCACAAAGCACAAGTCTTTAGATCGATGGAAGTTTTGATTCGATTCGAATCGGTTTGCGACGTTACAATGTTGCGTATATCGTTCTGGTGGTAAACGCCATTAGGTGTCGCACAACCGCCATACAACTTTAAACTTTAGATAAGTGCAGTACAAGTAAAAGGATGAGGAGGCTACAAAGTACTCAAAAGGTTCAGTGGCTATTGCTCTATGATCGTGGCAATTTGGCGTGCTAAGTGAACAAGTTTTTCGTTGACGTTTTTTTCTCGTAGTAACTACTTTGGCGTGATTGTTTAAAGCAGCGTTTCTCAAACTTTTTTTCTGCACCGCCCCCCCAAACACCTTAGTCATTTAACAACGCCCAACAGAATAGACAAAAACATAACAAATTTATTTGTTGCTTGAAAATTAAGTTCGTTGTGACGTCAGAATCGATAACTTCTAGTTCAGCATGCGAGGAAAACCCTTTTTGAAGGAGCATAAATTATACAAAGATTGGACTGAACCTTTTTGTGGTTGCGTACCACTTGGAGGTAAAACAATTTCGTCGTGTACCACCTAATCGAGTGTTTGAAAGTAACCTAGGGGTTGATCGGAAATTTTGAAATCAGTTACGATTTCTTAAATTTGAACTTTACACGCAAATTACGGAAAGGTGCTCACGTACCACCTGGAATGCGGTCGCTTACTACTAGTTGTACACGTACCACCCGTTTGGAAACTCTAACTTACGCTATAAGAGAATTTGCCCGGTCACCAAGCCATTGCAAACGTCCGCAGGGGGGCGCTGGCCCCCACTTTGGGAACCACTGGTTTAAAGCGTTTAACAGAAAAGCAAAAGTCACACGATGCAATGCATGTGAGACGTGGTAAATTATCATAAAATCAAATTTCGGTTGGGCTGGTGTTGTCTGTCACGGCTTGTGTCATTGTAGTTCGTAGTCGTATGGAGAGCAAAATTTCGAACTGTTGTAAATAGTTACGTCATAAGTGGTGACGAATTTGACATGTTATCACGTAAGATGTCATTTTGCATTCGTGTGAAGCTTTAGGTTTTTTTTATCTAAGGGACTAGGTGTCGCATAAACACAGAAAGTACACCACACCCGGATTTTAAATCTTACAATGATGAGATTAAACCATGCTGCTTTGATACTAATGTTTATTGGTGCTTCTTGTACCTCAGCAGGTATAATATATATTGATAAAAGGATTTATTTTCGTGTCCATGAAGTAAAAGTTTGTCTTTGTAGCATACCTGTTTTGTAATTACAACAAGGTTGTATTTGCACAGAATGGTTACAAACTTTTCACTAATTACAGAACCAAATTTTCCTGTTATTACCAAGTTTCAAAGAACAAATTCATGCAATCTCTTGGATGACCACATGTGTTAATTAATTTATTATATTCATTTGTTTCACAGAAAACAGCAAGTTATTTTGGTGCAAAATGCAAATCAACCATTAATTGTGTCAAGTGGTTACTACCTTATCTATTTTTAGATATTCTTTCCCTCACTGTTACACCTATCAACAGCTTGGTGGTGGTCGGTGGAATTGTTCCTCAAATAAATGGTGTTGTTACAACTCCACCCAAGAATAGTGGAACTACACAATGTTCGTGGAAGTGTAATGGCTCAAGCACAACTTTCTATATTTCAACAGGATGCCGGAATTACATAAATATTGGTTGCAATTCCATCAATGATACATATTTTGAAACTTCATTTAACTATACAAGTTTTGTCAACAACAGCTTAAAAATTCTTTTGGAATGTCAATTTGCGCCAATTGGTTCTGTAACCCAAACATCTACTCAAACAGTGCATGTCATTGTTAGAAGTAAGTCACCCCTTTCCTAACTTTTTCAATAGCAATAGTGTATGGTATTCATAATTAGTTGTATATAATAATTAAAATTATGTTGTTAGCTATTATATATTTTGTTTTCTACCCAAGTACTTTCCTGAAAAGTACAACAGCTCTTATCTGGCACAGATAATTAATGCCAACCACATTGACATAACAGTTTAAGATTGCCCACTGTGAACATGTACTTGGTGATATGAGTATTTATTGAACATGAAGTAATTATGGCGGTGGCTGAATAATTATGTTGTGTTTATATGGGACAGCAAAGTTCACTGTTTTTCAGAGTGTCCAACAGTTGTTTCAACCACAACTTTGCCTGTCAAACCAACTATAACAGCCACTGCATACGCCTATATGTCAGTAGGTCAGTTTAAGTGTGGGTCAGGAGAGTTATTTTATAATACCGGAACACTTGCTGCCAGTGATACAATATGTCTTAATGATGCTTCATGGAAAGATGGAACTACTGTAGAATGCTGGGCAGGTATTGATTTGTTGATTTTAAAGCACATATGAATGAGAGTTATATGTTTTGTACATATATGTTTTTGGTGAAAAATAATCATCATTTTGTGTAAGTTTATGGCAAAAATTCTTTGATAATCTGTCTTCTCTTCATTTATATGTTGTCTTAATTTATATGAATAGGTCATTATATACATTTGTCCTGCATGCCAAGACTAATTTTAGCCTAAA
Organism: Ascidia mentula; assembly: GCF_947561715.1. Lineage (NCBI taxonomy): Eukaryota > Metazoa > Chordata > Ascidiacea > Phlebobranchia > Ascidiidae > Ascidia > Ascidia mentula. The sequence continues at coordinate 957,997 of NC_138569.1, forward strand.
ATGAACATTTCTGTGATGTGACGTAGGGCATTTCATGTAAGTTAAAATACTTTTTCTGAGGCAGATGACCCACATACTTCTTTATTTTTTATTTTCATTTAAAGGTCCCCAGCCATTTCTTACTGGAAATTTGACTGGAGTTTCAGGAACATTTATTTCCATTACATGTAGCGTTGTTCAAGGCATTTATCCAAGAGTCACAAACTTCACCTTCTATATTGGTCAAAAATCTGTGACACAGGTGTGTATATTTGTGCATTTTATATCAAGAATAAGTTGAGATATAAATGTAACTACAAAACTGTTGCTATTTGAAGTGTGTTGCATGGCAATCTCAAAAACTTGTTATGGGGCAGAGGGGTTCGTTCACCCAAATAGCTGTCAGATCTAAATTAATTACTTCTTCATTGCACATACTGAATGAACACTAAGGTTGGTGTGTGTCACCATAATTTGACAGTTTTGAAGTATGACAAAAGGTTGTCAAGACCTACATAAAGTATAGGTTTTCTAGCAACTTGTGCATTAACACCTCCTTGTAAAGGGATGTCTGATATTAGATTGGAATCGATACTTTAGGGTAGTTTCAGATTGGAACGAATACCGATACTTTTAAACATCTAAAACATCTACGGTGATTGCATATAGTGAATAAAAAGTGCAACCAAACCAAATTAAGTTCTTCATGTGAAACTGATAGAATTTTGTTTTTCAGGTTAGTCCTATATACAGTTTACCTCTCCAAACCCAAATGAATAAGCTTCAAATTTATTGTCAAGCAAACTCAAAGTATTCTGAAGTCAACATTAGTGTTGGACTGTCATCTTATCATGTCTTGAATGTCCAACGTGAGTTTGAATTAAAAATAATGAAGTTCTAGCAAATATCAATTTAATGTCCACTGTCTCATGTTCATGGGGCATTACTAGCTTAAAAGAATGGAATTCTAATATATTATAAAAATTATGCTGTTAATCTTCTGCAAATTTCTGCCATTCAAAACTACTGTGTTAGTGTTATATAGTTTGTACTAAAGATTTTGGTTTCGGTTTCACCACTTGATAAATAACTGAAAAAGGATATGACTCTTTATTGCAGCATTATTTTATTTTGTATTGATCAAAACTCGTTTGTATTCAAAAGCATCGCTTACTGTTAAACAATCCCATGATGGGGCACAATGTGTGGATTATTGGTTCTCAAACTACTAATGGAGCAAAAAACAGTGTCTTGCATATTTATTTGCACAATGTAGCTTGTGATCACAATAGTTACAAAGTATTTCCTAGACATTACACTGTTTTAATTGTGTGCACAATGTCATGTTGTGACAACTGCACACATTAACAACTGCTTTTATGATGACAACTATGATGCCGTAATCATAATCTGTACTATATGAAACAAATTTATCATTTGTATTTACTTAACACAAGACTGCATAAGTGTCATGGGTTCAAAGTGAAGGACTTTATTTCAATTTATTATTTTTTTTCATTTTTAGAACATCTGACTTTTGGATTCCTATCGAAAAAACTTTTTTAACATTAGGTTGCATTACGTTGTATTGTAAATTATGCCTTAGTTCAACTTGTGGAAAATTGTTCAGGAGTTCTTTTGCTTAGTTATTGCTTGTTGATGTGGTTTGTTAGGATTTTTATCCTTAATTATTCACATTACAATACTACATGCAACATGAATCTAGAATCTATTTACTTTTCCTGTCCCTATAAAAAAACACACTTGTGGTGTACGTTACTGTTAATTCTGATATTTCATGTCTGTTGAACTAGAGAATAAAAGTATAGATGTTGAAAAATGACATTTCCTGATGGGTTTATAAACCAAAGCTGAATTTGTGTGCTTAATAAAAAATTCAAATTTGACATTTTAAGTCTTTGCCAGTTTAAATGTTAGTTGCTGTATGAGGTATCATGTTATCACATGAAAAATGAAATTCAAATGCTGTGTTTACTTTTTAATATGAAATGTGGTACTACTAGATATTTTACAGTTCTTATTTGATTGTTTTTTGTTTGTTGCATTCAGATCCACCATCAATTTCCAGCCTAACTGTATGGGTTATTTCAACGCACTGAAAACCAATATATTATTTTGCAAAACACTAGTATAAGCTTAAATTGCATTTTGGGTTCAAATCTCCAATCCCAATCTATTTGGACATATGATAACTCTAAAGAACACAACGATTAACGCAACATACGCAGAAAATTTATTAATTCAACAAATGCAACTTGTGAAGCCAATAATGGCATTGGTAATTCTACAAGTCCAACCATTTCAATTGTTTCAGTTCCAACATTGAGTAAGTTAGTTTTGAAGTTTGTTTTTGAATTTAGACATTTTTCCTTTAAAACATCTTGTTCAGGACAACCAAAAATAACAGTTAATGGTGAAACAGTTGATAACAATACAACAAAGCTTCTCAGTGAAAGCAATGCTATTAAATTTAAATGTACTGTTGACTACCAAAGTTATCTTGGTACGATCTTCAAATGGACAAAAGATGGGATTGATGTTGAGATAGATGTTAGTAATAATAGCATTTTATTCAAAAATGTTACACCAAATGACACTGGTACATATGTATGCAATGTTCAGTGTAAGTTGACACCATAAAAAGTTTGCATGTGGTGATAACTGGGAATAGTTTACCCATTCAAATCTGCATGTTTCCATATTTCTCTTAAAAACAGAGTGTTGTTTGACATTTTGTGTAAATAATTTGTTTTGGAAAATATTGCAATATGTAGCATTCAGTAGAAATATTAACTGACCCAAATTGTTCTGTATAAGATTAACTACACCTTTGTTTGTATCAATGGATTACCTTAATTGTGTTATGTATGGTATCTGGTGAACAATTTAATAATCATTAATTTTGTGTCATGCTATATGTCCTGTTTAACCTGTTAATTACTGGGTGTTAAGTGAAGGTTTCTATTGGTTGCATTAGTTCAGGGCTTTTATGAAAATTACTGCAATTGTTTCTTTATAATTATATTCCCTACATTTAAAACTTTACATACATTGTTGATGAAAAACCAATAAACTACACCGGATCATTGAACCAAGTCACCCTGGTAGCCTGTCGATCAATAACCGTATCTGTAGTTAAAGAGTAAAACTTTTTTAGTCAATCTTTCAGACAGCTCTTTTAAAGATGTTTTTATTTTTAGCAAATTAAAACATTTTAGCTGAAAATAAAAACATCTTTACATACATCGATTAGTAATATAATGTAATTACAAGTATGAGAAATGCTTCCAACTATGTGTGTAGCATGTAGAAAGTTTCATCCCACTTGTGACATAGCAACTAATAAACTATTAGAATGATTTTTTCTCTGTGATTATTTCAGTTTCATAAATCTGAAAACGTGAAATGACACCCAAGAATGTCACCTAACTTGTAAAAAATTAAAATTTGCTAAAATACTATTACTTGCTTTACAATCAGAAAAAGCTAGAAACTCTTGAGCACTTAGCACAAGAGTAATGATTACAATTAGACATTTTGCACATCATCTGTCAATTAACATTTGGTTTACAATATTTCAAATGGCAATTGTATATATGTTGTAATTGTGCTAATGTTGGCTTTACATGTTAATTTATTTCGTAGACAAACCATACACTGTCAGCAATGTGAACTGCCAACCAAACCAACCATGTAATATTATTGTGAATTCGAATCCTCCACCTTATGCCTCTGTTTTAATATCACCAGGTTTGTAATGCCTGAATCATTTTAAGATTAAAGCAAGTTGTTTTATGAAGTTATTTGATTTAGGAGGTGGGAATAAAAATCTTACATGGATGTCAAATAATCAGCAGGGGTACACATATCAAATTAATGTAAGTTATGTTGTTGAACAATAAGCACTAATTTTTTGCTTTCTTGTAAGTTACATTAAAGATAGTATAATGCCAGTTACTAATACATTTTCAATACAGATCATGACCAGAAGGTTGACTGAAGTAACAGATGCAGAAAACTTTAAATAGAATTTCATAACATTAAAAGTAACTATCGATCTCTATGGTCATTATAAAACTGCCGAAGCAAATACATTTTTCACAAGTAGCAATATTGTTTTTAATATAGTTTAATTTCTGTGTATCAAAAGTAATGTAACAAAATATGAGAACTCCTGATAATCTTTTTATAATACCAGTTTGGTTTTGCTGTAGAAGCCAGCAGGAACCTACACTTTGGAAGTTACAAATTTAATTGGAACAAGCTCGATCACAATAACAGTATCTGCAATCACTACCAGCCAACCGGGATTGATTATTGGAATGTCTGTTGCTGCTGTTGTTGTTGTGATTCTTGCAATAATACTTGCAGTATTTTGTTTCAAAAGATCAACAGGTAAGTGTAAAATTGTTACATGTTTCATGATGTTGGATTATTAAACCCAAAGTTTTGTTTTATCATACTGTTGGTAACTTGCAGATAACAAAATGAAAGAAACACCTGCAAAGGTTTCACTGGAAGCACCTACTTATTTAGACACACATGTGTATGAAAACACACCTCAACAACCTACTACACCAACATATGAAAACACACCTGAGTATCAGAATGTGGCAACTTGTCAAACCACAACTGCAAACCAAAGTGCATCAGCATATGAAACATTTGGTACCAGTTAAAAGCACTGTTAATATAGATTTGACAGAGAATGTGAATGTACTGACCACTACTACAGTTTATTTGGTTTACGTTGATTTAAACTTAAGGTTGGTAAACATGGTGATAAAAATCATAACAGTGAACGGTTTTTGTAAAAGTATTGTGTATTGCATTCATCTATCATTTCGAGACATTTTATTTGGTTTAAATTTGTTTAAACCTAAGGTTGGTCAACATTGTGATAACTTTTCCGGTAAAAGAACTGGTGCAGTACGGTGTTCTTGTAAAAACATCAATAACTTTTAATTTATCGTTGATTTTGAACCTGATTCGAAAACATAAAGTTGCCCAGTGCAAATACCTGATAAGTTCAAGCAATCAAGTACGGTTCCATTTACTTCCTTGTATTGCTGGGGTTAATGTTTTACCTGACTTAATAGAACACCTTCCTTTTGTTTGCAAGGGTATTGAGTATTACAGGAAGGTTGACTTCAAATGACTTTGTGTTCAATTTCCCTGTGTAAATTTAGAATGTTGTAAGAAAACTGTGACCACTGTTTGTTCTCTATTCGTGTTTCATAACGTTTCACTTGATGTCCATCACTGTGTGTTTCTAATATTTTATAAATGAATGTGATCTTCGTTGCGTTGAGTTTCTATTGCAAGGATTTTTCTATCGCCAACCTATAGTAAGCAATAGGAGAGTAGGCGGTAATTAAGTGATTCATTACAAAGAGTCATTTAAACCTTTTTTGGACGATTTGAACTTTGTATGCATAAAAGTTTTGCCGTTCACACTCCATAAATTGGTTGATTAGGCGGCTTTGGCTCTAAAGTCTGTGAAATTGAGCATCACTTACTTTTGTGATCAAACTAAGGTGATCAATATATTGTAGGGTTTTTACGTGAAACAACATGCTCGGTGACGAATACGCGGAAGGCGGTTTACAGGCAAGGACTCCTTTCCTTTACAGAACTTCCGTGTTGGCAGGAAAGCAAATATGCGAAATGTGTGTTTTGCTCTCTTCTCTATCCACCACCTTCTTTACTTACGAATAACCGATGTAATAAGTTTAACGAGAACACTGAACAAGACCTTTGGAAGTTGCACAAACATAGTTTTTTGAATGTTTTGTGATGAAATTCATCCGACCGCATTATGAAATAAATGGCCTTACTTTTGGGGCATGACACAATATAGAGTGAAAATACTTTCTGTTTGTAAGAAAACGAGGCGTGTCTTCAACCATAAATATCTTAGTTGTCGTTTTATAAATTCCTACATGTGATTTAAGGACAGTGACCACTAAGCTAAGTTTGAATCATTGTTATAACGCAGCTTTTAATTGCGTCGCACTGATGTAACTAATACTTTGTCACCGGATAGTTCGATAGGTTACTGTGCTATGGTGAACCCAAGATATGTCTCAATGTTAAAGCCAACCAGGAAGTAATTCTATGATGTTACAAGGACTGCATGGGTACCACGGCTTTATCATATTGCACAATAGGTGCAGAAACATGGAGCACATACATTTTCACCGGCGTTTGTTGATAAATGATTTTTGTCCGAAAAACAAACTTCGCAGCTCACACCTAAACAGATGCGAATTTCATCATTCAAGTTAGTGATCCTGAGAAAAAAAATACTTGATCAGTTGCTTCACATCATAATGTCAGATATACTGCATACTTACAGAAATATGGTCATACATAATCTTCAGTGTTATTTGCAATGGTGTAAGAGATGAGGTGTTGTGTGCAATGGTAGTGCAAACAAACCCTCGTAATATCCTGTTCGCGTCCTAGGGTGGATATGTGTGTTCAAACATTCGTCTACTTTCACTTTCTTTGTTAGGATTATTAAACTTTGGGGTTATCATATTTGTCACCGCACAATTGCGACAGAGTTATATCAGTCACGTAGACAAATTTCTAGTCCCAAATCTTAAACATCTGGACACTTTTACCCATTAGAACCGTTTTTTCCCACAGAATTAAACCAGGAAATCACATTTGTGACTTGCTTCTTGCCATTTTGAATCTTGTCATCATATGCAAACCTTGCGTTTATTGATCGTTTTTTATCTCAGTGTCGATTTTGAATCAGACGAACTAAATACAATCTTTATCGCCCTCGTGCGGAGAACAAGATATCTGGCCCGTGTAAAATACACGCACCCCTAAATAAATTTAAAACCGCTGGTTTATGGCATTGGTTTCTCAATTGTATAGAGCGTAAATTCTTATTCGTGGCTGTTGTCAGGATTTATATGTGTTTAACAGTATATTTTGGCACTAAGTAAAGTGGTGTAGGATATTCGAATTGGAAACACAGCTTTTGAATAAAAAAATCACATCAGAGACATGTGCGGTGAAAAAATGCAATCATTTTTGAGTGTTGTTGTTTTCAACAAATTGTTGTTTCCCTTCTCAAAAAAAACTAGGCTTGAACAAAAAAAATTTACTGTAGGGATTTTCCCAATTACACTGTGGCGATAGATGGCGCTAAAATTATACATAAAAGCCTTAAATGGGATTCGTTACCAGGCCAGGAAGAACTGTGTTCGGTTGTGGAAAACAATCCATGTCAGGTCAAGCAATCTTTTAAATGAAAGGTTGTTATTGGTCAAACTGTATTGTCTTTTTCCACATGTGTTATTGTAATAATTCAATTTCTTCAATTTGTCGTGTCAGTCTCTGATCTATGACTATATGCTTGCTTGTGCACTGCTTTTATAAGAGACTGACTGTTAAACAACTTTATTAGCACGAGCTTTTGCGAGATTGATCTCGCTTCTTCAGGTGCAGCAAAACCTGGTTTCATAGTCAGTCTCTTATAAAAGCAGTGCACAAGCAAGCAAAAAATTGTAATAATGTACGTGTAGGGTAATAGCATATAATGTGAATAAGGTGAGCACATAGTGAGTTTCTTATTGCCTTGCCCGACTTTAAATATTACGTGTATGTGCGTGTATGTATATGACGAGTTGGAAGATGTGCAATTACTGATAAGTTATTCATGATTAAAAGTTTCCCTTACAATTTAGACCATGCTCAATTCGATTTATTTGCATATAATTGGACGTTGTTATGGTGATACATCTACACGCATGGTTGGTTAATTTAGATGTGCATTAAGGCATCAGGATGTAATCATCATATGCTGCCCTGATCATATTGCAAGTTGTTAATGTTTCCTATACTAAAACACTGTGGGATATCAGATTGCACCTTCCCACTTAACTACATCCTAGTTAATATTCGTGACAAGAATTGACGAGTTCGGGCTTTGAACGCAAAAAATGCGAAATATTTAAAATTCACTCACGTCCCGTATATTATTCCAGTTAAATTGTTTCTTCGACCACATTCAAAACATGACATTGTTAGACACATTCAGTAGCAAGTATAGTGGAGTCTACACTTAATAATGTGACGAGACCAACATTATTAACAGGAGCAGGTCTACCTTATAATCTAGAAACGAAATTGGAATTTTTTGAATTATCTACGTGCCTCATTTGCGGCAATGTTCAATTGCTTGCAAATATCGAAGACGGAATGAAACTGTAAACGTAGCAGGACGATTAATTTTGGTCACATTTCAACTTCGGACGCCGCTCATAGAAACATAGGCAAGGTCAGTACTTTCCAACATGTGGAACCATCCGAACTGGTGCGGAGAAGAAAATTTATTGTGCGAATGACTAACTGACAAACATGGTGTGGACAAGTGCGATTGACAATTGTCCGATAATTAGTCGTTTGTTATCCTTTTCACATTTGTTACCGAAACTCAAAACATTCTCTATGAATACAATGGTAGAAGAATTACATGTACCAGGGGAGTGTGACCCGCGTTTAGGAATTTTATTAGCGCGTGCAACAATAATTCTGCTACGCATATAGAAGTCCATGTTTGTGTATGAAGCGTAGTTTCATGCAACCAAATGCTACATAAACTTAAGTACTGTACCAACTGCTCAAAATGTATTCCAGTCTACGGGAACGTTCGACCCTTATCATGTTGTACAAATGAATTTAACAATATTCTCTGTAACATTCCGATACATAAAGACTAAGTAAATTGACAATTTTGTGCGCATTGTGACAAAAAAATTTTGTCTCCAGTTCTATAGAAAGTTTGGAAACGTTATTCACAGCATTTGGATGTTATATAATGTAATATGTTAATATGTTTAATTAGCGCGTGGGTTTTTGCTGTGACCAAACCGGGAAACCTAACTTATATAAAGGCCTGCCGTTTTGTCGCATTTATGTACTTTGGAGCTTATGTATGGCTTTTCGGGTCTGACTCGGGCTTATGGTTAAAAAAAAGTTTTCCACGCCCCGAACCATAAAACAATAGGAACTAGATTATATTTGTTTTTCCAACGATTATTTGCGATTTTCACGACATGAAGTTTGTTTCTGTAACTTTGCACACAAGCAGTAGTGGTAAGAACGCACATATAGTTACACACACAATAAACACTTCAGCAAAATAATGAGAAAAAGCAAAAGTTTTATCAGTACCTATGTTTTCATGTGAAATAGTTATGTTAGTATGGAGAGCAAAATATATACGTCTGCACAAAACTACGCAAAGTCATTGCCACTTCCAAGCTTTGTCCAATATTTCCATATCAAACAAGATCATAGTTGCAAAATTTTGTGCTAAATAAAAAAACTTCATTTATTTTTTCTTCAGTTCACTTTTTTCATTATTTTTTTTTAATAATTCCCTCGTGTTTTAATTTTTATTTCTTGGTTTAACTTTACCTGGAAACGTAAATAACAAACTTTTAAATACTGCAATGCATTTGGCAGGTTAGCAAAATCTTAAAAATGCATTTTAACTAAAACTTCATTATTTCTGTGACAATAATAAGCACCAAAAGGAACGTAGAGGGTAGCTTTAGTGAGTAAAACAAAGTTGAGGCACTTGCTTTTCCCAAGAATGATTTTAAGGATCGAGGATTGTTTTTTGTATTTGTGGTGCTAAAAGTACACTTTGTAGGCTCCAGCCTTTTTTTGCGTGCATACGAGCTGATTAGTTGGGGGGTATATTGATGGGATCCTATCTCAAAAGTAAAGGTTGCTGCAGGCTGAAATTAGATACGCTTGGGCGGGTGATTGGCAGCATTGGTTAATCCATATAAGAAGAAAAAAACTTATCGGGATTCGTGGCCAGGATATCCATGTGTACTTTTAGCACCACTTATTCGTTAGGTCGTAGCGTGAAAACTACGAACCTCAAAGAATTGGTTGATACACCGTCTAGGAAGTCTATCCTTTCATCATCCACCTATACTTAACTTCCTATACTGTTTGTGCGAAACCCATCGTCGTTTCATACAACAACGGTTTTGAGACGGTTAATAGAAGCAATAATATTTTCATGTTAGAAAAGGTGTCTTTCGTAGCAACCTTTAGTGGAAGTCGACGGATAGATAAAGTGCAAGGGATGGCATAAGGTTAGTGTTTTTTTCGATATTCACCAAAGAATTTGTAGCGCTAAAAGTACATAAGACTGGCAACGGCCTTTTCGTATTAGCCTAAAAGTAAATATCAGTTTAATTTAAAATTTAATGTCTTTTATTTCAAAGGACATGTTTTTTCTCGATTTCTAGTATGCTTGTGAGGTCACAATGCAAATCACTTTTTGTTTTTATAACTGCCGTGTTACCACCAATTTAATACGCTATTGCATGTTGCTGTAGTGGTCAGTAATTTCTATGCAAGTAGGCCTAGTAGGTTTACTTCTTTTACAAGTAGAAATAACTGTCACTATTCTTTGATTATCTAACTGTGCTGTTGAAGCACTGTGGTTTGATAATTGCTTGCTTGCCCCAAAGTAAGCTAATTTACTGTTGATAAATTAGCGATACAATCCCTTTTTTCAAATGAGTTTATTGGTAACAAGGTCGGTCTACACCTGTTTATAATATTTTTACCGCCACATCAAGTGGTGTGGATACAACTACTTGCAACAAAATGTGGGAAATAACGAGAACGTGTTTACATTTTACTGAAGTGAACCACATAGTTTAACAAGAAAAGATAAAGATGTTAAGTGGGAAGGTGGGAGCTGACATTGCGCCGTGGGATATTGTAGGAAACATTAACTACTTACAGTATGATCAGGACAGCGTGATGAATAAATCTTGCCTTATTTCCAATTCACACCCACACGCGTCAGCCAACAATGCGTGTTATGTATCACCATAACAACGTCCAATTATAAGCAAATAAACCAATTTTAGCATGGTCCTAAATTTTTACACAATTTTTCTCTCGTATTTGATAACTTAACCCAATCTTTTTTTCTCCCATACCCGGTTAATGACTTAACTGAAAAGAAGAGTTTTCAGAATCTTGACCGAATCTTTAGGAGTTGTGATAACTTCAGTATTTGTGCATTTCATCAATAAACGTACAATTTAAACTCATGATTTAAAGTAAGAACATACTTGTAATATTTACAATTAAGTATTTGTGGGTTGTTCGCATACACGGCCGTAACATCAGCGGTCGGGAAGTCGGGCGAAGCAATAGTAAAATTTATAATGTGCTCACCTTATTCGCAATATATACTCTTACCCTATACACGTACATTAAAATAACACAAGTGGAAAAAGACAATACGTTTTGACGCACATAAGACCGCAAGATTTAAATGTTTAGTTGTTAGTTGTAATTCAAAGCACAAATTTCTTCAGCCAATGTCATTTTGTTGCCACTACACAGGACATGACAATCTAGTTGAAATTGAAATTGGTGATCATGTCAATGATTTGTGTGTCAGTGAAATCAGCAACAGAACCAAGGAACCGGTTACATGACGTAATGCCTTGACCACAGGCAACTTGGGAGAGGTCTGTAAAAGAAGTATACCCTAAGGCCGGGTCCACACTTACGCTTTGCGCCGGCGGATTCTTTGTTTGTTTCATTATACGCCGGCGTGCGGGCGTACGCTCGGGACATTGAAACAAACAAAAAATCCGCCGGCGCAAAGCGTGAGTGTGGACCCGGCCTTACCCAACCGTCCGTAAATATTTGAATTTTGAAACAACAAGTACCTCTAATCGCCTCGCTTTTGAAATAATTGGGGCTAAACCTGTGGCATTGTTTGTAATTACAATCAGATTTGCTCAAACTTGAAAATATTGAAAATTGGGAGTAGTTTAAACTATACTTTACATTCGTTGTTGCTGGTGTATGTACCAGCTGTCGATGAGACCAACGTCATCGTGAAGAACTCAGCATCCCACAATGGTCTTTGTGTATCAATCACCTTATAGGCAATCGCTAAAAACAGAAGAATTATTCAAATAGTGATGAAATTGCTTAAATTTATAACAATCACATTATTTTTGTTACAATGTAAGAACCTAAGCGTTAGGTAAAGGCGTTGCTAGAAAAAAAATTAAAACGTTTTAAATTAAAACGTTTCAGGTAGCAGTAACTTGAGGTTATCACAATTTATATGAAAAACAGGACACAATGACGTCACTCAGTCCATGCGTATACATAATCGCTTTAATGGCGGCTTCAGAGGTTCCCCCATTGGGCGTGGCAAGGGACTGGTGCAGAAAATATTTTTTTCAACTTTCTTGTATGACTTTTCGATTGATCATGGCTCTCATGTTTGTAAAATTTATTTATTTGAAGACCAGCGATGATTCAACAAGCGCAACCTCCATACGATCCTGACCATCTCCAACCAAAACCACCACGTTTGGACTGTCCTCGGGACGTTTAAGGTCTGTCGATGTGGATCAAAGGAAACGTTCTAAGAACCGAGTTGGCGTTTGGGTTTCGATGGGTTTTGCTTTGGCCAGCACGGTCGGGTGGCCACCTTTCGTCACATGCAACCTGTCGCAACCCATCACCTCCCAGTGCGACTGGGTGCAGACAGTGATTCTCCGTGAGGAAATCACCTTCATACGGGCGCCTGACCTTTATGGTTTTATCGGTGCCCATGCCATTTTATTTCTTTGTATATTGTTCATACGCGTATAGTTACTTTTTTTGCAAAATAAACATGATTTGATTTGGTTTGAGTTGAAGTTCATTTTGTCTTGTGCTTGGCGAGGCACTCTCGTGAGATTTGGTTGAAAAAGATTAGAAATGGTCATTTTATTTCCTTTAGGCCCTATATAAGTTTTTAATCGTAACATTTCAGCAATAATGGACTAAATACTGGCATGTTCAGGTTTTTTGTGAAGCGATATACAACATATATGTAATGAAGTTAAGCTTTCATTGATTTACCGTGAGGAAAGTTTTGTTTATAACAAACGACATGCTTACTTTTGAAAATATCACCAAGTGTGGAAACATCTTCAGCTATGAGGAGAATCACATTGACGTCACTATCATTTGTACCAAGAGCATAGTGGTGTGTGACGGCACAGTTCAACATCCCCAGAAGGTTAAAGGTTAGGCATTGATATTGCGCCGCTGCAATCTGGGCATAAGTTAAGACAAATTTACAAAATCTCGGCACAATAATGGTGAAATCAAAGAATTGAAGAAGAAGTGCCTACGTAATTTATGCGGCCCCGGTGATTCGTTTTATCCATCACTCGTTGCAACCAACTATAATTTAAATGTAAAAAACTTACGGCAGATGCGTAGTCTATCATTCCGAATTCTAACTCAATATAAACCGGGTCAAGACTGGCATTCGTGGGGCAACCTCCTGAATGTTGGTGAATGGCGTATTGAGAATTTGCAGCTGGAGAAAGCCAATCTCCGAGGCTGTTTCACAACGATCGTAAACGATTCACAACACTTGATAGGGTAAAATAAAGTGAAACTATTCACAAATTTTAATGCAATGTGTCAATAATAATACGGTATGAAACGCAAAGTGTAAGTTTCTGATATACCTTGTTGCCAAGTTCAGTTCGCGAAAGAAGTTGGGAAAATTGGTTTCATTCACAGCTCCACCCTGTGGGAACGGCGCGAGCAGCGTCAAAGCATTCTGCTTAGTAATGCAATCGTCCACTTTCGCGTTTCCATCAAATATGTACAGGAATTTAGCTTTGAAAAAATGTGGTTTTAACTTTCGTTGGTAAAAGGCTGAAATATGTACACAGAACATTCAACTTTTAGTCGATAAGTGCAGAGCGCTTGATTAGAACAATTACGCCATTATATATTTAATTAAATACTGTAATAATCTAGTTGGTCTATATATACCACTTCACACTAACCAGACATACAGCTGACCAGCGTGACAGTTTGATGTTCCCACGTGCCAGCAGCCGTGCACGTGTTAAAGTCATCTGTACCGGATTTTAAGAAGCCATTGTTACAGTTGTATGTGACAGTAGCATTGACCTTGAAATCGGGGTCGTTTGTGACTGTGTAGTCTCCGTTTGTTAAAGCCGGTGGTGGCCCACACCCTGAACAATGTGGAAAGTTTTGCATAGGTCATGGGTGGAAAATTCGGATGGGAACAGATTAAAAGCAAAAGTAGGTCAAACACAAACTGTAAACAAATTTAATCAAAAGTTTTTTTAATATGTGCGTATCAACAAATGAATGGGTCACTAATTTAGTTTATTTATCACACCGGGATTTGAACCCAGTCTGTACGAATGGATACGAATCCCGATGTGGTTTTCTTCTAGATATGTGGTTTCAAAACCTATGTTACTTGCTCTGCAGGTTGGAAGAGGTGACAAGCTCCATCCAGCATCAGTGCATTCTGTCGTCGCATCGCCGACCCGAGTTAGCGCTGAATTAGAGCAAGTGTAGTTCAAACGGTCGCCTTTATGGTAAATTCCACCTGTCTATATGTTGAGTGTATTGTCTTGGGGCGGATCAGAGCAAACTACAATATAATAACCATAACCAATTTAAACTTTCTTGTGCATCTTCCTGTTTCACATTCACTTGTAATGGCCAACAGCTTGTATGTTTGGAAACCAAATAGTGAAATTTCATGTTTCGGTTATACATAAATATTCCAACGATAATCGCACCAACCATAAGGAAAGAATGAAATCAAGGCTCTTTTTTAGGTTTTAACTGGCGATAGGTCAGTAGCCAAAGAAAATTAAAAAGCATTATTGATTGAGAAGTATTGCGCGTGAACACGACATATGCTAACGTGTGTGTCTGACCGTAACTTCTTTTATGGTAGTCCCTTACGTCTCGAGATTTTATTATGGTACTCGCCATAACATAGAAAATTTAGCCGCCGACTTACCTACAACAGATGTAAGTTTCCAAATTATCAGTGCAAAGCCAAGAATCACACAAAGGAGTGGCAGTGAATGAAAGATCATTTCGCTTTTTAACCAGAAAAATTTCAAAACTAACTTCTGTTGAACAAAACTAACACTTATCGAAATCACTCATTTATACATCAAAACCAGAAACAGAAAGTACAACCTTAAAGTTATTCATTACCTTTATCTAACTGACATTTTTTAGGGGAACAATTAATTACTGCTGCTACCCTTTCATTTCTACGCAAATAGGCGACACATTTTGTATGCATAATAAGGTCAATTTGCATGTAACAGAAGGTAGGATGAGGTTTCTTATGTCCTTTTTTTGTGTTGTTCTGGACGGGATTTAAGCCGTGAGTTATTAATCTATGAATTTTTTTTCTCGTTCAATTATCATTTGTAATCTATTCTTACTAAATATAATGAATCGTGTTTTGAGTGGATGTGGCCTCCTTTTACAAAGATCTGTTTAAAAAGTATGTGCAAGAATCATATTTTTAAATATGTCAAACATTTTTCAATAATATCACATGCTAACAATTAATGTTCACAGGCTTCGCAGCCAAGGCATTGCAGCCAAGCTGGATCAGCCACTTTTCCCGACAAGTCGGAGCGAGATCTGAAAAATCAAAGTCCCGGTGAGGTTTGAACTCACGACCCTGGGCTAACCAGGGCCAACGCTCTACCAACTGAGTGGTTTCACGGGGTATATTGTGGTCAAGGTACACTGGTGCGCAAGCGCACAACTTGCCAGGCGACCTTCACAACGTAGAGGATCTCTACCACCGTAATCAGACAACGCAGAAGTAATACCACGCTTTCGCATAGCATCAAGGCAGGATGGATGCTATGCGTTGCTAACAATTAACATGAGTTATTTGTGCAGTTTGCGGCAACATATTGGGCGCATAAAAATTACAAATTATTGAGCTGCCCGTTGTTACAGCGGTAAAGGTTCTGAAACAATCATTTTAATATAGATTTTGTCGTCAAACTGTATCACGTTTTTCTAATGCATATATGGGTACCTTGTAGCGCTCACTTTACCGCATTTTAGCGAAGCGGATTAATTGCCTTTTTCGCCGCGTTTCTCTTTTGCCGCTGTTGCGTAGACTCGTTGAGTCATTCTTAACTTTGCAACGGAATAAAGCTGTGTAACGCTTTAGTGGTGACCCCGACGTGATAGAAACGTATATTTCTTGACATAAATTTCAAGTTAAGATGGATGGTAGTGATCAAAACGCTGTGGCTATTAAACTCCCCACATTTTGGATGTCACAGCCACGTGTTTGGTTCCAGCAAGCGGAAGCTCAATTTGCTTTGAAGAAAGTGACAGCTGACGAAACCAAGTACTTTTACGTTGTGTCAGCTCTCGATCAGAACACAGCTAGTCGTTTGATTGATTTACTTGAACAACCGCCGCATGAAGACAAGTATGCAGCAATTAAGGAGCGATTGCTGACTACTTTTACTTTAACACCGTCACAAAGAGCTCAACAATTACTCCACATGCCAACTTTGGGTGACCGGCTGCCAACTGCCCTAATGGACGAAATGCTGGCGTTGCTTGGGAGTGAGGAACCTTGTTTTTTGTTCAAAGAATTATTCCTGGAGAAGATGCCCGCTGCCGTACGCACGGGTTTGGCTGGAAAGGATTTTCCTTGTGCTCGCGTTTTAGCGCAACAGGCGGATGCTCTGCTCTTGGCTAGTAGAAAAGACGAGGAATACGAGGTATTAAAGGTGCGACGCTCGAGGTTCAGTTCTACTACACCACAACAAGTAAGAAACGCTCAAAAATTTTGCTTTTACCACCGTCGTTTCGGTAAAAACGCACGTCAGTGTTGTCCTCCATGTGCGTTTCGGGGAAACGAGCAAGCCGACCGTCTTTAGCTGCTGCGACGGCCGGCAAAACGAGCAGCCTCTTTTTTTTAATGGACCGCATATCTGGGCGTAATTTTCTTGTCGACACGGGGGCAGAAATCAGCGTTTTTCCACCGACTCGCTTTGAGCGCCACACAAACAGGCCCGGCAAAACCCTTGTGGCTGCGAACGGCAGCAGTATTCGGACGTACGGCTCACGTCTGATCTCGCTTAATTTGCCCGCTGGGAAGTTTAAATGGAATTTTGTTTTGGCGGATGTCTCCAGGCCACTGCTCGGCGCCGACTTCTTGAGAGCACATTCTTTGTTAGTTGATCTTCAACGACAGCGTTTGGTCAGCGCACAAACGTTTGCAAGTTTTCCTATTCGAAAAGCCGGATCTTTATTTCAACGCATAAATGTTCTCACCTCAGACAAGTGTGATTACGCGCGTTTGCTGGCCGCATTTCCCGCAGTTACAGCGCCTCACTTCTCTGAATTGCTCCCCAGGCACGGCGTGCAGCATTTCATCACAACAAGTGGACCTCCAGTTCACGCGCGTGCTCGGCGCCTTCCTCCTGAGAAACTCACTTTGGCAAGAAATGAGTTCGCCAATATGTTAAAAATGGGGATTGTCAGACGCTCGTCCAGTCCCTGGGCTTCGCCACTACACATGGTTCCAAAGTCTACAGGCGGTTGGAGGCCGTGTGGTGATTACAGGCGATTAAATGCTGCTACTCTGCCAGATCGTTATTCTATTCCTCACATTCAGGACTTTTCAGCAAGTTTGGCAGGATCTACCATTTTTTCCAAAATCGACCTTGTGCGTGGCTACCACCAAGTTTCAGTTGCCCCCGCGGATGTTGCCAAAACGGCGGTAATTACACCTTTCGGTCTTTTTGAATTTCTGCGCATGCCATTTGGGTTAAAAAATGCCATTTGGGTTAAAGGAATAAAGCTGTGTAACGCTTTAACCTAATTATTTTGTATTTCCCTCGCGTTGCCGAGTTTCTGTTCGCTTGTGTTACGGGCGTATATGTAAATAACCAGCGGCAAATACTTACATGCAAATGTTACTTGTCTGTATTATTTCACTTTAAATTCACGGGTTAAGGGGTTTATTTGATGCAAAAACTACAGAAGTTAATCACCATGGTAAGGCAAGATTTTTCACCAATGTGAAAATTGTGTCACTAGCAAACTTATCATATGATAGAAAAAGTGCGCAATATTTCCTTAAAGTAAAAGTACTTGCATAAATATGGGCTAGTCACAAAAAAAATTACTTACATGTGATTGGACGTTGTTATGGTGATACATGATACGCATGGTTGGTTTACGGATTTGGATGTGAATAGGAAATAAGACAGGATGTAATCATCACATGCTGCCCTGATCATATTGCAAGTAGTACACCTTCCTAGATAATGCACCTGCCGAAGATTGATGTTGGGAGTGCTGTTTTGGCCGTAATATTTTCTTGTAAAATTATACTCTCTTCAACACCTCCCTGTTTTTTCATGGTTAAACACATTATATTGCAAGTAGTTGCATCCACACCAGAACATGGAATGGGACAAAGATTTATTAACATAAATACGAAAGTAGTTGGGTATCGTATTAATCAACAGGTCACATTAACAGGGATATTCATTCGCTTGCAAATAGTGGAATCAGAATAAAATTTTAAACACTGCCAGTACACAAAACCGGTCCTCGTGAGAGGTGAATGCTTTTGTTCCAAAGACTATAAACACAACATATCAGTCCAGCAATGACGTTGAAATATACATAGAGGACGATGTAAAAAACTTGGTTACAAAATTTACGGATGCACGGACAACACGCGAAAAACGATTTTCTCGTTGTGGATTAAATACTGATTTATGTAGTCAGCCTTTGGTTTTTGGCTGTTATTTTCTTTTCATGTAGTCTTATTTGTTTTGAAACAGCATATTTTGTTTCGCGTGATAAGTGAGCAAGAAACACAATTTTATTTATCCTTGGCCGACTATACGAGTCTACTGATCAAATAGTTTTTGAAGCATTGGTAACCGAGTTCACGTTCGTGATTAACTTCCGTCATTTTGGTTCATTATCAATGAACGCTCGTTTTTCATACCTATAATAATTGCAGCCACGTTCCCTTTCAGGTCCCATCTCACAATTAAATCCCAAAAATTTAGTTTTGGAGGTAATTTGTCTGCATTCACCTGGCGACAATTTCTCTTGTGAAGGGTAACTACTATCGCTCAACAGAAAAAATATAGCCGAATTAGGACAGCACACGGTAAGATTTCGCAAATAATTCTGAACAAAGTCTGTAGATAAGGGGATTAACACAAAATCAAAAATGTAAAAATTTCTTGTGACGCAATTTTCCACAAAATACACCTTAATATTTTTGGTACTTTTTAAACCAGATTTTCAACAGCACCTCAAAATGGCGTCAAGGCTGTAAGGAATTCGGCTTGTCATAATTGGAAACATTTTTACAAGCAATAGTTAACGACCAATACGAGACGTAATGCGTATTTGCCTGTGGGTTGGCCGTTTTACTGATTCAATTACTACTGCCTTCATGGAGTTGTTAGGAACATTCCCTGTATGGATTTTAGTTTTCATACACCCAGATTTTATAGAAGGGAAGCGGCAATTAGTTTTAACATTTCACGCTATCCGGCATTATTGAGGGGCATTGGGGGCAAACGCCCAATTTTTTTAACTTGGATCAAACGTTAGTGAATAGCTGACTATGCTACGAGTAAAATTTATGTCTGCTGTAAAGGAGTCGAAAAATGCGCCGTCAGTTCGACGGGTTTCGAGGTTCATAAGCGTGATGACTGAGTTCCATTGTTAAATTGACGCTCCATTGAATCTCTGTTGTGCTTTGTTTACATCACACACAATATAACAATCGTCATTTCATCAATCGATACTTTGCACTTACCAAAGTCCTTCCCAACCACACAGCAATATATATTGCATAAATCGCTGCAAAGTATTATACCACAAGATGTCGCACAAACATCGCAAATCATGTCAATCTGATCGAAAACAATTAAGTTTGGAATTTGCAGACATTATAGCTATGCCATGCCAATGCGATGGACTAAAGCTTCTGTGGGAAAGTTACTGGGGAGCGATATTTCATTATCTTCTTAATACAGTTGCATTAGAGCTGATAACGCCATTCCTGGAATAGTGTCACAGTCGTTTAACACTAGTGTGCAGGATCAGGTTCCAGGTAGCTGAGATATTTGTTGTGTAAAAGATTTTATTTTACCATGATCGTGGAACCATTACTTCAAGTTGCATTTGTTCTCTTATCTGGTTGCTTCAGTGAAGGTCAGTTGATTTATACGATACTGCACTTTTTAGCTATTTGCAACTTATAAGTTAAGAAGATAATCAGATAAACCACCACGCTATAATTGGTGTCAAAACAATATTTTGCACTACCAGGCGGGATTCAAATTTTGTGCTGTTTGATAACAAATAACAGCGGAAAATTGGAGAATTCCTCAAAAATTCGCTCCCCTCCAAAAAATCCCTGCCTTTGCTTGATCACTTTTTGTAAATTACCCCGCAATGTGGCAAATTACAAGCAATCAATGCAATTCATACAATGTGAGTTGACAAACGTTAGCAATGTTTATCAATGTTCAAACAGCAACACTAAAACTACACTGCATTGGTGCTTTTAAAGTTGTATTTCATAGTCATTTTGTCTTGAATTCGGATAACAACTGTCAAATGACATTTGGTGATCGTATAAACGTATGACTTGGGCCAATAAATGACTAATTTAGGAACATAGTACTATGCAGTGTTGTAGTTAGTTGCGGACCTATAATAACTTTGAAGAGGGTTGTAAGGTTAAAAATTGGGTGGGGAATCACCGATTTTTCGTTGCAAATTAAGGTTAGTTGTGATCGAGCATTGCAAAATATGTAGATCTGTATTAGCGCCAATCGTTACTGTGGCTTCCTGGCCTGCGCAATTGCGTAACGCTATGGACGCGAATGCGAGTTTTTCGGTAGTACGCGCCGTTGATTTATTACTGTTACTTTGAAAGAAAGGTAAATATATTTGTAATCAAAAAAGGGATTAAATGTGCGGTTACGCCATCAAAAAAACATAAAAATAAACTCTATTTCGCATGCGTTGGCGCGCTATTCCTCTTTATACATTCACGTGCGCAGTTTTTTCTTGAGTCTTACTTTAAAAGGTACATGCGTAATATTTGCAACGTGTTTAACTACTAAAATAATTGACTTAACACACATGGAATTTACATGCCATTGCTACAACGTACACACTAAAAAACATTTCGTCCTTAGATTTAACAATAAATGGCGCTTGTTAGGTAACAATGCACCATGTCAGGAAACATGCCCAGTTAAAGCGAGGTGCGGTGAATAAACGTTGTAGTTGCCTTCGTTTTATAGTTCATAAAGTAGTCAATATTGACTACATTGCTGCTTTCCAAGATGTGTAGGTAATTTGTGCTGGCATTTGATGTTGTTAAAGTAAAAGAAGAGTATTTTATGAAGTCAGATCTAATTCAATGAAAGTTTCAGAAAAAAGTCGCGGCTCCAAAAATAGAAAAATTTTATATCATACTGATGTGCATCATTTGGTTACTCACATTTTGCATTACATGAACATGGAATATTTAGTGGCACAAGTACATATATTTTATATGCTTTAACGAAAATATACATAATGCAAAAAAGCATATTGGTAACTTTTTAGTATGTACATATTGTTGTTTGGTTAAATGGCATTTTAAGAAATGTATATGCTGACATTTCAGACAAAATGTTCTGACCAGTGTTGTTGTTTATTTCACCGCAGGGCAAACGTCTTTAATTGTAAACAACACACTTACCCCTTACCCATATCAAGCTCGTGGAAGTAATGCTGTATTGCAGTCATATGTCAGGAAAACTGCAAGTGGATCTGCAAGCCTCAAGTTTGGTAAAAGTCAAGAAGTAAGTGTTTACTGGAGAATACGGTTTGGTAACATAAACATTACCTTGTCCGTTACTTATACACATCATAATGACAATCCAGAAGTGTTACATGTTATCACAACGCAAGGCAGCCCCACTGTGTAGGC
Source organism: Ascidia mentula (assembly GCF_947561715.1). NCBI lineage: Eukaryota > Metazoa > Chordata > Ascidiacea > Phlebobranchia > Ascidiidae > Ascidia > Ascidia mentula. Next base: position 979,892 of record NC_138569.1, read on the forward strand.
CATTTATAATTGTTATCTTCGCCTTTTCATTTAGCTTATAAGGTTCACTAGCCTTGTAGCCATGCTAGATCAGTCACAAATCGTAATTATAACTATTATTCTGTACTTACTCTTAAACAAAGTGCTGCTCTCCAACTGCTGGTGTGTTAGTATTACCTATAAATGACAGAGTACATTTTATTGATATCTATGCATTGATATGGTGATGTTTCTTGTTCCACAAATTATCTGTCCAGGTAGTTTGGATGGTGTGGTACTACTTACTGTGCAGCAAAGAAATCATTTAAAAACTTGGTTCAAGTTCTTTATATATTATCTTCATTCTGTTTCGCAATGATTCTTGAAAAAAAAACTCCCTGATTTTGCTGATACAATGTGCAACCAAATTAGTGGAATTCCCAAAACAAATAAAACATATTGACTGTTTGTTTGTCATATGTACTGCCAAGCAGGATTTTGATCAGTAGTTGGAGTCACAAACAATCTAGATTTAACCTACTACGAACCACAATATCTCAGCATGTAGTATGTGGGTCCCGGAAAGCCCAGGATTGTGAAACCTGGAGGCTTAACTTTTTTGTTTTCCAAACTGCCAACAAGGGCAGTGAAGCATTTTATTTAACCTCCATTTTCAAGTTTAATTTAAAGTAAAAAAGTCTAATCCACACTTTGGCTGGCAATTTTCTACACAAATTAAACCATACCTGTGGAATAAATGAAACACTACATTTAGCTTGCAGGACACACTTTGGAAACCCTTGATGTAAATTGTCTTTGTGTTCCTATTTTAAAATATGAGACAAATTGTATGAATGTTTTGAAACAATTGTGTTGTTGTTTTACAAACAATCGCCTTTGTTTATAATGGTCCAGCAATATGCAGAAACCAATCCGAAACATTGGCAAATATTAAACGAAGGTATGTCTAGTACTGTAGAATAACTTTTAGCACTTTCAAAAATTTTAGTGGTGTTGTAAAATTTAAAAAAAAAAGTCATGTCGTTAAACAAAAGTATGATGAAATAACCATATGTGCATGTTTGTGTGCTAATTTCTAGGAAATTATTGTTTATTGCTGGCACAGAGTGGTAAATTTAGCATACCAAATGTCACTGAAACAGGTGCAGAAATATGTTAAGTGACATAAACGATGAAAGTTATCACTATCCAGTTACTTTTTTGGTTTTGAAGTTTATTCTTGAAACTGGTAGTTAAGAATCATTGTTTTGTAAAATGTTTCAATCTCATTGTCTTGGGTTGACATGTTTTCTTTTACACAATCTTCACGTGTAGCCGCTTGCAATAGCTAAATATTATTAAAGTTTTCGCTGATGGTACAGTCCTAGCTTAGTGTGTGTTGGCAAACAAAAGGCTCAAAACTTAAAGCATACCAAATTCCTGTTAAAGTTTAGGTATTTGTATGTACATTTTGTCAAGCTTGTAAACTTCTCTTGGTCTTTAAGTTAGTCAATCCAACTACAATTTCCAACATAACATTAGACCTTATTTATATTCAAATAGAATACAAGCATAAAGCATTAACATAAACATATAGCAAACACATCCTAACAAGTAGAATACTAAACACTGACACAAACAAGTACATACTCCTACTGAATAGGATAACTGACAGCTCATGCATGTTGCCACAAACATAAAAATTGGTCGTGCAATATATGTGATAAAAAGAAAAGAAAATGGAAGTTAGTTTAAAGAAAGTCGTTAAAAAATCAAAACTAAGCAAAGGTTTGCTTTGACCAGTATGGCCGGTTATCAGTTAAGTGCATTATAAAACTCTCTGCCCACTAAGTAAGTCCAAAACATGTATTGTCATAGGCATGTTGAAGTCAATTTGATTTTGTCAATATAAAATTGGGACTTTTGAAATTGCTTCTTGGAGAAGTTGTGATTTTAAAAGTTTTTGCAACACAATTCCAAATGCAAGTTATGTATCTTCTATCTAACAGCATATTTTGAATATATATAAATTTAATGACATGTAATTGTTTCTAATTTATTACAGATGTGAATATTCCACCACTGGGCAATTCTATGTTTTCACTACAACATTCTACAACGTGATGTCAAACTATTCCCTCTTGGGGTGGCAATTTGCTGGAATTTGGACTTGGTCTAACTTTAGTGTTACAGGTGTAAAAATACAAATATGATTAGTTTAGTGCTCTAATTTACAATAACCACTTATTGGCGTTTAAACAGTATTATTCTACAAGGATTGATTTTAAAGCTACATGAACCCCTGAAAACTAAATATACTATGAGGCTGCTGCATGGTGCCTGGAACGCTGAAATAATGAAATTATTTCCTGAGAGCTGCATTGCAGCAATTAAACATGCCTGGCAGCATCAGTGATTTAAATATACTATTTTGTGTTTGTATTTACAACACCTTTTCGACACAGATTGTCCATCCAATTCATCACAAAATGGCCCTAACATCAATGCAATTGTTTACACTTACCAAGCAAGTGGAGTTTTTGTTTGTACAAATGGACAAGAGTTGTTTTACAGTAACTCAACTCCTGGTATCAAGGATACAATTTGTCAAAATGATGCAACATGGTTTGGGGCTGAAGGATTAGGATGTTGGTCAGGTAATATGAGGATACTCTGCAGGGTGGTTACACTATTTCAAGGGTTTTGCGTTATAAATTATGCAAATGTTCAGTATATTTCTAGTGTAACATGATAAAGTAGACTGCTTGGATGGTAAAAAAGTGGCGTTATGATTAAAAAGAAAGCCACAAATTATACATGTTTGCATATGTATGAGTTCTTTTGTCAATGTGGAACGGTAGTACAACAAATAGCCCTGTGACATTTTCATAAACACCACAACACCCCAACACTTTTGCTAAAATGAACACCTGTAATGTATACCATGTGGACGTTTATAGTCTGTGGTTGCAAAACATGTGATCTGTATTACAGCACCAATTGCAACTGTAACTGGGAGTTTTAATGGAAAAGAGGGAAGTACTGTGGGGATGGGATGTTTTTTTATGAAATCATTTCCACCTGCTTATGAATATATTTTTGAAGATGATCGTGGAAACCATACCCACAAAGTTGTAAGATAATTCTTTAAGTGTAGCTTCATGCAGTTTAGGTTAATAAATATAATTTCTATTTAAAAAAATATGTGACTGGTCTTCAAAAAATATAAATGTATTTACATAAATAAGTACATTAGTTGGAAGCAGCTAATATAATAAAATTTAATCCTATGATATTTTGTTTTATCAGCCTTTTTTATTCAGAATGAAACAGTTAATCTAACTCTTACTCGTGAGATGAATGGAAAAACAGTTCGATGTCAAGCTGTTTCAAAATACACAAAAATAAAAAACAACATGGGATGGTCACAGCCACAAAGATTGAATGTAACTTGTAAGTTTAGCAAATATTTATTTTATAGATCAGTGGCTCTTAACCTGGGTTCGATCGAACCTCTGGGCTTCGATGGTGACGTTTCTGTGATTCGACGAAGGTCCAATGATTCACAAAAACTCAACAAACATTTGAATCATATTTTTCTTTTAAATTAATTCCAGAATCTATTTAGTTTATAACTTAAATAGGCACGGGTAGGTTGGATTGTAACCATAATTTAACTTCTGTGATGTAACAATGAACATGACAACTATTTGTACTCACATGAGTTTAAGATAGTAATTGCTGAGCACTTGGCGTGAATTGGAAATCGTTCGTAGTCATGGCTGACATAAACAAACTGCACAAATGAACATTTTGAAACATATTTTTGCATGCTGTGGTGTAATCAATAGACATTGCAGTCTCTAGGCTAAATATGTGCATTGTTGTTGGAATTTGTACACAGAAATAAGATTATATGTGAATCTTTTCTGTTTTGGCACATTCCTAGGTTATATCATATTGCAAATAACTGGTGCAGATTCTGGTCCGGTTCACAAAAAAATGGGCTCTCGTTTTCAGCTGCGGTTTGACAGTTATTTTCTGGTGGCATTGGTGTACTGCGAATTTGAAGCTCACCCTGGCGTCCTAAATATGAATTAATATGCGAATTCTTGGACATGTAATTTCTATCCATCTTGAAACCATTGCATTTTTAACTGCCGTAAACGAAAAACATAATAGCCCTGGCATGCGAAAAAGGCTTTGCTTGGACACAGTAACCCAAATTCAATAAAATTGTGTTGGATTGATTTCAGTTCCTGTTCCAATTCGTTTGCTATTTTTGCTTATCTTATTCTTTATGTTATCGGGGTTCGATTAATGTTTGCAGAAGATCCAAGGGATCTGGTGAGTTAAAAAGGTTAAGAACCAATGGTATAGACTGTCAAATTCCACCATTACTATACAAAGCTTACTTAAACAAACCATTACATTCTTCTGCAATCTATGACAGTATCAGCTTATTCTGTCAGTTAAATCAAATCTCAATAAATGTGGTTGGTCATTTGACAATGGACATTTGTTTTAAATTTAAAATATATTTGTCTTTTTGTATTTGTTGTATTCAAATCCACCATCAATTTCAAACATCGCTGTGCTGGGACCAATTTAGGAACTTGAAAACCATTATTCTGTGAAATACCACTAAACCTAAACTGCTTTGTGTATTTAAATCCCCAATCCACATGTGTTTGGTCTTATGTTGTCTAGCTAGAGTTTTCTGCATCATTCCTATTCAGGACCTCAACAATAACAGTTGATGGCAACATAATTGATAAAACAATGTAGCCTCGGATCCAAAGTGATTCTTTATTTGTTAAATATACTGTAGCCTACCACAGTTATCTTAGTACAACTTTCAAATTAACAGAATATAGCGTTGGTGTTAGTAAGGGTAGTATTTCAATTAAAAATGTTTTACAAACTGATAGTGGTACATATGCGATGAGTCTTCTGATCAAAACTCTCCAATCTTCAGTTGTTTGAAAATGGAATAATGTTCTTTTAGACAATCTTTAAAACCGAAGTTTAATTCTGAATTCTGTCTGAAAAATGATATTTGTAATAAGTTTATAAACAAGAGCTGAATTGAACATGAATTTGTGTGTTTGTAGAAAAAAACAAATTTGATTGTGGATTCAAACCCCCAATCCCAATGTGTTTGGTCATATGATAACTTGAATGAAAGAAACAATTCATGCAATATAAGCAGAAAATTTATGCAACTTGTAAAGCCAATAATGGTATTGGTAATTCTAACAGTACAACCATTTCAATTGTTTCAGTTCCAACATTGAGTAAGTTAGTTTTGAAGTTTCTTTTTTAATTTAGACACTTTTTCCTTAAAAACATTCTTATTCTGGACAACCAAAGATAACAGTTAATGGTGAAACAGTTGATAGCAATACAACAAAGCTTCTCAATGAAAGCAATGTTGTTAAATTTAAATGTACTGTTGATTACCAAAGTTATCTTGGTACGATCTTTAAATGGACAAAAGATGGGATTGATGTTAATAATGATAGCATTTTGTCCAAAAATGTTACACCAAATGACACTGGTACATATGTATGCAAGTCTTCTGATGTGTTTGGGAGTTTCCAAACAACGATTAACATTGATGTTCAGTGTAAGTTTGCAACATGGAAAGTTTGCATGTGGTGATAATTTGAAATAGTTTGTCTATTCCACTCTGCATGTTTTCGTATTTTTTTTCTTAAAACCATAGTGTTGTTTGACATGTTGCGTAAATAATTTGTTTTGGAAACTATTGCAAAATGTAGCATTCAGTAGAAATCTTAACTGACCCAAATTGTTCTGTATAAGATTAACTACGCCTTTGTTTGTATTAATGGATTACCTTAACTGTGCTAGTGTATGGTATCTAGTGAATGAATTAATTATCATTAGTTTTGTTTTGTGTTTTATGTCTTTCTTAACCTGTTAATAACTGGGTGTTTAGTGAAGGTTTCTATTGGTTGCATTAGTTCTATTCCAACACAAGTTCATATTTTAGCAACCTACTTCTGTATTCCAAGCACAACTGTAGACATTCCATCGCGGAACAGTTCTTTTGCAAAAATTACTGCAACTGTTTCTGTATCTTTTTTTCCCCATTAAACAATTTGTGCTATATGTGCATTAAAGCCAATGAATGATTGACCACTTTGCACAACGCTAATGATTACAATTAGACATTTTATAAATCATGTGTGAATTTACATTTGGTTTACACTATTTCAAATGATAATTGCATAGTTTTTGTAATTGTGCTAATGTTGGCTTTGCAAGTTGATATATTTTCATAGACCAACCATACACTGACAGCAATTTGAACTGCCAACCAAACCAACCATGTAATATTGTTGTGTATTCAAATCCTCCACCTAATGCATCTGTTTTAATGTCACCAGGTTTGTAATGCTTGAATCTTGCCATATCTTAACATTTGATTTATATATATACTTTTTAAGGAGGTGGAAATGAAACTCTTGCACTGTTGTCAAGTACTCCACCGGTTTACACATATCAAATTAAGGTAAATTATGTTGTTAAACAGTAGGGAATCATTTATTTGTTCTTGTAAGTTGCATTAAAGGTAGTATAATATTAAACGAACGTTTACCTTTAATCCAAAAATGGTTGGTTTACTTTAGTTGAGGCCAGTTACCAATACTTATTTATCGCAAAATGTGCCCATAAGGTTGACTTAAATAATAGATGTAGGAAAATGTGATAATTTAACATATATCCCAAAATAAATTTAAAATAATATAGTTTTATTGCTGTATGTTGAAAGTAATGTAACAAACTATGCACAGTGAGTTCTTTGTAATCCTAGTTTGGTTATTTTACTGTAGAAGCCAGCAGGAACCTACACTTTGCATGTTACAAATTCAATTGGAACAAGCTTGATTACAATAACTGTGTCTGGAATCACTACCAGCCTACTGGGAATGATTATTGGAATATCTGTAGCAGCTGTTGTTGATGTGATTCTTGCAATAATACTTGCAGTAGTTTGTTTCAAAAGATCAACAGGTAAGTGTGAAATTGTAACATGTTTTAGAATGTTGGGTTATTAAACCCAAAGGTTTGTTTCATATTAATGTTGATATCTTGCAGGTAACAAAATGAAAGGAACACCTGCAAAGGTTTCACTGGGAGCACCTGCTTATTTAGACACACATGTGTATGAAAACACACCTCAACAACCTACACCCACATATGAAAACACACCTGAATATCACAATGTGGCAACTTATCAAAATACAACTGTAAACCAAAGTGCATCAGCATATGAAACATTTGGTCCAAGTTAAGAAACACTTTAACTGCAGATTTGAAAGAGAACATGAATGTACTGAACACTACTACATTCTGGTTTTATATTTGGTTCAAGTAGATTTAAACTTAAACTTTGTGTTTGACTTCTCTGCTAAAAGGATTTGTGCAAGTTATTACAGTGCACTGTTTTTGTGTTTTGTATTATATACGATCATACATCATTTGAGTGGTAACTAGCATTTTTTCATTTCTGATTGATTTTAAAGCTGGTTCGAAAATATTTGAAAAGTCGTAGATTGGAACTTCCCGATAATCCGAGCAAAACCATTTACTTCCTTATACTGCTAGGTTAATGTTTTACCTCACGGAAGAGAACACTCTCCTTTTGTTTTCAAGATTATTAACTTCCCTGTGTAAACTAATGTTGTAGGAAAACTGTGGCCAGCCTGTGCTTCCAAAAAGAAATATATGTTGATACTCGTTTGGATAATCCGGGATCTGTTTGTTTTCTATTCATGTTTTTTTCAATTTATAATGTGTTCACTTATTGTCAATCACTGTGTGTTTTCAATAATGTCATTAAACGAATGTGATTATCGTCGTATAGAGTTTCTGTTGCAAGGATTTTACTTTCGCCAACCCAGTATCCAATAGCAGAATAGGCGGAAATTAGGTCATTCATTACAAAGAGGTTTTGAAACCAGGAACACTTTCTTGTTCTCAGATAAATGACCAACAATTTGGGATCTTAAACAGCCCCCGACGGATTTACAACTGAAAATTACAGCGATATCTAAAAAATAATGTTTCTTTGTAGCACATTTTTTTTATTTAGATTTCTTTGTAACGTTTAGATCCCGAAAACGTTGTATTCAAGAAAGACGTGTGACGTCGTATGTGTACAATATCCCTAGTTTGGCGTTCAAGTTGATGTTGTAATGTCGTATATATTGTGACTAATCTGGAAGCTTATTGAGAATGTGTTATGAAAATGATTACCATAAAGTAACCGTTTCCCGTTGGGCAGAAAGGAAAATCCGCACCAACAAGGGTGTCTTATATTGCTTATCTACTTAACTTGCCCAGTTTCTTCTGACGATTTATAAGAAACAGTTTTTCCGAAACCAACCACGCAAAAAATCTAGACGGGTTCCCAAACCGGGGTCCGTAACTATACCTGTAAAAAAATTTGTACGTTTTATACAGTGCTTCAGCAGTAATGACTGCAGTGATCATAACTGGATTGGTTCCGTAAGCTTTACTCTACTTTTGAATGGTTCTTGCAATATCGTTTCAAAGCTGTTTACAATTCTTTCTTTCTTTTACTACGCGTCTATGACGTAAGAATTCACACGTTATTGTTATTATTGTTTTGTAGCATTTTCAACGCTGATTACGTTGCAAAATGATGTGACGTAACACAGGGGGCCTGAGAAAAAACAGGTTCACAAAATAGGGTCCGCGACCAAAAAAGTTTGGGAAACCCTGAATTATGTCACCTGATATAACGAACGTATGTCGAGTTTTAACGTTTGTGCATTCGTTACATTTTCCTACTTTCCCAGAATTAAAAAGTCTCTAAGAGAAAAAAATTGGACGATTTTAATACTGTTTGTATAAAAATTCCGGTTTATCTGCCTCTTACATGCCATAACTTGTTAGGTTTGACAGCTTTGGCTGTAATTTCTTGAAATTCCGTATTATATTTTTGTGTACACTGTTGAAATTTTCCCCGATATATGGCGATTTAATCAATTGCTACAATCACTGTGCCGCTTGCTTAGTGATTAAACTAAGATGATCAATATTAAGTGGTGTTCTCACGAAACAACGTGCTCGGTGACGAATACGCGGAAGGCGGTTTACAGGGAGGACTTCTTTTTTCATAGCACTTCCGTGTTGGCCAGAAAGCAAATGGGCCCATGTGCATTGTGTGTTTTGCTCTCTTGGCTATGAACCACCTTCTTTGCTCAAGAGTTACCAATGTAATAAGTTTATAACGGAGCTGAACCTTTGGAGTTGCACAAACATAGTTTTTTTAATATGTACTGTGATGCATTTTATCCGACCGGATTATGCAATGAATGGCTTCACTTTAAAAAAGAAGAAACAACACAGTGTTACAAATACCTTTTAGTTTGCAAAAAACAGGGTGTGTCATTATACCAAAACTACTTAGTTGTCGTTTATTAAATTCCTACATGTGAAGGACTGTGATTACTATGCTGAGTTTGAATCATTGTTATAACGCAGCATTCAATTGCTGTGATTAATACTTGGTTGTCACTGGATAGCAATAGGTTACTGTGCGCTGATGCAACCAAGATATGCCTCGACATTACAGTCAACCAGGAAGCATTTCTATTAAATGTTAACGCCTCTCAAAGCGTTACAAGGAGTGCGATGACGCCAGGCTTTATTATATTGCCTGGTGGTCACATAAATATTGAGCACGTCCATTTTCACCCCAGTTTGTTGTTAAATTGATTTTTTTCCGAAATTTGTAAGCAAGGCATAAATAAATGAAGTGAATTGCATCATTTTTAAGCCACAAAGTTTTTATCCGAAAAAATTGGTTTTAACTAATTGCTTGACGTAATAATGTCACATACACAGTATATGTACAGGAAAACTAGGAAATGGTCATACAAAAGGTTATGTGTTGTTTGCTAAGGCATAAGGGATGATGGGTTGTGTAAAAAGCTTATAATACACATGGTTCGTGTACAGGGTGGATATGGGTGTTTAAACAATCGACTACTTTCACTATCTCGGTGAGCCTTATTTAGAATTCAGGATCATCGCATTAGTCACCGCACAATTGCGACAGAGTTATGCCTGTCACGTAGACAAATTTTTGGACCAAATCTGGAAAATTAAGGCACTTTTTCCCATTTACTGTACGCGAATTTTAACACCAAATTCAGGACATATCCGGCAAAATTTTGCCACCCAAACATTGTTTTAAGTTGAATAACCCTTCATTTATTGTGGATAAAGGGTAATGCGCATCATGGTTTCATCTGAAACAGATTTTTGTAAACTTCTGAAAAATTCGCACTAAACACAACTTTTAAACTGAACTAGCAGAGCAAGAATAATTGTGAAACGTAGCTAATATATGTTTTTTTGTGACACTAAAAGCTCTTTCAGTTGTCAATTTCGCCTTTAATCATGTACAATGTCACGCTGATGTATGGTTATGTATCTCAGATCTGAAAATTCCAAATCCAAAAAAAAGTATGAACGGAAATATAAAATATCTCTTGCGGTAAATACTGCACAAATAGGTTAGTTTGTTACAAGTAAACAGATAAACAAAACACGCATAGTTAGAAATTCTGTTTTCAAGGTCCTCTGCAATAATGACCTGTCGGCTGTTTTGCTTGTCTGTCGGTACACGTTGCTGAGTCTTGTGACTTATATAGGGACCTAATATTTTCATAAAATGTTCCACCTCCTGGAAGAACAGGGGTCTAAAAAGCACTTCTTTAGCAAGCAACTTTGCACAGAATGTGTAGAGAAGGAATGGATCTTTCATGAAACCACAAATGGCTTTTCCCTTAAACCACAGGTCGGGAACCTATAGCTGGCGAGCCAGATGAGGTAATATTCCATAACGTAACAATCCATTTGTAACAATCAACCACAACAATCCGATAAAAGTCGCATTAACTGTAAGGTGTTACCAAAGACACTTACCGTTTTTGTAAGGTTTTGCCTAAAATGCACACGTTAATTGCATTAAGTGTTGAAAATTTTATATGGTTCTCACAGAAATACAATGAAAAATATGTAGCTCCATGGCTCCCTTAGCCAAAAAGGTGCCCGATCTCAGCTTTAAACGATTCATTTTTCTGTAAATTCATTCTGTGACTGACCATGCACCAAGTAACTGATTTGATTCAAATTGACCCGATTCGAAATGTCCAAAATCTACCAAAACCCGAAAGACGCTAAAGTGCGCATTAGCAACAGCACATGAATATTTGCTCTGTCAATCATTAAATTAACCCTCATGCATCACTGGTTACTTTGTTACGTCATCCTTGTGACAAAGGGCAGAATACAAGGTAGGCATTTCCCCCCGACAAAATTTGTTTTTATAGAAATACAAATATGCGTCCTTTGTGTTTGAAACCCCTGGAAACCAAGAAAACAGGTGGTGCGACTAACCCTTGCAATTTAAACTATTTTTTCCAGTGGGAAAAACTTACAAAGTTCATCTTCACAATATTTCTCCTTTGCGTAAATATGTTGAATCCCAGTAACTTACCGTCCTCCACGTTTACATTGTCCGACCGATAAGGGAATCATATTTTCATAAATATATTTAACGTTTATAGCTAGGCAGATTTAGCAGTTGGCTTGAAGCTATACCTCTATAGAGTTTCACTTCGTATATTTATTGACTTCATTTCGGGTGATTTTGATGACTTTTGTGAATGCTTTTATACCTGGAGTTGTAATGTGAAGTCAAATGACGCGGTCGAACGTTTGAACAGGCGCCTTTAAAGCAGCCCCAAGATCTTTATGACGATTTAGTTTAGTTATGCTTGGAATTCGTAACGCTGACTTCGATTGTTCTGCTTCTGAATTAATTTTTGGCCAACTCACAGATTGCCTTGTGAGTATTTTTTGAAAGTACAGCCATTAGATGTCATTAGTTCCGAATATGCGAAGCACCTTTCTTTTTTCGCGAAAGACATCAAATTTCGACCGTTTAAAAGTCTCGACTTCTCTGTTTTCGAGGACTTTAAGGATACAGATGAAGTCGATGACACTGTTCCCAAATCTGATGCTTTAGATGTGTTTCCAACGTTGTCTATATTTGAAGAAGAAACAGATGAGTCAAATCTTCTTTTATTCATTAGCGAAGGTAGCTTAGCAGCCTGCTGGAACGATCAACATGATTCGTAGAGGCCTGGAAGTTTGGTGCGCTATCGTGACTAACTCGAATATTTACTATTAGTTCTATGTTTGCAAGTCACTGAAAATATGACATACAATCTGCTTTTGTCTACACTTGCTGCATGTGTGTTGTGTATACATGTCTGAAATGTCAGTGATATGTGTATATGTGGCTTACGTAACGACTAATACAGAATTCCGTAACTCGATGGGCAATTTTATTGTGTCGAGCACGCTGAAGGGTTTGAATGGTTTGTATCACCATGAACCATCATCAAGTCTGGCAAGAAAATCTTGGTCTGACACGATGTTGGCTGCGGGTCTCGTCACCGATGATCTGTTCTTTGACCTAAAAGCGGCCTGAGACCGAAAACCATGATCTGTAAGGCCACATGTTGTTATGCATGAGACCGCATTGAGATCTGCGTTAGACCGAACGTTTGAATCTGCCTATTTGTGGAAAGAGTCAATATACAGGGCGATATCAAAGACAAAGAAATACTTAAACAAAAAAAGAAATATTTGCAGCAATTACGAGACAAAGGAGACTTAGAAGAAGTAGCGCAAGTTAAAAGACGTAACGCAAGCGAGATAACTAGCCGAAACTGAATTACGACAAGCTGAATTCCCTACACAGCTTCCCCACCGGACAAGTGTTTTCCAAAAATTGATTCTTGCGCGCGCAGTTATCAAAGTACTTTACATATGTAGTCGACCGTCGTGGCATGCACTTTGCATTGCTTGACGTGCGTAGTAGGTGTAGATAACTACATGGTGATAACGCCTTTCTTCACACAGGCCGTGAAGTAGGAATTAACGAGCATTGCCACGAACTATATCTTTGTTGCTTGGGCGTCGATTTTGCGCTGCGGTTTCGAGGAAAATTTGTGTGGAATAGGCGTAGTGAATCGTCGTAAAAATATGCATTAAAATGGGTGAAGTATAACCGGAGAAGACGAAATGGCACCGAAGAGTAATCCGTCCACCAAGATTCCAAAAAAAGTCAAGTTGGTAATTCCAGGCAGGGTTGGCTATACGCATGTCGGTAAGCAAACAAGCCAAATCATCAAAAACTATACATGGAAATTAAACCAGTAGCACAACTTTTGCCGTCTACAGCTCGTTGACCTTGGCTTTGCCAACTGGTCAATCCCTAACTAAAAATGGAGCAAGGACGTTGATCTGTATGAAGCAAAAAATGTAAGCAGACATGCAAACAGTGATGAGGTGGCCTTGCAGCAATCATCATGTAACTACTCTAGTGCCGTGTTTCTTGGGCTCGGAAGGCTTTCAAAACCGTAACCATCGCGGCACTTTGGTCCGCTTGGTTAAGGCATGTAGCTTACCTGGCACAAGATTAGGTGATGACATATAACACGCAGTAAACAAAAACAATCAAAAACTACTGTTTCGGTGACATGCGTTAACAAACCTACCGTAAAATTACCTGGAAGTGATAGGAGCAAAGTTAAGAAACAAAATTTGGAAAGAGACGCAAATATATAGGACGATATCAAAGGCGAGACAAAATAGAGGTGCGAATGTAAAATAGTTGTAAGCGGTTTCAAAAGACGAAGTTTAAACAAAATAATAAAATAGATCGACTGAAATCCCTACAATGTTCACAATAATACTTAGGGTCGCGTCGTTGTTTGGCGCTACTGAGGTGTTGAGTCAAATCGGAATGTCCCGATAACGTTACCAACCTTGTGGTACCGTATTTACTCGATTGTAAGCGCGACTTCACGTTTTTTAACTTACCGTTTGTGCGGCTTAAAGTCGAGGGCTACTTATATTCGACGGCGGCTTACATTATTTAATGTCACGCTGATATTTTGTCTGCGGCTCTGAGTTTCAATGAAATTCACGTTTAACTCGCTCGGTCGTACAAATACGTTTTGTCAAACACAGTCATCAGCGTACCTGACAATTTGAAAGGAAAGATTTGTTAACAATTATTGTTGTAGGGCACCTAAGTTTGCCTTTAGCATTTACGTGCGGCTTACATTAGATGGCGGCTTATATTAATTTTGTAACACCGTCGCATGCGGCTTACATTCGAGGGCTGCTTACAATCGGGGGCTGCTTACATTCGAGGGCTGCTTACAATCGAGTAAGTACGGTAAATGTTCAGAGAATTGTTAGCAAAAAATATAGAGATTGGTTGCAATTCTAGAAATGTTGCAGAGTTTGGGCACCATAGCAAAGGCATAGAGACTCACTGAAATCTAGATTTATTATCGTCAATAAGAATTTACCTGTGAGTTAGTACAGTGCGGCGAAGAAGAATTTGTAGTAAACACAGATATGCATTTTTTTTATTTAATTGATTTATTGCTTCCACTTCAGATAGCTTGTTCTCTATTAAAAGGTCGTTAGAGTCACGTGAAAGCGTTCGTAAACGTCTCGGTGAATGCATTGAGTATCAACAGAATATTAAAAATACATGTGTTGAATAATGCAAAGCAGTTTTTTACTAGCCAATGGTTTTACCTTTGACATTAGAGCTAACCTTATGCACTGAATATTGTTGTGTTCAATGTACACAACACCATGCACAGCATTTAAGACTAAGTAAAAGAAGTCAGATGGTATATGATGCTCAGATTGCTTTGGAATTGCATTTGATAAAATATTTATACATCTTCTCTTGGATTTTTGTGTTTTTGTTACAGCACTTGTCTGTGTGAAAGGTCAACTACAGTGTCATAAATTTGTTTACACAGCTAAGAATGGATTTAAATTTAGCAATATTTTTGATAGTAATCTGTGCTTTTTCGGATTGAAAATTGGTAAGTGCTTGGTAACCTAATGAAAACACTGTGCGAACTATTTACTAATGGATACCAATGTTTTTGGTGAAATGGTAAGTTATATTTTACCAATAACAATAAACAACACCAGGTTAAATTATTCAGCAGAACACATGTTATTTGCCTGTCAATATACATTTAGAATGTGCATCCAAACAGCCACCATTTCCAATATAGCAATTAATATTAGGGTGTGATAAAATTCAATATAAAACATTATTGTTTGTTGCATTTTTATGGTAGCAGAAATGACATCGATATTTAAAATAAGAAACTTTCCAAAAACATTGTACTTGGTCTTATTTAACAGGTAACTGATAGCTTCTTTACAGTCATTACTTGTAACAACATAATTATACTGTAAAGGGGAGTATTTTGTGACAAGATTTGTGCTCTCTGTCTCAAAACAGCAGCTCTCTGTCTTGAAAGTTGCAAAATTATTCTGGTAATAAATTGGAGTTTAGGGTTATTTTGTTGCTTTCCATCCAAATCAACTAAATTAGAAAAGGGCATAGAAAGGTACTTATTAAAGTTGGGTGGTTGTATGGAAATGTGGAGTATAGGGTTATGGCTTACTAAATATGAGTTCTACTGGTATAATATAATCACTAATAAACTACACTAAGCCACATATTTTTGTTTGTCTGTGTTCACATTAGTAATTATAATAATTTTTTTCAGTTGCACAGCAAATCCAGGAATCCCATGGACTAATAAACAAAGGAAGGGTAGCTGTGAACTTTTCCCCAATCTTCACAATTATGCTACCACCAGAAGCCTCAAGTTGTTTTTGGAACGTGAATTCAGTTGAAAAACAGTTTTTGGCACCAACTGGATGTGTGCCTCCATCTTATCTCCCATCTAATATTCAATGCTCAAGCAATTCTGGAGGTTTCACTTCAACATATGTTGCAGCTGCTCTAACATCCAGCCCAGCAAACTACACTGTGTCCCTTCAATGTGCACCTTTAAACATCAGCACATTTATTTTGTTTAGCAAATGTAAGTAATTAGGTAATTATACTATTATTGAGTTACTTAAGTTTAATAGGCACGAGATATTTTATGAGCCAGAGACATAATACCCGTATTTTTGTTTGCTAGATTGTCCCAGTGTGATTTCAAATGCTGGACCAAGCACAGTTGGAAATAATCAAACCTATGGTGCATCAACACAATTTAAATGCCAAACAGGACAGGAGTTGTTTTACAGCAACTCAACTCCAGGTATCAGGGACACAATTTGTCAAAATGATGCAACATGGTTTGGTGCAGATGGATTGGAATGTTGGTCAGGTATTGTGTAAAAACCTGTATATACATATATCTATATATATATTTTTTTTGGGAGGGGATTTTCATGATTTTTATTCTGTGATAATCAAAAAAAATGCAGTATGCATGCATTATATTACCAAGAAATATTTGTTTTTGTTTTTAACGTGCTATATGTGAACATGCACAATACTTTGCTTTGTTCAAATTTTCATATCAAGTAAGCATGTAACTTAATATACAGTTATGTAGCTGATAAAAATACAAATAAAAACTGTTTTATACAGCATTAACATAACTGTTTAATTGCTTTTGTGCTGTACATTACAAATGTACATTCTTGGGCTCCAAGTTTTGTAAGGGTATTGGTTACCGTTTGCAACATATTTTTGCCATGTACAACAACAGAAGTACAATTACCTTCACTATTATATAAAATAATATAAAATTTATTGTTTTGTTAAGTAAAATGATTTTATGTTTTGAAAACTACTGTTATAAGGCCCCCATTAAAGAGTTAATGAACAAACCATTAAAACAATGGCAAAATTGTGCATGGTAAATATGTTTGGTTTAATATGCAATTGGCGATGGTGTTTTATAGCTAGAAATCTGTTGGGACTAAGTGACCTGATTTATTTCAGCTCCATTTCCAAGCCTTACTGGAAGTGTATCTGGACAAGCTGGTAGTTCAATAGACGTTGGTTGCACTTATAACCAGAGCGTTATACCTACCGGGAATCAATATGTTGTTGAAGTTAATGGAATAAAAACTCAAACAATACTCCTTGTAAGTTTAGAAATTGTTGTGAAGTCAAAAAATTTAAGTTCTGTAGTTCTATAAATTGAAGAATATTACTGTAGGTACCATTTGTTAAGCAAAAAAATAATCCGCAATAAAAAAATTTTTGCCACACTTCATTCTTGACATAAAGTATATTAATTTGCAAACTCAAATTACATTTATTTGAATAGTGGCCAAACAAGCAACTTGGATTACACAAAAAAAAACATTTCTAGTTTAATTTTCTTAATTTTACCGTATTTTCCAAAGAATAATTTTAATGTGAGTTGCTTTTATGTTGTTGACAAGTTGCTTTTATGTTGTTGACTCACTGAATAGCAAGGGAAACATGTTGTTTTATGTTTCACCTAACATCTTTGCAGATGATAACATATGCTGTCAACAAATTTGTATTTAAGGTTTTGCTTTGTAAGTTTGTCGTAATATGGAATTTTGTTTAAGGGCCGCACATACCAACTTCAACTCACTCGTGAAATGAATGGGCAAATGATTCGATGTCAAGCTCTTACAAATTACACAAAGGTCAGACCTGACAGGGGATGGTCTCAACCAGCAATATTAAATATATCTTGTGAGTAGAATTTTAATTGTTGTTTACTATTGCAGTATGTAATGTTACCTCAGGTCTTTTTGTATATTTGAACATGTTCAAATAATTATTATACCAAGAACAGGAGATGATTTTTTTTTCATTTTAACTCACTGCACAGGGTCCTAAAAGGTAAATTTAATGAAATCCAGTACTGCAGAAGTTATACCAGTAAATATATTAATGCATGCATTTTTGATTATTTTATATCTAAAAATCTCCTATCTATTGGCTGTTTTATTTGCCTCAAGCTAATACCCAACAAATGTTTTCTTAAAACTTTAAAGCACTGAAAATTGCATTCACTGTTTATGGACGTGTGCAAGTATTACAAATATGACTTTCAATATTAAAAGTATTTTTTTTCTAATATTGAATTGAAATTCAGTTCACAGAGTCCTGGTACTGAATTACACCATCAATATGTATATAATTTAAGGTAGTTAAAATGTAACTCTAAACAATGCTTTAAAGCAGTACAGGCATAGGTTTGTGGATGACTGTAAAGAAGTCTTTATCACATAAATTCCAAGTTTTAACCTAATAAAAGCAGCAAACCAAACTTTAGGTAAAGCACCCATCAGACACTAAACTGAATAATATTGCAATGACAATGCCAGAAAAAAAGTATAAACAGCCCAGGGGGCTGTTTCAGCAACTAAATTTGATGCATAGAGAAGAGTTGGAACTTACACAAAAATGCAAATGAGTTGGCAGTTAAATGAATAAATTTTCTGCAAAATCCAGTTCACATTTTTTATTGCTTTTTTTACCAAAAAAACTGACTAACCAGGGGGGCAAATGACCCCAGGGTGTGGCTAAACCATTTTTCGAGGAGCTAAATTTGATCAAAATTTGTAGATCTGGGATGGATCTTTCATAAAATCACGAATGATTGGACAAACGATTCATTTTTCCACAGGTACAACCTGAATTTTGTGCTCCAATTTCACCATAATTTTCAGCATCACCCATCACTAACATTGAAATGGCCCTAAAATTTACCATGACAACAGCACTTGCATGTGCACTCATTCAATCGTAAAATTGACACCTATGCATCACAGCTTTGCTCTGTGACGTACCCTTTCCATTGTGACAAAGGCCTACACAGTGGGCATTTCCAACAACTGAAATTTAATTTTAGAGAAATACCAATATGCGTCCTACAGTAGTTTATATTCTGCTTATTTTGTTGCCTGCCCTAAGAGACTGTTTTATTTACAATAAAAGGGTTTACATGTTATTAATTAAGAAACAAAAAACAGCCTAAGTTGTCGTTAGTTGTGCGAAGTGTTGAAATCATCTATTACAATGATTATACACTTAAAAATCCTTAAAAAATGAGATTAATGTCTTTATGTGTTAATTACATTCAGATCCACCCACAATTTTCAACATCACGGTGCAGGGCGTATTTCAGCAAACTGAAAACCAGTACATTATTCTGCAAAACACTAGTATAAGATTAAATTGCACTGTTGTTTCAAATCCCCGATCCCAATGTGTTTGGTTATATGATAACTTGAATTTTTATTCAGGACAACCAAAGATAACAGTGAATGATCAGGCAGTTGATAGCAATGCAACAAAGCTTCTTAGTCAAAGTGATGCTGTGATTATTAATTGTACTGTCGACTACCAGAGTTATCTTGGTACAACTTTTAAATGGACAAAAGATGGAGTTGATGTTAAGATAGATGTAAATGGTGATAGCATTTTGTTGAAAAATATTGCACCAAATGACACTGGTACATATGTATGCAAGTCT
The DNA here is from genome assembly GCF_947561715.1 of Ascidia mentula. NCBI lineage: Eukaryota > Metazoa > Chordata > Ascidiacea > Phlebobranchia > Ascidiidae > Ascidia > Ascidia mentula. The sequence goes on from NC_138569.1 coordinate 999,301, forward strand.
TCTGATGTGTTTGGGAGTTTCCAAACAGGGATTAACATTGATGTTCAGTGTAAGTTTGCACCATGGAAAGTTTGCATGTGGTGATAATTTGAAATAGTTTGTCCTGCAACTGTTTCTTTATCTTTTTTTCCCATTAAAAACTTTTACATTAAACCTTTACCTTGTGTAGCAATTACTTTTCACAACACTCAGGACATAGCAACTAATAATGTATTAGGATGATTTTTCCTCTGTTTTAGTGTTTATTTACAGTTCTATCAATCTGAAAACATGAAATGACACCCGAGGATGTCACCGAACATGAATAATATTAAAATTTGCAAAAATACCATTACTTGCTTTACAATCAGAAAAAGCTAGACACTCTTTTGGTACAAATTTAAGAAACTATTTGTGCTATATGTGCATTAAAGCCAATGAATGATTGAGCACTTAGCACAATGCTAATGATTACAATTTAACATTTTATGAATCATATGTGAATTTACATTTGGTTTACACTATTTCAAATGATAATTGTATATTTTTTGTAATTGTGCTAGTGTTAGCTTTGCAAGTTAAATTATATTCATTGATACAAATTAACAAGTTCTCTCGTGCAAAAGTATTGTTTAAATTCTCAACTTCTAAATAGCAATTAAATGTGTTTTAAGATGAATGGGTACTACTACATATTTCACAGAATTTTGTTTGTTGTATTCAGATCCACCTTCAATTCCCAACATCACTGTACAGGGGTTACAAACTGAAAACCATTATATTATTTTGCAAAACACCAGTATAAGCTTAATTTGCTCTGTGGATTCAAATCCCCAACCCAAATGTGTTTGGTCATATGATAACTTGAATGAAAGCAATGATTCATGCAACGTCAGCAGAAAATTTATTAGTTCAACAAATGCAACTTGTAAAGCCAGTAATGGCATTGGTAATTCTACCAGTCCAACCATTAAAATTGTTTCTGTTCCAACAATGAGTAAGTTAGTTTTGAAGTTAGTTTTTGAATTTAGACATAATTTCCTTCAAAACATTCTTATTCAGGGCAACCAAAAATAACAGTTAATGGTGAAACAGTTAATAACAATGCAACAAAGCTTCTCAATGAAAGCAATGCTGTTAAATTTAAATGTACTGTTGACTACCAAAGTTATCTTGGTACAATCTTTAATTGGACAAAAGATGGGATGGATGTGAATGGTGATAGCATTTTGTCGAAAAATGTTACACCAAATGACACTGGTACATATGTATGCAAGTCTTCTGATGTGTTTGGGAGTTTCCAAACAAGGATTAACATTGATGTTCAGTGTAAGTTTGCACCATGGAAAGTTTGCATGTGGTGATAATTTGAAATAGTTTATCCATTCAAACCTGCATGTTTTCGTATTTCTCTTAAAAACAGAGTGTTTTTTGACATGTTGCGTAAATAATGTGTTTTGGAAACTATTGCAAAATGTAGCATTCAGTAGAAATCTTAACTGACCCAAATTGTTCTGTATAAGATTAACTACGCCTTTGTTTGTATTGATGGATTACCTTAATTGTGCTATGTATGATATCTGGTGAATGATTTGGTTATCATTAATTTTGTTTTGTGTTTTATGTCTTACTTAGCCTGTTAATAACTCGGTGTTTTGTGAAGTTTCTATTGGTTGCATTAGTTCTATTCCAAACACAAGTTCATATTTTTTGCAACTTACTTCTGTATTCCAAGCATAACATTTGACATTTCATCGTGGAACAGTTTTTTTTCAAAAACTACTGCAACTGTTTCTTTATCTTTTTTTCCCATAAAAAACTTTTACATTTAAACCTTTACCTTGTGTAGCAATTACTTATCACAACGCAGGACATAGCAACTAATAATGTATTAGGATGATTTTTCTTCTGTTTTAGTGTTTATTTTCAGTTCTATCAATCTGAAAACATGAAATGACACCCGAGGATGTCAACGAACATGTATAATAATAAAATTCCATTACTTGCTTTACAATCAGAAAAAGCTAGAAACTCATTTGGTACAAGTTGCAGATTTTTTCCCTATTAAACAATTCGTGCTATATGTGCATTAAAGCCAATGAATGATTGACCACTTAGCACAATGCTGATGATTACAATTAGACAATTGATAAATCATGTGTCAATTAACATTTGGTTTACACTATTTGAAATGATAATTGCATATTTTTTGTAATTGTGCTAATGTTGGCTTTGCAAGTTAAATTATATTTTATAGACAAACCATACACTGACAGCAATTTGAACTGCCAACCAAACCAACCATGTGATATTACTGTGTATTCAAATCCTCCACCTTCTGCATCTGTTTTAATGTCACCAGGTTTGTAATGCTTGAATCTTGCCATATCTTAACATTTGATTTGTAAAATTATTTTTAGGAGGTGGAAATGAAACTCTTGCATGGTTGTTAAGTACTCCACCAGTTTACACATATCAAATTAAGGTAAATTATGTTGTTAAACAGTAGGGAATCATTTTCTGTTCTTGTAAGTCGCACTAACGGTAGTATAATATTAAACAAAGGTTAACCTTTAATCCCATAATGGTTGGTTTACTTTAGTTGAGGCCGGTTACCAATACTTTTTTGGTGTAAAATGTGCCCATAAGGTTGACTTAAATAATAGATGTTGGAAAATATGATAAAAATGCAATTTAGAATATATTCCATTAAAAGAAACCATTTATCTCTATGGGCATTAGTCAGGTGTCAAAGCAAAATATTTTGCATCTGTGGCAATATTATTTTAAATATAGTTTTATTGCTGCATGTCAAAAGTAATGCAACAAACTATGCACAGTGAGTTCTTTGTAATCCTAGTTTGGTTATTTATCTGTAGAAGCCAGCAGGAACCTACACATTGCATGTCACAAATGCAATTGGAACAAGCTTGATTACAATAATGATATCTGCAATCACTACCAGCCAACTGGGATTGATTATTGGAATATCTGTTGCCGCTGCTGTTGTTGTGATTCTTGCAATAATACTTGCAGTATTTTGTTTCAAAAGATCAACAGGTTAGTGTGAAATTGTAACATGTTTCATGATGTTAAATTATTAAACCCAAAGTTTTGTTTCATATTAATGTTGTTATCTAGCAGATAACAAAATGAAAGGAACACCTGCAAAGGTTTCACAGGAAGCACCTGTTTATTTAGACACACATGTGTATGAAAACACACCTCCACAACCTAATACACCCACATATGAAAACACACCTGAGTATCAAAATGTGGCAGCTTATCAAACCACAACTGCAAACCAAAGTGCATCAGCATATGAAACATTTGGTTCCAGTTAAAAGCACTTTAACTACTGATTTTAGAAAGAATGCGAATGTACTGACCACTACTATGTATTTGAAACATGTATTTGGTTTAAGTTGTTTTAAACTTAAGGTTAGTCAACATTATGACAAAAATTATTACAGTGAACTGTTTTTGTAAAAGTATTTTGTATTACATGTTATCATCCATTATTTCGAAAAAGAATGCAAATGTATTTTATTTGGTTTAAATTTGTTTAAACTTAAGGTTGGCCAACGTTGTGATAACTTTCCTGGTAAAACCGCTGGTTCAAGTTTTTACAGTGCGGTGTTCTTGTTAAACTTTTAGTTTCTCTTTGATTTTGAAGCTTATTCGAAAACGTAAAGTCGCCCAATGTAAATACCGGATAAGTTCAACCAATCAAGTACGGCTCCATTTACTTTCTTTTATTGCTGGGGTTAATGTTTTACCAGACTTTAGAGAACACCTTCCTTTTGTTTGCCAGGGTATTGAGTATTACAGGAAGGTTGACTTCAAATGACTTTGTGTTCAACTTCCCTGTGTAAATTTACAGTGTTGTAAGAACTGTGGCCACTGTTTAATCTCTATTCGTGTTTCCCTGACAGTGAAAATAACGTTTTCACTTATTGTCAATCACTGTGTGTTTTTAATATTTTATAAATGAATGTGATCATCGTTGCGTATTGGCTTTCATTTATGTGAAATTGTGCATCACTTACTTTTGTGATCAAACTAAGGTGATCAATATTACGTAGGGTTTTTACGTAAAACAACATGCTCGGTGACGAATACGCGGAAGGCGGTTTACAGGCAAGGACTCCTTTCCTTTACAGAACTTCCGTGTTGGCAGGAAAGCTAATATGCGAAATGTGTGTTTTGCTCTCTTCTCTATCCACCACCTTCCTTACTTACGAATAACCGATGCAATAAGTTTGACGGAAACACTGAACAAGACCTTAGGAAGTTGCACAAACATAGTTTTTTGAAGGTTTTGTGATGAAATTCATCCGACCGCATTATGAAATAAATGGCCTTACTTTTGGGACAAGACACAATATTGCGTGAAAATACTTTTCTGTTTGTAGGAAAACGAGGCGTGTCTTCAACCATAAATATGTTTGTTGTCGTTTTATAAATTCCTACATTTGATTTAAGGACAGTGACCACTAAATTGAGTTTAAATCATTGTTATAACACAGCTTTTAATGGCGTCGCACTGCTGTAATTAATACTTTGCCACCGGAAAGTTCGATAGGTTACTGTGCGCTGGTGAACCCAACATATGTCTTGATATTAAAGCAAACCAGGAAGTAATTCTATGATGTTACAAGGAGTGCATGGGTGCCACGGCTTTATCATATTGCACAATAGGTGCAGAAATATGGAGCACATTTTCACCGAAGTTTATTGATAAATGATTTTTGTCCGAAAAACAAAATTCACAGGTAGCACCTAAACAGATAATGCGAATTTCATCATTCAAGTTAGTGATCCTGAGAAAAAAGTACTTTTAAATCAGTTGCTTGACATCATAATGTCACATATACTGCATACTTACAGAAATATGGTCATACATAACCTTTAGTGTTATTTGCAATGGTGTAAGGGATGAGGTGTTGTGTGTAATGGTAGTGCAAACAAACCCTCGTAATACCCTGTTCGCGTACTAAGCTGGATATGTGTGTTCAAACAATCGTCTACTTTCACTTTCTTTGTTAGGATTATTAGACTTTGGGTTATCATATTTGTCACCGCACAATTGCGACAGAGTTATATCAGGCACGTAGACAAATTTGCAGTCCCAAACCTTAAACATCTGGACACTTTTACAAATTAGGACCGTTTTTTTTTCCCAGAATTAAACCAGGAGATTACATTTGTGACTTGCTTCTTGCCATTTTGAATCAGACGAAAAACTCCCCAAAAATTAAAATCTTGTCATCATTTGCAAACCTTACGTTTATTGATCGTTTTGTTTCTCAGAGTCGAAAATTCTAAAGCCAAGAAACAGCTTGCTTGGAAGCTGGCCTGAACTAAATACAATCTTTATCACCCTCTTGCGGAGAAAAAGATATCTGGCCCGAGTAAAATACACGCACTCCTAGAAATATATGAAACCGTTGGTTTATGGCGTTGGTTTCTCAATTGTATAAAGCGTAAATTCTTATTCGTGGCTGTTGGCAAAATTTATATGCGTTTTAAAAGTATAATTTGGCACTAAGCAAAGTGGTGTAGGATATCCCAATGACACACCGTTTTTACATGACACAAAATCACATCAGAGACCTGTACGCTATAAATAAAGCAATCATTTTTTAGTGTTGTTGATTTCAACAAATTGTTGTTTCCTTTCTCAAAAAAAATAGGCTTGAACAAAATAAATTCAATTTAGGGACTTTCCCAAAAACATTTTGGCGATAGAGGGCGCTAGAATTATATAAGAAACCTTAAATGAGATTCGTTACCAAGCCAGGAAAAACTGTGTTCGGTTGTGGTAAACAATCCAGCGGTCTATTGATCACCAAAACTTTCAGCTGATATGTTAGGCCATAAAGTTGAACAGCGAAGCAATCTTTTGAATGAAGATTGTTGTCGTCAAACTGTATTATCTTTTTCCACTTGTGTTATTGTAATGTACGTGTATAGGGTAAGAGCATACAATGTGAATAAGGTGAGCACATAATAAGCTTTTACTATTGCTTTACCCGACTTCCTGATCGTTTGTGATACGGCCGTATATGCAAACAACCCGCAAATACTTACAAATATTACGTGTGTGTACATAATGCGTTTAAAGATGTGCATTCACTGATAAGTTATTCCCAACTCTAGGATTCGGTCAATTTATCGAAAACTAACCTGGTCAGCCAATTCACAAACTAGATTGAAAGTAAATGAATTTTTTGCAAAGTTATTGTGCGAGAGAAAAAACGTGCAGAAATAAAAGTATTCTTTACAATTTAAGACCATGTTCAATTTGGCTCATTTACATATTATTGAGCTTTGTTCTGGTGATGCATCTACGCGCATGGTTGGTTGACGCGTTTAGATGTAAATTGGAAATAAGGCACGATATAAACATTACACGCTGCCCTGATCATATTGCAAATCGGTATGTTTTCTATAATATCCACTGCACGATATCAGATTGCACCTTCCTAATTAATGCACCTACCGAAGATTGACATGGGGAGTGCTGTTTTAGCAATATATTTTTCTTGGAAAACTATATTGTCTCATCAACACCTCCCTCTTTTTTCATAGTTAGACACATTTTATTGCATCCAAACCAGATGATGCGATGGAACAAGCATTATAAACATAAATACGAATACGATATAATCGTTAAACAACATTGGTAAGAATTTAATTGGGTATCGTATTAATCAGCAGGTATCATTCGCAATGATATTCATCATTTGCAATGATAATTAAATCATAAACACTGCCAGTGCATTTATTTGTGGGCATTTTTTACTCACAAAAAAAAACATACGTTTTTCATTCAACTATAAATTAGCATATTTTGGCGCAAGCAATATTTAAACAACAGCTAACAAAAAAAATAAGAATTGTAACAGTTATTTGCACTTGTGAGCGAAGCAAACTTATTACTTGCATGCGAATTGCCGACCACAGAAGCAACATGCATATCGAATGGGCAATAACACTGTAGCATAAATAACCAAAAGTAATAGGACCTAAAACTGGCCCGCGTGAGATGTGAATGCTTTAATATCTAAAGACGATAAATACAACAGATCAGGCCAGCAATGAAGTTGAAATATACATAGAGGACGATGTAAAAAACTTGGTTACAAAATTCACGGATGCACGAGCAACACGGAAAAACGATATTCTCGTTATTGAATAAATACTGATTTATGCCGTCAGCGTTTGGTTTTTTGCTGTTATTTTCTTTTCATGTAGTCTTATTTGTTTTGAAACAGCATATTTTGTTTCGCGTGATAAGTGAGCAAGAAACACAATATTATTTCTCCATGGCCCACTATACGAGTCTACTGATCAAGTAGTTTTTGAAGCATTGGTAACCGAGTTCACATTCGTGATTAACTTCCGTCATTTTGGTTCATTATCAATGAACGCGCGTTTTCCATTCCTAATTTAATAATTGCAGCCACCTTGCCCTTTCAGGTCCCATCTCATAATTAAAAGCCAAAAATTTAGTTTTGGAAGAAATTTGTTTATACGCACCTGGTGACAATTTCTCTTGTGAAGGGCAACTACTATTGCTCAACAGAAAAAGTTAGGACAGCACACGGTGTGGTTTCGCAAATAATTCTAACCAAAGTTTGAGGGGCATTGGTGGCAAACGCCCATTTTTTTTAATTTGGATCACACGCTAGTGAATAGCTGACTATGCTACGAGTAAAATTTATGTCTGCTGTAAGGGAGTCGAAAAATGCGCCGTCAGTTCGTCGGGTTTCGCAGTTCATAAGCGTGATGACTGAGTTCCATTGTTTGCAATTTGCGTTAAATTGACGCTCCATTGAATCTCTGTTGCGCTTTGTTTACATCACATACAATAAAACAATCGTCATTTCATCAATCGATACTTTGCACTTACCAAAGTCCTTCCCAACTAGACAGCAATATATATTGCGTAAATCGCAGCTAAGTATTATACCACAAGATGTCGCACAAACATCGCAAATCATGTCAATCTGATCGAAAAAAATTAAGTTTGGAATTTGCAGGCATTATAGCTATGCGATGCCAATGCGATGGACTAAAGCTTTTGTGGGAAAGTTACTGGGGAGCGATATTTCATCCTCATCTTAATACAGTTGCATTACAGCTGATAACGCTATTCTTGGGATAGTGTCACAGTCGTTTAACACTTGTGTGCAGGATCAGGTTCCAGGTAGCTGAGATATTTGTTGTGTAAAAGATTTTGTTTTACCATGATCGTGGAACTATTACTTCAAGTTGTATTTGTTCTCTTATCTGGTTGCTTCAGTGAAGGTCAGTTGATTTAGACGGTACTGCACTTTTTAGCTATTTGCAACTTATAAGTTAGAAGATTATCAGATAAACCACCACGCTACAATTGGTGTCAAAACAATATTTTGCACTACCAGGCGGGATTCAAATTTTGTGCTGTTTGATAACAAATAACAGCGGAAAATTGGAGAATTCCTTAAAAATTCGCTCCCCTCCAAAAAATCCCTGCCTTTGCTTGATCACTTTTTGTAAATTCCCCCGCAATGTGGCAAATTACAAGCAATCAATGCAATTCATACAATGTGAGTTGACAAACGTTAGCAATGTCAATGTTCAAACAGCAACACTAAAACTACACTGCATTGGTGCTTTTAAAGTTGTATTTCATAGTCATTTTGTCTTGAATTCGGCTAACAACTGTCAAATGACATTTGGTGATCGTATAATCGTATGACTTGGGGCAATAAATGACTAATTTAGGAGCATAGTACTATGCAGTGTTGTAATTATTTGCGGACCTATAATAACTTTAAAGAGGGGTGTCCGCATGTGAGGTTAAAAATTGGGTGGGGAATCACCGATTTTTCGTTTTAAATTAAGGTTAGTTGTGATCGAGCATAGCAAAATATGTAGATCTGTATTAGCACCAATCGTTACGGTGGCTTCCTGGCCTGCGCAATTGCGTAACCCTTTGGACGCGAATGCGAGTTTTTCGGTAGAACGCGCTGTTGATTTATTACTGTTAATTTGTAAGAAAGGTGTTGAATATATTTGCAACCAAAAAAGAATTAAATGTGCTGTTACGCCACCAAGAAAACATAAAAATGAAAAAGGGATTAAACTGTTTTGCATGCTGCTTTTCCTCTTTGCACATTCGCATGAGCAGTTTTTTCTTGAGTCAAACTTCAATAGGTACATGCGTAATATTTGCAAAAGGTTTAACAACTAGACTAATTGGCTTGACACACAGGTAAACTACGTGCCATTATTAACGGAAAATAGCGCATGTTTGGTAAGAATGCACCGTGTTAGGAAACAATGGCTAGTTCTAACGTGGTTAAAGACAACCTTGCTGCTTTTCAAGATATGCAGTTAGGTATTGTGTACTGGCATTTGATGTAGTTAAAGAAAGAGCAAGGCAATCATTTTTTTGTATTCATCTTTATAAAATTGTAGCCTTTATGAATTTACCGCAAGCCAATTGCTTGAATAAAGAGGGTCAACATAATTTTAGGATATTTCCTTAATTCACTGTGTAACTGACTGTTATTTGTGAGTTGCACATACATAATTTTCTTTGCTTTGACTGTGAAAGAAAGGACTTCACTATATCTTGAACCAAAAAGGATGTTCAAGTGGTCATTTGCTGAGTTGTTACAAAATGAAGTGGTAGGCCTATATATACTTTAATGTAAAATCTGACTGTCACATTGCAACTATCTCAAACATGTTTTGCCTACTCATGCTTTTTGCATGTATAATAGTTGCATATATATTAAATGTATTTCTCAAACTAACAAGAGAAACATTAGCTTCAAATTTGATATAGGTATGTAACAATTCATCTCCATAGAAAATACTGGTTTTAAGAAGCCTTTTCTGCATTTGCAGGACAATTAAAGCATTTTGACATCAGTCCTAGCACTCAAGTAATTGGAGGTTTTGCAACTTCAACATCTGTTATTGTTGGATCTTTAAGTGGGAATTTATACTATAATGCTCAAATTGAAAAGAATGTATGTTTTTTTATTCTATAAAAAACCTGTTAAAATGCATAATGGAATACAATAATCCTGTCATAGCACTATTTGTCTGGCAGTAGTGTAACTTGTACAGGTTTGCGCTACATCATAAATGATTCAATTAATTTGTTAGAATTTATATTATTGTTTTTGATAAATTGCTGAATTATCGGACCTAGTTTGACGATATGATACTTCACAAATTATTGTTCAAGTTCATTATTACATAAAATCTGCCACATGTGCTAGGTTACTGAACCATCACATGTCCTGTTAGTTGCAGTAAAGCAATAAACTTTCTGTAGTTCCCAGTTTCAATTCAATTAAAGTTTATTTTCATTCAATAGCAGGATGGTATTACAGTGTTTGTTGCAAACATCAGGGGCCACAAAAGTTTGTGCAAGGTTTTAAACCATATACGTTTTAGACAACTTTTATATTTTTTGTTCTCTTGATTCATGTACTTTTATTTGGTTGTAAGTTGATCGTAAAGATTAAAAGCAAAATCAATTGTTTTTCAAGATTTAATAATATCAATTTATACTTCTGCAAGTACAAACTTTATTGTTTTCATAGACATTGGCTGTGGTATCTGGTAACATATTACGCTGCCTAAATGGAACAAACGTGGATTATATTAATTGGAGGTAACATGATACTTTTTTATATTTTTTTGATAAAAGCTAATGAATGTAGTGAAGGTAATTTTTGCAAAATTTCGTTTAATTTTTTTGTCTCACTACATGCTGCTTATTTGCTCCGAAACCCCTCGGACACCCCCTGGATATGCCCATGATGCCAATACTTAAAAATTTTGGAATATGTCCACTAATTGCACAGTTAACTGTCTTGTTATTACGTTTTTGACAAATGAATTGCTTATTTTTTTTTAGAGTTTATTCATGAAAAATTTTCGGAATTTTAATTATTTATTCTTAACTTAGTTGTTAAATACATTGTAACTAACTCCAAGCAATGTTGCTTTGCATATACTCAAAATTTACACAATACATACAAAATTATGTATTTGCTACAGAAAACATTTTCCTCATAAGAATGGTTGGCAGAGCCGTGTACATGTATTTTTGGCTTGTGCAAAAATAAGTAACACTTTTGCAAATAATAACAGGGTGAACATTTAAATAAATTTGACATGCTTTGCATTGTAGTAGATTAAGACTATTTAAACTGTCTGCAATGAAATATGTCCAGGTTAATTTTCATAAATTAACTATAACATATATACATAAAAAGTTTTAGAATTTATGTTTGTTAAGTCAAAAACATGATAACAAAATACACAAGCGCTTGTATGCTCAAGTCACTCCAATTGCAAGTGCAAGACCAATATTATAACTGATTATGGCTATGATACTGAAATTTTCCGTGCAACAAATAAAATCTCTGCGTTTGTGTTAATACAGTATATGTTTCTAATGTATAATTGTATTATTGTACATTTTACATGCATCAACCATATTTTTGCTTTTGTAGTTGTAAATATGAAATCAATGGAACTTCCACAATAATCACTCTGAAGTTTGAAAATATAAATGCCAATTTTTCCAATCTTCAATGGTTATTCAATTTAATCCCAACCATCCTAAACTTCAAAGTTCTAAGTAAGGTTAAAATAATTTACTCTGTCAAACTGTAACTCTGTCAAACTGTACATTAGCTTTTTTCCCTTCATAACTGGTAAATGTTATACTGTCTAGAGTTTTGGCTTTTTAGCCAAAAACTCTTTATTTAAATGCGTATAAATGCAGTGTAATGTACAATCAGTGCTTTGTCTAAATTAAAATCTGTCTGGCATGTTAATTTTTGTTCTTAGAGTGCACAAATCATATCTCAGTTGTTGGACCAAATGTTAATGCAAGTATGTGCACGTACCAAAAATCTGGCACCTTCTATTGTCAATTGGGACAGGAGTTGTTTTACAACAACTCAACTCCTGGTATCAGGGATACAACTTGTCAAAATGATGCAACATGGTTTGGAGCTAACGGACTGGAATGTTGGTCAGGTTTGTGCATAAGAAACTAAAAAGTCCCAGTCACATCACATAAATGTGGTGGTTGTTTCTGTTTGTTAAGTATACTAAGTTTACACATCTTTTTTTCTAAAACATTGCTTGTACGAATAGTAAAATATTTTTCTGAAATGTTTCAACACAAGAGAGTTCCCAGAACATTTTGCCTCCACATATGTAATTTTTTTGCAGCCCCAATCGTACAACTTACAGGAAATTTTACTCAACAAGATGGAAATTCAATTAAAATTAATTGTTCCTATCACCAGTCTATGTGGCCTAATGGGAGTCACTATAATGTTACACTGGATAATACTTGTGTTGGTAAACAAAATGTTGTAAGTGTGCTTCATTTTTGTAAAAAAGATTTTTGAAGTCAGGGTATTTTTTTTTGCAAAAATTGGAAAAACTGTAAACTGTTTGACTCAATTAGTCTCTTTTTGTGTTTGGATCTATCTTTTTTTATGTTGCAATTTTTTTGATCAATCACAATACAGCAATGCATGCCTGCATGATCTTTGTGTGATCAGAGCCTTAAATCCAGGCTATTCTGTTATAACTTGCACTGTTAACAAGTCTTAAAACATCTCTTTACTTTTTAGTGTTTGCTGTATAGTCTGAAAATTAGTCGGGATATGAATGGCAAAAGCATTCAATGTCAAGCTGATACAAAATATACACGAATCAGACAGGACAAGGGATGGTCTCAACCCAAAACACTGAATGTTATTTGTAAGTTTTTTTTTGCTTTTATTGGTTTACATAGTGGTTCTAAAACTTTTTTGTTACGCCCACAACATTATATATGAAACCTTGTGGTCCCCCACACATTGAAAAACAGCTGCAAAAGTTTTGGGGATGGCAATTCACAGTCAGTTTAACTTCACAGCAGAGTTGGTTGTGAGCTTTTCTCTTTACATTCGCAAGTGCAGCAAATCAATGCTAACACAACTGTGAAAAATAGAAGTACACATATTCCTGAATAACCTGAATTTTACCCCCGAAAAAGTTTCAACCCCTTTGGGGTGGATAGATGGGGCATATTGGATAGTAAATCTTTTCAAGATTATTGTTGTTAGTCTTGCCTAGGATGCTGGTGAAACACACAATGAATACGATTTGAGTAAAGTTTCCCTGATATTGTATGTTTTTTACCAGGGGATTTTTAAAATCAGACTGTTAAATGCTAAAATGGCTACAAATGACCTCAGAGCTCAGAGCATTGTTGTTAAGCATTCAAGGTATAGCACACACTGTTATCAGCCATGGTATTGGCTAAATTAAACTGCAGATATTCTTCATTGCACTTTCTTTTTCAAAACTCGTGTACTCCAGCTTGTGATTTGTCAATATTTACATCATTTAAAGTTTATTGATATAAACAATTCACGCATTGTTTACTCCTGAAGTATGTTAGTTATGCTAATTAATATAGATATTAACTAAATCTGAAAAAAAAATATTTATCTTGTGACTATAGAAGAACTGAATTTAATGTTATTTGTTTTATTGATAAAAAAGGCAATTATTCCTCTTTACATGTTAATTTTTGCCATATATTTAATTTGTTAATAATCAAATTTTCTCATTCAAAAATAAATTGTAAATTTACCACATTTAAAAGAAGATATATGTCTGAACTAACAGATATTTCAACAGGAACAAATGTTTGCTGATCTTTTTGTATTTGTTGTATTCAGATCCACCTTCAATTTCAAACATCACTGTATAGGGGTTATTTCAACACACTAAAAACCAATATATTATTTTGCAAAACACCAATATAAGCTTAAATTGCATTGCAAATTCAAATCCCAAATCCACATGTGTTTGGTCATATGATAACTTGAATGAACACAACAATTCATGTAGAATAAGCAGAAAATTTAAAGATTCAACAAATGCAACTTGTAAAGCCACTAATGGCATTGGTAATTCTGCCAACACAACCATTTCAATTGTGTCAGTTCCAACATTGAGTAAGTTAGATTTCAAGCTTGGTTTTTGAGGTTGGGCATTTTTTCCTTTAAAACATTCTTATACAGGACAACCAAAGATAACAGTTAATGGTGAAACAGTTGATAGCAATACAACAAAGCTTCTCAATGAAAGCGATGCTGTTAAATTTAAATGTACCGTTGATCACCAAAGTTATCTTGGTACAATCTTTAAATGGACAAAAGATGGGATTGATGTTGAGATAGATGTTAATAATGATAGCATTTTGTCCAAAATTGTTACACCAAATGACACTGGTACATATGTATGCAAGTCTTCTGATGTGTTTGGGATGTGTTTGGCATAGAAAGTTTGCATGTGGTGTTAATTTGAAATAGTTTGTCTATTCAACTCTGCATGTTTTCGTATTTTTTTCTTAAAACCATAGTGTTGTGTGACATGTTGGGTAAATAATTTGTTTTGGAAACTATTGCAAAATGTAGCATTCAGTAGAAATCTTAACTGACCCAAATTGTTCTGTATAAGATTAGCTACACCTTTGTTTGTATTAATGGATTACCTTAACTGTGCTAGTGTATGGTATCTGGTAAATGAATTAATTATCATTAAATAATTTGTTTTGTGTTTTATGTTTTGCTTAACCTGTTAATAACTGGGTGTTTTGTGAAGGTTTCTATTGGTTGCATTAGTTCTATTCCAATCACAAGTTCATATTTTAGCATCCTACTTCTGTATTCCAAGCATAACTGTAGACATTTCATAGTGGAACAGATCTTTTGCAAAAATTACTGCAACTGTTTCTTTATCTTTTTTCCCCCATTAAACAATTTGTGCTATATGTGCATTAAAGCCAATGAATGATTGACCACTTTGCACAACGCTAATGATTACAATTAGACATTTTATAAATCATGTGTCAATTTACATTTGGTTTACACTATTTGAAATGATAATTGTATAGTTTTTGTAATTGTGCTAATGTTGGCTTTGCAAGTTAATATATTTTCATAGACCAACCATACACTGACAGCAATTTGAACTGCCAACCAAACCAACCATGTAATATTGTTGTGTATTCAAATCCTCCACCTAATGCATCTGTTTGAATGTCACCAGGTTTGTAATGCTTGAATACTTGCCATATCTTAACATTTGATTTGTAAATATATTTTTTTAGGAGGTGAAAATGAAACTCTTTCACTGTTGTCAAGTACTCCACCAGTTTACACATATCAAATTAAGGTAAATTATGTTGTTAAACAGTAAGGAATCATTTATTTGTTCTTGTAAGTCGCATTAAAGGTAGTATAATATTAAACGAACGTTTACCTTAAATCCCATAATGGTTGGTTTACTTTAGTTGAGGCCGGTTACCAATACTTATTTAATACAAAATGTGCCAATAAGGTTGACTTAAATAATAGATGTAGGAAAATGTGATAATTTAACATATATCCCAAAATAAATTTAAAATAATATAGTTTTATTGCTGCATGTTGAAAGTAATGTAACAAACTATGCACAGTGAGTTCTTTGTAATCCTAGTTTGGTTATTTTACTGTAGAAGCCAGAAGGAACCTACACTTTGCATGTTACAAATGCAATTGGAACAGGCTCGATTACAATAACAATACCTGTAATCACTACCAGCCAACTGGGAATGATTATTGGAATATCTGTAGCAGCTTTTTCTGTGATTCTTGCAATAATACTTGCAGTATTTTGTTTCAAAAGATCAACAGGTAAGTGTGAAATTGTAACATGTTTTATAATGTTGGGTTATTAAACCCAAAGTTTTGTTTCATATTAATGTTGTTAACTTGCAGGCAACAAAATGAAAGGAACACCTGCAAAGGTTTCACTGGGAGCACCTGCATATTTAGACACACATGTGTATGAAAACACACCTCCACAACCTAATACACCCACATGTGAAAACACACCTGAGTATCAGAATGTGGCAACTTGTCAAACCACAACTGCAAACCAAAGTGCATCAGCATATGAAACATTTGGTTCCAGTTAAAAGCACTTTAACTATAGACTTGAGAGAGAATGTGAATGTACTGACCACTACTATGTATTTGAAACATGTATTTGGTTTAAATTGATTTAAACTTAAGGTTGGCCAACATTGTGATAACTTTCCCGGTAAAACCGCTGGTACAAGTTATTACAGTGCGGTGTTCTTTTGTAACTTTAACTTTCTCATTGATTTTGAAGCTGATTCGACAACGTAAAGTCGATCAGTGAAAATACCTGATTAGTTCAACCAATCAAGTACAGTTCCATTTACTTCCTTGTATTGCTGGGGTTAATGTTTTACCTGACTTAATAGAACACCTTCCTTTCTGGTTGCCAGGGTATTGAGTATTACAGGAAGGTTGACTTCAACTTCCCTGTGTAAATTTAGAATGTTGTAAGAACCGTGACCACTGTTTGTTCTCTATTCGTGTTTTATAATGTTTAACTTCATGTCCATCACTGTGTGTTTTTAATATTTTAATAAATGAATGTGATCTTCGTTGCGTTGAGTTTCTATTGCAAGGATTTTTCTATCGCCAACCTATAGTAAGCAATAGGAGAGTAGGCGGTAATTAAGTGATTCATTACAAAGAGGCATTTAAACCTTTTTTGGACGATTTGAACTTTGTATGGATAAAAGTTCTGCCTTTTACACTCCATAAATTGGTTGATTTGGCGGCTTTGGCTTTAATTTCTGCGAAATTGTGCATCACTTACTTTTGTGATCAAAATAAGGTGATCAATATTACGTAGGGTTTTTGCGTTAAAACAATATGTTCGGTGACGAATACGCGGAAGGCGGTTTATAGGCAAGGACTCCTTTCCTTTACAGAACTTCCGTGTTGGTCAGAAAGCTAATATGCGAAATGTGTGTTTTGCTCTCTTTTCTATCCACCACCTTCTTTACTTACGAATTACCGATGCAATAAGTTTAACGAGAACACTGAACAAGACCTTAGGAAGTTGCACAAACATAGTTTTTTGAATGTTTTGTGATGAAATTCATCCAACCGCATTATGAAATAAATGGCCTTACTTTTGGGACAAGACACAATGTAGCGTGAAAATACTTTCTGTTTGTAAGAAAACAAGGCGTGTCTTCAACCATAAATATCTTAGTTGTCGTTTTATAAATTCCTACATGTGAATCAAGGACAGTGACCACTAAGCTAAGTTTGAATCATTGTTATAACACAGCTTTTAATTGCATCGCACTGCTGTTATTAATACTTTGTCACCGGATAGTTCGATAGGTTACTGTGCGCTGGTGAACCCAACATATGTCTCGATGTTAAAGCCAACCAGGAACTAATTCTATGATGTTACAAGGAGTGCATGGGTGCCACGGCTTTATCCTGTTGCACAATAAGTTCAGAAATATGGAGCACATACATTTTCACCGAAGTTTGTTGATAAATGATTATTTCCGAAAAACAAGCCACACCTAAACAGATAATGCGAATTTCATCATTCAAGTTAGTGATCCTGAGAAAAAAATATACTTTTAATCAGTTGCTTGACGTCATAATGTCACATATACTGCGTACATAACCTTTAGTGTTATTTGCAATGGTGTAAGGGATGAGGTGTTGTGTGCAATGGTAGTGCAAACAAACCCTCGTAATATCCTGTTCGCGTACTAGGGTGGATATGTGTGTTCAAACAATCGTCTACTTTCACTTTCTTTGTTAGGACTATTAGACTTTAGGGTTATCATATTTGTCACCGCACAATTGCGACAGAGTTATATCAGTCACGTAGACAAATTTCGTAAATTTTAAACCCCAAAAATAGCCTGCTTGGAAGCTGACCATGAAGGGTCTCCTGAACTAAATACAATCTTTATCGCTCTCTTGCGGAGAACAAGATATCTGGACCGAATAAAAGACATGCACCCCTAATTATATATAAAACCGCTGGTTTCTCAATTGTATAGAGCGTAAAATTCTTATTCGTGGCTATTGGCAGGATTTAAATGCGTTTACCAGTATATTTTGGCACTAAGCAAAGTAGTGTAGGATATTCCAATGACACACCGTTTTTACATGACACAAAATCACATCAGAGACCTGTACGCTACAAATAAAGCAATCATTTTTGAGTGTTGTTGTTTTCAACAAATTGTTGTTTCCCTTCTCAAAAAAAACTAGGCCTTGACAAAATAAATTTACTTTAGGGACTTTCCCAATTACACTCTGGCGATAGATGGCGCTAAAATTATACACAAAAGCTTTAAATGGGATTCGTTACCAGGCCAGGAAGAACTCTGTTCGAGTTCGTTTTTTTGTGTTACAGCCGTATATGCAAACAACCCGCAAATACTTACAAATCTTACGTGTATGTGCGTGTATGTATATGATGAGTTGAAAGATGTGCAATCACTGATAAGTTATTCATAATTAAAAGTTTCCCTTACAATTTAGACCATGCTCAATTCGATTTATTTGCATATAATTGGACATTGTCATGGTGATACATCTACACGCATGGTTGGTTAATTTAGATGTGCATAGGGATTAAGGCAGGATGTAATCAATATATGCCCTGATCATATTGCAAGTTGTTGATGTTTCCTATACTAAAGCACTGCGGGATATCAGATTGCACCTTCCCACTTAACTACATCCTAGTTAATATTTGTGACAAGAATTGACGTGTTCGGGCAAATACTTTGGAAACAAAAACTGCGAAATATTTGAAATTCACTCAAGTCCCGTATATTATTTCAGTTAAATTGTTCCTTCAACCACATTCAAAACATGACATTGTTGGACACATTCAGTAGCAAGTAGTGAAGTCTACAATTAATAATGTGACGAGACCAACATTATTAACAGAGCAGGCCTACCTTATAATCTAGAAACGAAATTGGAATTTTTGTAATTATCTACGTGTTACTCACGGCATTTGGATGTTATATAATGTAACATGTTAATATGTCTAATCAGAGCATGGGTTTTTGCTGTGACCAAACCGGGAAACTTAACTTATAAAGGTCTGCCGTTTTGTCGCATTTATGTCGCAGACCGCACAAAATCATAATGTTGGCCGTACTTTGGGGCCTATGTCTGGCTTTTCGGGTCTGACTCTGGCTTATGTGAAAAAAAACGTTTTCGGGCTAGCATCGGGCTTTGCAAAAAATTTTACAACTAACTCTTCAGAGCGGTTTACTATAAAACTACCGCCAAGGAATACTCTGACCTGATAGTTCATGAGTTGTAGAGCGAGTTGTCATCGGGACCAACACTTCCACATAAACTAAATTTCCTCTGCGGAAATGTAGCAGATAGCACAGGTTATTAGCGAATTATACACCAGGGCTCAAAAAACACCCAACTTACAGCTAAGGCGAATGTTCTGATCTGTACATGTTCTCGAAATCTTGCCACGCTTAAACATTTAACTTTATTTGGCCAATATTCGGCCAAATGTTCTCATTACAACCTTAAAATTTAACTTACTCGTTTGCCTTTAGACTAATTTAAATCTTGATACAATTACTAATTTGTTTGTGACGTCACAATGTTGGGTAAATCGTTGTTATATTTGCACCAGCTGGTGTCGCACAAGCGCAGTAAATCTTTAAACATTAGGTTTATTGTAAAGTAGAGGGATAGGCGTTTCTAAGGATGGCACATTGGTCTCAATTGGATCATTGGTATTTGTTCAAAGATCCTGGCAATATGTGGGACTAAGAGTACTTCTTGTTCATTGAGTTTTTTTCGTACTAACTGCGGACTACATTGACGTGTTTATTTAAGGCGTTTAACAGAGAAGTGACAACATTGTGACGTCACAAGCAAATTCCAAATCGGATCGAAACGTGCATCGATCGAAAGACATGTCATTTGTGACAAAGCGTGTCAAATTTCAGTTTGCAGCAACCTTTAATTTTGACTTGGGAGACCACCAAAAACCCCACCTAATTCGCTCGTATACAGGCAAAAAGGGAGACTGACTCGTATGGAAAAATATTCACTTTGGTGGAGTTACTTCACCCAGCTCCACCCAAGTTATCTATTTTGTTCAATTGCGAGCTTAAAGTTTATGGACTGTTTTAAGGACTTGCTGAGGTGTTGGGGGAATGTTGTTCAAAGGGCGGGGTTCATGGCGGATTAGGTTACGCGTTTTCCGAATGTTATGGGACAGAGAGGTGTTTAGAAGGGTTTAAGGGTTGTGTTGTAGGGTGTTGTTAGGCTGTGGGAGTTTGGGGATGTTATGGTAGGCACGGGTGTCAAAATAGGCGGTAGTCATGTTAAGAAGTGGGTTGAGGGTGTTTTTGGCCAGGGGTAATAGGTTGTATAGAAGAGCAGTCGCAAAATAGGCGTGTAAATATTCCAACGCCTAATGTGCAAAAATGACCGTGAGGGCTTTAATCTAATGGAAGGGAGGACTGTTGGCAAGGGAAGAATTTTATGGCAGGAGGGTTAGCGATTGTGAAGGGCAACGAGGAGGTTCAGATCTCCCTGTCTGACGCATCTCCTGACCTGAAAGTCCATCGTTGCAAAACCTTGACTATGGCCCGGAAATTGGCGGAAGAGTGAAGAGCAGAAAGGTAATGAAGGGGAAAGCGATCAAGTTTGTACTGGGGAGAGAGCCATGAGAAAGAAATGAAACGCTTTTTTGAAGTCAAGAGAAACGAAAAAGTAATTAACAAAATGGGTCGAGATAGGACTTGCTTAACAGGAATTGCCCTCGGTTAGGCATTGTTTATTTATCTGCGACATCAAATTATTTTAGTTGGTGTATATAGTGAAGCAACAAGCCTTTGATTTACGTCAGAAGATTTTATTTTGAAAACTCTATTTCGCTTAAGTAGGTTACCATAAGCACCTTTTGTTTCTGCAAATATTACGTAATAGTAATAATGAAAGCAATAAAATGCACATAGAACATCGCTGCAACTGGAAGTCATTTCTTCACGCTATCTCCTCAAACCTCAAATTGTGAACCACAGTGTGGTTACGAACCTAGTAGGTGGTAGCGGAGAAAAAAAAACGCAAGCTCAAATGTGACCGTAAAAACCTAAAAAAAACAAGCACAAAGCGAGTCTACCAGGAGCAATAAATGCGACTAAAAATCGAAAGGTCGGGATATATTGTGTATTAGTTTTTGGTGTCCAAGATTAAATTTTACCGAGGTGTATGCACACGTATGGGTGTAGTTGTGGGTTTGGGTGAGATCGGCCCCGGTTGAGTCCCAGGAGAGCGAGTAGAACTCGATGCTGAGACTGTCGGGGCCGGGGCTTTACCAGTTGGAAAGAGGATGGGACTTTTTAACTTCATGTTGTATTATGGGATTGGAAGGATTTCAAGATATTATTCTGGGATTCTGGGGGAGGTTAATGAAATTTTGATGGGCATAAGAAGAAAGATGTTGGTCGGTGTACAGGGTTGCGAAAAAAATGCGGGTTTGTGATAAATTGATCTTGAGGATTGAAAGGGGGAGTCTATGGTGGCTCTGTAGATCTAGAATTGGGGGGGTGCCTGCGTGCTGGTAGAAGTTGACTCCAGTAGCAGGTGTAAAAGGCCGGTTGCAGGACATCGATGTTGGATTCACGCATAAATGTATCGCCGCCGTCTGTCTGGGAATCCCAGCCCTCAAGTTTGGGCAAAAAAAACCCTAACCCTAGGTTTTTTCGACCCTAACCCTGTTATTTTGTTTGAAAACCCTAACCCAGTATTTATCAACCCTGACCCTGATGTGTAATTTTCTGTTGAAAGTTCTATCCATAACCATTTTACAACCGTAACGAAGCTTTTGATTGCGCAACTCTGGGCAGGTTGAAACAATGTCTTCTTGCAATTGATGTCATCGCACTTGTTCTTCGGGAACGGCCTGTCTCACTCTCGTATTGAACGCTCTCCTTAGCGGTACTAGAAATGCAATATCAAGGAAAGTATCAGGCGGGGTTGCTAGGACACAACACATCTCGACGATCAGATAAGCCGTTTGTCAAAAGATCTTTATCCACGTGACCAACCTCAAATCTTCGCGCTATCGTACAGTGGACGCACCACCGCATGGGTTGGGTCAAACGATACAACAACTCTGTCAGAATGAATTGGTATTCAATACACAATTGTAAAGAGTTTACCCTTTGAATGAAAAAATATTGTAAGCGATTTAATCCCATCGTGTTGTTTTTGATATTTCTCTGTTCGATTGAAGTAAGATGTGAGAGCAACGACCCCTCATCACTGCTGGTGGTGGCTGACGACGGTCACTACAAAGCAGAAAGTCTCTGTCTGACTGGGCAAGACGGCCGTCATTCATCAGTTGCACAGGCACAAATACATACGTTTGAGTTACGTTTGCAAAAAGGTTATAGTGAGTGGTTACAATCGAAAACAAATCATTAGGGTAAATATTGTCAAATAGTGGGTTTAACCAAAAACCAGGGTTAGGGTTGAAAAAACCTAGGGTTGGGTTACAAACACCCGCTCCACCACCTCGGCACGGCAAGAGAATGACAACATACAAAATAACAACAGGTAAATGAGAAAATGTCTTAATTGAGGTTGATATCTTAATTGCTACTGCTCATAGAAATTATAGGTATTCGGGTTTAAGAAGTGAATGCTAAAGAACCACCTCACAGCTGGGTCAGCATTTGTGATTCTCAATATAAGTTTGGAACAAAGAAATATGTGCGAATGTAGACGACACAAATTGTGCACAATTTAGTGCAATATTTAAACTCAAATATTTGTTTGTTAACAACAAACGTTTACTTAGCACAGATTTCTATGTTTCATAAACTTATGTGAGGCCCACACATGACGAATTAGCTGTGGGGTGGATCTATATTATCTACCGTTTTAAGATGGTCAATTGAAGCAATATTCCTTTCATTTAAAAAAGGTGCCATTCGTAGCAACCTTTAGAACGCATATGAGTATTTCTAATAAAAAAGGTTTTATCCTCCGTCACAAACAAAGGCGGCACGTAACTTAGTTAAAAAACACAAAAATGTTACAGGGGATGCATCTAAAAGTTGAATCACAGAAGTATACGTACATTTGCAATTTTATGTTAGACCCCCATCTTGATCACGAGCGTATTAGGTGGGGTTGATAAACAATGTAAACAGCGAAACAAGTATGGATAAAAATAAACAATGTTTGATATATCGTTCTCGTTTTAGGCGAAACTAGGTGTCGCACAAGCACAGTAGGTACTTAAATTTCGGTGGATGGTAAAGTAGAAGGATAGACCTTCCACACGATGCATCAACCGACCCTATGGGGTTCCTACTTTTGACGGTACGACCCATCGAATATGTGGTGTTAAAAGTACACATGCTCGGTTTCGGCCTTTCGCGTATATACGAGCGAATTTGGTGGGGGTCTTTGATGGGGTCCCAACTCAAAAGTAAAGGCTGCTGCAAGCTGAAATTTGCTACGCTTTGCAACAAAGGACATGTCTTTCGATCGATGCAAGTTTAGTAGTTTGCTTGTGACGTCACAATGTTTCGTAAATCGTCCTTGTTCTAAACGACACTAGATGTCGCACAATCGAAATATATCTTTAAACTTAACTTTGGTGTAAAGTAGAGGGTTATAGCCTACCTTCCTGATGGTGCCACAATGGATTCTATTGGACCAGTGGTTTTTGCTATATGATCCTGACAATTTGCCGTGGTGAAAAGAGTACATGTTGTTTGTTGTGTTTTTTTCGTAATAACTACGGGCTACTTTGGCGTGTTTGCTTAAGAAGGCATTTAATAAATCAGTAATAGTCACACGACGCAATGCGGGTTACTTGTGAGATTTCTAAATTTTCATCAAACAACACTTTTGTTTTGTGGGTGTTGTACCTTACGGAGTATGCTATTGCAGTTCGTTGACGGGCGTACCGCGTATAGAGAGGAAAATTTCGAAGTCTTGTAAATTTCGTTACGTCATAGGTGATAACGTCATTTTTGGCATGGTAACTCGTAAGGTGTCATTTAACATTCGGGGTCTAGTGCGGAATCGTACGTACCTATGTTCCAGAAACCGGGGAAACTCCAAATTACGTCACAATAAAGGTGGGGTCAAGTTATGACGTCACACCAAAAATTACGTCACTGTGACGTCACTGGCTGAAGATACGCACCGACGAAGATTCTCGCCTACACGTACATACGCAGTTCTCCTATAGGCATCGAAAAGGCGACGAAAGGCACAACAGCAACGAAGAAAATACGTGTTTACGCTTCATTGATTATTCAATAAAATAAACATTTTACAAGCTTGAAATTGCCTACGATCAACCACAAGGGTATCCAAAAGCAATATAAGAAAAAAATGAAGCTAAGCATAGCGCGTATTAGCGCCGTTGGCGGTAAATATGTCACAAAGTGAACAATTGTATGTCGCCCTGAAGGAGATGTCGCACAGACTTAATTTTTTGCACAGACAACCACAAGTGTCACCAAACCACCATACTTGAAAATCTAGGCGATAACGAAATATTAACCCTATTTAAACAACGATACACATTTGTTTATGACGTAACAACGTTAATGATAGATGGATTGGATCAAAATTACAATCATCTGATAACACCGTCCCTCCTGCACAATCGTACCAAAATTTACAATAATCGGAGAAGTACTTTACCTTTCACACCTCAAAACATACACACACCTCCTCGCACTCTGGCGCCGTTGGCGGCAAGAGAGGGTACCAAGTGCGGAATCGTACGTAACCATGAAGAAGACGTCGCAGAGACTTGAAATTTGGTACAAATTATAAGAAGGGACATATAACAAACATACTAAAAACACAAGTCGCTACCTCTTTATTAACCCTCTTTTAAACAACGATACACATTTGTTTATGACGTAACAACGTTAATGATAGATGGATTGGATCAAAATTACAATCATCTTGTAACACCGTCCCTCCTGTACAATCGTACCAAAATTCACATTAATCAGACCAGTGTTTTAGTGTGTACATCTCGAAACATACACACACTTCTACGCACTCTGGCGGCGTTGGCGGCAAGAGGGGGTACCAAGTGCGGAATCGTACGTAACCATGAAGGAGACGTCGCAGAGACTTGAAATTTGGTACGAATGACAAGAAGAGACATATAACAAACATTCTAAAAACACAAGTTGCTACCTTTTTATTAACCCTCTTTTGAACATCGATAAACTTTTGTTTGTGACGTAACAACGTTGATGATAGATGGATTAGATCAAAATTGTAATCATCTTATAACACTGTCTCTTCTGTACAATCGTACCCATTTATACAGTAATCGGACCAGTACTTTAGCTTGTACACCTCGAAACATACACATATCTCTACGCACTCTGGCGCCGTTGGCGGCAAGAGAGGGTACCAAGTGCGGAATCGTACGTAACCATGAAGGAGACGTCGCAGAGACTTGAAATTTGGTACAAATTATAAGAAGAGACATATAACAAACATACTAAAAACACAAGTTGCTACCTCTTTATTAACCTTCTTTTAAGTAATGATACACTTTTGTTTGTGACGTAATAAAGTAAGGTTAGGGTTAGTGTTGTAAAACAAAACGGTTAGGTGCATTTTTTTCAAATACTCAACCGAAACTTTGGGGTTAATTGCGTAAATTAATTAGGGCAATGAATTGGTGAGTAATATTAGCTCATTTCAAAGTATGTGAATTTCCCAGCTTTTCTCATATGAAAGATATGTAAACAAATTGGAATGTTGCAAACGCTTAGATGTATTTCAGATCAAAATTGAATTGCCACAACCATTAAACAATTCACTATTTTTGGGCTATATCCTAACGCACTTATGAGGTGGAACATATTCCTCCCTGCACGCAATAAATAAACATTATTTAAAGGATTTTCCTATATATTATCTACCCTGCTGCCTGCTGCTGGAGCTCATACACTTGTTATTTTGTTTGGTTAATGTACTCATATGGTATAGAGTCGGGATATCTTTCAGGGCGTGTCCAAATGTTATGGTGATATCTGCGCATTCCCCTTTCTGACGGAAAATACTACTACACCGGGTCACAAAGTTTTTTCCAAACTTGATCCACATATAAGTATGTGTAAAAAATAAATCTGTGCCAATTTGAATGATTAGGCGTGAACAGTGCGCACCGCCTGTTGTTTTTGTTTATAACTTTGAGTTGAAATACCACCCGAAATCGGAGCGTTTATATTCGCACAGATTTATATGTGATTTGGGCTTATATGTGGATCAAGTTTGGAAAAAACTTTGTGACCCGGTGTAAAAGTATCTCCCTTTCTGACCCCTTATTTCTGACTTCCATGAGTATTGCATCAACTGTGACCCATTGGGCTCTGGCGGATGACCAATGAAAAAATTTAACTTTCTAATTTTGTTGAAACTAGTGTAGCTATGCATTTCTTACATTGTCGACCAACCAGGTGCGGTGCCCGTTAGCGGTTAAAAGGGCCTATGCGAGATCACAACCGTAAAGAATGTATCAAAGAAACTCGAAATATAAATCGCTACAAGTATATTAACCACGACCTTACGGTGATCGACGGAATTTGGGCCTTGTTTTTACGATACGAATTCATTATATTCTTTTAGGAGACCGATTGCTTAATTTCAGCAGGGTCAAGCCGTCGATTAGGATTTGTCTTATTACCAGAGACATCAATACAGTGTGTAGTTGAAAGGTCTTCTGTTTGAGTGCAGCCATGTAGGTAAATCGATGTTTCCATAGTTTGTAATGAACTAATAACTAATTCCAAACCGAAATATATTGTTTCAACCAAGTTTAAGTCTTCCAGCAATAAAATAAATTGCCAAAAGTGTTTAACATTTCCACAACTGCTTTGCTGTGGTACATGTTGGTAAAACTAGAATGCTAACTGTAAGCAATGAATCATGCTTGTATTTGTTGAAAGTTTAATTTCGCAATACCAGGAAGCATATTTTCGTTGCCTTATTTGGTAATCCCATGTCTCTGCAAGTTTGTCAATAATGCTCATTGTTTTCTAATAATGGGCATCTTAAAAACTTTGGTGTCGCCTTTTTCTTTTTTTATGATGTGTAACGTGAAACGCAAAAAACTGTCTTTTCTTGCAAATTCGTGTGCTATCAACATGAACTCGCTTGTAGGTGTAAACTCACGTCAACTTTCTCTGTGTGGTGCTTTCCTCCACAACAACGATGCCATTAATTGGGCTCGGCAACATGGGTTGCTGTGTTTAACAAAAATATGTGTCTGCGGGTCAGACATGACCGAACAACGTCTGCAAGCGTCCAAGGACGGACGAGTTTGGAGGTGCCCTGACAAAGTAGGTTTTTATCAATAACGGTGGCTTTATTGATTTTAAAGTGTATATGCTAAGGTTAATCATTTGTGTTTGCATCGAACAATGCCAGGAATGCAAGAAACGCATGTCGATACGTGCAGGCTCATTCTTTGAGAGGAGCAACCTCTCCATGGTGCAGCTCCTAACCATCCTCTATCATTGGGCAGAGGAAAGTACACAAGATGCAATCTGCAAAGAGGCAGAGATTGCCAACGGAGCGTGCGTCGATTGGTGCGGTTTTCTTCGCGAGGTAACTAGTATCAAACTTGTCATATGACATTTCGTGTGTAACTAATTTGTCTTGGCACGTTTAGATTTGTACAGAAGATCTGATGACCAGTCCTATTTTGATTGGAGGTCCTGGCCACGTAGTGGCTATTGATGAATCGCTGGTGGCGCGAAGAAAACCGTGCTCCAATGCCCAGGCCCGCGCAATTCCGCAACAATGGGTTTTTGGCGGCATAGATATGCAGACCAAGTAATTTTTTTAACAATACCATCAACAAAGCACGTAATATGTTTTTTATTTAAGTGAGTGCTTCATGCAACTGGTTCCCGCCCGTGACCAGCAGACCTTGGAAGCGGTTATCCGTCGCCACATTCTCCCGGGCACAGAAATCTGATCAGATGAGTGGAGAGCTTACAGAAATCTTGGAAGTAAGATTATTGTGATATTTTTTTGTATATCGTAGACGACTACAACATTACCTTTTCAGACATCGGATACACACATAGGACTGTGAACCATTCGCAGCAATATGTGACAGCTGCTGGTGTCCATACCAACAGCATTGAGAGTTTATGGGCTTCAGCCAAAAGAATGATGAGAAAAAAAAACGGGGTGTCCAGGGATTTCATTCCATCTTACTTGGATGAGTTTTTGTAGACAAAGGAGGCCAAAATCTCATTATTTTAATGATTTGATTTTGGCCATAAAAAACAATCCAAAGTATTTGGTTTAAATGGGCAAGTATTGTTAAAAATAGACTACAAACACCAATTTAGGTGACAAGTTAACGCTTTTAAACTTGTGCAGGTGACAATGCTGCCCGAGAAACGCAGGTCAAGTATTCCAAACTTCGTGAGAGGACCTGCTCTGAAAAAAACCTAAATTGTAAATAGGCAGGTACAATACGGCTACCGGCAAAAGGTCCTGCAAAAAAAAAACCTAACGACTGCGTTGAGATTACCTCACGGGTGCAGTTGGAAAATTCTCAAAGCAATAAAATAAGTTTATATTAACATCCGAGTTAATGCAGTTTGTGTGTGTATTTGTGATATCGTTCTGGCAATGCTAATCCGAACCCGATAAATAAACTGGCAGCGAATTCAATTTTTAATGTGTCATGTCCCTCATTGTAAAGGTGTGTGTGTGTTTCGAGGTGTACAATCTAAAGTACTTCTCCGATTATTGTGAATAGTGGTACGATTGTGCAAAAGGGACGGTGTTATCAGATGACTACAATGTTGATCCAATCTATCTACTATATATTGTTACGTAACAAAGTTTATCGTTGATTTAAGGAAGGTTAATAAAGCGATAGCGACTTGAATTTTTAGTATGTTTGTTATATGTCCCTTCTTATAATTTGTACCAAATTTCAAGTTTCTGCGACGTCTTCTTCATGGTTACGTACAATTCCGCACTTGGTACCCTCTCTTGCCGCCAACGCCGCCAGAGTGCGTAGAAGTGTGTGTATGTTTCGAGATGTACAAACTAAAACACTGGTCTGATTAATGTGAATTTTGGTACGATTGTACAAGAGGGACGGTGTTATAAGATGATTGTAATTTTGATCCAATCCATCTATCATCAACGTTGTTACGTCATAAACAAATGTGTATCGTTGTTCAAAAGAGGGTTAATAAGAAGGTAGCGACTTGCGTTTCTAGTATGTTTGTTATATGTCTCTTCTTATAATTTTTACCAAATTTCAAGTCTCTGCGACGTCTTCTTCATGGTTACGTACGATTCCGCACTTGGTACCCCCTCTTGCCGCCAACGGCGCCAGAGTGCGTAGAAGTGTGTGTATGTTTTGAGGTGTGAAAGGTAAAGTACTTCTCCGATTATTGTAAATTTTGGTACGATTGTGCAGGAGGGACGGTGTTATAAGATGATTGTAATTTTGATCCAATCCATCTATCATTAACGTTGTTACGTCATAAACAAATGTGCATCGTTGTTTAAAAGAGGGTTGATAAAGAGGTAGCGACTTGTGTTTTTAGTATGTTTGTTATATGTCTCTTCTTATAATTTGTACCAAATTTCAAGTCTCTGCGACGTCTTCTTCATGGTTACGTACGATTCCGCACTTGGTACCCCCTCTTGCCGCCAACGGCGCCAGAGTGCGAAGAGGTGTGTGTATGTTTCGAGGTGTACAAGCTAAAGTACTGGTCCGATTAATGTATAAATGGATACGATTGTACAGAAGAGACTGTGTTTTAAGATGATTACAACTTTGATCTAATCCATGTATCATCAACGTTGTTACGTCACAAACAAAAGTTTGTCGTCGATTTAAATAGGGTTAATATTTCGTTATCGCCTAGATTTTCAAGTATGGTGGTTTGGTGACACTTGTGGTTGTCTGTGCAAAAAATTAAGTCTGTGCGACAACTTCTTCAGGGCGACATACAATTGTTCACTTTGTGACATATTTACCGCCAACGGCGCTAATACGCGCTATGCTTAGCTTCATTTTTTTCTTATATTGCTTTTGGATACCCTTGTGGTTGATCGTAGGCAATTTCAAGCTTGTAAAATGTTTATTTTATTGAATAATCAATGAAGCGTAAACACGTATTTTCTTCGTTGCTGTTGTGCCTTTCGTCGCCTTTTCGATGCCTATAGGACAGTGGTTCCCAACCTTTTGTGGTTGATGACCCCCTATATTGATTCAAACTAACTTGCGAACCCCACCATTTTTTTCCCAACAGCAATATCAATCAAAGTGCATTTTACAGTATATCATTTATTGGCAATCACTTTGCTCCATAAGACGGCTGACTTGCAACTCCATAGCCAAGTTTGAAATCCGTGGTTGAGTATTTGACAACGCTAAAATCTGAAAACTACCTCCCAAGTCAAATCTCTGCCGTTTCAAACCGGCTTCATGACGTTTGAAGAATTCCTAATCTTTTTTTCACGTGTTGGGGGTGCATGGTGTGTAAATGGCGGTTTAATTTAGACGGCTTAATTCAGCACTGCACCACGTTGCACACACACGGAGGCTTTTCAGTGCAAGTGCAGATTATGCGGGTAAATCCAAACTTCAAATATTCTTCAACATATTTACGCTTCTTCTCCATGACCAGAGTTAAAGAAAAACACTGCACCTTGATATCTCACTGCTACTTACAACTGAACGCCCTAAACTGCTTTTTGATACTTTCATTGTTGATGACAATAATTGCTGTGATGTTTCAATGACAATGCCTGTGCACAATGTTAGTGGCACATAGCCTACTGCTTATCGTCCCTGACAAGACAAAGCGATAGTAGGCCCAACTAGTTGTTTGTAGCCTATGTGTTGTAACAAGTTATGAAAACATCACATATCTGTCGCGACCCACAGATAGCCTTCCCGCGACCCCCTTAGGGGTCGCGACCCCCAGGTTGGGAACCACTGCTATAGGAGAACTGCGTATGTACGTGTAGGCGAGAATCTTCGTCGGTGCGTATCTTCAGCCAGTGACGTCACAGTGACGTAATTTTTGGTGTGACGTCATAACTTGACCCCACCTTTATTGTGACGTAATTTGGAGTTTCCCCGGTTTCTGGAACATAGGTACGTACGATTCCGCACTAGACCCGACCCAATATATGTACCTGAAAGTTATGTCTTTGTTGGTACTGATGGTTTGTGGTTTTGGCTTTTTTGCCGCTAGCCCGCACTTGGCAGGTAGGTTTGGTTTGTTTATATTTGTCTAAACTTTACTGTTGTTTAAATGACTTACTGGAGGTTACAATAGCAAAGGCATTGGGTTGTAACCACTGTAACTCATTTTTGCTCAAAGGTGTTTAGCAAGTGTTTTGAATATATCTTTGCTTCAAATAAGTCCGCATTTTATGCCTATTAAATGCCTAATAAGATGGCATTTGAAATTTTGGTATAAACTAATGCCTTTCATGACTTTGCACAAGTTTCTTGCTATTGTGACCTGTCATCAAATATTTAATTCAAAAATCAAGTCTACGTTTTTCATTTCTGTATCTCCCATTAAAATATATACTTACATATAGGGAACTCTCCCTCACAATGAAATGAATGAATTACTAAATTGTTCGTTCTTACCGTGAAAAAACAACAAATATGTACCTTAAGTTTAAAAAGATTGTGTTTTCCGATGTTCCACCTGTAAGAACAACTGGGCTTCTTCAGAGAATAAAACAAACGCAGTAGCGAACCCAAAGGCGAGGAAATTACGTGAAGAAAAAGTGAAAAAGGGCGCAACATAGCAGGACATAAATACATCAATACACAGCTGAAAAACGAACATTTTAATAATTCATTGTGATACCTGGTGGTCAAAACCTATTTTCAGTTTTCAATGAAATGATACCACATTTAGAAAACATTTTTGTATTTTAGTTGGACAAGAAATCACCTCATCCGGTCAAGTGAGAAATAATGGTTCCATAGCTATTAATTATTCTCCAACTTTCACATATACTATATCAAATAATCCTTATTCCAACTGTGACTGGTATAAGGATACAGTTTTTATTGCAAACTTCTATGCTCTTGGGTGTGTTTCCAACCCTACATATAATACTACTTGTACTGAGGACTCTCCTAATAATTTGGTGTCAACATATTCACCCCTTCCAGTAACAGCACCATCCAACTTATATATCAAAATTGGATGTGTTGCTGGTGACCCCGCACAGTTTAATGTGACAGCAAAATGTAAGTAATTATTTTGTACATAATAAGAGGATTTTGATACAAAATGGCAAAATTATTTTTGCTTTGAACTTATTTAATTTTGTCTGTGACATTTACCAAAAAAAGCTAACATATCATTTTGTTCAGGAGTTATTAATACTTGAGTCTTATTTCATACTTAAGTTCGACCAGTGAGGTCTTATCAGTGCAGCTGTTGACTTTGGCACAGGCTAGCTCATAAACTAGCAGGCACACAGATTTCCACTTTGTGGTACCTTTTAGTCAATGTTGATCTGTTGGGTACAAAACAACAATGACAAACCACAGTGAAGCGCACTATGACCAACTATTGCTTGGTATCCAATAGTGCTGCTAGCTCGAGTTAACCCAGTATTTCTACATAAGTTCAATACAACGATCATGCAGACAGCTCAGTTAGTTGATGTATAATTCAGAAAAAAAAAGAGATATATATATATAAGGCATCATCAGTCTGTGTAACTACTACAGGCGAAAAACAGAAACTTAAAAAATATATTTTTCACTTAACTAAGCTGTCTGTTTGTTTGTTGTATTGAACTTGCATAGAAATACATATGTGATAGTAATAATTTTGTTTCAGAATGAAACTTTTGCTGTTGTCTTAGGTTTAACAGTTATTTGTAAGTTGCCCATAGTAAATCCTTTTCAAAATTTGTTTAAAAAATCTATTTGTAATTTAAATACTGGTCCACCACAGGATACAAAAAAATGTCAAAAAAATAAAAGTGGCACACATTTGTGCATGTATGTTTAGATTGCGGAAATGTGAGCAGGCTGGGTGTGGTGAAGAATGTTCCAGCCAATAAAGGTTTTGGAAGCACACACATGTTTGAATGCATGACACCTAATTACATACCAGCAATCCAAACAGCTACTTGTCTATCTGATGCTACATGGAACTTGACAGCATTTTGTAATTCAGGTAGTTTTGTAAATATTTAATGATAGTAACTTAAATATATTATAAGCAAAGTGGAGCCAATAATATGAATTGTGTAAGTCTGTCTGCAGCTTGCACAACTAAATATATTATTTCGAAACTTTTTTTTTAATATCTTATTTGTTGTTAGAAGCCTTTAATATCATATGACTAAAACTGTTGCCTTGTTAAGTTAACTTCTCCACTAACATAAACTCATTTGTGTGCTAAACTTAAATAGGCACAATACTGTGTGATGCCAACCTTTCTTAAAAACCTGTTTTTTATTTTACCAAGTTACAAAGGTTAAGCACTTCATAGTTTTGTGATGTAGTCAGTGTTCCACTTGTGTATGATTGAAGTGAATGAATTGTCGAATATGTATTAGCAGTGAGACATTGTTTCTGAATTGGAAATAGTTCAATTATAAGTCATTAGATTGTAACCCAGAAGATTACTCTATTTTCAGTTTTTGCATGAAGTGGTCCGCTATACCTCTTTGCTTATATGCGTGCAGTTATAGTATTTCTTTGAGTCAATGTTCAGGAGCTCAATGTTTGTAGCCTGTTTTACGACATAACTAATGATTTTAGATTTAGGAAAATGCATGTCATTGCTACAAACTGACCGCTGTAAACAAAAGACATTTTGTTTTTGGATCAACGAAAAATAGTGCTTGTTTTATAACACATGTTCGGTAACTATGCTTCATGTTGAGGAAACAATGGCAAATTTAAGTATGAACAGACAGAATGTTACAAAAGGGTGGGGTTCTGAACCTCTCAGACCACCCTGGTTATGCCTATCAGGAGAACCATTGCATGTTCCTTAAGTCTTAAGTCCTTTGTAAACAACTTTTGTAAGTTGTAAAACTGTGCATCAACCTAGATTTGTGATTGTCTGGCAATCTGTTGTAAACATTAAATCGGGACCACTGCTGCCATGTTAAGGCATCGCAGACTCTTTGTGTGAGAGATGGAATTGTCTGCTTATGTTTATGTACTAAACGACGTATCAGTTTCTTGCGCTCATCATAACTTTGATATAGCGTCAAACCTTTATCATGCTAAGAAACATTATTATGATATGCCCACAAACAAGCACTCTTGTGTTTAAGTGGTAAGAGTGTGTCACATGTGCCAACATTAATCAGTCGGTTTACATGGTTATGGTGAGTTACTGCAAAGCTCAATCAAATAAAAATGTCATTTGCTTCATAACAAATTAAAAGAATCGAATAAATGTATATTTATGCAATTGAGCAAAATTCAAACAATAGCTGAAAAGGTTGCTAGGGCAAGTATTTCACCTTTATACATGTACATGGCCCTTCAAAGGCATGTTAAAAATAGGTTGCTGGTTCGTAGAAACATAACATGCCTACTGGCATTTGTGTAAATCTTTAGTTGAATGCCAGAATAACAAAGTACCGCAAGATGCCTCATATGTCCACCCACAAAATGGAACAACTGGTTTTGGCCAGAGGGTAAATTTGATTGGGGCTGAAAACTACTCTGGAACTGCAGAGGTAGTTTGTGTGGGGGTTGATACATGGAATGTCAGTAACAGTTGCATTGGTATGACTTTTGTTGATTTTTGTTGTTCTTTTGCCTATCCCCTAAACTGACAACATAAAATTTTAGGTTCATGCAATGCAATTGATATTCCTACTGATCAATCTTACAAAAATAACTCAACTGCTGTTGTTGTTGTTAATAATATGCTGAACCTAACATGTAACAGTGGGTACACTGGAAGTGCATCTGCAGAATGTGTTGCTCCTGGAGTGTGGCGCGTTACAACGTGTTTGGGTACTAAAACTGTGTAGTAGGTTTTATATCAGCCATATAAAAAAAATTTGTTTTTAGCTCAATGCGAAGTTCCTGCTTTAGGCTCAAATGCAACATTTTGCACAAATGGTACAGCTTCAACCATTACAGAAGGAACCATGGGTTTCATTGTGTGTTGTGATGATAAAATAAAAAGTGCGAAAGCAAATTGTTCCCATGATCGAACTATTACTTCTGACTTGGTTTGCCAAGGTATTGGGTGGTTCAACCCTATAAATATACATATTGCTGCTGATAGTCTTACACATAATTTTTCTTTACTTTTGTTTGACATGCTAAATAAAAGCCATTTTTTTGCCAAATAACACCTTAACTAAAGCTTGCACTATTATGAAGAAAAATTTTTCTGGAATGAATTCCAATCTACCTTTAAACATCTTTTAAGTTAAAACTGTGGCAATGCCTTGACTACATTTTCTCCAGTTACTTTTCTCTTGCTGTCTGTAATTTGTTGGTGGCAAATATCTTTGTATGTTGTGGTTTGTAATGGTTGCAGTTTAATTTGCATGAATAAATTACTTCCACAAAGTGTGCTTCGCTAACAATGCATGATTCGCTGGTTTATTATTATGGAACTTTTTTGTTTACATTTTGTCAACATAACTGTGGCAAATATTGAATGGATTTGATTTGTTGGACTTACGATTGTATGTGTTTTGGGTGGCAAATTGAGAGATTGAGAGACTGTTTATGGAATATGTTTTACAAAAAAATAAGCCTTGTGCAAAGTTGTTTGCCATATTTACAATTTTTCACATATTATTCCTAGACACTTTTCACATATTATTCCTAAAAAGAAATTTTGTTCATTTTAATTTTATTCTTAAGCACATGCAAATATAGAATATTGGTTTTCTCAAGATTTCTTTGTTAAAGTACATTACCTAAAATATACCTAAAAGAAACATGGAATATTGATTTTAATGATACACATGGTGATTAAGTTTTTTATGTAACCAGGAGTTTTTCCTGTTGGTAAACTTTGATATTTTGTCTGTTTTTGTGTTGCATAGCATTAATATTGCGTGGTGTGGATGTCAATCTGCATAATTAGCAAATATAATGTTTCTGTTGCTGCCAGGCATATTATATTTAATAGTCTGTTCTTCTGGAACATTAAAACGTAACTTGTACAATGAACAATAACCCTGAGAAAGCCTAGATGGATAAAATGCATAATTAGCATGCACGTTAAATGATGGTTTTGCAAAATTATTGAGTGTTGATATTTTGTTTTAGTTACAACCACTGCAATTGCAACAGCAACAACAAGTAATGGTGGAGCAACAGGTAAATACATATATATGGGTAGCATATAAATCCAGTGTATGGTTTAATTGCAAAGAATCGGAATCAAAACAACTACATCTCAACTTTGATATTTGAGGTTGTACACATGTTTAAAAATGAACTTTAACCTTTGAACAAATACATTTATCACTAGTGTTAAGAGTTGTATTCTTATGTGTTAATAAATATTGTTTTTCAACTATTCCAGAACCAGGAAATTTTGGAGGTAAAATAAATGGAAAAATGCACTCCATTTAAACTAAACTTAGCAAAACTTAATAGATTAATCACTAAATTTCTCCCTGTATTTTTCAGCTTTGGGGACTTCCTGGATTGGCACACCACTTGTCATGCTTTTCCTTTCTGTTGTTTGCAATCACACCTAGGTTTTCCATACAACAGCACTTCCATGTCGAAGTCATATTTTCTAAATGTAGTTATTTTCACAAAAGCTTTCCATAGTACCTTACAATTATATCAAAATATGCAGCAAACCTGATATATTGGTTTAAAATATTCATTGTTATGTGCAATGTGTGTGATTTTAAAAATGTTTTTAGGCATTTATTTATAACTGCTGCAATATTATTTATTTTTGATTTGATCAACTTGTGATTGTTGGTTTTCCAGGACTGAAATGTATGTTACCTCATAGTGAGAAACTGTGATGGAGTTTTGGTGGTTTACTGTCGAAAAATATTTGTAGATTAGTGTTTGCAAGCAGTGTGTATTGAGATATGTTATATGTGCGTTCTTGTAACTGTACCCTGACAAAGTTGACACTCTGTCACATTTCTTACCTCAAACAAAATTTTATTTTAATTACAAAACTACAACTGCCATTACTGTACACATATAGTATTTATTGACAAATACAATTTTTAAAATGCTGCCATAAACAGCTGATATTATATCAAGTCCAACGTTATCTGCACTCATTTAACAACACAAATATTTGATCCAATAAAAATATCACTGATGTTCATGTTCCCCATTATTGTAATTTCTTTTTGTTTTGTGGAATATATTTTTTAAGTTTTGGGTCACTGTATTAGACTCCAGTATTATGGAATATTTTACAAAACATGTTTGTGCTTTGGATGATTTTTGTGGTGATATTAAAATAAAACCATATCAAACAACTTGTGGTTCTTGACAAGTGTTGTGTTAGGTTGTTTAGGTTTCAGCATAATGCTGTGCACTGAACAAATTTGTTTACAGTTTTTTCCTACAAAGATACAGAGCACAATGTTAGTATATTTCCATGCAATGAAAAGCTTGTGCATAATCATGCCCCCACGTGTGCGCATCAACAACGTGGCAAAAAGCAATTACAAAAACGAGAATATTGTTTTTCGTGTTGCCCGTGCGTCTGGTATCCCACGTTGTGTAATATAGGAAACATATCAACAACTTGAAATATGATCGGGGCAGCATGTATGATTATGTCCCGAATCATTTCCTATTAACATCAACACGCAAGCTTCAACCAACCCTAGGAAATTCGCAAAAGTATCTCCTTATTCAGGAACGTGATTAAATTGGTTTATTTGCATATAGTAGGACGTTGTTACGGTGATACATAACACGTAGGGTTGGTTGACGCGTGTAGATGTATCACCGTTACAATGTCTAATTATATGCAAATAAACCAATTTAAACATGTTCATAATTTATGAATTAACCTTAGAGCTTGTAGATGCGTGTTCTTCTGTAAACTCCGCATATCCAACACCAATCAGGTAAACGATCTTTTACCAAGATGGCAAAACTTGACAGACATCAAAACAGCAAATCCAAGAGCTGAGTTATCAATTTAAACGTTCGGTATCGAAATAGTTTGAATGGCATCGAGTTGAATTGTTAGAGTGGTCTGGTCCGAATGATTCTTTGACAATGCATTACATCGCTTTTTAAACCCGCTTGCAACTTTCTTTCGTATATAAAACTTCTTCAAGTTAAAAAATGCCCCTAGGTCAAGAGTTAATTGTTAGAGCGATGGTCGTGAAAGTTTTAAATTGTCGTTCCGTGTTACGTGAATGCGTGCGTAAACGCTCCAGAGTATAAAATTTCCACAAACAATTTTACGCATGTAATACAACATACATTATAAAAAATACACATTAAAAATACACATATGTGGTCACTACAAGCTGTGAATAACTGTGGTTTAGGCATCTAATGATTAATTAACGCACATCTTGCAACCCTTTTATTTAAAGTGAAATAAACAAGTAACATTTCCATTGAAGTATTTGCAAAAAATTTACATATACGCCGGTAACACAAGCGAACAGGAAGTCATCGACACTTTTAGGCTAATCACAAGGTTGTTATGTGCTCCCTTTATTCACATTACTCTATGTATGCATTCAATAACACTAATGGCCACAGGTAATACATTTTGACGAAAAAATCTATGTTGACAAGACTGCTTCCGAACTTATTACCGCCCATAAGTATTAGCTGCTTAAGTTTTTTGTCTATGATTTCTAATGCACCTTGAATGTTTATTGATGTCAATCGCCAACCTTTTTTTGATCACATTAGGATTTGAACTCAGCGTTATCCTATGGTACGCATTCTAAGCACCTTCAAAAAGCACTCGCCCAGTTTATTCTGAAGTTGTTGTCTTGTTGTTATTTTGGTTCACCGACATTCGAACAATTATCCCGATTGGGTTTTATCCCAATATAGTTTAATATTTCTACGTATTGTTCTAGCGCCCTTTATCGCTAGAATACTCAAGGGAAATTCCCCTAACTTACTGGGAACAATAACACGTGCAAATTATTGCATTAGTGTTGTTGCTTATGCCATCTAACATTTTTTGTTTCACAGAATTCATATCGTGGGTAATTCAGACCAAAGTAAAACTCTTTTTAAACAAACTTTACGATGATAGAATGACAGTTTTATTGTTTTGATAAGTTTCGTACATTTGTTGTGGGCTTTCAAGTAACTTTCTCCCATAAAATTAACGAGATGGAGGTTTTCAACGACGTCATTCTCCATGTATGCAAGCGACAGAAGCTAGCACAACGTCACCATTTGCTTGTAACTGTTGAAGGTAGAGTGAATATATGCAAAAACGAGAACGCATTTTTCAATGAATGCTAAATACACCACAGTTAAACTGTATAGAGCGCATCCTTTGCAACTTAAGTATGCTGGTGATGCAACTTGTAAACGTGCATGCACAGCCTGGGATATGCTATACGATACACTAAAGAAGAAAGACATAAATTTCAACATTGTACACAATTAACAGTATTTACATGTAGGTATGAACGGTGTATGAATCATACGGTAAATTGCTTTACGAGCTTCAGTCACGATACGCGCATATGGGTATGATTAAGTACGCCGGTTCATTGCGCGACGTCACGCACCAATGTTTCCTGTTCCCGATTAATCACAATCTCAAGGAAAGTCTCAAATAAACCGCGATAATCCAACGAGTTTTTAACCAACAGAAAGTAAAAAATTCTGAACGGCTTGGTTGCTTTATCCACGCCCCAAACAATAGGACCTAGAACATATTTGTTTTTCCAACGATTATTTGCGATTTTCACGACATGAAGTTGGTTTCTGTAACTTTGCACACAAACAGTAGTGGTAAGAACGCACATATAGTTACACACACAATAAACACTTCAACAAAATAATGAGAAAAAGCAAAAGTTTTATCAGTACCTATGCTTCCATGTGAAATAGTTATGTTAGTATGGAGAGCAAAATACATACGTCTGCACAAAACTACGCAAAGTCATTGCCACTTCCAAGCTTTGTCCAATATTTCCATATCAAACAAGATCATAGTTGCAAAATTTTGTGCTAAATAAAAATACTTCATTTATTTTTTATTTTTCTTCAGTTCACTTTTTTCATTAGTTTTTTTTAATAATTCCCTCGTGTTTCAATTTTTATTTCTTGGTTTAACTTTACCTGGAAACGTAAATAACAAACTTTTAAATACTGCAATGCATTTGGCAGGTTAGCAGAATCTTAAAAATGCATTTTAACTAAAATTACATTATTTCTGTGACAATAATAAGCACCAAAAGGAACGTAGGGTAGCTTTACTGAGTAAAAACACAGTTGAGGCACTTGTTTTTCCAAGAATGACTTTAAGGATCGGGGATTGTTTTTTGTATTTGTGGTGCAAAAATTGCACTTTGTAGGCTCCAGCCTTTTTTTGCGTGCATACGAGCTGATTAGTTGGGGGGTATATTGATGGGATCCTATCTTAAAAGTAAAGGTTGCTGCAGGCTGAAATTAGATACGCTTGGGCGGTTGATTGGCAGCATTGATCAATCCATATGAGAAGAAAAAAACTTATCGGGATTCGTGGCCAGGATATCCATGTGTACTTTTCGCACCACATATTCTTTAGGTTGTAGCGTGAAAACTACGAACCCCAAAGAATTGGTTGATACACCGTCTAGGAAGTCTATCCTTTCATCATCCACCTATACTTAACTTCTACTGTATGTGCGACACCCATCGTCGTTTAATACAACAACGGTTTTAGACGGTTAATAGAAGCAATAATATTTTCATGTTAGAAAAGGTGTCTTTCGTAGCAACCTTTAGTGGAAGTCGATGGATAGATAAAGTGCAAGTGATGGCATAAGGTTAGTGTTTTTTTCGATATTCACCAAAGAAT
This sequence comes from Ascidia mentula, assembly GCF_947561715.1. Classification (NCBI taxonomy): domain Eukaryota; kingdom Metazoa; phylum Chordata; class Ascidiacea; order Phlebobranchia; family Ascidiidae; genus Ascidia; species Ascidia mentula. The sequence continues at coordinate 1,040,285 of NC_138569.1, forward strand.
TTGTAGCGCTAAAAGTTCATAAGACTGGCAACGGCCTTTCTGTATTAGCATAAAAGTAAATATCAGTTTGATCTAAAATTTGGTGTGCCTTATCTCAAAGGACATGTTTTTTCTCGATTTTGAGTATGCTTGTGATGTCACAATGCAAATCACTTTTTATAGCTGCCGTGTTACCACCAATTTATTATGCTATTGCATGTTGCTGTAGTGGTCAGTAATTTCCATGCAAGTAGGCCTAGTAAGTTTACTTCTTTTACAAGTAGAAATAACTGTCACTATTCTTTGATTAACTAACTGTGCTGTTAAAGCACTGTGGTTTGATAATTGCTTGCTTGCCCCAAAGTAAGCTAATTTACTCGTATATTTAAATATAAAGCGTGCGTATCTTCGTGTAACGGAACCTGCGTTACAGAAGTAAGTTTCAAAAATTAATGGTCCTGCAGTGTTCACGATTTCATTCCGCTTTCTATTTGCAAGCATTTTAGCATTGCCACATATGTGACTTGTTGATAAATAAGCGATACAATCCCTTTTTTCAAATGAGTTTATTGGTAACAAGGTAGGCCTACACCTGTTTATAATATTTTTACCGCCACATCAAGTGGTGTGGATACAACTACTTGCAAGAAAATGTGGGAAATAGTGAGAACGTGTTTACAGTTTACTGAAGTGAACCATATAGTTTAACAAGAAAAGATAAAGATATTAAGTGGGAAGGTGGGAGCTGACATTGCGCCGTGGGATATTGTAGGAAACATTAACTACTTACAGTATGATCAGGACAGCGTGATGATTAAATCCTGCCTTATTTCCAATTCACATCCACTCGCGTCAGCCAACCATGCGTGTTATGTATCACCATAACAACGTCCAATTATAAGCAAATAAACCAATTTTAGCATGGTCCTAAATTTTTACACAATTTTTCTCTCGTATTTGATAACTTAACCCAATCTTTTTTCCTCCCATGCCCGGTTAATGACTTAACTGAATAGAAGAGTTTTCAGAATCTTGACCGAATCTTTAGGAGTTGTGATAATTTCAGTATTTTTGCATCTGATCAATGAACGCACATTTTTAAACTCATGATTTAAGTAAGAACATACTTGTAATATTTACAATTAAGTATTTGTGAGTTGTTCGCATACACGGCCGTAACATCAGGGGTCGGGAAGTCGGGTAAAGAAATGGATAAAATTTATAATGTGCTCGCCTTATTCACATTATATACTCTTACCCTATACACGTACATTAAAATAGCACAAGTGGAAAAAGATGATACGTTTTGACGCACATAAGACCGCAAGATTTAAGTGTTTTGTTGTTGGTTGTAATTCAAAACACAAAGTTCTTCAGCCAATGTCATTTTGTTGCCACTACACAGGACATCACAATCTAGTTGAAATTAAAATTGGTGATGATGTCAATGATTTCTGTGTCGGTTAAATCAGCAACAGAACCAAGAAACCGGTCACATGACGTCATGCCTTGACCACAGGCAACTTGGGAGAGGTCTGTAAAAGAAGTAAATCCTAACCCAACCGTTCGTAAATATTTGGATTTTAAAACAACAAGTAGCTCTAATCGCCTCGCTTTTAAAATAATTGGGGCTAAACCAGTGGCATTGTTTATAATTACATGAAAACATTAAAAATTGGGAGTAGTTACATTCGCTGTTGCTGGTGTATGTACCAGCTGACGATGAGACCAACGTCATCGTGAAGAACTCAGCATCCCACAATGGTCTTTGTGTATCGATCACCTTATAGGCAATCGCTAAAAACAGAAGAATTATTCAAATAGTAATGAAATTGCTTAAATTTAGAACAACCACATTATGTTTGGTTATAATGTAAGAACCTAAGCGTTAGGTAAAGGCGTTGCTAGAAAACAAGACCCTTTAACGTTTTAAATTAAAACGTTTCAGGTAGCAGTAACTTGAGGTTATGACAATTTATATGAAAAACAGGACACAATGACGTCACTCAGTCCGTGTGTATACATAATCGCTTTAATGGCCACTTCAGAGGTTCCCCAATTGGGCGTGGCAAGGGACTGGTGCAGAAAATATTTTTTTCAACTTTCTTGTATGACTTTTCGATTGATCATGGCTCTCATGTTTGTGAAATTTATTTATTTGAAGACCAACGATGATTCAACAAGAGCAACCTCCATACGATCCCGACCATCTCCAACCAAAACCACCACGATTGGACTGTCCTCGGGACGTTTAAGGTCTGTCGATGTGGATCAAAGGAAACGTTCTGAGAACCGAGTTGGCGTTTGCGTTTCGATGGGTTTTGCTTTGGCCAGCACGGCCGGGTGGCCACCTTTCGTCACATGCAGCTTGTCGCAACCATCACATCCCAGTGCGACTGGCTGCAGACGGTGATTCTCCGTGAGGAAATCACCTTTTTACGGGCGCCTGACTCGATAACCTTTATGGTTTTATCGGTGCCCATGCCATTTCATTTCCTTTTGTATTGTTCATACGCGTATAGTTACTTTTTTTGCAAAATAAACATGATTTGATTTGGTTTGAGTTGAAGTTCATTTTGTCTTGTGCGTGGCGAGGCACTCTCGTGAGATTTGGTTGAAAAAGATTAGAAATGGTCATTTTATTTCCTTTAGGCCCTATATAAGTTTTTAATCGTAACATTTCAGCAATAATGGACTAAATACTGGAATGTTCAGGTTTTTTGTGAAGCGATATACAACATATATGTAATGAAGTTAAGCTTTCATTAATTTACCGTGAGGAAAGTTTTGTTTATAACAAATGACGTTGCTTACTTTTAAAAATATCACCAAGTGTGGAAACATCTTCAGCTATGAGGAGAATCACATTGACGTCACTATCACTTGTGCCAAGAGTATAGTGGTGTGTGACGGCACAGTTCAACATCCCCAGAAGGTTAAAGGTTAGGCATTGATATTGCGCCGCTGCAATCTGGGCATAAGTTAAGACAAATTTACAAAATCTCGGCACAATAATGGTGAAATTAAAGAATTTATGAAGAAGTGCCTACGTAATTTATGCGGCCCCGGTGATTCGTTTTATCCATCACTCGTTGCAAACAGCTATAATTTAAATGTAAAAGCTTACGGCAGATGCGTAATCCATCATTCCGAATTCTAACTCAATATAAACCGGGTCAAGACTGGCATTCGTGGGGTCAGTTCGCGAAAGAAGTTGGGAAAATTGATTTCATTCACAGCTCCACCCTGTGGGAACGGCGCGAGTAGCGTCAAAGGATTCTGCTTAGTAATGCAATCGTCCACTTTCGCGTTTCCATCAAATATGTACAGGAATTTAGCTTTGAAGAAATGTGGTTTTAATTTTAGTTGGTAAAAGGCTGAAATATGTACACAGAACATTCACCTTTCAGTCGATAAGTGCAGAGCGCTTGATTAGAACAATGACGCCATTATATATTTAATTAAATACTGTAATAATCTAGTTGGTCTATATATATACCACTTCACACTAACCAGACATACAGCTGACCAGCGTGACAGTTTGATGTTCCCACGTGCCAGCAGCCGTGCAGGTGTTAGAGTCATCTGTACCGTATTTCAAGAAGCCATTATTACAGTTGTATGTGACAGTAGCATTGACCTTGAAATCGGGGTCGTTTGTGACTGTGTAGTCTCCGTTTGTTAAAGCCGGTGGTGGCCCACACCCTGTACAATGTGGAAAGTTTTGCATCGGTCATGGATGGAAAATTCGGATGGGAACAGATTAAAAGCAAAAGTAGGTCAAATACAAACTGTAAACAAATTTAATCAAAAGTTTTTTCAATATGTGCGTATCAAGTAACAAATGAATGGTTCACTAATTTAGTTTATTTATCACACCGGGATTTGAACCCAGTCTGTACGAATGGATACGAATCCCGATGTGGTTTTCTTCTAAATATGTGGTTTCAAAACCTATGGTACTTGCTCTGCAGGTTGGAAGAGATGACAAGCTCCATCCAACATCAGTGCATTCTGTCGTCGCATCGCCGACCCGAGTTAGCGCTGAATTAGAGCAAGTGTAGTTCAAACGGTCGCCTGTATGGTAAATTCCACCTGTCGATATGTTGAGGCTACTGTCCTGGGGCGGATCAGAGCAAACTACAATAAACCATAACCAATTTAAACTTTCTTGTGCATCTTCTTGTTTTACATTCACCTGTAATGGCCAACAGCTTGTATGTTTGGAAACCAAATAGAGAAATTTCATGTTTTTATCCATAAATATTCAAACGATGATCGCACCAACCATAAGGAAAGGATGAAATCAAGGCTCTTTTTTAGTTTTAACTGGCGATAGGTCAGTATAGCCAAAGAAAATTAAAAAGCATTGTTAATTGAGACAATTATTGCGCGTGAACACGGCATCTGCTTGAAACGTGTGTGTCTGACTGTAACTTCTTTTATGGCAGTCCCTTACGTCTCGAGATTTAATTGTGGTACTCGCCATGACATAGAAAATTTAGCCACAGACTTACCTACAACAGATGTAAGTTTCCAAATTATCATTGCAAAGCCAAGAATCACACAAAGGAGTGGCAGTGAATGAAAGATCATTTTGCTTTTTAACCAGAAAAATTTCAAAACTAACTTCTGTTGAACAAAACTAACACTTACCGAAATCACTCATTTATACATCAAAGCCAGAAACAGAAATAACAACCTTAAAGTTGTTCATTATCTTTATCTACTGACATTTTTGGTGGAACAATTAATTACTGTTGCTACCCTTTCATTTCTATACGCAAATAGGCCACATATTTTGTATGCATAATAAGGTCAATTTGCATGTAACAGAAGGTAGGATGCGGTTTCTTATGTTCTTGTTTTGTGTTGTTCTGAACGGGATTTAAGCCGTGTTTTATTAAAATATGCAATTTTTTTCTCGTTCAATTATCATTTGTAACCTATTCTTACTAAATATAGTGAATCGTGTTTTGAGTGGATGTGGCCTCCTTTTACAAAGATCTGTTTTCAAAAGTACGTGCAAGAATCATAATTTTAAAAATGTCAAACTTTTTCAATAATATCACATGCTAACAATTTACATGCGTCTTTATGCAGTTTACGGCAACATATTGGGCGCATAAAAATTACAAATAATTAAGCTGTCCGTTGTTACAGCGGTAAAGGTTTTGAAACAATCATTTTAATATAGATTTTGTCGTCAAACTGTATCACGTTTTTCTAATGCATATGTGGGTACCTAATTATTTTGTATTTCCCTCACGTTACCGAGTTTCTGTTCAATTGTGTTACGGGCGTATATGTAAATAACCAGCAAATACTTAAATGCAAATGTTACTTGTCTGTGCTATTTCACTGTAAATCAAGAGTTAAGGGATTCATTTGATGCAAAAACTACAGAAGTTATTCACCATATTAAGGCAAGATTTTTCACCAATGTGAAAATTTTGTCCCTAGCAAACTTATCTTATGATAGAAAAAGTGCGCAATATTTCCTTGAGGTAAAAGTACTCGCATGAATATAGGCGGTTCACAAAAAATTACTTGCATATGATTGGACGTTGTTATGGTGATACATGATACGCATGGTTGGTTTACGGATTTGGATGTGAATAGGAAATAAGGCAGGGTGTAATCATCACATGCTGCCCTGATCATATTGCAAGTTGTTAATGTTTCCTAGATAATGCACCTGCTGAAGATTGATGTTGGGAGTGCTGTTTTGGCCGTAATATTTTCTTGTAAAATTATACTCTCTTCAACACCTCCCTGTTTTTTCATGGTTAAACACATTTTATTGCAAGTAGTTGCATCCACACCAGAACATGTAATGGGACAAAGCTTTATTAACATAAATACGAAAGTAGTTGAGTATCGTATTAATCAACAACAGGTCACATTAACAGGGATATTCATTCGCTTGCAAATAGTGGAATCAGAATAAAGTTATAAACACTGCCAGTAGATAAAACCGGTCCTCGTGAGAGGTGAATGCTTTAATATCTAAAGACGAAAAACACAACAGATCAGTCCAGCAATGAAGTTGAAATATACATAGAGGACGATGTAAAAACTTGGTTACAAAATTCACGGATGCACGGACAACGATTTTCTCGTTATTGAATAAATACTGATTTATGCCGTCAGCGTTTGTTTTTTTGCTGACATTTTCTTTTCATGTAGTCTTATTTGTTTTGAAACAGCATATTTTGTTTCGCGTGATAAGTGAGCAAGAAACACAATATTATTTCTCCATGGCTCACTATACGAGTCTACTGATCAAGTTAGTTTTTAAAGCATTGGTAACCGAGTTCACGTTCATGATTAACTTCCGTCATTTTGGTTCATTATCAATGAACGCTCGTTTTTCATTCGTAATTTAATAATTGCAGCCACTTGCCCTTTCAGGTCCCATCTCACAATTAAATTCCAAAAATTTAGTTTTGGAGGTAATTTGTTTACATGCACCTGTGGTGACAATTTCTCTTGTGAAGGGCAACTACTATTGCTCTACAGAAAAACATGTTGTAACCGAATTAGGACAGCACACGGTGAGGTTTCGCAAATAACTCTAAACAAAGTCTGTAGATAAGGGGACTAACACAAAATCAAAAGTGTTTAAATTTCTTGTGACGCAATTTTCCACAAAAAAACACCTTAATATTTTTGGTACTTTTTAAACCAGATTTTCAACAACACTCTCCACCAATGGACTTCCTGACTAAATCCCTGAAAAAGGCTGTAAGGAATTCGGCTGGTCATAATTGGAAACATTTCTACAAGCAATTGTTCACGAGCAATACGAGACGTAATGCGTATTTGCCTAAAGATTAAACGTTTTACTGTTTCAGTTACTGCTTCATAATGCTGTCGATCGCCCGCCCAATTATAAATATGTTTTGCGTTGTTTTGGTGCCTTCATGGAGTCTTTAGGAACATTCCCTGTGTGGATTTTATTTTTCATACACCCAGATTTTAGAAGGGAAGCGACAATTCCTTTGAACATTTCACGCTATCCAGCATTTTTGAGGGGCATTGGTGGCAAACGCCCAATTTTTTTAATTTGCATCAAACGCTAGTGAATAGCTGACCATGCAACGTGTAAAATTTATGTCTGCTGTGAGGGAGTCGAAAATGTGCCGTCAGTTCGACGGGTTTTGCGGTTCATAAGCGTGACGACTGAGTTCCATTTTTTGCAATTTGCCTTAAATTGACGCTCCATTGAATCTCTGTTGTGCTTTGTTTACATCACACACAATATAACAATCGTCATTTCATCAATCGATACTTTGCACTTACCAAAGTCGTTCCCAACTACACAGCAATATATATTGCATAAATCGCAGCTAAATATTATACCGCAAGATGTCGCACAAACATCGCAAATCATGTCAATCTGATCGAAAAAATTAAGTTTGGAATTTGCAGGCATTATAGCTATGCCATGCCAATGCGATGGACTAAAGCTTATGCGGGAAAGTTACTGGGGAGCGATATTTCATTCTCATCTTAACACAGTTGCATTAGAGCTGATAACGTTATTCTTGGAATAGTGTCACAGTCGTTTAACACTTGTGTGCAGCTTCAGGTTCCATGTAGCTGAGATATTTGTTGTGTAAAAGATTTTGTTTTACCATGATCGTGAAACTATTACTTCAAGTTGCATTTGTTCTCTTATCTGGTTGCTCCAGTGAAGGTCAGTTAATTTAGACGATACTGCACTTTTTTACTATTTGCAACTTATAAGTTAGAAGATTATCAGATAAACCACCACGCTACAATTGTTTTCAAAACAATATTTTGCACTACCAGGCGGGATTCAAATTTTGTGCTGTTTGATAACAATTAACCTTGTTAACAGCGGAAAATTGGAAAATTCCTTAAAAATTTGCTCCCCTCCAAAAAATCCCTGCCTTTGCTTGATCACTTTTTGTAAATTCCCCCGCAATGTGGCAAATTACAAGCAATCAGTGCAATTCATACAATGTGAGTTAACAAACGTTAGCAATGTTTATCAGTGTTCAAACATCAACACTAAAACTACACTGCATTGGTGCTTTTGAAATTGTATTTCATAGTCATTTTGTCGTGAATTCGGATAAAAACTGTCAAATGACATTTGGTGATCGTATAATCGTATGACTTTGGGCCAATAAATGACTAATTTAGGAGCATAGTACTGTACAGTGTTGTAATTATTTGCGGACCTATAATAACTTAAGAGGGGTGTCCGCATGTGAGGTTAAAAATTGGGTGGGGAATCACCGATTTTTCGTTGTAAATTAAGGTTAGTTGTGATCGAGCAAACGAGGATTGCAAAATATGTAGGTCTGCATTAGCGCCAATCGTTACTGTGGCTTCCTGGCCTGCGCAATTGCGTAACCCTATGGACTCAAATGCAAGTTTTTCGGTAGTACGCGCCGTTGATTTATTACTGTTACTTTGAAAGAAAGATGATAAATATATTTGTAACCAAAAAAGGGATTAAATGTGCGGTTACGCCATCAAAAAAACATAAAAATAAACTCTATTTCGCATGCGTTGGCGCGCTATTCCTCTTTATACATTCACGTGCGCAGTTTTTTCTTGAGTCTTACTTTGAAAGGTACATGCGTAATATTTGCAACGTGTTTAACTACTAAAATAATTGACTTAACACACATGGAATTTACATGCCATTGCTACAACGTACACACTAAAAAACATTTCGTCCTTAGATTAACGAAAAATGGCCCTTGTTAGGTAACAATGCACCATGTCAGGAAACATGCCCAGTTAAAGCGAGGTGCGGTGAATAAACGTTGTAGTTGCCTTCGTTTTATAGTTAATGAAGTAGTCAATATTGATTACAGTGCTGCTTTCCAAGATGTATAGGTAATGTGTGCTGGCATTTGATGTTGAAAAATTTTATATCATACTGATGTGTATCATTTGGTTACTCACATTTCACATTACATGAACTTGGAATATTTAGTGGCACAAGTACATATATTTTATATGCTTTAACGAAAATATACATAATGCAAAAAAAGCATATTGGTAACTTTTTAGTATGTACATATTGTTGTATGGTTAAATGGCATTTTAAGAAATGTATATGCTGACATTTCACACAAAATGTTCTGACCAGTGTTGTTGTTTATTTCACCGCAGGGCAAACGTCTTTAATTGTAAACAACACACTTACCCCTTACCCATATCAAGCTCGTGGAAGTAATGCTGTATTGCAAACATATGTCAGTAAACCTAAACGTGGATTTGCAGGTCTCAAGTTTGGTAAAAGTCAAGAAGTAAGTGATTACTGGAGAATACAGTTTGGTAACATAAACATTACCTTGTCCGTTACTTATACACATCATAATGACAATCCAGAAGTGGTACATGTTATCACAACACAAGGCAGCCCCACTGTGTAGGCCATTTATAATTGTTATCTTCGCCTTTTCATTTAGCTTATAAGGTTCACTAGCCTTGTAGCCATGCTAGATCAGTCACAAATCGTAATTATAACTATTATTCTGTACTTACTCTTAAACAAAGTGCTGCTCTCCAACTTCTGGTGTGTTAGTATTACCTATAAATGACAAAGTACATTTTATTGATATCTATGCATTGATATGGTGATGTTTCTTGTTCCACAAATTATCTGTCCAGGTAGTTGGGATGGTGTGGTACTACTTACTGTGCAGCAAAGAAATCATTTAAAAACTTGGTTCAAGTTCTTTATATATTATCTTCATTCTGTTTCGCAATGATTGTTGAAAAAAAAACTCCCTGATTTTGCTGATACAATGTGCAACCAAATTAGTGGAATTGGTACAGGAGAGTCCCAAAACAAATAAAACATATTGAGTGTTTGTTTGTCATATGTACTGCCAAGCAGGATTTTGATCAGTAGGTGGAGTCACAAACAATCTAGATTTAACCTACTACGAACCACAATATCTCAGCATGTAGTATGTGGGTCCCGGAAAGCCCAGGATTGTGAAACCTGGAGGCTTAACTTTTTTGTTTTCCAAACTGCCAACAAGGGCAGTGAAGCATTTTATTTAACCTCCATTTTCAAGTTTAATTTAAAGTAAAAAAGTCTAATCCACACTTTGGCTGGCAATTTTCTACACAAATTAAACCATACCTGTGGAATAAATGAAACACTACATTTAGCTTGCAGGACACACTTTGGAAACCCTTGATGTAAATTGTCTTTGTGTTCCTATTTTAAAATATGAGACAAATTGTATGAATGTTTTGAAACAATTGTGTTGTTGTTTTACAGACAATCGCCTTTGTTTATAATGGTCTAGCAATATGCAGAAACCAATCCGAAATATTGGCAAATATTAAACGAAGGTATGTCTAGTACTGTAGAATAACTTTTAGCACTTTCAAAAATTTTAGTGGTGTTGTAAAATTTAAAAAAAAAAGTCATGTCGTTAAACAAAAGTATGATGAAATAACCATATGTGCATGTTTGTGTGCTAATTTCTAGGAAATTATTGTTTATTGCTGGCACAGAGTGGTAAATTTAGCATACCAAATGTCACTGAAACAGGTGCAGAAATATGTTAAGTGACATAAACGATGAAAGTTATCACTATCCAGTTACTTTTTTGGTTTTGAAGTTTATTCTTGAAACTGGTAGTTAAGAATCATTGTTTTGTAAAATGTTTCAATCTCATTGTCTTGGGTTGACATGTTTTCTTTTACACAATCTTCACATGTAGCCGCTTGCAATAGTTAAATATTATTAAAGTTTTCGCTGATGGTACAGTCCTAGCTTACTGTGTGTTGGCAAACAAAAGGCCCAAAACTTAAAGCATACCAAATTCCTGTTAAAGTTTAGGTATTTGTATGTATATTTTGTCAAGCTTGTAAACTTCTCTTGGTCTTTAAGTTAGTCAATCCAACTACAATTTCCAACATAATATTAGACCTTATTTATAATCAAATAGAATTCAAGCATAAAGCATTAACATAAACATATAGCAAACACATCCTAACAAGTAGAATACTAAACACTGACACAAACAAGTTCATACGCCAACTGAATAGGTTAACTGACAGCTCATGCATGTTCCCACAAACATAAAAATTGGTCGTGCAATATATGTAATAAAAAGAAAAGAAAATGGAAGTTAGTTAAAAGAAAGTCGATAAAAAATCAAAACTAAGCAAAGGTTTGCTTTGACCAGTATGGCCGGTTATCAGTTACGTGCATTATAAAACTCTCTGCTCACTAAGCAAGTCCAAAACATGTATTGTCATAGGCATGCAGAAGACAATTTGATTTTGTCAATACAAAATTGGGACTTTTGAAATTGCTTCTTGGAGAAGTTGTGATTTTAAAAGTTTTTGCAACACAATTTCCAAATGCAAGTTATGTATATTCTATCTAACAGCATATTTTAATATGTATGATTTTAATTAATGTGCAATTGTTTCTAATTTATTACAGATGTGAATATTCCACCACTGGACAATTCCATGTTTTTACTATAACATTCTACAACATGATGTCAAATTATTCCCTCTTGGGGTGGCAATTTGCTGGAAATTGGGCTTGGTCTAACTTTAGTGTTACAGGTGTAAAAATACAAATATTATTGGTTTAGTGCTACAATTTACAATAACTACTTATTGGCGTTTAAACAGTATTATTCTACAAGGATTGATTTTAAAGCTACATGAACCCCTAAAAACTAAATATACTATGAGGCTGCTGCATGGTGCCTGGAACGTTGATATAATGAAATTATTTCCTGAGAGCCATATTGCAGCAATAACACATGCCTGGCAGCATCAGTAATTTAAATATACTATTTTGTGTTTGTATTTACAACACCTTTTCGACACAGATTGTCCATCCAATTCATCACAAAATGGCCCTAACATCAATGCAATTGTTTACACTTACCAAGCAAGTGGAGTTTTTGTTTGTCCAAATGGACAAGAGTTGTTTTACAGTAACTCAACTCCTGGTATCAGGGATACAATTTGTCAAAATGATGCAACATGGTTTGGGGCTGAAGGATTAGGATGTTGGTCAGGTAATATGAGGATACTGTGCAGGGTGGTCACACTATTTCAAGGCTTTTGCATTATAAATTATGCAAATGTTCAGTATATTTCTAGTGTAACATGATAAAGTAGACTGCTTGGATGGTAAAAAAATGACGTTATGATTAAAAAGAAAGCCACAAATTATACATGTTTGCATATGTATGAGTTCTTTTGTCAATGTGGAATGGTAGTACAACAAATGACCTTTTGACACTTTCATAAACACCACAACACCCCAACACTTTTGCTAAAATGAACACCTTCAATGTATACCATGTGGACGTTTATAGTCTGTGGTTGCATAACATGTGATCTGTATTACAGCACCAATTGCAACTGTAACAGGGAGTTTTAATGGAAAAGAGGGAAGTACTGTGGGGATGGGATGTTTTTTTATGGAATCATTTCCACCTGCTTATGAATATATTTTTGAACATGATCATGGAAACCATACCCACAAAGTTGTAAGATAATTGTTTAAGTGCAGCTTCATGCAGTTTAGGTTATTATATAATTTTTATCAAAAAAATTTATGTGACTGGTCCCCAAAAAATTGTGACTGGTCCCCAAAATTGTGACTGGTCCCCTTTAGATATTGCAATGTGTTGACATTTTAATGAATTCACAATCATTGTACTTATTAATTGGTTTATCAATTACCTTATTTTATTCAAACCTGTAATCAGTTATCATCATTTAGTGATGAAAATAATTTTATGAATAAAACAGAAGTATTCCAAAATACTGGCAAAATATATTTGCTCGGCGTCAGTTATACTTGTTAAATGTCAACAGAAATATGAAATTGTTGGTTTTTGTTGTTTTATTTATGAACAGTATTATAAATACTACATATATAAGTACATTTGTTGGAGGCAGCTAATATATTAAAATTTAATCTTATGATATTTTATTTTATCAGCCTGTTTTTTTCAGAATCAAACAGTTAATCTAACTCTTACTCGTGAGATGAATGGAAAAACAGTTCGATGTCAAGCTGTTTCAAAATACACAAAAATAAAAAACAACATGGGATGGTCACAGCCACAAAGATTGAATGTAACTTGTAAGTTTAGCAAATATTTATTGTATAGACCAGTGGCTCTTAACCTGGGTTCGATCAAACCTCTGGGCTTCGATAGTGACGTTTCAGGGATTTGACGAAGGTCCAATGGTTCATACAAACTCAACAAACATTTGAGTCATATTTTTCTTTTAAATTAATTCCAGAATCTATTTAGTTTGTAACTTAAATAGACTTAAATTTAGTTTTGTAACTTAAATAGGCACGGGTAAGTTGGATTGTAACCATAGTTTCACTTCTGTGATGTAACAATGAACATAACAACTATTTGTACTCGCATAAGTTAAAATAGTAATTGCTGGGCACTTGTGTGAATTGAAAATTGTGCGTAGCCATGGCTGACATAAACAATCTGCACAAATGAACATTTCAAAACATATTTTTGCATGCTGTGGTGCAATCAATAGACATTACAGTGGCTATGCTAAATATGCACATTGTTGTTGGAATTTGTTCACGAATATACGATTATAAGAAGCAATCACTGGCAAATTTAACACATATATATTGACATTAGAATAAAATCATGTTGCAATAGCAAAAATATCAACGACATGTGTGATGTTTTTATGATTATATCCGAATCTTTTCTCTTATGGCACATTGCTAGTTTATATCATATTACAAATAACTAGTGCAGATTCTGGTCTGGTTTACAAAAAAACTGGCACTCGTTTTCAGCTGCAGTTCGATGTTTATAAATATCTGTTCTGGTGGCATTGGTGTACTGCGGTATTTAAAGCTCACACGGGCATCCTAACTATGAAATAATATGCGAATTCAAAATCTTGGACATGTAATTTCTACCCGATCCATCTTTAAACCATTGCATCTTTAAGTGCCGTAAATAAAAAACATAATAGCCTTGCATTCGAAACTGACTTTGCTTGGACACAGTAACCCAAATTCATTAAAATTGTGTTGGATTGAATTCAGTTCCTATTCCATTTCGTTTGCTATTTATGCTTATCTTATTCTTTATGTTATCGGGGTTCGATGAATGTTTGCAGAGGATCCAAGGGGTTCGGCGAGTTAAAAAAGTTAAGAACCAATGGTATAGACTGTCAAACCATTACATTCCACTGCAATTTATGGCAGTATAAGCTTATTCTGTCAGCTCAATCAAAATCAAATCTCAACAAATAATGTGGTTTTGCCCCATTAGCATTAATAGTTTTAGCTTTCATAATTTTAAATTGCTTAACAGCATAACAACTTGTACCACTTCAGCACCACCCTGGAGCTTGTTGGGTGTTTTTTAATGTGATTTGTCGACATTTCCATGAAAGAAAGATTCATCTATCTTTACTTTGTATCATAATGTCGAAAGCCAACATTTAGTTGTAGTTAGTGGTGTAAACTACATGTAATAAGAAATTTACAATGTGTTGTCAATTTAACAATGGTAGGTTACTTATTAATGACAGTTTAACCAATTTTTCTTGTCAATTGAAAAGGTTGTATGTCACAGATAAAAAGTTAAGTAAGTAAAGCAATGGCAGTTATTATGGGTTTAGAATCTGGACAAAGCCTACTTTAACCAGTGTATATTTATAGAAAACAAAACTGACCTTACCTTAAATGTTTCAAACTTCTATTTGTTATTATGAAAGGCTGCATTTTGTTTCTTTAAATCTTTATTCATATTAATGTAAAATTTACCCAACAATGTCATAAACATATAAAGTATCTCTCAATGCCATAACACATGGATGGCCACTTTTTTATATATCTGACAGATTTTTAACCTAATTCATTTTGCACAATCTGTTGGATTTAATAATGGGTGTCACATTTTTAACTACTTTTGAAAACCTTGTTTAGTCCTGGCTTGGTTATTTGAGTCTACCAGGTAGTTTATATGTACAAAAAGAATATTGTTGCATGTCTACTTAAAATGTTACCATTTTGAAGCATGTTTGGAATTGTTAACTGTATTTCTTGTCTGGAATATTTGTTCTTACTTCAATAGACAAATGTAACTATTGAGTTTAAACATTTTGGTTTTTGTGAGTTTGAAAAATAATGGTTGTTTCAAGTTTCAAGACAACATGGGTATTAGGGATTCAAATAAACAGTAATATGCATATGGAATAAGCCATTTTACTTGTTAGCTATTTAGTACATTACAAAAAAAATAAAAATTTCTGTGTTGTTTTTTAGACAATTTTAACGTTTAATTTTTGTATTTGGTTTAAAGATACAAAATATGCTTCTGGTAAAGCCTTCATTGTATTTAATAAACTTTCCAATATAATCAAAACTTTTAGTCACTTTGTACAGGAACTAAGTCACTAGGTTAACTGAGACAGTGAACAGTGTTTTGTTTATTGTAAAAAATGTCATAATTGTTGCTGCTTAAAAATTTTTTTTTAATTTTATGGTATATATCATTTGCAAAATTTAATGTTTGTCCAAATGGGCTAGTTATAATATTTTTTTATGTGCTTAAAAAAATAATGTTTAGGGGCTTTTTCGATTTTTGACCAATGCTGCAGCATGTCTTGCATTTTAGATCCTCCATCCATTTACAACATCTCAGCATATGGTTCACAAATGCAAAACATAAACCAGTACATATTTTATCGAAATGTCACTGTACATTTGACTTGCTTGGTTGATTCAAATCCCACTTCCACTTGTGTTTGGTTGTATGACAACTTGAATGGAAATGACACTGTATGCAATATTAGCAAAACATTTAATACTTCAACAAATGCAACCTGTGAAGCCTTTAATGGCATCGGCAACAAAACCACTAAAACCATAGAACTTGTGTCAGTCCCAATAGAGAGTAAGTTAGTCAGTTTACATTGGAATTATTTTTTTTGACATATTTTTTACACAGGGCAACCAATAATACTAGTTAATGGTGAAGCTGTTGAAAATAATAAAACACAACGCTTTAACGAAAGCAATGCTGTCAATTTCACTTGTACGGAGGATTTTCAGCCTTACCTAAATACAACATTTATGTGGAAAAAAGATGGAAGTATTGTTGCAAATGACAGCACATATAACTTTTATCATAAAAATTTAACAAGAATTGACTCTGGTACATATACTTGCCACACTTCTGATGAATTTGGAAAGTTTCAATCAAGTGTTATGATCGATGTATGGTGTAAGTAGCTGCTCCGTGTATGTTGTAGTAAAAAAAAATCAAAACTGCACTGAAGTTTGTGCCAACCTTGATCTAAAAGCTGAGAGTCTTCATTAATGTAAATGTTTGAAACTTCAAATTAATTTGGTAAATGTTAAGTGACTAATTTGTTTCATTTCACGCTGATGTAATAGAAAGCTAGCTTGCGATAAAAGCTGTAGATTGCACAAAAGTTCTTCGAGTTGTCTTTGAAACAGTTTCTTTACTGTCTGTGTTATTGTTTTTCCATGGTAGTCTGCAGGTTATATGGTCAGAACTTTTCAGTTGTTTTTTTTTTACCTCTGGTAGAACTGATTTTTGGTCAGTTAAGAATAAACATGTGTTTAGGAATATAAAAAGTATGAAAAATTGTGTATTTGAAGTAATCCAAACCTGGCAATGTGTTTTTGTTTTCATTGAACTTGTGTTGCATAAATAGTTAAATGTTGGAGGTCATTGTGTGCAGCTTTTTTATTTTTAGCGAGATATTTTTTTATTCATTGTAGTTCAGTGATGTGAAATGCATTTATCAGTATATTGGCTGTTTTAAGTATAATGTTGGATTGGTTTTCTCTTTAAAATGTGAACTGGTTGTAGCCACTATGATCCTTGTATTGTGAAGTCACATCCCAATCCACATGTGTTTGGTCTTAAGATAATGTGAATCAAAGCAACAGTTTGTATAGCTTAGATAGAAATTAAAACAATCTCATTCAGGAGAACTAATGACAATAATTAATGCCGAAAAAGTTGACAAGAATAGAACCAAGCTTTTTGATGAAAGCACTGCAGTTACTTTTAATTGTTCTGTGGACTGACACAGTTACCTTCATATAACCTTTAAATGTTCAAGAAATAGAAAAGCTGTTGAGATTGGTGTTAATGGGTATAACACTTTGTTAAGACAATGACATTTGTACATATGTGTGCGAGTCTTCTGATCAGTTTGGATTTTTTCAAACACTGGTGTACATTGATGTTTAGTGCAAGTTGGTGCTATTGAATTGCACAATTCTCTTCTTAAGTTACCTAATTAAAATATTGCAGATTTTATTGGTTTTGAAAACTGTGTATTGGGTAAACCTAATGTTTGGTGCTTTAAATGATTGTAAATCTTACTTAAACTTAAAAGTCCTATCTTCTTATTCCAAATATTTTGTTACATTTTGAAAAGTTATGGGATTACCAATGAAAGAAACTACTGAGTCTATAACAACTTAATGAATATGGTTTACTTTTTCCATTATAAATATTGCCTTCCTAATGTTAATGCCCTGAGTAAATTGTAGCATTTAGTCTTCATTACCTGGGTGGTTGCTTGTGATTTGTCAACATTTGCATCCTTCAAGGTTTACAGATAAAAAATATGTGCATTAGGAAAACTACTGTTTACTCCCGGCGTACATTCATTGTGATACTAATTCCTCATGTTCATCACATATTCCAAAAAAGTGTAAATTCTATCAAATGATTTCTTGAGTGAAGTTTGATAGTATCTGAAAAATGACATTTGTCTTCTTCGTTGTCTTATATGTTCATGTGTATTGCTATATCGTTTACTTGTTGATAAACAAGTTTTCTCATGCAAAAATAAGCTGGAAATTTAACACACTGAAAAGAAGATGTATGCCTGGAATGTGGCAGTAACAGTATTTTATCAGAAAAAAATGTTTGTTGATCATTTTGCATTTGTTGTATTCAGACCCACCTTCAATTTCCAACATCACTATACAGGGCTCATTTCAGCAAGTTGAAAACCAGTACATTATTCTTCGAAATAACAGTGTAACACTAAATTGCTTTGTGGAATCAAATCCCCAATCCACATGTGTTTGGTCGTATGATAACTTGAATGAAAGCAATGGTTCATGCAGCTTGGATAGACAATTTATTGATTCAACAAATGCAACTTGTGAAGCCACTAATGACATTGGTAATTCTGCCAACAAAACTATTTCAATTGTGTCAGTTCCAACATTGAGTAAGTCTCGTTGTTTGAGATATTGTTCAGTTGAAGTAATCCGCATGTAAACATTACTAGGACAACCAAAGATAACAATTAATGGACAGACAGTTGATGAAAACACAACAAAGCTAGTCAACCAAAGTGATGTTGTATTTTTTAATTGTACTATGGCCTACCAGAGTTATCTGAATACCACTTTTAAATGGACGAAAGATGTTGATGATGTGGTGGATATTAAAAATTATGCTGACATTTCATTCCAAAATGTTACAAAAAATGACAGTAGGACATATGTGTGTGAGTCTTCAGATGAGTTTGGAACTTTTCAAACAATGGTGTACATTGATGTTCAGTGTAAGTTGGCACTATGAGATGTTGCATGTTGTATAATTCTCTTCAGAATTTAACTTGGTTCACTACAGAAAATTGTTCATTTGGTAAACTTCATGTCAAAAAATAAAACTATTTAAAGTCAATTTAATTATGTTGCATTAGTTATAAGTTTGGTCTTTTTTGAGCAACTTGAAGCGTTTTGCTAAGGAGTTCCTTGGCTTAGTGGTTGCTTACTGATGTGATTTGTCAAGATATGCACCCTTAATTATTGATGTGAAAAAACTACATGTATCAGGAATATATTGTCTGTTAACTTCTCTTGTCCCAATGAAAACATATTACTGAGTATAAATAAACTGGCCCATATTGTTATTAACACTGTCATGTTAAAGACGTTTCGACAAAAACTTGACAAAAGTTTTGTCGAAACATCTTTAACATGACAGTGTTAATAACAATATGGGCCAGTCTATTTATACTCAGCATTATGAGAAAACATATTAGTTGTGTAAATTAATGTTAATTCTGATTTATTATGTATGTCAAAATGGACCATGAAACTGTAGTTTTAATATACAATCAGGGTGTCGATTTATGCCTTTTTCACCCTTCTAAGTGTTCGACATGCGACGCCACTGTTCGACACAGGCGGCGAGAATAAATGTTAAGTTACCGGTATACAGTACTATGAACAGATCAACGCTTTGTTATCCACAAATGTCCATAAATTGAATTACCATGATAACCTAATTGAGCTTAACAAACCGCCATGCCAATCTTGCAACATTCACATCGATCTTACTAGTTTTCTTTTTTCGAAGGTTGGATGCCAACGAATTTCCTATTAACATGTAGTTGTCAATTTTTTGCCATAGATGCTGGTGGCAAAAGTGGTTCGAAGATGTTGGTGCCAATAAAAGTCGTTTAATTTCAAACCGCAACCAATGATTTGGGGAGAAATTTGTAGCCCATTTCGAGTCACTGTTAAATAACAGCATTTAACTGAACGGTTACTTGTGTTGAAAACCTAATGGCATCATTGTTTGGGCCCATCCAAGATAAATTTGTCTGTTGAGATTGCTAAATAAACGCCACCGCAATAAAAATAAAAAACAACATGGGATGGTCACAGCCACAAAGATTGAATGTAACTTGTAAGTTTAGCAAATATTTATTGTATAGACCAGTGGCTCTTAACCTGGGTTCGATCGAACCTCTGGGCTTCAATGGCGACGTTTCAGGGGACTCGACGAAGGTCCAATGATTCACAAAACTCAACAAACATTTCAGTCATATTTTTCTTCTAAATTAATTCCAGAAACAAAAATATTTAGGTTCGTAACTTAAGTAGGCATAGATAGATTGAATTGTAACCATAGTTTCACTTCTGTGATCTAACAATGAACATGACAACTAATTGTACTCGAATGAGTTTAAGATAGTAATTGCTGGGGACTTGGCGTGAATTGAAAATCGTTCGTAGCCATGGCTGACATAAACAAACTGCACAAATGAACATTTTGAAACATATTTTTGCATGCTGTGGTGCAATCAATAGACATTACAGTGGCTATGCTAAATATGCACATTGTTGTTGGAATTTGTACACGAATATACGATTATAAGAAGCAATCACTGGCAAATTTAACACATATATATTGACATTAGAATAAAATCATGTTGCAATAGCAAAAATATCAACGACATGTGTGATGTTTTTATGATTATATCCGAATCTTTTCTCTTATGGCACATTGCTAGTTTATATCATATTACAAATAACTAGTGCAGATTCTGGTCTGGTTTACAAAAAAACTGGCACTCGTTTTCAGCTGCAGTTCGATGTTTATAAATATCTGTTCTGGTGGCATTGGTGTACTGCGGTATTTAAAGCTCACACGGGCATCCTAACTATGAAATAATATGCGAATTCAAAATCTTGGACATGTAATTTCTACCCGATCCATCTTTAAACCATTGCATCTTTAAGTGCCGTAAATGAAAAACATAATAGCCTTGCATTCGAAACTGACTTTGCTTGGACACAGTAACCCAAATTCTTTAAAATTGTGTTGGATTGAATTCAGCTCCTATTCCATTTCGTTTGCTATTTATGCTTATCTTATTCTTTATGTTATCGGGGTTCGATGAATGTTTGCAGAGGATCCAAGGGGTTCGGCGAGTTAAAAAAGTTAAGAACCAATGGTATAGACTGTCAAACCATTACATTCCGCTGCAATTTATAGCAGTATAAGCTTATTCTGTCAGCTCAATCAAAATCAAATCTCAACAAATAATGTGGTTTTGCCCCATTAGAATTAATAGTTTTAGCTTTCATAATTTTAAATTGCTTAACAGCATAACAACTTGTACCACTTCAGCACCACCCTGGAGCTTGTTGGGTGTTTTTTAATGTGATTTGTCGACATTTCCATGAAAGAAAGATTCATCTATCTTTACTTTGTATCATAATGTAGAAAGCCAACATTTAGTTGATAGTTAGTGGTGTAAACTACATGTATTAAGAAATTTACAATGTGTTGTCAGTTTAACAATGGTAGGTTACTTATTAATGACAATTTAACCAATTTTTCTTGTCAATTGAAAAGGTTGTATGTTACAGATAAAAAGTTGTTTCGTTAGACTATTGTCTTAAGTAAAACCAATGGCAGTTATTTTGGGTTTAGAATCTGGACAAAGCCTACTTGAATTTTAACCAGTGTATATTTATAGAAAACAAAACTGACCTTACCTTAAATGTTTCAAACTTCTGTTTGTTATTATGAAAGGCTGCATTTTGTTTCTTTAAATCTTTATTCATATTAATGTAAAATTTAACCAACAATGTCATAAACATATAAAGTATCTCTCAATGCCATAACACATGGATGGCCACTTTTTTATATATCTGACAGATTTTTAACCTAATTCATTTTGCACAATCTGTTGGATTTAATAATGGGTGTCACATTTTTAACTACTTTTGAAAACCTTGTTTAGTCCTGGCTTGGTTATTTGAGTCTACCAGGTAGTTTATATGTACAAAAAGAATATTGTTGCATGTCTACTTAAAATGTTACCAATTTGAAGCATGTTTGGAATTGTTAACTGTATTTCTTGTCTGGAATATTTGTTCTTACTTCAATAGACAAATGTAACTATTGAGTTTAAACATTTTGGTTTTTGTGAGTTTGAAAAATAATGGTTGTTTCAAGTTTCAAGACAACATGGGTATTAGGAATTCAAATAAACAGTAATATGCATATGGAATAAGCCATTTTACTTGTTAGCTATTTAGTACATTACAAAAAAAATAAAAATTTCTGTGTTGTTTTTTAGACAATTTTAACGTTTAATTTTTGTATTTGGTTTAAAGATACAAAATATGCTTCTGGTAAAGCCTTCATTGTATTTAATAAACTTTCCAATATAATCAAAACTTTTAGTCACTTTGTACAGGAACTAAGTCACTAGGTTAACTGAGACAGTGAACAGTGTTTTGTTTATTGTAAAAAATGTCATAATTGTTGCTGCTTAAAAATTTTTTTTTAATTTTATGGTATATATCATTTGCAAAATTTAATGTTTGTCCAAATGGGCTAGTTATAATATTTTTTTATGTGCTTAAAAAAATAATGTTTAGGGGCTTTTTCGATTTTTGACCAATGCTGCAGCATGTCTTGCATTTTAGATCCTCCATCCATTTACAACATCTCAGCATATGGTTCACAAATGCAAAACATAAACCAGTACATATTTTATCGAAATGTCACTGTACATTTGACTTGCTTGGTTGATTCAAATCCCACTTCCACTTGTGTTTGGTTGTATGACAACTTGAATGGAAATGACACTGTATGCAATATTAGCAAAACATTTAATACTTCAACAAATGCAACCTGTGAAGCCTTTAATGGCATCGGCAACAAAACCACTAAAACCATAGAACTTGTGTCAGTCCCAATAGAGAGTAAGTTAGTCAGTTTACATTGGAATTATTTTTTTTGACATATTCTTCACACAGGGCAACCAATAATACTAGTTAATGGTGAAGCTGTTGGAAATAATAAAACACTACATTTTAACGAAAGCAATGCTGCCAATTTCACTTGTACGGAGGGTTACCAGTTTTATCTAAACACAACATTTAAGTGGAAAAAAGATGGAATTGCAAATGACAGCACATATAACTTTTATCATAAAAATTTAACAAGAATTGACTCTGGTACATATACTTGCCAAACTTCTGATGACTATGGAAAGTTTCAATCAAGTGTTATCATCAATGTACAGTGTAAGTAGCTGCTCCGTGTATGTTGTAGTAAAAAAAAAATCGAAACTGCATTGAAGTTTATGCATTTGCCAACCTTGATCTAAAAGCTGAGAGTCTTCATTAATGTAAATGTTTGAAACTTCAAATTAATTTGCTAAATGTAAAGTGAATAATTTGTTTCATTTCACGCTGATGTAATAGAAAGCTAGCTTGGAATAAAAGCTGTAGATTGCACAAAAGTTCTTCGTGTCTTTGAAACAGTTTCTTTACTGTTTGTTTTATTGTTTTTCCATAGGAGTCTGCAGGTTATATGGTCAGAACTTTTCAGCTTTTTTTACCTCTGGTTGAATTGATTTTTGGTCAGTTGAGAATAAATATGTGTTTAGGAAAATAAAAAGTATGAAAAATTGTGTATTTGAAGTAATCCAAACCTGGCAATGTGTTTTTGTTTTCATTGAACTTGTGTTGCATAAATAGTTAAATGTTGGAGGTCATTGTGTCCAGCTTTTTTATTTTTAGCAAGATGTTTTTTTATTCATTGTAGTTCAGTGATGTGAAATGCATTTATCAGTATATTGGCTGTTTTAAGTATAATGTTGTATTGGTTTTCTCTTTAAAATGTGGACTGGTTGTAGCCACTATGATCCTTGTATTGTGAAGTCACATCCCAATCCACATGTGTTTGGTCTTAAGATAATGTGAATCAAAGCAACAGTTTGGGTAGCTTAGACAGAAATTTAAACTTTCTCATTCAGGAGAACTAATGATAATGCTTAATGGCGAAAAAGTTGACAACAATACAACCAAGCTTTTCAATGAAAGCACTGCTGTTACTTTTAATTGTTCTGTGGACTGACACAGTTACCTTCATACAACCTTTAAATGTTTAAGAGATAGAAAAGCTGTTGAGATTGGTGTTAATGGGTATAACACTTTATTAAGAAAATGGCATTGGGACATATGTGTGCAAGTCTTCTGATTAGCTTGGAATTTTTCAAACACTGGTGTACATTGATGTTTAGTGCAAGTTGGTGCTACGGCATTGCACAATTCTCTTCTTAAGTTAACTACTCAAAATATTGCAGATTTTATTGGTTTTGAAAACTGTGTATTGGGTAAACCTAATGTTCAGTGCTTCAAATAATTGTGTTTAAAGTAAATCTTACTTAAACTTAAAGTCCTATCTTCTTATTCCAAATATTTTGTTACATTTTAAAAAGTTATGGGATTACCAATGAAAAAAATACCACTGAGTCTATAACAACTTAATGTAAATGGTTTACTTTTTCCATTTTAAATATTGCCATCCTCATGTTAATGCCCTGAGTAAATTGTAGCATTTAGTCTTCATTACCTGGGTGGTTGCTTGTGATTTGTCAACATTTGCTTTCTTCCACAGTTTTACTGATAAAAAATTTATGGATTAGGAAAACTACTGTTTACTCCCGGTGTACATTCATTGTGATACTAATTCCTCATGTTCATCACATATTCCAAAAAAGAGTAAATTCTATCAAACGATTTCTTGAGTAAAGTTTGATAATATCTGAAAAATGACATTTGTCTTCTTCATAGTCTTATATGTTCATGTATATTGCTATATAGTTTACTTGTTGATAAACAAGTTTTCTCATGCAAAAATAAGCTGGAAATTTAACACATTGAAAAGAAGATATATGCCTGGAATGTGGCAGTAATGGGTATTTTTATCAGAAAAAAATGTTTGTTGATCATTTTGCATTTGTTGTATTCAGACCCACCTTCAATTTCCAACATCACTGTACAGGGCTCATTTCAGCAGGTTGTGATTTGTCCAGATTTGTACCCTTAATTATTGATGTGAAAATACTACATGTATCAGGAATACTATTGTCTGTTTACTTCTCTTATCCCAATAAAAAGGACATTAGTTGTGTAAATTAATGTTAATTCTGATTGGTTATGTCTGTCAAAATGGACCATGAAACTGTAGTTTTAATAGACAATCTTAAAATATAAAGTTTGATAATGTCTGAAAAATGACATATGTAATAAAAACAACGGTGACGTTTGATGTTTTATAGATTTAAATGTCAGTGTAAGTTGCAATATAAATTAACAAGTTCTTTCATGCAATAATGTTCTATAAGACAATCTTGAAACTAAAGTTTAATTCTTTCTGAAAAAGGACATTTGTGATAAGTTTATAAACAAGAGCTGAATTGAACATGAATTTGTGTGTTTGTTAAAAAAAAAAAATTTGATACAAATTAACAAGTTCTCTCATGCAAAAATAATGTTCAAATTCCAAACTTATAAATTGCAATCAAATGCATTTTGAAATGGGTATAACTACATATTTCACAGAATTTTGCTTGTTGATTGTTTTTTGTTTGTTGTATTCAGATCCACCATCAATTTCAACCCACATCACACCACAGGGGTTATTTCAACAAACTGAAAACCAATATATTATTTTGCGAAACATAAGTATAAGCTTAAATTGCTCTGTGGATTCAAATCCCCCATCCAAATGTGTTTGGTCATATGATAACTTGAATGAACACAACAATTCATGCAGCATAAGCAGAGTATTTAGTAATTCAACAAATGCAACTTGTCAAGCCACTAATGGCATTGGTAATTCTACCAGTCCAACCATTTCAATTGTTTCAGTTCCAACATTGAGTAAGTTAACTTTGAAGTTAGTTTTTGAATTTATACATTTTTTCTTTTAAAACATTCTTATTCAGGACAACCAAAGATAACAGTTAATGGCGAAACAGTTGATAACAATACAACAAAGCTTCTCAATGAAAGCAATGCTGTTAAATTTAAATGCACTGTTGATTACCAAAGTTATCTTGGTACAATCTTTAAATGGACAAAAGATGGGATTGATGTTGAGATAGATGTTAATAATGATAGCATTTTGCCAAAAAATGTTACACCAAATGACACTGGTACATATGTATGCAAGTCTTCTGATGAGTTTGGAAGTTTTCAAACAAGGGTTAACATTGATGTTCAGTGTAAGTTTGCACCATAGAAAGTTTGCATGTGGTGTTAATTTGAAATAGTTTGTCCATTCAAATCTGCATGTTTCCATATTTCTCTTAAAAACAGAGTGTTGTTTGACATGTTGCGTAAATAATTTGTTTTGGAAGCTATTGCAAAATGTAGAATTTGGTAGAAATCTTAACCGACCCAAATTTGTTCTGTTTAAGATTAACTACACCTTTGAGTGTATTAATAGAATACCTTAACTGTGCTAGTGTATGGTATCTAGTGAATGAATAATTTATCATTAAATTTGTTTTGTGTTTTATGTCTTGCTTAACCTGTTAATAAGTGGGTGTTTTGTGAAGGTTTCTATTGGTTGCATT
Source organism: Ascidia mentula (assembly GCF_947561715.1). Classification (NCBI taxonomy): domain Eukaryota; kingdom Metazoa; phylum Chordata; class Ascidiacea; order Phlebobranchia; family Ascidiidae; genus Ascidia; species Ascidia mentula. Next base: position 1,066,493 of record NC_138569.1, read on the forward strand.
AGTTCTATTCCAAAAACATGTTCATATTTTTTACAACCTACTCCTGTAGTCCAAGCATAACTGTAGACATTTCATCATAGAACAGGTCTTTTGTAAAATTACTGCAACTGTTTCTTTTATCTTTATATCCCTTATTTAAACCTTTACACCTCATGTAGAAATTACCTGGTTTTTAAGATTGGTTATATAATGTAATTACAAGTATTAGAAATGTTTCCAACTATGTGTGTAGCATGTGGAAAGTTTCATTGCAACTAATAATCTATTAGGAGGATTTTTCTTCTGCTTGTGATTATTTTCAGTTTCATAAATCTGAAAACGTGAAATAACACACGAGGACGTCATGTAACATGTATAATATTAAAATTTGCAAAAATACCATTACTTGCTTTATAATCAGAAAAAGCTAGAAACTCTATTGGTACAAGTTGCAGATTTTTCTTCATTAAACAATTTGTGCTATATGTGCATTAAAGCCAATGAATGATTGAGCACTTAGCACAATGCTAATGATTACAATTAGACATTTTATGAATCATGTGTGAATTTACATTTGGTTTACACTATTTCAAATGATAATTGTATATATTTTGTTATTGTGCTAATGTTGGCTTTACAAGTTAATTAATTTTATAGACCAACCATACACTGTCGGCAATGTGAACTGCCAACCAAACCAACCATGTAATATTATAGTGTATTCAAATCCTCCACCTTATGCTTCTGTTTTAATATCACCAGGTTTGTAGGGCTTGAATACTTGCCATATCTTAACATTTGATTTATAAATATATATTTTTAGGAGGTGGAAATGAAACTCTTGCCTGGTTGTCAAGTACTCCACCGGTTTACACATATCAAATTAAGGTAAATTATGTTGTTAAACAGTAGGGAATCATTTATTTGTTCTTGTAAGTTGCATTAAAGGTAGTATAATATTAAACGAAGGTTAACCTTTAATCCCATAATGGTTGGTTTACTTTAGTTGAGGCCAGTTACCAATACTTATTTAATACGAAATGTGCCCATAAGGTTGACTTAAATAATAGATGTAGGAAAATGTGATAATTTAACATATATCCCAAAATAAATTTAAAATAATATAGTTTCATTGCTGTATGTTGAAAGTAGTGCAACAAACTATGCACAGTGAGTTCTTTGTAATCCTAGTTTGGTTATTTTGCTGTAGAAGCCAGCAGGAACCTACACTTTGGAAGTTACAAATTCAATTGGAACAAGCTCGATCACAATAACAATACCTGCAATCACTACCAGCCAACTGGGAATGATTATTGGAATATCTGTGGCAGCTGTTGTTGTTGTGATTCTTGCAATAATACTTGCAGTATTTTGTTTCAAAAGATCAACAGGTAAGTGTGAAATTGTAACATGTTTTATAATGTTGGGTTATTAAACCCAGAGTTTTTGTTTCATATTAATGTTGTTAACTTGCAGATTACAAAATGAAAGGAACACCTGCAAAGGTTTCACTTGGAGCACCTGCTTATTTAGACACACATGTGTATGAAAACACACCTCCACAACCTAATACACCCACATACGAAAACACACCTGAGTATCAGAATGTGGCAGCTTATCAAAACACAACTGGAAACCAAAGTGCATCAGCCTATGAAACATTTGGTCCCAGTTAAGAAACACTTTAAATATAGATTTGAGAGAGAATGCGAATGTACTGACCACTACTACATTCTAGAATTATATTTGGTTTGATTTGATTTAAAGAAAACCGTGGTTAACCTGTGCTTCCAAAAAGAAATTTATGTTGATTCTCGTTTGGAATAATCCCCGACCGGTTTGTTTTGTTTTCATGTTTTTTTCTCTGATAGTTTATAATGAGTTCACTTATTGTCCATCACTGTGTTTTTTTAAAATTGTTATTAAATGAATGTGATCTTCGTTGCGTACAGTTTCTATTGCAAGGATTTTGGTTTCGCCAACCTATAGTAAGCAATAGGAGAATAGGCGGAAATTGAGTGATTCATTACAAAGTGCTATTTAAACCAGGAATACTTCCTTGTTAAGAGGAAAACTGTTCTCAGATAAATGGCCAAGAATTTAGAAATTTAAACAGCACCCGACGAATTTACAATTGAAAATTACAACGATATCGAAAAAATATTCTTTCTTTGTAAATTTTAGATTCCTTAAACGTTGTATGCAAGAATGACATGTGACGCCGTATGTGTACAATATCCTTAGTTTGGGGTTCAAGTCCGCACCAACAAGGGTCAGACGATAATCCTTACCAATTTAACTTGCCTAATTTCTTCTGACGATTTATTAAAAACAGTTTTTCCGAAACCAACCACCCAAAATATCTACACAAAGGTCGATACACAATACAAATTTTCATAACACTTTCATAACAAAAGTATTTGTACTCACTCAAGGTTATTGTCCAAATATTGAATCAAATGCAGTGTCAAAATGTAGACTGTTTGTTACACTGACGCCGAAATTTCTATAGATTACGCAACGTGATATAACGAACGTGTGTAGAGTTTTAATGTTTGTGCATTCGTTTCATATTCGTTCTTTCCCATACTTAAAAGACTTTTGGAAGATTTTAAAGCATATACTGTATTGTATAAAAATTCCGTTTTATCTGCCTCTTACACGTCATAAATTGTTTGGTGTGACAGCTTTGGCTTTAATTTCTTGAAATTGTGTATTGTATTTTTGTGTACACTGTTGTAATTTTCCCGGATTTATGGCGATTTAATCCATTGCTACAATCACTGTGCCGCTTACTTTGTGATCAAACTAAGGTGATCAATATGAAGTAGCGTTTTTACGTTAAAACAACATGCTTGGTGACGAATACGCGAAAGGCGGTGGTTTACAGGCATGGACTTCTTTTCTTTATAGCACTTTCGTGTTCGCCAGAAAGCATGTGCATTGTGTGTTTTGCTTTCTTGACTATCCACCACCTTCTTTGCTACCAATGTAATAAGTTTATGGAGAACACGAAGCTGAACCTTTGGAGTTGCACAAACATAGTTTTTTAATACGTACTGTGATGCATTTTATCCGACCGCATTATACAACAAATTGCTTCACTTTTGGAACAAGAAACAGTACAGTGTCACAAATACTTTTTAGTTTGCAAAAAAACAGGGTGTATCATTAAACTAAAACGACTTAGTTGTCGTTTATTAAATTCCTACATGTGAATCAAGGACAGTGATGACAATGCTGAGTTTGAATCATTGTTATAACGCAGCTTTAATTGCTGTGATTAATACTTGGTTGTCACCGGATAGTTCAATAGGTTACTGTGCGCTGATGCAACCAAGATATGCTTCGACATCATACAGTCAACCAGGAAGCATTTCTATTACATTTTAACGCCTTTCAAAGCGTTACAAAGAGTGCAATGACGCCAAGCTTTATCATTGCCCAGTGGTCACACAAATCTATAGTACGCACATATTCATCCCAGTGTATTGTTAAGTTGTTTTTCCCGCAGAAAATTCGCAACTTAGCCTTAAATAAATAAAATATTTTGCTTCATTTTCAAGCCACAAAGTTTGGTTAACCATTTTTATCCGAAAAAGTTGGTTTTAATTAATTGCTTGACGTAATAATGTCACACACACAGGATATGTACAGGAAAACTAGGAAATGGTCATACATACGTTTATGTGTTGTTTGCTAAGGCATATGGGATGATAGGTTGTGTAAAATGCTCATAATACACATGGTTCATGTACAGGGTGGATATGGGTGTTTAAACAATCGACTACTTTCACTTTCTCGGTGAGAGCCTTTTTTAGAATTCAGGATCACCGTATCAGTCACTGCACAATTGCGACAGAGTTATGTCTGCCACGTAGACAAATTTTTAGACCAAATCTGGAATATTAAGGCACTTTTTCTTCTGAAAAAAACTTTACGAAAAAATTCGCACTAAACACAACTTTTAAACTGAACTAGCAGAGCAAGAATAATTGTGAAACGTAGCTAATATATGTTTTTTTGTTGCACTAAAAGCTCTTTCAGGTGTCAATTTCGCCTTTAAATCATGTACAATGTCACGCCGATTTATAGTTATGTATCTCAGAACTGAAAATTCCAAATCTAAGAAAAAGTATGAACGGAAATATATATATTTATTTATTTTTTATTTTTTTTTTTTATTGAAAAAGGACGCTATAAGGCGTACAATTGAAGAAAAGGCTGAGCAAGAAGACAAAAAACAATGGTTAAACACAATGGCGAGAAATCAGCAAAAGAGAGTCAAGTTATTTGGGTATATGCTTCAAGCAGCGTAGGACCACTTTCTTCTGTAATAATTCGTTTCGCTACGGTATTTTTCACTGGCGATGTTTAGTTCTATAGATCTTGTTTTTTCAACATATTTACGAATTCTGTTATTGTTGGTTTCCTCTTACCGTATTTGCATCGATAAATCACAAATCTGGCACAAAGAAGAGCGCAATTTAAAAAGCATTCAAAAATATTGTTATTTTCATGTCTACCAAACAATAAAAGAAAAATACAAAGGTACACGAAGTTTAGCGCTTAGCCAACTGCATACATTTTCCCAGTAATGTGCTGCAATAGGGCAATTTACAAATAAATGTAAAACAGTTTCCTCGGCATTTTCGCAAAAGACACATGAACCTGATTCTATAAACTTCAGATCTTTTAACTTTTTATTGGTCACAATGGCCCTGAGATTTAGCTTAATTTGAAAACTTATTAATTTAGTTTCCACTGTAGCTTGCGGTATATTTTTATATATTTGCCTCCAAGGTACTCTGTCATTGACTAAGGATTCCCATACAGCTTGTGCTTTGGGTTGAATTAAATTGGCGGTTTGAAGCCACGAATACAAAGCCTTTGTGCTCTCGCAATGTGTCAAGATATTTTTTAAAACGTCTGTTAGGTTTTTATGTGAAGGCACTGGTCCATTGTCCCACTCCTCGGGCATGCATGCTATAAGCTTGAGAAACTTAGTGAAATCTGTTGTACTTAGGTCAAGACTAAATTTTGTAGTAAGTGCATCATATTTCAAATATTCCCCATTGTGGTCTAGTAGGTCGTTGTGGGCCATTACTCCCGCATCTATAAATGTTTCGAAATAGAAGGGTTTACTGCGTTTTTTTAATGCTTTGTTGAGCCAGAGAGGTCTGTTGCATGCGTGGTCGGGGTTTTTGCTCGGGATTGATTTCGCAATGTTTATGTTACAACGGAGGGTTCTCAATGGGATGATGCTCCTCAAGATTGTACTTGATGGGCCGACCGTCGCGTTTAAAAGTGTCTCCAATCTGTTTGGGTGTAAGAATGGAGTTTGAAGACCCGTTATATTTTTTGTTTCCTCGCAAAATAATTCCCTGAGCGCTTTAAATTTTAGAGCCAACATATAGTTCTCAATATGTATCATGCCCGCCCCACCGTTATCCAAACTTTTACACAGGTTCACTCTTTTAATTCGTTCCCAAGATGAGCCCCATATAAATTTAAATAAGGCTCGGTCGATTTTACAAATGCACTTTTTTGGGATGATCACTGGTAGGACGCACAGTTTATATGTCAATAGAGGTATAATGAGACTCTTAGCTATTGTTATTTTGCCGAGAAGGGTTAATCCTCTGGTCGCCCAAAGGTTCATTACTATGTTCGCTTTTTTTAGTGCCGGAGAAAAGTTTAGTTCGATAAGTTCCTCATCTTTGTATTTTCTAAGTGGTATTATAACCCCAAGGTACTTAATAGATTCCGAGGGCCATTGAAGACCATCCTTTTGAAATGGTTTGTGATGGTTTGAGCGATTTGGACCTATGAAAAAGGCACAGGACTTTTCCATATTTACTTTGCAACCCGTCATTTCGCCGAACTCCTCTAAAATTTGAAAGATTTTGGTGAAATCCGCATCAGAACCTTTAGTAAAAACGAGTGTATCATCCGCAAATAAGGATGTTTTGTATTCTTTGTCGTTTAGTCGTATGCCTTCAAAATCACCCTGTCTAAGCGCAGTTGCTATAGGCATTCGATGCAGAGCACGAATAACGTTGGGGAGAGTGGGTCTCCCTGTCTGACGCCACGTTCTATGTCAAAAGATTCTGAGAGAAAGTTGCTATTGGTGACTCTCGCAGAGGCATTTTGGTAAAAGCATTTAATGAGATTGACAAATCTGACTCCGAACCCGAACGCAGAGAGAGTTGCGTAGATAAATTCCCACCTTAAAGTGTCAAAGGCTTTATAAATATCTAAAGACAGTACTGCCCCAGGAACGCGGTAATGGTCCGTACTGTCAATCATGTCGAACAGCAACCGGATATTTGTTCCTATATAGCGGTGTGGAAGAAAGCCGTTTTGGTCGTTGGATACGATATCGTCGATAACACCGCGTATTCTTGTGTTAATCACTTTGGCGGCGATCTTATAGTCAACGTTTAGCAGGGTTATTGGGCGATAATTTTGGGCCTGTAAAAGGTCTTTCCCTGGTTTGGGAATTAGGGTGATGAGTCCTTCAGATTGGCTCGCGGACATTTTACCGGTTTCAACCGTAAACTTCCATGCATTTAGGTAGACCAGTTTGATATCATCCCAAAATGTCTTGTAAAATTCAACCGGGAAGCCATCCAAGCCTGGCGATTTGTTTTTTTGCATGGTTTTAATCACATTTAAAAATTCCGCTTCCGTTGTCTCCTCATTCAGTTTTTCCGCTTGTCCGCAAGTGATTTTTGGCAGCGCGAGCTTTTCTAGGTTACTTGTCAGCAGGGTGTTTGGAGTCGAACATGGAGGTTTCTCATACAAAGCCAGCTAGGTTATTCAGTATTAATTTATGGTCAGTGGATATAGTCCCGTTGATCAATAATCTAGAGATGTTTTTTTTGCGACATGTCGTTTTTCTAAGTTCAGGAAGTATTTTGTGTTTTTTTCTCCTTCTTCTGCCCAACGTACCCTACTCCGAATAATAGCACTTGTTGTTTGTCGCTCTAAAAGGGTGTCCAAGTTTCCTTTAGCTTTTGAAAGTGCTTCGACTCGCTTCTGTTTATCGTCCCCTTGAAGGTTGGTTATCTCAGTTTCCAGTGACGTAATTTGCTTCTCTAAGGCGTTATGTTTGACGGTTAATTTGCGCTTTAGTACGGCCGCAAATCGGATCGACTCACCCCGAATTACTGCTTTTAATGCGTCCCATCTGGTGTGGGGATTTGTGTCTGTTTCTGGGTTTTCAAGAATGAAGTTGTTGATGACTTTCCTGATTGTTGCCCTGTATTTTTCATCTTTTAAATGCATAGTATTTAGCTTCCAGTAGCCCCTTCCTTTCGGAGATGGGTTTATTGCAACATCTAAGGTTAGCACACTGTGATCTGACATAATTCCTGGGACAATGTCAACGTTTACTACGTCGCTAATTAAGCTGCGATCGACAAGAAAAAAGTCAATTCGTGATAGTGACAGTGGCGATTTCTGAGTGCGGGAGAATTTTTTTGTTGAGGGAAATTTAAATCGAAAAATGTCGGTAAGATTCGAGTGTTGCATGTAGTTTTGTAAGGCCTCCTTTGCTCGTTTGTTGGGGTGATGGGCGTTTCCGGTTTTATCAAGTCTTGGGTCAAATGCTAGGTTAAAATCCCCCCCCCCATTATAACTGGCGCACCAGAAAAGTTTGACAGTTCTGCGAATAGGTTGTGGAAATATTCTGGGGAGTCGTTGTTGGGTGCGTAAACATTAGCTAGGGTTATTGTTTTGGAGTTAATTTCTATTTCAGCCAAAATGAATCGGCCATCGCGATCGGATACGGTTTTTTTTAACGTATAAGAGAGACCTTTGTTGAACAGGATTCCTACTCCCCTGCTGCTCCTATTGCCATGTGACCAAATAGCTTCCCCGCCCCATTCTAGTTGCCATAATTTCGCGTTGTCAGGACTGGAATGGGTCTCTTGCAAAAAAGCAATGTGACACTTGCGACGCAAAAAGTTAAACACCGATTTTCGTTTAATAGTCTTGTTTAGGCCCCGAACATTAAAGGAAACAATATGGGACGCCATTATGACATTATTTAATATTTTTTCAGTCCAATCTCGATGTCCCACTCAAATTCCATGCCACACGGACAACGAAAGGGTTCGCCAGGGTTTATGAGCTGCGCAAATACTTTGCCACAGTCACAGTTAATTATTTTATGTTTACACACAGCATCACAACAATCAATGCTCATCGTTGACTTAGGGACGCGATTCATCGCGTTACATACACATATGATAGAGTACCTTTCGCATTGGATACATTCGAAGGTGCCCTCCTCCTTTCGGAATTCTGGTTGAAAGTCCTGACAACATGGCATAAGCCGCATTGTGCTTCGACATGTCGGACGGAAATATAAAATATCTCTTACGGTAAATACATTCTTAACGCTCTCTAGCGGATAAATAATATTCGCTAAAGTCACATTTTTACAAAGTGAGATACTAAAAAACCTAAGTTGGGAAATTTCGTAACAGCCGACCAACTGCACAAATAGGTTAGTTTGTTACAAGTAAACAGATAAAAAAACACGCATAGTTAGAAATTTTGTTTTCAAGGTCCTCTGCAATAATGACCTGTCGGCTGTTTGGCTTGTCTGTCGGTAAACGTTGCTGAGTCTTGTGACTTATATAGGGACCCAATATTTTCATGAAATGTTCCACCTCCTGAAAGAACAGTGGTCCAAAAGGCACTTCTTTAGCAACCAGCTTTGCACAGAATGTGTAGACGAGGAATGGATCTTTCATGAAACCACAAATGGCTTTTCCCTTAAACCATAGGTCGGGAACCTATAGCTGGCGAGCCAGATGTGGTTCTTTTGATGATGACATCTGGCTCGCAGATACATTTAAGTTGGAACTTTCAATAAAACTTTTTTTGTAATATTTCATAACGTAACAATCCATTTGTAACAATCAACCACAACAATCCGATAAAATTCGCATTAACTGTAAAGTGTTACCAAAGAGTAAACTCAGACATTTACCGTTTTTGTAAGGTTTTGCCTAAAATGCACACGTTAATTGCATTAAGTGTTGAAAATTTTATATGGTTCTCACAGAAATACAATTAAAAATATGTATAGCTTCCATGACTCCCTTAGCCAAAAAGGTGCCCGATCTCGGCTTTAAACGATTCATTTTTCTGTAAATTCATTCTGTAGACTGACCATGCACCAAGTAACTGATTTGATTCAAATTGACCCGATTCGAAATGTCCAAAATCTACTAAAACCCGAAAGACGCTAAAGTGCGCATTAGCAACAGCACATGAATATTTGCTCTGTCAATCATTAAATTAACCCTCATGCATCACTGGTTACTTTGTTACGTCATCCTTGTGACAGAGGGCAGAATACAAGGTAGGCATTTCCCTCCGACAAAATTTGTTTTCATAGAAATACAAATATGCGTCCTTCGTGTTTGAAACCCCTGGAAAACCAAGAAAACAGGTGGTGCGACTAACCTTTGCAATTTAAACTATTTTTTCCAGTGGGAAAAACTTGCAAAGTTCACAATATTTCTCCTGTGCCTAAATATGTTGAATCCCAGTAACTTACCGTCCTCCACGTTTACATTGTCCGACCGATAAGGGCATCAAATTTGATAAATATATTTAACGTTTATAGCTAGGCAGATTTAGCAGTTGGCTTGAAGCTATACCTCTATAGAGTTTCACTTCGCATATCTATTGACTTCAATTCAGGTGATTTTGATGACTTGGGTGAATGCTTTTATACCTGGAGTTATAATGTGAAGTCAAATGACGCGGTCGAACGTTTGAACAGACGCCTTTAAAGCAGCCCCAAGATCTTTATGACGATTTAGTTTAGTTATGCTTGGAATTCGTAACGCTGACTTTGATTGTTCTGCTTCTGAATTAATTTTTGGTCAACTCACAGATTGCCTTGTGAGTATTTTTAAAGTACAGCCATTAGATGGCATTAGTTCCGAATATGCGAAGCAGCTTTCTTCTTTCGCGAAAGACATCAGATTTCGACTGGAAGTTTGGTGCGCTATCGTGACTAACTCGAATATTTACTATTAGTTCTATGGTTGCAAGTCACTGAAAATATGACATACAATCTGCTTTTGTCTACACTTGCTGCATGTGTGTTGTGTATACATATCTGAAATGTCAGTGATATATGTATATGTGGCTTACGTAACGACTAATAAAGAATTCCGTAACTCGATGGGCAATTTTACTGTGTCGAGCACGCTGAAGGGTTTGAATGGTTTGTATCACCATGAACCATCATCAAGTCTGGCAAGAAAATCTTGGTCTCACATGATGTTGGCTGCGGGTCTCGTCACCGATGATCTGTTCTTTGACCTAAAAGCGGCCTGAGACCGAAAACCATGATCTTTGAGGCCACATGTTGTTATGCATGAGACCGCATTGCGATCTGCGTTAGACCGAACGTTTGAATCTGCCTATTTGTGGAACAGTCAATATACAGGGCGATATCAAAGACAAAGAAATACTTAAACAACAAAGAAATACTTGCAGCAATTACGCGACAAAGGAGACTCAGATGAAGTAGCGCAGGTTGAAAGACGTAACGCAAGCGAGATAACTAGCGGAGGCGACACAATACACGGGTGTAAATGTAAAAGAGTTCAAAGCATTTTCGAAAAAATAAGTTCAAACAAAATATTAAAAGGTATCGAATTATGACAAGCCGAATTCCCTACACAGCTTCCCCACCGGACAAGCGTTTTCCTAAAATTGATTCATGCGCGCGCAGTTATCAACGTCCTTTACATATGTAGTCGACCGTCGTGGCATGCCCTTTGCATTGCTTGACGTGCGTAGTAGGTGTAGATAACTACATGGTGGTGACGCCTTTCTTCACACAGGCCGTGAAGTAGGAATTGACGAGCATTGCCACGAACTATATCTTTGTTGCTTGGATTTTACGCCGCAGTTTCGGGGAAAACTTGTGTTAAATAAGCGTTGTCAATCGTCGTAAAAAAGTGCATTAAACACAACTTTCAAACTGAACTAGCAGAGTTCGTTTTTAAAAAACTAACAAGAATAATTGTGAAACCAAGTGAAACGTAACTAATACATGTTTTTTTGTGACACTAAAAGCCCTTTCAGTTGTCAATTTCGCCTTTAATCATGTACAGTACACGCCGATTTATAGTTCTGTATCTCAGAACTGAAAATTCCAAATCCAAGAAAAAGTATGAAAGGAAAAAATAAAACGGGTGAAGTATAACCGGAGAAGACAAAATGGCACCAAAGAGTAATCCGTCCACCAAGATTTAAAAAAAAAAAGAAGTCAAAGAGGTAATTCCAGGCTAGGTTAGCTATACGCACGTCGGTAAACAAGCTTGCCAAAATCATTAAAAACCATACATGGAATATATCAACAGCACAACTTTTGCCGTCTACAGCCCGTTGACCTTGGCTGTGCCAAAGCCAACTCGTCAATCCCCATTAAAAAGGATCTTATGTCCTGTAGGATAGCAAAAACAGGGGGCAACCAAAGCAACTTACGTGACCAATTTTTTGCCATTGCGTAGAAAATTGTTGGGGCAAACATTAAATTGCAAATTGGATATGGTTTTTGTGATTCATTTTCTCCCAAAACCAACTTGTATTTTTTGCAGCCTATTTAGCTAAAATATTGTCCGACCAGGGGGCGTTTTTTTGCAACTATCCTGCAACTAATTTTGACCTTACTACGTAGCCAAGAGGCGGGCCTAACATAAAAGCACAAATTAAGGTATACTTCTGTGATTCAATTTGAAACTACATCCCCTTGAACGTTTTGATGCTTTTTCAACTAACTTTTTTACAGCACCCAGCACCAAATGACTGACTGAGAAGAGCAAAAAATGCATTAAAACTGCACCAAACACGTTAAAAATCGCCATGACTACAGCACGTGACTCCCTGCTCATTCAACCCGACAATTGACCCCAAAGCATTACCGGTTGCCATGTGACGTAACTCTCAGTGATGGAGTGGTACAACAGCACGGGCATTCCCTGCGGGCAAAACTATTTTAATAGAAATACTGATATGCGGTCCACAACATTCGCGATGGTACTAAACATTTAGGGTCGCGTCGTTGTTTGGCGCTACTGAGTTGTCGAGTCAAGTCGGAAAGTCCGGATAACGTTACCAACCTTGTGGTACTGTATTTACTCGATTGTGAGCGCGACTCAAAGGTTTTTAACCTACCGTTTGTGCTGCTTATAATCGAAGGCTACTTATATTAATAAATGTCACGCTTATATTTTGTCTGCACCTCTGAGTTTCAATGAAATTCACGTTTAACTCGCTTTGCCGTACCAACACGTTTTATCAAACACAGTCATCAGCGTACCTGACAATTATTAAAGGACAGATTTGTTAAGAAATATTGTTGTAGCGCACCTAAATTTGCCTTTAGCAGTTACACGCGGCTTACATTCGAGGGCAGCTTACAATCGGGGGCTGCTTACAATCGAGTAAATACGTTAAATGTTCAGAGAATTGTAAGTCTATAATGTAGTTACAAATAGAGATTGGATGCACGTTTAGAAATGTCGCTGAGTTAGGGCACCAATAAAGGCACAGAAGCTCACTGAAATCTAGCGGCTACAAGTACATTATTGTTAATTAGAATTAACCTGTGACTTAGTTTAGTGCGGCAAAGAAGAATTTGTGATAAACACAGATAAGAATTTTGTTATTTAATTAATTTATACTTTCCACTTTAGATAGCGTTCTTTTTTGTTGTGTTTTGTGCTAGATGCATTGGTCGTTAGAGCCACGTGAATGCGTACGCAAACTCTCCGTTGAATGCATCAAGTACAAAAATAACAAAACAAGCAATATATCAACAGAATATTAAAAATGCATGTGTTAACTACTACTAAAAAAAACGCTAATTAGTTTTTTAGCAGCCAATGGCTTCACCTTTCACATTGTAGCTAACCTGAATATTGTTGTGTTCAGTGTACGCAACACCATGCGCAGTATTTAAGACTAAGTAAAAGAAGTCAGATGGTATATGATGCTCAGATTGCTTTGGAATTGCATTTGATAAAATATTTATTCAACGTCTTGGATTTTTGTGTTTTTGTTACAGCACTTGTAAAAAGATCAACTACAGTGTCATAAATTTATTTACACAGCTAAGAATGGATTCAAATTTAGCAATATTTTTGATAGTAACCTGTGCTTTTTCGCATTGCAAAATTGGTAAGTGCTTTGTAACCTAATGAAAACACTGTGTGAAACTATTTACTAATGGATACCGATGTTTTTATTGTGGTGTATTTATTTGGTGGCTAAATATTTGGTGGAATGGTAAGTTATATTTTACCAATAACAATGAATAACACCAGGCTTAATTATTTAGAAGAACACATGTTATTTGCCTGTCAATATGTATTTAGAATGTTAAACAGCCACCATTTGTTGCATTTTAAGGTAGCAGAAATGACATCGATATTTAAAATAAAAAGCAGGAAATGTTGTACAACACAAGTATACTGTAGGGGTAGCTTTTCAAAGTAGCTAAAATTTTTTAAATATTTTGTGACAAGATTTGTTTCACTGTAGCACAGCTGATCTCTGTCTTAAAGGTTGCAAAATTATTCTGCTAATAAATTTGAGTTTAGGGTTATTTTGTTGTTATCCATCCAAATCAAATCAGAAAAGTACATCGAAAAATATTCGTTAAAGTTGGGTGGTTGTATGGTGTACAGGTTAGGGGATTACTAGATATGAGGCTTACTGTTATATAATCACTAGTAAACTACATTAAGACACATATTTTATTTGTCTGTGTCCAGATTAGTAATTTTGCTCCTTTTTTCAGATGCACAACAAATCTTCGAATCCCATGGACTAACAAACAAAGGAAGGGTAGCTGTGAACTTTTCCCCAATCTTTAATACAACAATACCACAAGAAGTCTCATATTGTGGATGGAGCATCAATTCAATTCTTATAACATTTTTTGGTCCAACTGGATGTGCGTCTAATCTCCCATCTAATGTTCAATGCTCAAACAATCCTGGAGGTTACACCTCAACATATTTAGCAACTGCTCTAACTTCCAGCCCAGCAAACTACACTGTATCCCTTCAATGTTCACCTGCAAACAACAACACATTTATTTTATCAGCTGAATGTAAGATACTAGGTTATTATTATCATTGTGTTACTTATGTAAAATAGACCAGAGATATTTTACTCCATATGTGTTTGTTAGATTGTTCCAATGTGATTTCAAATGCTGGACCAAGCATAGTGGGAAAAAATCGAACTTATGGTGCAACAGCACAATTTAAATGCCAAACAGGACAGGAGTTGTTTTACAGTAACTCAACTCCAGGTATCAGTGACACAATATGTCAAAATGATGCAACATGGTTTGGTGCAGATGGATTGGAATGTTGGTCAGGTACTGTGTAAAAACCTGTTTATACATATATATATTGTCATAATCATAATAAAAATGCAGTATGCATGCATTATGTTATGTTACCAAGAAATATTTTTTTTGTTTTTACAGTGCTATATGTGCACAAGCACAATACTTTGCTTTGTTCAAATTTACAAATCAAGTAAGCATGTAACTTAATATACAGTTATGTAGCTGACAAAAATACAAATAAAACTGTTTTATACAGCAATAACATAACTGTTTAATTGCTTTTGTGCTAAATGTAAATTCTTGAGCTCCAAGTTTTGTAAGGGTATTGGTTACCATTTGCAACATATTTTTGCCATGTACAACAACAGAAGTACAATTACCTTCACTATTATAAAAAATATAAAATTTATTGTTTTGTTAAGTAAAATGATTTTATGCTTTGAAAACTGATTGCTACTGCTATAAGGCCTCTGTTAAAGAGTAATTGTTGATGAATAAACCATTGAAACAATGCATAATTGAAACAATGCATAATTGAAACAATGGCATAATTGGTAAATGTTTTGGTAAATATGTTTGGTTTAATATGCAATTGGCGATGGTGTTTTATAGCTAGAAATCTGTCAAGACTAAGTGACCTGATTTATTTCAGCTCCATTTCCAAGCCTTACTGGAAGTGTATCTGGACAAGCTGGTAGTTCAATAGACGTTAGTTGCACTTATAACCAGAGCGTTATACCTACCGGGAATCAATATGTTGCTGAAGTTAATGGAATAAAAACTCAAACAATACTCCTTGTAAGTTTAGAAATTGTTCTATGTGAAGTCAAAAAATTGAAGTTCTGTAGTTCTATAAATTGAAAAATATTACTGTAGGTACCATTTGTTAAGCAAAAAAATAATCCGCAATAAAAAATTTTCCCCCCACTTCATTCTTGACAAAAAATATATTAATTTGCAAACTCAAATTACATTCATTTGAATAGTGGCAAAACAAGCAACTTGGATTACACAAAAAAACATTTCTAGTTTAATTTTCTTAATTTTACTGTATTTTCCAAAGAATAATTTTAATGTGGGTTGCTTTTGTGTTGTTGACAAGGCTCACTGAATAGCAAGGGAAACATGTGGTTTTTTAGGTTTAACTTTATAAATTTGTAATATGGGATTCTGTTTAAGGGCTGGACATACAAACTTCAACTTACTCGTGAAATGAATGGGCAAATGATTCGATGTCAAGCTCTTACAAATTACACAAAGGTCAGACCTGACAGGGGATGGTCTCAACCAGCAATATTAAAAATATCTTGTGAGTAGAATTTTAATTGTTGTTTACTATTGCAGTGTGTAATTTCTTTTTGTATATTTGAACATGTTCATATAATTAATATACCAAGAACAGGAGATCATTTTTTTCATTTTAACTCACTGCACATGGTCCTAAAGGGTAAATTTAATGAAATCCAGTACTGCAGAAGTTTTACCGGTAAATATATTAATGCATGCATTTTTGATTATTTTATCTCTGAAAAATATCTTATCAATTGGTTGTTTTATTTGCCTCGAGCTAATGATATAACCAACAAATGGTTTCTTAAAACTGTGAAGCACTAAAAATTGAAGTCACTGTTTATGGACGTGTGCAAGTATTAAAATCATAACTTTCAATATTAAACGTATTTTTTCCTAATGTTGAATTGAAATTCACTTCACAGGGTCCTGATAATATAGCACTGAATTACACCATCAATATGTATATAATTTAAGGTAGTTAAAATGTAACTCTAAACAATGCTTTTAAAGCAGTACAGGCATAGGTTCGTGGATAACTGTAAATAAGTCTTTATCACATAAATTCCAAGTATCAACCTAATAAAAGCAACAAACCAAACTTTAGGTAAAGCACCTGCCCATCAGACACTAAACTGAATAATATTGCAATGACAAAGCCAGAAAAAGTATAAACAGCCCAGGGGGGTATTTCAGCAACTAAATTTGATGCCATTGCATAGAGAAGAGTTGGAACTTTTTTCGAGGAGCTAAATTTTATCAAAATTTGTAGATATGGGATGGATCTTTCATAAAATCAGGAAAGATCGGCCACTTAAACGATTCATTTTTCCACAGATACAACCTGAATTTTGTGCTCCAATTTCACCACAATTTTTAGCATCACCCATCACCAAGTAAATTCTTGATTGAAATGGCCCAAAACCCTACAAAAACTGCCCCAAACAACCTAAAATTTACCATGACAACAGCACATGCATGTGCACTCATTCGACCATAAAATTGACCCCTATGCATCACATCTTTGCTCTGTGACGTACCCTTTCCATTGTGACAAAGGCCCACACAGTGGGCATTACCAACAACCGAAACTTAATTTTATAGAAATACTAATATGCGTCCTTCAGTAGTTTATATTCTGCTTATTTTGTTGCCTGCCCTAAGAGGCTGTTAACTGTCTGTGGTAATTTTCTGCTAATATTTATTAACCATAGAAGGGTTTGCATGTTATAATTTTAGCAAACAAAAAACAACCTAAATTGTCGTTAGTTGTGCGAAGTGTTGAAATCATCTATCACAACGATTACACACCTAAAAATCCTTAAAATATGAGATTAATGTCTTTATATGTTAATTACATTCAGATCCACCTACAATTTTCAACATCAATGTGCAGGGCTTATTTCAGCAAACTGAAAACCAGTATATTATTCTGCAAAACACTAGTCTGAGATTAAATTGCACTGTTGTTTCAAATCCCCGATCCCAATGTGTTTGGTCTTATGATAACTTGAATGAACGCAACAAATCATGCAGCATAGAGAGAAAATTTATTGATTCAAGAAATGCAACTTGTGAAGCCACTAATGGCATTGGTACATCTGCCAACACAACCATTTCAATTGTGTCAGTTCCAACGATAAGTAAGTTATTGATTTTTCACTTCACACTTTCTTTCTTCACTCAATAATTGATATTCAGGACAACCAAAGATAACGGTGAATGATCAGGCAGTTGATAGCAATGCAACAAAGCTTCTTAGTCAAAGTGATGCTGCGATTATTAATTGTACTGTCAACTACCAGAGTTATCTTGGTACAACTTTTAAGTGGACAAAAGATGGGATTGGTGTTAAGATAGATGTATATGGTGATAGCATTTTGTTGAAAAATATTACACCAAATGACACTGGTACATATGTATGCAAGTCTTCTGATGTGTTTGGGAGTTTCCAAACAAGGATTAACATTGATGTTCAGTGTAAGTTTGCACCATGGAAAGTTTGCATGTGGTGATAATTTGAAATAGTTTGTCCATTCAGATCTGCATGTTTTCAGAGTGATGTTTGGCATGTTGTGTGAATAATTTGTTTTGGAAGCTATTGCAAAATGTATCATTGACTACAAATCTTAATTGATCCAAATTTGTTTTGTTAAGATTGACTTTACCTTGAAGTGCGTCATTCGATTACCTTACTTGTGGTTTTGTATGGTATCTGGTTGCGAAAAATGTAATTATCATTAATTTTGTTTATTTTAAATATCTTGCTTAACTTGTTAATAACTTTGTGTTCAGTGAAGGGATGTCTGTTGGCTGCAGCAATTCTATTCCAAAATTGCAACCTACTTCTCTATTCCGATCTTAAACTTCCACATTTATTTATAGAATTGTTCTTTTGTAAAACATACTTTTAGTTGTTTCTTTCTATTTCTCTTTTATATCTCTTACATTTGCCACCTTTCACACCCCCCAGTGTAAAAGAGCTGCAGACAGGGTGTACACACTGATAAGTGTAGGTGTAGCTGTTAACTGTGTCACTGCACTAGCTTTCACACTAGCAGGCTCATAGATATCCACTTTTACACTAGTAGACACACCCAACGGATTGACATTGACCAAAATGTACCACAAAGTGCATACACTATACAGGTTGAAACAGTATGTACACCCTTTCTGTAGCTCTCAATGATTATTATGGCTCTTTTTCCAGTGTAAGAATTACTAGGATTTTAGCTTGCTAATAAAATGTAATTACAAGTGGGAGAAATGTTTCCACCTCGTGTATCACAGCTTATGTGTACAAAGCCTTTGGGAAGTTTCACAACACTCGTAGCATTGCCACTGATTGTCTATTAGGATTTTTCCTCTGTTCATGATTATTTTAATTAGCAGAAATCTGAAAACATAAAATAACATACCAGGATATCACGACCTAATATGTATGACTTTAAAGATTTATTTTTCAATACTTGCTCCATCATCAGAAAAAGATAGAAATTCTATTTGGTACAGGTTGCTGAAATTTTTCCTAATATACAATTTGTATTAATGTGCATCAAAGCCAATGAATGATTGAGCACTTAGCATAGTGCTGTTGTTTACAAGTTAACATTTTTCATCATGTACGAATTTATAATTGTTCTGCACTATTTAAACAATAATGGTATATGTTTTGCAATTGTTCTAATGTTGGCTTTACAAGTTAATTTAATTTCATAGACCAACCATACACTGTTGGCAATGTGAACTGCCAACCAAACAAACCATGTAATGTTGCTGTGTATTCAAATCCTCCACCTTCTGCCTCTGTTTTAATATCACCAGGTTTGTAATTCCTGAATGCATGTTAAGATTAAAACATGTTGTTTTTATGAAATTATTTGTTTCAGGAGGTGGGAATAAAAATCTTACATGGATGTCATATAATCAACAGGGGTTCTCATATCAAATTAATGTAAATTTAATTGTTCTTGATATGAAAGTTATCATGAAAAAATATTAACCGAACGCAACATTTGTTAAATGCAAATCAAATTTTTTGTCAATAAAAATTTAGTTTGCCTAAAGTAGATTTTATGTTAAATTTAAATTAACAAAAGACGTTGTATACTTGTCATTGCACCCTTGTTGTGTGAAAAAATTGTTTGGTAGCTGCACAAATGATGTTTGAAAACTTTAATTAGAATAAGCACTTGGGTCACCTACATATATCTGGGTATGAAGTTTGTAATTTAATGATATCATAACGCATTATCCCAGTGCATTAACATTTAGATCCACCTCTTTTTCATATAGATTGTGACTCTAAAATTTCTGGTTATAACATCCAATAAAACACCAATCAAGTCATGTCCGATATCCAATAGCTTAAACTTTATGATTTAAAACTGTTAAATTTACTAAAAAAATTAATACTTTATTATCATAAAAACAGATTTTTGACATAGTTTTGGCCTAAAGAATATATTTTCATTGCACCACACACAGGTGCTGCGCATATGTCTATTCCTATAGGACACTAACACTTAATTGGTCAGTCAACTTAAAATATTAAATTGCTCTTTTAAACCACACAATAACAATATAAGTTGTGTCAATTGCTGTTTGATTTATGCTGTAGGAGCCTGCAGGAACCTACACTTTGCAAGTTACAAATGCAATTGGAACAAGCTCGATCACAATAACAGTATCTGCAATCACTACCAGCCAACTGGGAATGATTATTGGAATATCTGTAGCAGCCTTTGTTGTGATTCTTGCCATAATACTTGCAGTATTTTGTTTCACAAGATCAACAGGTAAATGTGAAATTGTAACATATTTCATGATGTTGGGTTGTTAACCCAAAGTTTTGTTTTATATTACTGTTGGTAACTTGCAGGTAACAAAATGAAAGGAACACCCTCAAAGGTTTTAAAGGAAGCACCTGCTTATTTAGACACGCATGTGTATGAAAACAAACCTCCACAACCTAATACACCCACATATGAAAACACACTTGAGTATCAGAACATGGTAACTTATCAAAACACAACTGGAAACCAAAGTGCATCAGCATATGAAACATTTGGTCCCAGTTAAAAGCACTTTAACTACTGATTTTAGAAACAATGCAAATGTACTGACCACTACTGTGTATTTGAAACATGTATTTGGTTTAAGTTGATTTAAACTTCAGGTTAGTCAACATTGTGAGAAGAAATATTACAGTGCACTGTTTATGTAAAAGTATTTTGTATTGCATACGATCATCCATCATTTCGAGACAGAATGCGAATGTATTTTATTTGTTTAAATTTATTTAAACTTAAGGTTGGCCAACAGTATGATAACTTTCCTGGTATAACGATTGGTACAAGTTATTACAGTGCGGTGTTCTTGTAAAACAACTGCAACTTTTAGTTTCTCATTGATTTTGAAGCCGATTCTACAACGTAAAGTCGCCCAGTGAAAATACCTGATAAGTTCAACCAATCAAGTACGGCTCAATTTACTTCCTTGTATTGCTGGGGTTAATGTTTTACCAGACTTTAGAGAATACCTTCCGTTTGTTTGCCAGGGTATCGGGTGTTACAGGAAGATTGACTTCAAATGACTTTGTGTTTAACTTCCCTGTGTAAATTTAGAATGTTGTAGGAACTGTGACCACTGTTTGTTCTCTATTCGTGTTTCATAACGTTTTCACTTAATGTCCATCACTGTGTGTTTTTAATATTTGAATAAATGAATGAGATCTTCGCTGCGTTGAGTTTCTATTGCAAGGATTTTTCTATCGCCAACCTATAGTAAGCAATAGGAGAATAGGCGGTAATTAAGTGATTCATTACAAAGAGGCATTTAAACCTTTTTTGGACGATTTGAACTTTGTATGTAAAAATGTTCTGCCGTTTACACTCCATAAATTGGTTGATTTGGCGGCTTTGGCTTTAATTTCTGCGAAATTGTGCATCACTTACTTTTGTGATCAAACTAAGGTGATCAATATATTGTAGAGTTTTTTACGTAAAACAACATGTTCGGTGACGAATACGCGGAAGGCGGTTTACAGGCAAGACTCCTTTCCTTTACAGAACTTCCGTGTTGGCAGGAAAGCTAATATGCGAATTGTGTGTTTTGCTCTCTTCTCTATCTACCACCTTCTTTACTTACGAATAACCGATGTAATAAGTTTAACGAGAACACTGAACAAGACCTAAGGAAGTTGCACAAACATAGTTTTTTGAATGTTTTGTGATGAAATTCATCCGACCGCATTATGAAATAAATGGCCTTACTTTTGGGACAAGACACAATATAGCGTGAAAATACTTTCTGTTTGTAAGAAAACAAGTCGTGTCTTCAACCATAAATATCTTAGTTGTCGTTTTATAAATTCCTACATGTGATTTAAGGACAGTGATCACTAAGCTGAGTTTGAATCATTGTTATAACGCAGCTTTTCATTGCGTCGCACTGATGTAACTAATACTTTGTCACCGGATAGTTCGATAGGTTACTGTGCTATGGTGAACCCAAGATATGTCTCGATGTTAAAGCCAACCAGGAAGTAATTATATAAAGTTACAAGGAGTGCATGGGTGCCACGGCTTTATCTTATTGCACAATAAGTTCAGAAATATGGAGCGCATACATTTTCACTGAAGTTTGTTGATAAATAATTTTTGTCCGAAAAACAAAACTTCGCAGCTCACACCTAAACAGATGCGAATTTCATCATTCAAGTTAGTGATCCTGAGAAAAAAATATACTTTTAATCAGTAGCTTGACGTCATAATATCACATATACAGAATACTTACAGAAAAAGGTCGTACATAACCTTTAGTGTTATTTGCAATGATGTAAGGGATGAGGTGTTGTGTGCAATGGTAGTGCAAACAAACCCTCGAAATATCGTGTTTGCGTAGTAGGGTGGATATGTGTGTTTAAACGTTCGTCTACTTTCACTTTCTTTGTTAGGATTATTAGGCTTTAGGGTTATCATATTTGTCACCGCACAATTGCGACAGAGTTATATCAGTCACGTAGACAAATTTCTAGTCCCAAATCTTAAACATCTGGACACTTTTTCCCATTAGAACCGTTTTTCCCCCAGAATTAAACCAGGAGAATACATTTGTGACTTGCTTCTTGCCATTTTGAATCAGACGAAAATCCCCCCAAAAAATAAATCGTGTTATCATATGCAAACCTTACGTTTATTGATCGTTTTGTATCTCAGAGCCGAAAATTCTAAACCCAAAAATAGCTTGCTTGAAAGCTGACCATGACGGTCTCCTGAACTAAATACAATCTTTATCACCCTCTTGCGGAGAAAAAGATATCTGGCCCAAATACACGCACCCTTAAAAATATATGAAATTTCTCAATTGTATAGAACGTAAATTCCTCTTCGTGGCTGTTGTCAGGATTTATATACGTTTTAGAAGTATATTTTGGCACTAAGCAAAGTGGTGTAGGATATTCCAATGGCAAACACGACTTTTACATAACACAAAATCACATCAGAGACCTGTACGCTATAAATAAAGCAATCATTTTTAGTGATGTTGTTTTCAACAAATTGTTGTTTCCCTTCTCAAAAAAAACTAGGTCTTGACAAAATAAATTCAGTTTAGGGACTTTACCTAAAACATTTTGGCGATAGAGGGCGATAGAATTATACAAGAAACCTTAAATGAGATTCGTTACCAAGCCAGGAAAAACTGTGTTCGGTTGTGGTAAACAATCCGGCGGTCTATTGATCATCAAAACTTTCAGCTGATATGTCAGGCCATAAAGTTGAACAGCGAAGCAATCTTTTGAATGAAGATTGTTGTCGTCAAACTGTATTATCTTTTTCCACTTGTTTTTTTGTTATGTACGTGTGTAAGAGTGTATCATGTGAATGAGGTTAGCGCATAATAAGCTTTTCCTATTGCTTTACCCGACTTCCTGATCGTTTGTGTTACGGCCGTGTATGCGAACAACTCTCAAATACTTACAAATATTTCGTGTGTGTACTAGGCTAATGCGTTGAAAGATGTGCATTCACTGATAAGTTGTTCTCAACTCTAGGATTCGGTCAATTTGTCGAAAACTAACCTCGTCAGCCAACTCACAAACTAGATCGAAAGTAAACGAATTTTTTGCAAAGTTGTCGTGCGAGAAAGAAAACGTGCAGAAATAAAAGTATTCTTTACAGTTTAAGACCATATTCAATTTGGCTCATTTACATATTATTGAACTTTGTTCTGGTGATGCATCTACACGCATGGTTGGTTGACGCGTTTAGATTTGAATAGGAAATAAGGAAGGGTATAAACATCACACGCTGTCCTGATCACATTGCGAGCGACTTATTCCTTACACAACGCAGACAAAAATCTTAACCAAGTTTTTGATAATTAAGTTCGCTTGCGTAGCTGAAATGGTTTGTTGCAACGTCAGTCTCGTAGTATGATATGCCAACAGGTACTTGTTGGTTTCGTCGTCCACCGAACAAAATTACACAGCTACATAAGTAGACTAGAAACGTTGTTCGTTTTTCCTGTAGTAAGTGCAGGCTACTTTGGCAATAATGCTAGTTGTCATTCGACATAATTAAAAACAATATATTTTGATTGTATAGTTGCTGTACTTTACGATGTACGCCTGTACTAGAGCGCCGAACGTAATTTCTTGTTTTGAATGTAGTTACGTTATGCTACGTGTAAAATTTATACCTGCTGTGAGGGAGTCGGAAAATGCGCCGTCAGTTCGACGGGTTTCGCGGTTCACAAGCGTGACGACTGAGTTCCATTGTTTGCAATTTGCGTTAAATTGACGCTCCATTGAATCTCTGTTGCGCTTTGTTGACATCACACACAATATAACAATAAAACAGGTGTCACGGTCGTGGGTCGTTTAACATTTTTGTGCAGCTTCAGGTTCCAGGGTAGCTGAGATATTTGTTGTGTAAAAGATTTTGTTTTACCATGATCGTGAAACTATTACTTCAAGTTGCATTTGTTCTCTTATCTGGATGCTTCAGTAAAGGTTAGTAAATGTTTGTCAATACTGCACTTTTTAGCTGTTTGCAACTTATAGAAGATTATCAGATAAACCAACATGTTACAATTGGCATCCAGGATATTTTAAAGGTGGCGAGGTTTCAAAGTTTTTGGGGAAAATATAATAAACCTCCCCCCCAAATCTTACACTTGGTGACCCCGACGTGATCCAAGTGTAAGATTTGAGGGGCAATGTTTACTAGTTGACTGCGTGTTCACTGCGACTGACATTTCCTGACTCCACTTCAGTAACAAACGAAACTTGGGTTAGTTTGTTTTATTCAGTTGACACCAAGATACGAACGAATATGTGCAGAATAGGGCGATTCCACACAACATGGCAAGCCCAAATGTAAAATGATTCTCACCACAAAAAAACACAGAATATATACACAATCAAGTATGCAATCGCGTGAGCCCACGACTCTTGTCATTTTGTCATTACGGTCAATTCTCATATACTTGTCTCAGACAGTTCCAAGAACTGTGGTATTTACCTGGGCGGTTAAGACTGCAAGTCATTACATCATAGCATAAACGTTACAGTGCAAACAAACCCTCGTAATATCCTGTTCGCGTACTAGGGTGGATATGTGTGTTCAAACAATCGTCAACTTTCACTTTCTTTGTTAGGATTATTAGACTTTAGGGTTATCATATTTGTCACCGCACAATTGCGACAGAGTTATATCAGGCACGTAGACAAATTTGTAGTCCCAAATCTTAAACATCTGAACACTTTTTCCCATTAAGACTGTTTTTCCCCAGAATTAAACCAGGAGATTACATTTGTGACTTGCTTCTTACTGTTTTGAATCAGACGAAAAAAAAACCAAAAAATAAAATCTTGTGATCATATGCATACCTTACGTTCATTGATCGTTTTGTTTCTCAGAGCAAAAAACTCTAAACCCAAAAATAGCTTGCTTGAAAGCTGAACATGAAGTGACTCCTGAACTAAATACAATCTTTATCGCTCTCTTGCGGAGAACAAGATATCTGGCCCGTGTAAAATACACGCACCCCTCAATATATTTGAAACCACTGGTTTCTCAATTGTATAGAGCGTAAAGTCTTATTCGTGGCTGTTGGCAGGATTTATATATGTTTTACAGTATATTTTGGCACTAAGTAAAGTGGTGCAGGATATTCGAATTGGAAACACGGCTTTTGAATAAAACAAAATCACATCAGAGACCTGTACGCTACAAATAAAGCAATCATTTTTGAGTGATGATGTTTTCAACAAATTGTTGTTTCCCTTCTCAAAAAAAAGTGGCCGTGACAAAATAAATTTAATTTAGGGACTTTCCCAATTACACTCTGGTGATAGCGCTAAAATTATACATAAAAGCTTTAAATGGGATTCGTTACCAGGCCAGGATAAACTGTGTTCAAATTCGTTTTTAAAAATCAATCCGGAGGTCTATTGATCACCAAAACTTTCAGCTCACATGTCAATCCATGAAGTTCTTTTGAATGAAGATTGTTGTCGTCAAAGTGTACTTCTTTACCCTTTCAAAAATCTCGCATTCGTTCGCGCAGTGTTTTACAATTTCATCCCGGTTTCGCTCCCAAGTTGATTTAAGTGACCGGATCTTGTTTCGAATATAAAGTTTATTATGTTTTCCTTGATATATTGAACAGTAAAGCGTGTGCCAGTCATCGTTATTATTTGGGTCAAAAGTGTGAAATTGTTTTAAAGCGTCAATTATGTTTTTGATCATTAAACCAAGATTTCATCGGTGGTGAAGCGATGTTCTTGTTGTCGGGAACGGTCGGGTTGGAGTAAGTAATCGTTGTATTTAGCATAGCATCTCCGACTGAATTGATTCAACTTTGATTTCATTCGATAGTGGGATGGTATAAGGTTGTTTGTGCAAAAGAAAAGCTCGGGACTCGGTTTGTAGCAACATTTATCGGCGAAAGTACGTGACGCCCATCCATATGGCCTGACGGCTTAAAAGAGCGGCGGGCGACGGTCGGGTTGGAGTAAGTAATCGTTAAATTTAGCATAGCATCTCCGACAGAATTGATTCAACTTTAATTTCATTCGATAGTGGGATGGTATAAGGTTGTTTATGCAAAAGAAAAGCTCGGGACTCGGTTTGTAGCAACATTTATCGGCGAAAGTATGCACCAGAGCACCCCTAACAGTGGGGGGGTAGGGTTGAAGTTTTTTTACAGTGGGGGTGTTTTTTTACAGTGGGGGGTGTAGGGTTGAAGTGTATTCGGCTGGTACAGCGGCAGTTCAATGTGTTTTTAGACAAATATAATATTTTTGGGAAGCTTGATTTTTGAGCTTTCGTATGGTTGTAAATTGAAACTTGGGCCATAACGATAAAAAACGTTGTCATGGAAAAATCGATATTTTTTCATGTTTCAAAAATATAAATTCATTTTTCTGCACAAGTCCAAGCGAATTTTTCAAAAGTTTTGATATCGTTTGAAAGGGTTTAGCGCGTAGATTGTTATGCTTTAAAAACTAGCGAAGCGAGTCTTGTTTTCGCGACTTATGCTATAATACGCATATGATAATAATAACCGAATATGGATATATTTTTGGTATGGTTTAAAAGGTCTGCCTATGATCTGTATCGTGTGAAAAAATCATGCCGCTACCTCGTAAGGTGGCCGAGTAACCCGCGTTCAAAGTTTTGTTAACTGGCGTTTTTTTTGTCAACTAACATCCCTCTGGTCTGTTTAAGGCATTTGACAGAAAAGTAAAAGTCGCACGACGCAATCCAGGTTACTTATCAGAAGTAATAACTTTTCTTGCATAACGGTTTGATTTTGTGAGTGTTGTACCGTAGGAAGTGTGATATTGAAGTTTGATGGGCGTAGTGCGTATGCCCGTTAGTATTTTATTCGGGTACTAGTCCCCACGAATATCACACCAGGTATTTACGAAAATAACAATAAATGAGACGAACAATGTAAAATGACAACACAAGAGAAAAGGGTTGGCGACATGTGGTGGTTGGTTTATCATTGGGATAGTATCTGCAAGTGGGCGCTAAAGGGTGAGAGGCAATGACAACAAAACAAAAAACAAAAAAAGGTGGACCGACAGGTAGTGGCATCTAGTGGTTCTTGTCTATTACATGTAACGTCCACGTGTGGGCGCTAAAGGTTAACGGGCGACGACAACAAAATAAGCATAAACAGGGACCGACACATAGTGACAGCTAGGGGTTTTTGTCTATTAAAGATATCGTCCACGAGTGGTCGCTAAGGTAGGGCTTTTCCGATTGTTTACGTGTGTATCACGCTTTTTATCGCGTAAAACAAAAATGTAACGAAGTCGCGTGGACAAAATTTTGTCGGTGAGCCATCCGGGAGTGGGCGCTATTGTGGGATGTCGGTATTTCTCTGGTTGTTGAAGACGTTAACGACGTCGGCCAGGACCTCCTCGAGAAAGGGGTTGTCCCTATTTCGCTGGACAGCTAGTTTTAAGCGTAAAGAGGATTTGCAGGATGTTATCAAGTGGCGGGGTATGTCGTTGATGGGTCTTGTGTCGTGTTTAATTCTGTTTCGTGTTTTCCAGATAGTGTGTGTTAGTGAGGTGTTTAAAAGTGCTCCTAATGTTTTCGTGTAAGGTGTTGTGTTGTGAAGTCGGGGAAAGGCGATGTGTAAAGATGTGTCGAAGGAAGAGGTGTTTAGGTCAGATAAAGTTTGAAAGGCGTTGCGGATCAACGAGAGAAGAGGCTGAATGGAAGGACAATTGTGGAAGAGGTGTGTGAAAGTTTCAAAGGGGTAATTACATAAATAACAGTGGGGTTGTTGGTCCAAAGGGAGGTAGAATTTTTGACAATTTAAAGGTAATATTTTATGGGTAAGCCGGTAATTAAAGGATTTTAGGTAATTTGGGAATATCGGGTGGTGGATTTGGGCCCAGTCGTTGAATTGGTGAGGTGTTGTGGCGTTGTCGATGGTTCGGAGGTATAAGGGTTTTGTTTTGCGTGACATCAGCTCGGCTTCTGTGAGGTTCAAGGTTTCCAAAAGGTCTAACAGGAATTTGTAGTGAGGGGAAGGTGTGGTTGCGTACGGAAGAAAGTTTCTGGTTCTCAGGTTGAAAAGTTTGCTAAGGGAAAGGCCAAGATTGTATTCGATGAATGAAGGCTGTGGGGTGGTCGGGGTTTCCAAAAGACGGTGGTTATAATATTGCTTTATAGGATAGAGAAGTGATTGATCAGCGTAGAGGGGAATGTTTGCCGCGCCGTAACCGCCATGGTCACGACGGGCTGCCAGGATGTTAATTGGCAAGGTGGGATTGTTCGGGCCGACGACGAACTTTACCACAATGCCGTCGATCCGTTTTCGTTGCAGGGTTGGTGGGGGTTAAGTTTTAGCCAGGTATGAAATTTCGGGTAAAAGTATAGTCTTAGTGAGGATGCATTTTGAATTAAAAGTAAGAAACGGGTTGCTTATAGATTTGGCGCGGGATTGTAAAGAGGTGACTGCTTTTTGCCATGCCGCGGTGATGTCCGATGGTGCGCCTATTGGGGTATTTAACGGTGTTATAGATTTAGGGTTCCATTTATCTGACATAAGGTTGGGTCGTCAAGGGGAGGGAGAAGAATGGCAATCGCTTCGGTTTTGGTGGGGTTAAGTTTTATTTCAGAAATTTTACCGAAATTATCAATGAGGCCGAGGGCTTTGGTGAGGGAATGCCGATGAGCCACCACTAGGGTGACGTCATCGGCGTAAGCGATTGCCTTGGGTGTGTTGCTGCATGGCACTGGGGTTGAGTCGATAGAAGCGTTGTTTTGTAGGGCAACGAGGAGCGGATCTAGGGCAATCAGGAAAAGGTTCAGACTAAGGGGGTCTCCTTGTCTGATACCTCTCCTGATCGGAAAGTCCGTTGTGAAAGCTCCATTTACTTCCTTGTATTGCTGGGGTTAATGTTTTACCTGACTTAATAGAACACCTTCCTTTTGTTTGCCAGGGTATTGAGTATTGCAGGAAGGTTGACTTCAAATGGCTTCAACCTCTCTGTGTAAACTTACAATGTCAAAAGAAAACTGTGGCTACTGTTTGTTCTCTATTCGTGTTTCCCTGACAGTTCATGACGTTTTCACTTAATGTCCATCACTGTGTGTTTTTAATATTTTAATAAATGAATGTGATCTTCGTTGCGTTGAGTTTCTATTGCAAGGATTTTTCTATCGCCAACCTATAGTAAGCAATAGGAGAATAGGCGGTAATTAAGTCCGATGTAATAAGTTTAACGAGAACACTGAACAAGACCTTAGAAAGTTGCACAAACACAGTTCTTTGAATGTTTTGTGATGAAATTCATCTGACCGCATTATGAAATAAATGGCCTTACTTTTGGGACAAGACACAATATTGCGTGAAAATACTTTTCTGTTTGTAAGAAAACAAGGCGTGTCTTCAACCATAAATATCTTAGTTGTCGTTTTATAAATTCCAACATGTGGTTTAAGGACAATGATCACTAAGCTGAGTTTGAATCATTGTTATAACGCAGCTTTTAATTGTGTCGCACTGCTGTAATTAATACTTTGTCACCGGATAGTTTAAAGGGTTACTGTGCGCTGGTGAACCCAACATATGTCTCGATGTTAAAGCCAACCAGGAAGTAATTCTATGATGTTACAAGGAGTGCATGGGTGCCACGGCTTTATCATATTGCACAATATGTGCAGAAATACGGAGCGCATACATTTTCACCGAAGTTTGTTGATAAATAATTTTTGTCCGAAAAACAAAACTTCGCAGCTCACACCTAAACAGATGCGAATTTCATCATTCAAGTTAGTGATCCTGAGAAAAATATACTTTTAATCAGTAGCTTGACGTCATAATGTCACATATACAGCATACTGACGGAAAATGGTCGTATATAACCTTTAGTGTTATTTGCAATGGTGTAAGGGATGAGGTGTTGTGTGCAATGGTAGTGCAAACAAACCCTCGCAATATCCTGTTTGCGTACTAGGGTGGATATGTGTGTTCAAACAATCGTCTACTTTCACTTTCTTTGTTAAGATTATTAGACTTTGAGTTATCATATTTGTCACCGCACAATTGCGACAGAGTTATATCAGTCACGTAGACAAATTTCTATTACCAAATCTTAAACATCTGAACACTTTTTCCCATTAGAACCGTTTTTCCCAAAGTTAAACCAGGAGATTACATTTGTGACTTGCTTCTTGCCATTTTGAATCAGACGGAAACCTCCCAAAAATTAAATCGTGTTATCATATGCAAACCTTACGTTTATTGATCGTTTTTTATCTCGGTGTTGAAAATTCTAAACCCAAAAATAGCTTGCTTGGAAGCTGGTCATGAAGTGACTCCTGAACTAAATACAATCTTTATCGCCCTCTTGCGGATAACAAGATATCTGGCCCGCGTAAAATACACGCACCCCTAAATATATTTGAAACCTCAATTGTTTCTCAATTGTATAGAACGTAAAGTCTTATTCGTGGCTGTTGGCACGATTTATATATGTTTTAACAGTATATTTTGGCACTAAGCAAAGTGGTGTAGGATATTCCAATTTGACACACCGTGTTTACATGACACGAAATCGCATCAGAGACCTGTACACTATAAATAAAACAATCATTTTTTAGTGTTGTTGATTTTAACAAATTGTTGTTTCCCTTCTCAAAAAAAATTAGACTTGAACAAAATAAATTTACTTTGTGGACTTTCCCAATTACATTCTTGTGATAGATGGCGCTAAAAAATACATAAAAGCCTTAAATGGGATTCGTTACCATGCCAGGAAAAACTGTGTTCGGTTGTGGAAAACAATCCGGCGATCTATTGATCACCAAAACGTTCAGCTCACATGTCAAGCCATGAAGTTAAACAGCGAAGCAATCTTTTGAATGAAGGTTGTTATCGGTCAAACTGTATTGTTTTTTTCCACATGTGTTATTGTAATAATGTACGTGCAGGGTAATAGCATATAATGTGAATAAGGTGAGCACATAGTGAGTTTCTTATTGCCTTGCCCGACTTTAAAAATTACGTGTATGTGCGTGTATGTATATGATGAGTTGGAAGATGTGCAATCACTGATAAGTTATTTATAATTAAAAGTTTCCCTTACAATTTAGACCATGCTCAATTTGGTTTATTTGCATATAGTTGGACGTTGTCATGGTGATACATCTACACGCATGGTTGGTTGACGTGTGTTGATGTGAATTGGATATAAGACAGGATGTAATCATCATATGCTGCCCTGATCATATTGCAAGTTGTTAATGTTTCCTATACCAAAGCACTGCGGGATATCAGATTGCACCTTCCCACTTAACTGCATCCTAGTTAATATTCGTGACAGGAATTGACGTGTTTGGGCAGTCGAGAATGATACTTTGTTCACAAAAACTGCGAAATATTTAAAATTCACTCAAGTCCTGTATATTATTCCAGTTAAATTGTTTCTTCAACCACATTCAAAACATGACATTGTTAGACACATTCAGTAGCAAGTATAGTGGAGTCTACACTTGTTAATGTGACGAGACCAACATTATTAACAGGAGCAGGCCTACCTTATAATCTAGAAACGAAATTGGAATTTTTTGAGTTGTCTACATGCCTCATTTGCGGCAATGTTCAATTGCTTGCAAATATCGAAGACGGAATGAAACTGTAAACGCAGCAGGACGATTCATTTTGGTCACATTTTTAACTTCTTCAATGCCGGACGCCGTTGCTCATAGAAACATAGGCAAGGTCAGTACTTTCTAACATGTGGAACCATCCGAACTGGTGCGGAAGTGAAAATTTATTGTGCGAATGACAAACTGACAAGCACGGTGCGAACAAGTGCGAATGACAATTGTCCGAAGTAGACGTTTGTTATCCTTTTCACATTTGTTACCGAGACTCAAAATATTCTCTATGAATACAATGGTAGAAGAATTACATGTACCAGGAGAGTGTGACCCGCATTTAGGAATTTTATTAGCGCGTGCAACAATAATTTTGGTACGCATATAGAAGTCCATTTTTGTGTATGCCGCGTCGTTTCATGCAACCAAATGCTACGTAAACTTGAGTACTGTACGAACTGAACAAATATATTTCAGTCTACTGGAACGTTCAACCCTTATCATGTTGTACAAACGAATTTAACAATATTCTCTGTAACATTCCGATACACAAAGACTAAGTAAATTGACAATTTTGTGCGCATTGTGACAAAAAAATTTTGTCTCCAGTTCTATAGAAAGTTTGGAAACGTTATTCACAGCATTTGGATGTTATAACGTAGTATGTTAATATGTCTAATCAGCGCGTGGGTTTTTGCTGTGACCAAACCGGGAAACCTAACTTATATAAAGGTCTGCCGTTTTGTCGCATTTATGTCCAGGCCGCACAAAATCATAATGCTGACCGTACTTTGGGGCCTATGTTTGGCTTTTCGGGTCTGACTTGGGCTTATGGTTAAAAAAACGTTTTCGGGCTAGCATCGGGCTTTGCAAAAAATTTTACAACTAACTCTTCAGAGCGGTTTACCATAAAACTACCGCCAAGGAATACAAACTAAATTTCCTCTGCGGAAATGCAGCAGACAGCGCAGGTTATTAGCGAATTACACACCAGGGCTAAAAAAACATCTAATTTCAAATACAGCTAAGGCGAATGTTCTGTTCTGTACATGTTCTCGAAATCCCGCCACGCTCAAACATTTGACTTTTATTTAACGTTATTTGGCCAATATTCGGCCAAATGTTCTCATTACAACCTTAAAATTTAACTTACTCGTTTGCCTTTAGATTGATTTAAATCTAGATACCATTTCTAATTTGTTTGTGACGTCACAATGTTGTGTAAATCGTTGTTATATTTGCACCATCTGGTGTCGCACAAGCGCAGTAAATCTTTAAACATTAACTTTATTGTAAAGTAGAGGGATAGACGTTTCTAAGGATGGCACAATGGTCTTAATTGGATCAATGGTATTTGTTCAAAGATCCTGGCAATACGTGGGACTAAGAGTACATGTTGTTCGTTGATTTTTTTTCGTACTATAACAGCGGGCTACTGTGGCGTGTTTATTTAAGACGTTTAACAGAGAAGTAACAACATTGTGACGTCACAAGCAAATTCCAAATCGAATCGAAAATTGTTTCGATCGAAAGACATGTCATTTGTGACAAAGCGTATCAAATTTTAGTTTGCAGCAACCTTTACTTTTGAGTTGGGAGCCCACCAAAAACCCCATCTAATTCGCTCGTATACAGGCAAAAAGGGAGACTGACTCGTACGGAAAAATATTCACTTTGGTGGAGGTTCATGGCGGATTGTGTTACGCGTTTTCCGAATGTTATGGGACAGAGAGGTGTTTAGAAGGGTTTACGGGTTGTGTAGTAGGGTGTTGTTAGGCTGTGTGAGTTTGGGGATGTTATGGTAGGCACGGGTGTCAAAATAGGCGGTAGTCATGTTAAGAAGTGCGTTGAGGGTGTTTTTGGCCAGGGGTAATATAAGTTGTATAGAAGAGCAGTCGCAAAATAGGCGTGTAAATATTCCAAAGCCTAATGTGCCAAAGTGACCGCGAGGGCTTTAATCTAATGGAAGGATGGACTGTTGGCAAGGGAAGAATTTTATGGCAGGAGGGTTAGCGATTGTGAAGGGCAACGAGGAGGTTCAGATCTCCCTGTCTGACGCATCTCCTGACCGGAATGTCCATCGTTGCAAAACCTTGGCGATGGCCCGGAAATTGGCGGAAGAGTGAAGAGCAGAAAGGTAATGAAGGGGAAAGCGTTCAAGTTTCTACTGGGAAGAGAGCCATGAGAAAGAAATGAAATGAAACGCTTTTTTTAAGTCAAGAGAAACGAAAAAGTAATTAACAAAAAGGGTCGAGATAGGACTTGCTTAACAGGAATTGCCCTCGGTTAGGCATTGTTTATTTATCTGCGACAGCAAATTATTTTAGTTGGTGTATATAGTGAAGCAACAAGCCTTTGATTTTCGTCAGAGGATTTTATTTTGAAAACTCTATTTCGCTTAAGTAGGTTACCATAATCATCGCCAGTTTCTGCAAATATTACGTAATAATAATAATGAAAGTAATAAAATACACATAGAACATCGCTGCAACTGGAAGTCTTTTCTTCACGCTATCTCCTCAAACCTCAAATTGTGAACCACAGTGTGGTAGCGAACGTAGTAGGTGGTAGCGGAGAAAAAAAAACGCAAGCTCAAATGTGACCGTAAAAACCTAAAAAAAACAAGCACAAACGAGTCTACCAGGAGCAATAAATGCGACTAAAAATGGAAAGGTCGGGAAATATTGTGTATTAGTTTTTGGTGTCCAAGAATAAATTTTACCGAGGTGTATGCACACGTATGGGTGTAGTTGTGGGTTTGGGTGAGATCGGCCCCGATTGAGTCCCAGGAGAGCGAGTAGAACTCGATGCTGAGACCGTCGGGGCCGAGGCTTTACCAGTTGGAAAGAGGATGGGACTTTTTAACTTCATGTTGTATTATGGGATTGGAAGAATTTCAAGATATTATTCTGGGATTCTGAGGGAGGTTAATGAAATTTTGATGGGTATAAGAAGAAAGATGTTGGTCGGTGTACAGGGTTGCGAAAAAAATGCGGGTTTGTGATAAATTGATCTTGGGGGATGAAAGGGGGAGTCTATGGTGGCTCTGTAGATCTAGAATTGGGGGGGTGCCTGCGTGCTGGTAGAAGTTGACTCTAGCAGCAGGTGTAAATGGCCGGTTGAAGGACATCGATGTTGGATTCACGCATAAATGTATCGCCGCCGTCTGTCTGGGAATCCCAACCCTCAAGTTTGGGCAAAAAAACCCCTAACCCTAGGTTTTTTCGACCCTAACCCTGTTATTTTGTTTGAAAACCCTAACCCAGTATTTATCAACCCTGACCCTAATGTGTAATTTTCAGTTAAAAGTTCTATCCATAACCATTTTACAACCGTAACGAAGCTTTTGATTGTGCAACTGTAGGCATGTTGAAACAATGTCTTCTTGCAATTGATGTCATCGCACTTGTTCTTTGGGCGCGGTCTGTCTCACTGTCGTATTGAACGCTCTCCTTAGCGGTACTAGAAATGCAATATCAAGGAAAGTATCAGGCGGGGTTGCTAGCACAGAACACATCTCGACGATCAGATAAGCCGTTTGTCAAAAGATCTTTATCCACGTGACCAATCTCAAATCTTCGCGCTATCGTACAGTGGACGCACCACCGCATGGGTTGGGTCAAACGAAACAACAACTCTGTCAGAATGAATTGGTGTTAAATACACAATTGTAAAGAGTTTACCCTTTGAATGAAAACATATTGTAAGCGATTTAATCCCATCGTGTTGTTTTTGATATTTCTCAGTTCGATTGAATTAAGATGTGAGAGCAACGGCCCCTCATTACTGCTGGTGGTGGCTGACGACGGTCACCACAAAGTAGAAAGTCTCCGTCTGACTGGGCAAGACGGCCGTCATTCCCTGTAACGTTCATAAATTGCATCACCAGCATACCGTAACCTTCGTAAGTTGCAATTGATGCGCTCAGTGCATCCTCGGTATTGCATTTATGAACATTCACTCTTCCTTCAACAGTTACAAGCAAATGGTGATGTAGTGCTAGCTTCTGTCGCTTGCATATATGGAGACTGACGTCGTTGAAAACCTCAATCTTTTTAATTTTATGCAAAAAAATTCTGGAAAATCAACAACAAATGCACGAAACTTATCAAAACAACAAAAAGAAACTTTTCAAAACAATAAAGTTTTTATTTTATCAGTATAGAGTCTGTTTTATAAGAGTTTTACTTTTGTCTAAATTACCCACGAAAGAATTCTGTGAAATGTGAAATGCTAGATCGCACATAAGAAACAGCACTAATGCAATAATTAGCAAGCGTTGTTGTTTCTTGTAAGTTGTTGTATCCCTTCTAAAAAAAACTATGCCTTTTCAAAACAAAATCTAGGGGGAATTTCCCTAAAGTATTTTGGCGATAAATGGCGCTAGAACAATACAAAGAAACAGTAAACTAATATTGGGATAAAACCGTTGGTGGGATCCAGCCGGTTCGCACCGGTTCTGTAGAACCGTCCCACGAAATTTTATGATATCAGCGAACCGGTTAGAATTACTGATTACTGTCAATATGACTTTTTGTAACAGAACCCGCTGAAAAATATGACTTTTGTGATAGAACCGGCTGACAAAAAATTTGAATCCCACCGCTGGATAAAACCCAATCGGGATTGTTGTTCGAATTGCGGTGAAGCAAAAAAAACAACAAGACAAGAACTACAGAATAAACTGGGCGAGTGCTTTTTGAAGGTGCTTAGGATGCGTACCATTGGATAACGCTGAGTTCAAATCCTAATGTGATCTAAAAAGGTTGGCGATTGACAGCAATAAATGTTCAAAGTGCGTTAAAAATTATACAACAAAAAACTTAAGCAGCTAATACTTACAGCGGTAATATGTTTGGAAGTAATCTTGTCAACATAGATTTTTTTCGTCATATTGTATTACCTTTGGCCACTACTGTAATACATAGAGTAATGTGAATAAGGTGAGCACATAATAACCTTGTAATTACCCTAAAAGCGCCGATGACTTCCTGTTCGCTTGTGTTACCGGCGTACATGTAAATAACCTCAAATACTTCAATGGAAATGTCACGTATCTCTGTTTATTTTACTTCAAATAAAAGGGTTGCAAGGTGTACGTCTATTAATAATTAGATGCATAAATGACAGTTATTCACAGCTGTAAGGTTGATTCATATAAATAAATTAGAATATGTTTAAATTGGTTTATTTGCATATAATTAGACATTGTAACGGTGATACATCTACACGCGTCAACCAACCCTACGTGTTATGTATCATCGTAACAACGTCCTACTATATGCAAATAAACCAATTTATTCACGGTCCTGCATATGGAGATACTTTTGCGAATTTCCTAGGGTTGGTTGAAGCTTGCGTGTTGATGTTAATAGGAAATGAGTCGGGACATAATCATACATGCTGCCCCGATCATATTTCAAGTTGTTGATATGTTTCCTATATTACACAACGTGGGATACCAGACGTACGGGCAACATGAAAAACGATATTCTCGTTGTTGTAATTGCTTTTCGCCACCTAACACAACGTTTGTCAAGACCCACAAGTTTATTGATCTAGTTTTATTTTAATATCACCACAAAAATCATCCAAAGCACAAACATGTTTTGCAAAATCAAGTTTGTATATTCCATAAAACTGGAGTCTAGTACAGTGACCCAGAACATAAAAAATATATAACTAAAACGTATAACCCACTCCACAAAAGAAATTACAAGTACAATAATGTGGAACATAAACATCAGTGATATTTTTATTGGATCAAATATTTGTGCTGTTAAACAAGTGCAGATAACTGTGGACTTGATATAATATCAGCTGTTTATGGCAGCATTTTAAAAATTATATTTGTAAATAAATACTATATGTGTACAGTAATGGCAGTTGTAGTTTTGTAATTAAAATAAAATTTTGTTTGAGGTTAAAAAGGAGATGGAAAGTCAACTTTGTCAGGGTACAGTTATAAGGAGGTACACATAGCATATCTCACTACCTATTGCTTGTTCAGTACTAATTTATCAATATCTTTAGACAGTCAAGTACTATAGGACCGTCATACAGTTTTCTACTATGAGGTAAGCATATAAAACACAATGAAATTGC
This sequence comes from Ascidia mentula, assembly GCF_947561715.1. NCBI lineage: Eukaryota > Metazoa > Chordata > Ascidiacea > Phlebobranchia > Ascidiidae > Ascidia > Ascidia mentula. Next base: position 1,104,410 of record NC_138569.1, read on the forward strand.
AACATACATTTCAGTCCAGGAATAACCAACAATCACAAGATACTTGATCAAATCAAGAATAAATAAATATTGCAGTAGTTATAAATATATGCTTAAAAACAACACATATACATAGTTAAAATCACACACATTGTACATAACACTGCATTTTCAAACCAATGTTTCAGGCTTACTGCATACTGTGATCAATTTGTATAGGTACTATAAGTGTTTGTGTGTAAGTAAATACAGTTAGAAATTCAGAGGATAAGATATCCAAAAAAATTTTCAAGACATCTTAGACATAGCTATAATCTGTTACATATTTGCTGTTTACATCTGTATGTTTTTTACACAGGTTAGTTCCACAACACTTTACACAACTACAAACATGTTTATGTCATTGCATGACCAGAAATCTAAGAAGTACAACAACATAATTGGTTGGAAAATAGTATGTTGCGATGCTGTAAAGTTTAAATTTAATTCACATTGCCCCAGACAAGGTTTTTGAGAATTTGAACCAAAAAATAACCATAGTGAGATAAAACAACCACAAAATACTGAATGAGGTTAATATAAAACAATAAGAAAGCAGACTTTTTTACCTCTGTAAATGTAATGCTGCTTTATATGGTACTCAACAAACATGTTTGTCACACTTTGTGGAAAACTAATTTCAAGTTCACAGCTAAATGACAGTTTTGTTTGTAAAAATCATAAAGCAACAAAGTCTGTGAGGAAAAAGTTAAAATGTATTACATGTGTCTTGATAATATCCAGCAGTACCATCAAGTTGTGATTGGTTAACCAGTGGAAACTCTCAAGATATTCTGAAAAGGAAGGTCCTCCATTTATGCTTAGGTTATAAAGTCAACATTTGGTGATTGATTTTCAGCTGGATTTAAATTTCTTTGTTCAGGAGGTGGGGTAGATGGTGGCTTAGATACTGCAAAAAAATTATTAATTACACTACAAGCAGCACTACTTAAAGGTTGTTAATAAAGCAATATTTTTTATCATTGTTTTTACTTGCATAAATGTTCTCATGCAGTTAAATATTTAAGTTTTATAAACACTATTACACAAAAAGAAAAAAACAAACAATAATTTATTTTACCTAATCACAAAAACTTATCTGTTTGGAACAAAACCAAAATACAAAGCCACAATTCAAACTGAACAATGTATTGAACATAAATGGAACAATTTAGAAACCAAGCTTCGACTGACCTTGTGTTCATGAACCTAGCAAACAATTACAAATTATCACAGACCTGTTAGATGTAAATAATTTGTTGATTTAGTCTTGTACCTAGGTAACACCATCATTGCAACATTTTTTTTCCGTTGGTTTTGCTGACACTTTTTGGGGGCTTGTTACAATTTAATATGTGCTAAATTTTCAAAATTTAAAACAACTGAAATGTTGAAGCAAAGCAATGCTAACTGGTCAATTGAAAAAGCATTCTTAGATTTGGTTTAATTTGTCTGCTCAGGCAAAAGGTACAAGTTTTAGATAAGATTCGCTATTTTAGCATGCAGAAATGTTTACCTTTAAATTTATTCCCCTAAATTTAATGTTACTTTCATGCTTTTAGAAAATTACTTAGGGCTTGGTAAAAACTTTTAATATATGGCAAGATAAAGTGTATTTTCCCATAACCTATGCTGGTGACACACAAAATTAAAAAAAGTTTGGTTAGTAAGCAATATATAGTGTAGTTTAAATCTTATTTTACAACACCACAGCACACTGTGGTTGAGCTTTACAAACTAGAATTACAACATTGTATTTTAACAAAGTAATAAAGTTTTGTTTGACAGCAACCAAAATGACATAAAGTTTAGAAAAGAATGTTCAAAATCCCTAACAAACAGAAATAATCAATAGTGGCTTTGTTACATGAAAAAAGTTATTGTTAAACATATATTGGTTGCAATCATATCAAAGTAATTCACCTCCACACCCACACCAGTGATTTTTCACTCCAAAATAAATGAGGACTACTATGAGAGCAACTCCAACAAGGACTCCAATCACAATCCCAGCTATTTGTCCACCAGTTAGTCCTGTTCGAGTTCCGACTGAAAAAGTTGTTTGGGGTTAAACAAGGTTTGATTTGTTCATAAATATTTACTTTTCATGTTCATTTAAATTTATTGAGATTTTAATATCAGTTTAAAATTTATCGACAATAAATCATGTAATGCATATGCCACTAAATGTCAGGTTTAGTGAAAAATCAAATCAGTAAAATGTCAAAATATTAAAACAAAATAACTTTTTCACACCAGCAAAGAGGTTATCATGCAGATAAATCAAGCATAAGTAGATCATCTAACATGCAACAAGATAAATTCTTTCTTTTACAAACCGTGCTTTCAATTTGAAATATCGATAAAGACTAGCAACAAAGTTCTGAGGAAATCATAAACCTCATGGTTGGTATTAACAACATTAATTACCACAACTTCAAGTGGTATAGGTTAAACCCAGAACAGAATCCATGCTAAATGTGCTCACAGTTTTTTCATATATATCGCCACATAACAACCCAACAAAGCAGAATTTTTGCATACATTGTAATTATATTCTGCAGTATATACACAGGGCAAAATCAGTGAGCACAAACACAAGCAGAAATATACAAATAAATTGCCAGTTTTCGATCTAAATGTCACAAGTGCAAAAAATTTGTCACAATTCCTATGGAAACTATATTTGATTACAGTTTACTAAATGGCATCATGTTCAAATATAACTTGCCAAGAATACGAAACAAGTTTGATATAAAGCAAAGACATAAAAAAGGATTTTTTCCAGACATTAAGTTACATGTTTTTCATGGCTGAGCTTCTGTCAATTGTTTTTTAATTAAAATTTTCAAATAATATAGCCCACTACTCACAACTTGTTTAACTTATGCCACACACATACACTAGCAGCACAAAAAAAAATGCTTTCTCATGGAAAACACTCCCAAAAGCCCTGTAGATTATTTTATTTCAAGAATGGGTTCGTGACATATTAAATTACTCCAAAAACATGCTATAAGTATGTTGTTTATATCCAAAAATACAATTATCAAAAGATTTTATTTCTAGGTCTAGGTAAAATTACTTCACAAACACACTATAAGTATGCATGACTGCCATATATAAGGACTATCGACAGAAACATTTCAAGCCTTGGTAGCAGGTTATGCAAAGATTCTCTCGAAGAAAGTAATTGATACCTATGACTACAATTGAGGATCACTAATTTATCCATGTTTTTGACAGTAATACAAAAGTGTAGTGGCTTATTGCAACAGTGACAAACTGACAAATACCAAAAATTATAACATACATTTCAATCACAGAATAACCAACCAAGTTGCACAAACGTTTCTTCACAATTTATATCATGTAAAAACAGTTTCTGTACAAAATGCTGCATAAAACTAATATTTCAGGTTTACTGCATACTGTGACATTTTTGTATAGATTCTATTGGTTTTGATTTGTAAAAGCAGCTACATTGAGAAAACCTATAATAAGCACTTTTATAAGAAGAAATCTACATTTAAATCAAAGGCATGCAAACATAAAAGTGTTTTTGCATAAAAATTTAAATGTGATTACAAACAACAACAAGCAAAGTTTGCCTCAATTTATCCTACTTTTCCTTTAACACATACAGATAGCATATAACTATACAAACTATTTGACAAATTATTGATGGTGAACTTGGAGATCATGCATTGTTACAGAAGCACATTTTTCAAAAGTAGATGTATTTTGTTGCTAATGCTGCCATGCATATCACTCAATAATTCAAAGCACCTATGGCAAAAAAACTACTTGTTTGGTAGTAGTAGTTTTCGTGCCAGAGGAGCTTTGAATTATCGAGTTGATGTATTTTTTTCATGCATATTATGCCACACCAACACAAAGCAAAAAAGGAGTCAAACAGGGTGAACATTCGAGAATAATTGCAAAAATAAATTAATAGAATAAGCACAATTAACTTTCAAGGGGAAAATTGACAGTTTCAGCACAGATGTTTATAGCAAGAAGTGTTGTACCACCAAACTTAAAATTTTATACAAACTGAACAGTTGTAGAAATATGTTTTACCTCCACAATTCAGTGAAGTATTTATGGATTGAGTGTGTGTACAAGTTGCAGTTGCACTTTTAGCAACATCATTACAACAATAAACGGTACCAGAAGATTCCTCAATAATATCTACTGTGGTGTTAACATTTGAACAGAAGGTTTCACTTTCATTTCCAGATGCAACAATTGAGCACATAGCTAAACAAAGATGTTTAAGCAAGGTGTATCATGTGTGTTGCACGTATCACACATTCATACCTAAGCACTTAGCTACACTCCACTGGCCAGGGCCATTGCAGGTTGCACTTGGATTTCCAGTATATCCAGCGTTACATGTAAGGTTAACTACCTCATTAATTGAAGAAATCCCACTCAAACTATTACCATATGATACATCAGAGTCAATTGTACTTTGATTACATGAAGCTGTAATATGCATAAAAAATATTAGAAGATTTAACACTTCTTAAGCAGAAGATCCTCTTACCAAGACAATTATTAGATGCATTCCATGTGTTAATTCCAATACAAGTTGCTGTTGCAGTTCCAGCATAGTTATTGGAACAAGTCAAATTAATTGTGTCCGTATAGTTGTGTAATCCAACTTGTGGTGCCACATAGGATTCATTTTGTGGCAAAAAATTGCTACTGCACTGGACTGGAGATTTAATTAAATTTGAGTATAAAAATACTAACAATAAAGCAAGGCCAATGTAGTTTACACAATCAGGAAACTAAGTATTGGAGGACTGGTCTTAAAATTTAAACTTGTGTAGATTATCCTTATATTCTTATATCAAATAAAAATAATGCAAATATAAAAATCTGTTTGAAAATAGAATAGGAAAATGGCAGAAAATGTTTGTTGTTATGCCAGTCGCACAACTAATGGTAATTATGTGTGAGTGTGCAACGAACTACCAATAGCATTTCCCCCAAAAAGTTCAAATCAGTTCATACCTAAAAGTATTGCTCCCACTGGTGAATGGCCAGGACCTATTTTGAATACAGTTGCAAACAAAAAAACAAACCGAATACACCAAAGTTCAGTGTAAATGACAACACATGTTTCTATGATTCAAAAAAAGTCAAATTTTGCGCACAATTCGATACTAAAAAGCTTTACTATTTTATGTTGTGATACTCTACTACCTAATGTGCAAAAAACTAAAACAAATAAAAAAATCAACCTGTGAGTGTTAATGAATTTAGTGACCATTGGTATAGCAAATAACTGTTTCGGCATTGATATGTGCCTTGTGTATGTGCGATAAACAAAGCAATCAGCGGAGATGAACATTTGACCATAATGCTCATGTCTGCACTGTGAAAATTTAACCACACTTTTACACCCCTTAAAAACAATGTACTAAAATGCTGTGGGAGATGTTCTGACACTTGAACATTTGCTAAATCCATCACTGTATCCATTACAAAAACATTTTTAACAAAAAAATGATTATAACACTAAATACAGATAAACAAATTGTCAGGCAATACCAAGATATAGGTTGATATTTTTTAGTATGACAAAAGTAAGATAACGCAATGATCAGCATAAAAACATGTCATATAGATCACAAGATTTCATGACATTTCAATGTAAGCTTTATGAAAATTTTAATTAGCTTAAATCAGTATTTTTAAATGCCTTACAAGTGCAGCTTAGCTCGACTATATAATATTTCCAACTTCGTCTTTGTCCATTTTATCAGTAGGTTTTGAAGTTAATTAAGGTATTTAATAAGGTAAAAACATTTTGTCCCATACCTAATGAACAAGCTGATTCAGAAACATTCCAATTTGCAGTAGGTCCACAAACAGCATACTGGCTTGCTCCAACAAAAGTTGGTGGCATACATGTAAACCTATGACTGCTGTTGTAGTCTTGATTAGCAGGAACATCCTGAACAACTCCAGTACTCAAGTTTCCACAGTCTAAACAAAACAATTAAACACATTGTTTTTCCAAAAAATTTTTTTTTTATTGCATGTCGAACATCTTGAGAAAAATTAACGTGCACGTTGAATATCAAAAATGTCTGGTAAATTTTTTGAAACATAATATAGTTTCTCATTGCAGTTGCGGCGTACAAACGATGATGACATTAAGCTTTCAGCACTATGTAACTGATCAGTTAAATGCTGTTGTTTGATAATGTCTCAAAATACAAATTTCTTCCCAAATAATTATTTGTGGTTTGCAATTTAATGACTTGTACTGGCACAAACATCTTGGAATCACTTTTGCCACCAGCACGAATGGCAAAAATTGACAACCAATCATCCATTGGAAAATAGCTGGCGCCCAATCTCGTTATAATTCATGCAAAACCAATTTAAGTTTTGTGTATAATGCATACACATATATGTATATTAATACTTAAGTTGGAATCCAAAACGTTGACCCAACAAGCAACCATGGTGACAAACCATAGCTACTGTCTTGCCACAATTTACAACAAAAAGTATTATATACCCACATCCACATGTATGTTATGGTACTGTATACAATAAATTTAATACTCACATGATGCAGTTAGAAATATTCTTGGTGTAAAACCCGTCGTACAGATTAAACCTATAGTTATGTTGCTATCTGGTGTGGATAAAAGAGATGGAGAAAATGTTGAAAAAATTGTTGGTGGGGATGTGGAAGTATCTTCTGTGCAAGTAACATTTTTGGGTGAGATAAAGCTATTGGGCAAACAAGATCCACCGAAAAAATCTGCTTGAAAATTAGAATCTTTCTCCCAACTACACAAGGAAAACATGTCTTTGGGAAAAGATGCCGAAAATGTAGCAGGATAATTAACAGATACAGTTCCATTGTCTTTCAAGCCACCTGAGGCGGTCATTGTCTGAGCACCTGAAAAAAAGTCATCTACATATCATACATTACACTAAATCAAAAAAGGTCATTATAATCCCTAAGTATCACAATCACAATGATAACAAATTACATTGTGCAATGTGACAACTACGATTTACTCAATATACCGACTACAAATATATTTTGCATATAACTTTTGTGTTTTTTTATACTTTTTATACAAGTTATTGTTTTGCCAATGAAGTCTTATCTTTAGCAGCAACATGTCCGACAAATTTAATTAACAAAGGCACATTTGCACTGCAGCTGCAACCATTTGTTTGATTTATTGTACATATGTATTGTGATAGGTCTTTGCTCAGATGAGCTCACTTGTTTTTTGACAATTTATGAAATAAAAGTCAGTGTTGGGCAAAGCATATGAACTCTTGGCAAATCAGTATGTTGCTAGGATATTATTACTGCTACTTGAGTTTTACTAAAGTTAAAAGGGCCTGTTGTGTTTTATCAGTAGTAATAATGCTTTTTCCTAAACTGGTCTTTGCTAATAAAATCTTAAACATTTTTTTACAACCTGCCCTAAATAATATATGTATGTATATGTGTGTACATTAATTGCAATATTACATTTGTTGGTGAAATTAATGGTAAACTTACAGTGAAATAAAATTTTGTTTTTAGAACAAAAACAAAATTGTAAGTAACCTACAATGTGCAAAACATAGCTTTTTACTAATTATTGTGAAATGGCTTAAGTCTGTAACTAGTTAATAAATGGATCCAAATTTGTTTCAACTACGGGTCTGATCAACAAAAAAATATAGGCTACTTATAGGCAAAGAAAACTGCATGAATTTTTCAGCAATTTGCTTGTCTGACAGCAACTGGGAGTGACTGTAGGCCATTACTGTGCCAGTTAAGTCTTGATTGTGTGGAAAATGACAGCAGATGAAAAGACTAATTCTAGCAATAGATGCATTTTCTTATTTCTCAAATATGAAAGTCCTATTAGTTATATTTATTAAATTTCCAACTCGGTATTAAGGACTGACAAAAAATCTGCGGACTTATTCGTTGCTGTAAAATTTAACACCACCGCCATGAAACAGCCATTTTGATTGTTTTTGTAAGCTTTTTCGTAAATAAGTTTTTCAATATTACCAAAACAACACTTACGACTTACCTATATTTGACACAAACGTGCTTGCAAGACATACTCCAGTTATAAGTACTTTGATATCCATCAAAAACAGATTATTTAACATTTTTAACCTCAAAAAACAAAGCGGTCTAGTGCACCATTGTACGTACCTATGTTCAAAAAATCGGGGAAACCCCAAATTCACACCGTACGCGGTTCTCCTGCAGACATCGGAAGGTTTACAAAAGGCACAACAGCAACGAAGAAATACCTTTTTACGCTTCATTGATGATGTAATAAAAGAAACCTCTGAGAAACTTCAAATTGGGTACGATCAACCACAAGGGTGCGTAAACCAATATATGAAAAAATGTAAGCTGAGGATAACGCGCTTTAGCGCCGTTGGAGGGAAAAAGGTCCCATTGTGTACAATTGTACGTAACAATGAAGGAGACGTCGCACAAACTTGAAATTTGGTAAATAAAACTAAACGGCAAATGCTTTTACAACGGGGCACAGCCAATTTGTGGGAGAAAAACACGGGTCTGGTGTACTTTTAGCACCACACGTATTATCCCTGCTGGCTATCCCAAGTAGCCTACTGCAAACCTGAAACTCCACACGAATGCTAAATGACACCTTACAAGATACTATGCAAAATATGAAGTCATCGCCAATGACGTAACACAATTTACAACAGTTCTAAGCTTTGCTCTCCATACGCGGTACGCCCGTCAACGAACTGCAATGTCATACTCCGTAAGGTATGCATCAAACTTTGTTATTCGTTGTTATGGTTTGTTATATTTTGTGCCAAATTGTAATTACATCGCGTACATGCACATATGGTATTTTGGGGTATTTACTTCGCTTCTCCCCGACATATGAAAAATCTATGACATATTGGAATATCGGGTTTGGATTTGATAATCAAATCGACGTTTAATAATCCTGTCCTTGTTACTATTTTTTTAATTTCAATAATCGTATATATCGTCAATTAAAAGGCCGCAAAGATAGTTGTTGTAAAATTGTTTAATAGTCATAAGAGTGTTTTCTTTTTGCAAACGTTAGACGTCCCTGCAGAAGTTGGTGACCCCGACGTGATATTTGAGCGGGCAATTAAACCTTCTGATCTAATAACTGCTCAATTGAAACAACTAAACTGTAGTCATATTCTGAAGTCAAGTAACTTACGACACGAGATTTAACCATGCCAAACAAGTTTTTTAGGTTTGTTCCGCGTTTGATACGTTGGCAGACAGGTACAACGACAGAAACAAGCACTTGGGTATTTCAAAAACGTTTGGTGCATTTTTTATTTTATTAAAACGTTCTTTAATTAAGCTTATTGGCAAACTGCTTTAAAGGCATGTTTTGTTAAAAACGCAAGTAAACGTTGATTATAATTACGTAATGCCTAACCAGCATTTTATTGGTTACGTCGTGTTATGTCAAGCTTATATAATGATGTGCGGATAATATTAAAAACGTTTTTAAATTTTATTAATTAATACGTGTCTCCGAATCGTCAGTTAATTCTTTTAGTATGCGGGACTAACGGCTTTTTTATACCCGAAATCGAATTAACGTCGGACGTGGATAATGCTATTTGTGGTCTGTGATATAGGATACGGTATAACAATGATTTTTGATTTGTTATTGTCATGTAATTCCAAAAATTAAATTTTTTTATTAATTGATCAACTTGTCAATAGAAAAACGACAGGAGAATTACATTTATACAGAATGGTGTTTTCAGTGAGCAATCACAGGACCACAAATAGTATTATCCACGTCAGACGTTAATTCGATTTCTGGTATAAAGAAGCCGTTAGTCCGCTGGTCGCGACGCATTCACTCAATGCACACATCTCTTTCACTATACCGGACAACGAGTCCGAAGAGCAGCACGAGACTGCTAGTCGCACGGCGCAAATGACGCCTCCACTTCGCAAGTGACCAGACGCCATACACGCTTGGTTGCTGAGCCTGACGTCATGCATTACGCAGTGGGTGAATTAAAAATCCACTTAGTGATTTACCCATTAGCTCATTTTGCACTGGTAACTCTCAATGCGACGATTTTTTTTATTTTTCTCAGAAAGGTAGGTTTGTTTATCGTTTTGTGTAATAATTAAAAGGTTGCAAAGGTAGTTTCTTTGGCAGATGTTCTTAATAGTCTTAGGAGTCAGATAAACGGCAGTGTTTCGTTCTGCAAACCTTAGGTCCCTGCAGTGGAAACAACAAAACGGCCAAGCGAAGCTCAACCAAATAGTGCCGTCATGTTACCAGTTTGTTGAAACAAGACAATGAACTGTACGAAATAATTTTCCAACACAGAGGAGGATTTATGAGAGGTTTCTTGTTCGTTAAACCACCGACCTCACAAAACGAGGCGTTTACGTGAACGAGAATGCGTCACTTTTGCAGGAAAAAAACCTTTGCGTCGCCTGTAGTAGGCTACTATGTTTCTGATTACAAGTTGCGTGTTTTGCCATAACTTGCACATATGAGGTATTGAATTTAACCCACTTTTTGATACATTTCTTGTTTGTATTTCATAATTTAGGTAAGTTTACGATAACACGAGTCCGAAAACACAAACAAAATTATTGCTTCGGTTTTAAGCTTAGCTGTTAAGGAAATGCCAAAACATTTCACAAATCGCAATCATGTTTTTAAATTTACCGAACTCTGGGTGTCAAAATACCGATTGTCTCCCGGGCAATGTTGTTATATTTTTCGTCTTCATTCGGACGAAAAATATGCGAGTTATGAAATGGTCACTGGAAAGTGCACAAGCTAACGTCAGAGAGAACACAGTTGGTGTATTTACTTGGATGCTGTAAGAAACAACAAATATTGCAAAATGGACACCAATATTTTCACAGAAGTTTGCGTGTAAGTTCCATCGATCGGTTTCACAACGCTAAGAATCAAAGCAACCGCGAAAAACTGTTCGACGACAGCAACCGCCTCGGTTGTGTTGGACATTTTGATAAATTTCATCGTTTCAAAAAAATGATTGGAAAACCACCAACGATTAAACGCGAAGGAATAGTTGCAGAATATGCTGCCATATTGCAGTTTTTTGACAAAAATTGTTTTGCGAGTGGTCTGAGATCTCGATAGTTAGAGAGAATTGCTTGGCGAGAACGCGGCTCGTGATACCAAAATTGCGTTTTAAAGTAGTGTGTTCACCATGCTGCGTCGGATATGTTAATTAGATGTGCATGCAATAAATTAAGTTCGAAAAACATTTTGCAGCGCCCAATGACGTACAATTAATATGCGTCTTGATAGAGTTGGCGACAACATATTAGGCGCATTAGAAATTATGAAAATTTTAGCTGTTGATAGTTATGGCGGTAACAGGTTTGGAAGCAATTTTGTTAATGTAGATTTTGTCGTCAAAATACCTCTTTCCGCTTGTGTTATTGTTATGTACAAAGAGCTTGTAATGTGAATAAGGTTTCCATATTGGGTTGCCGACTTCTTGTTTGCTTTTGTTACTGCCTACATACAAAATAAATCGCAAATACTTCAAACGCAACTGTTACGTGTATCTGTTATTTCATTTTTAATGAAAAAGAGTGAAAAAATATGCATTCATTGTTGCATAAATGACAGAAGTTAATCACAACTGTAAGTTCGGTCATCAGTGTGTCGGAAACTAACCTGGTCAGTAAACTTGTAAAGTAGCTCTGGAGAAAAAACTTGTTTTCCCAGCAAACTTAGTTTGAGATATAAAAAATATTTCCTGTGGAGGCAAAAATATCTCGCATAAATTTAGGTTATTCACGAAAAAAATTACTTGCACATGGTTGGAAGTTGGTTGATATAATTTATAACATGTAGGTTTGGTTGAAGTGTGTGAATGTGAATTAGAAATAATGTAGGATATAAACATCACGCACCGCCCTAATCATGTTGCAAATAGTCGGTATGTTTCCTACAATATCCCAAAGCGCAATATCAGATTGCACTTACAGGTAAAAATCCGTGGCAAGAATTGACGTGTTAGGAGAATTTGTTGTAAGTGCTATTTTGGTCACAGAAACTGCAAAAATAATTGAAGAAACGATACTCTGTATCTTCTCTTGTCCGTTGCACGCAGAAAAGTTTTATATTCAAATATTCGAATTAATTAACATACTTTGGTGCAAACAACCAATATCGAAACAACAGTTGAGCAACCGCCTGAATAGTTAGTTCAAGGTTTGTCAAAATCATTTCTACTTGCACACTGGTAAACTGATCATTTACATGAAAATTACTGACCACTGCAGCAACACGCATCAGCATATTAAATAGGTACGTAGTAACACTGTAGCTTAGGCCTAAATAATAAAACGTAATACGATCAAAAACCGCCCTCGTGATTGTGCATGGATTACAATCAAATGATGAAAAATCACAGCAGAACCGCCCGGCAGTGAAGCTAAAATATACAAACAAAAATCACAGAAATGGGGGCATGCTTGAGTACAAGCTTTTCATTGCATGGAAATATACTAATATTGATCTTTATTGCACAGCATTATACTGAAGCCTAAACAACACAAAACTTGTCAAGAACCACAAGTTTATTGATATGGTTTTATTTTAATATCTCGACAAAATCAATCAAGGCACACACATGTTTCGTTAAATCTTTTTCTAAAAAGTTTGTGTATTATATAATACTGAAATCTAAAACAGTTGCTGATAACCTTGGACATGATATGTATAATATTAGCTGTAAATTAGGGAAGCCTTTTAAAAATTCTATTTGTAATTAAATACTATATGTGTACAGTAATGGCGGTTGCAGTTTTGTAATCAAAAGAAAATTTTGTCAGAGGTAAAAACAGGATGGAAAGGCAGGGTACAGTTAAAAGGAGGTACACATAGCATATCTCACTACCTATGGCTTGTTCAGTACTAATTTATCAACATTTTTAGGCAGTAAAGTACCATAGGTTCGTCATACAGTTTTCTACTATGAGGTAAGTTAATAAAACACATTGAAATTGCAAAACAGATTCCTGGAAAACCAACAAATACAAAATGCTTGATCAAATTAACAACAGAAATATTGCAGCAGTTATAAATATATGCTTAAAAACATGACATTTCCATGGTTAAAATCACACACATTGTACATAACACTGCATTTTCAAACCAATGTTTCAGGCTTACTGCATACTGCGATCAATTTGTGTAGGTACTATAGGAGTTTGTGTGTAAGGAACTACATTTAGAAATGTTTACGGGATAAGATATCGATAAGAAATTTTCATGAGAATTCACATTTAAATTAAAAGCACAACACAAGCAGCATTATGAAGTATGATTGGAGAAAATTTGTGCTCAGTTGTGGTGTTTTGATTGTTGAAGTAAAATTATTTAACGGTAAAAGAAAAATGCTGTTGTATGAAAAACTCACACTTGATTGCAAACAACATAAAAGAAAAACATGGCAAGTGGTGTGGAATTCCAGAAAGTGTCCAAAGCTGAAAAATACACGGTGATTAGTCTGTTAAGTTTAGTGCAAACTTTAATTTTTTAGAGGGGGACAGCCTTGTATTTAATTTACCACTCATAGTCCCTGACTCAGGAACAGTCGGCATATTCGAATGTTTTTTACTTAAGTGAATATTAAAACTCTTAACACTTTGATACTAATTAAATCATAGAGTGGGTTTGTATACTACTAATATACATGCATTACATGTAGTTACCTGTTGTTCCACCATTAGTAGTTGATGATGCAACTGGTGTGGTTGTAACTAAAACCAATAAATTTACAATACCATCATGTAACACTTCTGCAAGCTAAATATCCAGATTGACATCCACACTATGCAATATTAATGCTATGCACACAAAGACAGACAATACATTAAAGTTTACAAATGGAAAACACTTCTGGATTTAAAATTGCCGGTATCATATTCTTAGTCATTCTAAACTTTTTTTAGGTAAAACACAATCACATAAAAAAAAACAATCCGTCATAAAATGTGTCCTTTTACACAAAAAGTTCGTTTTCTGGCAAAAAAAAACAAAATTTTATATCTTTCTCCACAGTATATATTATCAAGGTCAAAAATGCCATCCACTGGTACAAAAAGACACTTTTGTTTTGTGTTGTTGTTGAAATGCAACCATTTAACTAAAACATCCATAAACATAGTTTGGGCTTGCAGCTAAAAGGTATACATTTAAATAAACATTGTAAGATAGATGTTTACAATTGTGAAAATGCACCTGCAGCACAAGGCTCCACACTCCATGTTGCATTTGCAGTACAGGTAGCCATAGTTGTTCCATCATAATTTGGTCCTTGACACGAAAGCACATGAGTTGTATTGTAATCTGCCATAGCAGGAGCATCCTGATTTGTGGTAGCTGATTGAGAAATATTTCCACAATCTTTAAAAACAGAAAATTATGTTTTATTTTACATATTTCACAGCAGAAATCCAGATAAAATATTTAAATCATTTTGCCTACTAATTGTTTTAACAGGACGTCTCCAGTTTATATAATACAGTTAATTTGGTAGTTGAAAAATAGTATAATTAATTGTTGTACTTTGTGGGACATTGGCTATTTGCATAAAATGTGGTGTTTAACCCTTGCGAGGTCGCAACCCTCATTTTGGGAAGCCCTGATTTAAATTAGCATACAATATTTTATCAAGTCACTTACACACTACTGACAGAAAAAAGCTGTCTACAAAATCAGTCACAGAGATACCAATTGTAAGATTGGAAGGTATGGCAACAAGGGGGGGTGTATAAGTTGAAGTCACAATTCCAGACTTCAAAGAACATGTTATGTTATTGAGTGCTGCTGCTGCATTATGACAACCAAAGTCGTAAAAGGAAAATTGAACGGAATTCCTTATCCATGAGGCCTTGACGATGTCTCTTGTCGAAAATGTTACAGAAAATACCACAGGGTAGTTGACAGACATGGTTCCGTGTTTCTGTAATCCACCTGATGCTTGGATTGTTGGTGGATCTGTAATAACACATTATATTCATATATGAAAACAAAGTGAGGGTTTAATATAGAAGAAATAGAATGTTATGTGAAAATTTAAGGATTTGTTGAAATATTGGGCTCATTATACGTGGTTTGATTGCCACATATTTGATAGTAGTGGTGAAGTATCACTAACATTGGGTACAAGGTATATTTCATTCATCAGTATCATTAAAAAAAGTAAAAATGCACCTGCAGCACAAGTTGGCTCCACACTCCATGCTGCACTGGCAGTACAGGTAGCCATAGTTGTACCCTCATAATTAAGTCCTTGACATGAAAGCACATGAGTTGTATTGTAATCTGCCATTGCAGGAGCATCCTGATTTGTGGTAGATGATTGAGAAATATTTCCACAATCTTTAAAAAAAGAAAATTATGTTTTATTTTACATACTTCACAGAAGAAATCCAGATAAAATATTTAAATCTTTCTTATAAAAATCCCTCACAAACCCTTTTGTTTCTTTGGAAATAATATTCAAGTATTTTATTGGAACAATTAATTGGTAATAAATGACAGTTTATTGGGTAGTTGTAAAAATAGTGTAACTAATAGTTGTACTTTGTGGGACATTGACTATTCGCATAAATGTGGCGTTTGACCCTTGCACGGTTGCAACCCTCATTTTGGGAAGCCCTGATTTAAATTAGCATGCAATATATTATCAAAAGCACTTACACACTACTGACAGAAAAAAGCTGTCTGCAAAATCAGTCACAGAGATACCAATTGTAAGATTGGAAGGTATGGCAACAAGGGGGGGTGTATAAGTTGAAGTCACAATTCCAGACTTTAAAGAACATGTTATGTTGTTAAGTGCAGCTGCTGCATTATGACAACCAAAGTCGTAAAAGGAAAATGGAACGGAATTCCTTTCCCATGAGGCCTTGACAATGTCTCTTGTAGAAAATGTTACAGAAAATACCACAGGGTAGTTGACAGACATGGTTCCGTGGTTCTGTAATCCACCTGATGCTTGGATTGTTTGTGCATCTGAAATAACATATTAAATGCATATAAATATACCAGAGTCCAAAGTTTGTTTTTTTGCAAGAAGGATTTTGTTTCCACGATCGTTAATTGCATCCATGGACGATCGCAACGTTTTGTATGTTAATGCATTAGCTTGATATTATTGTGTGAATTATCAGTAAATTTTAGCAAAAGTGCGCCCACGACATTTTTTCCAGCCTGGTATATATATATATATATATATGGCAAAATATGTAGGTTGATTATTGAAAGTGCTGAAGAACAGCCAATCTTAACGACTGTTCACACCTCATTTGGAAAAGTCCCATGGAACAATGTAGGAAAAAAATATCTACGTCCATGCAGAGAAGTTTGAGATGAAGTAGACCCCGCCAGTCAACTACATAGTTTACATAAATTAGTAGTACCAACAGCCTTAATGTCAAAAACCCTAACAGGCTTTCGTATGTACTGGATATTTTGGGTCTATTGCGAAATCAAAATAACTTACCTATTTCTGGTTTATGTAATGTTGCATGCAATCCAATAAAAAAACAAAAAACATTTGTTCTAAGGAACATTGTTTCTGCAGGTTCTTTTATCCTTTTACACAGCTACAAATAAAAACTAGTTTCGTTCTGGCAGTTCTTCGCAAAAAGCGTTCTGCATGAAGGATGACAATTTCACAAGAAGATTCTGCAGAAACATATGTGTTTGTTCCGAGTTTAAATCTCAACAAGTCTGATAATTTAAACAAAGATTCCTTTTCGAAGGTTAATACATACATATTTATCTCTGCAAATCCCAGATTTTTGATTACATTGACCTAGAATATAAGCGATTTTTCGTGTTTTCCTAGGGGTCTCGTCACATTTAACCACGTGCCAAAACACCTTCCGCCCCCTATAATTTTCGTATAATCTTTGTATCTATAAGGAATCTAGTGTTGATCAACGGGAAAGTAATTAAAATCAGATTTAAAAAAATAAGTATTTCGGCACGCGGTTTAATGCAACGTGACCTCCCTACCAAAACACTTGAAATTGTGCGTTTTTTAAATCATGCTGATGGAAAATCTGGGATTTCCCGCGAGTAACTTGCTTGTGTTTACCGTCCAGATTGATTTTTGTTTTAATGATGAGACGTACTGTAGTGAAAACACAGAACAAACACATATGTATAAACTTTCTTGTGAAATCGTGATCATTATTGCGAAACGCTATTTCCGACAAACAATTTGGATTCTGCCAGAATGACAATAGTGAATGAAGTGTTTAGTGTAGGTCTAGTTTCAGCACCACACCTAGTACCTCAGCTATCACACACACTACAAACCAGAAACGAATGTTGAATGACACCTTACGAGTTACCATGCCAAACATGATGTCATCACCTACCACATGACGAAATTTACAAGAGTTTTGCTCTCCATACGCGCTACGCCTTTCAACGAACTTAAATGACGTACTCCGTAAGGTACAACACCCACAAAACTAACATGTTATTTTATAAAAAATTACTGATGAAAATCGTGGAGGTACAAAATTGAAACGTTTTTTATTTAGTACAAAACTTTTGCAACTATGATCTTGTTTTATATGGAAATATTGGACAAATCTTGGAAGAGGTTATGGCTTTGCGTAGTTTTGTGCCGTTTTATATTCTTTGCTCTCTAAACTAACTAAATTTTTCACATGAAAGCATAGGTACTGATAAAACTTTTAGTTTTTCTCTCATTATGTTGTTGAAGTGTTTATTGTGTGTGTAACTATATGTGCGTTCTTACCACTACTGCTTGTGTGCAAAGTTAAAGGACCCAACTTCATGTCGTGAAAATCGCAAATAATCGTTTGAGAAACAAATATAATCTAGGTCCTTGTTTTTGTTTGATTGTTTGGGGCGTGGATAAAGCAACCAAGCCGATCAGAATTTTTTACTTTTTCTTGGTAAAAAACTCGTTTGGTTATCGTGGTTTATTTGAGACTTTCCTTGAGATTATGATTACTGGAAATAGGAAACAATAGTACGTGACGTCCCGCGATGTACTGGCGTACTTAATCATACCTATATGTCCGTGTCGTGACTGAAGCTCGTGAAGCAATTTACCATAATTCATACACTGCTTATACCTACAACATGCAAGTACTGTTAATTGTGTACACGGTTACAATTTATGATCCTCTTCTTGCGTGTGTCGTGCGTAGCATTTCCCAGTCTGTGCATGGGCGTTCATAAATTGCATCACCAGCATACCGTAACTTTCGTAAGTTGCAATTGATGCGCTTAATGCATCCTCGGTATTGCATTTATGAACAGTCACTCTACCTTCTACAGTAACAAGCAAATGGTGATGTAGTGCTAGGTTCTGTCGCTTGCATACATGGAGACTGACGTCGTTGAAAACCTCAATCTCTTTAATTTTATGCGAAAAAAATTCTGGAAAGTCAACAACAAATGTACGAAACTTATCAAAACAACAAAAAGAAACTTTTCAAAACAATTTTTTATTCTATCAGTATAGAGTCTGTTTTATAAGAGTTTTACTTTGGTCTAAATTACCCACAAAAGAATTCTGTGAAATGTGAAAAGCTAGATGGCACATAAGAAACAACACTAATGCAATAATTAGCAAGCGTTGTTGTTTCTAGTAAGTTGTTGCATCCCTTCTAAAAAAAACTATGCCTTTTCAAAACAAAATCTAAATTAGGGAAATTTCCCTAAAGTATTTTGGCGATAAATGGCGCCAGAACAATACAAAGAAACAATAAACTAATATTGTGATAAAACCGTTGGTGGGATTCAGCCGGTTCGCACCGGTTCTGTAGAACCGTCCCACGAAATTTTATGAGATCAGCGAACCGGTTAGCATTACTGGTTGCTGTCAATATGACTTTTTGCAACAGAACCCGCTGAAAAATATAACTTTTGTGATAGAACCGGCTGACAAAAAATTTGAATCCCACCGCTGGATAAAACCCAATCGGGAATATTGTTTGAATGGCGGTGAAGCAAAATAACAACAAGACAAGAACTACAGAATAAACTGGGCGAATGCTTTTTGAAGGTGCTTAGGGTGCGTACCTTTGGATAACGTTGAGTTCAAATCCTTTGATCCTTTGAAGTGATCAAAAAGGTTGGTGATTGACACCAATAAATGTTCAAAATGCGTTAGAAATTATACAACAAAAAACTTAAGCAGCTAATACTTACAGCGGTAATATGTTCGGAAGCAATCTTGTCAACATGATTTTTTTCGTTAAAATGTATTGCCTTTGGCCACTAGGATTATTGTAATGCATATATTGAGTAATGTGAGTAAGGTGAGCACATAACAACCTTGTAATTAGCCTAAACGCGCCGATGACTCCCTCTTGTGTTACCGGCGTACATGTAAATAACCTCAAATACTTCAATGGAAATGTTACTTGTCTCTGTTTATTTCACTTCAAATAAAAGGGTTGCAAGATGTGCGACTATCAATAATTAGATGCATAAATGACAGTTATTCACAGCTGTAAGGTTCTTAGAAGTAAATTATGAACATGTTTAAATTGGTTTATTTGCATATAATTAGACATTGTAACGGTGATACATCTACACGTATCAACCAACCCTACGTGTTATGTATCACCGTAACAACGTCCTACTACATGCAAATAAACCAATTTATTCACGTTCCTGAATAAGGAGATACTTCTGCGAATTTCCTAGGGCTGGTTGACGTTTGCGTGTTGATGTTAATAGGAAATGAGTCAGGACATAATCATACATGCTGCCCCGATCATATTTCAAGTTGTTGATATGTTTCCTATATTACACAACGTGGAATACGAGACGCACAAGCAACACGAAAAACGATATTCTCGCTGTTGGAAAAATAATGATCAATGGCATTAGCTCTTAGGTAATATTGATGATGCGCACACTTGTGGTATGGTTTAGTACAAGATTTTCATGCATGGAAATATACTAACTTTGATCTTCATTGCACAGCATTATACTGAAGCCTAAACAGCCTAACACAACACTTGTCAAGACCCACAAGTTTATTGATATAATTTTATTTTAATATCACCACAAAAATCATCCAAAGCACAAACATGTTTTGCAAAGTCAAGTTTGTATATTCCATAATAATGGAGTCTAGTACAGTGACCATGAACATAAAAAAATATAGAACTAAAATGTATAACCAACTCCACAACACAAGAAATTACAATAATGTGGAACATAAACATCAGTGATATTTTTGATCAAATATTGGAGCTGCTACATGATCCCAGATAACCTTGGACTTGATATAATATCAGCTGTATATTAGGGCAGCATTTTAAAAATTATATTTCTACAACATAATACTATATGTGTACAGTAATGGTGGTTGTAGTTTCGTAATTAAAATAAAGTTTTGTTTGAGTTTAAAAATGGGATAGAATGTCAGGGTACAGTTACAAGAACGCACATATAACATATTTTAATACCCATTGCTTACAAACACTAATCTACAAATATTTTTTTACCATAAACCACCAAAAGTCCATCACAGTTTTTCACTATGAGGGAAGCAAATAAGACACAATGAAATTCGCAAAATACATTTCAGTCATGGAAATCCAACAATCACAAGTTGATCTAATCAACAATAAATAAATATTGCAGCAGTTATAAATAAATGCTTAAAAACATTTTTAAAATCACACACATTGCACATAACAATGAATTCTTTAAACCAATATTTCAGGTTTGCTGCATATTTTGATATAATTGTAAGGTACTGTGGAAAGTTTTATGTGAAAATAACTACATTTAGAAAATATTCAGGGCGTGTTTTTAAAAATATTGATACTGAGCATTGTCATAAGAATTCACATATAAATTAAAGGCATGCAAACATATGACACAAGCAGTAATTTTCTGCATACTTGTTGAAATTTTCTTGGAGGAAATTTATACTCAGATGTTAAGTTTCAATTGTTTCAGCAAAATTATGTGTAACGCTATGACTTAGACAAAGAAGAGTGCTGTTGTATGGAAATTTATATGTGATTGCAAACAGCAGAAAGGAAAAGCATGACAAGTGGTGTGCCATTCCAGGAAGTGTCCAAAGCTGAAAAATATAGGTTGAAATTAAGTGATTTGTCTATTAAGTTTTGCTATGTTTAGTTTAAAAGGAAGTGCATTTTTCCATTTATTTTACCTCTAATAATCCCTGATTGTGGAATAGTTGTATGTCTACATATACGTATATTTATCAAATGAAGGTTACAACTCTTAACATCAGTAATAAATGTATTTGTACGCAGGGTAAAGTTCATTTTTGAACATGTGTACAAACTTAAAAAAGTTGGGATTTAGCTGTTTTGATTCAGATTCTTTGCAATTAAAACATACAGTGGGTTTGTATGCTACCAATATACATGCATTACATGTATTTACCTGTTGTTCCACCATTACTTGTTGTTGCTGTTGCTATTGGACTAGTTGTAACTAAATCAAAATATTAAATCTCGATAATCTTGCAACATCATCATTTAACACTTGAGCAAGCTAATTATGCAGATTGACATCGACACCATGCAATATTAATGCTTTACAACACAAAGACAGACAATATGACAAAGTTTACCAACAGGAAAACTCCTGGTCGTATTAAAATCCATTTTTGAATAACTTAAAAAAATATTACAATGTGTATCATTAACAACAAAATTCCATGTTTCTTTTAGTTTAAAAACAAAAACAATAAAAACTGACTCAGTAAATCATAAAATAATGGTTGAGTTTGAACTGTTTGTGCAGTAGGTTGCACCTGAGCCTGAAGGAGCTACTTCACAAATAGCTAAAAATATTTGAAATAATTATTTTCTAAAACATGAAAATCTTTAATTGCATTTATACCTGAACATTTTGTAACAACCCATTCCCCAGGACCTAAACATGTGGCAGTTGCACTTCCTGTGTATCCAGAGTTACATGCAGGATTTACACTCTCATTAACAAGTGAAACACCTGTTAATTTATCATTGTATGATATATCAGGGGATATAAATGTTTTATCGCATGATCCTGAGCAAATGTGTGTAGTTGTCAAAACTATCATGTTTTAAAAAACCATATCCAGACCAGTGCAGTTGTTATTAACATTCCACATGTCTTTTCCAGTACAAACTGCAGTTGCATTTCAAGAGTAGTTTTCATTGCAGTTCAAATATAATGACTCCCCGAAAGGGGTTGATCCACTTGAAAGTGAGTTATAAGAGACATCTGTTGGCACTGTTGTATCAGAGCAATTGACTAAAAATCCCAATAAATGGACAAAGCATAAGACTGGGACTTGCTAATAATATAACAGTGATGCATAGGCGCCTAGTCTAACAAGGAAGGGGGCACCACCACCCAAAAGTAGGCTCGTAAATTAATTTGTCTATCTTAAGCCTACTGTAAAGCTTTCAACAGGTAACAATAAAACAAAAACAAAGTGTTTCTGTTGTCCTTTTCTGTAGGTCTTGCAAAAAAAACCGTTAGATATTGTAAGTAACCAACAGAAAACAGCGACACTAAATAGCCAAATAAGCGGCTGCAATCTCAACATTCGCAGAAACTGCACAAGCTAAAAAAAAACACACAAAAGTAAACAGGAAATTCAGAGTGCATGTTATAAATTATTGTATATGAGCAAACACAAAAGTACCTTGAACACAAGTTGGCTCCATACTCCATGTAGCATTTGCTTCACAGGTGGCTGTGCTGGTTCCCTCATATTTTAGGGCTTTACATTGGAACATATGAGTTGTATTGAAATCCGCCATGGCGGGGACATCCTGGTTTACTTTATCCAATTGAGTACTGTTTCCACAATCTTTTTTTTCAAAAAAAAAACAGTAGCAAGAGTCTTACAAAACAGTAAAAAAAAACATTAGAACAAGCAATCAAAGAAAACACTTACAAATTACTGACAGACTAAAACTGGTAACAAGCAATCAAAGAAAACACTTACAAATTACTGACAGACTAAAACTGGTAACGAAACCATCTGTTCTAACATCAATTGTTACATTGGAAGGTGCAGTAACAAGTGCTGGTGAATATGTTGATACCACATGAAATTTGTCATCCTCAACGCATGTCATGTTGTTGGGAATTAGTACATCATTCTGACATGTTCCAATGTAAAAATTTGCTACTAAAACTGAATCTCTAAACCACCCTCCATTAGAAGAAGAAATTGATGAAAATGATATGGTAAAAGTTACTGGATAGTTAACAGACATGGTTCCTGAATTTTTTAGTTTACCTGATGCCTGAATTTGTTGTGCATCTGAAAAACATTTTTTTACTGAAATCACTAATGGTGAGACTATTCCCAGTCATAAGTTACAAATACCATTATGTCATATTACATTATAGTGAGTAATACATGTCACAATGGGTGCTGTGATGCAGGTGACAATACTTGTACATATGTTTAATATATGTATGCATACCTTTTTTACAGTATATTAAGGGTTTATTTACTGATGTTACAAAAATATGACTGTTTACCTACATGTATATTTTATTATTGCTTTAGTACAGACTAACCTGTTTCTGTCAGACAAAAAATAACAGATACTCCAACAAAACACAAAAACAACACTTTTCTCTTAACCAACATTTCTACTGGACCTTTTTGTGTCCTACAGCAAAACATACTTGGTTAATAATCCGTCGTCTTAGGTCTAAATTCGCAAGTTAGAGCCTACTAGCACCAAACCTATTATCTCCCAAACACTGCCAACATGAACCTTAAACCCGAGTTTTGCTCTCCATGCGCTCTACGCCTGTCAACTAATTTAAATGGCATACTCCGTAAGGTACAACATCCACAAAACTAACATGTTATTTTAAAAAATTTACTGATGAAAATAGTGAAGGTACAAAATTGAAACGTTTTTTATTTAGTACAAAACTTTTGCAACTATGATTTTGTTTCATATGGAAATATTGGACAAATCTTGGAAGAGGTTATGGATTTGGGGCGTTTGCAATCGTACAGGGGACGCTGGAGACCAAATGGGCGATTGGGGGGCGCTAGGAAATAAATGATTGATTGGTGGGCGCTTGATGACAGGGCAAATTTTCTCTTTTAGCGTAGGTCAAGTGTTTCCCAACCGGTGGTACGTGTACCACTAGTAATACGTGACCGCATTCCAAGTGGTACGTGAGCACCTTTCCGTAATTTGCGGGTATAATTCGAATGAAAAAAAGTGTTTATTGTGTTTGTAACTATATGTGCGTTCTTACCACTACTGCTTGTGTGCAAAGTTACAGGAACCAACTTCATGTCGTGAAAATCGCAAATAATCGTTGGAAAAACAAATATAATCTAGGTCCTATTGTTTTATTGTTTGGGGCATGGATAAAGCAACCAAGCCGTTCAGAATTTTTTGCATTCTCTTGGTTAAAAACTCGTTGGGTTATCGCGGTTTATTTGAGACTTTTCTTGAGATTATGATTACCGGGAACAGGAAACAGTAGTGCGTGACGTCGCTTAATCGACCAGCGTACTTAATCATACCCATATGTCCATGTTGTGACTGAAGCTCATGAAGCAATTTATACAGCGTTTAAACCTGCATGCAAGTACTGTTAATTGTATACACGGTTGCAATTTATGATCCTCTTCATGCGTGTATCGTGCGTAGCATTTCCCAGTCTGTGCATGGGCGTTCATAAATTGTATCACCAGCGTACCGTAACCTGCGTAAGTTGCAATTGATGCGTTCAATGCATCCTCGGTTTTGCATTTATGAACATTCACTCTACCTTCAACAGTTACAAGCAAATGGTGATGTAGTGCTAGCTTCTGTCGCTTTCATACATGGAGACTGACGTCGTTTGAACCTCCATGTCTTTAATTTTATGGGAGAAAGTTTCTTGAAAGCCCATAACAAATGTACGAAACTTATCAAAACAATAAAATTGTCATTCTATCATCGTAAAGTTTGTTTGATAGAGTTTTCCTTTGGTCTAAATTACCCACGATATAAATTCTGTGAAATAAAAAAATGTAAGATGGCGTATAAAAAAACAACACTAAAGCAATAATTTGCACGTGTTGTTGTTTCCAAGTTGTTGCATCCCATCTAAAAAAGCTATGCATTTTTGAAACAAAATTGAAGTTAGGGGAATTTCCCTAAAGTATTCTAGCGATAAACGGCGCTAGAACAATACATAGAAATATTAAACTATATTGTGATAAAACCCAATCGGGATTACAGTTGGAATGTAGGTGAAGCAAAATAACAACAAAAGTACAGAATAAACTGGGCAAATGCTTTTTGGAGGTGCTTAGGATGCGTACCTTTGGATAACGCTGTGTTCAAATCCTAGTGTGATGAAAAAAGGTTGGCGATTGACATCAATAAACATTCAAGGCACGTTAAAAATTATACAACAAAATACTTAAGCAGCTAATACTTACGGCGGTAATATGTTCGGAAGCAATCTTGTCAACATGATTTTTTTCGTCATATTGTATTACCTTTTGCCACTACTGTTATTGTAATGCATACATAGAGTAATGTGAATAAAGGGAGCACATAATAACCTTGTAATTAGCCTAAAAGCGCCGATGACTTCCTGTTCGCTTGTGTTAACGGCGTATATGTAAATAACCTCAAATACTTCAATGGAAATGTCACGTATCTCTGTTTATTTTTCTTCAAATGAAAGGGTTGCAAGATGTGCGACTATTAATAATTAGATGCATAAATGACAGTTATTCACAGCTGTAAGGTTGATTCATAGAAATAAATTAGAATATATTTAAATTGGTTTATTTGCATATAATTAGACATTGTAACGGTGATACATCTACACGTATCAACCAACCCTACGTGTTATGTACCACCGTAACAACGTCCTACTATATGCAACTAAACCTATTTAATCACGTTCCTGAATAACGAGATACTTTTGCGAATTCTTAGGGTTGGTTGACGCTTGCGTGTTGATGTTTATAGGAAATGAGTCGGGACATAATCAACATCACATGCTGCCCCGATCATATTTCAAGTTGTTGATATGTTTCCTACACAACGTGGGATACCAGACGTACAAGCAACACGAAAAACGATATTCTCGTTGTTGTAATTGCTTTTCGCCATGTTGATGATGCGCACACGTAGGGGTATGGTTAAGCACAAGCTTTTCATTGCATGGAAATATACTAACATTGAGCCCTGCATCTTTGTAACAATGAACTGTAAACAAATTTGTTTATTGCACAGCATTATTCTATGGCCTAAACAACCTAACACAACGTTTGTCAAGACTCACAAGTTTATTGATATGGTTTTATTTTCATATCACCACAAAAATCATCCAAAGCACAAACATGTTTCGCAAAATCAAGTTTGTATGTTCCATAATATTGGAGTCTAGTACAGTGAGCCAGAACATAAAAAATATATAACTAAAGTGTATAACCAACCCCATAAAAAAAATTGTAAGTACAATAATGGGGAACACAAACATCAGTGCAATTTTTTTGATCAAATATTTGTGCTGTTAAATAAGTGCACATAACCTTGATATAATATCAGCTGTGTATGGCAGCATTTTAAAAATTCTTTTTGTTAACAAATACTATATTTGTACAGTAATGGCAGTTGTAGTTTTGTAATTAAAATAAAATTTTGTTTGAGGTTAAAAAGGGGATGAAAAGTTAAGTTTGTCAGGGTACAGTTAAAAGGAGGTACACATAACATATCTCACTACCTATTGCTCATACAATTTTCATGTTTAAAACCACGCACATTGTACATAACACAACATTTCAAGTCAATTTTTCAGACTTATTGCATACTGCGGTCAATTTGTGTAGATACTATAGGAGTTTGTGTGTAAGAAACTACATTTACAAATGTTCACGGGAGAAGATATTGATAAGAAATTTTCATGAAAACTCACATTTAAATTAAAGGCAACCATATGTCACAAGAAGAAAAACAAAGAATAACTAAATTTGGAATTTTTGAATTACATGTCATGCTTGGATGGAAATTTAAACACAACAGATTGTGAGTGTATCTTGCATATAGCTTAACAGTAGTTGTTATGAATAATCAAATACAGTTTAAAGTTCAAGTGTCATAACAAGACATTTCAGACAAACCTATAATCTGTAACAAATTTACTGTTTACATCTGTATGTTTTTAAACAGGTTAGTTGTACAACACTTTACACAACTACAAACACGTTTATGTCATTGCATAACCAGAAATCTAAAAAGTAAAACCATATAATTCGTTGGAAAATAGTATGTTGCGATGCTGTAAATTTTTAAATTTAATTAACATTGCCCCAGAAAAAGTTTTTGAGAATTTGAACCCAAAAATAATCATAGTGAGATAAAACAACCACAAAATACTGAAGGAGGTTAATATAAAACATTTAGCAAGCGGACTTTTTTACCACTGTAAATATAGTGCTGCTTTATTTGGTACTCAACAAACATGTTTGTCACAATTTGTGGAAAACTAATTCCAAGTTCACAGTTAAATGACAGTTTTGTTTTTTTTAAATCATAAAGCAACAAAGTCTGTGAGGAAAAAGTTAAAATGTGTTCCATGTATCTTGATAATATCCAGCAGTATCATCAGGTTGTGATTGGGTAACCAGTGGAAACTCCAAAATATTCTGAAAAGGAAAGTTCTCCATTTTATGCTTAAGTTGTAACATCAACATTTGGTGAACGATTTTCAGTTGGATTTAAATTTCTTTGTTCAGGTGGTGAGGTAGATGGTGGTTTAGATGATGCAAAAAAATTATTAATTACACTACAAGTAGCACTATTAAAAGGTTGTTAATAAAGCAATATTTTTTATGATAGGGCAAAATAAGTTTTACTTGCATGAATGTTCTTATGCAGTTAAATATTTAAGTTTAAAAAACACTATTACACAAAAAAAAAAACAATAATTTATTGTGCCTAATCACAAAAACTTATCTGTTTAGAACGAAACCAAAATACAAAGCCACAATTCGAACTGAACGACATATTGAACATAAAGTGATCAATTTAGAAACCGAGCCTCGACTGACCTTGTGTTCATGTACCTAGCAAACAATTACAAATTATCACAGACCTGTTAGATGTGAATAATTTATTGATTTAGTGTAATACCTAACTTTTGCCATCATAAGCAATATATTATTTTTCTGTTGGTTTTGGTGACCCTTTTTTGGGCCTGTTACGATTTAATATGTGCTAAATTTTCAATGTTTAAAAACAACTGAAATGTTGAAGGAAAGCAATGCTAATAGTCAATTAAAAAAGCATTCTTAGATTTGCTTTAATATGCCTGCTCAGGCAAAAGGTACATATTTTAGATAAGATTTGCTATTTAGGCATGCAGAAATGTTTACCTTTAAATTTATTTCCCCAAATTTAATGTTACTTCCATGCTTTTAAAAGGTTACTTCGGGCTTGGTAAAAACTTTTCATACAAAGGCAAGATAAATGTATTTTCCTATATCCTACAAGCTGGTAACACAAAATTATGTTAAGTTTGGTTAGTAAACAATATAAAGTGTAGTTTAAATATTTATAACAACACAGCACACTGTGGTAGAGCTTTACAAGCAGGTTATAAATTGTTGATTCAATTCAGATCATTACGAAATGATAATTTTAAAGAAACTAGAAATATATCGGTGTATTAAGTTGCATACATTGCATTTTAACAAAGTATTAAAGTTTTGTTTGACAGCAACCAAAATGATATTAAGTTTAGGCAAGAATGTTTATCGATACTTTCAAAATCCCTAACAAACAGAAATGATCAATAGTGGCTTTGTTACATGAAAAAAGTTATTGTTAAACATATATTGGTTGCAATCATATCAAAGTAATTCACCTCCACACCCACACCAGTGATTTTTCATTGAGTTCCAGCTGAAAAAGTAATTCGGAGTTGAACAAAGTTTGATTTGTTCATAAATATTGTCTTTTCATGTGCGTTTAAATTTATTGAGATCCACAATGCTGTCCTATTTTAAACTTACCAAAACACAAAAACCACATTTTAATATCATTTTAAAATCATTGACAATTATTCATGCATAAGCCACCAATTGTCACATTTAGTGAAAAATAAAAAAATAAGTAAAATGTCAACATACTAAAACTAAATAACTTTTTTATACTAACAAAGAGGTTACCATGCAGGTAAATCAAGCATAAGTAGATCATCTGACAGAAAACAAAATTATTTTTTTCTTTTACAAACCCTGCTTTCACTTTTAAATATCTATCAAGACTAGCAACAAAGTTCTGAGTTAGCATAAACCTCATGGTTGGTATTAACAACATTAATTACCACAACTTCAAATGATATAGATATATCCAGAACAGAAACCATAACAAATGTAATCAAAGTTTTTTTCAAATGTATCGACACATAACAACCCAGCAAAGTAGGATTTTTTGCATACATTGTAATTATATTCTGCAGTATATACACAGGGCAAAATCAGTCAGCACAAGCACAAGTTTTTCATTGCATGGTAGGTACTCCGCAGGAAATCAAGCAAACAAAGCAGAAATATACAAATAAATTGTTTTGCATCTGAGGATATATATCATTTCTACAAAAACTCAACACGAACTGTTCTACATAAAAGTCACTAAAAAGTGGAAAAAAATTGTCACATTTCCTTTGAGTGTATATTTGATTAGTTTACTAAATGGCATCATATGTTTTCCACAGTAATACAAAAGTGTAGTTGCTTATTGCAACAGTAATAAACCAACAAATACCGAAATTTATCACATACATTTCAATCACAGAATAACCAACTGACAAAACTTGCAACAACGTTTTACATCATGTAAAACCAGTTTCTGTACAAAATACTGCATAAAACCAATATTTCAGGTTTACTGCATACTGTAACATTTAAGTATGGGTTCTATTGGTGATTTGTTAAAGCAACTACATTGAGAAAACCCATACTAAGCATTTATAAGAAGAAATCTACATTTTAATCAAAGGCATGCAAATATAAAAGTGTTTTTGCATGAAAATTAAATGTGATTGCAAACAACAGCAAGGAAAAGCATGGTTAGTGGTGTGCCATTCCAGAAGGTGAAAAAAACTGAAAAATACAGGGAGAAATTTAGTAATTAATCTATTAAGTTTTGCTAAACTTAGTTTAAAAGAGAGTGCATTCTTCCATTTATTTTACCTCCTATAGTCCCTGTTTCTGGAATAGTTGTATTGTCTACACATACGTATATTTATTAATTCAAATGAAGATTACAACTCTTAACACTAGTGATAAATGTATTTCTACAATGGTTAGAGTTCATTTTTGAAACATGTGTACAACCTCAAAATACAAAGTTGAGTTAAAGCTGTTTTGATTCAGATCTTTTGCAATCAAACCGTACACTGGGTTTGTATGCTACCAATATACATGCATTACATGTATTTACCTGTTGCTCCACCATTACTTGTTGTTGCTGTTGCTATTGCTATTGGAGTGGTTGCAACTAAAACAAAATATTAAAACTCAACACCATCATTAACACTTGTGCAAGCTAATTATGCAGATTGACATCCACACTATGCAATATTAATGCTGTACACACAAAGACAGACAATATGATAAAGTTTACCAACAGGAGAACTTTTGGTCGTATTAAAAACTAAATTACAATGTGTATCAATGACAACAATATTCCATGTTTCTTTTAGTTTAAACTTAGTATACCATAAAAAGCTTTCACAATTGTTCCTATCTAAACTTTAAAAAGTAATTACCAAAAACTGTTTGATGTTGGTTGTTAGCCAAATAACATTTTACTAAAAACATCAAAAATCATAGTTTTAGCTTATGGGCCCCAAAGTTAAAAGTAAACTTTCCTCAAAATGCTTATAAATATAAGAACAAAAGAGCCACCACTTTATCTATTTGTAACAGTTGTACAATCTTAAGTGTAGAAATGCTGTGGAGCTGTTTCATACATTGCACACTCCTATGAAATAAGACAGGACACAAATTGTTTGACTTAGTAATATGACAACACAACTAGATCACATTGAACCTAGGAGTTATATGTCATTGGAGACCTGCAACTTTTTGCAAATTCAGAGTATAAGTAGTGATGTGCCAAAGACTCGTCTGTTGATTTTATTTCACCGAATTAGAGATTTGGACAAACATTTGATTTAGGCTGAATAAATTGTTTTGATTCAACCAAAACCAATCTTTCATGCTCAAGAAAAATGTTCTGGAAAACCAACAATAGTGTGTAAACCTGATAGATAACTTTCAATACTATGAAAGATAATAGAATTTTGGGTGCAAAACTTGTCTTTATCGAGTACTTGTGTTTCACACAATCTAACAAACTGCGCCCAAACTAACAAAAATCAAAAACACCTTATGATTGTTCAGTGACATAACAAAACATGTTTTATTAATGTGATGTAAGTCTTAGCATTCACGGTCTCTAATGACATATAACTTTCAAAAAAGTATTATCGTTTTGCACATGCCTGTTACAAGATCGGTAATACAATTGGAGAGTACCAACGATGGCAGCCAAGACAAACTTATAACCAACTAAACTACTATAATAGTTGAAAAACTATCCTGCTGTGGCATGACTGTTTGTCTTGCAGTAAAACTCTCGTATCACTCTTGTATAGGGTGCGCATTTAAGTGATGTCACAAATGATTTTATCAATTGGTTTCGGTCCGAACGATTCGGGACATGACTAATTATAATACCAAAAATTTTACACACTAATTTAGTACTTCTTGTTCTGTTTATTGTAACAACACAGTTTGAGATACTAACTAAAAACCCTAAAACTTATGTGTCACCAATTGCCGTTTACACAATTGTATTTTACAGAAAAAACTTCAACACAATCAGCTGATGCGATCTCTCACTCTCACAGTCATCTAAGAAACTACAATGTTTACATACTTAGCATTGCTAACCCCAATACATTTTTCCAGGCTTTATATAACAATTGTTTGACAAGGAAACCATAATTTACCACTTAAGAGTGAACACAAACAAAAATGTTTTTGTCAAAAAATAAAATAAAAGTGCACCTGCAGCACAAGTTGGCTCCACACTCCATGTTGCATTTGCAGTACAGGTAGCCACACTTGTTCCCTCATAATCTGGTCCTTTACATGAAAGCACATGAGTTGTATTGTAATCTGCCATAGCAGGATAATCCTGATTTGTGGTCACTGATTGAGAAATATTTCCACAATCTTAAAAAAAACAATTATGTTTTATTTTGCATATTTCACAGATAAAATATAAAAGCCAGACAAAATATTTAAATCTTTTCGCTTATTATATGTTTTAACAGAACGTCTCCAGTTAATTTAATACAGTTTATTGGGTAGTTGTAAAAATAGTGTTCATAATAGTTGTACTTTGTTGGACATGACTATTTGCATAAAATGTGGCGGTTGACCCTTGCAAGGTTGCAACCCTCATTTTGGAAAGCCCTGATTTAAATTAGCATACAATAATTTATCAAAAGCACTTACACACTACTGACAGAAAAAAGCTGTCTGTAAAAGAAGTTGCAGAGATACCAATTGTAAGATTGGAAGGTATGGCAACAAGGGGGGGTGTATAAGTTGAAGTCACAATTCCAGAATTCAAAGAACATGTTATGTTGTTGGGCACTAACAGACACCCAAACTCGTAAAAGGGAAATTCAACTGTATTCATTAACCATGAGGCCCCGTCATTGTGTTCAGGAAATGTGATAGAAAATACCACAGGGTAGTTAACAGACATGGTTCCCTGATTCTGAAGTATTCCATCTAATGTATGGATTTTTTTTGCATCTGAAAAATAACCACACATTAAAAGCATACATACAATGATACAATATGTAGGTTAATCATCAAAATAGTGCACAGCGAGAATGTAATGCTTTAAAACTGAAGAAAGTTTTAGGCAACATTTCTTAGTACAAAATGTAAATAAAGAGTACTTATTACAACAGCATGATGGCAGCAAACACAACTATACCATTTTTGGTTAATTGAAGCATGACGATTTGCATACAAAGGGAAACATGCATAATAATGACATATAAAATATTAATACCAATAAAGATAATCATATGATAGTCATCGTGCGAAAGGTATGTTGTTATGTCATGGTACTTGTTTTAGTATGTTGAACAAAAAGCCTTTTCTAATCTTCACAATTCAAGTAAAGTGTTCACACCTAACTTAAAAGTCCCCATCCCAATACCAGATTGGAAAGTTTGTATTTTCCGCATTTTTTTGAGGATTTTTTTTTGAATATCGATTGCCCCAACGAACTGACGTTTTTTGTATGTTAATTCAACAGCTAAATTTCGTTTTTGCACAGAATGCCAACAAAATATTTTTTCCAATCAGTCATCCACCAGTCTACAGAGTAAAGACTTGAAACAGACAGACGACTCAGGTCAGGATTATTTATCATATTTTGTAGTACCGTATTTTACGGACCATAAGGCGCAACTTAAATCCTTTTATTTCCTCAAAAATTGATCGTGCGCCTTATAAGCCGGTGCGCCTAATGTATGGATCAAGTAGTGCTTTATTGCCTACACTCAAAACCAGTACCGATACTACTATAAATAAACCACCGTCTTACACAATAAACTACGGTAAAAGCAACTAGCAACTGTGATATTCATACTATTGTGACTTGCTTACATTTATTACGTAACAAGTTTTTGTTTAATGAGCTTTATACGGTAACCCATACTCCTTAAAATACGTTGCGTTCTATAGCCCGGTGCGCCTTATGTATGAACAAAAAACTAATCAAAGCAATTTATTGACAGTGCGCCTTATAATCGGGTGCGCTTTATGGTCCGTAAAATACGGTAATCCGTTACTGAGTCTCTGCCAGCCATAGAGACTATACAGGTGATTCATAAAAATTAAACTCTCATAAAATTGTGACTTGGATTCTAAACCAAAAGTACCGCAAATGCCGTGAAGCATGGTTTCAACTTTTCCCCTGACAGGTTAGGACGTTGTTGTCATTGTTTTAGTGCGTGCCTTGTTACGTTTGAGTGTCACTACTGAAATACCAGTTTCTAACACTGTGTGACCTGGCTTTTATGCAAGTTTTTCTTTAACTTTTTCGTTTGCATGCCAAATGTTTTTGAATGCCCACGAAAATTTTTTTGGCACACGAATGTCCAAACATAAAACAAGAAGCACCACAGACGTTTTATGGTTTTCACTGCACGCGGGCTTAGGGGTTGTGTATGTATCCGACGTCATATTTCTCATATGTTATGATGTGCTTTCGTGGCATGAACTGTATTTTTATTAACGTCGAATAATACGCCACGAACCCATTTCAACCCATACGGCGAATAACGCGCTGTTCATTGTATGCACGGAAGACAGCTTAATATCTGGCTAATCATATTCCGTGACACTTCCAGCAACACAGCTGTCTTTTTAAATGAGTCACGTATCAGTCCGAACCCAAACGACCCTGTGTGCATTTTCTATATAAGCCACACATCTTTGCGTAAAAGATAGAGAAATCTAGAGTCACAGAGAGTCACAGAGAGTCACATGGAGTCACATAGAGTCACAGAGAGTCATATAGAGTCATTTAGAGCAATTTTCGAATTATTAAATCAAGACATTAAGTCGATAATTTTCAAGCCAAACAGACATAAACTTTAGTTCGCGTGGTTTGTAACGTTTTATTGTAATACTCGTGCGTCTGTTATTTATGTATTAAACTGACAGATTGACTTTGGGTTAGACGCAGTGGTTCTTAACCTTTTTTCTATCACGCCTCCTTTCAGTAACGGAATTGTGCCTTACGCCCCCCCCCCCAAACTGTAAATAGGTTTCATACAAAAAGCAATTGTGTTTTTGTCGATCTATGTAAATAAGCTAGCTAGCTAAACACTGCAACACGATAAAAACATAATATGTATCTGTGCAAAAAAAGCCATATAGCTGCACTAATGAGACCTTATAGGTCGAAACAGTGCGTGTACACACCCTGTATGTATCAATTTAAGCTTGCTTATTTAAACTAAAAATCACGGGACCAATAAACGGTTTGTGACAAAACAGATGAATCATCACAAAAAGTATTTTGTGACGCAATGGTTGCTTTGTGACGTAACAGTAACTTAACTGCACAGGCGGATTTTTTATTAAAAGTGAAAGATTTTTGTGTATAAGCTGCAGACAGATGGCCACTGTTTCGACCTTCAATTCATATTATTGGCTCCACATTGCTTATCATATGAAAGATTTTTGTTCCGAAACTGTGATAAAAATATAACAGACAGCATTGGACATTAAAGTCACTACAAAAAATGGAAGTTTTGGTATAGAGCTTGCGTCCCCCATGAGAATTGGTTGACGCCCCCCCGGTTAAGAAACACTGGGTTAGAGAGTAGCCTTTTTATCAGGAGTCAGATATATATACGGCAGTGTTAATATTTTGAGTAGACGTTTTAAAGAACGCCCTACATAAATTTGGTGACAGCACCCTTTGACGTGATATTTGAACGGGCATTTAAACCTTCTGAATAATAATCTGCGCAAATTATAGAACTAACTGCAAATTTGGGTAATTTCTTGTGTCTAAAAATTAACATTTGTACTAACCATAGATTTTTAACCATGTCAAACAAGTTTTTCAGACATTTCTCGATGTTCTCCATCAAGGACAAAGATCGAAACAAACATTTCGAACAATAATAAAGTATGACGTTTGTTTTTCCCTTTGATTTTATGCGCCTGATTGTGTAAGAAAATGCCAAACTGCTGTTAAGTATGTTTTGTCAAATGTCAAAACGTTTTTATAGTTATAAGCATAAGCCTGACCGTAGTGGTTATGTCAATCTCATTTTCGTTGATATTATAATGTTGTAATAACGCTTGCATCTCAATAAGTTTACGTCTTACGCGAATTCACTTTGAGAAGTGTTTTTTAGATTTAATTAAATTATGTCCGAAACGTTAGATTATTTTCTTTAACATACGTCACTGCTGGCAACTTAGGGTTGATTGTGGAAAAATGGTCATAACATTGTCTGCTTAGAAAGTCCTCACGGAGGCATGACGTCAGCTAAGGGGCCTGATACGTCTTTTCTTACATTGCGCAAACGAGGTCGCCCAGCCTGCATGCATTTTTTACTCATTTTATTTTGTCTCTCATTAGGAGAAACCCTCGTGCTAGTTTAAGGGTTGTTATGGCTATTCGAAGCAAGAGATCACTGATTAACAGCTTTCATGTATGATTTTTCGGCCCATTTATTAATTGACATGAGCTTAATGCAAATCTAAATCACCACCGTTTACGTCTGTAAACACAAACATTTCATTCATGTGAGGTAGCTGTAACGATATATTGATTTGCAACGAACCGCCTGACTTTACCTTGTGTCCCTTGTATGTAACTGCCAGAATCGTTGAAGGAGATTGTATAACAGTTATTTTAGATTCGGCATGGCTAAGTGTTCACAAAACGTTAATGTTTATTTAATTTTTGAACTTGCTGAGGGAAAATAGCAGGAGAAATGCACAAAATGGCGCGAAATTGGTGTTACAATGCAAAAGCATTTGGGCAAGCGCGACATCTCGCGACCGTGTCCCCTCGACACAGACTGAATCCTTTTTTATTCACCGAGCAAAGACTCGAAGAGCATATAACTGCTAGTCGCAAGGCACATTAACACGCCACATTTTTCGCAAGTGATCAGACGTTACAAACTTGATTGCTGAGCACTGAAGCCAGGCTTGGGAGCCGTAGGTAAAAAATAATTCGCAGTGATTAACCTACGAAGTTCCAAATGCACTGGTAAAATTAAAAAGCGACTTATTTTACAGACCGCAGAAGGCATTCATCACTTTCTAAATACTGCGTGTCTATACAATGCAATGTGGGAGATTTGTGCATACGGCCAAGGCGCAAGTTACATTTCACATTTGCAAATCCTTTTTAGCCCACACTGACCGTCAAACTTTGCCAACTCTGCTCAGTACAAAAGCTTGTTCGTTTAACTAATTGGGATTTTTGAACACACGCCTCATGTCGAACCTATCTGTATTGGTATGCACGACCTTAACGGACAGTATAGTTACTCACAAGTTATGATAATCGTGTTGATTAATTTTTCGCTGTGACGATATTAGCGCTATAGTGACCTCACATGGCAGCAATAAAGTCCCTTATATGACTCGTAAACACGAGCAATTCAATGTCACTCATTCATGTCCCCTGCGCGTCAAAGTAGACAACAGAATATCTTGATGTACTATATTATAAATTTGTTTGTGAATTATAACTTTTATGTGTTTTGTTTTGTGTTAACATTAGGCCTAGATATAACGATAGGATGTTCGAGTTTTTTTTTGGCAGATACGAGCAGATCATTATACGTTGATGATTACGTTCGAGTGTTCACAGCACGGACATCTCAATATGTACGTTTGACAACTCAACAATTTCCGACGGTTTCCGGAGTTCGATTGACGCATCTTACGACGGCGTACGCAATCTTTCAATTTCAAAAAAATTCAACGATCACCACCGTCTATACTCGTGCGGAAGTAACAACTGCGATCTATATACGAGTACAACGATGAGTTGCACAAGGAAATCATACCACAAGATATGGACAATTCGAAACAAGAACAAATTTCTGTTGGAAAACATTTACGAGGACGGGGAGTTATATGTATTCGACGTCATATTTCTCATATGTTATGATGTGCTTTCGTGGCATGAACTGTATTTTTATTAACGTCGAACCCATTTCAACCCATACGGCGAATAACGCGCTGTTCATTGTATGCACGGAAGACAGCTAAATATCCGGCTAATCATATTCCGTGACACTTCCAGCAACACAGCTGTCTTTTTAAATGAGTCACGTATCAGTCCGAACCCAAACGACCCTGTGTGCATTTTCTATATAAGCCACACATCTTTGCGTAAAAGATAGAGAAATATAGAGTCACAGAGAGTCATATAGAGTCATTTTTCGAATTAATAAGTCAAGACATTAAGTCGATAATTTTCAAGCCAAACAGACTTAAACTTTAGTTCGCGTGGTTTGTAACGTTTTATTGTAATACTCGTGCGTCTGTTATTTATGTATTAAACTGACAGATTGACTTTGGGTTAGAGAGTAGCCTTTTTATCAGGAGTCAGATATACGGCAGTGTTAATATTTTGTGTAGACGTTTTAAAGAACGCCCTACATGTGCATTGCGGATAGACTTAGTCCTGTATGCCCGAGATGTCGTCGGGAACTGCCATATTCTGCAGACTGGAGCATCCAGACAGTTTTTTCGAAAAAAACAGAATTGCCAGTCAACTACATGGATGCTCGATTAGATTAGTATTGATAAGAATAAAGTTTAAGGTAAAATATCCTTCAATAATTCCTCTACACAAAAAAAAACATTCCTATTTGAAGTAGTAATTAGTGTCAGGTCTAAAGCTGACACTGGTGTTCACATGCTGACTTTTTTGTTGAGTATTAATGCGCAATACTCTATAAGATACAAACAGATGTTCACGAGACATGAATTACCACAAGTTTATTTAAACTTACCTGTTTCTGCCCTGTGCAATATCGCATACAATCCAATAAAAAAACATAAATTTGTCCCAAACCACATGATTACTGTACGTATTCCTTCAAAAAAGAGGTACAAATAAACATTGGACGAGCTTGTATTGGTCATGTACAACGACAAGAAAGCCAATTACTCTTTTGACAAGGAAAAGTTGGCTTCATGATATTGCGCTTACGTCTTGGGTCTGGTGTACTTTTAGCACCCCACCTAATATCTCAGAAATCCCGGCACTACAAACCT
The DNA here is from genome assembly GCF_947561715.1 of Ascidia mentula. Lineage (NCBI taxonomy): Eukaryota > Metazoa > Chordata > Ascidiacea > Phlebobranchia > Ascidiidae > Ascidia > Ascidia mentula. Next base: position 1,143,386 of record NC_138569.1, read on the forward strand.
GGAACTTCACACAAATATTAAATGAAACCTTGACGTTGACGTCATCAACTATGACGTAAAGAATTGAATTTTTCACAATTTCGCACTTCATATGCGCTACGCCCGTCAACAAACTTTAATGGTAAAACAAACACAAAACTAAAATGTTATTCAGTGAAAATTTACCACATCTGACAAGGAATCTGCATTGCGTCGTGTGAATTTCACTTCTCTGTTAAACGCCTTAAACAAACACCCCAACGTATTCTGCAGTTACGACGAAAAAATACATCAACGAACAACATGTACTCTTAACACCACAAATTCCTGTATCGCAGAGCAAAAACCACGATCCAGTTCTATCCATAGTAGCATTATCTAAAAGCTCGGTCCCTATATTCAGTCCACTGTACACCTAAGTTAAGTTTGAAAATATATTGCGCTTGTACGACACTTATAGTGGTCCTTGATACATTAACAATACACTTTGACGTCACAAACTATTTCGAAATCGAATCCAAACTTGCATCGTTTGAAAGACATGTTCTTTGTGACATAGCGTGTCAAATTTCAAGTTCCAGCAAATTGAACCAACCATATAATTCTTAAGCACCACAATATGGTTGGGCCGTAACGTAAAAGCTTATACGCTCCAGAAATTGTTGGTGCATCTTCTGAGAGGTTGACCAAAAGATTTCACGATTAGATAAGGTGCGACTGAACTGTTGGCTTTGGCTTGTTTGTGGGGACGCACGATAAAACATAAAATCAAAGAAAAAAAGGGGGGAAACAACAAACTGCAAAGCATTGAGCCTAGGCATTGTAGGCATAGTAGGCATTGTAGGCATTGAGCCTTGGCATTGTAGGCGGTGGTGGGATTCAATTTTTTTGTCAGCCGTATCTGTCACAAAAGTCATATTTTTCAGCGGGTTCTGTTACAAAGAGTCGTATTGACAGCAATCAGTAATTCTAACCGGTTCGCTGATCTCAAAAAATTTCTTGAGACCGCACCACTGATTGTAGGCATTGAGTGTTGGAATTGTAGGCATCGAGGCTAGGTATTTTAGGTGTCAGGCATTGTAGCCTTGTAGGCATTGAGTCTGGGCGTTGTAGGCATAATAGGCCTTGTAGGCATTAAGTCGATGTCTAGATTCAATACCTACGATGCTTACAATGCCCACGATGCGTAGACTCAATACCTACGATGCCTACAATGCCCACGATGTCTAGACCCAATGCCTACGATGCTTACGATGCCTACGATGCCTACGATGCCTACAATGCCCACGATGCGTAGACTCAATGCCTACGATGCCTACAGCGGGTTTTAGAGGGACCGTCTTTGTGCTGCAAAGAGCAATAATGCATCTGTTGCCTGTATTAAAAACAAACACTTATTACCCTACTATTTTTCCATGACCACCAGCAAAAAAAGTGGCAACGAAACTTACACTACCAAATAGCGAAGCTTTTGTGCAACGTGACCATGAAAGTCGTTGCTCCGAGCAGAAAGGTCACGTCTTTCAAACGATGCAAGTTCAGATTCGACTTCAAATTTGTTTATGACGTCACCATGTTTCGACTATCGTCGTTTTTTAAACGCCACTAAGTGTCGTACAAGCGCAATATATCTTCAAACTTAACTTGCATAAGAAGGCGTTTAAGAAAGAGACAAGTCCTGGTAATGCCACAATGGACTTATTGGATCGTGGTTTTTGCTCTGCGATACTGGCAATTTGTGGTGTTAACAGTACATGTTGTTTATTGAGGTTTGTCTCGTAGTAACTGCAGAATACTTTGGGGTGTTTATTTTAAGCGTTTAACAGGGAAGTAAAAATCACACGACGCAATGCATGTTACTGGTTTAAGTAAATTTCCGTAAAATTAAATTTAGGGTTTTGTAATTGTTGTCCCTTCCGACGTAAGCCATTGAAGTTGACAGGGGTAGCGCGTATGGAGAACAAAATTTTAAACTCTGGTCAATTTCCTTACATCTTAGTTCGTGACGTAAAATTGCTTACGTCGGAAGTCGTCATAGCTGATCACACCATGGTCTCATTAGGTGTCATTTAACATTAGTGTGAAGTTTTAGGCTTGTAGTTCTCGGGATAGCTGAGATATTAGGTGTGCTGCTAAAAGTACACCTGGCCCCACCAGAGTTGTTAACATAGAACTTGTGGTGTTATGTAAGCGGTCATTTGACGTTTGTGTGCAGTTTCAGGTTCCAGGTAGCTGAGGTATTTGGTGTGTAAAAGTTTGTTTAACGATGATGCTGGAACCTTATTTTCAAATTACATTTGTTGTCTTATCTGGTTGCTTCAGTGAAGGTTAGTTATTTTTTTTAAATTCTGCACTTTTAGCTTATTGCAATGTATAGTAGTAGACCATCATGTAAACCACCATGTTACAATTGGTGGCCAAAGCATTATAAATAATATATCGGTTCTTGTAGATGTGCTTTTCAAAACTAATGCCATTTTTGCCACATGTAATTCATTGGTTGTAGATTATATATAATTATATTAGCATGTGTAGATAAATAGCAAATTTTAACAATTGATGTGTGGTGTTGTTATAAGTACCGATTGGGATAAATTTTGTGTTAATAAAGTCCTGGTGTTTATGAAGTGTACATAAATGCATTGTTTTTGCTCCTAGCTAATTAAAAAGTTTTAGTGCATATGTTATGCTAGAGGACAAAATGTTTTGTCAATAATCCCATAAAATAGATTTTCTTGTGAAATGATTCGGAATATTTTTTGGTTTTGTGGGACTATTTGTCTGCAATTTTGCTCATAAAATGTTTGTTTACATACTGTTGAATTGTTTGCTTTTTTTTAATAAAAACAGCACACAATAGTAACGGCAAACAAAACAAAAATTTTTACTGTGAAACAAGAAAAAAAAAATTATAATTTTTTTTTTATAAATTTATCACCAATGTTACGAATTACAAGCTTTTTTGTAATTTATATAATGTGCATTTACAAACTTTAGCAATGTTTTTTAATAATCAAACATCAAAACTGAAACTACATGTCAGACAAGGCGCTGGCGTCAAAAAATGCATTGTTTAGATAGGAGAAAGCGCCTTATATTGCAGATATCGAATAGTTTCAAACATAGGAGAATCCACAAATTATGGTACCTCAAAGGTCTGGACAAGGTTTTACATCACACAAAAATATGTTAATGTGTCTTCAAAAACCAAACGCTTATTTGTCTGTACTTCGATAAGACGGGGATGGTGCGTTTTTGTTTAGTGACATTACATGACGTCATTTTGGGTGTGATGTCATAACTTTAACCTCACCTTTGTGATGACTTTAATTTGACGATTCCAACATTTCTAGTTACAACTATATTGCGAAAAATACATTAATGGTTGGTTGTAGCGAAAATTATATAAATTATTTAACTCGTAGGCAACGCTACTGCCGGACAAAAGTGGTATTATGACAGAATAACAGTGTTGTATGCCATGATCGGCTAATATGGGTGTTTTTTCTCGGCGGTTTTTGCCAGCCTCAAAATTCACTTAACCTACCTCTATCTTTTGCTGTGAGTGGACAAATCGACAATGCTAAATTGACGGTTTGTCTCTGTCGTGTTTTCAAAAGTTGATATATCACGTTAGAGATCATAGCATAGGCGCCAAGTTTTCATAACAGTCGGGGACGGCCCCATTGTGACGTCATGATGTTGATCGTATTTGGGGGGTTCTAAATTTTGGGAAAAATTTCTCTGTTTCGCTGTTATAGTACGATAAATTGGGGGTTGAGCTTAAGAAATTACGAACGTCCGTGTTTACGCTAATGGAAACAGACACAAACATGGACGGTGGTTTGCGTAATCGCATTGCATCATGGAAAACTTAAACGCGAGATTTTGCGGCGATGCATGCGCCGTACGTTTCTTTAACTTTGGATGAAAAGGCTTGAATAAATTTGGTACTAAAATGGATTAATTGTGCGTTAATGTGGTCAAGAAAACATACAAACAAAATTACATGATGTAGCCCGGTAAGCCTCTGCACATTTGCGCAATGTGTTTAAACACGAAAGTATTTTTATTTTTGAAGGTTTATACTGAGAAAAGAAATTTGCAACTACAAAATCAATTTTGTCCCAGTCTCTTAAAGTTGAGCAAATGCAAATGACACTTGTTTCGTAACAATGCAACATGTTTCGTAATAATGGCAAATTTAAGCACGACAATCTAATTCACTTCTTCACGACAGATTTCATACAATGTAAGTCAGTTTACCGACATTCCTGGTTATTAACAGCTTTAATTTTCACCCGTACCAAGTGCACCAACGTGTCGTAGCGCAAAATTGTGGTTGTGACCAAAAAACTGAAAATTTGCGGGGGCACCGGACTTGGCGCCACTGGATCATAGTGCTGTAACAACATAAACACTCTGTCACTTAATAGGCCGAAACAGCGGCCATCTGCCTGCAGCTCTCCTGTCATCTACAACAAACATATAGCTCTCCACCGGGTTATAGGTAAACGGCATTCTTCGGCCGTCTTGTCAAACGTGTTTCATTTCAAAGTGTAGCGATAGCAACGGTTGTGTATTCACTGTTACTGTTCGCTGACCGTTCGTCCTTGAAGTGCCCTTCTTTTCGCAACACGTCAATCGCTTTGTTTCTCTCCGGTTTAAACAATGGAAATAAAGGTTATCGAGTCAGGCGCCCATGTAAAGGTGATTTCCTCACAGAGAATCACCGTCTGTCGTAGGATCGCAGCCAGTCGCACTGGGAGGTGATGGGTTGCGACAGGTTGCATGTAACGGAAGGTGGCCACCCGGCCATGCTGGCCAAAGCAAAACCCTTTGAAACGCAAACGCCAACGCGGTTCTCAAAACGTTTCCTTTGATCCACATCGACAGACCTTAAAGTGCATATGACACGGCCATGACAACTTTGCGTAAAACTAAAGGTACATCTACAACAAACATATATCCAATGTTTCACGGTTCTACGTCAACTAAAAAATGTAAAAAAACTGCACGAAAAGTAACGGCGACCAAAAATCGTAAACCTTTTGCGCTAAGGAGAAAATGACATCACATAAGGCACTCGCGTCGAAAAAATGCATTGTTTAGATAGGAGAAGGCGCCTTTTTTTGCAGATATCGAATAGTTTTAAACATGGGAGAATCCACAGATTACGTTACCGTAAAGGTCAGGACAGGGTTATGCATCACACAAAAATTTGTCATTGTGACGTCACGAATCAAAGGCTTATTTGTCTCTAATTAGCGGAAGACCATAGGGTATAGAAGAAACGACATAACTGTGAGTGGACAAAACGACAATGCTAAACTAACGGTTTATCTCTGTCGTGTTTTCAAAAGTTCATGTATCACGTTAGCGATCATAAATGCTGTAACAACAAGAACACCCTGTCCCAGTAACTGTTTTATTATTACACAACTAAATAGGACATAATAGGTCGAACAGCGGCCATCTGTCTTCAGCTTAAATTAACATCAAAATCCGTTTATTTCACTTGTTTCCTTTTTGTCCCCTGTTTAATGCAATATTATGCTTAAACCGGTTTTACAATGTTTTCCATTCCTACGCATAAGGCTTGCTGCCAGCACTCGCGCAAGACCGAAGCGCCTTCTATGACGTCACGCAACAGTATCTCGCTTTCGCACGATTTCGTTCGCAGCGGCAAAAGTGCGACTTTGATCAGCTGTATCTCAGAAACCAGTCGTCATATCAAGCTACTTTTTTCGCCAAAAATGTTCTAAAGTTATGAACATCTCTTAGTTTGGTTATTAACGTGTTTTATTTTTCCGTGTCATATGCACTTTAAACGTTCTGAGGACCGTTCAAATTATTCTGTCATAGCACCACGTTTTGTCTGGCCGCATAAAGCCCTACCTGTACGGGGTCTCGTTACATCATAAAACAAATGATCCGACTGCCGAATAATCGGTTTATGATGCGGTACTTCACCAGTTGTTTAAGTTCACTGTTGCAATAAAATCTGCCGCAATTTCCACTAATACATTTTTCACAACATAGTTCGTAACTACAAATGTTAGTTTCATCAGGTGAGGTTAAAGTTTGACATCATACCTAAAATGACGTCAAGTAATGCCACTAAGCGAAAAACCGCACCATCCCAGTCTTATTGAAGTAAAGTAATGTCGTTGCTACTGTACCTTTTGGTTTGCTAATAATCAGAGACAAACAGGCCTTTGGTTTGTGACATATGTTTGTATGATGTCACAGTTTGCCATAATCATTTAGGTGACTTGATTTGTGGATTCTCCTCTGTTTGAAATTAATATAAATCTATGTAATAAGGCGCTTTTCCTATGTAAACAAGCCATTTTTTTGACGGGATCGCCTTGTATAATGTTTAATTATTCCGTACTACCCCTTCTAGGCTCGCATGTCCTGACCTGTGCTGTTGTTTATTTCACTGCAGGGCAAACTTCTTTAATTGTAAACAACACACTTACCCCTTACCCATATCAAGCTCGTGGAAGTAATGCTGTGTTGCAAACATATGTCAGTAAACCTAAAAGTGGATCTGCAGGTCTCAAGTTTGGTGAAAGTCAAAAAGTAAGTGTTTACTGGAGAATACAGTTCAGTAACATAAACATTACCTTGGCTGCAACTTCAAGCAATATAACAGTGTTGCACACATGACGATGACATCTCAGAAGTTTATTATGATGTTCTCCAACCGTGAAGGTCCTTTGTACTTGGTGATCTCAGCTTTAGTATTTAGATCATAAGTTTCACTGGCCTCATAGCTAAGCCAGATCAGACACAAATTCTAATTGTTAATTACTACACTTGTTGGACTTATTCACCTGTAGGCCAACTGCTGGTGTGCTGGTGTCACCTATAAATGACAGTTTACATTTTATTGATATCTATGCATTGATATGGTGATGTTTCCAGTTCCACATTATCTGGTCAGGTAGTTTGGATGGTGGGATACTCCTTACTGTTCAGCAAGAAAATCATTTGTAATGTGGTTCAGCTTCAAAAAATATTGATTTTTGCAATGATTAGTTGTTAAAAGAATATATTTTTTGCACATTTACAAACAAACCAAAATTTGTTGCCACTGATTATAGTTGTATGCAGGAGTGCCCAAAACAAGTCAAACGTATTGAGTGTATGTTTGTCATAAATACTACCAAGCAGGATTTGATCACTAGGTGGAGTCGCAACCAATCTAGATTTACTTTATTACGATTATGTCTCTATTGAAGGTATAAAAAATATGGTAGCTGAGATCACAAGGTAAGGGCCTTTGCACTGGGGCCATTCGGTCTTGTAATGCGATAGTATTTTACACATCTGTATTTTCCAATTATGGTGGTGGAGATCCCCGAGCTTAATATAAAGGTTGCCTAGCATGATGTGTGTCAGTATACCAGTGATCACAAAATATGTGCAATTGGTGAACCACAATATGTCAGTATGTAGTATGTTGGTCACAAAAGCCCAAGGGTTGTCAGTTCAAATTTGCTTAATTTTTGTTTCTTTATCCAAGTTAATGAAAACTGGCTTGGATTCAAAATGGCACATTAATTTTGAACTGTTAATAAAAATACCTTAATGCAGGGGTGCCCAAACTTTTTTAACGTGAACCTAGGTGAGTCTTTTTTACATTTTTGACAGAAAATATATACCAGACTGAAAAACAATCACTTTATTTCTCAAACTGCCAACAAGGGCAGTGAAGCATTTTATTTAACCTCCATTTTCAAGTTTTATTTAAAGTAAAAAAGTCTAATCCACACTTTGGCTGGCAATATTCCAAACAATTTAAACCATACCTGTGGAATAAATGAAATACTATGGCAGGCCACATTTGGCATGCAGGACACACTTTGGAAACCACATTATTTGTATTTGTGTGCTTATTTTAAAATTTTAAGAAAAATTGTATGAATATTTTGAAACAACATTTCTAGAGCTCCAAAAGGAGTAAAAGACGATCACACCAGTATGAGATCTTTATTAAAGAAATATTAAAATACCTGCAGTCAAATTTCTGACGTTTTTTTTCTATTTTGAAACAATTGTGTTTTTTTTACAGACAATTGCTTATGTAAGTTCCAGTAGCATTTTATGCAGAAACCAATCTGAAACATTGCCAAATATTGAAAGAAGGTATGTCCAGTAATAGAGAATAAATTTTAGAACTTTTAAAAATTTTAGTGGTAATATAAAAATTTTACAAAAGTCATGGTGTCACACAAAAGTATGAAAAACCGTTTGTGCAGTTTTGTGTGCTAATTTCTTGAAAATTATTGAATTATTTGAACAGTTTGCCGAAGTATGTTGAGTGACAGAAAAGACTAAACATATCATTATCTAGTTACTTCTTGATTTTAAAGTATATTCTTAGCAACGTTATGTATAGTAAATGAGGTTTGTGATTCTAGTAGTTGAGAATCATTTGTTTTGCAAATTGTTTAAATCTCATTGTCTGGGGTTGACATATTTTATTAATTTACACAATCTTCACAGATAACCACTTTGCAATAGCTAATTATTGTTAAAGTTTTCACTGACGGTCCAATCCAAACTTAATATGTGTTGCGTAGCTCTTGTAAAGTGGCGTGGCCTCATTGTGTGATTCACTGAAAAGCACTGGGCGCTCCTTACAGAACATGTTCCCATAAAACTTGTTGGACACCTTGTTGCATCTGTGTTTGCTTTAACCTGCAATAACACGAACACTATCTTTTAAAAATGGGTTGCACATTTCTTTGATAGTTTCTTGTAATAATTTTGGCAAATATAAGGCCCAAAATTTTAGGCATGCAAAATTCCTGGTAAACTTTAGATATTTGTATATATATTTTGTCAAGTGTGTAAACTTCTCTTGATCTTTACGTTAGTCAATCCAACTTACAACAGTTTCCAACATAACATTAGACCTTATTTTTTTTCAAATAGAATACAAGCATAAAGCATTAACATAAACATATAGCAAACACATCCTAACAAGTAGAATACTAAACACTGACACAAACAAGTACATACGCCAACTGAATAGGATAACTGACAGCTCATGCATGTTGCCACACACACAATTGGACACGCCAATAATTTAAATTGAAAGAAAATAGAACTTCGTTAGAAGAAAGTAATACAAACACATTTAAATGAACAGGTAATGTTAACAAATCAAAACTAAACAAGGGTTTGCTTCGAACAGCATGTCCGGTAATCACTTTAGGTGCAATTATAAAACTCTCTGTCTACTAAGCAAGTCTCAAACATTTATTGCCATAAACATACAGAAGATATTTTGATTTTGTCAATACAAAATGGGGCATTTTGCATTGCTTCTTGGAGAAGTTGTGATTTTAAAATTTTTTGCAGCACAATTCCCAAATGCCAGTTATGTATCTTCTATCTAATAGCATACTTTGAATATGTATGAATTTAATTACTATGCAATTGTTTTTAATGTATTACAGATGTGAATATTCCACCACTGCACAATTCAATGTTTTTACCATAACATTCTACAATTTGATGTTAAACTATTCCCTCTTGGGGTGGCAATTTGGTGGACCTTGGACTTGGTCTAACTTTAGTGTTACAGGTGTAAAAATACAAATATTACTAGTTTAGTGCTCAAATTCACAATAACCACTTATTGGCGTTTAAACAATATCATTCTACAAGGATTGATTTTAAAGCTACATGAACCACTAAAAACTATATATACTATGAGGCTGCTGCATGGTGGCTGAAACGTTGATATAATGAAATTAGAGCCATATTGCAACAATAACACATGCCTGGCAGCATCAGTAATTTAAATATACTGTTTTGCGTTTGTATTTACAACACCTTTATGAAACAGATTGTCCATCCAATTCATTACCAAATGGCCCTAACATCAATGCAATTGTTTACACTTACCAAGCAAGTGGAGTTTTTGTTTGTCCTAATGGACAAGAGTTGTTTTACAGTAACTCAACTCCTGGTATCAGGGATACAATTTGTCAAAATGATGCAACATGGTTTGGGGCTAAAGGATTAGGATGTTGGTCAGGTAATATGAGGATACTGTGCAGGGTGGTTACACTATTTCAAGGGTTTTGGGTTACAAATTATGCAAATGTTCAGTATATTTCTAGTGTAACATGATAAAGTAGACTGCTTGGATGGTAAAAAAGTGGCGTTATGATCAAAAAGAAAGCCACAAATTATACATGTTTGCATATGTATGAGTTCTTTTGTCAATGTGGAATGGTAGTACAACAAATAGCCCTTGGACATTTTCATAAACACCACAACACTTTAACACTTTTGCTAAAATGAACATCTGTAATGTATACCATGTAGACGTTTATAGTCTATGGTTGCAAAACATGTGATCTGTATTACAGCACCAATTGCAACTGTAACAGGGAGTTTTAATGGAAAAGAGGGAAGTACTGTGGGGATGGGATGTTTTTTTATGGAATCATTTCCACCTGCTTATGAATATATTTTTGAAGATGATCGTGGAAACCATACCCACAAAGTTGTAAGATAATTCTTTAAGTGTAGCTTCATGCAGTTTAGGTTAATAAATATAATTTCTATTTCAAAAAATATGTGACTGGTCTTCAAAAAATATAAATGTATTTACATAAATAAGTACATTAGTTGGAAGCAGCTAATATGTTAAAATTTAATCTTATGATATTTTATTTTATCAGCCTTTTTTATTTAGAATGAAACTGTTAATCTAACTCTTACTCGTGAGATGAATGGAAGAACAGTTCGATGTCAAGCTGTTTCAAAATACACAAAAATAAAAAACAACATGGGATGGTCACAGCCACAAAGATTGAATGTAACTTGTAAGTTTAGCAAATATTTATTGTATAGATCAGTGGCTCTTAACCTGGGTTCTATCGAAACCAGAACCTATTTAGTTTGAAACTTAAATAGGCTTAAATTTAGTTTTATAACTTAAATAGGCAGGGGTAGGTTGGATTATAGCCATAATTTAACTTGCTTGAATTGAAAATCGTTCGTAGTCATGGCTGACATAAACAAACTGCACAAATGAACATTTCAAAACATATTTTTGCATGCTGTGGTGCAATCAATAGACATTACAGTGGCTAGGCTAAATATACACATTGTTGTTGGAATTTGTACACGGAAATAAGATTATATGTGAATCTTTTCTGTTTTTGGCACATTCCTGGGTTATATCATATTGCAAATAACTGGTGCAGATTCTGGTCTGGTTCACAAAAAAATGGGCTCTCGTTTTCAGCTGCAGTTCGACGGTTATAAATATCTGATCTGGTGGCATTAGTGTACTGCAAATTTGAAGCTCACCCTGGCGTCCTAACTATGAATTAATATGCGAATTCAAAATCTTGGACATGTAATTTCTATCCATCTTTAAACCATTGCATTTTTAACTGCCGTAACTGAAAAACATAATAGCCCTGCATGCGAAAGAGGCTTTGCTTGGACACAGTAACCCAAATTCATTAAAATTGTAATGGATTGATTTCAGTTCCTGTTCCAATTCGTTTCCTATTTTTGCTTATCTTATTCTTTATGTTATCGGGGTTCGATGAATGTTTGCAGAGGATCCAAGGGATTTGGCGAGTTAAAAAGGTTAAGAACCAATGGTATAGACTGTCAAATTCCACCATTACTATACAAGGCTTACTTAAACAAACCATTACATTCTTCTGCAATCTATGGCAGTATAAGCTTATTCTGTCAGTTAAATCAAATCTCAATAAATGTGGTTGGTCATTTGACAATGTACATTTGTTTTAAATTTAAAATATATTTGTTTTTTTGTATTTGTTGTATTCAAATCCACCATCAATTTCAAACATCGCTGTGCTGGGACCAATTTAGGAACTTGAAAACCAATATATTATTCTGTGAAATACCACTATAAACCCAAACTGCTTTGTGTATTTAAATCCCCAATCCACATGTGTTTGGTCTTATGTTGTCTAGCTAGTGTTTGCTGTATCATTCCTTTTCAGGACTTCAACAATAACAGTTGATGGCAAAATAATTGATAAAACAATGTAGCCTTTGATCGAAAGTTATTCTGTATTTGTTAAATATAGTGTAGCCTACCACAGTTATGTTAGCACAACTTTTATATTGACAGAATATGGTGTTGGTGTTAGTGAGGGTAGTATTTTCTTTAAAAATGTTTCACAAACATATAGTGGTACATATGCGATGAGTCTTCTGATCAAAACTTTCCAATCTTCAGTTGTTTGAAAATGAAATAATGTTTTTTTAGACAATCTTTAAAATTGAAGTTTAATTCTGAATTCTGTCTGAAAAATGACATTTGCAAAAATATTATAAACAAGAGCTGAATTGAACATGAATTTATGTGTTTGTTGAAAAAAACAAATTTGATATAAATTAACAAGTTCTCTTATGCAAAAATATTGTTCAAATTTCAAACTTCTCAATTGCAATTAAATGTGTTTTAAGATGAATGGGTACTAATACATATTTCACAAGATTTTGTTTGTTGTGTTCAGATTCGCCATCAATTTCAATCCACATCACTGCACAGGGGTTATTTCAACACACTGGCAACCAATATATTTTGCAAAACACCAGTATAAGCTTAAATTGCTCTGTGGATTCAAACCCCCAATCCCAATGTGTTTGGTCATATAATAACTTGAATGAAAGAAACAATTCATGCAACATAAGCAGATCATTTAGTAACTCAACAAATGCAACTTGTCAAGCCAATAATGGTATTGGTAATTCTACCAGTACAACCATTTCAATTGTTTCAGTTCCAACATTTAGTAAGTTAATTTGAAGTTTGTTTTTGAATTTAGACATTTCTTTCTTTTAAACATTTTTATTCAGGACAACCAAAGATAACAGTTAATGGTGAAACAGTTGATGACAATACAACAAAGCTTCTCAATGAAAGCAATGCTGTTAATTTTAAATGTAATGTTGACTACCAAAGTTATCTTGGTACAATCTTTAAATGGACAAAAGATGGGATTGATGTTGAGATAGATGTTAATAATGATAGCATTTTGTCAAAAAATGTTACACCAAATGACACTGGTACATATGTATGCAAGTCTTCTGATGTGTTTGGGAGTTTTCAAACAAGGATTAACATTGATGTTCAGTGTAAGTTTGCAACATAGAAATTTGACATGAGGTGATAATTAAAATACTTTGTTCTTTTCAGATCAGCATGTTTCAATATTTCTTTTAAAAACAGAGTGTTGTTTGACATGTTGTGTAAATAATTTGTTTTAGAAGCTGTTGCACAATGTAGCATTCAGTAGAAAACTTAATTGATTCAAATTTGTTTTGTTTAAGATTAACTTTACCTTTAAGTTCATCATTCAATTACCTTATTTATTGATTTTGTATGGTATCTGGTGTAGTTTGAACGATTTATTTATGAATAATTTTGTTTGTATTATATATCTTGCTACCTGTTATAACCCTGATAATGACTTGGTGTTCAGTGAAGGGGTTTCTATTGGCAGCAGAAATTCTATTCCTAAATTGAGACTAACTCCAATCTTAAAACTCCACATTCAAATATAGTGAAGTTATTTTGTAAAGATACTGTCAGCTATTTCTTTGTGTTTCTAGATGCCCTTTATATTTGCCACCTTTCACACACCCCAGTGTAGGAATTACTTGGATTTTGGCTTACTAACATAATGTAATTACCAGTAAGGGAAATGTTTCAACCTTGTGTATCACAATTTTTGTGTACAAAGCATTTCAAAGTTCTATCTCATTGAACTAATTATCTATTAAGATGATTTTTGCTTTGTGATTATTTTTATTTGCAAAAACTTAAAAACCAGAAATGACACAACCGAATATGTGTGGAAATATTGAACAAAACAATTTTTAAACAAACAATTTTTGAATAAATGTGTCATTTTAAAATTGTTTTGTACTATTTTAAACAATACATCATACATGTATAAGTAATGCCATGCTTACGCATAGCAAGGCGGGATCGCCCCACTGCGCAGGCCCTTTATATTTGGCGATCACAGCTCTAATATTCTGATCATAAGGTTCACAGGCTTCGCAGCCAAGGCATTGCAGCCAAGCTGGATCAGCCACTTTTCCCGACAAGTCGGAGCGAGATCTGAAAAATCAAGCTCCCGGTGAGGTTTGAACTCACGACCCTGGGCTAACCAGGCCCAACGCTCTACCAACTGAGCTACAGGAGCTCAGTGGCTTCACGGGGTATATTGTGGCCAAGGTACACTGGTGCGCAAGCGCACAACTTGTCAGGCGACCTTCACATGCGTAGAGGATCTCCACCACCGTAATCAGACAACGCAGAAGTAATGCCATGCTTACGCATAGCAAGGCGGGATCGCCCCACTGCGCAGGCCCTTTATATTTGGCGATCACAGCTCTAATATGATTTTTCACCGGGAGCTTGATTTTTCAGATCTCGCTCCGACTTGTCGGGAAAAGTGGCTGATCCAGCTTGGCTGCAATGCCTTGGCTGCGAAGCCTGTGAACCTTATGATCATACATGTATATATTTTAAATTGTGCTAATGTTGGCTTCACAAGTTAATTAATTTTTATAGATCAACCATATACTGTCGGCAACATGAACTGCCTGCCAAACCAACAATGTGATATCATCGTGTATTCGAATCCTCCACCTTATGCCTCTGTTTTAATATCTCCAGGTTTGTAATTCCTGCATCATGTTAAGATTTAAACAAGTTGTTTTACGAAATTATTTGTTTTAGGAGGTGGGAATAAAAATCTTACATGGATGTCAAATAATCAGCAGGGGTACACATATCAAATTAAAGTATGTTTTATTCCGTATGAAATGAAAGTCTTTATGACAAAATAATATCCAAACACTTAAAATTTGAGTGCACAATTAAGAAATCAAATTTCTTGCTTAAGTTAAATGTTAGGTTATGGCTGATCAAATGATGTCTAAAAATTTAATTGGAATCAGCATTTGTGTCGCTGAAGGAAATCTGGGCATATGGTTTGTTATTTAATTGTATTTATCTAAAACAAGTTGTATAAAACAGTGGCTGTTGCAAATAATGTTTGTTGGTTTTATGCTGTAGGAGCCTGCAGGAACCTACACTTTGAAAGTTACAAATTTAATTGGAACAAGCTCGATTACAATAACTGTATCTGCAATCACTACCAGCCAACTGGGATTGATTATTGGAATATCTGTAGCAGCCTTTGTTGTGATTCTTGCAATCATATTTGCAGTATTTTGTTTCAAAAGATCAGAGAGTATGTGTGAAATTGTAACAAGTTTCATGATGTTGGGTTATTAAACCCAAAGTTTTGTGTTTCATATTATATTGTTAACTTGCAGGTAACAACATGAAAGGAACACCTGCGAAGTATTTGCAGGAAGCACCTGTTTATTTGGACACACATATGTATGAAAACACACCTCCACAACCTAATACACCCACATATGAAAACACGCCTGAGTATCAGAATGTGGCAACTTATCAAAACACAACTGCAAACCAAAGTGCATCAGCATATGAAACATTTGGTTCCAGTTAAAAGCACTTAACTACTGATTTTAGAAATAATGCGAATGTACTGACCACTACTATGTATTTGAAACATGTATTTGGTTCAAGTTGATTTAAACTTAAGGTTGATTATTACAGAGCACTGTTTTTGTAAAAGTATTTTGTATTACATACGATCATCCATCATTTCGAGACAGAATGCGAATGTATTTTTTTGGTTTAAATTTATTTAACCTTAAGGTTGGCCAACATTATGATAACTTTCCTGGTAAAACGGCTGGTACAAGTTATTACAATGCGGTGTTCTTGTAAAAACATCTGCAACTTTAATTTCTCATCGATTTTAAAGCTGATTCGAAAACGTAAAGGAAATAACCCTGTGCAAATACCTGAAGTTCAAGCAATCAAGTACGGCTCCTTTTATTTCCTTGTATTGCTGGGGTTAATGTTTTACCTGACTTAATAGAACATCTTCCTTCTGTTTGCCTGGGTATTGAGTATTGCAGGAAGGTTGACTTCAAATGGCCATAACTACCCTGTGTAAACTTACAATGTCAAAAGAAAACCTTGACCACTGTTTGTTCTCTATTCGTGTTTCATAATGTTTTACTTAATGTCAATCACTGTGTGTTTCTAACATTTATAAATGAATGTGATCTTCGTTGAGTTGAGTTTCTATTGCAAGGATTTTTCTACCGCCAACCTATAGTAAGCAATAGGAGAATAGACGGAAATTAAGTGATTCATTACAAAGAGCCATTTAAACATTTTTTGGACGATTTGAACTTTGTATGTATAAAAGTTCTGCCGTTTACACTCTATAAATTGGTTGATATGGCGGCTTTGGCTTTAATTTCTGTGACATTGTGCATCACTTACTTTTGTGATCAAACTAAGGTGATCAATATATTGTAGGGTTTTTACGTGAAACAACATGCTCGGTGACGAATACGCGGAAGGCGGTTTACAGGCAAAGACTCCTTTCCTTTACAGAACTTCCGTGTTGGCAGGAAAGCTAATATGCGAAATGTGTGTTTTGCTCTCTTCTCTATCTACCACCTTCTTTACTTACGAATAACCGATGTAATAAGTTTATGGGTGCCACGGCTTTATCATATTGCACAATATGTGCAGAAATATGGAGCGCATACATTTTCACCGAAGTTTGTTGATGGATGATTTTTGTCCGAAAAACAAAACTTCGCAGCTCACACCTAAACATAATGCGAATTTCGTCATTTAAGTTAGTGATCCTGAGAAAAATATGCTTTTCATCACTTGCTTGACATCATAATGTCACATATACTGCATACTTACAGAAAATGGTCGTACATAACCTTTAGTGTTATTTGCAATGGTGTAAGGGATGAGGTGTTGTGTGCAATGGTAGTGCAAACAAACCCTCGTAATATCGTGTTCGCGTACTAGGCTGGATATGTGTGTTCAAACAATCGTCTACTTTCACTTTCTTTGTTAGGATTATTAGACTTTAGGGTTATCATATTCGTCACCGCACAATTGCGACAGAGTTATATCAGTCACGTAGACAAATTTCTAGTCCCAAATCTTAAACATCTGAACACTTTTTCCCATTAGAACCGTTTTTTTTTCCCAGAATTAAACCAGGAGATTACATTTGTGACTTGCTTCTTGCCATTTTGAATCAGACGGAAACCTCCCAAAAATTAAATCGTGTTATCATATGCAAACCTTACGTTTATTGATCGTTTTTTATCTCAGTGTTGAAAATTCTAAACCCAAAAATAGCTTGCTTGGAAGCTGGTCATGAACGGTCTCCAGAACTAAATACAATCTTTATCGCCCTCTTGCGGAGAACAAGATATCTGGGCCGTGTAAAATACACGCACTCCTAGAAATATATTTGAAACCGCTGGTTTCTCAATTGTATAAAGCACAAAGTCTTATCCGTGGCTGTTGGCACGATTTATATATGTTTTAACAGTATGTTTTGGCACTAAGCAAAGTGGTGTAGGATATTCCAATTTGACACACCGTTTTTACATGACACGAAATCGCATCAGAGACCTGTACACTATAAATAAAGCAATCATTTTTGAGTGTTGTTGATTTCAACAAATTGTTGTTTCCCTTCTCAAAAAAAACTAGACTTGAACAAAATAAATTTACTTTAGGGACTTTTCCAATTACATTCTTGTGATAGATGGCGCTAAAAATACAAAAAAGCCTTAAATGAGATTCGTTACCATGCCAGGAAAAACTGTGTTCGGTTCTGGAAAACAATCCGGCGATCTATTGATCACCAAAACGATCAGCTCACATGTCAAGCCATGAAGTTAAACAGCGAAGCAATCTTTTGAATGAAGGTTGTTATCGGTCAAAATGTATTGCCTTTTTCCACATGTGTTATTGTCTTTTTCCAAATATAATGTGAATAAGGTGAGCACCTAGTGACTTTCTTATTGCCTTGCCCGACTTTAAATATTACGTGTATGTGCGTGTATGTATATGATGAGTTGGAAGATGTGCAATCACTGATGGGTTATTTATAATTAAAAGTTTCCCTTACAATTTAGACCATGCTCAATTTGGTTTATTTGCATATAATTGGACGTTGTCATGGTGATACATCTACACGCATGGTTGGTTGACGTGTGTTGATGTGAATTGGAAATAAGACAGGATGTAATCATCATATGCTGCCCTAATCGTATTGCAAGTTGTTAATGTTTCCTATACCAAAGCACTGCGGGATATCAGATTGCACCTTCCCACTTAACTACAGCATCCTAGTTAATATTCGTGACAAGAATTGACGAGTTCGGGCTTTGGTCACAAAAACTGCGAAATAATTGAAATTCACTCAAGTCCCGTATATTATTCCTGTTAAATTGTTTCTTCAACCACATTTAAAACATGACATTGTTAAACACATTCAGTAGCAAGTATAGTGGAGTCTACACTTGTTAATGTGACGAGACCAACATTATTAACAGGAGCAGGTCTACCTTATAATCTAGAAACGAAATTGGAATTTGTTGAATTATCTACGTGCCTCATTTGCGGCAATGTTCAATTGCTTGCAAATATTGAAGACGGAATGAAACCCTAAACACAGAAGGACAATTAATTTTGGTCACATTTTTTACTTCTTCAATGCCTGACGCTGTTGCTCATAGAAACATAGGCAAGGTCAGTACTTTCCAACATGTGGGACCATCCGAACTGGTGCGGAAGTAAAATTTTATTGTGCGAATGACAAACACGGTGCGAACAAGTGCGAATGACAATTGTCCGATAAGTAGTCGTTTGTTATCCTTTTCATTTTTGTTACCGAAACTCAAAACATTCTTAATGAATACAATGGTAGAATAATTTCATGTACCAGGGGAGCGTGCCTTAAATGAGATTCGTTACCATGCCAGGAAAAACTGTGTTCGGTTCTGGAAAACAATCCGGCGATCTATTGATCACCAAAACGTTCAGCTCACATGTCAGGCCATGAAGTTAAACAGCGAAGCAATCTTTTGAATGAAGGTTGTTATCGGTCAAACTGTATTGTCTTTTTCCACATGTGTTATTGTAATAATGTACGTGCAGGGTAATAGCATATAATGTGAATAAGGTGAGCACATAGTGAGTTTCTTATTGCCTTGCCCGACTTTAAATATTACGTGTATGTGCGTGTATGTATATGATGAGTTGGAAGATGTGCAATCACTGATAAGTTATTTATAATTAAGAGTTTCCCTTACAATTTAGACCATGCTCAATTTGGTTTATTTCCATATAATTGGACGTTGTTATGGTGATACATCTACACGCATGGTTGGTTAATTTAGATGTGCATTAAGGCATCAGGATGTAATCATCATATGCTGCCCTAATCGTATTGCAAGTTGTTAATGTTTCCTATACTAAAACACTGTGGGATATCAGATTGCACCTTCCCACGTAACTACATGCTAGTTAATATTCGTGACAAGAATTGACGAGTTCGGGCTTTGGACGCAAAAAACGCGAAATATTTGAAATTCACTCAAGTCCCGTATATTATTCCTGTTAAATTGTTTCTTCAACCACATTCAAAACATGACATTGTTAGACACATTCAGTAGCAAGTATAGTGGAGTCTACACTTGTTAATGTGACGAGACCAACATTATTAACAGGAGCAGGCCTACCTTATAATCTAGAAACGAAATTGGAATTTTTTGAGTTGTCTACATGCCTCATTTGCGGCAATGTTCAATTGCTTG
The DNA here is from genome assembly GCF_947561715.1 of Ascidia mentula. Classification (NCBI taxonomy): domain Eukaryota; kingdom Metazoa; phylum Chordata; class Ascidiacea; order Phlebobranchia; family Ascidiidae; genus Ascidia; species Ascidia mentula. The sequence goes on from NC_138569.1 coordinate 1,163,153, forward strand.
CAAATATCGAAGACGGAATGAAACCGTAGACACAGCAGGACGATTAATTTTGGCCACATTTTTAACTTCCTCAATGCCGGGCGCCCTTGCTCATAGAAACATAGGCTAGGTCAGTACTTTCCAACGTGTGAGACCATCCGAACTGGTGCGGATATGAAAAATTGTTGTGCGAATGACAAGCACGGTGTGGACAAGTGCGAATGACAATTGTCCGATAAGTAGACGTTTGTTATCCTTTTCACATTTGTTACCGAAACTCAAAACATTCTCTATGAATACAATGGTAGAAGAATTACATGTACCAGGGGAGTGTGACTCGCATTTAGGAATTTTATTAGCGCGTGCAACAATAATTCTGCTACGCATATAGAAGTCCATTTTTGTGTGTATGCCGCGTCGTTTCATGCAACCAAATGCTACATATACCTTGAGTACTGTACCAACTGCTCATAATGTATTCCAGTCTACGGGAACGTTCGACCCTCATCGTGTTGTACAAACGAATTTAACAATATTCTCATAAAGACTAAGTAAATTGACAATCTTGTGCGCATCGTGACAAATTTTGCACCAGTTCTATAGAAAGTTTGGAATCGTTATTCACGGCATTTGGATATTATATAATGTAATATGTTAATATGTCTAATCAGCGCATGGGTTTTTGCTGTGACCAAACCGGGAATCCTAACTTATATAAAGGCCTGCCGTTTTGTCGCATTTATGTCGCAGACCGCACAAAATCATAATGCTGACCGTACTTTGGGCCTTTGTCTGGCTTTTCGGGTCTGACTCGGGCTTTTGGTTAAAAAAACGTTTTCGGGCTAGCATCGGGCTTGGCAAAAATTTTTACAACTAACTCTTCAGAGCGGTTTACTATAAAACTACCGCCAAGGAGTACTTTGACCTGGTAGTTCATGAGTTGTAAAGTGAGTTGTAATCGGGACGAACACTTCCACATAAACTAAATTTCCTCTGCGAAATGCAGCAGACAGCGCAGGTTATTAGCGAATTATACACCAGGGCTAAAAAAACATCTAATTTCAAATACAGCTAAGGCGAATGTTCTGTTCTGTACATGTTCTCGAAATCCCGCCACGCTCAAACATTTGACTTTTATTTAACGTTATTTGGCCAATATTCGGTCAAATGTTCTCATTACAACTTTAAAATTTAACTTACTCGTTTAGATTGATTTAAATCTAGATACCATTTCTAATTTGTTTGTGACGTCACAATGTTGTGTAAATCGTTGTTATATTTGCACCAGCTGGTGTCGCACAAGCGCAGTAAATCTTTAAACAGTAACTCTTTTAACTTTATTGTAAAGTAGAGGGATAGACGTTTCTAAGGATGTCACAATGGTCTTAATTGGATCAATGGTATTTGTTCAAAGATCCTGACAATATGTGGGACTAAGAGTACATGTTGTTCGTTGATTTTTTGTCGTACTGTAACTGCGGGCTACTTTGGCGTGTTTATTTAAGGCGTTTAACATAGAAGTAACAACATTGTGACGTCACAATCAAATTCCAAATCGGATCGAAACTTGCATCGATCGAAAGACATGTCATTTGTGACAAAGCGTGTCAAATTTCAGTTTGCAGCAACCTTTACTTTTGAGTTGGAAGCCCATCAAAGACCCCCACCTAATTCGCTCGTATACAGGCAAAAAGGGAGACTGACTCGTATGGAAAAATATTCACTTTGTTGGAGTTACTTCACCCAGCTCCACCCAAGTTATCTATTTTGTTCAATTGCGAGCTTCAAGTTTATGGACTGTTTTAAGGTCTTGCTGAGGTGTTGGGGGAATGTTGTTCAAAGGGCGAGGTTCATGGCGGATTCTGTTACGCGTTTTCCGAATGTTATGGGACAGAGAGGGCTTAAGGGTTGTGTTGTAGGGTGTTGTTTTCTCCTCAAAACCACAGTGTGGTTGCGAACCTAGTAGGTGGTAGCGGAGAAAAAAAAACGCACGCTCAAACGTGACCGTGAAAACCTAAAAAAAACAAGCACAAACTAGTCTACCAGGAGCAATGAATGCGGCTGAAAATCGAAAGGTCGGGATATATTGTGTATTTGTTTTTGGTGTCCAAGATTAAATTTTACCGAGGTGTATGCACACGTATGGGTGTAGTTGTGGGTTTGGGTGAGATCGGCCCCGATTGAGTCCCAGGAGAGCGAGTAGAACTCCATGCTGAGACCGTCGGGGCCGGGGGCTTCACCAGTTGGAAAGAGGATGGGACTTTTTAACTTCATGTTGTATTATGGGATTGGAAGGATTTCAAGATATTATTCTGGGATTCTGAGGGAGGTTAATGAAATTTTGATGGTTATAAGAAGAAAGATGTTGGTCGGTGTACAGGGTTGCGAAAAAAATGTGGGTTTGTGATAAATTGATCTTGAGGGTTGAAAGGGGAAGTCCATGGTGGCCTTGTAGATCTAGAATTGGGGGGTGCCTGCGTGCTGGTAGAAGTTGACTCTAGCAGCAGGTGTAAATGGCCGGTTGCAGGACATTGATGTTGGATTCACACATAAATGTATCGCCGCCGTCTGTCTGGGAATCCCAACCCTCAAGTTTGGGCAAAAAAAAACCTAACCCTAGGTTTTTTCGACCCTAACCCTGTTATTTTGTTTGAAAACCCTAACCCAGTATTTATCAACCCTGACCCTGATGCGTAATTTTCAGTTAAAAGTTCTATCCATAACCATTTTACAACCGTAACGAAGCTTTTGATTGTGCAACTGTAGGCATGTTGAAACAATGTCTTCTTGCAATTGATGTCATCGCACTTGTTCTTTGGGCGCGGTCTGTCTCACTCTCGTATTGAACGCTCTCCTTAGCGGTACTAGAAATGCAATATCAAGGAAAGTATCAGGCGGGGATGCTAGGACACAACACATCTCGACGATCAGATAAGCCGTTTGTCAAAAGATCTTTATCCACGTGACCAACCTCAAGTCTACGAGCTATCGTACAGTGGACGCACCACCGCATGGGTTGGGTCAAACGAAACAACAAATCTGTCGGAATGAATTGGTGTTAAATACACAATTGTAAAGTGTTTACCCTTTGAATGAAAACATATTGTAAGCGATTTAATCCCATCGTGTTGTTTTTGATATTTCTCAGTTCGATTGAATTAAGAAGTAAGAGCAACGACCCATCATCACTGCTGGTGGTGGCTGACGACGGTCACCACAAAGTAGAAAGTCTCCGTCTGACTGGGTACGACGGCCGTCATTCCCTATAACGTTCATAAATTGCATCACCAGCATACCGTTACCTTCGTAAGTTGCAACTGATGCGCTCAATGCATCCTCGGTATTGCATTTATGAACATTCACTCTACCTTTAACAGTTACAAGCAAGTGCTGATGTAGTGCTAGCTTCTGTCGCTTGCATATATGGAGACTGTCGTCGTTGAAAACCTCAATCTCTTTAATTTTATGCAAAAAAAATCTGGAAAGTCAACAACAAATGTACGAAACTTATCAAAACAACAAAAAGAAACTTTTCAAAACAATAAAGTTTTTATTCTATCAGTATAGAGTCTGTTTTATAAGAGTTCTACTTTCGTGTAAATTACCCACGAAAGAATTCTGTGAATTGTGAAATGCAAGATGGCACATAAGAAACAGCACTAATGCAATAATTAGCAAGAGTTGTTGTTTCTAGTAAGTTGTTGTATCCCTTCTAAAAAAAACTATGCCTTTTTGAAACAAAATCTAAGTTAGGGTAATTTCCCAAAAGTATTTTGGCGATAAATGGCGCTAGAACAATACAAAGAAACAATAAAATAATATTGGGGTAAAACCGTTGGTGGGGTTCAGCCGGTTCGCATCGGTTCTGTAGAACCGTCTTACGAAATTTTATGAGATCAGCGAACCGGTTAGAATTACTAATTACTGTCAATGTGACTTTTTGTAACAGAACCCACTGAAAAATATGACTTTTGTGATAGAACCGGCTGACAAAAAAATTGAATCCCACCGCTGGATAAAACCCAATCGGGATTGTTGTTTGAATTGCGGTGAAGCAAAAAAAACAACAAGACAAGAACTACAGAATAAACTAGCGAGTGCTTTTTGAAGGTGCTTAGGATGCGTACCTTTGGATAACGCTGAGTTCAAATCCTAATGTGATCAAAAAAAGGTTGGTGATTGACATCAATAAACATTCAAGGTGCGTTAAAATTATACAACAAAATACTTAAGCAGCAAATAGTTATGGGCGGTAATATGTTCGGGAGCAGTCTTGTGAAGATGATTTTTTTCGTCAAAATGTATTGCCTTTGGCCACTAGGATTATTGTAATGCATATATTGAGTAATGTGAATAAGGTGAGCACATAATAACCTTGCAATTAGCCCAAACGCGCCGATGACTTCTTGTTCGCTTGTGTTTTGGGCGTACACGTAAATAACCTCAAATACTTCAATGAAATGTCACGTATCTCTGTTTATTTTACTTCAAACAAAAGGGTTGCAAGGTGTACGTCTATTAATAATTAGATGCATAAATGACAGTTATTCACAGCTGTAAGGTTCTTAGAAGTAAATTAGGAACATGTTTAAATAGGTTTATTTGCATATAATTAGACATTGTAACGGTGATACATCTACACGCGTCAACCAACACTACGTGTTATGTATCACCGTAACAACGTCCTACTATATGCAAATAAACCAATTTATTCACGTTCCTGAATAAGGAAACTTTTGCGAATTTCCTAGGATTGGTTGACGCTTGCATGTTGATGTTAATAGGAAATAAGGCAGGACATAATCATACATACTGCCCCGATCATATTTCAAGTTGTTGATATGTTTCCTATATTACACAACGTGGGATACCAGACGTACAAGCAACACGAAAAACGATATTCTCGCTGTTGGAAAAATAGTGATCAATGGCATTAGCTCTTAGGTAATATTGATGATGCGCACACTTGTGGTATGGTTTAGTACAAGATTTTCATTGCATGAAAATATACTAACTTTGATTTTTATTGCACAGCATTATGCTGAAGCCTAAACAACCTAACACCACACTTGTCAAGACCCACAAGTTTATTGGTATAATTTTATTTTAATATCACCACAAAAATCACCCAAAGCACAAACATGTTTTGCAAAATCAAGTTTGTATATTCCATAATACTGGAGTCTAGTACAGTGACCCAGAACATAAAAAATGTAGAACTATATTGTATAACCAACTCCACAACACAATAAATTACAATAATGTAGAACATAAACATCAGTGATATTTTTTTGATCAAATATTGGAGCTGCTAGATGATCCCAGATAACCTTGGACTTGATATAATATCAGCTGTATATTAGGGCAGCGTTTCAAAAATTCCATTTCCACAACTTAATACTATATGTGTACAGTAATGGTGGTTGTAGTTTTGTAATTAAAATAAAATTTTGTTTGAGTTTAAAAATGGGATGGAATGTCAGGGTGCAGTTACAAGAACGCACATATAACATATTTTAATACCCATTGCTTACAAACACTAATCTACAAATATTTTTTGACCATAAACCACCAAAAGTCCATGACAGTTTTTCACTATGAGGTAAGTAAATAAAACACAATGAAATTCGCAACATACATTTCAGTCCTGGAAAACCAACAATCACAAGTTGATCAAATCAACAATAAATAAATATTGCAGCAGTTATAAATATATGCTTAAAAACATTTTAAAATCACACACATTGCACATAACAATGAATTTTTTAAACCACTATTTCAGGTTTGCTGCATATTTTGATATAATTGTATAGTACTATGGAAAGTTTTTGGAGAAAATAACTACATTTAGAAAATATTCAGGGCGTGTTTTTAAAGATATTCATACTGAGCGTTGCCATGAGAATTCACATTTAAATTAAAGGCATGCAAACACATGACACAAGCAGTAATTTTCTGCATACTTGTTGAAATTTTCTTGGAGGAAATTTATACTCAAATGTTAAATTTCAATTGTTTAATTAAAATTATGTGTAACGCTATGACTTTGACAATGAAGAGTGCTGTTGTATGGAAATTTATATGTGATTGCAAACAACAGAAAGGAAAAACATGACAAGTGGTGTGCCATTCCAGGAAGTGTCCAAAGCTGAAAAATATAGGTTGAAATTAAGTGATTTGTCTATTAAGTTTTGCTATGTTTAGTTTAAAAGAAAGTGCATTTTTCCTTTTATTTTACCTCTAATAATCCCTGATTGTGGAATAGTTGTATTGTCTACATATACCAATATTTATCAACTCAAATGAAGAATTACAACTCTTAATATCAGTGATAAATGTATTTGTACACAAGGTAAAGTTCATTTTTGAACATGTGTACAAACTCAAAAAAGTTGGGATTTAGCTGTTTTGTTTCAGATTCTTTGCAAATAAAACATACAGTTGGTTTGTATGCTACCAATATACATGCATTACATGTATTTACCTGTTGTTCCACCATTACTTGTTGTTGCTGTTGCTATTGGACTGGTTGTAACTAAAACAAAATATCAAAAATCAGTAATCTTGCAACACCATCATTCAATGCTAATGCTAACTAATTATGCAGATTGACATCCACACCATGCAATATTAATGCTATCCAACACAAAGATAGACAAAATATCAAAGTTTACCAACAGGAAACACTCCTGTTTACATTAAAAACCAAATCACCATGCGTACCATTAACTTCATCATACCATAACACCATTAACATTTTTTCCATCATTGCGTTACACAATTTTTAATTTGGGGGTTCAACTTCAAAACAATTTCAAGTAAAAAAGTTGATCATAATGTTGAGAAAAACTTGGGCATGTTTATTTAGGTTTCTATATTGCAGTTTAACATGATTCTGACTAATTTAACCAAAAACTAAATCTTGGCCTGAGTATCTAGTCTGCTCAATTTTCTTATTCTTTCATGCAACTATTATTAAACTAAACTCTTGTTTGTGACAGTTTTACAACTTGTACCCACTAAACCAGCCTTTATCTATGGAATTTTTCTTATAGTTTTTCTTGCCCATTCACTGTTGGGAAAAAATATTATGGCTCACCATCTCATTATTGATCTTTCCCTGTTTTGTCGTTTATGGAACAGGTACACAATTCTTAAAGCAAACACACAACTAGTTTTATTACTGATGAGCTCATGGCCAAGAAATTGGTCACATACACATGAGTTTTTTTTTACTTTTTCCATTCACTAATGCTGGTTTACAAATTTGCCGTAATCTGTTATTATAAAATTGAATGCTGTGTTATGAAATATCCCATAAAGTTGCACCGACAGTTAAAGAGCAAGCTAAATTTTGCATTGCACCCAAGGGTAATTTAAATATCTGATGTAAATCATTTTAAAACACCTGGCCTACAAAATGGACAAAAGAAGTGGTTGAATATGAATGATTTGCTTTATCTTGGAAGTATTACAATGTTGTACAGTTGGATGTTAAATAATAAGAAACTAAAAAAATTAGCTGAACATATATTTGATTGAAAGAAATATTTCATAGGGTAAATTTGTGCCATTAATAATTTTTTTGACATTAAATATTTTTTTGTCTATGACTGCAGCAATGGGTTAAATACACCTTACTGTCATCAATGCAGGAAAACAAAACAGTGCGAGCAATGACGACAGATAAAGATTTCTTCATGTTTTGAATCACCATTATTAGATCTTTTTTTAATGCAATGTGTTTCGTGTAACTTACAGTATATAATGCAGCATTTTTTTAACATTCTGGGCAATTTGTTCAGCTTAGACTTGTTTAACAATTGCTAAATTGGTGTAAATGCTGTTATACTTCCACATGATACCCAGCCATTAAAGTGAACAGCTTGTATTCCTTAAAATAGTTTTCCTCTTTTCCTTGAAAGACTAATAAATGTCGGCCTTTGTAAATGAATATTCAGGTTTTTGATTTCAATATGCATACTTTTCTTTACACATTTATAGTGCACAGCAAATCCTTCAAGATATGGCAAGACACAATTCACATTTCAACTCACACACTACTTTAAAATTTAATCTGCCTAATTTTAAAAGGTTAACATAATCCGACGTTTAATCCAAATTCAAAGGAGGCAAAAATTATTTTTTTCTAAAATTGGCTAAATGATGCCTCTTGTAAACATAGCTAATGGTTATATATTGCTCTTATAGTTAGTTTTAATGGTATGCACTTAGACTATATAGCATACTATCATGCATGAACATCTGTAAAAGTTAAGTGATTATGTACAAGTGATAATTGATATACTAACACTGGTGAACAATATTTTAACATACAAGACATTATTTTAACATGTTATTTAACTATGAAAAAATAACTATCCAAAAACTACTAAAATAATGAAGAACTAAAGTGTGACTTTACTACATTAAATATTTTGAAACAAGTTTAACAAAATCAGTTTTTTTCCAAAAAAAATAAAAACAATTACTTGAGGAACATGCCAAAGTCACATTCCAGTTGGCATTTTCCAGACATTGGGCTGTTTGATTTTCTCCTGTAAACCCATTTTTGCATGAGAAAACATGAGTGTCAAGGTATCCAATGTTAGCTGGAACATCATCTCTAACCCCTTCCAGAGTTGAATTTCCACAATCTTACAAAAATATTAATCACAGGTCATGATCATATAAATACCTAAATAAGGCAACAATATCTATCACATGTTTAGTCAAAATGTAGTATAGAACTGCTAACCATATTTACAAAAATTACTACCACATTGTTCTGTTTGTAAATAAGAGAGGTAGGATCTGTTGTTTGTGTGATGTCGCGATAGCATATTTCAAGTTGTAAGGCTTTTAATAATTTTGAGGAAACATGTTTATGGAAGTGATGTATAAATATAAGCATTAAAATAATGAACAGTGTAAAAAAAAGATCAACAGCAAAAACCTCATCAAATTTTAAAAATATAGACTGTACTGTTTACAAAAATATAATTAAAATTAAACTAATCAGAAGTAGGCAGACTTGGATTTACCAAATTCAGATTCACATTAGAAAACTTTGATGTACAAAAGTCTGCTTTGAATTAAACTAAATGGCTTGTTTGCATACCTTGTTGACTTTAACAAAGCAACTTACTTCAAACACATTATTCAATCAACAATATAATTTTGGTATATATAACACAGGGAATTACTTCAAAGAAGAAAACATGTTCCTGGATAAAGAGCTTTGTCCCAATTGCACAGTTAGCAAAAACTTTCACAAGCAATATTTGCAAATCCAAATTATGATTTTACCACATGAAAAATAACCAAAAAATATAACATACATGTAACATTGATCAACTGAGTTGCCAGAACTCTAACAGTTGTTTCAATGGTCAAAACTCTGTCACTTGTTGTTAATGTTTGGGAAGTAAGATTGAAAAAAAAATTTCCAGAAGTAGAGGGGGAACAGCTGAAAAAAAAATTGTCAAACATACACAGAGGATGACCCAAACATATAAAGATAGAGATGATTTGAGTGGCGTAGCTCTTCATTATTTTTAAGACATTATCACAAAAATGTTTTTATACATTCATATTACATGAACAAAAACATACTAATGGTTTGTAACAGAAATCGGTGTACATGATACACTGGGAACTGCATCATCATAAATTCCAGTCAATATGCTGTTCTAAAAATATAGGTTGTTTTCAGCATTTTGAAGATGAAGCTGGTTTGTTGGCATATCAGGTCCCCATTGTTATTGGTGTCCAAATTGGTACAGCGCAAGTAAAACATTTGTCAGGACTTGTTTTGCATGTAGCTAAATATGTTTTCACTTGGAAACTAAACAAGAATCCACTATATATGAAATGATGAAGCACCAGAACAGCAATGACCCATTGGCTTTTTATCAGTTAACCAACAGTGGAGAATCACCAGTTAAACTCATCATTGAGAAAAAATTCTTGTTTTCTTGAGTGGCCAAGGTAAATTAAGTGAACAGAACAGTTTAGCTTAAATGTACTAGACGTTTAAGCTTGTAAAATTTCTGACAAAACTCTAATTTTTATTGTGACACTATTTGACACTACGAACTATATGTGTGTACGATCTTTGTCCACTTCCACAGGAGTTATTTTGTTCCTAGAAAACTTGGGGTGCTAAAATTTGCCATTGCTTTCAAACACATGACATTCTTTGTTGATGCAAGAACTAAATTATTTTTTTCCTACAAGGATTAGGTTTTTGAAGTGTCGTACAATTTTTTAGTAAAAAATTAACACTTTTCAGAACAAAAGAAACAATATTTTTGTTGTAGTGTGCAACACTTTAAGGCAACAATTAGTGTTATCTTTAAAACTGTAACTAAAATTAATAACTAGGATTTATAAATACCAGTTCAGAGCCAATAACCAATATACTTTAAGGTAGTGAGGTATCGGAAATGATGCTATGTTGCCACCAGGAGCGATACCCGATACTTTTTAACACAGCTAAATAGTTTGTGGAAAAGTTAAATTAAAGGTGTGATGTGAGACATTGAGGATATATTTCTGTGTGCATTCAAGGAACATTTTGCAAAAGTAACTAATGGAATTCCTCACCACCGATTCGCCTCTTCTACTTAAAATATGTTGCATATGTTCCATGCCTGCTCCCCTTAGTGTTAAAATTCTCACATCAGCAATTTTTTGTTTTGTGTGATATAATTGTAAATGAAAAACATTTATAGATAGTCCTTGATAATTACATAACTTGTACATTAATCCAACCTTAAACTTCATAAACAAAAATGCTAAACCGAAAGTATCTTACACCATCAAGCCTCCAATCAAATGCCAATGTAAGTAGTAGCATTAAGTATAGCTGATGCCTTGAATTTGGCTCCAGCTGCTTTTGTGTCAGAATCAATGTGAAGATTTGAAACAGAGTTTCCTCCAGCCACTGAGCAACAACAACATTATTACACACCTTGACTAACAGAATGACAGTTTCACAAACAGGATGGGTAAAACATTCACAATTTGCATGAAAAATATTTTTTATTGACTGCTGATTATATGGATATGGATAAGTTAACATTGTTTAAATATGAATGCAATTGTTTTTAAATGAAACTAATTTTTAAAAATACAAATTTCCATAATATTGCCTCCCAGGAATAATAGTTATGCAATGGGTTTTACCAATAAACAAAAAGTAAAAGAAACACAGCGTAAATGCATTACTGGCTTCTATAGATTGACATATTGTTTTACTCCCTACTTAATATTTACTTACAAGCCAAAACGCACGAAAAAGCAAGCAAACATTTTCCAAGAAGTTTTATCATATTAAAAACTTTTCAAAACTACAAAGTTTAATTCTTAAAAAAGTTATATCTTTTTACACCTTTGTAAGTCACAAATTTAAAGAAACGGCCTGACGTGATCTACTTTTAACCAAAGTGTTGACAAACCGGGTCTGGAGTAGTTTTAACACCACAATATCTCGGCTATCCCGAGCACTACAAATCTGAAACTTTACACGAATGTTAAATGACTTTACCAAGTCAAAAAATACGTCATCACCTACGACGTAACGAAATTCGCAAAGTTTTGACCTCCGTGTGCGGTACGCGCTACGCCCGTCAACGCAACAGGGGTTTGTTACCAAAAAGTGGCACGGGGTACGTGGCACCAACATGGCACGCATGTCACCAAATTTGTCCCACGTGGCACCACAATGGCACGGATGGCACCAGCATGACACCAACAGTTCTCTTAGCCAGCATGGCACCTTTGCAGTTCTCGTAGCGTGAAAACTACGATCTCCAAAGAATTGGTAGATACGCCGTCTATCCTTTACTATCCACCTACACCTAACTTCCTATACGGTTAATAGAGGCAATAATAATTTCACATTAAAAAAGTTGTCTTTCGTAGCAACCTTTGGTGAAAGTGGAAGTTTAGATAAAATGCAAGGGATGGCATAAGGTTAGTGTGTTTTTCGATATTAACCAAAGAATTCGTAGCGCTTAAAGTACATAAGACTGGCTACGGCCTTTTCGTATTAGCAAAAAAGAGTAAATATCAGTTTAATCTTTTTTCTCGATTTTGAGTATGCTTGTGATGTCACAATGCAAATCACTTTTTGTTTTCATAAGTAGGCCTAATAAGTTTACTTCTTTTACAAGTAGAAATAACTGTCACTATTCTTTGATTAACTAACTGCTGTGCTGTTAAAGCACTGTGGTTTGATAATTGCTTGCTTGCCCCAAAGTGAGCTAATTTACTCGTACATTCAAATATAAAGCGTACGTATCTTCGTGTAACGGAACCTGCGTTGGAGAAGTGAGTTTCAAAAATTGATGGTCCTGCAGTGTTTACAATTTCATTCCTCTTTCTATTTGCAAGCAGTTGAACATTCCTCAAATGTGACTTGTTGATAAATTAGCGATACAATCCCTTTTTTCAAATGAGTTGATTGGTAACAAGGTCGGTCTACATCTGTTTATAATATTTTTACCGCCACATCAAGTGGTGTGGATACAACTACTTGCAACAAAATGTGGGAAATAATGAGAACGTGTTTACAGTTTACTGAAGTGAACCACATAGTTTAACAAGAAAAGATAAGGTGTAAGTGAATATATATATATATGCAATATATGCTCTTACCCTATACACGTACATTAAAATAACACAAGTGGAAAAAGATGATACGTTTTGACGCACATAAGACCGCAAGATTTAAGTGTTTTGTTGTTGGTTGTAATTCAAACCACAAATTTCTTAAGCCAATGTCATTTTGTTGCCACTACACAGGACATGACAATCTAGTTGAAATTGAAATTGGTGATCGTGTCAATGATTTCTGTGTCGGTTAAATCAGCAACAGAACCAAGGAACCGGTCACATGACGTCATGCCTTGACCGCAGGCAACTTGGGAGAGGTCTGTAAAAGAAGTAGATCCTAACCTAACCGTCCGTAAATATTTGGATTTTAAAACAACAAGTACCTCTAATCGCCTCGCTTTTAAAATAATTGGGGCTAAACCAGTGACATTGTTTATAATTACATGAAAATATTCAAAATTGGGAGTAGTTTAAAGTTTAAACTATACTTTACATTCGTTATTGCTGGTGTATGTACCATCTGACGAAGAGACCAACGTCATCGTGAAGAACTCAGCATCCCACAATGGTCTTTGTGTATCGATCACCTTATAGGCAATCGCTAAAAACAGAAGAATTATTCAAATAGTGATGAAATTGCTTAAATTTATAAAAACCACATTATGAGCGTTAGGTAAAGGCGTTGCTAGAAAACAAGACCCTATAACGTTTTAAATTAAAACGTTTAGGGAGCAGTAACTTGAGGTCATGACAATTTATATGAAATACAGGACACAATGACGTCACTCAGTCCATGTGTATTCATAATCGCTTTAATGGCCACTTCAGAGGTTCCCCCATTGGGCGTGGCAAGGGACTGGTGCAGAAAATATGTTTTTCAACTTTCTTGTATGACTTTTCGATTGAACATGGCTCTCATGTTTGTAAAATTTATTTATTTGAAGACCAACGATGATTCAACAAGCGCAACCTCCATACGATCCTGACCATCTCCAACCAAAACCACCACGTTTGGACTGTCCTCGGGACGTTTTAAGGTCTGTCGATGTGGATCAGAGGAAACGCTCTGAGAACCGAGTTGGCGTTTGCGTTTCGATGGGTTTTGCTTTGGCACGGCCGGGTGGCCACCTTTCGTCACATGCAGCTTGTGGCAACCCATCACCTCCCAGTGCGACTGGCTGCGATCCTACTACAGACGGTGATTCTCCGTGAGGAAATCACCTTTACATGGGCGCCTGACTCGACAACCTTTATGGTTTTATCGGTGCTCATGCCATTTTATTTCTTTGTATATTGTTCATACGCGGAATTGCTTTTATTGCAAAGTAAACATGATTTGATTTGGTTTGAGTTAAAGTTCATTTTGTCTTGTGCGTGGCGAGGCACTCTCGTGAGATTTGGTTGAAACAGATTAGAAATGGTCATTTTATTTCCTTTAGGCCCTATATAAGTTTTAAATCGTAACATGTTCAGGTTTTTTTTAGCGATATACAACATAAATGTAATGAAGTTAAGTTTTCATTAATTTACCGTGAGGAAAGTTTTGTTGAAACAAACGACATGCTTACTTTTAAAAATATCACCAAGTGTGGAAATGTCTTCAGCTATGAGGAGAATCACATTGACGTCACTATCATTTGTACCAAGAGCATAGTGGTGTGTGACGGCACAGTTCAACATCGATAGAAGGTTAAAGGTTAGGCATTGATATTGCGCAGCGGCAATCTGGGCATAAGTTAAGACAAATTTACAAAATCTCGGCACAATAATGGTGAAATTAAAGAATTTACGAAGAAGTGCCTACGTAATTTTATGCGGCCCCGGTGATTCATTTTATCAATCACTCGTTGCAAACAGCTATAATTTAAATGTAAAAGCTTACAGCAGATGCGTAGTCCATCGTTCCGAATTCTAACTCAATATAAACCGGGTCAAGACTGGCATTCGTGGGACAACCTCCTGAATGTTGGTGAATGGCGTATTGAGAATTTGCAGCTGGAGAAAGCCAATCTCCGAGGCTGTTTCACAACAATCGTAAACGATTCACAACACTTGATGGGGTAAAATAAAGTAAAACTATTCACAAATTTTGATGCAATGTGTCAATAATAATACGGTATGAAACGCAAAGTGTAAGTTTCTGATATACCTTGTTGCCAAGTTCAGTTCGCGAAAGAAGTTGGGAAAATTGATTTCATTCACAGGTCCACCCCGTGGGAACGGCGCGAGTAGCGTCAAAGCATTCTGCTTAGTAATGCAATCGTCCACTTTCGCGTTTCCATCAAATATGTACAGGAATTTAGCTTTGAAGAAATGTGGTTTTAATTTTCGTTGGTAAAAGGCTGAAATATGTACACAGAACATTCAACTTTTAGTCGATAAGTGCAGAGCGCTTGATTAGAACAATGACGCCAATATATATTTAATTAAATACTGTAATTATCTAGTTGGTCTATATATACCACTTCACACTAACCAGACATACAGCTGACCAGCGTGACAATTTGATGTTCCCACGTGCCAGCAGCCGTGCAGGTGTTAGAGTCATCTGTACCGGATTTTAAGAAGCCATTGTTACAGTTGTATGTGACAGTAGCATTGACCTTGAAATCGGGGTCGTTTGTGACTGTGTAGTCTCCGTTTGTTAAAGCCGGTGGTGGCCCACACCCTGAACAATGTGGAAAGTTTTGCATAGGTCATGGGTGGAAAATTCGGATGGGAACAGATTAAAAGCAAAAGTAATTCAAACACAAACTGTAAACAAATTTAATCAATGTGATAAGTAAATAAAAACTGGATCAAAAAACCAAAGGCCCCTGGCAGGCTGTCGATCGCACACCGTATCAATAATAATAGAATCACTCTATTTGAATAAGTTTTGGTTAATGGAGAAACTGATGATGCCGTTTTAGGCGAAATATATTTTTCTCTTAATAAATCGATCTGAGCTGTCTAAAGATCGCTGTGTTGGGATTTTAATACATTACAAATTTAATCAAAAGTTTTTTTAATATGTGCGTATCAAGTAACAAATGAATGGGTCACTAATTTAGTTTTTTTATCACACCGGGATTTGAACCCAGTCTGTACGAATGGATACGAATCCCGATGTGGTTTTCTTCTAAATATGTGGTTTCAAAACCTATGTTACTTGCTCTGCAGGTTGGAAGAGGTGACAAGCTCCATCCAACATCAGTGCATTCTGTCGTCGCATCGCCGACCCGAGTTAGCGCTGAATTAGAGCAAGTGTAGTTCAAACGGTCGCCTTTATGGTAAATTCCACCTGTGGATATGTTGAGGCTACTGTCTTGGGGCGGATCAGAGCAAACTACAATAAATCATAACAAATTTAAACTTTCTTGTGCATCTTCTTGTTTCACATTCACCTCCTGTAATGGCCAACAGCTTGTATGTTTGGAAACCAAATAGAGAAATCTCATGTTTCGATTATCTATAAATATTCAAACGATGATCGCACCAACCATAAGGAAATGATGAAATTAAGGGTCTTTTTTAAGTTTTAACTGGCGACAGGTCAGTATAGCCAAAGAAAATTAAAAAGCATTATTCATTGAGACAATTATTGCACGTGAACACGACATCTGCTTGAAACGTGTGTGTCTGACTGTAACTTCTTTTATGGCAGTCCCTTACGTCTCGAGATTTTATTGTGGTACTCGCCATAACATAGAAAATTTAGCCGCCGACTTACCTACAACAGATGTAAGTTTCCAAATTATCATTACAAAGCCAAGAATCACACAAAAGAGTGGCAGTGAATGAAAGATCATTTCGCTTTTCAACCAGAAAATTTCAAAACTAACTTCTGTTAAACAAAACTAACACTTATCGAAATCACTCATTTATACATCAAAACCAGAAACAGAAAGTACAACCTTAAAGTTAGTCATTACCTTTATCTAATACTGACATTTTTGGTGGAACAATTAATTACTGTTGCTACCCTTTCATTTCTACGCAAATAGGCGACACATTTTGTATGCATAATAAGGTCAATTTGCATGTAACAGAAGGTAGGACGCGGTTTCTTATGTTCTTTTTTGTGTTGTTTTGGACGGGATTTAAGTCGTGTGTTATTAATCTATGCATTTTTTTTCTCGTTCAATTATCATTTGTAACCTATACATACTAAATATAATGAATCGTGTTTTGAGTGGATGTGGCCTCCTTTTACAAAGATCTGTTTTTAAAAAGTACGTGCAAGAATCATATTTTTAAAAATGTCAAACATTTTTCAATAATATCACATGCAAACAATTATCATGGTAAAGGTTTTGAAACAATCTTTTTAATGTAGATTTTGTCGTCAAACTGTATCACGTTTTTCTAATGCATATATGGGTACCTAATTATTTTGTATTTCCCTCACGTTGCCGAGTTTCTGTTCGATTGTGTTACAGGCGTAAGTGTAAATAACCAGCAAATACTTAAATGCAATTGTTACTTGTCTGTACTATTTCACTTTCATGGGTTAAGGCATTCATTTGATGCAAAAACCGCAGAAGTTAATCACCATAGTCAGGCAAAATTTTTCACCAATGTGAAAATTGTGTTCCTAGCAAACTTATCATATGATAGAAAAAGTGCGCAATATTTCCTTCAGGTAAAAGTACTTGCATAAATATAGGCTGTTCACAAAAAAAATTACTTGCATATGATTGGACGTTGTTATGGTGATACATGATACGCATGGTTGATTTACGGATTTGGATGTGAATGGGAAATAAGGCAGGGTGTAATCATCACATGCTGCCCTGATCATATTGCAGTACACCTTCCTAGTTAATGCACCTGCCGAAGATTGATGTTGGGAGTGCTGTTTTGGCCGTAATTTTTTCTTGTAAAATTATACTCTCTTCAACACCTCCCTGTTTTTTCATGGTTAAACATATTTTATTGCAAATAGTTGCATCCACACCAGAACATGTAATGGGACAAAGATTTATTAACATAAATACGAAAATAGTTGGGTATCGTATTAATCAACAACAGGTCACCTTAACAGGGATATTCATTCGCTTGCAAATAGTGGAATCCGAATAAAATTATAAACACTGCCAGTAGATAAAACCGGTCCTCGTGAGAGGTGAATGCTTTTATTCCAAAGACGAAAAATACAACATATCAGTCTAGCAATGACGTTGAAACATACACAGAGCACATGGTAAAAAACCTGGTTACAAAATGCACGGATGCACGGACAACACGAAAACGATTTTCTCGTTGCTTAATACTGCTCTTCTGGCAAACTTTATTGTATTTACGTTTCTCGACGTTTCGGCTATTATGCAACAGCCTTCATCAGGAGGAAGTATCTAAGTCTACCACAGTGGACGATTTGATAACTGATGACGCTGAACGAGAGCAAGAGGTGGGTTATGTTAATAAAGCCCTTCTTGCTAACGGTTATCCTCGTTCTTTTCTCCGGCATAATCGAAGTTTGACGCGAAGAAGTGATGAGGGGAAACCTGCGGGTGTAGTTGTACTACCATATGTTTCTGAACTTTCGGAAACTTTAAAACGCCTGCTTGGCGACTTTAATTTTCAGGTTTTTGAACGTCCGGTCGTCACCCTACGTTCCTTAATATCGCACCCAAAAGACCGCATGCACGACAAGCTCGACACGAGGGGTGTGGTCTACAGTATTCCCTGCGGTGGTTGCAGCGGCGTATACATTGGTGAAACTGGCCGTGCGCTAAGAACAAGATTAAAAGAGCACCAAAGGGACGTGAGAAACCATGAGGAAAAAACGGCTCTTTCGCAACATGTGGCCGAATCAGGACATGCGGTGGACTTTACAAAAACGATCATTTTGGAACGCGAGTCCGATAGGCACAAGAGGATGTTTTTAGAGTCGTTAAACATCAATACGCATGCGTCATCACTCAATGACAAGAAACAAACTCTGTTTCCACCGGTTTATCGACACTTGCTAGAGAAAAATTATGCCGATAGACATTACGCACTTCAAAAACAGTGATAAAACCGTGCGGTTAGTGATAAGTATACTGTGCAGGTGTGTTCGCCCTTATCGCTTTTTCGTTGTTTCACTTCTTTCGTTTTAGCGTTTCTGTTTATGTGCCTCAAATCGTCCACTGTGGTAGACTTAGATACTTCCTCCTGATGAAGGCTGTTGCATAATAGCCGAAACGTCGAGAAACGTAAATACAATAAAGTTTGCCAGAAGAGCAGTATTAAGCAATAAATATGCCTGGCAGCATCAGTAACAATTTATTTAAAGAAGTTAAAGACACGTATGGGTCTGATATACTGGGCCAGTTACGAAGATATGTACGTCTAGCCGTGGTCAGTGCACAACATCGAGCGCATCTGCATTTTAATCATGCTTGCTTGAGGGAAAAGGTCTTACCACATAGCCTACGCTTTCGACCTCCGTTGAAATCTTGGGAGGGCAGAAACATAATGCGCAGAGCTGGTTTTCAATTTATAAACCTTCGAATAAGATCATCCCACTTAGCAATTGAACAGAACGCGAAAGAGATGTCGTGGTTACGAAAGAATATGCAAAAGACCCTGCGAGACGATGTGTGGGCAAAGATGAACGCTTATGCCGAGATTGGCGGTACGAAGGCGTATGAAAGGGGCAAGGAGAAAGGTTTACTGCGGTTAATGATGTTATGCAAGAAGGAATCCACACAACAAAGGCCTACAACGGATAACGCGAAATGGGTTATAAATCTCTCTAGTCGCACGCTCACACCTATGCAATCACACGTACTATCCCTCGGTTTGAACTATGCGATCGCGGAATCCCACGTGCCTTGGAAACAGGTGGTTGCTTCAGTGGAGAAAGGTATCGCTCACCAGCCAGCCCACATAAGGTCATTGATACAGAGCAAGGTCGTGAACTGCATTAGAAGCCATCGCCGTGTGCAGCACAACTTGTCACGCGAAGAATACGTCGCTGTGAAGCAGTTACGTGAAGATGAGAACATTGTGATTGTCCCCGCTGACAAAGGGAACGTTACCGTTGTCTTAGATAGAGAAGTTTACGACGACAAACTCAATGTTATGTTGAGAGACAAAGAAACTTACCGCGAAGTAAAACGGGACCCATGTCATGCTGTAGAGCGGAGGGTCAATGAGATAGTTGGACGCCTATACAGGGACAGACAGGTGTTGTCAATGAGAGAATTTTTCGAATTGCACAGTACAGATGGTCGGACCCCCAGGCTATATGGATTGCCCAAAATTCACAAGCCAGGTGTCCCTTTACGGCCGATAGTTTCGTTTATCGGATCGCCAACATATAATCTGGCTAGACACGTGGCACAGTTTTTGGTGCCCCTGGTGGGGAAGACGGATAAAACCGTTAAGAATTCTGCCAGTTTTGTTACGCAGATAAAAGAGCTGTGTGTGCACGAAGAAGAGGAAATGGTGTCTTTTGATGTGGTTTCCTTGTTTACCAACGTACCGGTAAAGCTAGCGGTGGACGAAGCAGCGGAGAGACTACGCATGGACGAGACATTGGAACAACGTTGCTCGTGGCCGTTGTCGGACATTGTGCATTGTCTTGAGTTGTGCCTGGATGCAACCTATCTTGCCTTTAGAGGTAAATTTTATAAACAAATTTTTGGTACTGCTATGGGATCCCCACTTTCCGTTGTGGTCGCAAACATTGCCATGGAATCGGTTGAGAACAGGGCGTTGGCAACGTTTGTTAACCCTCCTAGTTTTTGGAGACGTTATGTGGACGACACATTCGTGGTCGTACGACGGGATGACGTCCAATCACTGCTCACGCATCTTAACTCCATTGAACCGAGCATCGGGTTCACAATGGAGCGCGAGCGAGGGGGTGAGTTGTCATTTTTAGACGTTCTGGTTCGGAAAGAAGATCAGGGGACTCTCTCTACAAGGGTGTACCGCAAGCCCACCCATTCCTACAGGTACCTGTCGTTTCGCTCGGCGCACCCGATCGCACACAAGAGGGCGGTAGTACGCTCGTTACATAATCGTGCCGAATCATTGATAACTGATGACGCTGAACGAGAGCAAGAGGTGGGTTATGTTAATAAAGCCCTTCTTGCTAACGGTTATCCTCGTTCTTTTCTCCGGCATAATCGAAGTTTGACGCGAAGAAGTGATGAGGGGAAACCTGCGGGTGTAGTTGTACTACCATATGTTTCTGAACTTTCGGAAACTTTAAAACGCCTGCTTGGCGACTTTAATATTCAGGTTTTTGAACGTCCGGTCGTCACCCTACGTTCCTTAATATCGCACCCAAAAAACCGCATGCACGACAAGCTCGACACGAGGGGTGTGGTCTACAGTATTCCCTGCGGTGGTTGCAGCGGCGTATACATTGGTGAAACTGGCCGTGCGCTAAGAACAAGATTAAAAGAGCACCAAAGGGACGTGAGAAACCATGAGGAAAAAACGGCTCTTTCGCAACATGTGGCCGAATCAGGACATGCGGTGGACTTTACAAAAACGATCATTTTGGAACGCGAGTCCGATAGGCACAAGAGGATGTTTTTAGAGTCGTTAAACATCAATACGCATGCGTCATCACTCAATGACAAGAAACAAACTCTGTTTCCACCGGTTTATCGACACTTGCTAGAGAAAAATTATGCCGATAGACATTACGCACTTCAAAAACAGTGATAAAACCGTGCGGTTAGTGATAAGTATACTGTGCAGGTGTGTTCGCCCTTATCGCTTTTTCGTTGTTTCACTTCTTCTTTCGTTTTAGCGTTTCTGTTTATGTGCCTCAAATCGTCCACTGTGGTAGACTTAGATACTTCCTCCTGATGAAGGCTGTTGCATAATAGCCGAAACGTCGAGAAACGTAAATACAATAAAGTTTGCCAGAAGAGCAGTATTAAGCAATAAATATGCCTGGCTGCATCAGTAACAATTGATATTCTCGTTGTTGATTAAATACTGATTTATGTCGTCAGCGTTTGGTCTTTTGCTGATATTTTCTTTTCATGTAGTCTTATTTATTTTGATACAGCATATTTTGTTTCGCGTGATAGGTGAGCAAGAAACACAATATTATTTCTCCTTGGCCCACTATACGAGTCTACTGATCAAGTAGTTTTTAAAGCATTGGTAACCGAGTTCACATCTGTGATTAACTTCCGTCATTTTGGTTCATTATCAATGAACGCGGGTTTTTCATTCCTAATTTAATAATTGCAGCCACCTGCCCTTTCAGGTCCCATCTCACAATTAAATCCCAAAAATTTAGTTTTGGAGGTAATTTGTCTGCATGCACCTGGTGACAATTTCTCTTGTGAAGGGTAACTACTATTGCTCAACAGAAAAAAAATGTATCCAAATTAGGACAGCACACGGTGAGGTTTCGCAAATAATTCTAAACAAAGTCTGTACATAAGGGGATTAACACAAAATCAAAAATGTTTAAATTTCTTGTGACGCAATTTTCCACAAAAAAACACCTTAATATTTTTGGTACTTTTTAAACCAGATTTTCAACAACACCTGAAAAAGGCGCCACCAATGGACTGCCTGACTAAAGCCCTGAAAAAGGCTGTAAGGAATTCGGCTGGTTATAATTGAAAACATTTCTACAAGCAATTGTTCACGACCAATACGAGACGCAATGCGTATTTGCCTAAAGATTAAACGTTTTACTGATTTAGTTACTACTGAATAATTCTGTCGATCGCCCACCCAATTATTAATATGTTGTGCGTTGTTTT
This sequence comes from Ascidia mentula, assembly GCF_947561715.1. NCBI lineage: Eukaryota > Metazoa > Chordata > Ascidiacea > Phlebobranchia > Ascidiidae > Ascidia > Ascidia mentula. The sequence goes on from NC_138569.1 coordinate 1,185,469, forward strand.
GGTGCCTTCATGGAGTCTTTAGGAACATTCCCTGTGTGGATTTTATTTTTCATACACCCAGATTTTAGAAGAGAAGCGGCAATTACTTTGAACATTTCACGCTATCCGGCATTATTGAGGGGCATTGGTGGCAAACGCCCATTTTTTTTAATTTGGATCAAACGCTGGTGAATAGCTGACTATGCTACGAGTAAAATTTATGTCTGCTGTGAGGGAGTCGAAAATGCGCCGTCATTTCGACGGGTTTCGCGGTTCATAAGCGTGACGACTGAGTTCTATTGTTTGCAATTTGCGTTAAATTGACGCTCCATTGAATCTCTGTTGTGCTTTGTTTACATCACAAACACAATATAACAATCGTCATTTCATCAATTGATACTTTGCACTTACCAATGTCGTTTCCAACTACACAGCAATATATATTGCATAAATCGCAGCTAAATATTATACCGCAAGATGTCGCACAAACATCGCAAATCGTGTCAATCTGATCGAAAAAATTAAGTTTGGAATTTGCAGGCATTATAGCTATGCCATGCCAATGCGATGGACTAAAGCTTATGCGGGAAAGTTACTGGGGATGAGCGATATTTCATTCTCATCTTAATACAGTTGCATTAGAGCTGATAACGCTATTCTTGGAATGGTGTCACAGTCGCTTAACACTTGTGTGCAGCTTCAGGTTCCATGTAGCTGAGATATTTGTTGTGTAAAAGATTTTGTTTTACCATGATCGTGAAACTATTACTTCAAGTTGCATTTGTTCTCTTATCTGGTTGCTCCAGTGAAGGTCAGTTGATTTATACGATACTGCACTTTTTAGCTATTTGCAACTTATAGAAGATTATCAGATAAACCACCATGTTACAATTGTTTTCAAAACAATATATTGCACTACCAGGCGGGATTCAAATTTTGTGCTGTTTGATAACAACTAACCTTGTTAACAGCGGAAAATTGGAAAATTCCTTAAAAATTCGCTCCCCTCCAAAAAATCCCTGTCTTTGCTTGAACACTTTTTGTAAATTCTCCCGCAATGTGGCAAATTACAAGCAATCAGTGCAATTCATACAATGTGAGTTAACAAACGTTAGCAATGTTTATCAATGTTCAAACATCAACACTAAAACTACACTGCATTGGTGTTTTTGAAATTGTATTTCATAGTCATTTTGTCGTATGACTTCGGCTAACAACTGTCAAATGACATTTGTTGATCGTATAATCGTATGACTTGGGCCAATAAATGACTAATTTACGAACATAGTACTGTACAGTGTTGTAATTATTTGCGGACCTATAATAACTTTAAAGAGGGTTGTAAGGTTAAAAATTGGGTGGGGAATCACCGATTTTTCGTTGTAAATTAAGGTTAGTTGTAAGGTTAGGGCATCTAATGTGCCTGCTAGTGTTAAAGCTAGCACAGTGCCACTGCAACAGCTGCACTGATGAGACCTCACAGGTCGAAACAGTGCGTGTGCACACCCTGTCTGCAGCTTACCAATAAGGTTAGTTGTGATCGAGCATTGCAAAATATGTAGATCTGCATTAGCGCCAATCGTTACGGTGGCTTCCTGGCCTGCGCAATTGCGTAACCCTATGGACTCAAATGCAAGTTTTTCGGTAGTACCTGCGCCGTTGATTTATTACTGTTACTTTGAAAGAAAGATAAATATGTTTGTAACCAAAAAAGGGATTAAATGTGCGGTTACGCCATCAAAAAAACATAAAAATAAACTCTATTTCGCATGCGTTGGCGCGCTATTCCTCTTTATACATTCACGTGCGCAGTTTTTTCTTGAGTCTTACTTGGGTACATGCGTAATATTTGCAACGTGTTTAACAACTAAACTAATTGACTTAACACACATGGAGTTTACATGCCATTGCTACAACGTACACACTAAAAAACATTTCGTCGTTAGATTAACGAAAAATGGCCCTTGTTAGGTAACAATGCACCACGTCAGGAAACATGCCCAGTTAAAGCGAGCTGCGGTGAATAAACGTTGTAGTTGCCTTCGTTTTATAGTTAATGAAGTAGTCAATATTGACTACCTTGCTGCTTTCCAAGATGTGTAGGTAACGTGTGCTGGCATTTGATGTTGTTAAAGTGAAAGAAGAGTATTTTATGAAGTCAGATCTTATTCAATGAACGTTTCAGAAAAAAGTCGCGGCTCCAAAAATAGAAAAAATTTATATCATACTGATGTGCATCATTTGGTTACTCACATTTTGCATTACATGAACATGGAATATTTAGTGGCACAAGTACATATATTTTATATGCTTTAACGAAAATATACATAATGCAAAAAAGCATATTGGTAACTTTTTAGTATGTACATATTGTTGTTTGGTAAAATGGCATTTTAAGAAATGTATATGCTGACATTTCACACAAAATGTTCTGAACAGTGTTGTTGTTTATTTCACCGCAGGGCAAACGTCTTTAATTGTAAACAACACACTTACCCCTTACCCATATCAAGCTCGTGGAAGTAATGCTGTATTGAAGTCATATGTCAGGAAAACTGCAAGTGGATCTGCAGGCCTCAAGTTTGGTAAAAGTCAAGAAGTAAGTGTTTACTGGAGAATACAGTTTGGTAACATAAACATTACCTTGTCCGTTACTTATGTTATACACATCATAATGACAATCCAGAAGTGTTACATGTTATCACAACACAAGGCAGCCCCACTGTGTAGGCCATTTATAATTGTTATCTTCGCCTTTTCATTTAGCTTATAAGGTTCACTAGCCTTGTAGCCATGCTAGATCAGTCACAAATCGTAATTATAACTATTATTCTGTACTTAATCTTAAACAAAGTGCTGCTCTCCAACTGCTGGTGTGCTGGTGTCACCTATAAATGACAAAGTACATTTTATTGATATCTATGCATTGATATGGTGATGTTTCAAGTTCCACATTATCTGTCCAGGTAGTTGGGATGGTGTGGTACTACTTACTGTGCAGCAAAGAAATCATTTAAAAACTTGGTTCAAGTTCTTTATATATTATCTTCATTCTGTTTCGCAATGATTGTTGAAAAAAAAAACTCCCTGATTTTGCTGATACAATGTGCAACCAAATTAGTGGAATTGGTACAGGAGAGTCCCAAAACAAATAAAACATATTGACTCTTTGTTTGTCATATGTACTGCCAAGCAGGATTTTGATCAGTAGGTGGAGTCACAAACAATCTAGATTTAACCTACTACGAACCACAATATCTCAGCATGTAGTATGTGGGTCCCGGAAAGCCCAGGATTGTGAAACCTGGAGGCTTAACTTTTTTGTTTTCCAAACTGCCAACAAGGGCAGTGAAGCATTTTATTTAACCTCCATTTTCAAGTTTAATTTAAAGTAAAAAAGTCTAATCCACACTTTGGCTGGCAATTTTCTACACAAATTAAACCATACCTGTGGAATAAATGAAACACTACATTTAGCTTGCAGGACACACTTTGGAAACCCTTGATGTAAATTGTCTTTGTGTTCCTATTTTAAAATATGAGACAAATTGTATGAATGTTTTGAAACAATTGTGTTGTTGTTTTACAGACAATCGCCTTTGTTTATAATGGTCCAGCAATATGCAGAAACCAATCCGAAACATTGGCAAATATTAAACGAAGGTATGTCTAGTACTGTAGAATAACTTTTAGCACTTTCAAAAATTTTAGTGGTGTTGTAAAATTGAAAAAAAAAAGTCATGTCGTTAAACAAAAGTATGATGAAATAACCATATGTGCAGTTTTGTGTGCTAATTTCTAGGAAATTATTGTTTATTGCTGGCACAGAGTGGTAAATTTAGAATACCAAATGTCACTGAAACAGGTGCAGAAATATGTTAAGTGACATAAACGATGAAAGTTATCACTATCCAGTTACTTTTTTGGTTTTGAAGTTTATTCTTGAAACTGGTAGTTAAGAATCATTGTTTTGTAAAATGTTTCAATCTCATTGTCTTGGGTTGACATGTTTTCTTTTACACAATCTTCACGTGTAGCCGCTTGCAATAGCTAAATATTATTAAAGTTTTCGCTGATGGTACAGTCCTAGCTTAGTGTGTGTTGGCAAACAAAAGGCCCAAAACTTAAAGCATACCAAATTCCTGGTAAAGTTTAGGTATTTGTATATATATTTTGTCAAGCTTGTAAACTTCTCTTGGTCTTTAAGTTAGTCAATCCAACTACAATTTCCAACATAACATTAGACCTTATTTATATTCAAATAGAATACAAGCATAAAGCATTAACATAAACATATAGCAAACACATCCTAACAAGTAGAATACTAAACACTGACACAAACAAGTACATACTCCTACTGAATAGGATAACTGACAGCTCATGCATGTTGCCACAAACATAAAAATTGGTCGTGCAATATATGTGATAAAAAGAAAAGAAAATGGAAGTTAGTTTAAAGAAAGTCGTTAAAAAATCAAAACTAAGCCAAGGTTTGCTTTGACCAGTATGGCCGGTTATCAGTTAAGTGCATTATAAAACTCTCTGCCCACTAAGTAAGTCCAAAACATGTATTGTATTGTCATAGGCATGTTGAAGTCAATTTGATTTTGTCAATATAAAATTGGGACTTTTGAAATTGCTTCTTGGAGAAGTTGTGATTTTAAAAGTTTTTGCAACACAATTCCAAATGCAAGTTATGTATCTTCTATCTAACAGCATATTTTGAATATATATGAATTTAATGACATTACAGATGTGAATATTCCACCACTGGGCAATTCTATTTTTTCACTACAACATTCTACAACGTGATGTCAAACTATTCCCTCTTGGGGTGGCAATTTGCTGGAATTTGGACTTGGTCTAACTTTAGTGTTACAGGTGTAAAAATACAAATATGATTAGTTTAGTGCTCTAATTTACAATAACCACTTATTGGCGTTTAAACAGTATTATTCTACAAGGAATGATTTTAAAGCTACATGAACCCCTGAAACTAAACATACTATGAGGCTGCTGCATGGTGCCTGGAACGCTGAAATAATGAAATTATTTCCTGAGAGCTGCATTGCAGCAATTAAACATGCCTGGCAGCATCAGTGATTTAAATATACTATTTTGTGTTTGTATTTACAACACCTTTTCGACACAGATTGTCCATCCAATTCATCACAAAATGGCCCTAACATCAATGCAATTGTTTACAATTACCAAGCAAGTGGAGTTTTTGTTTGTCCAAATGGCCAAGAGTTGTTTTACAGCAACTCAACTCCTGGTATCAGGGATACAATTTGTCAAAATGATGCAACATGGTTTGGAGCTGATGGGTTGGAATGTTGGTCAGGTAATATGAGGATACTGTGCAGGGTGGTTACATGTCATTGAATAAGTTTAAGTTTATAAAAGAAGCTGCTCAAATCACCACTCTACTATTGGTATATTTCTAGTGTAACATGATAAAGCAGACTGCTTGGATGGTAAAAAAGTGGCGTTATGATTAAAAAGAAAGCCACAAATTATACATGTTTGCATATGTATGAGTTCTTTTGTCAATGTGGAATGGTAGTACAATCATTCTACAAGGATTGATTTTAAAGCTACGGTACATGAACCACTAAAAACTAAATATACTATGAGGCTGCTGCATGGTGGGTGAAATGTTGATATAACGAAATTATTGCCTGAAGAGCCATATTGCAGCAATAACACATGCCTGGCAGCATCAGTAATTTAAAGATACTCTTTTGTGTTTGTATTTACAATACCTTTTCGAAACAGATTGTCCATCCAATTCATCACAAAATGGCCCTAACATCAATGCAATTGTTTAGCCCTTTGACATTTTCATAAACACCACAACACTTTAACACTTTTGCTAAAATGAACATCTGTAATGTATACCATGTGGACGTTTTAGTCTGTGGTTGCAAAACATGTGATCTGTATTACAGCACCAATTGCAACTGTAACAGGGAGTTTTAATGGAAAAGAGGGAAGTACTGTGGGGATGGGATGTTTTTTTATGGAATCATTTCCACCTGCTTATGAATATATTTTTGAAGATGATCGTGGAAACCATACCCACAAAGTTGTAAGATAATTCTTTAAGTGCAGCTTCATGCAGTTTAGGTTAATAAATATAATTTCTATTTCAAAAAATATGTGACTGGTCCTCAAAAAATATAAATGTATTTACATAAATAAGTACATTAGTTGGAAGCAGCTAATATAATAAAATTTAATCTTATGATATTTTATTTTATCAGCCTTTTTTATTCAGAATGAAACAGTTAATCTAACTCTTACTCGTGAGATGAATGGAAAAACAGTTCGATGTCAAGCTGTTTCAAAATACACAAAAATAAAAAACAACATGGGATGGTCACAGCCACAAAGATTGAATGTAACTTGTAAGTTTAGCAAATATTTATTTTATAGATCAGTGGCTCTTAACCTGGGTTCGATCGAACCTCTGGGCTTCGATGGTGACGTTTCAGGGATTTGACGAAGGTCCAATGATTCACAAAAACTCAACAAACATTTGAATCATATTTTTCTTTTAAATTAATTCCAGGACCTATTTAGTTTGAAACTTAAATGGGCTTAAATTTAGTTTTATAACTTAAATAGGCACGGGTAGGTTAGATTGTAACCATAATTTAACTTCTGTGATGTAACAATGAACATGACAACTATTTGTACTCGCATGAGTTTAAGATAGTAATTGCTGAGCACTTGGCGTGAATTGGAAATTGTTCGTAATCATGGCTGACATAAACAAACTGCACAAATGAACATTTTGAAACATATTTTTGCATGCTGTGGTGTAATCAATAGACATTGCAGTCTCTAGGCTAAATATGTGCATTGTTGTTGGAATTTGTACACAGAAATAAGATTATATGTGAATCTTTTCTGTTTTGGTACATTCCTAGGTTATATCATATTGCAAATAACTGGTGCAGATTCTGGTCCGGTTCACAAAAAAAATGGGCTCTCGTTTTCAGCTGCGGTTTGACAGTTATTTTCTGGTGGCATTGGTGTACTGCGAATTTAAAGCTCACCCTGGCGTCCTAAATATGAATTAATATGCGAATTCTTGGACATGTAATTTCTATCCATCTTGAAACAATTGCATTTTTAACTGCCGTAAACGAAAAACATAATAGCCCTGCATGCGAAAGTGACACAGTAACCCAAATTCAATAAAATTGTGTTGGATTGATTTTAGTTCCTGTTCCATTTCGTTTGCTTTTTATGCTTAACTTATTCTTTATGTTATCAGGGTTCGATTAATGCTTGCAGAGGATCCAAGGGATTGAAAAAAAAAAAGTTAAGAACCAATGGTATAGACTGTCAAATTCCACCATTACTATACAAGGCTTACTTAAACAAACCATTACATTCTTCTGCAATCTATGGCAGTATAAGCATATTGTGCCAGTTAAATCAAATCTCAATAAATAATGTGGTTGGCGATTTGACAATCAACATTTGTTTTAAAATTAAAATATATTTGTCTTTTGGTATTTGTTGTATTCAAATCCACCATCAATTTCAAACATCGCTGTGCTGGGACCAATTTAGGAACTTGAAAACCAATATATTATTCTGTGAAATACCACTATAAACCTAAACTGCTTTGTGTATTTAAATCTCCAATCCACATGTGTTTGGTCTTATGTTGTCTAGCTAGAGTTTTCTGCATCATTCCTATTCAGGACTTCAACAATAACAGTTGATGGCAACATAATTGATAAAACAATGTAGCCTCGGATCCAAAGTGATTCTGTATTTGTTATATACTGTAGCCTACCACAGTTATCTTAACAGAATATAGCGTTGGTGTTAGTGAGGGTAGTATTTCAATTAAAAATGTTTCACAAACTGATAGTGGTACATATGCGATGAGTCTTCTGATCAAAACTTTCCAATCTTCAGTTGTTTGAAAATGGAATAATATTTTTTTAGACAATCTTTAAAATTGAAGTTTAAATCTGAATTCTGTCTGAAAAATGACATTTGTAAGAAGTTTATAAACAAGAGCTGAATTGAACATGAATTTATGTGTTTGTTGAAAAAAACAAATTTGATATAAATTAACAAGTTCTCTCATGCGAAAATATTGTTCAAATTCCAAACTTCTAAATTGCAATTAAATGTGTTTTAAGATGAATGGGTACTAATACATATTTCACAAGATTTTGTTTGTTATGTTCAGATCCACCATCAATTTCAATCCACATCACTGCACAGGGGTTATTTCAACACACTGAAAACCAATATATTATTTTGCAAAACACCAGTATAAGCTTAAATTGCTCTGTGGATTCAAACCCCCAATCCCAATGTGTTTGGTCATATAATAGCTTGAATGAAAGAAACAATTCATGCAACATAAGCAGATCATTTAGTAATTCAACAAATGCAACTTGTCAAGCCAATAATGGTATTGGTAATTCTAGCAGAACAACCATTTCAATTGTTTCTGTTCCAACATTTAGTAAGTCAGTTTTGAAGTTTCTTTTTGAATTTAGACATTTCTTTCTTTAAAACATTATTCAGGACAACCAAAGATAACAGTTAATGGTGAAACAGTTAATAACAATGCAACAAAGCTTCTCAATGAAAGCAATGCTGTTAAATATAAATGTACTGTTGACTACCAAAGTTATCTTGGTACAATCTTTAAATGGACAAAAGATGGGATTGATGTTAAGTTAGATGTGAATGGTAATAGCATTTTATCCAAAAATGTTACACCAAATGACACTGGTACATATGTATGCAAGTCTTCTGATGTGTTTGGGAGTTTCCAAACAAGGATTAACATTGATGTTCAGTGTAAGTTTGCACCATAGAAAGTTTGCATGTGGTGATAATTTGAAATAGTTTTTCCATTCAAATCTGCATGTTTTCGTATTTCTCTTAAAAACAGAGTGTTGTTTGGCATGTTGCGTAAATAATTTGTTTTGGAAACTATTGCAAAATGTAGCATTCAGTAGAAATCTTAACTAACCCAAATTGTTCTGTATAAGATTAACTACACCTTTGTTTGTATTGAAGGATAACTGTGCTAGTGTTTGGTATCTGGTGAATGAATAAATTATCATTAAATAATTTGTTTTCTGTTTTATGTCTTGCTTAACCTGTTAATAACTGGGTGTTTAGTGAAGGTTTCTATTGGTTGCATTAGTTCTATTCCAAACACAAGTTCATATTTTTTGCAACCTACTTCTGTATTCCAAGCATAACATTAGACATTTCATCGTGGAACAGTTTTTTTGCAATAATTACTGCAACTGTTTCTTTATCTTTTTTTCCCATGAAAAACCTTTACATTTAAACCTTTACCTTGTGTAGCAATTACTTTTCACAACACTCAGGAAATAGCAACTAATAATCTATTAGGTTGTTTTTTCTTATGTTTTTGTGTTTATTTTCAGTTCTTAATCTGAAAACATGAAATAACACCCGAGGATGTCACCTAACATGTATAATATTAAAATTTGCAAAAATTCCATTACTTGCTTTAGAATCAGAAAAAGCTAGAAACTCTTTTGCTACAAGTAGCAGATTTTTTCCCTATTAAACAATTTGTGCTATATGTGCATTAAAGCCAATGAATGATTTACCACTTAGCACAATGCTAATGATAACAATTAGACAATTGATAAATCATGTGTCAATTAACATTTGTTTAAACTATTTGAAATGATAATTGCATATTTTTTGTAATTGTGCTAATGTTATCTTTACAAGTTAATTAATTTTATAGACCAACCATACACTGACAGCAATTTGAACTGCCAACCAAACCAACCATGTGATATTACTGTGTATTCAAACCCTCCACCTAATGCATCTGTTTTAATGTCACCAGGTTTGTAATGCTTGAATACTTGCCATATCTTAACATTTGATTTATAAAATTATTTTTAGGAGGTGGAAATGAAACACTTGCATGGTTGTCTAGTACTCCACCGGTTTACACATATCAAATTAAGGTATATTATGTTGTTAAACAGTAGGGAATCATTTATTTGTTCTTGTAAGTTGCATTAAAGGTAGTATAATATTAAACGAACGTTTATCTTAAATCCCAAAATGGTTGGTTTACTTTAGTTGATGCCAGTTACCGATACTTATTTAATACAAAATGTGCCCATAAGGTTGACTTAAAGAATAGATGCAGGAAAATGTGATAATTTAACATATATCCCAAAATAAATTTAAAATAATTTAGTTTTATTGCTGCATGTTGAAAGTAGTGCAACAAACTATGCACAGTGAGTTCTTTGTAATCCTAGTTTGGTTATTTTGCTGTAGAAGCCAGCAGGAACCTACACTTTGCATGTTACAAATTCAATTGGAACAAGCTTGATTACAATAACTGTGCCTGCAATCACTACCAGACAACTGAGAATGTTTATTGGAATATCTGTAGCAGCTGTTGTTGATGTGATTCTTGCAATAATACTTGCAGTAGTTTGTTACAAAAGATCAACAGGTAAGTGTGAAATTGTAACAAGTTTCATGATGTTGGGTTATTAAACCCAGAGTTTTGTTTCATATTATATTGTTAACTTGCAGGTAACAAAATGAAAGGAACACCTGCAAAGGTTTCGCAGAAAGCACCTGTTTATTTGGACACACATGTGTATGAAAACACACCTGAGTATCAGAATGTGGCAACTTATCAAAATACAACTGTAAACCAAAGTGCATCAGCATATGAAACATTTGGTCCAAGTTAAGAAACACTTTAACTGCAGATTTGAGAGAGAATGCGAATGTACTGAACACTACTACATTCTGGATTTATATTTGGTTTAAGTAGATTTAAACTTAAACTTTGTGTTTGACTTCTCTGCTAAATGGATTTGTGCAAGTTATTATAGTGCACTGTTTTTGTGTTTTGTATTATGTAAGATCATCAATCATTTGAGTGGTAAAATGTAGCATTTTTTCATTTCTGATTGATTTTAAAGCTGGTTCGAAAATTTTTGAAAAGTCGTAGATTGAAACTTACTGATAATCCGAGCAAAACCATTCTCTTCCTTATACTGCTAGGTTAAATTTTTACCTCACGGAAGAGAACACTCTCCTTTTGTTTTCAAGATTATTTTCCTGTGTAAACTTACAATGTTGTAAGAAAACCGTGGCCAGCCTGTGCTTCCAAAAAGATATTTATGTTGATTCTCGTTTGGAATAATCCCCGACCGGTTTGTTTTCTATTCGTGTTTTCCTGACAGTTCATAACGTTTTCACTTATTGTCCATCAATGTGTGTTTCTAATATTTTATAAATGAATGTGATCTTCGTTGCGTTGAGTTTCTATAACAAGGATTTTTCTACCGCCAACCTATAGTAAGCAATAGGAGAATAGGCGGAAATTAAGTGATTCATTACAAAGAGGTTTTGAAACCAGGAACATTTTCTTGTTCTCAGGTAAATGACCAACAATGTAGAAATTTAAACAGCACCCGACGGATTTACAACTGAAAATTACAACGATATCGAATAAATATTCTTTCTTTGTAACTTTTAGATTCCTAAAACGTTGTATGCAAGAATGACATGTGACGCCGTATGTGTACAATATACCTAGTTTGGGGTTCAAGTCCGCACCAACAAGGGTGTCTGATATTCCTTACCAATTTAACTTGCCTAGTTTCTCCTGGCGATTTATTAGAAACAGTTTTCCCGAAACCAACCACCCAAAATATCTACACAAAGGTCGATACACAATACAAATTTTCATAATACTCGAAAGTATTTGTACTCACTCAAGGTTATTGTCCAAATATTGAATCAAATGCAGTGTCAAAATGTAGACTATTTGTTACACTGACGTCGAAATTTCTATAGATTACGCAACGTGATATAACGAACGTGTGCTTTGATGTTTGTGCAGTCGTTGCATGTGTAAATAACTCTAAGGGTCTCAGAGATATTTAACAGGGTCTCGATGGCCTGAGCGGTTATTGAGTCTCTTTGATGGTTAAACCTGCTTCTGCCCCGTTCTATAAAGCACCCAGAACCAAGATCTCTTCCCGAATAATTGTATTCATTTCTGTTATCTTCTTCATTACGACGGTACATTACAACCTTCAATACAACGTTGTTAGGATGCCAGCAAATAGAATGGCGAAAACTAGACTAGACTTGACTGCATTTACCGGTAAAAACTGGGCTCTTTAACGCTCTCCATTATGAGAGCTGATTGGTCAATAATGTCACGTGATATCATGAGGCGCTTGAAGTAATATAATACAAGAACATAGGTGTGATGTGACATAAGCATAGGAGAACATTTTATGTGGTAAACAGGATGTTCAATGAATCACTTTACTCGCGAACATTCGATGAATTTATCATATGGGCCGCAGTATGGGATTATGCAGTGCATGTGCAAAGCGCTGGCCTCTGTGACGTATGTTACACACGCAAGATATTACGCAATACAAGCACTGTTTTCTGTGACGTATGTTACACATGTTCCTACTTTCCCATACTTAAAAGACTTTTGGACGATTTTATAGCCTATAATGTATTGTATAAAAATTCCGTTTTATCTGCCTCTTACACGTCATAACTTGTTTGGTTTGACAGCTTTGGCTTTAACTTCTCGAAATAGCGTATCGTATTTTTGTGCACACTGTTGTAATTTTCCCCGATTTATGGCGATTAAATCCATTGCTACAATCACTGTGCCGCTTACTGTGTGATTAAACTAAGGTGATCAATATGAAGTAGCGTTTTTACGTTAAAACAACGTGCTTGGTGACAAATACGCGAAAGGTGGTGGTTTACAGGCAAGGACTTCTTTCCTTTATAGCACTTTCGTGTTGGCAGGAAAGCAAATATGCGCATTGTGTGTTTTGTTCTCCTGGCTATCCACCACCTTCTTTGCTCAAAAGTTACCAATGTAATAGGTTTAACACGGAGCTAAAGCTTTGGAGATTGCACAAACATAGTTTTTTAATACGCACCGTGATGCATTTTATCCGACCGGATTATGCAATGAATGGCTTCACTTTTGGCATAAGAAACAACACAGTGTCACAAATACTTTTTAGTTTGCAAAAAAAACAGGGTGTATCATTAGACCAAAACGACTTAGTTGTCGTTTATTAAATTCCTACATGTGATTCAAGGACATTGATTACTATGCTAAGTTTGAATCATCGTATAACGCAGCATTTAATTGCTGTGATTAATACTTGGTTGTCACTGGATAGGGTCGTTTCTACAATGCGCGCTGATGAACCCAACATATGTCTCGACATTACAGTCAACCAGGAAGCATTTCTATTAAATGTCAACGCCTCTCAAAGCGTTTCAAGGAGTGCGATGACGTCAGGCTTTATTATATTGCACAGTGGTCACATAAATATTTGGTACGCACATTTCCATCCCAGTTTGTTGTTAAATTGTTTTCTCCGCAAAAAATTCACAAGCTAGCCCTAAATAAATAATGTACTGCGCCATTTGTAAGCCACAAAGCTTGTTTAATTGGTTTTAATTAATTATTTGACGTAATAATGTCACATATACAGGATATGTACAGGAAAACTAGGAAATGGTCATACATAAGTTTATGTGTTGTTTGCTAAGGCATAAGGGAGTTGTGTAAAATGCTTATAATACACATGGTTCGTGTACAGGGTGGATATGGGTGTTTAAACAATCGGCTACTTTCACTTTCTCGGTGAGGTTTATTTAGAATTCAGGTTCACCGTATTTGTCACCGCACAATTGCGACAGAGTTATGTCTGTCACGTAGACAAATTTTTAGACCAAATCTGGAATATCTCGGCACTTTTTCCCATTTACAGTAACGCGAATTTTAACATCAAATTCAGGGCACATCCGGCAAAATTTTACCACCCAAACATTGTTTCAAGTTGAATAACCCTTCATTTATTGTGGATAAAGGGTTATTCGTATCTGACGATGGTTTCATATGAAACAGATTTTCGTAAACTTTGGAAAAAATTCGCACTAAACACAACTTCGTTTTTTTAAATACAAACACGAATAGTTGTGAAACCAAGTGAAACGTAGCTAATATATGGTTTGTTGTGATACTAAAAGCTCTTTCAGTTGTCCATATACCGCCTTAAATCATGTACTACGTCACGCCGTGTTATGGTTATGTATCTCAGAACCGAATATTCCAAATCCAAGAAAAGTGTGCACGGCAGTATAAGAGGTCTCTTGCAATAAATGCAGCATTCTCATCGCCGTCTAGCGGTTATATAATATTCATTTTCAAAAAGTGAATACTAAAAAAACCGTAACAGCCGACCAACTGTACAAATAGGTTAGTTTGTTACGAGTGAACAGATAAAAAAAAACACGTATAGTTAGAAATTATGTTTTTAAGGTCCTCTGCAATAATGACCTGTCGGCTGTTTTGCTTGTTTGCCGGTAAAAATTGCTGAGTCCAGTGACTTATATAGGGACCTAATATTTTCAAAAAATGTTGCAACTCCTGGAAGAACAGGGGTCCAAAAGGCACTTCTTTAGCAACCAACTTTGCACAGAATGTGTAAACGAGGAATGGATCTTTCATCGAACCACATAGCTGGCGAGCCAGATGTGGTTCTTTTGATGATGACATCTGGCTCGCAGATATATTTTAAGTTGGAATTTCTTAGCAAGATTGTCACGAATGATTTTTTTTCGTAATTTTCCATAACGTATTAATCCTATCGTAACAGCAAACAACCAAAACAATCCAATAGAAGTCACATAACAGTAGCGTGTAACTACAGCGTAATCTCAGACATTTACCGTTTTTGTGAGGTTTTTCCTAAAATGCACGCGTTTATTGCATTAAGTGTTGAGAAATATCTTATGGATCTCACAGAAATACAATTAAAAATATGTAGCTTCCATGGCTCCCTTAGCCAAAAAGGTGCCCGAACTCACCTCTAAACGATTCATAAAAATCTGTAAATTCATTGTATAGTTTGACCAAGTGCCGAGTAACTGATTTGATTCAAATTGCCCTGATTCGAAATTCCCAAAATGTACTAAAACTCGAACACGCTAAAATTCGCATCAGCAACAGCACATGAATATTTGCTCTCTCAATCATTAAATTAACCCTCATGCATCACTGGTTGCTTTGTTACGTCATCCTTGTGAAAGAGGGCAGAATACAAAGTAGGCATTTCCCTCCGACAAAATTTAATTTCATAGATAAAAATATGCATCCTTCATCCCTGTGTTTGAAACCCCTGGAAACCAAGAAAACAGGTGGCGCGACTAACCTTTGCAATTTAAACTATTTTTTCCAGTGGGAAAAACTTACAAAGTTCACCTTCGCAATATTTCTCCTTTGCGTAAATATGTTGAATCCCCAGTAACGTACCGTCCTCAACGTTTGCACTGTTGGGACTATAGGGGAATCAAACTTCCATAAATATATTTAACGTATATAGCTAGGCAGATTTAGCAGTTAGCTTGAAGCTATACCTCAGTAGAGTTTCACTTCGCATATCTATTGACTTCATTTCAGGTGATTTTGATGACTTGGGTGAATGCTTTTATACCTGGAGTTATAATGTGAAGTCAAATGACGCGGTCGGACGTTTGAACATACGCCTTTAAAGCAGCCCCAAGATCTTTATGACGATTTAGTTTAGTTATGCTTGGAATTCGTAACGCTGACTTTGATTGTTCTGCTTCTGAATTAATTTATGGCCAACTCACAGATTGCCTTGTGAGTATTTTAAAAGTACAGCCATTAGATGGCATTAGTTCCGAATATGCGAAGCAGCTTTCTTCTATCGCGAAAGACATCAAACGGATTTCGACCGTTTAAAAAACTCGACTTCTCAGTTTTCGAGGACTTTAAGGATACAGATGAAGTCGATGACACTGTTCCCGAATCTGATTCTTTAGATGTGTTTCCAACGTTGCCTATATTTGAAGAAGAAACAGATGAGTCAAATCCTCTTTTATTCATTAGCGAAGGTAGCTTAGCAGCCTGCTGGACCGATCAACATGATTCGTAGAGGCCTGGAAGTTTGGTGCGCTATCGTGACTAACTCGAATATTTACTATTAGTTCTATGTTTGCAAGTCACTGAAAATATGACATACAATCTGCTTTTGTCTACACTTGCTGCATGTGTGTTGTGTATACATGTCTGAAATGTCAGTGATATATGTATATGTGGCTTACGTAACGACTAATACAGAATTCCGTAACTCGATGGGCAATTTTACTGTGTCGAGCACGCTGAAGGGTCTGAATGGTTTGTATCACCATGAACCATCATCAACTCTGACAAGAAAATCTTGGTCGAGGCAAAAACAAAGAAATACTTGCAGCAATTACGCGACAAAGGAGGCTTAGAAGAAGTAGCGCAAGTTTAAAGACGTAACGCAAGCGAGATAACTAGCGGAGGCGACACAATACACGGGTGTAAACGTAAAAGAGTTGAAAGCATTTTCGAAATTACAAGTTCAAACAAAACAAAAGGTATCGAATTATGACAAGCCGAATTCCTTACACAGCTTCCCCACCGGACAAGTGTTTTCCTAAAATTGATTCTTGCGCGCGCAGTTATCAAAGTACTTTACATATGTAGTCGACCGTCGTGGCATGCCCTTTGCATTGCTTGACGTGCGTAGTAGGTGTAGATAACTACATGGTGATAACGCCTTTCTTCACACAGGCCGTGAAGAAGGAATTGATGAGCATTGCCACGAACTACGTCTTTGTTGCTTGGATTTTGCGACGCGGTTTCGGGGAAAACTTGTGTTAAATAAGCGTTGTCAATCGTCGTAAAAAAGTGCATTAAACACAATTTTTAAACTAAACTAGCAGAGTTCGTTTTTAAAAAACTAACAAGAATAATTGTGAAACCAAGTGAAACGTAACTAATATATGTTTTTTGTGACACTAAAAGCCCTTTCAGTTGTCAATTTCGCCTTTAATCATGTACAATGTCACGCCGATTTATAGTTATGTATCTCAGAACTGAAAATTCCAAATCCAAGAAAAAGTATGAACGGAAAAAATAAATTGGGTGAAGTATAACCGGAGAAGGCAAAATGGCACCAAGTCCAGGCTAGGTTAGCTATACGCACGTCGGTAAACAAGCTTGCCAAAATCATTGAAAACCATAGCCTACATGGAATATGTCAACAGCACAACCTTTGCCGTCTACAGCCCGTTGACATTGGCTGTGCCAACTCGTTAATCCCTACTAAAAAGGATCTTATGTCCTGCAGGATAGCAAAAACAGTCCCAGGGGGCAACCAAAGCAACTTACGTGACCAATTTTTTGCCATTGCGTAGAAAATTGTTGGGGCAAACATTAAATTGCAAATTGGATATGGTTTTTGTGATTCATTTTCTCCCAAATCCAACTTGTATTTTTTGCAGCCTATTTAGCTAAAATATTGTCCGACCAGGGGGCGTTTTATGCAACTATCCTGCAACTAATTTTGACCTGAATGCGTAGACAAGAGGCGGGCCTAACATAAAAGCACAAATTAAGGTATACTGCTGTGATTCAATTTTGAGCTACATCCCCTTGAACATTTTGATGCTTTTTCAACTAACTTTTTCTCAGCACCCAGCACCAAATGCTGACTGAGAAGAGCAAAAAATGTATTAAAACTGCACCAAACACGTTAAAAATCGCCATGTTTACTGCACGTGACTCCCTGCCCATTCAACCCGACAATTGATCCCAATGCATCACCGGTTGCCATGTGACGTAACTCAGTTTCTCAGTGACGGAGTAGTACAACAGCACGGGCATGCCCTGCGGGCGAAACTATTTTAATAGAAATACTGATATGCGGTCCACAACATTCGCGATGGTACTAACATTTAGGGTCGCGTCGTTGTTTGGCGCTACTGAGGTGTCGAGTCAAGTCGGAAAGTCCGGATAACGTTACCAACCTTGTGGTACTGTATTTACTCGATTGTGAGCGCGACACAAAGTTTTTTAACCTACCGTTTGTGCAGCTTATAATCGAGGGCGGCTTACATTATTTAATGTCACGCTTATATTTTGTCTGCACCTCTGAGTTTCAATGAAATTCACCTGTAACTCGCTTTGCCGTACCAACACGTTTTATCAAACACAGTCATCAGCGTACCTGACAATTATTAAAGAACAGATTTGTTGACAATTATTGTTGTAGGGCACCTAAGTTTGCCTTTAGCAGTTACGCGCGGCTTATATTAATTTTGTAACACCGTCGCATGCGGCTTACATTCGAGGGCAGCTTACAATCGAGTAAATACGTTAAATGTTCAGAGAATTGTAAGTCTATAATGTAGTTACAAATAGAGATTGGATGCAAGTTTAGAAATGTCGCTGAGTCAGGGCACCAATAAAGGCACAGAAGCTCACTGAAACTAGCGGCTACAAGTACGTTATTGTTAATTAAAACTAACCTGTGACTTAGTTCAGTGCGGCAAAGAAGAATTTGTGATAAACACAGATAAGAATTTTGTTGTTTAATTAATTTATACTTTCCACTTTAGATAGCGTTCTTTTTGTTATGTTTTGTGTTAGATGCATTCGACCTTTATCAAAAGGTCGTTAGAGCCACGTGAATGCGTACGTAAACTCTCCGTTGAATGCATCGAGTATAAACATAACAAAACAAGCAATATATCAACAGAATATTAAAAATGCATGTGTTGACTACTACATAAAAAAACGCAAAGCAGTTTTTTAGCAGCCAATGGTTTCACCTTTCACATTGTAGCTAATCATATGTACTGAATATTGTTGTGTTCAGTGTACACAACACCATGCGCAGTATTTAAGACTAAGTAAAAGAAGTCAGATGGTATATGATGCTCAGATTGCTTTGGAATTGCATTTGATAAAATATTTATAGATCTTCTCTTGGATTTTTGTGTTTTTGTTACAGCACTTGTCTGTGTGAAAAGATCAACTACAGTGTTATAAATTTGTTTACACAGCTAAGAATGGATTTAAATTTAGCAATATTTTGGACAGTAATCTGTGCTTTTTCGCATTGCAAAATTGGTAAGTGCTTAATGTAACCTAATAAAAAACACTGTGCGAAACTATTTACCAATGGATACCAATTTTTTATTTCGGTGTATTTATTTGGTGGAATGGTAAGTTATATTTTACCAATAACAATAAATAACACCAGGTTTAATTATTCAGAAGAACACATGTTATTTGCCTGTCAGTATACATTTAGAATGTGCATCCAAACAGCCACCATTTCCAACATAGCAATTAATATTAGGTAGTGATAAAATTCAATATAAAACATTGGTGTTTATTACATTTTTATGGTGGCAGAAATGACATCGATATTTAAAATAGGAAGCTTCCAAAAACATTGTACTTGGTCTTATTTAACAGGTAACTGATAGCTTTCTTTACAGTCATTACTTGTAACAACATAATTATACTGTAAAGGGGAGTATTTTGTGACAATATTTATACTCTCTGTCTCAAAACAGCAGCTCTCTGTCTTGAATGTTGCAAAATTATTCTGGTAATAAATTGGAGTTTAGGGTTATTTTGTTGTTTTCCATCCAAATCAACTAAATTAGAAAAGGGCATAGAAAGGTACTTATTAAAGTTGGGTGGTTGTATGGAAATGTGGAGTATAGGGTTGTGGCTTACTAAATATGAGTTCTACTGGTATAATATAATCACTAATAAACTACACTAAGCCACATATTTTTGTTTGTCTGTGTTCACATTAGTAATTATAATAATTTTTTTCAGTTGCACAGCAAATCCAGGAATCCCATGGACTAATAAACAAAGGATGGGTAGCTGTGAACTTTTCCCCAATCTTCACAATTATGCTACCACCAGAAACCTCAACTTGTAAATGGAACGTGAATTCAGTTGAAAACCAGTTCTTGGCATCAATTGGATGTGTGCCTCCACCCAATCTCCCATCTAATATTCAATGCTCAAGCAATTCTGGAGGTTTCACTTCAACATATGTTGCAGCTGCTCTAACATCCAGCCCAGCAAACTACACTGTATCCCTTCTATGTGGAAACATAGCCACATTTATTTTGTTTAGCAAATGTAAGTAATTAGAGTATAAATAGACTGGCCCATATTGTTATTAACACTGTCATGTTAAAATAAGACGTTTCGACAAAAACTTATGTCATGATCAGTTTGACAATATGGGCCAGTCTATTTATACTCAGAATTATGAGAAAACCTGTGAGTTGTGTTCCTAAGTAATTAGGTTATTATACTATTATTGAGTTACTTAAGTTAAATTGGCACGAGATATTTTTTGAGCCAGAGACATAATACCCGTATTTTTGTTTGCTAGATTGTCCCAGTGTGATTTCAAATGCTGGACCAAGCACAGTTGGAAATAATCAAACCTATGGTGCAACAACACAATATACATGCCAAACAGGACAGGAGTTGTTTTACAGCAATTCAACTCCTGGCATTAGTGACACAATTTGTCAAAATGATGCAACTTGGTTTGGTGCACATGGATTGGAATGTTGGTCAGGTACTGTGTAAAAACCTGTATATACATATATCTATATATATATATTTTTTTTTTGGGAGGGGATTTTCATGATTTTTATTCTGTGATAATCATATTAAAAATGCAGTATGCATGCATTATGTTACCAAGAAATATTTGTTTTTGTTTTTACAGTGCTATATGTGCACAAGCACAATACTTTGCTTTGTTCAAATTTACAAATCAAGTAAGCATGTAACTTAATATACAGTTATGTAGCTGATAAAAATACAAATAAAAACTGTTGTATACAGCATAACTGTTTAATTGCTTTTGTGCTAAATGTACATTCTTGGGCTCCAAGTTTTGTAAGGGTATTGGTTACCGTTTGCAACATATTTTTGCCATGTACAACAACAGAAGTACAATTACCTTCACTATTATAAAAAATAATATAAAATTTATTGTTTTGTTAAGTAAAATGATTTTATGTTTTGAAAACTACTGCTATAAGGCCCCCATTAAAGAGTTAATGAACAAACCATTACAACAATGGCAAAATTGTGCATGGTAAATATGTTTGGTTTAATATGCAATTGGCGATGGTGTTTTATAGCTAGAAATATGTTAAGACGAAGTGACCTGATTTATTTCAGCTCCATTTCCAAGCCTTACTGGAAGTGTATCTGGACAAGCTGGTAGTTCAATAGACGTTGGTTGCACTTATAACCAGAGCATTATACCTACCGGGAATCAATATGTTGTTGAAGTTAATGGAAAAAAAATTCAAACAATACCCCTTGTAAGTTTAGAAATTGTTCTATGTGAAGTCAAAAAATTGAAGTTCTGTAGTTCTATAAATTGAAAAATATTACTGTAGGTACCATTTGTTAAGCAAAAAAATAATCCGCAATAAAAAAATTTTTGCCACACTTCATTCTTGACATAAAATATATTAATTTGCAAACTCAAATTACATTCATTTGAATAGTGGCCAAACAAGCAACTTGGATTACACAAAAAAAAACATTTCTAGTTTAATTTTCTTAATTTTACCGTATTTTCCAAAGAATAATTTTAATGTGAGTTGCTTTTATGTTGTTGACAAGGCTCACTGAATAGCAAGGGAAACATGTTGTTTTATGTTTCACCTAACATCTTTGCAGATGATAACATATGCTGTCAACAAATTTGTATTTAAGGTTTTGCTTTGTAAGTTTGTAGTAATATGGAATTTTGTTTAAGGGCCGGACATACCAACTTCAACTCACTCGTGAAATGAATGGGCAAATGATTCGATGTCAAGCTTTTACAAATTACACAAAGGTCAGACCTGACAGGGGATGGTCTCAACCAGCAATATTAAATATATCTTGTGAGTAGAATTTTAATTGTTGTTTACTATTGCAGTATGTAATTTCACCTCAGGTCTTTTTGTATATTTGAACATGTTCAAATAATTATTATACCAAGAACAGGAGATGATTTTTTTTTCATTTTAACTCACTGCACAGGGTCCTAAAAGGTAAATTTAATGAAATCCAGTACTGCAGAAGTTATACCAGTAAATATATTAATGCATGCATTTTTGATTATTTTATATCTAAAAATCTCCTATCTATTGGCTGTTTTATTTGCCTCAAGCTAATACCCAACAAATGTTTTCTTAAAACTTTAAAGCACTGAAAATTGCATTCACTGTTTATGGACGTGTGCAAGTATTACAAATATGACTTTCAATATTAAAAGTATTTTTTTTCTAATATTGAATTGAAATTCAGTTCGCAGAGTCCTGGTACTGAATTACACCATCAATATGTATATAATTTAAGGTAGTTAAAATGTAACTCTAAACAATGCTTTAAAGCAGTACAGGCATAGGTTTGTGGATGACTGTAAAGAAGTCTTTATCACATAAATTCCAAGTTTTAACCTAATAAAAGCAGCAAACCAAACTTTAGGTAAAGCACCCATCAGACACTAAACTGAATAATATTGCAATGACAATGCCAGAAAAAAAGTATAAACAGCCCAGGGGGGTGTTTCAGCAACTAAATTTGATGCCATTGCATAGAGAAGAGTTGGAACTTACACAAAAATGCAAATGAGTTGGCAGTTAAATGAATAAATTTTCTGCAAAATCCAGTTCACATTTTTTATTGCTTTTTTTACCAAAAAAACTGACTAACCAGGGGGGCAAATGACCCCAGGGTGTGGCTAAACCATTTTTCGAGGAGCTAAATTTGATCAAAATTTGTAGATCTGGGATGGATCTTTCATAAAATCGCGAATGATTGGACAAACGATTCATTTTTCCACAGGTACAACCTGAATTTTGTGCTACAATTTCACCATAATTTTCAGCATCACCCATCACTAACATTGAAATGGCCCCAAACTCCATAAAATTTACCATGACAACAGCACTTGCATGTGCACTCATTCAATCGTAAAATTGATACCTATGCATCACAGCTTTGCTCTGTGACGTACCCTTTCCATTGTGACAAAGGCCTACACAGTGGGCATTTCCAACAACTGAAATTTAATTTTAGAGAAATACCAATATGCGTCCTACAGTAGTTTATATTCTGCTTATTTTGTTGCCTGCCCTAAGAGACTGTTTTATTTACAATAAAAGGGTTTACATGTTATTAATTAAGAAACAAAAAACAGCCTAAGTTGTTGTTAGTTGTGCGAAATGTTGAAATCATCTATTACAATGATTATACACTTAAAAATCCTTAAAAAATGGGATTAATGTCTTTATGTGTTAATTACATTCAGATCCACCCACAATTTTCAACATCACGGTGCAGGGCTTATTTCAGCAAACTGAAAACCAGTACATTATTCTGCAAAACACTAGTATAAGATTAAATTGCACTGTTGTTTCAAATCCCCGATCCCAATGTGTTTGGTTATATGATAACTTGAATGAACGCAACGATTCATGCAGCATAGACAGAAAATTTATTGATTCAACAAACGCAACTTGTGAAGCCACTAATGGCATTGGTACATCTGCCAACACAACCATTTCAATTGTGTCAGTTCCAATGATAAGTAAGTTATTGATTTTTAACTTCACACTTTCTTTCTTTACTCAATATTTGATATTCAGGACAACCAAAGATAACAGTGAATGATCAGGCAGTTGATAGCAATGCAACAAAGCATCTTAGTCAAAGTGATGCTGTGATTATTAATTGTACTGTCGACTACCAGAGTTATCTTGGTACAACTTTTAAATGGACAAAAGATGGAGTTGATGTTAAGATAGATGTAAATGGTGATAGCATTTTGTTGAAAAATATTACACCAAATGACACTGGTACATATGTATGCAAGTCTTCTGATGTGTTTGGGAGTTTCCAAACAAGGATTAACATTGATGTTCAGTGTAAGTTTGCACTATGGAAAGTTTGCATGTGGTGATAATTTGAAATAGTTTGTCCATTCAGATCTGCATGTTTTCAGAGTGATGTTTGACATGTTGTGTGAATAATTTGTTTTGGAAGCTATTGCAAAATGTATCATTGATTACAAATCTTAATTGATCCAAATTTGTTTTGTTAAGATTGACTTTACCTTGAAGTGTGTCATTCGATTACCTTGTTTATGGTTTTGTATGGTATCTGTGGTGAAAAATGTAATTATTATTAATTTTGTTTATTTTAAATATCTTGCTTAACTTGTTAATAACTTGGTGTTCAGAGAAGGGATGTCTGTTGGCTGCAGCAATTCTATTCCAAAATTGCAACCTACTTCTCTATTCCGATCTTAAACTTCCACATTTAATTATAGAATTGTTCTTTTGTAAAACATAATGTCTGTTGTTTCTTTCTATTTTGTCTTTTATATCTCTTTACATTTGCCACCTTTCACACCCCCCAGTGTAAAAGAGCTGCAGACAGGGTGTACACACTGATAAGTGTAGGTGTAGCTGTTAACTGTGTCACTGCGCTAGCTTTCACACTAGCAGGCTCATAGATATCCACTTTTACACTAGTAGACACACCCAACGGATTGACATTGACCAAAATGTACCACAAAGTGCATACACTATACAGGTTGAAACAGTATGTACACCCTGTCTGTAGCTCTCAATGATTATTATGGCTCTTTTTCCAGTGTAAGAATTACTAGGATTTTAGCTTGCTAATATAATGTAATTACAAGTGGGAGAAATGTTTCCACCTCGTGTATCACAGCTTATGTGTACAAAGCCTTAGGGAAGTTTCACAACACTCGTAGCATTGCCACTGATTGTCTATTAGGATTTTTCCTCTGTTCGTGATTATTTTAATTAGCAGAAATCTAAAAACATAAAATAACATACCAGAATATCACGACCTAATATATATGACTTTAAAGATTTAATTTTCAATACTTGCTCCATCATCAGAAAAAGATTTGCTGAAATACAGGTTGCTGAAATTTTTCCTAATATACAATTTGTATTAATGTGCATCAAAGTCAATGAATGATTGAGCACTTAGCATAGTGCTGTTGTTTACAAGTTAACATTTTTCATCATGTACTAATTTATAATTGTTCTGCACTATTTAAACAATAATGGTATATATTTTGTAATTGTTCTAATGTTGGAGTTACAAGTTAATTTTATTTCATAGACCAACCATACACTGTCAGCAATTTCAACTGCCAACCAAACCAACCATGTGATATCATTGTGTATTCAAATCCTCCACCTTCTGCCTCTGTTTTAATATCACCAGGTTTGTAATTCCTGAATCATGCTGAGATTAAAACTTTTTTGTTTTAAAATTATTTGTTTTAGGAGGTGGGAAAGAAAATCTTACATGGATGTCAAATATTCAGGAGGGTTTCATATATCAAATTAATGTAAGTTTTATTCCGTATGAAATGAAAGTTATCATGACAAAATAATAACCAAACACTAAAAATTTAAGTGCACAATTGAGAAATCAAATTTTTTGTGAGTGCATTTTTGATTGTTTAATTATAAAAAATAGTTTATGGCTGCTCAAATGATGTCTAAAAAGTTCAATTGGAATCAGCATTTGTGTCACCGGAGGAAATCTGGGCACAGAGTTTGATATTTAATTGTATGATAACTATGAACACATCCTGTAATAAGATTTCCCAGTGTATCAAGATTCACATTTAAATCCACTTGAATTTCTTCTCTTTTTTTCTTTATCACAAACCAGATTTGAAACTAGATTTTCATTGCAGCACATCATGGTCACAGTGGTTGTTGCAATTGCTGTGTTTGTGTGTTGTAGGAGCCAGCAGGAACCTACACTTTGGAAGTTACAAATTCAATTGGAACAAGCTCGATCACAATAACGGTATCTGCAAGCACTACCAAACCGGGAATCCAACTGGGAATGATTATTGGAATATCTGTAGCAGCTTTTGTTGTGATTCTTGCAATAATACTTGCAGTATTTTGTTTCACAAGATCAACAGGTAAGTGTGAAACTGTAACATGTTTTTTAATCTTGGGTTATTAAACCCAAAGTTTTGTTTCATATTAATGTTGTTATCTTGCAGGTAACGAAATGAAAGGAACACCTGCAAAGGTTTCACTGGAAGTTCCGACTAATTTAGACACATGTGTGTATGAAAACACACCTCCTCAACCTAATACACCCACATATGAAAACACACCTGAGTATCAGAATGTGGCAACTTGTCAAATCACAACTGCAAACCAAAGTGCATCAGCATATGAAACATTTGGTCACAGTTAAAAGCACTGTTAAATATAGATTTGAGAGAGAATGTGAATGTACTGACCACTACCACAGTTTAAATATATATATGGTTTTTGTTGATTTAAACCTAAGGTTAGTCAACATTGTGATAAAAATTATTACAGTGCACTGTTTTTGTGAAAGTATTTTGTATTGTATTCATCTATGATTTCGAGAGAGAATGCGAATGTATTTTATTTGGTTTAGATTTGTTTAAACTTACTTAAGGTTGGCCAACATTGTGATAACTTTCCTGGTAAAACGGCTGGTACATGTTATTACAGAGCGGTGTTCTTGTTAAACATCTGCAACTTTTAGTTTCTCATTGGTTTTGAAGCCGATTCGACAACGTAAATTCGCCCAGTGCAAATATTGGATAAGTTCAACCAATCAAGTACACCTCCATTTACTTCCTTGTATTACTGGGGTAAATGTTTACCTGACTTAATAGAACACCTTCCTTTTGTTTGCCAGGGTATTGAGTATTACAGGAAGGTTGACTTCAAATGACTTTGTGTTCAACTTCCCTGTGTCAATTTACAATGTTGTAAGAACTGTGACCACTGTTTGTTCTCTATTCGTGTTTCATAACGTTTTCACTTGATGTCAATCACTGTGTGTTTCTAATATTTTATAAATGAATGTGATCTTCATTGCGTTGAGTTTCTATTGCAAGGATTTTTCTATCGCCAACCTATAGTAAGCAATAGGAGAATAGGCGGTAATTAAGTGATTCATTACAAAGAGTCATTTAAACCTTTTTTGGACGATTTGAACTTTGTCAAAATGTATAAATGTTCTGCCGTTTACACTCCATAAATTGGTTGATTCGGCGGCTTTGGCTTTAATTTCTGTGAAATTGTGCATCACTTACTTTTGTGATCAATGTTAAGTGGGGTTTTTACGTTAAAACAACATGCTCGGTGACGAATACGCGGATTGCGGTTTACAGGCAATGACTCCTTTCCTTTACAGAACTTCCGTGTTGGCAGGAAAGCTAATATGCGAAATGTGTGTTTTGCTCTCTTCTCCATCTACCACCTTCTTTACTTACGAATAACCGATGTAATAAGTTTAACGAGAACACTGAACAAGAACTTAGGAAGTTGTACAAACATAGTTTTTTGAATGTTTTGTGATGAAATTCATCTGACCGCATTATGAAATAAATGGCCTTACTTTTGGGACAAGACACAATATAGTGTGAAAATACTTTTCTGTTTGTAAGAAAACGAGGCGTGTCTTCAACCATAAATATCTTAGTTGTCGTTTCAAAAATTCCTACATGTGATTTAAGGACAGTGACCACTAAGTTGAGTTTAAATCATTGACATAACACAGCTTTTAATGGCGTCGCACTGCTGTAATTAATACTTTGTCACTGGATAGTTCGATAGGTTACTGTGCGCTGGTGAACCCAACATATGTCTCGATGTTAAAGCCAACCAGGAAGTAATTCTATGATGTTACAAGGAGTGCATGGGTGCCACGGCTTTATCATATTGCACAATATGTGCAGAAATATGGAGCACATACATTTTCACCGACGTTTGTTGATGGATGATTTTTGTCCGAAAAACAAACTTCCTAAAAGCTCACACCTAAACAGATAATGCAAATTTCATCATTCAAGTTAGTGATCCTGAAAAAAAATATACTTTTAATCAGTTGCTTGACATCATAATGTCACATATACTGCATACTTACAGAAAAAGGTCGTACATAACCTTTAGTGTTATTTGCAATGGTGTAAGGGATGAGGTGTTGTGTACAATGGTAGTGCAAACAAACCCTCGTAATATCCTGTTCGCGTACTAGGGTGGATATGTGTGTTCAAATAATCGTCTACTTTCACTTTCTTTGTTAGGATTATTAGACTTTAGGGTTATCATATTTGTCACCGCACAATTGCGACAGAGTTATATCAATCACGTAGACAAATTTCTAGTCCCAAATCTTAAACATCTGGACACTTTTTCCCATTAAGACTGTTTTTCCCCAGAATCAAACCAGAAGATTACATTTGTGGCTTGCTTCTTACTATTTTGTATCAGACGAAAAAAAAACCAAAAAATAAAATCTTGTGATCATATGCAAACCTTACGTTTATTGATCGTTTTGTTTCTCAGAGCAAAAAACTCTAAACCCAAAAATAGCTTGCTTGGAAGCCGACCATGAAGGGACTCCTGAACTAAATACAATCTTTATCGCCATCTTGCGGAGAACAAGATATCTGGCCCGTGTGAAATACACGCACCCCTAAATATATATGAAACCGCTGGTTTCTCAATTGTATGGAGCGTAAATTCTTATTCGTGGCTGTTGGCACGATTTATATATGTTTTAACAGTATATTTTGGCACTAAGCAAAGTGGTGTAGGATATTCCAATTTGACACACCGTGTTTACATGACACGAAATCGCATCAGAGACCTGTACACTATAAATAAAGCAATCATTTTTGAGTGTTGTTGATTTCAACAAATTGTTGTTTCCCTTCTCAAAAAAAAACTAGACTTGAACAAAATAAATTTACTTTAGGGACTTTTCCAATTACATTCTTGCGATAGATGGCGCTAAAATTATACATAAAAGCCTTAAATGAGATTCGTTACCATGCCAGGAAAAAAACTGTGTTCGTTTGTAGTAAACAATCCGGCGATCTATTGATCACCAAAACGTTCAGCTCACAAGCCATGAAGTTAAACAGCGAAGCAATCTTTTGAATGAAGGTTGTTATCGGTCAAACTGAATTGTCTTTTTCTACTTGTGTTATTGTAATAATGTACGTCTAGGGCAGGGGCGCACAACCTTGTTACTATTGCCGGCCGCAACACACACACCACTGTGTGCTAACGGCCGCCACTGAATATACTGTTTTTTCAACGATATACTCCTGATAATTACGACAAGTTGACGTGAGCAATATTAGAAAAGAATGGAAATGATTCAATACATGAAAAATGTGCACTATTTATTATTTACATTTGCCAAATTACGTATGTTACAATGTAATGAAATGTCGAATTATTCAATGACTGCCTTGTTCTTGTACGCTAGGTTCACGTCTCCATCATAAAATAATCCACTTCCCATTAAACGCCCTTTTCTCTTGTTTTAACAACCTTTTCTGCGACATGACTGAGTGATTCCACTGTTTAGCTTTTCGACAACTGTACATGCGTACATGACAATTCACCTATTAATGTTTAATGACGTCACCATCCCTATTTCTTCGGTTGCTGTGGCTGCACCAGTTACTACTCGCTACAGCGAACGAATGTGTACAACGCGGAAATGGAAATGGGCCTAATTAAAAGCTTAACTCTTGAGACCGCTGGAAAAACAAGTTGCAGAAGCAACAACGGCCGCCAATGCATATATTTTGATATAAATGTGCACGGCCGCAAAAAATAGCGTCCGCGGCCGCATGCGGCCGTACGGCCGCAGGTTGTGCACCGCTGGTCTAGGGTAATAGCATATAATGTAAAAAAGGTAAGCACATTATGAGTTTCTTATTGCCTTGCCCGACTTTAAATATTACGTGTATGTGCGTGTACGTATATGGTGAGTTGAAGGATGTGCAATCACTGATAAGTTATTCATAATTAAAAGTTTCCCTTACAATTTAGACCATGCTCAATTTGGTTTGTTTGCATATAATTGGACGTTGTCATGGTGATACATCTACACGCATGGTTGGTTAACGGATTTAGATGTGAATAGGAATTAAGACAGGATTTAATCATTACATGCTGCCCTGATCATATTGCAAGTTGTTGATGTTTCCTATACTAAAGCACTGCGGGATATCAGATTGCACCTTCCCACTTAACTACATCCTAGTTAATATTCGTGACAAGAATTGACGTGTTAGGGCAAATTCGCACAATAAAATTTCACTTCCGCCACATTTTTAACTTCTTCAATGCCTGACGCCGTTGCTCATAGAAACATAGGCAAGGTCAGTACTTTCCAACATGTGGGACCATCCGAACTGGTGCGGAAGTGAAATTTTATTGTGCGAATGACAAGCACGGTGTGGACAAGTGCGAATGACAATTGTCCGATAAGTAGTCGTTTGTTATCCTTTTCACATTTGTTACCGAAACTCAAAACATTCTTTATGAATACAATGGTAGAAGAATTACATGTACCAGGAGAGTGTGACCCGCATTTAGGAATTTTATTAGCGCGTGCAACAATAATTTTGGTACTCATATAGAAGTCCTTTTTGTGTGTATGCAGCGTTGTTTCATGCAACCAAATGCTACACAAACCTTGAGCACTGTACGAACAGCACAAAATATATTTCAGTCTACTGGAACGTTCGACCCTTATCATGTTGTACAAACGAATTTAACAATATTCTCTGTAACATTCCGATACATAAAGACTAAGTAAATTGACAATTTTGTGCGCATCGTGACAAAAAATTCTTTGCACCTGTTCTTAAGAAAGTTTGGAATCGTTATTCACAGCATTTGGATGTTATATAATGTAACATGTTAATATGTTTAATCAGCGCATGGGTTTTTGCTGTGACCAAACCGGGAAACCTAACTTATATAAAGGCCTGCCGTTTTGTCGCATTTATGTCGCAGACCGCACAAAATCATAATGCTGACTGTACTTTGGAGCATATGTCTGGCTTTTCGGATCTGACTCGGGCTTATGGTGAAAAAAACGTTTTCGGGCTAGCATCGGGCTTTGCAAAAATTTTTACAACTAACTCTTCAGAGCGGGTTACCATAAAACTACCGCCAAGGAATACTCTGACCTGATAGTTCATGAGTTGTAGAGTGAGTTGTAATTGGGACCAACACTTCCACATAAACTAAATTTCCTCTGCGAAAATGCAGCAGACAGCACAGGTTATTAGCGAATTATTCACTGGGGCTAAAAAAACACCCAACTTACAGCTAAGGCGAATGTTCTGATCAGAACATGTTCTCGAAATCCTGCCACGCTCAAACATTTGACTTTATTTAACGTTATTTGGCCAATATTCGGCCAAATATTCTCATTACAACCTTAAAATTTAACTTACTCGTTTGCCTTTCGATTAAATTAAATCTAGATACCATTTCTGATTTGTTTGTGACGTCACAATGTTGTGTACATCGTTGTTATGTTTGCACCAGCTGGTGTCGCACAAGCGCAGTAAATCTTTAAACAGTAAATATTTAAACTCTATTGTACAGTACAGGGATAGACGTTTCTAAGGATGGCAGAATGTTCTCAATTGGATCAATGGTATTTGTTCAAAGATCCTGACAATATGTGGGACTAACAGTACAGGTTGGTCGTTGAGTTTTTCTGGTACTAACTGCAGGCTACTTTGGCGTGTTTCTTTTGGGCGTTTAACAGAGAAGCAAAAGTCACACGACGCAATGCAGGTTGCTTGTGAGACGTGGTCAATTTTCACAAAATTACATTTTGGTTTTGTGGCTGTTGTATCCTTCAGAGAAAGCCACTAAAGTTCGTTAACGGGCATAACGTGTATGGAGGGCAAAACTCTTGTAAATTTCGTTACCACATACATGATGACGTTAAATTTGTCATAGTATGTTGTAGTGTCATTTAACATTACTGTGAAATTTTAGTGTTCGATTCACTTGAAGCACCATGGCATTCAATCGCGTCGTATGGTGTGGCTAATATTTGTCAAATTTAAGAAGGTGCGCGTTTTTTTAGAAGGCCAAGTTTGATTTTATTCGATAGCATGATTGTGAGGATTTCTACGGCATACGTTTGTGTAAGGTTTTATGGTCGAAATGTGTTCGAACCACTTACCTTCTTATTAACTAATTCACTCCTTTTTCTTGTTTATTTCAAATTTATGTTGGTTTCTGGTCTTTTCTTCGTGTTATTTGATACCCATGTATACAACTAACTTTCCACAAGGGCTACAGGCAAATTAGGGGTTCACAGATTTTAAAAGGGGCCTGTGACTACAAAAGGGTTGGGAACCAAAAACAACATTTTACATATCATATAATTTAACAAAATATGTTGTTTCTGTTTAGAGAATTGGTAACTTTGCTGCACAATGACATTTAATTATCTCTGAACAAATAACTATCTCCTTGGCATTCTTATTGGTTTTACTTTTATGTGAGTTGAAATCTACTGAAATAATATACACTGTCTATGAGTTGTCTCAATATGACTTACATGAATCATTTAAACAATGTTATGACTAAAATTTCATGTATGATCAACTAAAATTTTGGTTGCTGACTAGTTTGAACAAGGACTTTAAAATGAAATATGAAATAGATGAAACGTTAAATGAGGACAGTTAAGTGATGTTTACTGTCGTCAACGGATATGCATTTTTTCCAAACATTAGGACATGTCCCCCAAAAGGAGGGTTTGTGGTTGTCTTGAACCACATAAAATTTAAAAACTTATCCATATAGCTAAGTAAGAAATAATTGTTACATGAAACTACACGAAGTAATTATCTTAACATATTGCATGAGATTTTGCAGATTGTGCACAAACAACATTATAGGAAATTATGTTTTCTGGGTAAAAATTTATTCACTTTCATGTGAGACAAATCTATTTCGCAATAAAGCATCTACAGTGTTTTATTGAAACAGATCCCAGAAAACATTTTTTCCCACAATGTCATTAAAAGCAATGGGTGGAAGTCATTGCAACCATTAGTCGGAAATTGGGAGTGATTCGCGGAATCGGTTATCAGGATTATGCACAAACACTTTTAATACAGGATAATTTAAAAGTCTTTGCAGTTGTGTTTATGCAATGGGTCAAACTGGCTTTTATAGCATTTTTGAAACAAATTCATTGAAAACCTTGATTGTGATTTTATATCTTGCAATTGGCTTCACCTCTGCTGGTAAGTCTCATGGATCCTGTTTGTGTTGTCTAGTTTATTGATTTATACTAGTTTTGTCGTAAATGGTGAAATATATACTGTCAAGATATAAACAGGCAATGTTGTTGAATTGTTACCAAACAAGTGTAACAATTCAACAACATTGCCTGTTTATATCTTGACAGTATATAACAAAAAATTACCAACATTTTTCATTAAATTTAAGCCTAGGAGGCATAGCTGGACACTGCATGCAAAGATGAAACCTGTAATCAATACCAGTATAATCTATAGTCAAGTTTTATCGAATGCAATATCTTTATAAAAAATACACCCGGCCATTCTCTTCCGTTGGTTACCAGGCATCTCCTTTGTTATTCAATGGGCGGCATGTTTTTTTTTCAACATTCGATGCACAAAAAAAAAATTTACACCGTGGCTTCTATCAGTGCTTGTTTCAAGTACGAATGAGCAGAGAAATTACTAAACTTTATGTCAAGGATAAATAGATGCGCAAATATGGCTCCTAAATTATGATAGACTTCACAATGTTGTATCACCATTTGAACAAATTCACCACTGTGACACTGACCAAAAAAATGAAGTCATTTGTGTTGCTACAGTTTATGTTTAAGATCATAAACAACATCAAAACAAAATGTTTTTATAATATTTGATAAACTTTCAAGTTTAAAAATCACTTTTTGACAGAAATCATTTCCAATGTTACACTTTTTCCTGTACCCAATCAAGCAACCAATGCAGATGTTACACTTTTTTCCACATTTTCTGGTGCCCCCCTTTCCTTCTTATACCTGAATAAACAGGGCATCAGTAATGTGAGTATGGCAGTTTTTCCCAAGTTAAAAAGGTAGTTTTTAAAATTTGGTTTATATTTGCAGCTTTTCTAAACACAATATCACCAAGCTGGTAGAGTTGCATATTACTTATTTTTATTTTTAATTAATCACATTTTTTGTGTTGCTAGAAATCTTATTTAAATGATTGAACACAATTAAGTGGTTGTGTATTTACAATTTTGGGCATTTTATGCTCCTGTCCAAAAAATTAAGCCTCAGAAACTTACCAGTTAAAAGTTACAGTTGTGCCCAGGGGTTCACAACCGGGGTACTCATACCCCTTGGGGAGATTGAGCATCAAGGGGTAGGAAGATCCTTGGGCCACAGAGCAGCTTTTCAAACAGATTTCACAGCACAGTTTTATTTTGGAATTATAAATGATTTATGCCATTACGGTCTTTGCTTTGAAAAAAAAACATTTGTCTACAAATAATTGTTGTTATTTATTGAGAAGCCTCATTGTCTTATAACAATGCGTTTTTTTTACTTGCTGCCAAGTGATTTTTACATTTTTGTGTGAAATACCGGTTTAACGTTTAATTGAGCAATAAAAGCAATTTAATTTAGAAATATTTTTCTGAAAAATTCAATCAAAATTTTTTGGGGGGTACTAAGAATGCTCTGACCTGACAAGGGGGTACGAGCAACAAAAAAGGTTGGGAACCCCTGGTTGTGCCAATCTTTACAATTTGGCAGATAGATGACGTTTATATTTGTTAAGGTTTTTAATGCTACTCTAGCACAATAAAAACAAAAACATTTTAATGTTTTTAGGCTGTAGCATCAGTTGAATTTCAGAAAAATCCGCAATGTTCAGTTCTAAACAATTTTTATGGGAATATAAGGTATTGCATTGTGACAGTATTGCCTTTCAGTACAAGGTAAAAATACAAAAGTCTAATGTTAATAACAATATCGAATTTTACTACATATTTACAACAAGAAACCTGCTTCAGTTGTTATCAATATTTCTTTAAACTACCTTTGAATGAAAGTCTTTATCCTGGTAACACAATTTTAATTGTAACACAACCATTATTAAATTACATTCAAAACAGTATATATATTATTGGGAATAGTGTTTTGTGCTTTGAAATTATTTGAACAGTGGTTACTGAAATGACTTGCATTTACTTTCTGCTGGACCTAAGTGCCACCATTTATCTTTGTAGTTTTTTTGAGGATTTTTAAGAGAAAAATATAAAATTTGTAGAACAACCTGGTTAGTCATTTATTTACAAAACTAGCTAAGCAATAAGAACCACCTTAGGCTGTTTTAGGTACTTAAATTTAACATTATATTAGGCTTAACATTTTTTATATGTTTAGATTGTCCGAATGACACTTTACCTTCCAGACCATTTATCGAAGCACTCAAACTTAATTATAAGTCACCAGGTCAGTTCAAATGTCCAGCAGGTCAAGAGTTGTTTTACTGTAACTCAACTCCTGGTATTGTAAATACAACTTGTCAAAATGATGCAACATGGTTTGGAGCTAATGGATTAGAATGTTGGTCAGGTAAACTTGCTAAATTTAGTTTAGCTAAATTCAAAAATAAAGTTTGTGCTAAATAGAAACATTTCATGATTGTGATGATGAACTGCAGATGTCCAATGCACTAAATTAGTTATGGCATGGAAATTGTTAGATAATTATATAAAGTTTTTTTTGACAAAAATTCTTGTACTATTGTTGTAAAAATACTTCATAAAAACTATTACTTCAAATAAAGCGTGTTGCTAGTGGTAATTATATTGGTATTATTTCGCTGCCAATGGTGAGTGTTTGTAAATCAATAGTAGATGAACATGTCGATGATTGCAAACGATCACAGATTTTATGAAAAATATTGTCTCGGCCATAAATTCTGATGTAATACGATGCGCTATATATTTTTACTAGATCCAACACCACAGCTTTCTGGAAACTTTACTGGGGTAGAAAAAACTGTGGTTGTGATAAAGTGTTGTGTTGCATCACATGTGTTTCCGCCTGTTACAAGCTACTCCATCTATATTGGAAATGTTGTTTATATACAACAGGTTTGTTAGTTAATTACCTGGAAAAAACTATTACCATTGCTAATACCATAAATGTACTATAAAAATTACTCTGTCCTTGGCCAATAAATGACAAAACACAATCAGTAGCTCTGGTGAATTTTCTGTGTAAAATGTACCCCTAAACAGCATGTGGAAGGTCAACAAAGTCTTTTGATAAATAGTCATTTGCTTGCAGCTAAAAAGGTAAGTATATGTGGTTATGTTACTGAATTTATAATATGATACATGGCAGTGGCAAATCTTTAAATTTAGATCCATGTAAGTTTATATTTGCAGGAATCACAAAACTTCAGTTTTCTACTGAAAAGAGAAATGAACAATCAAATGGTTCATTGTCAGGTCACCTCAAACTACACAAAGTTGAAAAATATTTCAGGAAATTCTTCTGACCATCAACTTATGGTATACTGTAAGTTTTGTTATCTTAATATTGCACAGGTTATTTGTTTTTTAGAATCGTCAAAACAAAATCCAGTTCCATTTTTTGTTGCTGTTTTGACCAAAATATTGAATAACCAGGGGGATGGCTAAACCTCTAAGGTCCACTTTGAAGGCCTTGGGCAGTTCCCACCACCAAAACTTATTTTCATTGAAATACCAATATACGTCCTTTAGTAAAACAAAATGTTTCCCTTATCTCTCTTTCACAAGAGATCCTGACTAAGTGACCACATCACAAAACAAAAAAATGGCATATTTGAAATACCCAAACCTGGCCAAGTGCTTTTGTTTTTAGTGAACTTGAGTTCCATAAATATTTTTGTGATATGATCAGTCAGTCAGGAACTCTTGTGAAAAAGGGATATGCCTTTAACAATTAATGTTTATTCTGATTTTTTGTGTCTGTCAAAGTGGGCCGTAAAGTGTTGTTTTTTTATACTAAAAAGCTGTATTGAACATAAATTAGTGTCTTTGTAAAAAGCACTGATGAGACCTCACATGTTGAAACAGTGCATGTACACACCCTGTCTGCAGCTCTCAATTAACAAGTACTCTTATGCAAAAATGAAGTTTAAATTCCAAACTTTCAAATTTCAATTAAATGCATTTTAAGATGAAGGGTTACTAACACATATTTTACAGAATTTTGTTGATTGCTTTTTGTTTGTTTCATTCAGATCCACCATCAATTCCCAACATTACTATACAGGGGTTATTTCAGCAAACTGAAAACCAATATATTATTCTGCAAAACACCAGTATAGGCTTAAATTGCTCTGTGGATTCAAACCCCCAATCTCAATGTGTTTGGTTACATGATAACTTGAATGAATGCAACAATTCGTGCAACATAAGCAGAAAATTTAGTAATTCAACAAATGCAACTTGTCAAGCCAATAATGGCATTGGTAATTCTACCAGTACAATCATTTCAATTGTTTCTGTTCCAACAATGAGTAAGTTAGTTTTAAAGTTTGTTTTTGTATTTAGACATATTTTTCTTCAAAACATACTTATTCAGGACACCCAAAAATAACAGTTAATGGTGAAACAGTTGATAACAATGCAACAAAGCTTCTGAATGAAAGCAATGCTGTTAAATTAAAATGTACTGTTGACTACCAAAGTTATCTTGGTACAATCTTAAAATGGACAAAAGATGGGATTGATGTTGAGATAGATGTTAATAATGATAGCATTTTGTCAAAAAATGTTACACCAAATGACACTGGTACATATGTATGCAAGTCTTCTGATGTGTTTGGGAGTTTTCAAACAAAGATTAACATTGATGTTCAGTGTAAGTTTGCACTATAGAAAGTTTGCGTGTGGTGATAATTTGAAATAGTTTGTCCATTCAAATCTGCATGTTTTCGTATTTCTCTTCAAAACAGAGTGTTGTTTGACATGTTGCGTAAATAATTTGTTTTGGAAACTATTGCAAAATGTAGCATTTAATAGAAATCTTAACTGACCCAAATTGTTCTGAAAAAGATTAACTACACCTTTGTTTGTATCAATGGATTACTTTAACTGTGCTAGTGTATGGTATCTGGTGAATGAAATAATTATCATTAAAT
The DNA here is from genome assembly GCF_947561715.1 of Ascidia mentula. Taxonomy (NCBI): domain Eukaryota; kingdom Metazoa; phylum Chordata; class Ascidiacea; order Phlebobranchia; family Ascidiidae; genus Ascidia; species Ascidia mentula. The sequence continues at coordinate 1,223,478 of NC_138569.1, forward strand.
TTGTTTTCTGTGATATGTCTTGCTTAACCTGTTAATAACTGGGTGTTTAGTGAAGGTTTCTATTGATTGCATTAGTTCTATTCCAAAAACAATTTCATATTTTTTGGAACTTTTTTGGAACCTGCATTCCAAGCATAACTGTAGACATTTTATCGTGGAACAGGTCTTTTGTAAAATTACTGCAACTGTTTCTTTATCTTTTTTCCCTTTAAAAACCATTACATTTAAACCTTTACCTTGTGTAGCCATTGCTTTTCACAACACTCAGGGCATGGCAACTAATAATCTATTAGGATGATTTTTCTTCTGTTTTTGTGTTTATTTTCAGTTCTATAAATCTGAAAACATGAAATGACCCACGAGGACGTCACCTAACATTAATAATATTAAAATTTGCAAAAATTGCATTACTTGCTTTAGAATCAGAAAAAGCTAGAAACTCTTTTGGTACAAGTAGCAGATTTTTTCCCGATTAAACAATTTGTGCTATATGTGCATTAAAGCCAATAAATGATTGACCACTTTGCACAACGCTAATGATTACAATTTAACATTTTAATAATCATGTGTAAGTTTACATTTGGTTTACACTATTTCAAATGATAATTGTATATGTTTTGTTATTGTGCTAATGTTCACTTTGCAAGTTAATATATTTTATAGACAAACCATACACTGAAAGCAATTTGAACTGCCAACCAAACCAACCATGTAATATTAATGTGTATTCAAATCCTCCACCTTCTGCCCCTGTTTTAATATCACCAGGTTTGTAATGCTTGAATACTTGCCATATCTTAACATTTGATTTATAAATATATTTTTTAGGAGGTGGAAATGAAACTTCTTCATGGTTGTCAAGTACTCCACCAGTTTACACATATCAAATTAAGGTAAATTATGTAGTTAAACAGTAAGGAATCATTTATTTGTTCTTGCAAGTTGCATTTAAGGTAGTATAATATTAAACGAACGTTTACCTTTAATTCCTGCGATGATTACTTTACTTTACTTGAGGCCGGTTACCAATACTTTTTTAATGCGAAAATGTGCCCATAAGGTTGACTTAAATAATAGATGTTGGAAAATTTGATAAAAATGCAATTTAGAATATATTCCATTAAAAGAAACCATTTATCTCTATGGCCATTAGTCAGGTGTCAAAGCAAAATATTTTGCATTTGTGGCAATATTATTTTAAATGTAGTTGTATTGCTGCATGTTAAAAGTAATGTAACAAACTATGCACAGTGAGTTCTTTGTAATCCTAGTTTGGTTATTTATCTGTAGAAGCCAGCAGGAACCTACACTTTGCATGTCACAAATGCAATTGGAACAAGCTCAATTACAATAACACTATCTGCAATCACTACCAGCCAATCGGGAATGATTATTGGAATATCTGTTGCCGCTGTTGTTGTTGTGATTCTTGCAATAATACTTGCAGTATTTTGTTTCAAAAGATCAACAGGTAAGTGTGAAATTGTAACATGTTTTAGAATGTTGGGTTATTAAACCCAGAGTTTTGTTTCATATTAATGTTGTTATCTTGCAGGTAACAAAATGAAAGGAACACCTACAAAGGTTTCACTGGGAGCACCTGCTTATTTTGACACACATGTGTATGAAAACACACCTCCACAACCTAATGCACCCACATATGAAAACACACCTGAGTATCAGAATGTGGCAACTTATCAAAACACAACTGGAAACCAAAGTGCATCAGCATATGAAACATTTGGTTCCAGTTAAAAAACACTTTAACTATAGATTTAAGAGAGAATGTGAATGTACTGAACACTACTACATTCTGGATTTATATTTGGTTTGATTTGATTTAAACTTAAACTTTGTGTTTGACTTCTCTGCTAAAAGGGTTTGTGCAAGTTATTACAGTGCAATGTTTTTGTAAAAGTCTTGTGTATCGTATATGATCATCCATCATTTGAGTGGCAACTAGCATTTCTTCATTTCTGATTGATTTTAAAGCTGGTTCGAAATTATTTGAAAAGTCGTAGATTGAAAATTCCTGATAAGTCCGAACAAAACCATTTACTTCCTTATACTGCTAGGTTAAAGTTTTACCTCACGGAAGAGAACACTCTCCTTTTGTTTTCATACTAACTTCCCTGTGTAAACTTACAATGTTGTAAAAAAAACCGTGTCCAGCCTGTGCTTCCAGAAAGAAATTTATGTTGAATCTCGTTTGAAATAATCCCCGATCGGTTTGTTTTCTTTTCATATTTTTTTATTCTGACAGTTTATAATGTGTTCACTTATCGTCAATCACTGTGTGTTTTTAATATTGTAATTAAATGAATGTGATAATCGTTGCGTAGAGTTTCGAAGAAAGTTTTATAGAATTAAAAGACTTCGGGAAAAATAATTTTGGACGATTTTAATACTGTTTGTATAAAAATTCCGTTTTATTTGCCTCTTACATGCCATAAATTGTTAGGTTTGACAGCTTTGGCTTTAATTTCTCGAAATAGTGTATCGTATTTTTGTGTACACTGTTGTAATTTTCCCCGATTTTACTTTTGTGATTTAATCCATTGCTACATTCACTGTAACGCTTACTTTTGTGATTAAACTAATGTGATCAATATTACGTTGCGTTTTTACGTCAAAACAACATGCGTCGTGACGAATACGCGGAAGGCGGTTTACTGGCAAGGACTTCGTTACTTCACAGTACTTCCGTGTTTGCAGGGAGCAAATAAGCGGAATGTATGTATTGTTCTCTTGGCCATCCACCACCTTCTTTACTCACGGGTTACCAATGTAATAAGTTTATGGAGAACACGGAGCTGAACATTTGGAGGTTTGGACATGTACTGTGATGCATTTTATCCGACCACTTTATACAATGAATGGCTTCACTTTTAGCGCAAGAAACAGAAAAGTGTCACAAATACTTTTTAGTTTGCAAACAACATGGTGTGTGTCATTAGACTAAAACGACTTAGCTGTCATTTATCAAATTCCTACATGTGATTCAAGGACAGTGATGACAATGCTGAGTTTGAATCATTGTCATAACGCAGCTTTTAATTGCCGTGATTAATACTTGATTGTCACTGCTGGATAGTTCAATAGGTTACTGTGTGCGGATGCCATCAAGATATGCCTCGACATTACAGTCAACCAGGAAGCATTTCTATTAAATGTTAACGCCTCTCAAAGCGTTACAAGGAGTGCAATGACGCCAGGCTTTATCATATTGCCAAGTGGTCACATAAATATTTAGTTCGCGCATTTTCATCCCAGTTCATTGTTAAATTGTTTTTTCCGCAAGAAATGCGCAAGCTAACCCTAAATAAATGTATATTGCGTAACTTTTAAGCCACAAAATTTGGTTAACAATTTTTATCCGAAAAAATGGTTTTAACTGTGATTGCTTGACGTAATAATGTCATAATATACAGTATATGTACGGGAAAACTAGGAAATGCTTAAGTTTATGCGTTGTTTGCTAAGGCATATGGGATGATGGGTTGTGTAAAATGCTTTTAATACACATGGTTCGTGTACAGGGTGGATATGGATGATTAAACAATCGACTACTTTCACTTTCTCGGTGAGCTTTATTTAGAATTCAGGTTCACCGTATTAGTCACAGCACAATTGCGACAGAATTATTTCAGTCACGTAGACAAATTTTTAGACCCAAATCTGGAATATCTAGGCACTGTTTCCCATTTACCGTACGCGAATTTTAGCACCAAATTCAGGACATATCCGGCAAAATCTTGCCACCCAAACATTGTTTCCAGTTAAATAACCATTCATTTATTGTGGATGAAGGGTAACTCGCCTCCAAGGATTGTTTCATCTGAAACAAATTTTTGTGAACTTCGGTGTTAAACTAGAAAAAATCGCACTAAACACAACTTTTAAACTGAACTAGCAGAGTTCAGCTTTAGAAAAACAAACAAGAATAGTTGTGAAACCAAGCGAAACGTAACTAATGTATGGTTTGTTGTGATACCAAAAGCTGTTTCAGTTGTCAATATTCCCTTATATATCCCAGAACCCAATATTCAATCTTAATTAAAGGGTCTTGCACCAATAATATTCGCCAAAGTCACATTTTCTTTTAACAGCCGACCAGTTGATGGCTTATTTGTTATAAGCGAACAAACCATCAAAACAGGTTTAGGCTATTTGCATTAAAAAAAGGCTCTTGAATTTAGTTGCTATGTGGACAACATTTGTATTTTTGTATATTATTTTATAATAACAAGAAGACATAGACAAGAAAATTGTGTTTGATTTTAGGCACCATCTCACAATTTAATTAAAAAAATAAACAAAATATAAACAGTCCTGAGAGCTGTTAAGATTTTTTGTCTCGTTTTCTTATCTGCACACAAAATTATTTGCGAGACGACTACACCAGCTGCTCCCCTGGGGATTGTCTTGCACAGTATTTTGGCTAAAAAATTCTTGTGGAAAAATGAACAAAAAAGTGCATACATTATTGCAATTCAGTGCAGTCACTATAACCACTTCTGTATTTTTTGACAAATTCACCCCAGAAAGCAGTTAAAGCGGGACTAACATGGGATGTCAATGTAGTGGTAGCGTCTCATAATGTATACTAGACTTTATTTCAATTATTGCTTGAAGTAACCGCCATCATATCCAAGCCCTCTGTCGCCACTTGTGATTGTTTTATTTTAACCCTCGTTTGCATATCATTGTATTTCGTTTTCTCGTGCTTTCGCTGCCTTTTCGTTTTATATTCACCAAACTATTTTCTCGACATATATACCTTATGTACGTGATACACCGCACACAAAATTTGCGTACTTGATATACTAACAAATCATTGTGGAATTTAGTTAGTCAGTGAGACGTTTCGTGAGCTGTAAGATAGGTTTTAACCGGCAAACATATTGTCAGGAGACCTATAGACGTTTACCTGGCAAGAAAAGAGCATTATTTCATACATATTTTGTTACGCCTTATTTGGAGTCGGTTTACTATTATAAAGGTTCGGTTTTTGCCGTTTTCCTAGTTCTGGAGTCACCCTGAGTCAGATAGCATATTAATATTCCATTAAGGCAACATCACGAACTGTTCTGTAGTGATTCTCTTTCCGTCATTTTTGCCGGCATTTACTCGCTGGCAAACTTCCTCTTGCAGTGAAACAGTGTTTTTTCAGGGCAAGTTACCAAATCTGTTGCAACCTGATGGTGGTGCAAGTTAGACTCTCAGCAAGAAAAACAATTGACCAATATTGCCCGATTGTCCTCCCAGTATGTTACTCTGCAGGAATCAGTGATTTGCAGTTCTATTCGAACAGGCAGTTTATTAATCCAGGCTTATGAAAATAAATCTCAAGACGGCAAATAGCATTAACTCTCTGGGCAAATACAAGTGTTTTGTAGGAGCGACAGATTTAGAAACAGACATATTATACATTTACAGAAGAAAGATTTAACAATAAAAATCCCTTGGTTTTAAAGCAAACAATGGTGTTTATGGACTGACCTCCCTATACTGACATGGGCCCTGGTGCGCCGCAACTATTTCACCCCCTTCGCGTAGGCTCTGGCACGTGACGTGGTGTACTTATGGCCCGCCAATTAACTAAATTAAATGGGTTGCGGTACGAATAGATTAAAAACCACTTTAAAAGCTTGTGTATATTAATTATGTCTGTTTTACCAGTGCTGGAAGTAATTAAGTCGGAGCTCCGTTCCGGTTCTTGCCAGAAAATGACATAAATTCATTATGAATGGCACTTTTGTCCACACTAAATGGCGCATTGGAGCTCAAATTTACTTCATGAATTTCTGTTTGGGGCGCGGTCACTTACGTTATTTCCAGACCAGACAGCTGAAGGCCGCATCTCTCAATTAAATCCCAAAAATTGAGTTTTAGAAGTCATTTGTTATTGTGCACCTGGTTACAGTTTCTCTTGTTTGCCAAAAACAATTGCCGGGTCTGATGACTCATGAAGGGGCACTACTATTGCTGAACAGAAAAAAAATTGATTGCAGCTGCATTAAGACAGCACATTGGGGGGTTTTGCAAAGGCTAACTGCTAAATTGTCAGTCCTAGGGGGTGTACAAACAGTCCCGGTGGGGCCCCAAGACAATTACAAGACATCTAATTCTTCATGAATTGTGTAGAGGAGGGTTGGTGGCTTCACCTAATCGCAAATGGAGGTAACTTTCTCTGATTCATTTTTTCACAAAACAAACCTACACTTTTTTCTGCTTTTTTGACCAAAATAATGGCCAACAGAGGGTCAAAATGCCCCCGGGGGAGCAGTTTAAGCAGTTATTTTGATTATAAATTTGGCCACAATTCCTTGCCAAGGGTCCGCACTAACAGAAAATCACAAATTGAACATACTTTCTCCAATTCATTTTTTCACAAAATCAACCTCAATATTTGGGTAGTTTTTCAGCTACATGTACAACAGCACCCTCTACCAATTTACTGCCTGACTAATAGCCCTGAAAAACAAACTAAAACTGCCCCAAACACGCTGAAAATCGCCCTGGCAACAGCCTGTTCATCTGCGCTCATTCAACCAAAACACTGGCGCCCATGCATGACCCATTGCATTGTTACACACAATTTTACTCTGTTACGCAGGGTTCGAGAAGGGCAATTCCCAACCGGGAAAGTCTTTTCCATAGAAATACAGAGATGCGGCCTGAACGTGGGCGAAGCCAGACGAAAGAAAAAAGGCAATTCTGCGCTAGGCAACCAGTAAACATTGAGCGAGGAAACTCAGAAATTTGATCGTAACCGAAACCTATTGTGTGGTTATATTTGGGACCGGGTGGTTTCCATCACCTACACAAACCCTGTCCCGAAAAGTTACGCTAACTTTACAAACAGTGGTAACAAAGGCTAGTGAAAGTAAGTGACTTAGTCTCGTCCCAAAAAAATTCCTATTCATGACACTGAAGCAATCAAAGCGTCAAAAGCACATGACGTATGAGTGTGGTGCTCTTAGCAACAACCGCGTATTGCGACACAACAAGGAAGTTGGACGTAACCTGGTAGTTTCATACGGCGCTAAATAAAGAACAAAGCATTCAACGAAACAACCTTAAAAAACCGTGTAATATCCAATGTATATAAAATTTCACATAATACTCGTCTATTGTAACCTGTTGTATATCCCACATTTGTTTTTTTTTACGATGCCGGGTTCATTCTCCACGCTTTGCAAGAGGCAGAAAACAGCACAAAGCCATTTGCATTTAACTGTAAGTGGAGTGGCTCTACACGCGGAAGTAAACCCTTAACGTATCGACAGCAAAGAGGTGATATGACGTAACCCCAAGCCCACGCAACACAACGAGAATGCATTATTTATTCAGCCCAAAAATACATCACAGGACGCCCTGTTGAGCGCATCCTTTCACCATTTACCGAGGTTTCGATATGCTGGTAATGCGAAGTACGCAGGCCTGGGCGCTTGCAATGCCTGGGGCAATGCTAAAACGACTTAGTCTACTCAATGGACGTATCACAAATTGCTAGCGGTGCCCAAATTAAGCTTGTACTGACGAACAGTATTTGCATATAGGTATAAACGGTTTATTAATCATGCTAGCTATATGTCAATTGCTGTTATTTTACGACCTTCGGCATGATACGCGCATGTGTGCATGATTAAGTAGGCTCGGTTATTGTATGACGTCACGCACTATTCTTTCCAGTGTCAGGGTATATCGATAAGTCAAACAATGAATAATAGAATGACGAATTCGGGAAACTTTGGCCAAGCGAAAATTTTCTTTTCAGCGACAATTTGATTCCCACGCCATAAACAAACATAGAACGTTAACATAAGTTTGCAGTAGAAAAACTTGCACTCGAACAAACTTGGGTGTTTGAAACTGTACATGTGTAACAACAGCGGGAACTCGTCATTGTGGTGTATGAAAACTGGTTTGGTTTAAATTTGATCAGTTTTACTGCTACCTGTTTTCTCAGACAAGCGAACCAGGCAAGCGGAACCAAGCACACATCCACCAAACACTGAAGCGGGCGCGACAGCAGCCTGCTCGCTGTTTGCTGTTTATCTTTCCTGGGAAACATGGGGATGTTTTGACTCTACGTCACTACTGAGAGGCAGCCACAGGGAAAACTGTCACCACTACTAAAATGTGCATAACATAAAGCCAGGCTTTTACTAATATGAAACACTTCGGGTACAATTAAAATATGTAGCTGTAAACAACAATCCAAATTCCACAAACATTCGTTGATAAACTGAAATTTGTCATTAATTCGATACAGTGTTTCTATACCTTAAAGTAAACCAAGAAGCTATTGTCTGGCAGCATTTAGGTAAAAAATCCAGTGACAACAATATCACAAAAGGGACACAGTTAACGTAAATCACATGATCCAGCAAAACGTTAAAATCACAATAGAATTCTACCACAAACAACGAACAAAGCGAAGGGATTTTGTTCTTTTGTGGGGAAACCATCCAATCACATGATAGCACAGAATAAAGGGACGTTACCATTCATTGGCAGTGGGAGTTAGAAAAATATTGTTGTTGTTTGAAAACGCGGGAATTGCAACAAAACTACACAATGCGACTTATTGGAAAAACGATACCGTGTTTATGGCCACGGTTAAACCGTTTTAAACAGGCGATACAGGGGTTTATTTGCAGTTCTCGCGAAACTACTAACGACCGTGACAAAGCTTCGAACAACACGGACCCGTGACGAAAAGACAATAAACCCAGCTACGCCATTTGCGTGACAACGAGTTTGCGTAATTCAAATAAGTGCAATTCACGAGATTACACTTGCGCAAATTCACAAAGGCCAATGTAACAGCGGATAACCAATGTCACGTTAATGTATATCGAAACAACGCGCAGTGCGGGTTCCGCATACCGAGCTTTCAAAAGTTGTCCCAGCCGAAGCAAAACGCTCCGCTCGAAATTTTGTCACTGAACAGTGGCGCGTATCGCGACAGCAGGCTGCTGTTTGCCTTTTCTACAAAACAGGCGGATATGTTCATACGCTACAACCGATAAGACAGTTATTCTAGTAAAACGTCACTGTAATCTGACATTGTTTTACAAAATACACCGATATTAAGCGGCAAAAACACACATCGCAATCCAAGATCCTACGCAAATAAGAATGTATAGATTGATCAATGATGGCTGACAACAAAATACAACCAACCAACAACGCACGTCAGAACCCAGCAGATTTCTTTGAAATCAACCGACAAAGCGGCTCTTTTGGCCATAGCGAACCACCCACAAAACAACACAAAAAGACCCAGTAATATATTGTCAATACATGGTTGAAAAAATTTAGCCACCCGAGTTTTTTGTGATGAGAGTAAGAAAAGCTATGTTCACATTATTGCGTCGGTTTTGGAATGCCAATATTACACTTTTCTTATTAATATTACACTGTGTTCGCTACAACATCAAGCAACAAAAACTAATGCATGAAACCAGTCAGACATTTCTATTCGCACCATCCATCATATCAAGGAACTTAAAGAGTAAACCCCGATAACACAATGTGGTTTGTACACAATAGTAACAAGCAACAACCAACAGAAAGTAATTGCTAAGTATGAAATCAAACAATTTTACACACAATAAAATAGTTTTGGAACATGTAGACATACAGCACATAGAGATTCTTTTAGGTCTTGGCATTGTAGGTAAGCTGAAGACATGTGGGTGAAGCCAAACGTGCTCGAATGTAAACATTTCGAAAAACAATTTTCTATATTTAGTTGTGAGTGGGTTTAAAACCGTGACGTGTTCAACCAGCCCACTCTGCAAAGGGCGGAAAACAGCGTCAAGCCTTCATTTGTGTTTAATTAAGTGTAGGTAGAATAACTCTGCACACGGAATTAAACTTATTTCAGCTTGATTGTTGCATAGTGACGATATGACGTAACGCCGAAACTGCAAAACACAGCAAGCACAACGAAAATACAATATGTATGGACTAAAAAAAAACCGTCCGGCCTAAATCAACCTTCCACTGACGCTGGTTTGAATTAGCGCATTGGTAATTGTTTTGTACTTCGGTGAAAGTGCGCACATGTGGAGGATATGATTTAGTACGACCATAACTATTGCCTGACGCAATATTCTTTCCAGTGCCAGAGTGAATCAAGTTGCCATATCAACGCCAAACAAAGAAATAGCAGGACGACGAATTGGGGAAACCTAGGTCACGTGTGTAAGTGCGATTATATTTGTTTTTCCAACGATTATTTGCGATTCCCACGACGTTAAGTTGTTGACCGACCTGACGGAGTTAAATGAAAGGGCGAGGATGTGAAAGGACGGAGAATCAAACTGGGGTAACAAAACACAAGTTACACTTGGGCAGACCTGGATTTAAAACACTATCTGGGTAAAAACAAAACAGGAGTCGGGTTTTTAGTTCACATATATCTACCGCCAGTTATTGCAAACATGTTCCGTTAAAACTAAGGCCCAAGCGAAAATCGCTGACCAAGCAGCAACGCACCATGTGCCAAGTGACGAATTCACAATTACTTCTCGTGTTTCATGTAAAACTTGCGGATGTGTGGCTCTAACGCGCTTCAGAAAACCACAAAGGAAAAGCGTCGCCACCACACGATACGCACATATTACTAGGAGCACAATAGTAGCGTGCACAAAATGTAGCGTTTTTTAAGGGTTAGACATCACGCATGGACCAGTTGTTACTTTGGGGTTAAACAGCAAATCAGAGTATGTGAACTACAAAGACTTGATAAAAGTAAGTTCTTTTTAATTTTACACACAAGTAACAGTGCAAATTTGGTGAGATGCCCATATACTTCCAGACACAATAAACACTAAAACTGACAAAGCAGGAAACACAACCAAAGGTTGACAAAACACCTCCACAAAATAAATGTACCAACTGCTGAAATACCTTTTACAAACCATTTAACAAAACCATTTAAAAGAGTTTACAAGCAAAATATTATGTACACTTATAAGACAGAAGTCTTTTACAATAAAATATCAATGGAAACCATCCAGCCAAACATAATATTCAGGATACAAAGACACATTTTAAAAACAATGCACCAAAGTTATGTTTTCATAGTGTCACCAAGCCAAACACATGACTGTAATCCATGAAAGGAATCTACCAAAAGGGGAAATTCAACAACAAGGAAGTGGGTGTTTGTAGAACTAATGTAAAGATGTCAAAACAAAATGATGTTCAACTAAATTTTGGAATTGCGAAATGTTGTGTGTGACTGGAAATTTAAACACATCAAATTGGAAGTGTATCTTGTAAGGTTACCTCAAATAGAGGAAAACTCAAGGAGGAGATTTTTGGGCAAAACATGATTTAGCTGCAATAACCTCCTGGATTTTACACATATTAGTAGGTAATGAAAAACACATATTTATTTGCAATCGCAAGGCCCAAACATACCCTTGCTTTTAAACAACGTAAAGCCAAAACAACTAACAGCACTGCAATTATCAAGGACACATGGAAAAAAGTTGCAGGAACACAGGAACTTCAAGAACACAAACATTAAGCTGTGCATTATTTTAGCTAAGCATGAATAATCAATACAGTTTAAAGTTCAAGTGTCAAAACAAGACATTTCAGACAAACCTAAAATATGTCACAAATTTACTGTTTACATCTGTATGTTTTACACAGGTTTGTTGTACGACACTTTACACAACTACAAACATGTTTATGTCATTGCAGGACCAGAAATCTAAGAAGTACAACAATATAATTGGTTGGAAAATAGTATGTGCGATGCTGTGAAGTTTAAATTTAACTACAATCACTCCAGGCAAGGTTTTTGAGAATTTGAACCAAATAATAATCATAGTGAGATAAAACTCCCAGAAAATACTGAATAAGGTTAATATAAAAGTAAGCAGACTTTTTTAACTGTAATTGTAGTGATGCTATGTATGGTACTCAACAAACATGTTTGTCATGCTTTAGCAAAAACACACTAAGCTCTAAGTTCACAGCTAGCTGACAGGTTTGTTTTTTGAAATCGTAAAGCAACAAAGTCTGTGACAAATCAGTTTGCATACAAAAAATTAAAAGGTGTTACATGTGTTACAACAATATCCAGCAGTATCATCAAGTTGTGATTGGTTAACCAGTGGAAACACCAAGATATTCTGAAAAGGAAAGTTCTCCATTTTATGCTTAAGTTGTAACATCAACATTTGGTGAACGATTTTCAGCTGGATTTAAATTTCTTTGTTCAGGAGGTGGGGTACAAGGTGGTTTGGATGCTGCAAAAAAATTATTAATTACACTACAAGCAGCACTACTAAAAGGTTGTTAATAAAGCAATATTTTTAAGATTGTTGCAAAACATTTTTTACTTGCATAAATGTTCTTATGCAGTTAAATATTTAGGTTTTTGAAAGCATTATTACACTTGAAAACAAAACCAAACAATAAGTTATTTTTCCTAATCACAAAAACTTATCTGTTTGGAAAACAACCAAAAATACAAAGCCACAAATCAAACTGAACAAAGTATTGAACATAAATGGAACAATTTAGAAACCAAGCTTCGACTGACCTTGTGTTCATGAACCTAGCAAACAATTACAAATTATCACAGACTTGTAAAAATGGGAGTACTTAAGGTATTCAGTCTGGTACCTAGTTAACTTTTGCCATCATTGCAATACTTTCTTTTTCTGTTGGTTTTGGTGACACTTTTTTGGGGCCTGTTACAATTTAATATGTGCTCAATTTTCCAAATTTAAAAGAAAACAACTGAAATGTTGATGAAAAGTGATTCAAATAGGCCACTTGAAAATTGCAATCTTTTGGTTTTTCATGCTTGCTCAGGCAAAAGGTACAAGTTTTAGATACATTTGGCCATACTAGCATGCAGAAGTGCTTCCCTTTAAAATTTATTCCCTTGAATTAAATATTTTTTTCATGCTTTTAGAAAACTACTTTTGGCTCAGTAAAACTTTTTAAGATATGTGTGTTTTTCTATAACCTACAAGCTGGTGACCATCAAAATTATGCATAAGTTTGGTTAGTAAGCAATATTAAGTATAGTTTAAAGCCGATTATAACAACAACACTTCACACTGAGGTAGTGCTCTACATGCAGGTTATAAATTGTTGATTAAATTCAGATCATTACAAAATGATAATTGTAAAAGAAACTAGAAATACATCTCAAAGTTGCATACATTGCATATTAACAAAGTATTAAAGTTTTGTTTGACAGCAACCAAAATGATATTAAGTTTAGAAAAGAATGTTTATGGAATACTTTTAAAATCCCTAACAAACAAAATTGATCATTAGTGGTGGTTTTGTTACAAGTACAAGGCAAATATTAAACATATATTGATAAAAAACATATCAAAGTAATTCACCTCCACATCCACACCAGTGTTTCTGCACTCCAAAATAAACGAGGACTCCTATGAGAGCAACTCCAGCAAGGACTCCAATCACAATCCCAGCTATTTCTCCACCAGTTAGTTCTGTTGGAGCTACAACTGAAAAAGTAATTAGTAGTTAAACAAGGTTGGATTTGTTCATAAATACTTTTCATGTTCATTTAAATTTATTAAGATTGACAATGCTGTCCTAGTTAACTTACCAAAAAACAAAAACCTCATTTTAATGTCTCAGTTGACAAATCGTGGCAATTAATCATGCAATGCATAAGCCACCAAATGTCTGGTTTAGTAAAAAATCAAATCAGTAAAATGTCAACATACTAAAACTAAATAACTTTTTTACACCAGCAAAGAGGTTACCATGCAGGTAAATCAAGCATAAGTAGATCATCTGACAGAAAACAAAATTATTTTTTTCTTTTACAAACCCTGCTTTCACTTTTAAATATCTATCAAGACTAGCAACAAAGTTCTGAGGAAAGCATAAACCTCACAGTTGGTATTAACAACATTAATTACAACAACTTCAAGTGGTATAGTTTAAAGCCAGAACAGAATCCATGCTAAATGTGCTCACAGTTTTTTCATATATATCGGCACATAACAACCAAACGAAACAGATTTTTTGCATACATTGTAATTATATTCTGCAGCATATACACAGGGCAAAACCAGTCAGCACAAACACAAGTTTTCACTGCATGGTAGGAAATCGCAGGAAATCAAGCAAACAAAGCAGAAATATACAAATAAATTGCTTTGTATCAGAGGATATATATCATTTCTACAATAACTCAACATGAACTGTAAAAGTCACTGAAAATTGCAAAAAAAATTTTTTTATCTATGTTTTGACAGGAATACAAAAGTGTCGCTGAAACAGTAATAACTGAAATTTATAACATACATTTCAATCACAGAATAACCAACCGACAAAACTTGCAACAATGTTTTACATCATGTAAAACCAGTTTCTGTACAAAATACTGCATAAAACCAATATTTCAGGTTTACTGCATACTGTGACATTTTAGAATAGATTCTATTGGTTTTGATTTTTAAAAGCAACTACATTGAGAAAACCTATACTAAGAATTTTTATAAGAAGAAATCTACATTTAAATCAAAGGCATGCAAATATAAAAGTGTTTTTAAATGAAAATTTAAATGTGATTGCAAACAACAGCAATTAAAAGCATGACTAGTGGTGTGCCATTCCAGAAGGTGAAAAAAACTGAAAAATACAGGGTGAAATTTAGTAATTAATCTATTAAGTTTTGCTAACTCTAGTTTAAAAGAGAGTGCATTTATTTTACCTCTCATAGTCCCTGTCTCAGGAACAGTAGTATTGTCTACATGTACCAATATTTATTAACTTAAATGAAGATTACATCTCTTAAAACTAGTGATAAATTTATATCTACAATCGTTAAAGTTCATTTTTTGAACAGGTGTACAACCTCATATATCAAAGTTGTGATACAGTTGTTTTGATTCAGATTCATTGCAATTAAACCATAGACTGGGTTTGTATGTTACCAATATACATGCATTACATGTATTTACCTGTTGCTCCACCATTAGTTGTTGTTGTTGTTGCTGTTGGAGTGGTTGCAACTAAAATAAAATATTAAAACTCAATAATCTTGCAACACCATCATTTAACACTTGTGCAATCTAATTATGCAGATTGACATCCACACCATGCAATATTAATGCTATGCACACAAAGACAGACAACATGATTAAGTTTACCAACAGGAAAACTCCTGGACATATTGAAAACCAAGTTTTGAACAACTTAATTTATTACAATGTGTATCACTGATGTTTCTTTTAGTTTCAAAAAAAAAAAAAATAAAAACTGACTTGGTAAATCATAAAAACCTTTCAAAATTGTTCTTATCTAAACTTAAAAAACATGACCTTTACATGAAAAGTTTGATCTGACAGATTACCAAAAACTTTACAACTCTACATTATAGAATTTCGTGAATATCATCCATGGGAACAATAAGACACTTTTGATGTTGTGTTGTAATGGTCAAATACAACGAAAGACTAAAAACATCTGCAAACATGGTTTGAGCTTATGAGCCTTAAGCTAAAAGTTTCAGATAAAAGTTTTAGAGACATGTTTAGTTGTGACTTATAACCAATTGCTGATTTAAAATCACCACAAAAAGAAGTGAACCCTTCACCTTATATATTACTGCAATTCATACATCAATATTAAATTGATCGACACAAATTTTCACGAAACGACTCGCATATAAAATTTCATTTAGGTCTCATTGCTACGATAGAATAAGCAAGACTGCATTACAAAATAATAAATGTGCTAAAGCTGTACAACACATTAACTATCACCTTCCTCTGCCATCCTAAGTACAGGTTGTCTTGTACTACTGCCACTACTACTATTGTCTGTAGTACTCCTGGCTGTCATACCACTGGTAGCTGCAACATAATCAAAATCAACTAAAACAGGTGGTGGTGTCAACAAAGCTACACCACCTTCGGATGTGCATTATCAAATCATTAACATAATTGGACAACAAGCAGCGTATGGAATAAAAGGTGCATCATCACTTGAAAGCAGTGACAGTTAAGTAACCTTTGTTATGTTACAATGGTTTGTGCACTTGTAATGCTAATTGTTTTTTTTTTGTAGAAAGTGTTTCCCAGTTTGCTACTACTAGCCAAGCACCTCAAGATGTTGAAGAACCGGTTGCATTCACATGTTCAACTATGGATGACAGCCTTTTTGAAATAATTCAAGAACCAGTGAGCCCTGCATCATCACACTCCGAAGCATCATCACAACACAAAGCAAAGCGCCGCCGTCATGATCCAGAAAAGGACATAGTTGACATACAAAAAGAAATTTATGTCCAAATATCAAACATAGCTATAATTCAACAGCTGTTGAAAAACATAGCTATAATTCAACAACAGTTGGAACAAATGATAATTGCAAATAATTTGCAGCGACAAAAGTTGCAGTTGGCTGAAACCAGTAAAGTTGAACTAACCTGCAGTCAACCCTTCACAGTTGATGATTAGAACTAGTTTGCATTTTCAACAATATGCTTCTTTCTGCATGTGTTTTCAATTTTCTTATTCACTGTTGGTTTAGAGGCCCAAATCTGTGCAAGTCTGTCAGTGTTTTTATTCATTCTAGTTCACTGTTTTTCATTACTCTGCACTGTTCTTTTCACCTACCTTATTACTTTCATATTCGTTCAGTGTTCTGTTACCTACTTTTTCAAGTTCATTTCTGTGTTGCTGTGCTGCCACTTTTTGCAATAAACAAACACAAAAACATTTCACAAACATCACTTTATTGGAATGCAGAAACAATTGAATCTCTCACAGTACTACCTTGCAAGTCATGAATTTCATTTGTTGTGGTGGTGTCTAGTAGTGAATCTATGTCAGCATTTGCTGGCAGTGGTACATTGTGAAGGCGACAAATATTGTGCAGAATGAAACAACACATTGTAATTTTACAAACTTGTAGAGGTGAATAACATAACCTTCCTCCTGTGTGATCAATAACTCTCCATCTCTGTTTCAAAACACCAAATGCCCTAAACAACAAAGCTTTATTATCATTCATGTTAATGTTATGAGATGCAAGACAAGCGTAACTTACTTCTCTATAGTTGACCGTGTTTGTTTGTGAGCCGTATTATACTTCTGTTGTGAAGGGGTACTTGGATGGCTAAGAGGTGTCATTAACCAAGGTTTTAATGGATAACCACTGTCACCCAGCAAAATGTCATCGTGATATTTTCCACTCTCAAACTCCTGGTACACATTTGATTGTCGAAGAATGAATGAATCATGACATGAGCCCGGCCACTTGCATACCACATCCAGAAATACCATATTGGCGTCACATATAGCCTGCAAAAATAATGTGAAGTCAAAACCAATTTATGACAAGGGAAAAGTATGCAACTTGCCTGCACATTGATAGAATGGTAACCCTTTCTGTTGACAAAGAGATGTTCTTCCTCACTTGGTGCAATTAAAGGAATGTGTTCCATCAATGGCCCCTATGACGCCAGGAAACCGTGCAATTGAATAAAATTGTTGCTTTATCATTGTTGAAGACACCCTGTTTGGCATGTGGATGAATTGATGTTGTTTTGAAATCAAACTATCCATAAATCGACTTAGTACTACACTGAGAGTTGGTTGTGAAACATTAATATTGTCCTTGGCTGAATTTTGAAAGCTTCCTGATGCCAAAAGTTTTAATGATATCAAAACTTGTTCTTCCACTGTAAGACATCTTTTACTGGCACTCTTTGGCTTCAAATCTTGGTGCAAGTGGTTGTACAAATCCATTATCACAGCTTTGGGCATTCGATATTCTTAAATTAGTTCTAAATCCGACATTTCCAGGGGATTTTGTCTTACCTTTTTTCGTTTGTATGAGCGTTTAGCGGCAAAATAGACAACCATTATCACTTGCTGACGCAGCTGTGCGGCTTTGTCCGGAATAATTCGGCGTTAGCGAGTGGTCTGAGCTCCTCGCTACTTAGCGAAACATAATACAGTAAATTTGGACAGGACTTAAATGTCTCTAGATGCACAAACATTATTCCACACATAAAGAATTTATCATTGATTAGAGGTCCAACAGTACCCAATGCACTAGAAGAAGATTTTGTCGCAGAACTGCCTGAGGTGCTCATGGTCATTGTGGTTACTGGAAAACAATTCATTGCAATGTTTAAACAAAAAATTCAAGTTCTGGCTGACATGCCTCATGCAAATGGTGTTTTTTGAAGACAAAGGGAAAGAAGACAAAGAACAAGTGTACAGAGCAAGAAGTTTTGCATTTTGACCCATACATGCTTCACATCAGCAGTTTCTAATATTGCGCAACAAATATAGTCAAATATATACTTGAATATCCTTTTTCCAAACAACAAATAGTAAATTAGACCATGTTTATACCAAAAAACATAAATATCCTCTTAGAAAAAGTTTGTGACTTCATTTTTGGGCAAAACTCAAGTTAACAACGTCAAATAGTTGAATGAATTTATCAAATATATGTTTACATATTGGGGATTTAACAATTAATTATGTCATAGCAGATAAGGAGCATGTCAACAACTGTTAGTAAAGATGGCAATTTCTCGCATTTTAAGAATCTAAGAAATTAAAATGGGAAAGTGACAGCTAAGAAAATAAATGTTATTTGGAAAGAAATTTTTTAAGCATGATATGCATAATACCTGGTTGTGTTACTTCACCATTATTAGTTACCATAGGTGATGTATCAATGGCATTGGTACTAAATATATATGGATCAACAATGCTATGCACAGTCATTGTATTATTGTCTATCGAAGTACTACTTTCAGATGAAACCAATGTGTTTACAACAGACATGGTGGTTGTATCAACTTTAGACTCAACAACACTGGAAGTTGTAGCAACTGTAAAAAGGAAAAATTTTCTGAACAAACAAACCAAGACTAAGATAACTTTGCTGCCTCCATAATAAAAAAAACTAACAATATCTTATCTTACATTCAATGTCACTTTTTTTGCTCTTTATTCAAACTTTAAAAACAAGCAGACTCTGCAAGTTCCTTCGAAATATATTACCATAAATGTATGTTCATATCTACATTCATGTAAAAATTGGGGGGTAAAAACAGACAATATATTAAGTTTACCAACAGGAAGCACTCCTGGTCACATTAAAACCGAATAACTATGTGTACCATTAACATCAATAACCCATGTTTCTTTTAGATAAAAAACAAAAACAATGAAAACTGCCAAGGTAATTAAAAAAAATTATGGAAGGTGCCATATCAGTCTTGCCTCTTTGAACTGAATTATCCTGGTTTGGTAGAAGACTGACTTATATTTTCCAAAATGCACAAGCTTTCGCATACCTCTTGCTGCATAATGTGTAAATGAATGCAATAGAAGAAACAAGTGCAGAACGGGGGAGCTTGTGTATTTTAGAAAATAAATGTTAGACCTTTGCACAAAAAGTTTGAGTCTGGCAGATTACTTACAAATCCACATTATAAAACTTCAAGAGCACAAATGTCACTCATAGACTTTTGACGTTGGGTTTGTTCGGCAAAAACAACTACATAACCAAAACATAACCTGTATTGCCTACATTACTCATATCCATTATAGAAGTGGTAACTGGAAAACAAGTTTGCAGTTGAAAAACATCAATTACAACATGTTTCCTACAGGTGCTAAGCAACAATTGTTAATGAAGTAGTCTAATGCTGGCAATTTTATCCAAGAAGTAAATACAGACAAGAAAAAGTTTTAAAACAGAGAGAAATGGAATGTTATGCAAAAAAAAAACTGACAGAGGATGCAAAGACTTTTGTACAGATTTTAGCACACCTTTTAAATTTTTGTTGAAAATTTCATTAATATTTGCTGTGAAGAGCACCAAAGACCACTTTAAAACAACACAAAGAGTGTAACTAATCTGTTGCATATGTATTTGACACCACATTCATGCAAAGAAACAAATAGCAAAAGACACATGAGACAAATATTTGTGCCTGTAACAACAAAACCCCCCAAAAAATACTACCCATATTTTAGTATAATTTATGTTCTATTTTGTAGCACAGTTTAGTAGCTTCGACATGTCTAACTGCTATAAAAATGTTAAAATAGAAACTATGAACTTGTAAATCATGCTTGTGAGAAAAGCAGACTGAACAATTGCAAAAAAATTCTTTATTCATGCAAATTATATCACAACCAACACAAAGCACATTAAGCAACAGAAGGATAAATGTTGGTGACACAACAATTCTGTATCTTATTGTCAGCTTTAAGCTTAAAAAAGAAATTTTATTTGGCTTCAAGAAATGCAGTGAATCTATTGAAAAATTACAAGGTGTTGATTTCATTGGTCTCAAAAAGATTTGTCGCAGAAAAAGTTTTTTCAATACAAATTGCTTGGAAATATTTTTTTTACCTTGGCAATCTGGACCACCACTTATTATCCGATTATGTGCACAGTTTGCATTTCTACCATTATTGACATCATTACAACAAAATACAAAACCAACAGTTCCTTCAATAATGGTTGAGTTTGTGCTGTTTGTGCAATATGTTGCACTGGAACCCAAAGGGGCTACTTCACAAACAGCTAAACAAAAATTTGAAAAATAACCCTGTAAAACATTTATATAAATACTCAATTGCAATTATACCTGAGCATTCTGTAACATTCCATCGCCCTGGACTAACACATAGTGCAGATGGGCTTCCAGTGTAGCCAGTATTACAAACAAGATTTACATTTTTATTAACCAGCAAAACACCAGTGGAATTACTACTATATGACATGTCAGTTGGTATGGCTGATTTATCACATGAGCCTGAAGCAAAATCATAAAGTCTATCAGGCACAGATACTTGTGCAAGATTAATGGTTAGATAAATTAATCAAGATCAGTGGACTCAAACCTTATTAAATTCACGGACCCCTTTTGCAAACTTCTAAAAACTTTACCTAAAGTTTTTGTGACAAACATAGTTGTTTAACTTCCCTAAATAAAAAAAAATTATGTAACACATGACATAAAAAATTTTTAAAAACGAATTTTTTCAACAATTGCTAAAAAATAATCAAACCAGAAAAAGAACAAAACTTGCAAAAATTGGGACACAGCTAGTGTTTTTTATGTACCACTTCCTAAATAAGAAGGGTGCAAAAATGTGTTCCCATCATTAAAAAATGACATATATTTGGAATGTTATGGAAAGCATATTTACGTATATGTTGGTCTTTTTTTAACACTGTTAAACCACGCTTTTCTATCCTTTTTGTACAGAAACTTTTAATTGAGATTTGCTTCTGTGATAACTTAATTCGTTGAGACATCATGATGCATGAAATACAAACTGCTTGCTGCAAAAAGTTAGTGTAGCCCGTTTCACAGTTTCAATTAATGCAAACAATTACCTGGTTTTGAGACAAAAACCAAGCTGAATGGCGTTGGTTACTCATGACAAATGTTGGTCAGTCGGTGGCTATGGATTACCGCATAGCCAACTTATGACAGCAGAACATATTTATTAAAATAACTGATTAGGTTGTGCACACATCCTTGATACTATTTGGGGTCCGTGACAGGTTGGAGAAACCACTGATTTTAATTCATACCCATGCAGTCGTTGGTAATGTTCCATATGTCAACTCCCACACACACTGCTGCTGCTTTTCCAGAGTAATTTCCAGCACATGTCAAGTTTACAGTCTCCCCAAAAGCAGTTGAGCCATTTTGGGGCACAGTATAAGAGTCATTTTGTTGTACACTAGTATCAGCGCACTTAACTAAAATATAACAATGTGATATGAAGCAATCAATACTTGTATCTTGCAAAGCAGATCAAACATATTGCTATTGTTGGTTAATATGCAAAACAGAAGTCTATCATTGCCATTGAACAACTAGTTGACAGTGTACTATTTTTATGCAATTTTGTAACACACTATACTTAATACTTCACAATAATTTACTTGTAAGCAACACATCTTTTCTGATTAAATGCCTTTAGACTAAATATGCTGCTCAAAAAATATCTAACACACAAACCAAACACACTCTGGATCGAATTATACTGCAGCTGTGTGAGTGAGCCAGTGAAACAAAACTGAGCTATAATACCAATTAAACTTTGCTTCTATACCAAACATGACTTTTGTCCGGGCACAAATATCCTTATATTTTACACCATATTTCCTAAGCAAACAGCTATTTTTATGCATGAAACCTTTGCTTGCACTTTTTTACATACCAAGAACAAATTTTGCCATAAAACATACAAATCAACCACATTACGGATTTAAATAAACTAAAAAAAGTTTGGCAGCTTGGTTGTAATAGAAAGGTTCACATGGGTTTCCTACATAGTTGGGTTGGACCATGCAACCACAACTAAACTGGTGGCGTGGGTAGAAAAAATATAAGGGAGGTGTTCGGCTTCGGTACCTAATTAATGAAGCTGTTAGATGCATTTTCATCAGACATTTACCATGCAGGTTCAGCTTTAAAAACAGGTAGCGAAAAAAAAAAACAACTGTGGAAAAAACAAACCAACTGTGGAGACGAAAACTTTACGGTAGTGTACGTTCCTGCGTAGCGGGAAATTGACCGCACTTTCACACCCCTTAAAAAAACAATGTGCAAAAATGCTGAGGGGGTGTTCTGACACCAAAACACCCCCCTGGATCCACCACTGGTAATGGCATTGCCAAACTTTGCAATTTGAAAGAGCAAAAAGAAACCCAGAAACATGTTAATTTTTGAAAGGTATAGAGAATCCAACCTAGCTTTGTGTTTCTTTTTATAGTTGTACAAAATGAACACATTATTATCTGTAAAAAAAGATAGCTCTACTACTTCGAAACAAGGAATGCATTTACTTAATTTGCAATCAGGAGGTGGGTTCCAGGTTGCATTAGCTTGACATGTGGAAGGTTGGTTTCGTACTTCATACCCTGTATTGCATGAAAATGTGTGTGAGCTCATGTAACCTTGCTTGGCTGGCACATCCATAATGATATTAGGAGTTGAGACATTTCCACAATCTGAAAAAAATTTAGGCAAATATTGGCTAAAGATAGAATGGAAAACCTACCACAGAACATACTGATATTTGCGACAAGCATCACTAAATTATTAAAAAAACTGTTTGTAACATGTTTTAGTAAATATTAACAACTAGATTCTCTGTAAATTATGAAAAATATTTTGTAACAACCTGTTTGCTGTCCTGGCACTGCTAAATTATTCATCCAAACACCTTTGTAAGGTGAAATGTAAACTAATACATTAATCACATGATCCAATTTATTGCATTTTATCTCTATTTTTTGTGAAGAAAAAACAGTAAATAGCATAATCCAGATAATTGCTTGTTATTTCAAAGATTTATTCCAAATGTTCAGTAGGTATAAGGTTCACACAGCGTTATGTTGCTCTTAAAATACACCAAAAGCATAGTCAGTTTTGCAACATTTGTAGCTATGATTAACCAATACAGACTGAAACTTTTTTATAAATTACTGTTAAACAAAAATTTTACACAAACAGGAATTGAATAAACTTGAAATATTTATTCAAAAAATAAAATCTTTTAAATTGTTTTAACTTTAAACTTCGAATATTTTTTAGGGGAACAAAAATTACATGAATCGATTCGTCATTTACATCTTTTTTATGAATTAGCATTTTTTGGTTGAAAACTGAATGCATATGAGCCATATCAAATAGTTAGTGATTTGGTAATATTTCCTTTTCTTCTATGAATACACTTACACTTGGCTGTCAATGTAAAACTTGGGTTGCCGATTGATGGGTTCAAAGTGATGTCAATTGTGATATCATTTGTTATGGCAGGTGGTGAATATGTTGAAATTATGTTTGGTCCTGATATTGAGCAAGTTATATTATTCATTGTCAAAGTTGTATTTTCAACACATCCGCTATTATAGTAAGTAGAAACCGCAACCGTGTTTCTTCTCCATGTACAAACAAAAACTGAGGCAGCAGGAACACTGCCCGTGAACAAAGGGCTAAAGTTGAATGATACATTACCACCATCCTCTAAGCCACCTGATGCAGTGATGGTTTGTGCATCTGAAAAAAAATTTAGTCACCCTCAATACAGCACACACAGTTTTCAGTTCCCTCATGCACAACAATTGTTCAATACTCGAATTAAACCCTTCCTTCCAAAGACAATTAACTAAGTGTCATTTATTAGATTCAAAGAAAACCAGGAGTAGAAAACCAAGTCTGATTTTACATGAAATGAACATGTAATTATGTGATCCTTGCAGATGCACAATAATATCACAAAGGTCAGGGCATGCTGTGACATCACAAAAAAAAATTTGGTCATTGTAACATCACACACTAAAGTTACAAGCACTGGCATACCTCTGATTTTGGGCAAAAAGTACACCAACCATAAAATTGGTCTGCATGTTAACAATTAAACTTATTTCAGAGATAGGGTTTAAATTAATAGTAACTAAGCCCCTAACCCCTAAACAGTTTAGTTATGCTCAGTTTGTATTAAACCATGCTGCATAAGTGTAAAAACTAGAGGGTTTTTATTTCGTTGATGTTATGCCATATGGCATCAAATGCTCTTACATGAGAGCCGCTTATAGGTCAGGGAAGGTGTGCAGGAAAACACTCCATCTATCACATCATATGACTATTAAAACATTTGCCATGAACTACCTTTGTGACCTTTCAGAATAAAACAATAACAAAACATATCACATACCTTAGATCAAAACATTTAACGTTAAATGCGGCAACGAGAGCTTTGCTTCAATCGCATAACGTTTTTCATATTCCCACTTGTCTTATTCTTCGCTTAGCTTATTCTTCGCTAGCGTGGCGTATATTTCGATATAGGCTATATACGATTATTGAAAGTAAAAAAAATAGTGACATGGACAGGATTATTAAAACATCAATTTATTTATTAAACCTAAAGCCAATTTTCAATATGTCAGGCAGAAGCCAAGCGATTAACCCAACGTACCATATGCGCATCAGCATGTATGTGACGTAATTACAAATCCGACACAAAGAATAATAAAGTTTGATGCAGGTGCATTTTTTTACAGTTTGCAGCTCAGTGATATCACATTGACGTATTTTTTGGTGTGATGTCATAACTTAACCCCACCTTTATGGTTTCGCAACTGGGGGTTGTTGTTATTTCTGGAACATAGTTGCGTCTCGGTGCATAGTAATATTTAAACACTTTTTTAACAACTTACTTGATTTATAGAATAAACATGCAAAAACAAGTCCAAACACAAACCATCTTTTTATTTCCATTTTTCTTGGACTCAGAAGAACCTGCGCACTATCAGCAGCGCATGTAAGATATTAAGACTACTGTCATTCTGGCAGAATCCAAAATTATTGTTTCGCAAAATGCGTTCCGCATCAATGAGCACCATTGCACAAGAAGGTTTAACTTATACAAAGGAGTTTATTGTTGGTATATATCATACCAGTAAGAATTATTTTGCAAAATATTTCACTTCTTCATCATTTCGTACCAATACATCGGTAGAAGTCCCAAGTTTATATTCAAAATAACCTGAAATACGGATCTTTTTGAGCCTTTTTGCATTGCCAGTGACGTCACTTTCAATCAAGTGCCAAACCACTTTCCGCATTATAGGATTTTATTTAAATCTCATTATCTGTCAAGGATAGAGTGAAAAATAGCGTGAAAGTAATAAAAATCGGTAGAGATCCCACGTATTCCATCAGAATGACCTGAAACACGGGTGTTTTTGCGCCTTTTTGCATTGCCGGTGACGTCACATTCAATCCAGTGCCAAACCACTTTCCGCTTCATAGGATTTTTTTTTTAATTTCAGTATCTGTCAAGGATAGAGTGCAGAATAGCGTGAAAGTAATAAAAATCGGTAGAGATCCCACGTATTCCATCAGAATGACCTGAAACACGGGTGTTTTTGCGCTTTCTTGCATTGCCGGTGACGTCACTTTCAATCAAGTGCCAAACCACTTTCCGCTTCATAGGATTTTATTTAAATCTCATTATCTGTCAAGGATAGAGTGCAGAATAGCGTGAAAGTAATAAAAATCGGTAGAGATCCCACGTATTCAATCAGAATGACCTGAAACACGGGTGTTTTTGCGCATTCTTGCATTGCCGGTGACGTCACTTTCAACCAAGTGCCAAACCACTTTCCGCTTCATAGGATTTTTTTAATCTCTGTATTTGTCCAGAATTTATGTCGTCGCAAAATCTAATGGAGTGACACACTCGATTTTTCACACAATCTCATATATTTTCCCTTCTAATCACAATGTGTCACACTTATGAACTTGCAAAGAACGTTTTATTGTGCAATATGCGTCCAATTGTTTTTCCTTCTTTTTGTAGTGAATATAAATGACCGTAAAGGTATACCAAAATAAATATTTTGATTTAACATTTTCAAATGAAATGATATTTTCTCTTAAAAAATGGTAAATTTATACATGATGTTGATGTATCACAGGTGAAAGTGATCTTTGCTTGTTACACAAACATATAAGAAACACAATTTTTATGGTGGCCACTAAATCTAAGAAACAAATTGAGTAAACAGGCACAATTAAAGAAGAAACATTGCACGTTTATTCGGACAGTTTTAAATTATCAGAAGCTTTGATATCTGCCACATCTTTGACAATTGAGTTCATAAACATTTCTGCATCATCTGTAGTAAGTACCTTCTGGTAACAGGATCAAAGATTGCTGAAATTTTTATGAGTCGGAAACGTTCGCTATTACTGTACATGTACCTTAATAGGATACATTTCATGGCCAACCGTGTAATAAGTCAAACTCATGTACGCGTACTTAATTAACGAACATGCAACTTATTAACGTGCTCGTAACTAATTAACGTGCGCGCATGATAAGTTGGTCAATAGTGTCATAATCCTAGGTAAAATTACATGTACTGTCACCAGCTTATGGGCGTCGATATGCTCTTGTTTTCTGCTTTCACCTTTGCAAATATCACTCATGTATCCATCTAGTGGCAGGCAGCGTCAGATCTATGTCAAATCCTCAAATGTTATCGCAACTGCTTAAAAATGTAAGTGTTTCATCACAGGCCCAAATATACCATGGCCCCGCACAAATTTGTAAGTACCGAAATGTATGTTTCAAATATTTATCCTCTGTCAAATTTGTCCTCTTTTTCCAGAATTAAACATTTGAACAGCGAAGTTGCGCTGTATACTCAGCTAACCTTGTACTTTTACGTGCGCATATGCCCTTACAAATTATCTTGATTTTAAGTTATAGTAAACATGTACATACTTTGTTTTAGTGCGCATGGGCTGCCCATATTCAAAAGAATTTTACAGCGCTTGCAATGCCACACAATAATTTTACAAAGTTTGCATCTTTACGTCGCAATTTAATTGTGTTAAGCTTGCCAAAAAGCAGAGTTGATTGCAGTGAAACCTCACGTTTTAAGTTCTCTTTGGGGTTGCGAGACATCAAAGTAAACGGTGCGAACCACAGATATCCACAAGATGGATACATGAGTGATATTTGCAAAGTAAAAGCAGAAAACAAGGGCATATCGACTCCCATAAGCTTTGACTTGAAGCTAACTATTTGTTCTTTGAAATGAAAAAATACGACGACAGTACAGGTAATTTTACCTAAGATTATTACACTATCGGCCAACTTAACATGCGCGCACGTTACTTAGTTGCATGTTCGTTAATTACGTATGCGTACATCAGTTTGACTTATGACACGGTTGGCCATGAAATATATCCAATTAAGGTACATGTAAACTAATAGCGAACGTGCTGCTTACTAACGCGCGCGTACCTTATTATTCCACATGATGTCGCTCTTATTCGGAATTTGACACTGTTGGCCAGGCTTTAGATAACGCGCACGTTCATTATTACGGCACACGCACGTTATCTAAGGTACGCGTACAATATGGCGAATTATGACACCGATGTCCCAAACAACATAACGAACGTGCTCGTTATTTAAAGCCTGGCCAACAGTATGTCCAAAACAACATAATTTACGTTTAGGGTTTGAATGTGAAGTTGCAATATGTCACGATGATAATGGTGGCTAATTGCCTTTAAATTGTCCCTTTACCAGTGCACTTGGCTAAGATGCAGGCAGTTGGGTGTAATTGTTTATTGATGAAATGTAACTAAATAGCATAAAATAAAATGGAATATATTTAGAATCAAATAGAACGGTCAGAAAAGGGCGAAATGCGTTACCGTATAAACATATAGTCTCGTGATATGCGATATTGTGAGAGAAAGACAGTGGGCTCGTAAATAAAATTTGGGTAAGAAAGCCCCAGCCAATTACGTAGGGTGAAGTATCCCTGTCACAAACAAACTCCCCTAACAATGGAATGCGATGACAAATTTTTATCAATGCAGCTTCCAGTTCTGACATTGTCCCACATGCGACTTGGTGAGTGTCAATGCAAATTCTTATCAACGCGATTGCGGGTACATTTTCACCCATATGTCAAAGGCGGTTTGCGTCACACGACCGCAATGTAAATCGAATGACGCTAAAAAGTACTTAACCCTGATATTGGGATGTACTTCAGAACGTGAAAAAAAATGTTTGAAAAATAATGTATGTTCACAGTACGTTTTACACGCAAAATTGACGATAAAGGTGTGCGCAATGCTAATAATAGGCCTAATGGCGGTCATGCACATTCGCAATACAAAAAGGAAAACAAACGAGAGAAAAAATCATTTGTTCAAACCTTACTGGATGATGGAACCAAGCTACCCTGGCAGGCTGTCGATCGATTACCGTATCTATAGTGCTGAGTAAAAGGTTTGATACTTGCTGGACCTATGTTTCAAATGTTTATCACATTGCTTATATGTGTTTTGCATTCCACGCAAACTGATGACGCCCTTTACAAGGCGAAATATAAATCTAAGCAACCTTCGTATTAAAAGGAAGTCAACATAAATGGTTACATGTACATA